>NC_088692.1:87927500-89127500 GCF_028017835.1 Emys orbicularis | reverse complement strand
TGCTAGATTTACAGCTTCCTTGCTCTTGCTTAGTATTTTATTTTAATCTGTTTTTTTCAATTTTAATGTTTTAGCACACATTTATGCTTTTTTGAGGGAGAGGTTCCCACATCTAATCCCTTTCCTTTGTCACCAGAACCTTCACTTTCAGCCGTTGCGTCTTTTCTGTCCTTTTCCTGCTTAGGTTATTCCAAAGATCCCAGGCTTTAAAACCTGCTACACCTGCCACAGGTCTTTTCCCTTCAGTGACAGTCATTCCGTTGTGTCTGCTGATTTGGAGAGTCCTGCGTCCTTTGGTCACGGTTTCTATGACTGTGCCAGTGCCTTCAGTGTTGTTGAGTGAGGACCATGGGTCAGCTTCAGAAGTGAACCATTCCACGAGGAAGAGACCCCACTCCGTGGTGAGAGACTCCAAAAGAACAGAAAAGTCACCTTCAAGGCCAGGACTTAAGGAGAGCTCGCATCTGGGTCAGCGAGGCCCTTTATGCTAGCCCTATGGACGTGCAGCACCAGATGGTGCCAGGGCCAACCCGATGGATACCGCTAAGGGAAAAATTTCCGGCGACTGTACTTGGGGCTTGCACACACCTACAATGGAATGGACATGTGCAAGCATGTGAAGAACTTGTCATGAACAGGTCCATGATTGGTCGAGCCCATCTGGAAAAGGTCTGAACCAACTGCTTCTTCAGGGACCACTCATGCATCTGGGAGGCATCTCTCCTGGGGCGATCTGCAACCACATTGTTTTCCCCTGCCAAATGTATTGCTACAGGGTAAATGTTGTGGCGGATCCACCAATCCCATTTCTTTATTGCCTCCGCATACAAAGAGGCGGAGGGAGCAACCTCTTGTTTGTTTATATAATACATTGCCAATTTATTGTCTGTTACTACCTGCACAGTCTTCTCTTGCAAGTGAAGAAGGAACGATCTATGGGCCAGGTGAACAGCTCTTAATTCCAGTACATTGCTGTGCAGTGTTCTTTCTTGAGAAGACCAATGTCCTTAAACCATTAAGTTGTTCAAGTGTGCTCCCTAATCCTTTGTTGGTACATCTGAAGTCATTGTCCAGCATGGACCTGGAGGAGTGAACTGCACACCTTTGAGCATATTGGTCCTGTTTGACCACCAGTGTAGAGAGGCTGTAATTTTCTGGGACATGGTGAGACACAACTGAAGACCGTCCAAATTTGGACAGTAGACAGGGATGTCCAGTGTTGCAAAGGTATCATTGTCAGAGGGGCAAATGAAGTCATGTAGATAGTGGCTGCTACAAACCCCTTTGAGATCCAGGAAGAACTTTATCATCAGTGTGGGGCAACTTTGGATCTTCATAGGCATTGCTCCATTTTGAGAAATCTGTCTTCTGGCAGAAGGGCTCTCCCTGCTGTTGAGTCCAATATGGGACCTACAAAGGGGATCCTTTGAATAGGACAAAAGACCGATTTGGAAAGCTGAGGAAAAATCCTAGACCTGATAAGAAGTTGGTTATGGCTACAAACACTGCAGAAAGCTTTCTGTTCAAGTAAGATCAGGTCTTCGGTGGTCAAGAAATGTGTGCTGCCATCAGAAGACCAAGATCAATTGCAATATGACTGTTGATGATATGGAACTTCCTATTAATCTGTGGAGTTCCCTGTTTGTTCCTTCTGAGTACTCAGACCTTGCCTACACACAAAATTTACACCAGTTTAGTGAAATCAGTGCAAACCCTGTGTGGACACTCTTATTTTGGTACAAGAGTGACTTATTTCAGTTTAGCTTAAATTTGTTCCTAATTGACTTAAAGCTAAACAAAAATAAAGCTGGTTTAAAACAAAATAAAAGTGCCTGCACAGTCTTTTGCACCAGTTTAACTAATTGGTTTAAAATAACACCTTTACTTAAACTGGTGCAACTCTATATGCAAACAAGTTTGTAAAAACGGTAAACAGAGGACAATATCCTCCTCCTTGCCCTTTGGTGGCCTCCCTGATCCTGGTGTCCAGTATCTCATCCCTACTCAGCAGTAGTAGAAATTTCCATTTGCCAATTGTAAAATCCAGTGTCACAAGGCCAGTGGTATATGACAGCTTAAAATCCTGTCTAAGAATCCGTCGTCTTAATTCAATTTTAGATTTTCTGCCATGTTCAGGATGCAGCAGTTAAGATTATGCTGGGTAACACTGATGATTTGCCATTTGACAGTGCGATTTCTTTTGTGGTTAAGATTTTCTTTTGAAGTTCAGTGTGGCTGCTGACTGACAGACAGAACCTGAAGCAGATTGAGGGATCAGAGTTGCAAAATACAATTTTTAGTTAAGAAATTGCCTGGTTCCTGTATTTTTAAAATGATTTCTGACTTCATCAAGTTTTCCAGTAAATCAGATAAAGATTACTTTACCATTTTACCTTTTCACTCATAGAAGAGTTGAGTGATATTGCAAGTTGGTTGAAATATTTTTTGAATGCTCAAATATTACTATGAGTAATCTATCATTTCTGTTAAGTGTATTCATAATGACCATTTTTATTTAATAATCTGTACAGACTATCTATAGCTTCAGCTGTCCCTACAGTAAAGCCACTTTGAATCTTTCTGTATTATTTAATTAAATCCATCTCTTATTTCTATAGGTTTATGTGCGGTTAAGGCCGTTCTTCAGAGAATTCCTGGAACGTATGTCTCAGATTTATGAGGTAATAATACTTCGATATCTCCCTGAAATTTCTTTTTATATTATATATACTCATTTATATGATGCTAAATAATGCAGTAATGATGCAACTTTTTCCTCCTCTAATTTATAGATCATTCTTTTTACTGCTTCTAAGAAGGTGTATGCAGACAAGTTACTGAACATACTAGACCCTAAAAAGCAACTGGTCAGGTAAACTTGATTAAAAACTCATGTAAATATCTAATGTTAGGCTAACCAATTTATTTTTCACAAAATTATAATTAAGAAATCAATCATTACACATTAACTTCTTTGTTGTAGTGTGCCTCACTAAATTGACCAAGTGTGTATGCGTGAAGGGGGGAAATGAGAGGTAGAAAGGTAATTGAATTATTGTACAAGGGATAGAGACATAAACCCTAATCATTGTTGTACTCCATTCTGACGCTTAAAGCATATGTATCCCTTGATCCATCATAACATATTTGAGAGTTACTCATTACAAATGTAATTCTTCTAGCACCTGTTTCTCTGCTACATCATCAATATTTGACTGATTTTTAAGTGTATATCAAGAAAACAAATAGTTTGACAGAAAATAATTCATTATTTGATGACTTTTTAAAATGAACTACTTTTTAAAGGACAATTCATAAAATTAATTTTAAATCTGTTATTTGCAGGATCAAAATATTTGCATCTTTCATTCAAGCATGAAATGATTTGTTGATGATTCTGGTAACAGTTATTTAGCCTTGTTCATTTCCTAGTCTTTTACCTGAACCCTGAGCTATGATGTAGGGGAGTGTCTTGCATTGCTCAAGAACAATTCCTCAAGATTTTTAAGGAAATGTTGGTGGAGGAATTTGCATAGTGATCCTCATCTGGAAGGATGATAGACTTTTTGGATGGGAAAGTTAAAGCAGAAAAAAAGGGGAAATCCTCAGGGATCCATTCAAAATGTGATATCCTTATTAAGGGGAATAAATCATTTCCGCCTTCTCTGATTAGGGAATGCAAGATACTATGCCCAAGAGCTCATTTGTAAACTTCTCATTTGCATCATGTTAGCTCAGAAAACAGGGTGAAATCCCAGCCCCATTGAAGTATATGGAAAAATTCCCATTGACTTCAGTGAGATCAGGATTTCTCCTGTCGTTTTTAAAGTATAGGACACCAATCATAATTTACTTTAAGGCTTTAAAGATATATTGTCAACTTATTTTAATCCAAATATTTTATACTTTCTAAAACTTCAGTATTCTAGAAGCATTTCACCTAATAGATATTTTTCTGTAAATAATAAGCACTCTGGGGCAGAGACTGTCTTTTTATTACTTGTATGTACAGCACAGCAGAGCCCTTGTCGATGATTGGGACACTTACATGCTATAGTCAGACACATAATAATAAAGTTTTGCAGTGTATAGATTCTGCACCCAAGCTAAAGCTATATTTAGGCCTGGCAGAATTTGATGTTTATTTTGGCAGATATCTGTTTATTTTTAGGCATTTTTTTCTTTAATTTTTATTGATTTAAGTTTTCACGGTTGCAGGAGATTATGGGAAAGTCAGATAATAGGGTACTCAGACAGTAATTTAATGATAGATATTAAGATTCAAAAAGTTAAAGCTTTATAACCGTTAAAACACTAATTGTCAACATCCCATGTCAAAATATACAAAATAAATATCCTCAAATCCAACTCTAATAAGTTCTCAAGCAGCATTTTCCTTACTTTGCCCAGCTACATTTTGATTATTATCAATGCACATTTTTGTTGTTGGTTTGTGTGTGTATGGTGAAATCAACATTTACAGACATTTACTGATAAAAATCGAATCCTGACAACTCTAGCCATATGCTAGCCTAGCTCTAGGAATTATGTTAGGGAAGTTGTACAGAAAGTCAGACTGAGTGATCACAATGGGCCATTCTGGCCGTGAAATCTATGAGTTTATATTTAAGGACTATAAATACAGAAGTACTTTTTATCTATTTATGGAATCTAAACTGGGTGAGTTTCAGTTAAATAGATCTTCAGTATATGGTGTGTGGAATCTGGACATATTTCTTGTACCTTTAAAAAGTTGTTTATTCACAGATTCACCACTATTATATTCATCTTGCCAGTGTCCTCCTTAACATGCAGTAATAATATTCTTTTAGATTATTTTTAGGAAACCTAAACAAATGTTTTTAGATGCATTTTATCTCATTTAGTCAGCATTATAAATTTGTTTTTGATTAAAGTCTATAAATATAATCAAATATGAATAATATAAAAAGGAATTATAAGTACTGAAGGAATCTGTCCCATTAATGTGTGGGAAGTTACATGGCTATCTCATTCTTAATGGGAGTAACTTATGTAATACTTCACAAGTCTCTCTGAAAAAGTCTTTTACAGCTCTAATTTTTATGACTCAGAATGCAATTTTAAACATATTGGGACAGGATGGATATAATGAAATGGGGTGGTGCATCTGAACTATCTTCTAAGAATTTGAACTGGATCCACACTTGTGATTCATGTGCCACTGAAAAGCTGACATCAAGGCTTGATTAGTTTTGACTTTAGCCTAAAGGTAAACTTGTCAGGCACGCACACACCTGACTCAGAATCTACATATCAAATTGTTTGTCACTGAGCCATCAGCTTATTTATAGTAACAGTGGGCGCTCCACCCCTTTGTGAAATTAAACATTTCAGATACAGCTTTTTTTTTTTATTTCGTTTGATCAGATTTCCTAAATTGTTGAACAGCCTTAGAGAGATTGTCATAATAAGAAAATGTAAAGCTTAGAAAGATGCATTTACATTGTAATATGATTTTAATGTAACCTATATTTGAAAGTCAGTTTATTCTATAGTTAAGGTGATGAAGCTTCAGTTGTATTTTTAATACTACTTTAAACAACCTGAATCCTTGTACACTATCCAAACATTTCTAATTATTATACAGCGTCTCTCTGTTGAATTAAATGGGAGCAGGGTAATTGGGGGAAAAAAGCAGTTGATGGAATGTTTTGGCCTTGAGGCTTTTCTTAAGATATTGTAACTGAAATAGATTAATTGCCAACACAGGTAACAGTCCACAGAAAACATTCCTTCTAGTATTTTCTATTCTGGCAGGTACAGGGATAGGGAGGCTCTGTTCTCTACTGGTTAGAGCAAAGGACTGGAAGCCAGGGTTCCATTGAGGGGCTAACCCCTGACATACTGTGTGACCTTGGGAAGTCACTTGAGGTCCTTGCTTGCCTCTGTCAACTCATCTGGAAAACTGGTTAAAAATCAGGACCTCACTGACAGCCAGATACCGCATCTTAACTGTCGTGGGTAAATGAATTACCAAAAAAAGTACAGAATTGCATTAATCCCTCTCTTTGGTTTTAAACATTATATTTTTAGAGAAACACACAAGTTCCATGTTAAGGCATGGCAATACTTGAATATAAGGTCTACCTATTTGCTAAGAATTTTGATGATGAAAGAATAGCCCAAAAGAGAGAGCCAGTTTTTAAAAGGGCAGCTTCTTAAGAAGAGCTAAGCACATCAAGAAAGAAAAATTAAGATTTTAACTTCCATAACACTTGGCAGCATTTAATTTTCTTTTTCTCTCTGCAACATATTTTTTAAGTTACTAAATTAATTAATTTTCCTTTAACCCATAGGCATCGACTTTTCCGTGAGCATTGTGTTTGTGTACAAGGAAATTATATAAAGGATTTAAATATCCTTGGTAGAGATCTTTCAAAAACGATCATAATTGACAATTCACCACAAGCCTTTGCCTATCAGGTAAGCATTTTTGTGATAGTCACACTTTTTAGAATTTGTAAAAACCTTCTCTGAAAATGAAAACATAAACTTTTAATTTAACTAGGTAAATTAAGAAAATGCTAGGTGTAAAAAAAAAAAAAAAAAAAAAAGTACCTAACTCATTTGTAATAAATTCACCTCAAAATATGCTGGGTACTTTTTTAATAGGAACATTTTAGGTGTTACTTGACCATTTCAAAAATAGTATAATTTTAAAAAGTAAAATAATGTAAGTGAAAAGAATTTCTGTGCGGCAAACGTTCTTCAGAAAACTCAGAATACTTCACCATACTCACAACATTTCCTTTGTATTTTGATTATTTTTAATGATAAGAAGGGCTTTAACACTTTTACTCAATCAATTACCTCTTCTAGAAATTCAGAAAAATCCAGTCTGTTAGGATTATTCACAAAATATACCCTTTCAGAATTAGTAGAAGAATTATTAGCAAACAAATTGCTGGTTGAGGTGAAGTGTGTACAACTATCATACTTCTGTATACTAGAGGTGTTCAATATACATTCCATGATCCAGATTTAGTCCAAAAATATGCTCTATATATAATCCAGTCTCCATAATTGTATAGACATGAGGGAAGTGGAGATTAATCTCAGGAGTCCCTCTACATTAGAGAATAGAACTGGTGTTGAAAACAGTAGTCTGCCTACTAGTGATACAGTTTTGTTGTCTATAAATTCAGCACTAGTTCAGGGAAATCCACTGCTCACAACTGATGTCAGTTAGCACGATTCAATTTCATATTGTAAACTGGGCTTCTGAACCAAGATCCTAATCCAGAACCCACTGAAGTCAGTTGAAGGAAAGGGCTTTTTCTGATGTCAGTGTAGGGTGACCAGACAGCAAGTGTGAAAAATCGGGATGGGGGTGGGGGGTAATAGGAGCCTATATAAGAAAAAGACCCCAAAATCGGGACTGTCCCTATAAAATCGGGACATCTGGTCACCCTGTCAGTGAGTACACAGGGCCGGCTCTGGCTTTTTTGCCACCCCAGGCAAAAAAGCCTCCGGCCGCCCTCCCCCCCCCAGCGCGGCAGGGGAGGGTGCGGGGGGGAGGGCGGCCGGAGCCCCGGGGGGAGGGCGCCGGGGGGGAGGGCGGCCGGAGCCCTGGGAGGAGGGCGGAGTGCCCGGCCGGGGCTCCGCTCTCCCCGGCGGCCAGGGGGAGGGCGCTGGGGGGGAGGGCGGCCAGAGCGCCGGGGGGAGGGCGGCGAGCCCCGGCCGGGGCTCTGCTCTCCCCGGCGGCCAGAGCGCCGGGGGGAGGGCGGCGAGCCCCGGCCGGGGCTCCGCTCTCCCCGGCGGCCGGAGGGAGGGCGCCGGGGGGGAGGGCAGCCGGAGCCCTGAGAGGAGGGCGGAGTGCCCGGCCGGGGCTCCGCTCTCCCCGGCGGCCGGAGCCGCAGCGCTGCGCCGCCTCCCTCCAGGTGCCGCCCCAAGCACAAGCCTGGTGGGCTGGTGCCTGGAGCCGGCCCTGTGAGTACAGTACAGGTCCTGATTTTGCTCCTGAGACTTTTCCTGGATTTGGCGGGCAACGAAGATCATGTTGGTTGTCCCACGGGATGATCTAAAACCGCACTGAAATTCCAGCAATATTTCCTCAGCAAGGGGAAATAATCGATTTAAGAGGATACGGGCAAGGATTTTCCCTGCTGTAGATAGCAAAGCAATGCCTCTATAGTTTCCACACTTTGACTCATCTCCTTTCTTAAAAATTGTAACAATGTTAGCGTTTCTCAAGTCTTCTGGAATCTTCTTCTTATACCAGATATGAAGAAAAAGTGTTTGGAGCTTCCTTACCAGTTCTTCACCTCCAACTTGGAGACTTCAGCTGGTATGCCATCAGGCCCTGCTGCCTTGTTGTTCTTAGTTTGCATAATGTCTTGTGTTACTTCTTCAAGGGGCGGGGGGTGTCAGCAAGAGATTCTTTTTCATGTTGAGGTATAGATTCAATAGTAGCACCAGGGACAGTTGACTCACAGTTCAGGAGTAACTCAAAATGCTCCTTCCATCTGGCTTTGATGGCTTTGCTATCCTTACAATACGTTGACCTGTCTTTGGCTTGGAGTGGTGTGGGTCCATGGGAGCATGGACCGTAAATGGCCCTTCTTGCCTGAAAAAAACCCTCCTCATGTCATGTTTATCAGCATAAAGCTCAATCTCCTTGTCCTTTTTGGACACCACTTATTTCTGATGTCACGGATTTTCCTTTGGGCTTCAGCCTTGAGTTGCTTGTATGACGTTTTCTTCTGCTGGTGTGATGTCATTTTGCCACATGCGATGAGCTTTTCTTTTTTGGTCGAGCAGGCCCTGAAGCTATAGGGCTGTAAGGTTAGGTGCCACCACCTTATGTGCAGGTTCCAGTCATTCATGTCATGGAGCCAGCATAGAGGAGCATGATCTGTGATCAAGGAGAAGGGGCTGCCCAGCAGGTAATATCTGAGGGAATACACAGCCCACTTAATCGCTAAGGCCTCCTTTTCAGTAATTGAGTGAGCCTTTTCTTGATGGAATAGCTTCTTGCTCAGATGTAGGATCAGGTGTTTTCCCCCCACCAAGTTCTGCAAGAGCATGGTGCCAAAGTCAACATCTGAGGTGCCTGCATGTAGTATGAATGCCTGGGAAAAGTTGGGGCTGATGGGTTTCAGCTACGGAGCCCTGCGGTCCCCCTGAAAGGGCTTGCAGACTTCCAGTTGAGAACCGCTGCCATAGCATATTGATGATGAGGGCTGATGATTTTATTCGTAAACATCTGGAAAACATCTGTTGCGGCTCCATGGAGTTCTGAAATGCCTAAAGGGGTTGAGAAAGAAGTTTTCTCTTGTGAGGATGGAAATAAAGAGATCTGTCAGTAATCCTTCATCAGTTTATTAGTGCTCAGGTACTTCACTGGTCCCAGCCACTCTAATAAATTGTCTACCTGTAATATCAGATAGGCATCAAATTTTGAGATGGATTTACCTTTCCTGAAATTGATGCAAAACCGAACCGTATGGTTTGGGAACCACAACTATGGGGTTCCGCCATTCACTTTTTGACCCCCTGATTATCCCCACCTGCATCATGACTTCTCAGACTGTATCCTACAGCCTCCATGGTAAGGGCCTGGGGTTCTCTCTGACACATTAGCCCGAGATGGTCTCTAGGGTAGTGTTGGATTAACTGTGTTCTCCCAGGGAGGAGTAAAATACAGTAGCAAAGACATTGGTCAATTGGAAGAGTTGCCTCCTCTTTACAGCAGTAAGTCCCTAACCTGCAAGAGTTGGTGTCGGGTTTTGGCCACTGGGTGTTCGGAGTCCTAGTTCAGGCTCCGTAGGGAAGGGAGTTATCAGCAGGTTTTCCTTGCGTCTTCTAAGGTCTAAGAAGATTCACATGGTAAATTTTGGTTTCCTTCCTTCTGCCTGTCATTTTTATCTCATCATCCAATGGCCCTACCTGTTTAATAACTTCAAATGGACCCTGCCACTGGGCATTAACTGACTCAGCCAAAGGAAGCAGTAAAAGGACCTGGTCACCCAGGTAAAAGACCCGTAGTCATGCCCCTCCATTATCATTTTGCACCTGCACTTATTCAACCTTTCTTAAATGTCCTCTGGTGAACACCCCTCGTCTCTGAGTCATTCCCTTAGTTGTATGATGTACTGAATCATACTTAAAGCACCTACGTCTTGTTCCTCCCAGCCCTTTCAGAGCAAGTCCAAAATTCCCTGCGGCTGGTGGTCATAAAATAACTTGAAGGGAGAGAGCCCTGTAAAGGCCTGCAGGACCTCCCTCATGGTAAAAAGGAACGGTTGGACTAGCCAGTCCTAGTGCTTGGGGTCATAACTAACAAAGCGTTTCAATGTTCCCTTTGGAGTTTTATTAAATTGCTCACGTAGGCTGTCTGGCTGTGGGTGGTACACAGAGGTTTTCAGGGACTTGAGCTTCAGGAAGGCTGAAGTTAGTCCCTTTATCTGTTAGTATTTCTTGGGGAAATCCTATGCATGGGGGGAGTGGTCTGAGCATTGGCCTGCTAAACCCAGGATTGTGAGTTCAATCCTTGAGGGGGCCATTTAGGGATCTGGGGCAAAAATCAGTACTTGGTCCTGCTAGTGAAGGCAGGGGGCTGGACTCGATGACCTTTCAGGGTCCCTTCCAGTTCTATGAGATAGGGATATCTCCATATATTATTATTTATTTATTTTTAGCTTTGAGAGCTCTGGGGTTATAGCTGGAGTTTTCACTGAGCGAAGGGGAACAGCCTCTGGGTACCTGGTTGCTTAGTCAACAGTTACTAATATGTACTGGTGTTTGGATGCAGTTATTTCCAGGGGCCTCTCTGCCTTTTACATGGTAATATCCTTATAAATTGTCCGTTGACAATCAACATGGGCAGTGGGTTTCCTCACAAATACCCAAATGGTTCAAAATGGTGGAATTAAAAATGTATTTACTGTGTATATCAGAGTTAATGCTGTTAGGTTTTGAAGGAATTTTATATCTTCTAAACAATTACAGAAATACAAATTTTGTCAGTTTTATGTCATTAATTTCAGTGAGTAGCTGTTAAACTCAACGTTGCTTGCATATGTAAACTGGGGTCAGCATTGGTTTTACAAAAGTCTGCAGTATCTGCCTATATTTGAACACTTTCTGAACATTTCTATGTATTTCAGTCCAGCAGAGGTTTTAGTACTAAAAATGTCAGTGATACTAGAGTATCACTAGTGTTCCTTTTTAACAGTTTTGTGCAAAGGAAGGGAATTTTTTACAAGTGGATTTTAAAACAACTTCTAGAGCAAAAAATATGTATTGATAAGTTCTGTTGGCACAAAATTTGTTTTACATAAAATGCACTATATCATCAGTGTTTTTTTCTGGAGATATTCAGCATAAAAATTAACATACCTGTGATTTTACTTTAGCTTTCAAATGGAATTCCTATAGAGAGCTGGTTCATGGATAAAAATGACAATGAACTCCTAAAATTAATTCCTTTTCTGGAGAAACTTGTAGAGCTGGTGAGTAATGTATTCATCTTTTTTCATATACACTCTAGGTAGTTTCAAAATTGACTAAGTGATTTAGGAGCCTACATCACTTGGAAACTTCTGAAAATGTTACTTAGGAACTTTCCAAAACTCTGTCTTGTCTGGACAATAATCCAAAATATGTATAGGGAGTACTTATTATTTTATTAGTAAAAAGCAGAATGTATTGGGTTGAGTACATGGTTAGAAGATTAGTACCAGCTCTGACACTACCTATGGGACCTTCAGTTAAGTGACTTGCCTACCCGCACATCTGTTTCCTCATTTGTAAAACTGAGATACTACTTATCTCACCGGGCTTTTGTGAATGTTAATTAGTTAATGTTGTAAAGCTCTTTGAAAATACAAAGCACTGTAAATGGTGTTGTATTATTATGTATACTAACATAATTTAAAAACATAACTCTTAAAATCTGAAGTATAGATACATTTATTATTTTAAAAACTGTAATTTTATTTTTTTCTACAGAATGAAGATGTCCGACCTCACATCAGAGACAGATTTCGCTTGCATGACTTGCTACCCCCAGATTAAACACCAAGCCTTTTATCAAATTACTGAAGGGGGAGAAAATGCAGGACCCTTTTGGACTAAAACAAAAACATTGCCATTACTGTTGAAATTTTGCATTTTTGTACCCCGTCTTGCTTTTCTTATCTTTGGTGCCCAACAGTAATCAAGGGTTACAGAAAGAGACTTTCTATATCTCAGATTGAATACATACAGTACAATACAGTAGGTAGGCGAGAACAGAAAAGTCTTTAGAACTAGTGCAACTCCAATGAAATTTTTTTATGTACAGGACATCTGCAGTTTATAAAGAATTCTGTTTCTGCCACCAGCAGTTTGACCTGTAGAAACACAGGATTTTATGATATAACAGAGATTGAAAATGGACTCTTATTTTCTCTCTGTTTGGTGCTCTAAGTGGGTTTGTAGCCACTTTTCTGTTACTTTAAGATTCTCATTTCAACAGGAATGGCCAGTAAAAGTTGTTTTATTTTTCCTGTTAAGGTTTATAACCTTTTTACATTTTTGACCTGTATTAGCTTAGAATTTCATTATGCATTCCTTTTAGTTGAGGCGCTTCATAGTTTTTCTGGAAATAGCCAAATTTTATTAGTTTTTTATTATACAATTGAATGGCCGTTTTCCTGCTTTGTCTGCCTGCATACTGTATATTTGTTTAAAAATATTCTCTAGTTTTAGTCCATGTAAGTTTCATTTAGAAATACCTGCATTTATATTTTGTTTCTGTAATATTCTACTGTAGTTGAAATCTTTTCAAAAATCAAGAGACTGGCTAGATAAGAATATAAGAATTACTAATATTCAGAATATTTAAACCATTGTGATGGCATGTACTCTGGACAGACAATATCTTGCAGTGGCACGCTCAATTGATGGACAAGGAATACCTCAGATTATACTGTGCATACAAATCTTTAAGGAGAATTATTTGGTAACCTGTTGGGTTTGATGCAAATCAATTACTGCTGCCTTCGGATTCCTCCAAGAATGAAGTATTCTGCACAGTGGCTCAGTATTTTAAGATGTTTTGCATGGGCTGGTGGTACCTCCTGTTATGCTGTTTGTTACAATCAGTTTTAAACTTTGTGTAACAGTGAAGGTACCTAATAGTAACTATGCATAATCCTGTGATACAGTACACTCCCATGCCACCAATGCAGTTAATATGCTATCATAGTGGTTTTCTATGCTATATGGAAATAGTCTTCAAGCCTTGGTTCTCTAATGCAGCTACCACAAGAGGTTGATATTTTTATAATGGTGTGTAATCTCCTTTTCAGGAGGCTTTTTATGGAAGGTATAATTTGTAAAAGTTAGGATGCTTTGCCTCTCGACTGCATTAACATGCCACAGGCTTGGACTGTTTTTGTGTAAAGGATGTCACAGAACGGCACTTTTTCTAAAGAGAAGTTTGATATTTTGTATGCTTGTTAAGAAAGTACAGTATTGGAAATTAAAGGTGGACAACTGATAATTGAGAAGTATGTCAATTAATTTTTTATGTATATTACCTGTTTACTTGTACAATTTTATTGTACAAATTACATGCAGCTTCATTTTCAAATGAGTCCTTAAAATAAGGAAAATCTTTTTAGGAAAACATTTAATTTTGTATTTTTGATTTTAAAAGGCATGAGTTATGTCAACTTTTTCCAGTGTATTAATGAAGATTTTAACTTTTCATCAGGTTGAGTGTTTTCTTACTATATTATCTGTTGTGTATGTAGCTAGCACATTGTGTCAATGAACTGTTAAAAAAATTAGCATGTAGAGCAAGCCTGTTTTGTGGAAAATCCTTATTCATTAAAAAAAAAAAGTCATCATGGCAGATTTTCTGCAAAAAAAGTGAAAAGCATTTGCAATTCAGAATACTGATTTTTTTTTTTTTTTTTTTTTTTGTATTTAAAGAAAGGTATTTTGCTTGCAGGAAAGAAATACTACAGATTCATTTTAATGAGAATCTTTTAAATGTATTTATCTTTAGGGCATCTGGGCATCTTTACGCTGTTTGTCTTATGTCTTTATTGAAATAAAATGTACATAACATTACCTTTATATATATATATATATGCTTTTGCGCAGACGTGTGAACCCCAGAACTATCCCCACCCCTCCTGTTTTTATGCTAATATAATGGATACACTTACAGATTTGAAAATGGTCAGTTTGTGTTTGAGTTGCTGCAAGATTCTCCCACAATTTTTAAATTATTATTTTTAAATCTCCCTCTCAAACGTAAATCTAAGAATTTTTTAAGTTAATTTAACAATGAACTCCTCTTCAGAGTGGAATTTCTTCCAAATTACCATAAATAATATGTTATACCGTATTAGGATTTTTTTAATTCATTGCTAAATAAATCTAGCATAATGGAACTACCTTGAATAAGTTAATCATGGACATTCTCTGTGACTCAATAAAATGGTACATGGTTACCACCAATTAGAATCATTTTCCTAAGCATTTGCGTTCTAATTTACGCCATTTTGAGTAAAACTATTACAAAATTGGTATTTTTGGTTAAGGCAAAGTACACATTTCATTTTATACATGTATCTATGTCATGATTTCAGATCACTGAGGAAAATTAGAATGTGAGATATTGCAATCTGGTTTCTAGGAAATGTAGGGAAAATTGGTGATTTGGTACTATCTAGATGCACAACAAAACTAATCTATATAGACTGCTCCATAATACATATTAAATACTTGAATGTTAACATGCTGCAAATCTGATTTTTATAATTATAATCCTGCTTTGCTGAGAGAATGTCTTTTTAAAAAAATTAAGCTTCTAAAAATGTCAAATACTTCTGATCTACGTAATCTTTCCATCTAGTGCACTTAAATGTAATCAGATTTTTTTTCCTGTTTTTCATTTTATTGGATTCTATGATGGGGTGGAATGACAAGGATTAAGTACTACTCTGATTTTTAAATATCATACACAGCTAATTACAACCCAAAATTATCGCTGATAACTGGGAGGGGAGGGGTTGGGTGTACAAGGTATTCAGGCTTGGGCCCTTTTTGAGTTACTTCACTATTATGCAATTAATCTTGTAACTGTATCACTTACTCTAATTTTCTTATTTTTAGAGAATTTATCAGAGGCATACCATAACATCCTCTTTCTACTGTAAATTCTTGGTGATTTTGTTTGCTCTCTTTCACTACAGCCTGCTGTTTGTATGGTCCTTTTACGTGTTCTGCACATGTTCTAGTCTAGCTTTGATCATTTTTACTTCTGACAGCAGAACTATGCTCGGATGAAAGATTATTACAGTTTCTTAGGATTTTGCAACGTTCAATACATGTGGAGGCTTTTTTTTTAATTTACTGTTTATATAGAAGGGTAACTGCCTCGATTTTACTGTTTTGTTTGTTAGTTAACATTCAATTGTTTCACCTTCCATCTACATAGGAAAATATCTTTCATTATTACTCAGAAACTTTTTAAAGTCTGAATTCTGTGAGGCCTGATCAAATATTGATCAAAGGCATCCTTCTGTTGGCAGTTCTTTGTCAACCAAGTGTAAACTAAGGATACTGTGTCAGCTTCCCTAAGACACTGATTCAAGCATTTAAACACTTGATTAAAGTTAATTATGTGTTTAAGTGCTTTATTGAATCACGCTTTCATCCACAGAGCTTGTTTTGGACATTTGACAAACATTGTACAAGAAAGTAAACAGTCACGTGTGCATCCATTTTCCTTTGCTTTCTCTTCTGGTCCTAGCTTTCTTGGAGTGTTCAAATTGCTAATCACGTTACTTTATTCTTCTTTGTCTAAACATCTAGCTCCATTCTGTTATCATATTACAATTGATTCTAAGTATTACAAGTCATTTGGCAATTTAACTTCAAATTGCTAAGTCATCATCTGATAATACTTTATCAGAATTGACAAGAATATGCTCTTTCTTTATTTCTGACATTGAAACCGACAGAAAATAATTCATTTTGCTTTCCCATCACTTTGTGGGTTCTGGAGGGCAAATGGGAGTGGTATAAATTTATTGTTGTCACTAAAGTCAGCAGCTATGAGCCAGAATTAATGAGCCATTGTCATTTAAGCATAATTTTTCCAACCCCTTAAGTGGCCCCAATCTGGGGCAGCACACAATCTATTTCGCACCGCTCCATTGGTGCAAAGCACTCCTAAATCCAGTGGATCCAATCAATAGAGGGTCTCCCTTTCATAGGATTCTTGAGTTGCAGAGCCATAGTGGGTCCCTGTGATCTGTGACTAAGGTACTATCCTTCCCCTGTGATTGGGGACAACTAGCACAGAATGGAATTGGGGGAATGGAATAGGTGACTTTGCACCCTCTTCCATCCCACAGCAGCGCCAAGTACTCCTTGATGGCAGCTGTGTGGCTGGACTGGTAAACCCTATTAGAGAAGCCTTTGTTAAACTAGCAACAGAGGGTCCTGTGGCACCTTTAAGACTAACAGAAGTATTGGAGCATAAGCTTTTGTGGGTGAATGCCCACTTCATCAGACGCCATTATTATTATTTGTTAAACTAATAAACTTCAAAATTATTGAAATATAAAATACTAGATCGAGATAAAAGATGCTTAATAGGATAACACTACCCATATCATGTACGTAGACATTAAACCTGCTACCAATTAAAAAACAAAAAGTGACCAAGTCTGTCTACTTGTTTTCCTGTATAAATTCAGACTGACAAGTTGTGTTTCTACATTCTCAGCAGGTGCAGAGAGAAAGCAATCACAATGTTTTTTTTATTCCATTGATAGTAAGACTTTAAAAGCTGCAGCATTTTTCTAGTGTGGAAATTATGTATATATATGTGGCATGGGGAAGCATGCCATCCAACTAGTCTACAATCATTCTGGTTATATAAAAGTAATTAATCCCTTAAAGATTTTTTTAAACTACTTAAAGACTGACACAGAGGTAGATTAATGCAAGAGCTTCCGATCTAGGCCCTGCTCAAAAAGGACCCAGATGGAGCAATGAGGTAGGGCAGTGGTTCTCAACCAGGGGTACACACACCCCTGGGGGTATGCAAAGGTCTTCCAGGGGATACATCAATTCATCTAGATATTTGCCTCGTTTTACAACAGGCTACATAAAAGCCACTAGCCAAGTTGGTACAAACTAAAATTTCATACAGACAATGATTTGTTTATACTGCTCTATATACTGTACATTTAAATGTAAATACAGTATTTATATTCCCAATTGATCTATTTTATAATTCTATGGCAAAAATGAGAAAAGCAAATTTTCAATTAGAGAGTGCTGTGATGCTTTTGTATTTTATGTCTGATTTTGTAAGCAAGTAGTTTTTAAGTGAGGTGAAACTTGGGGTACGCAGGACAGATCAGCCTCCTGAAAGGGGGACAGTGGTCTGGAAAGGTTGAGAGCCACAGAGGTAGGGTACCAGACCGCCATGCACAGCTGACTGATGTTGGCCAGCTGCCTTCTGAGGTAGGCTAAACTTCCTCTTTTGGGAGAAAGACAACTATTTGTCTAGGGGAGGGAGAGGTGCCTCAAAGTTGTTGTTTTTTTCTTATTTTAGGGGGGGAAGTGATTCTAATGGATTAGCATCCCTTTACCATTAATCCGTCCCTGACTATACAAGTTTGTATAAAATCGTAAGTGTGAATGGTGCTTTCCATGCTAGAAGAAAGATGAGGTCTTACAATCTACATAAATGTGTAAGGAAAGGTATTTCTTCTGAAAGAAGGAATAATAAGCACACTGAAGTCATGCACCTGAGGTTAGGTTTCAACATTACAGACTGTCTGGGAGAAGCTAAAGGGATGCACTCAAGGACTGCTTAGACTAACAATGTGTCACTCCAGATTTACACCATTGTTCCTGATACTGAATATTTAAAAAAAAAAACTTGAAATGAACCAGTGTGTATCTGATAGGAAATAGCATAGGTGTATCATTTTGTATACTATAAATTAAATATCTCATTATGCTATTCATATTTTTCAGCACAAGCTGCAATCTTTTTTTCTTTTCTTGTGGGGGAGCAAGCAAGGACAGATTGATGAAGGTGAAGATTTATTGACTTGGTCCACTGTTGAGGCACATCAATTTTTAGCTTGTTAATCTTGATGGTAACACGTGAAACAATTTATTTTGTTTTGGTTGATCCTTGTGTCAATTCTGGTACTGAGGAGTGCTGAATCCTGAGTAAGTATTTTTATAGAGAGAACTGATCTACCAATTTGTGCTGCTTCTGACAACACTGCTAGTACTAAGAATCACAAGATTTGTATTAAATATTTGTTTTAGCTACTATATTGGGATTTTTAGCCTATATTAATTCTTTCAGCTGGCATTTATCAGCAAATGCCCTTCCTGCCTACACTCGCTGCAGAAACAGTTTTCTTCAGAACATGGATTTTATGTAACTTTTAGGCTCTAAAATTGGAGGAAAATATATATATATTTAAAGTCAGTAATGGAGATCAAACAAGAAAAAAAAACCAAATACATGTACTTTATCTGATAAAATTGTTATAGCTGGTTCATTTTGGTTAGTCTTGATTTGATTCTGATGTTCTATATTGTACATGGTCCAATGCATATCTTTTGTAAAACTATCATAGGTCAGAATTATTCACATAAAACTCTATCTTATCTTCTAAGCAGGAACCTTTAGATATGGAAAGCATTTATATTAAATGAGAGCATGTGGTCTAGGAGATGGGAGGGAACTGAAGTCAGAAACTCATAATTCTGCCACTGATGCAGCAAGTGATGTTGGGCAAATTATTTTGTCTATCTATACCGTAGCTTGCCCATCTGTAAAAGGGGAATAATACTTGGACGTTTTAAAGCAATTTGAGGTCCTGGGGTGAAATGTGCTATAGAAGTGCATAGTATTTTTATAATTAACAATGCCCCTTTCTTCCCCCAATATTTCACAGTAGTCTCATAAAGATGACTCCTACCATGGAGCTTATGAAAATGTGTTTGAACTTGATGGTGTTAACATTTAGTTATGTCTTTGCTTCTATTACTTCTGCTCCTATGCCAAGTAAATGGGCAATAGAAGAGGAAACCATGTATTTTGAGGTCTTTTTTTCTCCAACTGATTCAAATAGATCTTCAGAGCATCTTCCAGTTGTTAAAAGCCAGACTGATAATTCATCTTCAAATTTGTCTTTGGAGGAAGAAGAAATTTCACATTATTTTAATTTTCCAAGACTTTTTTTAATCTCTCACTTCAAGTGACGCCACAGAGAAAGAGGTAGTGAAAGAGCACATCCATCATCTTTACAGGTAGTCAAAAAGACAGTATGCTTTTAAAAATCATAGCAAGGAAAATCAATTCAAACATGATGTTTTCCAAAAGCTCACACATCTATATTTAAATAGATTCAACCACTTTGTATAACTGCAGAAAATATTTAAATGCTAATAATGTATTCAGTGCTGTACAAGATGTAGTTTTACAGTCCTTGCTCTGAGGAGCGTACACTTGACAAGACAGATACAGGTAAAAAGATACATTCATGTAGGAAAATGAAAGGTTATACAACTAGGAACAAACGATGTTGGTCACACTCATAGGTTGTAGGATTGTGTTCTGTAAATGTGACTTACATTCTTTGTTCTTAGATGTATAACTTGTGATTCTGAAAAGGATGTGGGGTCACAGTGAATAAATAGAGGTTTCTTACCCCGTGCAGTAACTGAAGTTCTGTGAGATGTGTTCCTCTATAGGTGCTCCACTCTTGATTGGAGATTTTCATTAGCAGTGTCTGTTCGGCCCATGCACGTGCCGTTGGTATCCTCATGCCCTGCACCGAGGCTATGTCAGATTGCACAGGCAAACCACTCCCTCAGTTCCTTCTGCACGACTGAGTCTCAGAAGAAACTCCAAAGCAGAGGGGAAGGGGGGTGGGTAGTTGAGCACCCATGGGGGATACATCTTGAAGAACTACAGTTACTGCACAGGTTGAGTAACCTCTCTTTCATCTTTGAGTAGGGTCCCTATGGGTGATCCATCCTTGGTGACTCCCAAGGAGTATTCCCAGAAAGAGGAGTGGGGGCATTTGGAATGGAGTCCATTGCAGAGGCGAGAACTGCCTTGCCAAATGTAGTGTCAGATCTGGAGGCATCAACCAGGACATTGTGTCTAGAGAGAAGACATGCACCAGAGACCATGTAGCGGCTCTGCAGATCTCTGAAATAGGAACATTTTTAAGGAGAGCCATAGAGGTAGGTTGTGATCTAGTCAAGTGCACCGGTAGAGATGGACTGTCGATACTATAGTAGCATACTACAATACACTTGGAAATCCATTTAGAAAGTCTCTGGGTAGAAATGGCAGACCTGTCTGCAATCAAAACAAAGAGTCCAGTGGATTTACGAAATGGTTTAGTTCTATCCAGACAGAAGGATAACGCCCTCCTGACATCTAGAGTTGGAAGTATGTGGTTTTGGAAGGTTGGAAGTATGTGGTTTGGGAAAGAAAACTGGTAGGTATATGATCTGATTCAGATGAAATTCGGAAGTTACTTTAGGTAGAAACCTGATCCTTGTAGAATATTGTGAAGCGGGGGAGGAGGTCTGCCATTAAGGCCCCAATCTCTCTGACTCCGCAGTGTGAGGTAATAGTCACTAGGAAGGCTGTTTTACTAGATAAATCCAATAAGGAGCAGGTGAACGTCAGTTCAACAAGATTTTCTGAGGCTTTTGAGAAACAAGTTCAGGTCCCAGGCAGGGGTAGGAACCTTTATCTATGGGAAGACATTCCCCAGACCTTTTATAAATCTTGCAGTTGTGAGGTGAGCAAACAGAGAAAAACCCTCAATAGTAGTACGAAAGGATGTTAGGGCCACCAGATGAACCTTGAGGGAATTATGGGACATCCTGATTTCTTAAGATATAGCAGGTGCTTGAGGATGAGCGGAAGCGGGGCAGATTCGGGAGCAGCATTGTGGAGTTCACATCAGTGGCCAAATTTTGTCTACTTTTGAAGGTAAGTAGTTCTGGTGGAAACTTTTCTACTATTTAATAGTATGTGTTATATCTCACAGAGCAGGATGACTCTAGCCCCATGAACCATCAAGGAACGACCCTTCAGGCAAAGAATTCCCAAGTTGGGATGCATCAGAGGACCAGAGTGCTGGGAGAGGAAATTAGCAGTTGGGAGATTTATCAGCTAGAGAGCAAGATGAAACAGGTAAGGGAACCATGCTTGCTTTGACCATGTCAGGGCTATCAGAATGACTCTGGCCTTGTCCTGTTTGATCTTATTGTCTTGAGGATGAGAAGCATTGGAGGGAAGGTATAAACAGCCTCTTCGTCCATGGCAGGAGGAAGGCTTCCCCCAGAGAATTGTGATCCAACCCGCCCCCCCTGGACAAAATAGGTGGCATTTTTTGTTTGTAGTTGTGGCAAAAAGGTCTACTTGTGGAAACTCCTAAGCCCAAAAGATTCCAGCCAGAATCTGGGATCCAACTCCCATTTGTAGTCTTGGAAGAAGCACCTGCTGAGCATGTCAGCTGTGACATTCTGTATGCTGGGCAGCCTTGTTGCTAAGATTCTTATGTGATACTTTATGAACCAACTCCACTCATTTTATTGCCTTTGCACAGAGGGAAGGTGATCTTGCTCTTCTTGCCTCTTGATATAAAACATGCAAGCCATGTTGTGTGTCATGACTTTGATGGATCTGTGTCTGATGAGAGGAAGGAAATGAAGACAGGAATTTCTGACAGCTCTGATCTCCAGACCGTTGATATAGAGGGTGGTCTCAGGATGACCATCTGCCCTGGATTGTTAGAGAGCCAAGATGCACCCCTCTCTTCCCTCCGATCCAAACAGAAATGTATCCGTGGTTATGGTTACTGTCGACACCAGTTAGAGGAAGGGGACCCCTGTCCCTACACTGTGATGAATCTTCCACCAATCTAGGGAATATTTTACATGCTGGGGGACCAACACCTGCTTGCCTAGACTCTGTCTGCTTGGCGAGTAAACTGTTCCGAGATACCCCTGGAAAAAGCAGAGGCGTAACCTCACATGCTGTGTCATGAAGGTGCAAACCGCCATGTGACCCAGAAGTTGAAGGTCCGGGGGCTATCCCGAGTCATTTTGACAAGGCTTGATAAAGTCCGGAATCTCTCCAAGGGAAGAGATGCCATGGATGTTAGGGAATCCAAGGGCACCCCTATGAATTGTATGTCCTGAACGGGATTTAGTGTTAATTTTTCCATGTTCAGCTGAAGGCGCAGGTCCAAAAAGAGAGCGAACACTGTCCTTGGGGCAGAAAACACTTCTTGGTAGGATCAACCCCGAGTAGCCAATAGTTGAAGTATGGGAATACCATGATAGCCTGATGACATAGATAAGCAGCCACTACTGACAAAACCTTTGAGAACATTCTCGGAGCCAAGGAGAGGCTGAAGGGGAACACGCAATACTGAAAACCCGAACCACCAAAAAAGAAAATCAACCTTCTGCTGGTGGCATCTGACTAATATGTCCACTCTGCTTTGGATCGTTATCGAGCAGAACCCGTCATCAGCATGGACGCATGTATTCTGGAATGGTGGTTGAAGCATGAAGGGACACATGAATCTTTAGCGCATCTGGCACGTAAATATCTTGTGATGCTGACTACAACAGTGCCATGAGAACACCTGTTTTCACTTTCAGGTGACATTGTAAACAAGATGTGGGCAGCATTATCTCCTGCAAACTTGTTTGAACGATTGGCTGATGTAGGACTGAGTGGAATTGTAGGTTCTAAAGTTTTACATTGTTTTATTTTTGAATGCAGTTTTTTTTTTTGTACATAATTCTACATTTGTAAGTTCAACTTTCATTATAAAGAGATTGCACTACAGTATTTGTATTAGGTGAATTGAAATATACTATTTCTTTTGTTTTTTACAGTGCAAATATTTGTAATAAAAAATAAATGTGAAGTGAACACTGTACACTTTGTATATTCTATGTTGTAACTGAAATCAATATATTTGAAAATGTAGAAAACATCCAAAAATATTTAAATGGTATTCTATTATTGTTTAACAGTGCAATTAATCGCGATTGATTTTTTTTAATCGCTTGACAGCCCTAGTCTGTAGTGATTGATGCCCAGACATAGTAAAAAGGGTGTAATCGGTGGCCAAAGACCTGGTTGGTATTCGTATTTGCACTGTCAGGTGAGGGAGGTTATGTGTCTTGACTCCTTGTCCTTCCGATGACTCGGCAAAGGTCATGGTACCAGAAGTGCCCAGTGCCGCAAAGGTGCTGACCCGCAGGATGGTTGGCACTGAGGACAGCTACCTAGCAGAAGACTGTTTCTTTTTAATCGCCTTTCTCTGCGGTGGGATTGTAGCTCTTATCCTCAATCTTTTAGAGGAATGAGCTTTGCCTTTAGTTGAGGGCGATGTACCCAGGGAGCTCCTGGTGGAAGGTGTCTGTTGCTCTGGGTTGGAGGTTGATCGGATTGTATTTTTATAGGACCGAACCTTACATGAGGGTAGCATGCATGTGGACGGTGAATACAACAAACAGTCAATCACTCAAACCGGCAGATTGTTTCTCTGTCTTTGACTCAGATGTTATCTTGACCCCATTCTAGACCCATACACATCTGTTTAAATTAATGCTTTACAGTGTAAACTCACCTATTCTCACCTATCATAGTGTTCCTCTAGCCCCTTTCTCATCATCAGAGTGTATGCCTGTGATAAATGAAAAGGGGTGTGTGTGTGGTTAGTTCCCTTTTATGGACACCCAGCCAGCCAGGTATAAAATCCCTACTTGCTTTACCTGTAAAGGGTTAAGTCTCCCTGCATAGGTAAAAGGAGGGAGTGGACACCTGACCAAAAGAGCTAATGGGAAGGCTAGAACTTTTTAAAAAAAACTTCCCCTTTGTCTGTCTGTTATTGTTCTCGGGGAGAAGCAGAGACAGGGCTGGAACTATGCTGTAAGAAGCTTGGGGCCAGGTATGAAAAATCATCTGAATCATACCTAGAAACTACTCACTTGAAACCCCCAGATATGTAAGTAGATCTGGAAATGTCTAGGAAAACGCGATTAGGTTTATCTCTGTTTATTTCTTTATGGCTTGTGGACTCCTCTGTGTAACCCCAAATGCTTTTGTTTTGCTTGTAACCTTTAAGCTGGACCTCAAGAAGGTTATTCTTGATGCTTAATTCGTATAAGTGGGTTTTTTAAATCTAGCAATAGCCTGAGTTTTCAAATGTATTTTCTTTCTTTTTGTTTTTAATAAAATTTACCTTTTTTAAGAACAGGATTGGATTTTGTGTCCTAAGAGGTTTGTGCACATGTTGTTTAATTAGCTCGTGGCAACAGCTGATTTCCTTTGTTTCCTTTCTCAGCCCTTCCCCGGAGGGTGGGTGAAAGGACTTGAGGGTACCCCACAGGAAGGAATTCCCAAGTGCATCTTCCTGGGTTCTCAAAGGGGTTTTTGCACTTGAGTGGTGGCAGCATCTACCCATCCAAGGTTTGAGAGAAGCTGTAACCTTGGGAGTTTAATACAAGCCTGGAGTGGCCAGAATTAATTTTTAGAATCCTTGGGGGGCCCCACCTTCTGCACTCAAAGTGCCAGAGTGGGGAATCAGCCTTGACAATGCCTAAACTACAGTTGCCAGTGTGACAAAGTCAGGCTGGACGGCTGCAAGAGGGTCTTGGAAGGCCAATATCTTAGCCCCAGAATGTAAAGGGCCCTGTTTCGGACAAGCTGAGAAGAGGTTACCTCAGGTCAATTAGGGACACCTGAATCCAATTAAGGTCCATGAGACCTTTAAAACCCCTCCTCTGTTGAGAGAAAAGGGGGAAGAGAGAGAGACAAGCTACTGCCGGGCTAGTGGCAGCAGGGAAACAAGCTCTTCCAGGCTGAGAGGCTGTGCTCCTTCCCATAGGGCAGTGTTTCCCAAACTTGGGATGCCCCTTGTTTAGGGAAAGCCCCTGGTGGGCCGGGCTGGTTTGTTTACCTGCTGCGTCCGCAGGTCCAGCCGATCGCGGCTCCCACTGGCCGCGGTTCGCCACTCCAGGCCAATGAAAGCTGCTGGAAGCGGCGCGGGCCGAGGGACATACTGGCCGCCGCTTCCAGCAGCACCTGTTGGCCTGAAGCGGCGAACCGCCGGGGGCTTTCCCTACACAAGCGGCGACCCACGTTTGGGAAACACTACCATAGGGGAATGGCCAAACCCAAGTGCCTGCTAGGGGAAGCACTGACACCTCAAGGCAAGCAACAGGATGACACCCTGTATCCCCTTTTTCTTTTGGGGTTTACGAGACTGTTTCTTTTTTTCTTTGAGTAAGGATCACCCCTTAGGCTGACCCTGGGGCCTACCCTGAAAACACAGTCAAAGGCGCACAGAAGGGGGAAGGCACACTGCCCAGAGTGGGGCTGATTTACCCCAGGCCCGCCATCACCAGAGGGGGAAGTGCTAGGTCTGGTGAGACGAAGGAGGTGCCTTGCCACACCAGAAAGCAAGGAAAGGGGTACTTCCTTTCCTCCCTCCAACACAGTATCTTCAAGCAGCACTGTCCCTTGGCACTTCATGGAGCTCTCTGCTATGGAAAGCCTTTGCCATTCTGTGGTTACCTCAGCACAGGCAGTCAGCAGGGGTAGTCAGCAGGGATGGCTAGCTAATTTTTATTGAATTGAAACCTAGCATATAATTTATGTTTATAAAAGTTGGATTTGTTTTTAAAGAATGGCATAAATTGTTCTTTCTGGGCTAGCTTTGGGGTTTTTTTTTACTCTGCACATGCCAAGTACATATATGGTGATTACAGTGCCATCAGCCAAAAAGTATTCTGCTAAAGACTCTCAAATGACAAATCAAGCAGTATAAACTACCAACTGCAATTACACGCTCCTGTATAAGCCGATTTCCAGGTGCCTCTGGACACTGCTTCTAGGAGGACTTGAAAAAAATGGTTAATTAAAATGGTTAGTGTCAAACGATGATTCTCACACTAGGTGGTTTACTTCAAATTTATCTCTAGTTTAATAATTTGTTCAATTTAGTATCAAAAGCATGTCTCTCAGCACACTTGAAAATAGAGGTCAACAACTAAGAGCTTACAGACAGCACTGCATTGCTTCTAAGAAGACATATATGATCCACTCACCTTTAAAAAGTCAAAAATGGCACTGTCAATATAAACATTGCATTAAAAATTCCTTACCTGTCAATAATATTTTAGATTATTAAATAATATTTTAGATTTAAAGATCCCCTTGCATCCTGAAGGATCTCAGTGTGCTTTAAAAATTATCAAATGCAACATATTACATAAAATACAACCAATTCTAGACTGAAATGTAACAGTTGTTTAACTGCATACATCAATGCTGCCAACAGTCTAAGGCAGGAAGTGAAGAATATGAAATCCAATTTAAACACATAGAATTTCAGAAGAAAGATGCAAATGCTCGGTTGGAATTCAGCGAAGACATGGGAGTTAACCCCCTTGTCTTGCAAAGTGCTATGAGATCTTTAGAGACACAAGGTAGGTGAGGTAGTAGCTTTTATTGGACCAACTTCTGTTGGTGAAAGAGACAAGCTTTTGACATGCACGGAGCAGCTCAAAAGCTTCTCTCTTTCACCAACAGAAGCTGGTCCAGTAAAAGCTATTACCTCACCCATCTTGTCTTTCTAATATCCTGGGACCAACACAGCTACAACACTGCAAATGAGATCTTTAAGCACTAGTCAAGACCTTCATGCAAATGACAGTACCCACAGAAGCACAGTAGGTGGCACTCTTCCCACTGAGTCAGTACTGAACCAATGCCCCTTACTAAATCATCAATTCCACTTTCCGGAGCACCTGTGTGTTCCTAGGATCTCTCCCATCCTAGTACTAACCCAGACACTGCTCAGCCCTGATTAGTTGTTTTAGAATTGACTGGATCACAGCACAGGATGGTAAGTCTAAAAGAACTTTAGCAGTCTTAATTTATTTTCTTGCTGTTTATTGTTTGCATTTTACTCTGCTTGAATAGTGTATAAATATGTTTAATAGAGGAAAGCATTTTCAAAACACTGTGGATTGCATTTAAATGTTTCTTTTTTAGAAAAAGAAGAGAGAAATCTGGTGTAAGTGGGTGCAGCTCCTAGAGAAGTTTATATAAGTTGCAGCTGTTTGCAATAGGGATGAATTTCTCCAGTATGTATTTTAATATGTTAACTTGTATACTCTTTTAATGGCTTTAAGATATTTTTCATAATTTGTTCCAGCTTTTATCATATTACATTGTTTCCATTGCTTCTCCATTTGCTTGGTCTATTTCCTGCCCTTTTAGACATTCCATTATATATAAATTAAATAAAACAATGCATGGGACTTACATACCTTTTGCTATTACTGTATGTATATTACCAAAAGGTTACAGTCTAAATAGACATAGAGTCCTTGTCTTGACTAGAAATTTTTTTTTTTTTTACTGTGTTACTACATGTTAACTAATTAACACATAGTAAAATCCTAGAGTGGACAAGGCAGTTGTAGGGAAGGAGAATAAGCTATACACCTCTACCTCGATGTAACGCTGTCCTCGGGAGCCAAAAAATCTTACCGCATTCTAGGTGAAACTGCGTTATATTGAACTTGCTTTGATCCGCTGGAGTGCACAGCCCCGCCCCCCCCGGAGCACTGCTTTACCGCGTTATATCCGAATTCGTGTTATATCGGGTCGCGTTATATCAAGGTAGCGGTGTACCTGTGTAAGGCACCTTTTTAACTGTTATAACTGTATTCATCAGGAGTTATACTAGTATAAATGTTTTGGTTAAAAAAATAAATGAATACCCTTACGTGAAATAGTATTACCGGCCCAAGAAGTGTGTGCAGACCAGACTTAGGATTTTACTCTGTAATAAAAAAGACAAAACACTTCGTTTTATAGCATAGATTCACCCAAAGGGTATGTCTACACAGTGCCTGGAAGGTGTGACTTCCAGCTCCGGGAGACATTACATGCACTAATTCTGCTGAGCTTATGCACTAAAAATAACAGTGCATCTAAGGCTATATAAGTGCTGGCTTGCACTAGCTGCCCAAGCATGTACTCAAGGGCTGGGGTAGGACTGTACTAAATCAAAGCTAGCTCTGGTACATCTACATGTGCTGCAATCACACCACCTGACTACAGTGTAGTTAATGCAGGAGAACATGCATGAAGCCACGTTGTAGCCTATGCTCCCCTCCAGGATTTAACCCCACCAGCTCAGCATATATTAAAGGCTGTGTGCCTTGTCTACAGACCTTTCAGCCATGCTAGTCAGAACATTTTAGTGAATGTGCTCTTACATCACACTTTTTATCCTAGTCTAGCTAAGGCCAGAAGAGAGCCAGAGAGAACCCTGCTGCCCCCTTCCTCCCACTAGGTGGGGAGCTCTCTCCTAGCCCTTTCAAAGCACTGGTCAATAGAGGGACCCAAACCCAGACAGGATCCCCTCCATACCACCCCAGAGACCCCCCTCCCCTCCAGAGACCACCTCACTTCCCCTAGAGACCTAAGTTTCCTCTAAGATTTATGGCCGCACAGCTGCCTATTAAGCCCTACGCAAGGGCTCAGTGCTGGGGCGGGGAGAGACGCCCCTTCCCACCGGCCCCAGCGTGGAGCTGCCATGGTGGGGAGAGGCGCCCCTCCCTGCCAGCCCTAGTGTAGACCTGCCACGGCCAGGGGAGAGGCGTCTCTCCCGGCTGACCCCAGCATTGATCTGCCCTGGACTTGCTGGGGGAGAGGAGCCCCTCCCTTGGCCCGGCCCAGCCCAGCCCCCAGCCAGTCCTATTCAACATATTCATAAATGATCTGGAAAAAGGGGTAAACAGTGAGGTGGCAAAATTTTCAGATGATACAAAACTACTCAAGATAGTTAAGTCCCAGGCAGACTGTGAAGACTACAAAAGGATCTCTCAAAACTAGGTGACTGGGCAAGAAAATGGCAGATGAAATTCAATGTTGATAAATGAAAAGGATACTCCTAGGGGAATTATGTGCCACTGCACGTGTGCAGAATTCATGTCCCCTGCAGATTTCTTTGCTTCTCTGCAGAAAAATGACTCCGATAGGGAATCAAAGGGAAGCTGCAAGAGCAGTTATGCACCACTCCCTAGCTGTGCGGGTTGATCGTTTCAGGTACCCAGAGCAGCCAGCGGAGAAGTAAATCACTGCAGGGCTGGGGACACCCCAGCCAGTGGCTCCTACCCTGAGCTGGGATCAGATGCTAGTCCTGACTGGGCTGGGGGCAGGGGAGGATGGGATTACCTCTTCCCCTGCAAGGAGTGGCTGGGACTGTGTCAGGCCCACACTCAGAAACTTCCCCCAGCTGCAGGAAGCTCAACATCCTCCCCTGCTTCCAGCCCCCCATTGCTGCTTCCTGCCCCCAAATTGGAACTGGAAAAGCTTCAGACAAGGGCAACAAAAATGATTAGGGGGTGAGGAGAGATTAATAAAACTGGGACTTTTCAGCTTGGAAAAGAGATGGCTAAGGGGGGATATGATTGAGGTCTATAAAATCATGACTGGTGTGGAGAAAGTAAAGACGGAAGTGTTATTTACTCCTCATAACACATGAACTAGGGGTCACCAAATGAAATTAATAGGCAGCAGGTTTAAAGCAAAAGGAAGTATTTCTTCACCCAGTGCACGGTTAACCTGTGGAACTCCTTGCCAGGGGAAGTTGTGAAGGCCAAGACTATCACAGGGTTTAAAAGAGAACTAGATACGTTCCTGGAGGATAGGTCCATCCATGGCTATTGGCCAGGCTGGGCAGGGAGGGTGTCCCTAGCCTCTGTTTGCCAGGAGCTGGGACTGGGCGACAGGGGCTGGATCACTGGCTGATTCCCTGCTCTGTTCACTCCCTCCGGGGCACCTGGCCTTGGCCGCTGTCTGGGATGGACCCTTGGTCTGACCCCTCCCACGGGCCCGTGCCAGAGGCGGCCGGGCCGGGCCTGGCTCTCACGCGAGCCCCGTGACCCAGCTCCTGGCGGGACTCGCCGGCCCCTTCGCCGACCCCCGCCCGCTTCCCGGGATGTCAACGCGGCCGTTGCGGGGCCTCAGCGCTTCCCTGCCCCGCCCCCGCCCCGCCCCGCCTCCGGAGGCGGGGCGGGCCCTGTATGTCCGCCGCTATCCCGGCGTGCCCCGCGCGCGGAGCGGGCTGGCTGGGACGCTCTCGGCTGACTCACCCCGCCTCGCTCTGGCTGTGCCTGCGGGACTCGCGGGAGGCCCCTAGTCCGCGGGGGCAAGATGGCGGCGGAGGCAGATTCGTGGGGTAGGTGCTGGCCGCGTCTCGGGTCCCGGCCGGGCCCCCCTCCCCCCGCCCGGCTAACCCGCTCTCGTCTCCCCCACAGATGCCGACAGCTTCGCGGTGGCGGATCCGGTCGCGAAGCGGCTGGTGCCGACGCCGGCGGCCGGCGGGGACCGCTGGGCCGGGGAGGATGAAGAGGACGAAGTGAAGGTGGGGGCGTCGGGGCCTCCCGGGCTGTGGGGAGCGGTCGGAGCTCGGCCCGCCCTCGGGGTCGGTGTGGAGCCAGCCCCTGGCCATGGGGGTTGCCGGGCCATATGGCGCTGCACCGGGCCATATGGCGCTGCACCGGGCCTGCCCGAACCGTAGTGACCGCGCTGTGGGGCGGCTCTGGCGCCCGCCCCGTCTGGGCTGGGCCAGCCCTGGGACACCGCCAGTACACGCGGCTGGGACGGGGGGGCGAGACGGGGCTCGTGGCGGGCAGTGACAGTCGTGGCTGAGAGCGAGGGGCTGTCAAAACGTGGCCCGCTTGGGTCCGTGGCGTGCGAGTGTCTCGCCCACACCGTCAGCAAAACCTTTCCCGAGAGGGGGGGAGAGACTTAAAACGGCCTCATTAAAATGGAGACTCAGGGAGTCTCCTACCAGATGAGTAAAACTTGTCAGGTGAGCTCATTGGGGACGGATTAGATTCACCCTGGTTTGTGTGGTGAGATGGGGCAGAATAATTCTGGCAAAGTTCTGCTAATGCTAGGAACTTGAGTGATCGGTGTAATGGTGGATAGTGATGTGGCAGATTTTTGGTCGCTTGAAGTCTTTAAGATAGTATGTTCTTTAAAAATATGCTCTAGTTCAATCAGCAATTGAGCTTGGTGCAGGAATTATTAGGTGAAGTTCTGTAGTCAGTGTTATACAGTTTCATATGCATTGAAACCTGTCTGAATTGGGGCACTGGGTGATCAAAAGTTGGAAGGGCGAATAAAACTTTGGAATACATTTCTGTAAATGGGCTGCTTAACCCCCAGCTGAGACCTGTACTTGTTCTTTGGTTTCTGAGTTGAATAAACATGGTTTCCCTTCTGTAACTTCCTTCCCAGCAACCAGTCCTCTTTCCCAGCTCCAGAGCAAAACCCCTGTCAATTACATCTCAAAAGGTGTCATCCCAGTGAATGGAGAATCATGTTTTTTGCCCACCTGCCATCTCTAAGCTGCTGGCAGGCCTCTCAGTACAGAACTGCTCTGGGATCTGCCAGATGGTATTCAACTATTGGCCTCTCCTGTGGAGAGTCTCTCTATTCCTTGACCCCTTGCGGGTTCTTAGCCTGAGGGAGCATCTGGGGAAGAGGTGGGTACAGAGGGGATGACAGAGGCTTGAACATTTGAACTTGTTCCAAATAGTCCTATCTTGGCACTATCTCCTACAGGCCAGCAACTTTCCTCCATCCTAGTGTTGTCTCTTCTGACTTCCTCTCAGTCCTGTGAAACTAGGCAGTCCCTCATTGTTCCTTTAGAATTAGGTTGTATTCAGAGTGTTAAAATGGGGTTTATCTACTAGAGAATCATGGAGCTGGTTTCACCGTATTTCAATAGTCTTTTGCATTAGAGTTTGAACTAGATGTCCAACTGTAAACCTTCTCTATTAAATCAGAAACATTTAAAATGTCTAAATCCCATGCAGTGTAGTTCCCATATGTCCCTTAACAATAAAGATCAGTTGAGTGATGGATACCCCAACAATTCCAGATCTTTTTCTTAGAGCTTGGCCAGATTATCAGTGCAGATATCAGCAACTGGCAATGACTTCTGTAGAACTATATCTAATAGACTTCAGAATGATGGGAGGGTACATACTACATCTGGAATCTAGGACTCTTCAAAAGGGTCTTGGGTTCTGCGGAAGTATTAAAAAAAAATTGGTAAACTTAGTGTCCAAAGTTAAACATTGAATCATGCTTTTGTTTCAAATCAAGACACTGAGAGATTGCTATAGACAATCTTAGTACTGATCACTAGATAAATGAAAAAGGTTAATATTTTATCATTTGTTCAGCCATGGGCAGGAAGAAGAAAGCAGTTCAGATTAGAGTAATTGATTCTTGCTAATTGAAGACTCTGGCACTAGTTGTTCATGTTGCGCCAAGGTAGTGCTATCTGTAATAACTGACCGTTTGTGCATACACTGTATTTCTGCACTCCAGTGGTGACGGGGGGCTTGGGATGGTGCTCTTCTATGTAGTATAAATGTAAATAGATAAAATATATTACTTGTTATGACTTCGTTTGAGAACATGAGAACAGCCATACTGGGTCAGACCAATGGTTCATCTAGCCCAGTATCCTGTCTTCTGACAGTGGCCAATGCCAGGTTCTTCAGAGGAATGAACAGAACAGGTAATCATCGAGTGATCCATCCCGTGTCGCCCATTCCCAGCTTCTGGCAAACAGAGGCTAGGGACGCTTCAGAGCATGGTTTTGCACCCCTATCCATCCTGGTTAATAGCCATTGATGGACCTATTCTCCATAAACTTATCTAGTTCTTTTATGAACCCTGTTATAGTCTTGGCCTTTACATCATCCTCTGGCAAAGAGTTCCACAGGTTGATTGTGTTGTGTGTGACGGAATACTTCCTTTTGTTTGTTTTAAATCTGCTGCCTATTAATTACATTGGGTGACCCCTAGCTCTTGTGTTATGAGAAGGAGTAAATAACACTTCCTTATTTACTTCACACAGTCATTATTTTATAGACCTCTATCAGATCCCCCCTTAGTCATCTCTTTTCCAAGCTGAAAAGTCCCAGTCTTCTTAATCTCTTCTTATATGGAAGCTGTTCCATACCCCTATTCATTTCTGTTGCCCTTCTCTGTACCTTTTCCAATTCCAATAGATCTTTTTTTGAGATGGGGCGACAAGATCTGCACGCAGTATTCAAGATGTGGGCATACCATGGATTTATATAGAGGCAATATGATATTTTCTATCTTCTTAGCTATCCTTTTCTTAATGATTCCCAACATTGTTAGCTTTTTTGACTGTCGCTGCATTTTGAGAGTATGTTTTCGGAGAACTAGGCACAATGACTCCAAGATCTCTTCCTTGAGTAATAACAGCTAATTTAGACCCCATAATTTTGTATGTATAGTTGGGATTGTTTTTTCCAATGTGTATTACTTGCATTTATCAACATTGAATTTCGTCTGCCATTTTCTTGCCCAGTTTTCTAAGATCCTTTTGTAACTCTTCTCAGTCAACTTTGGATTTAGCTGTCTTGAGTAATTTTGTATCAACTACAAACTTTGCCACTTCACTGTTTACCCCTTTTTCCAGATCGTTTATAAATATGTTGAAGAGCATTTGTCCTAGTACAAATTCTTGGAGGACCCTGCTATTTACCTCTCTCCAACTGTGAAAACTGACCATTTATTCCTACCCTTTGTTTCCTATCTTTTAACCAGTTACCGATCTGTGAGAGGACCTTCCCCCTTATCCCATGACTGCTTACTTTTCTTAAGAGCCTTTGGTGAGGGAGGTTGTCAAAGGCTTTCTGAAAGTTTTTTAAGGTTGGATGGTGTTCATGCTAGCTTAACGTCACCTATTGTGCAAGGTGAAGCTTAATAAATGTGATAGAACAAATTGACGCTGGGTGCTCTGTAGCTTTTAAATGTGCTCGTTCTTCCACACACGTGACCCCGCCAGGCAAAATGGTTAAAGATATCTCAGTGCACAGTATTTACATCAATCTTTAAAAAGAGAGTAGTGACAACCTGGATTGGAGCTTCACAGCCCCAAACATTTTTTGGCAAAAGAGGCTTTACTTTTCACATTTTCCCTGAAACTCAAGAGTTTACTACCTGTAATTGAACATCTTTCTAATAGCTACTTAATTGTGCTTCCCAGCTGTCTACTTCTTGAAGGACAGTAAACAATAGCTGGACAAAATCATAGTCCCTCCAAAAATATGAAGACTCCTGCTTTACGTGGCTATTTTAACATAAGACATTTTATTTCCTCCACTAGTACTCCTCTGAAGGCCTATGGCTTTAAAATTAAAAAGTTTAGGGTGTATTTGGAGGGAGTGGGGAAAAGGAATTACTACAATTAATGATCTTTTTTATTGTAGTCTGATCTGTGTTCATGTAGTAGATGCAGAAGTTGGGAAGAATCTACAGCAAGCTAGGTGTTTGCCTGGCGCTAGATATTTTTTCCTTCCAAAATTGGCAACCAAAAAGAAAAACTACAGCACCAGTAAGCAAAAGCGAAGTGACCTAAATATATAGGCCCTTAGTGTTTTTCAACTAACAGTTTCTCTTTAGGGTGTTTCATTATTCTTTAGGGTTTCTTATTGCTGATTTAGGAGTTGGGATCTTGTTTTTTTCTGAAAATACTTTGGTTACAAGACTTATTGTAAGTAGTGAGTTGGCGGAACTTTAGATGCTGCAGAAGTTACAACTAAGATATCCTTTTAAAGTAAAAGGAAATTATTCTAAAATGTTACCTGAAATACAGAAATTACCAGGAAAACACACAGAAATTTCTTGGCAGCAGGTCTATTTACTCTTCGGCAGTCCTGTAGCTAAAGGAGCCAGAACTAGGAAACGTGTTCAGGGAAACAGTCTAGAGATGTCCTTGATCAATATTTCTGATAGTTCTGTTTAAAATAGAAGTCATCAGGGACTCAGACACTGGAGTATCCTGTCACTTTCCAAGAATGCTTTGTTTTTGGAACTTGAATTGTCATGCATTAAAGCTACAAATGATAGCACATATAAATGTAGAGCAAGCAACTGATTACTTCTGCTTGGTGTGGGGATCATTTATGTGGAAAGGGGGACATTTTCCCTAACCATATGTTATAGCTGGATTATTACTCATTTAGTCATTTATAAACATATTTGATTAAGTTCGAAAGAGTTTCAATGATTTAAACTACATTGTAATAGTGTCAACATCGGAATGAAGAAATGTGTTGCCACTGGACTTCTCAGTTGGTGTAACAATGAAAAGAAGGTGAAACTCGTTTTCTCCTAATGAAATGTATTTAGATTTCTAGACTGTAATTGTATGTGCACATCCTGAGCCCTGGACACCTATCCCATAAATAAAAAATCACAAAGGACTGCCCATAAATATATATACTTCAATCCAGCCCCCCCACCCCAGCAGTTTAGAGAAGTGCGGGAGGCAGGGGAAGGGGGTAAGATAGGTTTGGCAGACCAAGGTGGGGCATTGAGTCCTGAAACAGGATCTCTCTCAGAAAATGCACTGCTAGCAGATCCCCCTCATTCATCTAGAAAGGACTGCAGTTCGAGTGCCTCTACTAATCTCAACTGTGGCAGTATGTCACTGGTAGAGAGATGCTCACTCATGCAGTCAGGTCCCAAACAATTTAGGGCTTTCCATTTTAAAATTAACATGTTGAATTCCCCCCAGGTGTTCACTGGAACCCAATACAGATGATGGAGCATTGGTCTAGTATGCTCCCAGTGTTCAACTACACTTAACAAGTGAGTTGCAGTATTCTGTGCTAGCTTCACCTTCCAAATGAGGTCAAGGGGAAGCTCCATGTAGTGTGCATCACAGCAATATAATCTTGAGATGACAAGACATGGATAATTGTGGCATGCTCTGCATTGGAGAGGAAAGGTGACACTCTTCTGGGCAGGCACAGATGGGAAGAAAGCACTCTTGGCTGCAGCGCTTCATTGGCCAAGAGCAGCCCAGGGTCTAACACCCCCAAGTTGTTTACCTGTCTTACCAATGATTGTGTTCTTTCTGTAAGGGGTGCTGATGCCAATTCTTCCAGCTGCTTTTCCCAGCCTGCCAAGAGTCAGAGTCTCAGTCTCGTCTCGATTAAATCTCAGCTTGCTCTCATCTAGGCACCATGTGATTTGTTCTAGCTGGGCCAGATGTGATAGAGGTGTAGTGCTGGGGGTCATCAGCCTGCTAAATGCACTGCAGCCCATATGTCCTCACTAAACTTCTCAGGAGCATCATATGCACATTGAGTGGGAGGTGACAATATAGGCTTCAGTGTATACCATGAGCATATCCTTGGGGCAGAGGGACAATTGCCCACAACTCCCCTCAGAGAGGGTTCCTTAGGAAGATACCAAGGAGCTTCAACCAGACCCATTATTGTCTGCAAATGAGTTTGCAAAATCTCATGGTCACAGCACCCTGCTTCTACATGGGGATTTCACTCCAACCACCCTCTCTTTAAAAGGGTGTATCTATGAAGGATGGGATCAGATGAGGAAGCAATCTGTAAACTGTACTCTGCAACAGTTGTGAAAGTCGCTATCTATGAAATGAGTGTAGTTGATAAATTCAGGGTTGTAGTCGTGTTGGTCCCAGGATATTAGAGAGGGAGATGAGGTAATATCTTGTATTGGATCAACTTCTGTTGGTGAGAGAGACAAGCTGTCAAGCTTACACAGAACTCTTCTTCAGGTTTGTGTAAGCTTGAAAGCTTCTCTCACACCAACAGAAGTTGGTCGAATAAAAGATATTTCTTCACACAACGCACAGTCAATCTGTGGAACTCTTTGCCAGAGGATGTTGTGAAGGCCAAGACTATAACACGATTCAAAAAAGAATTAAATAAATTCATGGAGGATAGGTCCATCAATGGCTATTAACCAGGATGGGCAGGGATGGTGTCCCTAGCCTCTTTTTGCCAGAAGCTGGGAGTGGGTGACGGGATGGATCACTTGATGATTCCCTGTTCTGTTCATTCCCTCTGACGCACCTGACATTGGCCACTGTCAGAAGACAGGTTACTGGGCTAGAGGGACCATTGGTCTGACCCGGTCTGGCTGTTCTGATGTAGTCAGACTTGCACTAGCTCAGCACAAAGCTAGCACGCTGAAAATAGCAGTATGGACGTTGCTGCTCTGGCTGAGACTTGGGCTAACCACTCAGACTCAGGGAGTCAGGTGGGCTGGAGAGCCCACGCTGCCATCCGAGCCACAACATCCACACTGCTATACTCGAGCTGAGCTAGCGCGCGTCTGTCTACTCGGGTTGGGAGGCTCACTCGACGCTGTATCGTAGACATTGCCTTACTGGCTGCATCCTGCATCAACCTTTCCATAATTTTGCCTGGGATCAATGTCCAGCTGACTGATCTATAGTTACCCATTGAGATAAGCCTAGCAATTTCAAAATTCAAGGTTTACATTCTTATTGCTATGCTACAGTGTTTATTTGATGCCCTGGCAATAATGGAACTAAGCATCAATACCTCACGTTAACCACTAGTATAAGACAGCAGACCTCAGTTTTTAACTGTGATTTGATGAGCCAAGTACCAGGACATCCAAGTTCATCTACAAATTCATTTAAGACTATTTGGCACTTGTAAGACAGATTCTAGCTTCCCCTCCAGTACACTTCAACTAGTTGACATGAATTTCCATTAACAATAGTCATATTGTTGGGGTCATAGTGGACCACAAGCTCAATATGAGTCAACAGTGTAACACTGTTGCAAAAAAAGTGAATATTATTCTGGGATGTATTCGCAGGAGTGTTGTAAGCAAGACATGAGAAGTAATTCTTCGGCTCTACTCCACGCTGATTAGGCCTCAAATGGAGTATCGTGTCCAGTTCTGGGCACCACATTTCAGGAAAGATGTGGACAAATTGGAGAATGAGCAGAAAAGAGCAACAAAAATGATTAAAGGTCTTGAAAACATGACCTATGAGGGAAGATAGGGGACATAAGTTTTCAAATACATAAAAGGTTGATACAAGGAGGAAGGAGAAAAATTGTTGTTCTTAACCTCTGAGGATAGGACAAGAAGCAATGGGCTTAAATTGCAGCAAGGGCAGTTTAGGTTGGACATTAGGAAAAACTTCCTGTCAGAGTAGTTAAGCACTGGAATAAATTGCCTAGGGAGGTTGTGGAATCTCCATCATTGGATGTTTTAAGAGCAGGTTGGACAAATACCTGTCGGGGTGGTCTAGATAATACTTAGTCCTGCCATGACTGCAGGGGACTGGACTAGATGACCTCTCAATGTCCCTTCCAGTCCTACGATTTTATGATTACCTTGGCTTATAGTAATCTATCAATTCCAGGGACAAGGTGGGTGAGGTAATACTTCATTTTTTGTTTTAAACCTGCTGCCTATTAATTTCACTTGGTGACCCCTAGTTCTTGTGTTAGGAGGAGGGGTAAATAACACTTCCTTATTTACTTTCTCCACACCAGTTATGATTTTACAGACCTCTATCATAGCCCCCAGGCCTGGGAGGCTCACTCTCAGCTGTAGTGTAGACATAGCCTAGAGGAGTAAAGTATGGTAGCACACTATTAACATGATTTGGAGGAAAACAGGTCTTGTCAAATTTGATATTCTTTGTTGAGGTTAAGTGTAGGTGATAATGTAATTAACATCCTTAAATTTCTGTAAGGAGGCTGATTTAGTACTGCCTGACATTCTGACTACAACATTACCCTTTACAAAATCAAAGCAGCACAGATTAAATGCATTTAAACTGATCTGAACATTATAAATGGGGGTCCCCATCCAGTGGGGATGTTCTGAGCAGAGTCCTGCAGGGATCTATTCCTGGCCCAATCTATTCAATATCTTATGATCTGGAAGAAACCACTGCTGGCGAAGTTTGTAGTGGACACAAATTGGTGAAGTATTGAATAATGACAGGTTAGTTCTATAGAGCAATCTCTCTCTCGGTAAGCAGGGTTTACTTGAACAACGTGCATTTTAATACATGAGTCATACACCTAGGAATAGAATCTTGGTCACAGTTATAGAATGGGGAACCATATTTTGGAAAGCAGTGACTCTGAAAGAAATGTTGGGGTCAACTGAACGTGAGCTGATATAGTGCACTGGCTAAGAACTAATGTGATTGTTTGATGTATAAGCAGGTGAATACTGACTAGAGATAAGGAGGTGTGTGTACCCCTCTGTACAGCTTTAGTGAGACCATTAATGGAGATTTTAAAATGATGGAAAAATTGGAAGGGGTTCAGAAAAAGTACATGAATGATTTGAGATTGGGAAAATAAGCTTTTGGGTGAGAGAGTTAATATCAATCTATTCAGTTTATCCAAGAGAAGGCTAAGAGATGACTTAATTATAGAAAAGAGATTTGATAGTAAACAGCTCTTTAATCACACGGAGAAAAGCATAACAAAATCCAGTGGTTGAAGTTGAACAAATTCAGACTAGGCAAAGTGCAAATTTTTAAGTGAGGGTAATCTACCATTGGAACAACATTTACCTAGGGACATGGTGGATTCTCCATCATTTGGAGTCCTTAAATCAGGATTGAGCGATGTTCTAAAAGATGAGTTGTAACAGCTCAACCAGAAGCTATGGGTTCTATGCTGGAATTACTGGGCAAAATTCTGTCTTTGTGGTACAGTAACTCCTCGCTTAACGTTGTAGTTCTGTTCCTGAAAAATGTGACTTTAAGTGAAACGACGTTAAGCAAATCCAATTTCCCCTGTGTAAGAGAGAAAGAGAGATGCGCATTGCCCCTTTAAGTACGCTGACCGCACTCTAAGTACATTGCCTTTTTAAGTAGACCAGGAAGTTGAGACAGCAGCGCTGCCAAATCCTGTCGTGTCCCACCCTGCTCTCTGGAGATAGGGTAAGCGAGGAGCAGGGGGGAGGGGGATACCCTGACATTAGCCTCCCTCTTCCCCCCTCTGCACAGGAAGCAGGAAGCTCCCAGGAACAGCTCCAAAGTAGAGGGCAGGAGCAGCACATGGAAGTGGGGGGAGGGACAGCTGAACTGCTGGCAATTGATAGCCTGCTGGGCAGCTGCCACAAGGAACTTAGGGGACCGGGGAGCTGATAGAGGGGTTGCAGGTCCACCCTGGTTCCAGGCCCCCACCAGCTAGCTCCAACGGGCTGCTCTTTCTGCAAGCAGTGGACAAAGCAGGCAGCTGCCAAACAACATTAAAAGGGAGCATTGCACAACTTTAAACGAGCATGTTCTCTAATTGATCAGCAACATAACAATGTTAACCCAGACGATTTTAAGTGAGGAGTTACTGTATACAGGAAGTCAGTGTGACATGTTAGAACTGGAAGTGTAAGGAGTTCAAAGGACTATTGAATGTACTAGATGGGCAAGGACTTTAGGGACAATAAGTATTAAGTGGTTTTCCAGGGAGTGGTTAATGCGGGTTATGTAAAACCCCAGTCCTTTGAAGCCACTCCTAACGAGAGGGCCATTGACTAGTAATTCCCTGAGACTGGAGATCAAAGGCCCGAGCTGTATAAAGAAATAGTTGAACTGTCCAGTTGGGATCTGGTTCCTGATCCCAAAAACTTACGTGAACATGTAACCAAGGAACAACACATGCAAACCCAGTTGTGGCGTTTGAGAGACTGGCACAGCAGAGTCCCATGATGGGGTTGGAAGTGACCTCTGGTAGGCTTTTAGCATGCATGTAGATTTTTTTTTTTCCTGTAATGCTTTTACCCCAAGAATAAATGCAGTTTGCTTTGTGAAGGCTGGTTGGTACCTGGTTTACAGTTACAGCCCTTGGAGAAAGAGTTAACCACAGGTGCTGGACCCTGGGCAGACCTTCTGGAAAATCGTAATGAGGTGCAGAGGGAACCTAAACGCCTAGTCTGAAAGGAGAGAGACGCAGGTCTCTGCCATGAGAGTGGTGATGGCTGGGAAGCCTAAAATCTTAAGTGGATGCCCTCAAGGAAGACCAGGAAGGGGATCAAAGGTGCAGTTAACTCTGAAACTGACAGATCAGTTGATCATAATTGTTCCTTCTGCCTTAACTCTATGAATCAAAGAGTCACATGTATTGATAGTTTGTCATCCCCCCGGTGCATTAAGTGGTAGGCCTGTAATGGCAGCTTTTGACATTTTTAAATCCTGATGGGTAGTAAATGGATTATGTTCAGATTTAATCACCAAATAACACTGCTACTGCTACCAGGGCAACATCCCATCAGAGCTCTCCGCCCTGATTCTGTAATGCTTAATTTATTGCACAAAATCAGTGTCCTCTATATTCTGCTACACCTGTTTTGTTTCTGGTGACGGATGTGCTATAGAGAAGAATCAAATCATTCTATCAGATATCTACTCATAAATTAATTTTTTCTTATACAGACGCTCCCCGGGTTACGCAAACCCGACTTACGCAAATCTGCACTTACGTAAAAAGTTCCATAAGCTTTTCTTTTTTTGTAATTGTTGGGTATACGTTCCCAACTTATGCAAGGCGTTTCGGAACGGAATGCTTGCGTAAGTCGGGGAGCGTCTGTAACAATTTTTGCCCAGCAAATGGATTGTGGCAGTTTTTTTGTCTTGCTTCCGTAACTGGGTTGAACGGGAGTTTGCCTGTTACTGTGGTATACATTAAGGCCATGTCTACACTGTGCATCTTACAACAGTGCGGCTTTGCCACTGCAGCCACACCACTGTAAGGTGCGCAGCCTAGCCACTCTTTGTCACCGGCGACAAAATAAAACCACTCCGAAAGAGGGGCAGTAGCTTCATCAATGGGAGAGCAGCTCCCGCTGAGAAAGCGCTGTCCACGCCGGCACTTTTTGCTGTTAAAATTTTTGTCATTTAGGGTGGTTGTTTTTTTTCACACCCCAAGCAACAAAAGTTTTAATGATGAAAGTGCAGTGTAGACCATTCTTTCTGCACAGATACCTTTAGTGGTTCAGAAGTAAGATGAATACTGATCACTCATACTCCTTCCTGTTTGGTAGGATAACTGGGATGATGAAGAGGAGGAGGAGGAGGAAGAAAAAGAGACAGAGATAAAAGCAGGTGAGGACTAGTTGAGGAGCATACTTCACTGTATATAGAACAAAGAAAAACATTGGATTCTGTATTCCAAGTTTATGAACTGTATTTATGGGACATAATAGACCAAGGGTTGTGCATGTGTGGGTGACAGTGCATGCTTTTTACATTGGTCACCTCTGGTTTCTGAATTGGATCATCGCTCTAGGTGCTTTTTTCCCCACATTGTGACAATGTTCTTTATGCACTAGATTTCTTTAAAAAGGCTTTGTTGTTCACTGTTTTACAGAATCAAAAGTTTCAGAAAAGAAGAAAATAGCAGAAAAAATAAAAGAGAGAGAAAAGCAGCTGAAGAAAAAGCAAGAGGAGATTAAAAAAAGAGTAAGACTTCACTGTCAGGATTTTAGCTTTTTATGGGAAGAGGGAGATCAGCTTATTGTTTAGTCTAGAAAAACAAATGTTGTCTGAGAATTAAAGGACTGATACTTATGACGTGCCCCTACAGTGAGTTTTGTCACCCTGTTCTTCTAGGGAAGAATAGTCCTGATGTAGTCTGCATAAGAACTTGAACATCTAAGAGTTTGAAATAGTACTTATCATATTTCCATCCTTTTTCTAAGTGTGTACATTGAGTTTATAATACTCAACAGTATGTGAAATTACTTTTGGTGAGGGTTTTGGTATTTTTCTGCCTGTCGCTTGCTTGTGGTTATCGGTATTTCAACTTGGAATGTTTAAACACAAGTGTTAGGCTTGCTGTTCAGAACAGAACGCCTGCGCTTCAGGAAGAACTACTTCAAACAGAAGCATGTTGTTCAATTAGCTTGATGAAATGACCACACCTACAACTGCTCCATTCATGGGCAAGAAATGTAATTCACTTGCCACCAATGTAAGCTGTCATTATTTGAAGACTTAGTTAAATAGATTGCTTATGCATGGTTAGCAATAATGACCAAAATGAAAGACTTGCCACAGGTCAATCAATCTACTTTATATACTTTTTTTAGTTAGAGGCACCAGAGGAAGCTAAAGAACTTACACCAGAAGAACAGTTAGCAGACAAACTACGGCTAAAGAAATTACAAGAGGAGTCAGATCTTGAGTTAGCAAAAGAAACGTTCGGTAAGTGTGGATACACCTAATCCAAGCAAGTAGTTGGTGGTGTTACAGTATGACAACTTTCTAAATTACTTCTAACTGCAATCAATTCTTAATCTAGCTTTCAAGTATAGCAGTATATTGATCCAAAAAAGTAGGACTGCTGTGATATTACTCTTACTGTTATAAAAATATCAGAATGAAACTTTGCATCCAACTAAAGCTATTTCATAACTGTTCCTCTCTTTTTAACCAGCACTTTGGAGTTCTCTCTCTCTCTCTCTCTCTCTCTCTCTTTTTTTAAAGATTGTGACAGTCGTAGGTAAGAGTTGATGCCTTTTGGTGTTGAGAACCTTTAAGACACAGTATGTTTGGGAAAACATCCTGTGACGTGTGTGTTGATCAGAATTACTTTTGTTAGTTTGGAGTCAGATGTTACGAATGTCACCGTGGATGTGAGTTACACTGATGTCAACCAGAAGTTTGTGTTCAAACAACATGTCTATTTATATCTGGAAGTATACATCGTAACGACTCTCTAATTTCAAGCACCCCACAACAGCTTTAGAAACTAAATTGCATTTTCTGCCTACAAGTGGTTGTAGTGTCTGCTTGTAGGAAGTTAGGTAGGAATGCTTTGCCTGATTGAACTTCCCAGCCAATAGCCATCTTTTGTATGAAGAGAAGTCAGGTGGAAGAAACTGGTAGCCTCTAATTGTGTGGGATGCTCTCCATAGTGCAGCCAGATTACCTGTGAGGTGGGTGAGGCTTTCTGAGGGGGGTGGTTCACCATCGATTAAGCATGTTTAGTTTGGTCAGACTATGTGATAAGGCAGGTCAGTGGTTCTCAACCGGGGTATGTAGAGGTCTTCCAGGGGGTACATCAACGCTTCGAGATATTTGCCTATTTTTGCAACAGTCTACATAAAAAGCACTGGCGAAATCAGTACGAAAAACGGTTACTCACCTTCTCGTAACACTTGTTCTTCGAGATGTGTTGTTCATGTCCATTCCAATACCCTCCCTCCTATCCCTCTGTCGGAGTACTCGGCAAGAAGAAACTGGGAGGGGGGGAGGGGGGAGCGGGTTTTTCGGGTCAGCAGGGCCCTATATTGGGCATCATGAAGGTGTGGCTCCAGGGGGTGCCCAGGCCGACCCTATGGATACTGCTAGGGGAAAAAATCTTCCAGCTGTTGTGCACATGGTGCGCGCACACACACCTGACCGGAATTGACATGAATAAGCACTCAAAGAAGAAACTAAAATTTCATACAGATGACTTGTTTATATTGCTCTATAGCCTATACAATGAAATGTAAGTACAGTATTTATATTGCAATTGATTTATTTTATAATTATATGGTAAAATGAGAAAGTAAGTAATTTTTCAGTAGTAGTGTGCTGTGATGCTTTTGTATTTTTATGTCTGATTCTGTAAGCAAGTAGTTTTTAAGGGAGGTGAAACTTGGGGGTACGCAAGAGAAATGAGATTCCTGAAAGGGGTGCAGTGCTCTGGAGAGGTTGAGAGCCACTGAGCTAAGTGTTGAAAATGCAATGAAGTTGGTGAAAGGGTATTTGGCTTCTAAGGGCAGTTAAAAGAATGGTAAATTTAACTAGGGTCGGAGGCTTACTATTGTGCTTTCCTGACAGAATTGACAAAGTATTGATAAACTTCCTTACAAACAGGATGGATTGATTTAAATCAAGGCAATTTAAATTGAGGATTTCTACTTGGTGACTCAAATCTTCTATTTTAATCAACTTTTTCATTTGTACTTTCTTTTTAAAGAAAGGTGCATTCTCATTGGTTAACATGCCATTAAAACATGTTGATTTACAACTAAATGGAGCTTTTACACTAAATTTGGTACATCTTTTTGCTACCTAGGAGAGTACACTGTACATTTATCTAAGCAATTATGTAGCTTAATATTTTCAAATTCTTATTAATTTGTACATTATGTACAGTGGTGAGTGATGTATTGCTTATTTACCAGATAATTAACTTTTTGCTCATGATTTGTGTCAAGCTGCATTAGGATTGTGACTGGAATTTAATTAACCACACAACAGCATATAAAACTTATTTTTATTAAACAAAACAAGCCCTTAGTATAGTTCATGACCTACTGTGCGATATTTATAAAGCTTGACCTCAAAAATTTAATTGTTTTCCCACTGATTCTTTCTTTTATATAAAAATGCAGCCTTTAACTTATTGTTTTTGATAGAGGTTCATGTCAACATATTTATTTTTTTTATTTAAATTTTTGAGATTATAAATTTAGGCCTTAACATAGTTTGTAAAATCAGATTTGATTTGAACAGGTATATTTAAAAAAAAAAAACTATAATAAAAAAAATCCAATATAAATAAAAAACTGGATTTTTTTCACTCTACTTATCAAGTGAATTATTCAGTGGGTTTAATACAGCATTCATGTTTTCTGGGAGTGCTTTCACTTGTATTTTTTCAGTGATTTTCTTCAGAAATAATCCAGTCTGCTTTGGTTTGGAAAAATCTACAGTTGTCGATTAATCGCCGTTAACTCACGCAATTAACTCAAAAAAATTAATTGCAATTAAAAAAATTAATCACTATTAATCACACTGTTAAACAATAGAATACCAATTGAAATATTTTTGGATGTTTTTCTAAATTTTCAAATATATCTATTTCAATTACAACACAGAATACAAAGTGTACAGTGCTCACTTTATATTTTTACAAATATTTGCACTGTAAAAATGATAGACAAGAAATAGTATTTTTCAGTTCACCTCATACAAGTACTGTAGTGCAATCTCTTTATCATGAAAGTGCAACTTACAAATGTAGGGTTTTTTGTTACCTAACTGCACTCAAAAACAAAACAAAATGTAAAACTTTACAGCCTACAAGTCCACTCAGTCCTATTTCTTGTTCAGCCAATCGCTAAGAGAAACAAGTTTGTTTACATTTACAGGAGATAATGTTGCCCATTTCTTAATTACAGTGTCACCTGAAACTGAGAACAGGTGTTCGCATGGCATTGTTGTATCTGGTGTCGCAAGGTATTTACGTGCCAGATGCCTCTTCATGCTTTGGCCATTGTTCCAGAGGACATGCTTCCATACTGATGACATTTAATAAAATAATGGGTAAATAAAATTTGTGACTGAACTCTTTGGGGGAGAATTGTATGTCTCCTGCTCTGTTGTACCTGCATTCTGCGATATATTTCATGTTATAGCAGTCTCAGATGATGACCCAAAGGTACCAATGTGAAATTTCTAAAGATAGCTACAGCACTTGTCCCAAGATTTAAGAATCTGAAGTGCCTTCCAAAATCTGAGAGGGACGAGGTATGGAGCATGCTTTCAGAAGTCTTAAAAGAACAACAGTCTGATGTGGAAACTACAGAACCCAAACCACCAAAAAAGAAAATCAACCGTCTGCTGGTGGCATCTGACTCAGATGATGAAAATGAACATGCGTCGGTCTGCACTGCTTTGGCTCATTATCTAGCAGAACCCGTCATCAGCATGGACACGTGTCCTCTGGAATGGTGGTTGAAGCATCAAGGGATGTATGAATCTTCAGTCGGCTACAACAGTGCCATGCGAATGTCCGTTCTCACTTTCAGGTGACATTGTAAACAAGAAGCAGGCAGCATTATCTCCTGCAAATGTAAACAAACTTGTTTGTCTGAGTGATTGGCTGAACAAGTAGGATTCAGTGGACTTGCAGGCTCTAAAGTTTTACATTGTTTTATTTTTGAATGCAGGGTTTTTTGTACATAATTCTATGTTTGTAAGTTCAACTTTCATGATAGAGATTGCACTACAGTACTTGTATTAGGTGAACTGAAAAATACTATTTTTGTTTTTTACAGTGCAAATATTTGTAATAAAAATAAAGTGAGCACTGTACACTTAGTATTGTTTTGCAATTGAAATCAATAAAATGGAAAAGTATAAAACATCCAAAAATATTTAAATAAATGGTATTCTGTTATTAACAGTGCAATTAATCTTTTTAATCGCTTGACAGCCCTAGAAAAATCAGTCTTAATAGTCAATTTTAAAAAATACCAACTAAACCTAGCACTGCAAGCTTGAGGCCTAGAATTTATGTAAGGAGAAAATACTCTCTCCAGTACTATTCCAGAGTGGGTGGTTCAGTACAACTCATGGCATATGTAGCCTTTCACTTAAATCACTAGTTCAAAGCCAGCATAAATTGTTTGGGCTGCTTAATGTGAAATGAGTTGGCAGCTTAGTGACGCTTGCTGCCTTGTTGATCATTTCAGCTGAGGGGAGGAACTGAAGGGGAGTAGAGATAAAGTACCTGTTCTGTGGTTAGAGGGCTTATGTAGTGGGATCAGTCTGACCTCCCACACAAACTACAGTTAAATGCACCAGTATTTTCTCTGATACTATGTTTTTCACTGCAGGTGTAAATAATACTTGTGGAATAGATGCCATGAATCCATCTTCAAAAGATGACTTTACGGAGTTTGGCAGATTATTAAAAGAAAAAATTACACAGTATGAAAAATCTCTACATTATGCCAGTTTTTTGGAAGCATTAGTTCGAGACGTATGTATTTCATGTAAGTCTTTACTTCAAGTGTGAGATTTCCTAGCACATTCTGTGGAGGGCTAAAGTAGCAAACATATTAATCAAGTAAAACTGAATTGGGATTTATGCAGTCCTACATTAAAGGATGCACGGATACTCTTCCCAGAGACTATTTTTGACTACTACCTGACTGAGAATCAGCACCTGCATGCTCTTCATCTTTTAATGCAGGTGGTGTTTCCTCTGTGATTGATCTTCTCTGACTGGTACTGTCAGGTCAGGATAGCCCACTTAAACATACAGGCAAATTTTGTACTGATCTAAGTCTTACACAGCCATGCAGAACCTCTATTCAAGAAGAGAAAAAGGCTCCCCGATCCATGTAATTCTAAATAGCTCAGTAGAGGAATGAGATACAAAACTGAGTTCATATAACACTGGAAATTTGAAGCAGTTTAATTCCAAAACACAACTGTCTGTTGAAATAAAACTACAGTTGACTTGTTTTCACTGCTTTGGCTGGCTGAGGTATTTGGTTTATAATTCTGTTTTGAGATTTCCCTTTTTCCTGTGCTTGTACATCCTGTCCTTCAGTGTAGTGGCAATTTGATATTGTGGCTTGTGCCATATAAATACATTGGATGGTTGGCCTACTGCAACTGATTTTGAACTGTTAGATTGGAGTCCAAATCCTCTAACATGAAGGATTATTAAACTGAGCATTAAGTGCATGTAACATCCCTCTCCTCCTGGAATCTTCTCTCTAAAAGCCTTCAAACTTATTTTAGGCAAACCATTTGACCTTTAGACCCAAACAGTTGACCATATTACAAATCTAGCGGCATAATGTGCTCATCAGAGTTTAAGGCCAGAAGGGACCACCACATAACCTAGTCTTACCTTCTGTATATCATGGGCCACCAAAACCACCCAGCACTTGCAAGCTATACTGAACAACCAAATTTAGACCAGGTATTACAGCCCACAGGAGACTAGATTTATGTGCCACAGAGAGAGCATAGGAGGGACTGAAGTGCACCAGGGCTTGAGGCCCCCACAATGGCAGGAAAATGAGATATACCCAGATAATCCTGGCAAGAGACCAGCACCCCCACACAGGAGAGGAAGCTGAAAACCCCCCCAAGGTCACTGCTAGTCTGATGTGGATGAAAACTCCTTCCTGACCCCACATATGGTGATCAGTTAGACCCTGAGCATGAGAGTAAGAACCAGCCAGCCATGCACCTGAGAAAATTCTCAGTGGCATCTCAGAGACCTAACACCCCCCCCCCACCCCCTTGCACAATGTCCCATCCCCAGCCATGGCCATCCCTGATGATCCAGAGGAAGAAGATTTAAAAAAAAAAAAAAAAAACAAGTTTGGGGGTGGGGGGAGGGGAATCACGTGCTGACCCCTACTGATGGCAGACTGAAACATTGAAGCATAAGCTTTAGAAATGTAAGATGTAACAGTGTTCAAATGTTGGTCTCCTAAATTTGATTACATTGGCCATCTTACGCTGCCCATTACACAAATTATCAGGGGGATGTGAAATCCTAGACTGTGATGCTGAGAATCAACATTGCCCTGCCATGTATTCCACTGTTTACAATGAGATGAGGCTTTCATACCATCAGCGAATAATAGATATTGTTCCTGCTACATTCTCTGTCCTTAGTCCTGCAAACCCATCGTGTATTTATAAATATGGAGATGAAAGCAATAGTAAGTATAAAAGCTACTTAGAAGGCGTTCGCATTTTGAAGAAAAGGTTATCAAAATATTATCTGTTTTGAGATCTGATCAGGCAAGGAAACCTCTAGTTTCTGAGTCAAATTAGTTATCTTTATAGAAGAAAATTCACAGTGGAAATAAAAAGTCTGACTTTTGACCTGGAAACATTGCCTGAGAGGGGCACAGTAATATAGTTTAGGTCTAAAACTTTGATTTGGGGCAGGTTGGGAGGGAATTCACTAAAAAGGGTTCCTAAAAACTTTAAAATGTCAATGTAAGCACCTTGGTTTGAAGTTAATTACCCTGCAGTGTTTGCAGCCTGAACACTGCAGCCTTGTGCTTGTTGCAAGAAATCCTACAAGTCAATCTGGCTTCTGTTTTCAGTGTCTGAGCTGAGTGATGTGCAAAAGTTGAACAGCATAGTGAAGATAACTTACTATAAATACTTTGAGAAAGTAACAGATTTTTTAGATAAAGGAAATGCGGTGGATCTAATATACCTCGATTTCAGTAAAGCGTTTGATACGGTACCGCATGAGGAATTATTGGTTAAATTGGAAAAGATGGGGATCGATGTGAAAATCCAGAGGTGGATAAAGAACTGGTTAAAGGGGAGACTGCAGCGGGTCGTACTGAAAGGTGAACTGTCAGGTTGGAGGGAGGTTACCAGTGGAGTTCCTCAAGGTTCGGTTATGGGTCCGATTTTATTTAACCTATTTATTACTGACCTCGGAACCGAATGTAGAAGTGGGCTGATAAAGTTTGCGGATGACACAAAGTTGGGAGGTATTGCCAATTCGGAGAAGGATCGGGATATCCTGCAGGGAGACTTGGATGACCTGGTAAACTGGAGTAATAGTAATAGGATGAAATTTAATAGTGAGAAGTGTAAGGTGATGCATTTAGGGATGACTAACAAGAATTTTAGTTATAAGCTGGGGACGCATAGGTTGGAAGTGACAGAGGAGGAGAAGGACCTCGGAGTCCTGGTTGATCGCAGGATGACTATGAGTCGGCAATGTGACGTGGCTGTGAAAAAAGCTAATGCGGTCTTGGGATGCATTAGGCGAGGTATTTCTAGTAGGGATAAGGAGGTGCTGCTTCCGTTATACAAGGCGCTGGTGAGACCTCATTTGGAGTACTGTGTGCAGTTCTGGTCTCCCATGTTTAAAAAGGATGAACTCAAACTGGAACGGGTACAGAGAAGGGCCACTAGGATGATCAGAGGAATGGAAAACCTGTCGTATGAAAGGAGACTCGAGGAGCTCAGTTTGTTTACCCTAACCAAAAGGAGGCTGAGGGGGGATATGATTGCTCTCTTTAAATATATCAGAGGGATAAATACAAGGGAGGGAGAGGAATTATTTCAGCTTAGTACTAATGTGGACACGAGAACAAATGGATATAAACTGGCCGTCGGGAAGTTTAGGCTTGAAATTAGACGACGGTTTCTAACCGTCAGAGGGGTGAAGTTCTGGAATAGCCTTCCGAGGGAAACTGTGGGGGCGAAAGACCTCTCTGGCTTTAAGATTAAGCTTGATAAGTTTATGGAGGGGATGGTTTGATGGGATAACGTGATTTTAGTCAATAAGTCAATAACGTGCCATCGCTGGTATTTAGTATCAATGGTCAATGTGGGTCTGGCTGGAGAATCTTGCCCGCATGCTCTGGGTTCTGCTGATCGCCATATTTGGGGTCGGGAAGGAATTTTCCTCCAGGGTAGATTGGCAGAGGCCCTGGAGGTTTTTCGCCTTCCTCCGCAGCATGGGGCAGGGGTCACTTGCTGGAGGATTCTCTGCGACTTAGTCTTTAAATCATGATTTGGGGACTTCAACAGCTGAGTCAAGGGAGAGAATTATTCCAGGAGTGGGTGGGTCAGCTTTTGTGGCCTGCATCATGCGGGAGGTCAGACTAGATGATCATAATGGTCCCTTCTGACCTTAGTCTATGAGATTTTGACTCCAGTTAAAGGAATAAACTACCAGATATAAATCTCTACTTACTGGATTTTAGAGGATTCAGTGATTATTTGAAGGCTTTCTGAAAACAATATTGGTAGAAGTCTAATTTTCTTCCTCTTTGTAGTGGAAGTTGATGATTTGAAAAAGATCACAAATGCTTTGACAGTGCTATGCAGTGAAAAACAAAAACAAGAGAAGGTAAGACTTCTGCATCTCTTTCTATACTGTCTTTCCATAACTTGCATAATACCAATGTGCACCTTCTATAAATCTAAGGGGTTCTAGGTTTTGAAGTCAAATGTGCTTTTGACTTAACACAATTAATTTGTTAATGAGAAGATAGTTGAAATTCTGATTTGGGATATTGTTCTAGGGCTAAACTTGGAATGTTCCATAAACTTAAAACAAGTGTACTCATATAAAGTAAGCACCATTTTGCCAGTAATCTTTAGCTTCACCCCCTCTCATCTTTGCACTGATTCTGTTCAATTCATTTTTTTGCCTCTGTGCTGGAGTAGAAATAGAGTGGAAGTGTCCAGTTGTCCTGGACAGGTGGGAGAAGTGTCTATTTTAGTTCAAACCAGAAAACTAGAATCTTAATTAAATGTGTTTATGGAAGTAATTTAAAACTTTATTCTCAACCTTTAATAAAACTAAGATCAATGTGATCAGAGCAACTTAACAGCAGATAACAGAACTAGATAGCATGTCAGTATGCCTCTCTGGTGTGCCATACAACTTAATTGGGAAAAGCATTAAGTGAGTGATACCACTATCAAATTATAGTATAATTAGTGCTTTGTGATTATACAAATTGTGTAAAATGTTTCTTGTGCAAAAGTTATAACATTGAAGTTGAGGGAATTGCATAGCTAAATGTCAATGAGACCAGAATTTAAAAAAATAGCTAACTGAACATTAACTGGCAAATCCAAGCCATACTGCCCAGCAGATAATTGAAATGAGACTAGTTTCAAAACTTGTACTAGGGAGTTCTTGAAGGAAGCAACCCGCTTCTGGGCCTTCAATGTGAATAATAAGTGCTCCATAAATGCACAACTCTTCTACTTTTTACCCAAAACGGGTGGGTGATTGGAAACACTTCCTAGGCATGTTCTCCAAACTGTTCTAGTGGGTGGCAATTTACAATAAATGGTTTAGTTCAAGAGAAGATTAACAGTATAAATTTGGCCATAAAATATCGTCTGTAAAGTGATATTGAACTAATTCTGCATTTCTAATAGAACTAGACTTTTAGAGATATGAACGTCCCCTTCTATGTACAAAGCTGAGAGAAGGGTAGGTGCGGTTGTGGCTAAATGTAGTTATGCTGTTGTGCTTCACTGCTGATTTTGGTAGCTGAGTTTCATCAGGAAGCTAAACTTGGCTTCTTCTTTTTTAAATATCTCAGATTTGGATGTCAGTTATTTCTCTTTGGTATAGCTAACTTTTTTTATTAATCCTTCTGTGCCTGACCTCTTTGCCACATCCATTTACAAAGAATGTACCAAAGTGGTTAATATTAACATGCAAGAAATAGCTTGCCTCTCAACTCAGTAATTCACAATATTGTAGCTCTTCGGAATATTAATTTAAAATATCAGAGTAAGCTCACAACATATCACTTGTAAGTGATCTTGGCTGAATCATGTTTCATTTTTCTTTTTAAATCAACCAACCAAAAAGACCATACCCAAGCAAAGTTTTTACCTTAAAACAGAAGAGCCAGAAACTCCATAAATTCACTAGGGATTTTGCTACTGACTTTACATGCTCTGATACTAAGGTGATGGGCAGCCATATAAAACCCTAAAATAAAGATTCCCACCAACTAAATCAGTAACAGTATAAAACTGAATATCTATAATTTTGCATTGGGACAGTGCCTCTCCTCCTTCAGGAAAATAAACTTAGGCTACATATAGTGTAACAAGTTTGGTGAAGGGTGGTTGTGTACCATAGAGTACATGCTGCTATTCTGATTATGGTGAAGCGAGTCTGCTAGACATAGTGTTTTTGCCATGAATGAGAGTTGAACTGAAATTCAGTTGCCTCTGGGGTCAATAGCAGTAGTGCACACACATTACATGGTAGGAAGTGAACACTTTTGCCAACTAACAGATCAGAAGTACAGGGGAATTTAAGTGTGCTGTATTTAATTAATTACCCAGATAGGAAACTGCCAGGATCCTAGGGTTAATATTCTTCTTATGTTTTACCAGCACTTCTAGGAAATTAGCATGTTACATTTAATACTGACTCTAAAATAAACCAAATCTTTTTTGGTCTTTCCTCAGCAAAGTAAAGCCAAAAAGAAGAAAAAAGGGGTTGTGCCTGGAGGTGGTTTAAAGGCCACTATGAAAGATGATCTGGCAGATTATGGAGGATATGATGGAGGATATGTACAAGATTTTGAAGACTTCATGTGACATTTATCTTTCCTTGTGTTGTCTTTCTGTTGCCCTTAAACATGTAGCACAACTTCTTTTCCTTTAAATTCTGCCAAATGCTACAATGGAAAGTGCAGTATCTTTGTGCTGGTGGTTTAACTCTTTGACAGGGTGGTGCTAAAGTCCCGTCAAGGGGTTAAAATGATGAAACTCAATCACAGAAAAAACAAAATTCTAATAATGTTTTTAATTGTTGCTATCTGGTTTCATAGTAACAAAACCACTAAGTTGGACATGAATTTCAACAAAGCAAAAGTTGTAGTATTACCAGCACAGTTTAGTAATACAGCCTTAACTGTACCTCCTTGAATGATTTATCTTGTGAACAAAAGCAGTTTGCAGCAAGGGCATGGTGTGCACTTAGTATTAAAATTGCTTTGTCTAAGTTAGAGCTTGGTTTTTTTTTAAATAGATTGTGAAGGGGACTGCTAACTTCAAAGTAAGGATACTGCACCTGAAAATTAATCACTTGATACACACCCATTCTTTCAAAGCTTGACATTTTAAAATAAAACTTATTTTGGTCAAAACAAGAAAATAGTTCCTTGTTGCATTTGAAAAATGATTTGTGGTATCTTGAGTATAAGCAGTTAGTTTACATTATCTACTAATGCAGCTGTACGGGTTGGTTATTCTAACAGTTAACTACCTGGTTTAAGTGTCTGAGAACCAAATTTCCTTTGTTCTCATGGGCTGTGATAGAACTTTCACAGGACTTTACCATTTTCTTTCATTTACAAAAACCTGCTTAGCAAACTGCAACAGTTACTACAGTTGGGCAAATTGTTATGTTAACAATTATGACATCTGCAATGTTTTATAAAGCAACTAATTTAATAAAATCACTATTGTGAGGACTTCAGAGCCTGTGTATTGGGCGTACTTATTTTAGTGTTAAAGCTCTAGAACAGTGTTTCTGGGCCACATAGCTAAGCTGACAAGAGGATTCTCTTGACTATGAAGCAGATGGGTCAACTTTCTCAGATTGTTGCCTAACAGGAGCAAAACAGAAGCTGAAGGCTGGTTACCAAATGCACCATAATTACTAGTGAAGGGTTCAGCCCTTCATGCCTGCCTCTCAGAATAACCCATGCCCCCTAAAGAATCTCTACTACTCCGGAAGTGTTTGCTTCAGTGAGTGACCACCAGAGCAGCCTGTCCCTATCGTATAGTATGCATGTCCAGTTTCTTGGTGTGGTTTACTTTACTGTTCCAAATGGATGAACCTTGAAATTGGCAGTATAATGAAACAGACTTGGGGCATGGGATTGCAGTGTTCAGTACTGTGATCCATGAATTGAAATCTGTTCCCAACCTTAGTTGAATCTAAGGCAGCAATTTAAAACAAGATATACCATTACACCCCATGTTACTAAAAACAATTGCAAGCTAAGGTTACAAAAACAATTATATCTTTAACACTAAATTCAGATTCATGCAGCACAAAATAATTTTGTTTAGTTTTTAACCTTAATGTCAGGAATGTTAAGCATGGGCTTGGTGGACCTTTGGAGATTTCCATATGGGGGGAGTTCATGAAACTTGCCCCTTAACTAAAGAAAGGAAGGATGTTAGATGTGACATCTCTGCCAGTGTGAGGTGTTGACAAAATGGTGACTAAAGTTTTCTTAACTGCTCAGTCTGTAGCCTCTGGTCATTCTATTTCTGCATTACAGAGCCCCAGCTTAAACAAAACTGGAATTATGTTAAGAGCCAGAATTGTAGTTTAAAACTGTTTAATGGAATGAGTGAAGGGCATGGGCCTGAATAATCTGGTTATGGGGATAGTGTATGGCTATACTACTGTTTGTGTAAGTTTAATAGCAGGGATGTTTGCAAACCCCCAAAGGGAGACGACACAATGTCTCCAGCTAAGCCATCTCCTGGCAGGGCCGGCTCCAGCATTTGTCGCCCCAAGCAAAAAAAAAAAAAAAAAAGCCACGATTGGCGGCGGCAGTTCAGCGGCAGGTCCTTCGCTCCTAGAGGGAGTGAGGGACCTGCCGCCCCCGAATTGCCGCAGGTGCCGCCCCTCTCCCTTGGCTGCCCCAAGCACCTGCTTGTTAAGCTGGTGCCTGGAGCTGGCCCTGTCTCCTGGGAAACATGGTGGGGGGGTCATTGCTGGAGAATGCCTGAGCTATTAGCTGGGGTGATGCTACTTCCAGGCTCCAGCCAAAGTTACAAGGCTTGAAGCCAAAAGATCAAAGGACACTAAACAGTCACGCTAGTGAGAGAGGGAGATGCAGCTGGCAAACAGATTCTCTCGCACCTCTGTTGGATCAGAAGCAAAGCCTGCCAGGTACACTGCCACAGGGCTAGAGCTTAGTCAGACATGGATGCATCTAGAGACAAGTGAGGGGTCAGAGGTGTAGTTAGCTCTATAGCCTTCCTCCTTTTTATCTCGTGTATTTCTACATGCTGTGAAAGTTATTAGCATCTAAGTCTAGGCTTATGTGATCAGCCTTTATTTTGCTACAGAGGGTCCTGTGGCACCTTTAAGACTAACAGAAGTATTGGGAGCATAAGCTTTCGTGGGTAAGAACCTCACTTGCATCTGAAGAAGTGGGGTTCTTACCCACCAAAGCTTATGCTCCCAATACTTCTGTTAATCTTAAAGGTGCCACAGGACCCTCTGTTGCTTTTTACAGATTCAGACTAACACGGCTACCCCTCTTTATTTTGCTGACTTTTCCCCCAGTGTTACAAGTCGTGGAGTCTCTAACGGTAGATGCTCCACTACCTCCAGGCACACTTAGCAGGTATGTATCTGCCTCTTGGGTGTCACTAGAATTTACTTTTGTCTCAAATTATACCAATTAAGATGGGTCATAATGCTACCTTTTTATTGCTCAACCTTAATGGTCTTGCTCTTGGTTTTTTTGGCAGCCAATTTCTAATGTATGGGGTGGTGGTTTTGTTTACCTCATCTGACTATACAGTATCATTTTAAAGATGTAGCCCTGATCTGACAGGACCTTCTTTAAAACATGTTTTGGCTAATAGGCATAACAAATCCTCACTATGTTGCTTTTTCTATGAACAAATATTTTACCTGGAAGAGACTGACTGGCTGGTAGCTTCCTCATTCTACCTGTGGAACTCCCTAGCCCCAATACTGCTTTCAGTTGCTGGGGGTGGGGGGGATGGATCTTTCAGAGATGTACGTGTGAACTGAAATTCAGCTGCCTGTGGGGTAGAATTGAAGAATGGTGCTTTAGGAATCAATGTTCAAGTTATTTTGTAGCCTTTATCATTAAAATAAACTTGAAAATGTGAACCAAGTGCAGACTAACAGCCCAAAATGAAATGCAGTCACTCACCACACTTATCTAAGTGGGATGTTTCTTAAAGATGAAATTTAGTTGTCAACTGTGAAGATCATGTTAGCAGAAAGAGCCAGCTGTGCTTATTCCAAACAAAACTGTGCCATGTCAAACAAGCCTCAATTCTGCAACCAGCTGTAGATGTACATACTTACAGTTAAGTATGTGGCTAGTCCCCCTGACTTCAATAAAGTTAGCAGGCGTTTGGTTCTATATTAAATTCAGTTTTTATAGCCTATATCTATTAAACCTCCATTTTTTAATTTAAGAATGGAATGGAAGCAGCTGCAAAACTTAGCTCCAGCTTGCTGTAAAGTACACAGGACCTTCAAGATAATCTTCTTATCCAATTAGATGCAAGAGCCACTAATCATTATATTATGGACTGACTAGGTAAAGAATCTTCAGCTGATTATTGGAGTTCCATATTTCTTGGTCGTTAATAGTCAGTATATCTGGTAGGACAGTCAAATAAGGAGCAAATTACTAGAATCTTAATCGTACAAAAATGCATTATCCTAGCACCTAAGACACAATTGTCTGAAGCTTGCAGGATGTGGGTGAATGGGAACACTGCTGAAGGTGACTATGCTTCTGGATGCTCTTGGTAGCTTGAGGAAAAGCTGTTTGCTACAGAAGTGTGTACACTCTGGGTGATGGAAACACAAAACTTCCAACCAAGACACCCAACTCCAGAAATCGGCCTCTCTTTTAAACTACACTGGTATGGCCAAAGGTAAATAGCATTTGAGTCTCACCTGTAGCCCTTCTGAAAAAGTCAGGCAGTTCTGGGCTCACAGTACTTCGGGGAGTTGAAGTAGCTTTCTGATTAAGACATTCTTAGCCAGGGGTGAGGAAGCAAATCCTGAAACTCCAGCCCTTCATTTCAATGACGAGCTGCACTAGTTCCACTGTGACAGAGCAGCGCCATTGGGAGCTGACTATTGAGGCAAAACAGCCTACTGCACTAGAAAGATAGGGATACGTGGTCCCTTCCACTCCCCTCCACACCCGTGCCATAAGGATCAGAGATGAGGCTTTTCCTGATGGAAGGATCATTCTTAAACAGCCTGTTGAAAGACACCCAAGCCCAATGATTATATTTGCTATTCCTACTACAGTGATAGGCCGCCACGGACAGTGCTGCAGACAGAACTTGTCAGAACGCTTCAGGGAAAGATTTCTGGCCAATAAATGTCTAGATATTTTACTTCCCAGCTAGCTTTGGAACTATTCAGAAAACTGGAAACAGATTTCCCCCCGTTTTCCAAACACTTCTGGATAAGTTTGCCTGAACTAGTGCACATGACCCCACCCAACGCAGGCAGTGGTGATTTACTTTTGCATGTAAGACACGAAGATTAGGAACTAGTATTTAAGCAATAGTTTCCAAAATGCATACAGCTGTAAAGAGGTTTATTCCCAGCCAGTCAGTACTTATGCTAGAGGCTTTAAAGATTTTATAATACAAATATAGAAGCAAACAAAACAATTTTATAGGGTGAATGTTAGACAATTTGGTACTGTGTGTGCACAACACACATTCACTTTCATGTAGCAAATTCTCCTTTGTTTCACTGGTAAAAGAAGAGTGTACTCTAAAAGCACATACCAACATCTTAACCCTGTTAAGTAGGGAGTTGATTGTGAATACAGAGGTAGTACATTCTTGTCATTGACTATTATGGTATTCCTATAAATCTTACAGTGGGCAGGTAAAAATAATCTCATTTGTATAAAGCACTAGAGAGGAGTATCCTAGGCAAACTGGTTCCGCTGAAGATTTTGGAAAAATAGGCAAGAGACTTTTTAATATGAATGTTTCAAGTGGTCCTGTAAGGCCTGCAGAACATCTATTAGCCTATTTTAAGCAGATAAATATTTGATCTGATGTTCAGTTTAAGTTACTGTAAGTACCACACACGCCAATGCTGAGGATCTTACTGCTGCAAAATTTGTCATTTTTTTGTTTTTAAGGAGGCTTGAATGTAATGCTGAAGCCAGTAATCCATGCCCCTAAATTAGCCAAAGTCATTTTAGACTAAGGTCTGACTGAAATCCCAGCTAGCCAGAGCACCATCTTCTAGGCCCACTAAGCAGGCTTTTATAAAACATTTTGTTCAACTCTGATTTAAATATTAAGAATTGTTTATTGTCCAAAACAACTTTGGGTTAATAGTCTCTGCATTTCAGGGACATTAAAGACAGTGCTGGGATTTTATGGTAAATTTCACATACTGAAACCAATATTTTTTTAAGGCACCTCGCAGCATATACTGAGTTAAGCAAGTGACCAGGAGCTGGATTAAAGTAAGATTTTTCGGTTGGTTTTTAAATCACAGTGCAAGCCATAGGAATCTAATTTGCCAGCATATCCTTTAGACAGCAGCCAGTCTGTGCGTCCTTCAAAAGCATATTTACCACATCATAGAACTTGTTATCATAAGCCAGTTTGTAGTACATGTAGATGTCTTCACAGTAGGTCAGTAACGTCTTCAGATTTTTCTGAGCAGTCTCCGTAGGCTGGTGCTGTTTGACCCTGAGACAGAATTTCGTGTTACATTAAAAGGGGAGAAAGAGCAAGCTTTCAAATAAGATTGACAAAGCTGAAGAACATCCCATGAGATGGGAAGAAGTTCTGATATCTAAAGAAAAATGCAGGCTGTGGAGTGAGGGGCAGAGAACTTGTGGAGATGGGGAACAGACAGTTCTTGGAAAGGATTTGTGTTTTGCTTCTCCACACTCTTCTGCAAAGATTTTAAAGCTAGACATTTGTTAAAGAAAAAAATCTGACTAGGTTTTAGAGAGTTCCGAGCTCTGCAGGAAGTTCTCTCCACTGAGAGCACACACAGGGGCTGTCAAATGCTAAGTGCCTCACACTGTATTAACAGCACCATGGACCCTGCCACCAGGAGCAGTGAATCGAATTCTGTACATGATGCAACAAAGGGCCAACAGAACAAGGCTTAGGGAACCCAAGAGAGGGGGCAGCAAGACCATAGGGTAGTTACTCAGCCAAGATGCTTTTACCGCATGGTCTATGACAGAGCTGGCAATAGAATCCAAGTGTCCTGACTCCCTGTGCTAGCCACACAATCCTCCTTCCCCTCCACAGCAATTAGCGTGATTGACCGGCACACAAAGCAATTCTCACACCACCTCGGGATAGTTATAATTGTACAGATAGGAGCTATTGATTGGGCTGGAGTCTGCCAACCTGTACGTGAGGTCAATGAGAAGGTACAAGGATCAGGATCTGAGCTGGGTATGTGAGAGATGATTGAAACATATTTAATTTGATAGCATTACAGTAACTTCTCCTTATGACTATGCAATGGAAGAATTAGCTGCTAATTTCTTCCATGTTGTTTGCGAGATCAATTAAAGTAAGAACAACACTAACTAGTTTCATTCAGGAAATAATTTTTTACCTCAACAAAAACTGTAGTTTTGTACGTATAAAAACAAGTGATCTATGTTATGAATTGACTTTAAGCATTGATGAATTAATAAATTAAACCTGTTTTCACACTGGCCTGCAAATAGCACAATTATTGAAACAGTGTATCTACTATCTTGAGAGAAGGTCCTGTGAGAGAACAACAAAACTCAACTACAACTAATATTCAGGGGATCTCCATGCCACTCACTTTGGGATCACCATTTTACCCTTCAACGTTTCCAGATCTCCTTCCACCATGGCACTTGGCAAGGAGGGCAGAGCAGACAGTTACCTCAGAGCCCAATTAGCACTGCTGCTCTTAGAAAGGCAGGCAGGCTACTTTACAGTACTGCTCCCTCTGGAGCGCCAGCCACACGGTCTCCACAACACAACATACTTAAGATTGGGGATAAGGGACAAGAATCTCCCTGAACTGTGCTCTCCCCAAGCAGTGTACTATACCGACACCGAGCCAGACGACTTGTACTCGATAAGCAAATACCAATAAAACCATTCTCTTTGAAGTCACTTGCCAGAAAGACAAAAGGCAACCCTTGCCAGGCAGGGTTGCAGAAATACTTACTTCTTCGCAATCTCCTCAAACACATTAGATTTGAGTAACCTTTGTTGCTTAAATTCTTCCAGGTAATTGAAGTCACCCTTTAGAATCACTTGTTGATACAGAACTTCAGCCCAGTCTGGAACGAAGTCATAACCCTCAGCCACAATAGCAGCCTAGAAGGAGAACATGCCAGAATTACTGACTAGGACGGGCCACGAGCTGGTTTAACTGATGGTTTTGCCTGCTTTTGTTTGCACTTTGGCAGTACTCAGGCATTTCAGGTGCAGACTGCCATGGCCTCTCTGGCTCAGCTCCTACACTGTTGTCTCAAGGCCATTCTTTTAAGGAGGAATGGAAGGGTCAGTGTGAAACTCTAGATAAACAGAGGGGTGTGGAGTGGGGAGTAGGTGTGATGGAGAGGGAAGAAGAAACTTGAAAATAGGGGGGAAATTCAAGGCTAGACGATTCTGTTCTTACTGAAGCTAAAGGGAATTTGGAGCAGTTTGGGGCCCTGAGAGGAGCGAAAGGAGAAGGCAGGAATTTGTAATAGACCCAGAAGATTAACATAAGAACGGCCATAGGACCAAAGGTCCATCTAGCCCAGTATCCTGTCTTCCGACTGGCCAGTGCCAGGTGCCCCAGAGGGAGTGAACAGAACAGGGAATCATCAAGTGATCCATCCCGTCACCCATTCCCAGCTTCTGGCAAACAGAGGCTATGGGGACATCCCTGCCGATCCTGGCTAATAGCCATTGATGGATCTATCCTCCATAACCTATCTATTTCTTTTTTGAACCCTGTTATAGACTTGGCTTTCACAACATCCTCTGGCAAGGAGTTCCATATGTTGGCTGTGTGTTGTGTGAAATAATACTTCCTTTTGTTTCCTTAAAACCTGCTGCCTATTAATTTCATTTGGTGACCCCTAGTTCTTGTGTTATGAGAACGAGTAAATAACACTTCCTTATTTAGTTTCTCCACACCAGTCATGATTTTATAGACCTCTATCATATCCCCCCTTAGGCGTCTCTTTTCCAAGCTGAAAAGTCCTAGTTTTATTAATCTCTCCTCATACGGCAGCTGTTCCATACCCCTAATGATTTTTGTTGCCCTTTTCTGAACCTTTTCCAATTCCAATATATCTTTTTTGAGATGGGGCGACCACATTTGCACGCGGTATTCAAGATGTGGGCGTACCATGAATTTATATAGAGGCAATATGATATTTTCTGCCTTATTATCTATCCCTTTCTTAATGATTCCAACATTCTGTTCGCTTTTTTGACTGCCGCTGCACATTGAGTGGATGTTTTCAGAGAACTCTCTCTTTCTTGAGTGGTAACAGCCAGTTTAGACCTCATCATTTAGTATATATAGGTGGGATTATGTTTTCCAATGTGCATTACTTTGCATTTATCAACACTGAATTTCATCTGCCATTTTGTTGCCCAGTGACCCAGTTCTGAGAGATCCTTTTGTAGCTAACATATAAAGACGGAGTGGCAGGTCCCCTTGACATTTTTTTAAGAACATGGCGAGAAGGGGAAAGGAAGGACAGGACACACAACTGGGGAACATATTTTGTCTGGAGAATTCATCTCCTTTAACTTTGAAAGCCAAAGAGGCCAGAATATTCTCACTTCAACTTGCTGTTGGAGGGAGGGTCCATCTCTGGTGTTGAAGGGCTATTTGTTTTCTTTAAAAAGTCCTTGTTTCTGTCTGAGGTCCTTCTTGCCTTGAGTGAATTACAGAAGCTGAGAAGGAAAATGCCTTTTCCCATTGGCTTCCCACACTGCTGGGGCTACAGGTGCTGTCACCTGCCTGTAACATGGCCACTGCCACCAGCTGTCTTTATTCTCAAACATATTTTCTATTCTAAACCTGAGGAGCAGCATTTCACCTTGTGAGCCTTTTTAGTGCTGTGGTGAGTGAAATGGAGGCAGCATCCCTTCCTCAGTCACTTTACCTGGTAGAATCTGGGCAAGGACATGATGCAATCCATCAGGTTCTGTCTGTTCAGGTTAATCAACATCGTGCTCTGACTGGTGTTCAGAAAATGAAGCTGGAGCGTTATCAGCTTTGTCAACCGGTTGCAGCGCAAGGACTGGCGGACACAGGAATCCTAATTAGAGAGTCAAAACAGAAAAGCAAAACCAAGCTCTGGAGTAGCGTTTCTATAGGAAATCTGTGGTACATGTTCCCAAGCACAGCTCTGGAGGCTTCAGACCTATGTTAGTATTTTGTCTTGTAAATCACTGCAGTTTCTTTGATTAATCACTTTCAATGCACATATATAGGAAGCCCCACTCAGCAACTCACTTTTATTGTAGTAAGTGGAGGCCAGTCTTTAATCACACCTTTAATACTGTTCTATTTTCCCTCACCCCAAATTAAAACGGTTAGCTCAGCACCAAAGCCAACTGATTCTCTCCTTCCCATGAGATGAAAGCTTCTCAATTTAATCCCAGATACTAAAAGCTGAGCAGGGAGCAGTAAGTTACTCGTTGATTCGGTGGTCCCGTGGATAAGCAGGCTCAGGTATTAGGCTCTGTCAGAGGGATCTCTTTCCCCCCGGCACTGCAGTGTGGCACATCACCAGCGGCTGCTTCAAAAGCACCTTCTCCTCTCTGAGCATCACTCCCAGGGAAGCTCTTCCTGCTATTCAGCCTTAATCCATCTCTCATCCTTCCTTGGCCAATGCTGATAATTCACACTTTACAAACTTCAAATTCCATCTCAATTTACCTTAGAATAACTTTCGGCTGCATCAATAAAGAGTGTCAGAGCTTTCATCAACAGTTTCTTTAAGTTAGGCACATCTCTGAGAGACTCTTCTGAAACGGAAAAAGAACTTTAAAGCAACCCCCCCTGGCTTTGACAGCTGCAGCAGCAGACAATATGCAACAAACACTTTTGTAACTCATATTTGAAAATTTCTGTCTACCGACATTTCAGAAGGCAACATGCCAAAATATCTTAGAAAGCATCTCATGCGCTAACTCTGCACCAAGCGTAAGAAATGCTGCTCTGCTGTGTACACAACAAAATTCCAAGCAATTACAAGAATCCAATCAGGAGTTTTAAAGGCGATTTGAAAACAAATACAAAATATCCATTTGCTTTTGTCATGTGTGTTGACTGCCCTCAACAAACCAGGTTAAGGAAAGCATTCAACAGAACTCAAGTGTTTTAGATCCCTTTACATCACTGGGTCTTGTTCCACAGTGACACTCCTACATGCTCCATTCACTATGACATCAGAGCTGCATGCAACCACTGGAAGCTTAGGCTGGTTAAGAAATGCTGCTCTGCTGCTCTGCTGTGTACACAACAAAATTCCAAGCAATTACAAGAATCCAATCAGGAGTTTTAAAGGCGATTTGAAAACAAATACAAAATATCCATTTGCTTTTGTCATGTGTGTTGACTGCCCTCAACAAACCAGGTTAAGGAAAGCATTCAACAGAACTCAAGTGTTTTAGATCCCTTTACATCACTGGGTCTTGTTCCACAGTGACACTCCTACATGCTCCATTCACTATGACATCAGAGCTGCATGCAACCACTGGAAGCTTAGGCTGGTTAAAGTATCTATTATTATACCCACAAAGATAGAAAATACTTTGAAAACTGCATAATGTCCTAACACACTGGGACGCACCTGGTTAGTGGTGCTAATGGGGTGTTCCACCAGCACAAAACCCAGGAACGCCACAACTTTCTGGAAGGGAAGAGCAACCAAATAATACCTCTGAGCCTGGCTAGTTGGGCCACTCAGTGCATCCTGCTGATGGACATGGATTTTTCCATTTTTACGTGCAGGTCAGCAGGAAAGGCAACTGGAACGGTGTTTACCAGCCATATCTCACTTAAACATTAAACTTAAAAATATTTTAAATTAAGCCAATTTTTGATGATGCACAGCGATGCAATATGCTGATACGAGAAGCTATATTCAAACACACTTAGTCTTGGTTCCGTAATTCCGACTCACCCCATGGTTGAGATTCAATGAGCTTAAGCTGTATACGAGCAGCTGCCTCGTGATTCTCTCCAATTTCTCGACACATGCTAAAGCACAGGGCTATCATATTGTGCTTTTCACTGTCCCCTGGCCGACAGCGCTTTATGTAATCTAGCAGAGCTGTCTTCAGAGTTCCACTCTGGTTAGGAGAAAGGGCATCAGAACAGGCATTCAGAGAGTTGCGTCTTATTAGAGAACTTGCAAGGAAAATCAAATCCACGCCACCTTAAGTTGCCCCTCAAACATTTCAACACATAATGGGAGTATGATTAAAGTATCACTGAGAATAGCAGACTCCTAATTATACTTAACAGAATTGCTAAAATCTGGCAGCCTCCACATTTTTGTACGTTTAATTGTAAGTCGGCACTCTATAACAGAGTATTTTACATGATAGATACTCTGTTAAAGAGTCCAACCCAGCACAAAATATATAGAGTCCTCTGAATTTCTATTACTGAAGTTGTGAGAAATAGCTGTTTTCCTTCCCTCCTACACTGATTTTTACTGTGTCTAGGACATCCTGAGACAATCTACGCTGCTAAAGTAACCATATGAGTCTCTTTATAACTATATGCTAGAAAGAAGAAAACACGGTAAAGTATTTCATTTAAAATTGTGATTTGTATTCATCAACCATCTAAAGACATTCACTTTGTAGGGTGAGGTTTCAATCCCAATACTCGTAAATTATTAAACTCCCCAGATAATGTACTGGCAGCGAAGGTATGTGTTTTTTCACTCACTCACTCACTCTCACACACACATTAGTGGGGTTTTTTTGTTTTGTTTTTTGCACCTACCGGGTCTAACTTTTTTCTCATGAGCACTTCAAAGTAATGTTTCTCATGCAGCAGATCGAATATGTACGTCATTTCATTATATCTTCCAATACCAGTAAGGAGTCGGACCTGTAGAGAGAATGGCAGAAAGATCAGCGGATGATGGAAAATCTTCTCTCACAAAGAGGCGGCCGTGTATATGAGGGTTAGTTTGTTCCCGTCTTTAAAAAATTGAAATTTTTCTTTTTTTTGTTTTAAAAGGCAAAATGATCAACAGCCCAAATAACCAGACCCCAAAAGTAAAGCTTTCCATCAAGTGCAATCCATGCAGTGAGCTTTCCAGTCCTCGACAGTAATTCCAACTTGGAATGACACCTCATGTCACTAAGTAGGCACGTCTCAAGTCTGCTGGGGCCTTTACTAAGCAGCAATAGAAGATGCAGGTTAGCTTGGTAATGTGGATCACTGCATTTCACAAAACAGTGTCTGAAATACCTTGAAATTCCAAAACCAAGAAATTGCATGCTCCCCACCCCTCCATTCTGCCAGCCTCATCCATTTCTCTAACCAACTGCTATGGTGACCCTTTTGTGATGTGGAAACCTGGCCAGGAACAGCTGTGATCATCAGGCCACAAAACACACATCACAAAGGTAACAACCTTTGGTATCTATAGATGTAGGCTGGGCAAAGACCAGTGACCTAGAGGTGAAAGCTTTGCATTCCAATTCCATGAGCCATCTAGTCCACATGCTCATTTGGTTTGCTACCATTTGCATGGAGAGCTGTGTACAGAGTGTGGTTAGTACAGGATGGTGATGGATACATACCACAAGGCCGTACTCCTCACTGGGGGCCAAGTGTTCCTCCGTGAGAAGTCGAGCAGTTTGCAGGACTCGAATAATTCCTTCCATGTGACATGTCAGACTAAAGCAATTATGGGCCAAAATCAGCAGCTCTGTAGCTAGAGAATGAGAAAATGTGGGTGGTTCAGTTAACAAGCTGAGCAAGTTAGTCATTGCATCTCTGTTGAAATCGGTGCTAACTCGGCAGATGATTGATCATTTTTCAAGTTACAAGCACTAGAAGTGAATTGGAGGCATTTAGTCCTTTACAGCTTCTGTAACTGCACACATTCAGTGTGGTTTTCTAGTTGGTGCCAGAATCTGATCCTTTGGATTATTCTCTGCAGCATGACTATAATCCTGACAAGGAAAGGAGACCGCTTAACAAATGCACAACGTATAGGCCAGCCAGCATCATGCCAGCTCAGTTCTCAATTTAAAAAGGTAAGTGTGATGGGGTCTACCCCACACAGGGGATGAAAAGGTTAATGTGGACCTGAGAGGCCAATTAACACCACTTGGTTCCACCTGGAGGGTGGCTAAGTCCCAATGAAAGATGAGTTCCAGCAGAGGAAGCCGAATAGTTTCTATAAGGACAGGAAACTCAGAGTAGGAGGTGGCTACAGTGAGAGAAGGAAATAACTGCAGTCCCTCTCTGAGTAGTACAGAATGGACCCTGAAGAGAGACACAGAAACCACCAGGGTGAAGCATGTTTGGGTGATGAGCTCTGACAAAAGGGCAGGACCTGGGCCTACAGAGGAAAAAACCCAGGGAGGCATTCAACTGAAGAGGAGCTTCAGGAGGGCATTTACACTCTCGGACAGGCCCTGATGGGAGAGGGCATCGGGGTGAAGGAAACTCCTGGAGTGGGCCTGAGAGGAGGCCAACTGATAGGCAGAAAGCCTTGGGATAGACAGGAACGAAGGATCCAGAGTACAGACAAGACTCCCAGGAGGTAACTCTTGAGAGTCAGCATTCTGCAGAAGAATGGAGAGTTGGGGGAGGGACCCAGGATGGATTAAAAATGTAAGCGCAAGGGAGGGGGAAGAAGTTGCTTCCATTGTAGTTTGTGTTTTGCTTTTGAGTTTGGTAAGAAGTCTCCAGAGGAGCTGTGGGGCCACTACTCTGCGTGGAACAGAAGTGGAGCCCTAGGGGAATGGGAGACATTCTATCAATGACTTGTCAAGTGGGACATTGCCCATGTGGGACATTGACACTGCAGAAGAGGAGAGACTTCTGGAGGGCCAAGTCAGGAGAAGAGAGACCACAGAAGGACCGGAGAGGCAGAGGGTGGTAGATGAAAAAAGAGTTGCTACATCATACCCAGCCATGAGAGGGCACTGTTGCAATAAGTCCATTTTTCCACACTAAGGTCCAAAGTTTTGCATCTTGGTTTGAAAAGACCATTCATATATTTGATATACCAGGTGGGATTTGATATGGAACAAGTTCACTCATCCACAATTTAAAATGGATTAAATGTACCAGTTTGCAGATAAACCATTTTACAAGAGCACAGATGAAAGATTCACATTTGGCTGATTAATGGGGCAGGGTCTCTTGGTGTTTTACATTATTAAACATTGCGGGGCGGGGGAAGGGAGGAGATAAGATTTTATGCATGTATCCAGGCTTGTGTGACAGTGCCCTTCATTGTCGCATCTGAAACCAGTCAGCAGGGAAAAGGGTTAACCATGGACTCAGAGCAGAGATATAAACAGGTGGCAGGGGAAGAGGATGCTCTCCCCAGGGAAGAGAAGAGGTAAGAAGGCTCCCAGGCCCCGACAGAAAAGGAAATGGGAAGCTATTTTGCTTATCCATGATCATTACACTGGAATTACTCTGACGCCCCCAAGGTGTGCAAAAATGTGTTCAAAAAGTTAAAACAATAAATGACTAGCATATTATGCAATTCTTTTTCCTATAGAGAATCAGTTTTAATATACCATAACAACACCCAGAACAATGGGATCCTGCTCCATGACAGCTCCTAGGCACGACCACAATACAAATAAACACACACGCTACATTGTCACTCATTATAAAATGTTAGCTACTACACAACATAAATGACAAATACATGCAAGGTGCATCATAATTTACAAAAACCTTCACCACCATGTAATCAGCACATTTCAGAACATCAAACTAATCACTGGTTCCCATTCCATTCATAAAAATGTTTTTCTACTCCAATACCCAGACATTACACTGGGAAAAGCTATAGAACTCTGGCATAATTGAATGTTCCCTGGGACTTCCCCTTTTAAAATCTGTACCCCAAGTTTAATAATCAGTATATGAAAACAGCATTTGTCCTACATCATATCTCCATAACAGAACAAAATAAGGGGGCAAAGTTAAGGTTGGGCGACAGTGCAAGTCCAGTGAGATAAAAGCGACTGATGAAAGATTATATCGAAGTGGAAAACTGTCTGGATCTTTTAATTCTTCATTCTCAAAACTTGGCTATCTGTTTTAAAAAATCTAAGAAAAAAAGTGGGGGATTTTGGGGGCGGGGTGAGGGTGTAATTAGCTGGATTCTATTGTAACACACTTTCAACCCTTATCTTTTACCAAGATTTTGTTTCTGAATAAAGCTCTTTTCAGGCTGTAGATTATCCCAACGTACTAGAGATGATATGAATTGAGACTTTCCAGTTGCACCTGTATTAATGTTGGTAATCTTTGGGACAGACAACTCTCACTAAAACCCTGTCCTTATCCTTTTTCTCAGAGGGACATGTTCAGTATTTATAAAGGACCTTACTTAGCCACTGCTGGCTGGCTGCCAAAAGTATCCTGGCTACATTTTGTAAATGTAATTACACCATGTCCATGAATGGACAGCTATACAATGGGAGTGAAGTTTTGGCCAAAGACGACCTATAAATATTTAACAAAGAAATATGTAAAATACCAGGCTGTTAAATCACCTTCCTAAGAATTTGGCCAGAAGACTTTTCTAAATCCATCCACAAAACTTTAAATAACTTATTGACTTGAGATTTCCAAGCTATAAATACAAGAACTCCTCTTCAGTCTTAGAGAAATTCATGTATGGATGCCCTAGGTACTTATGCTTTGATCTATTTCTTGTGAATACATTTTGAAATTTCTCTTTAATAATTTTTAGGGTTTTTAGAAAAAAATCAGTAATGAATATTCCCCTCACCAGTGCTCCAAACGCTTCATGATGTAATACAGAGCCCAAAATAGTCAATGTTATTATAATGCTAGTTACATATAGTATTATTTACTTACTGCAAGATAGTTCCCCACGAGGTACAGATGAAATTTTATCCAATAACTTCATGCCAACCAGTGTATGATCCTTGCACAATTTGGCCAACTCTAGGAATGCTTGAGTCTCATTTGCTGGGTTCACAATCTGCTTTTGCCCTGTGCATACATGAGAGACACAGACAGTTATGTCACAAACACTAATTGTTCTTGGCGGAAAGGTTAGCCTACGTTTATGGAAAACATAGTGTATCCTCTTCCTGCCTGATGCAGAGGCTGGAACGATATAATCCAAGAGGGCCCTTTTAGTCCAATCATTTATGTCTAAAAGTAACACATTTTTCTTTGCTAGATCAATCCAATACAAACCCACTGCATGGCTATATTGTTTGTTACAGCTAAGACTGTTTGTTTCTTATCCAAAAATACACTGACTTTGTCACAGCTGAAAAAAGCCTCACCATTTATAGAAAACAATTCAAACCGATTCACATTATTTTGAGCAAAATATCATTTATTTTGCCATGAAAAAAATACACAAATCTTTAAAATACCAGGCCACTCTCCCATTCTTGCCTTTGTAAGAAATTAATGGAGGAGTCTCGCTCACAAGTTGGATGGCTGGAGTTACAAAGGCTGTGACTGGTTATTTAAAAAAAAAAAACAGATAGCACATTTTTTGCTATTAAAAGTCTTGTTTGTAAGAGCCTTCATTAAAAGCAACAAAACACTGGATACAACAAGGTAAACAGCTAACACCACTCAATACATGAATAGAGCTTTACAGTTTCAAAGTATTGCATAAACACTGAATACTATAGTTACCACATATACACTGTCAGCAAGTGTTTTTCAAACACACACACACACACACACACACACACACACACACACACTTTACAAACCAAAGTTTGTAAAAAGGATGTCAGATGCATGCAGAGGTGAAACACACAACAAACCACCATCATCACCTTTCCTTTCAGAAGATACCAGTAACTCCTGCATGATTTCTTCAGCCACAAGTTCTGCCACAGTTTCAGACCGGAGACCCTGTGTTGTGATGAACACCTGGGCTTTCTTGCATCTGTCAGGCTGCTGGGATGAAAGGATCGCTCGAAGCACCTTTTCAGAATCCTGGGCTGATATTTCACCGTAGGAGCAATTCAGTTCCTAAGAAGCGTACAGCACATTGAAAAAATGCTACATAGAGAAAAATGCACATGACAGAGTAGGTATTCACTACTATTGAAAACAAGCAAGGTTATTCAAAATTGTGTGTGAAAAAGCAGATGTAGGTCTAACCCAGGGCTGGCCAACCTGGGGCTCCGGAGCCACGTGTGGCTCTTCAGAAGTTAGTATGTTGCTCCTTGTACAGGCACCAACTCCGGGGCTGGAGCTACAGGCGCCAACTTTCCAATGTGCTGGGGGGTGCTCACTGCTCAACCCCTGGCTCTGTCACAGGCCCTGTCCCCACTCCTCCCCTTCCCGCTCCCTCCCCTGAGCCTGCAGTGCCCTCGCTCCTCCCCTCCCCCCCACAGAGCCTCCTGCACACCACAAAACAGTTGATTGGGAGGTGCAGGGAGGGAGGGGGAGGCGCTGATCGGTGGGCGGGAGGCACTGGGAGCGGGGCGGGGAAGCTGATGGGGGCTGCTGACATATTACTGTGGCTCTTTGGCAATGTACATTGGCAAATTCTGGCTCCTTCTCAGGCTCAGGTTGGCCACCCCTGGTCTAACCCATCTTTGTACAAATCAATATTGTATTGATTTGTGTTAACTACTAAGGGTTTGATACAAGAAAGCATTTTAATGCATGTTTAACTTTTTGCTTGAAGTTAAATGTGTGCTGAACAGCTGTCCTGTTTCTTAATTGGGGACTATATCAAAACAGATAAAAAATGCTTTCACAAGCTAGAATTTTCTGGTTTTACTAAAGATCATTCCACAGTGTTCACTGATCAGATTTACCTTCTCACCGCTAAATAATCCCAAAGCCTCAATGCAAAAGATGCAAATTCCAGCTTAAAAAGAATACTACATGTAAAGATAGATAACCCCTCAGAAACAAGAAGTAGACACTGATGTGTCCAGGATACTAGACTAGATACGCTGCTGGTTTGATTCAGCAGCGCAAATGCTATGTTCCAAAACTAAGGGGCAAAGCTTGGGGAAGGGACAAAGAACATCTGGAGCAGAATCCTCTGCCCCAACCTGTGCAGTTGGGCTACAGCCACACATGACGGCCATGAAGAGGAGCAGCAGCAGATGTAGCCCACTACTTTTGCCACACCTGGGGTTAGCCCAGTGGATCTGCATAGTCTTATGGGCCCACCTGCAAACATCCCTGTAGTAGAGAGCTGCCATAGAACAGAGGGTTTGCAGAATATCTCTGTGCTGTATCTCTGTTGCAGCCCTCCACTCAGGTTTTAAATTGATGTTAGGCCTTCTGAAGTCAACACATAATTTTTACACTTAAAGTACCAAAATGACTAAAAATTTATTCTTATCACATTATAAAATAGGCCAATTAAAGAGACATAGGTAGGAATTTGGCTTAATGAAGTACGCTGACAGATCAGAAGGGTTTTGTGCATTTCAATACTTGATCATATCTAGGATTTGTCTGAGTAGTGGGCCATGTTACCATTTGATAAATATCCCCTTATTTTTCGTTTCAGCACTCAAAAGTGTTCAGGAATGAGCACCTAGTAAATTATTTTGTGACCTCACAATAGCTTTAGTCTCCACAACTCTGTGGGTTGGCTTGAGGCAAGCGACATGATAGTTCTGGTAAATGTTGCCAGACACATACCTTGGAAAGCTCATACAAACAGAGGACTTGTCGGCAGTAGTTTCTCCCATGAACACACTCATCTATTAGAGTCCTCAGACCGGTAATAACCAGATCATCTGGAGCTGGAGCCAGGACATGTGACCAATTTTCTACGCTTGAGGCTGGAAGCAAAGTGAATACTGAAAATGCGCGTCTCAAAGGAAAAAGCACAGTGGTCGGGCTTGTAAAAACAAAGGCTCACACCTAGAATAAAACTCCAGGAATCAGTGCAAATAGTATGTGTTATAGTTTTCCAAACGTTAAAAACTGAACTCACAGTATTTGTGAAGAATGGGAGAGTTACCCTAATGATGTTTTAGGAGATGAGCATCATTAAAAAACCACCACACAACACAGTATTATCAAATACAACATCAGTTGTGAAATTCTTAAAACCATCTGAATACAAGTGTATAAAGCAGCCCAGACAATGTTCAGCTATCTTTCTGCAGCCTCAAAAATGGGATTAATGCATTTAGTTCTAGCAAGAAACATTCTGGTTCTAGCTGATAGAATTATTTTTACTAAGATTGCATGTACACACACTCACATACAGATAACATAAGATGTTATCACTATTTTTTGCACTATTAATAGAAAACAATGTTCCCTTATCACATGCAAATACTGGGGGGAAATGTACTAATAAAAAATGTATTATTAAAAAAATCTTCCCCACTCTGCAGCACTAGAAACTACATTCAAGCTAATCTAAAATTTCCACTCCAAAAGCAGGAATGTAGATTAGCATTCTGCTGTTTTGTAGCACTTTGGCTGAAGAAAACTGCAAATCTATTAAGAATGGATATCCAAGGGATGACATGAGATTGTTTATAGAATAATCTTCCCTGAAGTATATATGTTCAGTGTGGGATGTTGTTAGAAATCCCCCAGAATTTCTGGGGAAATTAATTTTGTTACGCAAAGGATGAATCTATAGAAATCTGACAACTTGTCAAAAGTCTGCAGCTGACTGCTAGGATTACTTACTGCTTTGTAATCTTCTGGGCTGAGGTGTGTCTTTCTCATCTGCTGTATCTCCCACTAGAAGAATAGCTCGAACGTCAGGGTGTAAGTTGTTTAGATCAGCTTCCCCAGAGGCCAGTGCTCTGCAGTGCAATACCAATGAAACATCTCTGCTATAAAAGTGAAAATACCGGCAAACACGGCTGGCTTCATGTATGCTTCCTTCATCTAGAAGACGTCCAATCAGAAAGCTAAGCGATTCTACCTCAGCTTTATCCAGAATGTTTTCAGACATATCTTGGAATGTAAGACCATCAAGTTGTAAATATTTTGATGTATTCAGAGCAGTTAGCTTTGAAAAGGAAAACTCCTTAGCTAAGTTATCAAAGGAAAGTTCACCACTCACTGAAACCTGGTGAGAAAATCTTGACTTGACCAATCCATCATTGCTATTTAAGGTTTGTTGTGCAATGCAACAAAGCCAGATCTGTTTCTCTATTTCTTCTAATTTGTCCAGTGCCACAGAGTCACTCTGTGCTAGCCAATGGCCAGCCAAGGTAAGCAGCAGATGTTTCTCCATAATGTTATTTACCTTCTCATCAGCTGAAGATTCAGACACTATGTTTGCCTGAGCTAAGAAAAAGTCAGATGCTGCTTTGTTGGAGATGGAATTTTTCATAAAACTATCATGATATTTTTTCCAGAAGTCAATTCTAGTTTGTTTTTGATGCCACTGTCCAATGTGCTTTAAAAGATGTAAATCTTGAAGTACCTGCAAAATTCATAAAAGCCGTAAAGGACTTATCCTACAGAAACAATTCTCATTTCCTGAATAAATATGCACCAATATTAGAACACTAGAATACTGAATTACAGTCCCAGTCTGTAAAGTACTAGGCATACCTGTTTTGCTGGATAAATAAAAATAGAATGATGCAGCAAGTAATAAAATGTCACTATTTTGTTCAGCACAGCATTCTGAAAGTTTAGATGACTAGCAGATAAACTGAATAATATTTCAAATTAAGGCAATTTATACATGCCATTTCTAGGTCCTTCTGGATGGCATCCTTACGTTGGTGAAAAGTAACACTTTTGATACTATCAGATGTATGGGAGCTTAACAACCAGAAAAGAAACTTGACTGTGTAAACATTTTACTTTAAGTAAAAAACAACATTAGATAACTATACTATACCTCTTGGATAACCACACTGTCCACAGGCAGTTCAGCTAATTCTGCAACTTTCCTCGCCAGTGAGAACAATCCTCTCTCTTGCAGCTGCTCTAGAACTGATCTGCATTCATTCTGAAAATGTTCTGCGTCATAACTGGTCAGGATAGAGCGATTAATAGATATAGATGAATCCTTCAAAATCTGACTGAGTGCACATAGTTTCTGCACATCTGGGCCTGTTTCAAAAGAGACAGTACAAATATTAAGGCAACTATTCTTTAATTGAAGAAGTCACTGATACACATTTTCAACAACAAGTAAGCCTGTGGGGAATGGAGTACATGTATAATATATTTAACATACTAAAGTTTTCATATGATCACAATGCATTTTCAGTTTAAAACTGGAACATTTCTGTTCATTTTCCATACATTTCTCACTAGTTTCACACCGGCTCCAAAAGAAGCTTATATTTTCTACCACAACTTTCTGTAAAAAAAACAAACAATTCTGGCTTCAGAAATTCCTTCACATTATAGTACAATATTACCTGCAGATTGACAATAAAAGTTTATCACGTTTTCCTCTTTCCATAAAAATAAACAGTAACATAATCCAAGTTACAGTACAATATTAGTGCAGAACATGTAATTTTTAAAGTACACTTCTCACAGGGTTAGATTTTTTTAAGCATTCTAATACATTTTGAAGTTGTTAAAGCAACCAGACCATCTGATACAAAAAATTGTCCTTACCATCAGGTAGAAGTTTATCTATATCTGCAAAGAGCTGTAAGAGTTTTCCTAATTCATACTGTGTTCTACATTGCTGCATCATCAATTCAAGAAGAAAGAATGCCTGTGACTCCAGCCATGGTACTGATATTATTGAAGGTGTTGGTTTATCTGCAATTTTAAGCTGTTTAAATAAAAAGGATTTTTAAGTTTCTTACAAGCATATTCTACAGTGAATATAAATACAACTTGTTTCTAGTTAGATGAGGTCACACTGAAAACCAGATAATACCAATTCTAATATACAAGATGTGGCTCTAAAAAAAGACGTGTTGCTCCATCACCAATATCTTGATTTTAATCTGGAAATAGTTCATTTTCTGTGCTTATAGACAAGATTTCTAGCAATTTCCCCTGAAAATCTGTATTAACTGAGTAGATAAAATGTCGGAAAGAGCATGGATAGGTAGGAAAAAAAACTTCATTAGAAACTAGTAGCCCTGATGTACCCCATCTGCTTTATATACATACCCACTACATGGGGTCACAACATGTTGCTCTGAGTAGGAAAAGGAAACGGACCTATCCTTGACTTGAGTTACAAGAAGGAAAACAACCAACACTAAGGTCATGAAATGTTAGTTTAGGAAAATAAGAAAACTGGAAGAACAAAGAGATATAGAGGGGAGAGCAGGAGTAATTGTTGTATGTCTTGCTCTGACAATGTAAAGAAAACAAGTAAAGACACAATTGCAAATATTCCCTCTATGAATTTGAGTCTCAGCAACTTGTGGGCCAAATTCTGTCCCCAGGTAGTTGCTGATCTAGCAAAGGACTTGAGCATGTGCTCAACATTACACATGCTTCAGTCCCACTGACACCAATTGCTGAATCAGGGCCTTCATGGGGTAACTTGGCCCAGCTGTTTTCAAAGAATAAGTCAACGTGGTCTTTGAGACTGCTGGTACCAAGGTGATCTTGCAGCCCCTTTCGAAAACTTCCATTTTTCCAAAAGCAGCCAATATATTCAAGAGCAACTGTTTAGCCCAAGAAGATTTTCTCTGAAAGTTAACACCTTATCAGCACCATCATTTTCACTTTATTACTAGAATTAATGCTATTTACTAAGGTCTGGAGAATGAGATACCATTACTCACCATGAATAGTACCTTACACCATAAGGAATCTGTGACCCTAAGAACCCTTCAAGGACCACTAGCAAGGGGGGGTTATAAGAATATCCTTGTACATTCATGTTCACCAAAGAATTTCAAGTGAGGTCTTAAATAAAAGCCAGAAACATGCTGGTCATTAATATCATTGTGAAAACAAATACTATGTAAGGAGTCATGTATGTATGCAAAAAAAGTACATTCCTAAAGTCTGTATAAAGGCAGACTTGACAAACAGTTTTCTGCCTGACAATGGATGTTTACTCACCTGTCTCTATCAGTCCGCATGTAAATTAAGCATGGTAAATTAACACAATAGGGAGTCATTTACATACAAAGTCAGTGGGGGATGGGAAACCAGCACACCAGAGAATAAACTGCGAGGGGCTGGGGGTCATCCTGACTCTGAAGTACAGACCATGAACTTTGGGAAATATTAGGGGGAAGGCCAGGAAGACACCCCTTTATCCTGCAGCTAGGAAGTAATCGGGCAGTGCAATTACATTAAGGAAAATAGGATCTCAACCAGGCTTGGTTGAAATGCTGTTAAGGATATTTTGGTTGAGATAAACTTATTTAGACTGACGGTTAGCCTGTTAAATTTAGCTTCCAGGAATCATGTTATGATTTTGTTTTATACATAACTGTTCTGTTTCCATTATCCTTACTCATTATCTCTAAAATCTTGATCTTTGATAATAAACTTATGATTGTTTTCACTATAAATATGTCTCAGTGCTGTGGTATTTTACAAGGAGACAATCCTGAATTGCATCATTCAAGCAGGTGTCTGCACTGTTCACTTGGGGACAGCAGACCTGGTATTACTGTGAGTGCACCTACTGTTAACCTGCAAGGCAAAGTAAGGCTTGGCATAAGTCAGACCAGGTTGCTTGGGTGATTAACAGGCTGGAGGTATCAGGGAGGTGACAGCCACTTAAGCACAAGCAGGTCTCCCTCTTACTGGAGGCAGGCGGGTAACAAGGTGACTCTCAGTCCTGGGCACCCTAAGAACCATCATATAATCCCACTGAAGTCAACGGGATTGCTCATGGAGTAAGATACTACTTCTTGTGAATTAGGGTATCACAATCTGGCCCTAAATAATTAAAATGTACTGATTTAGAAGTGGATGTAGTTTATTCAAGCAACTGGCTCCTTTTTACTCCAAAATTCAGGTTTTCCACCAAGTGGAAATGATGGAGGAGTTGTTGGACACCTATTACTCCAAAATCATCTCCTGAATTATGTTAAGCAGACTCCTATTTTTTGTTTTAGCCTATGGCATCAGAAAACATCAAACTGTAATATGATGACATCTAAGCAAAGACATTTACAGAACATCTGCTTACATTTGCAAGACTTGTCTGGAAGTTGTGGAGTTTGGTTTTGGCTTCATTGTATTTTTTGTAGTCCATGCATAGTTCATACATCTCCAGCATATGTAATAAAGGGGAATCCTTTAAAGATAAGCAAAAAGGTTACAAAACTCCACTGAAAGTACATTTGTCTAATAAATGGAAAGTTTGTATCAATCAGTGTAAGAACAATGGTTGTCTTGGTTTGTTGTTTACAAAAAGGTATATAAACCTGACAAATTATTTGCAAGTTTGTAACTGTTTATTTTCCAAGTCTAATATTTTCTCATAGGGCTGAGTAGCAGAGTGGATTAGCTTGAAAATAACTTGAAAGACAGGGTGGAAAGCCTCCTCTAGGCAAATAAGAGACTCTCTAGTACAGGAGATCTAAACACACAGAAAAAATATAGTCTAAAAATACCTAAGTAAATCATTACCTTAAGAAAGAGCTGGAAACCATTCATGAGAGTTTTACTTTTTTGTCTTCTTAAAAACATCTTCCAGATGGTAGAAAGGTCATGAAGATCCCATTCATGATTTTCTACTGAGCCATGAATATGGTTTGTTGCTTCAGCAGCAGTAACATTATCCACAGAGGTAATTATCCAAACACAGAGACAGCGAATAATGTTGGCATCCTGCCAAATGGACAAAAAAGTCAGAGACATTCTCTTATTGCTTAGTAATCTAGCTAGAGAGCTGTCATACACCACATGAAATGTGTCATGATGGGTCATACTAATCAAATTATTTTGATAATTGGGGAATACTTGGTGTATACAACGTATATATTTCCCCTCTGACATAAGTATGTGAAATAATTTTCTGAATTGTCTCCAGATGTGTAGATTTTTCCTTGTATTGCATCACACCTCTAAAAGAGAAACACTTTTGAATAATTCTTACCTGAAAACAGGCTGCTAAGACACTCAAGAAGGGAGCATGGTGCCTCACTCCTTCAGCCAAAAGGTAGCACCCAGGGTTAGGACTTTCTTGACAGCACAACAGAATTTGAAAGAGATCACTTGTATGTTCGCTCTGCCTGTGTTCAGTCCTGAGTGGACTGGTGGTGTTGTTATGATGACTTCCTGTATCAGAGTGAGAGCGCTGCAAGTTCTCAAAGGCCAGCATCAAATGATCTTGCAAAATGGGAGTGAAATCTTGAAGAATGGAAATGACCTAGAAAAGATCATCAAAGGCAGTTACATACAGAAAACTTTCCGAGAGCAACGGGGGGTGGAGGAGCTATTGTGTACATGAAATAAAAGTAAACACAGAAAACACTTTATCAACCCGATTTTACAAGGTACATTTCTGGAGATCTACAGATGAAAGTGTTCTAGAAATGCACAGTATCACAATAAAATATTGAAATTCCTTCCTTTCCATAAAACATACACTCATTTTCAGCCCCAATGACATCCCTGGCATAGACGGTATATCGTAGAAAGGAATTTTTCAGTAAGTTGCTACCTGAGGTTTATTTGCAGGTGAATGCACACACACTTACTTACATTTTTCTACTCTGAAAACATTCAGGGTGGGATTTTCAAAGAAGCCTAAATTAAGCTCCCCGCTGGCAACAGGATTTGAGAGCCTAGCTCTCTTAGGCTTCTTTGAAAATTCCAGCCTAGAATTGTTTGCATCATAGACAATATGCTCGTATTTATGAACGGATACCTTAGGGGCCGATTGTGCCAGATATGTTTGTTCAAATCTCACCAATTTCAATGGGAGTTACCTACAATGGTTCTTATTATACATGTGGGCTGCCAAAGATTATCACAGCAACGCTGTATAATGTACATAGTGTAACAAGACTGAAAAATTCTACTGTAAGTATGTGTCTTCTACATACAGTAAAAATTGCAAATATATTTATGAATATTTCAGAAGTTCTGGCTATATCAATTTAACCTTCCCAGTTACTATGCTGATTATACAACAGATAGTTAAACTGGGTGTGTGAATATATTTTAAAACCTTGATTTTATTTTAAACTAGTCCATAATTGAAGTGTATTTGCAGTTCACAGCTGTTTCTTAGAAGGGAGACTCTGGTCTTCTGGAGAAGCTTTTTAGCTTAATAAATACAAATTCTAAGCCTGACTTTTTTTAGTCCCATTTAATGAATGATCACCTACTTGTACAAGACTTTACCTAGATCAGGTATTTTTAAAGATTATGTTGCACAGTAAAAGTGGAAGACTTATGAAACTCTCCCAAAATACATAATATGATTACAGCATAAATATTTGCACCCCAACAATACCATTAGCTAATCATTCTATATGTGAAACAAAATATTTATTTTATTAATACAAATGAGACCGCTGCAAATATTAACATATCTCCAATACAGAAATAGTAACTGAAACATTTAATTTTTAAAAATGAACTAAACCTAAAAATCCAGGATGAACATACCATAGCCATAAGTAAAATTAAAACAGAATTAAGTCCCATTTGGACAGGTATTTATGAATACAGCTCACCTCAAAGGACACTCAAATTAAGTCACTTCTGTCTGAAAATGTTATACAGTAGAACCTCAGAGTTCCCTTGAGAATGGAGGTGGTTCGAACTCTGAAATGTTCAAAAAGTTTCTTCCAAAAGTTTACAACTGAATATTGACTTAATGCAGCTTTGAAACTTTACTGTGCAGAAGAAAAATGCTGCTTTTAACCATCCTAATTTAAATGAAACGCACAGAAACTGTTTCCTTGCCTTGTCAAATCTTTTTAATTTTTTTAAACTTTCCCTTTATTTTTTTAGTAGTTTACATTTAACACAGCACTGTACTGCATTTGCTTTTTGTGGGGTCTCTGCTGTTGCCTGATTGTGTACTTCTGATTCCAAATGAGGTGTGTGGTTGACTGGTCAGTTCATAACTCTGGTGTTTGTAACTCTGAGGTTCAGCTGTATCTACTACTGATAGAAATTAACTCCTCATGTTAATATAATTAAAAGACTAGAATAAAAACTTCTATTTTACCAATTTATTCATATGCATTTGACAGTACTTTGTGTACAGTCCTTACTGCTTCTGCTGTAAAGCCTTTTGCTCTTTTTTGTGTCAACTTTTCACATAGCAACAGGAAGGACAGAGAAAAATATTATGTAAAAAACAAGAAAATGTGACTGTAAAAAAAAAAGAAATGATAGGGAGATTCATGGGCAATTTAAGAGCCTGAAACAATTTCTAGCATCATTAAACTGACTAGATTTAAATTTGATGTTGTTTCTTTAGAGATGTGCTTTAAAAAAATCTTAAAAACAAAGACTACACCAATTACAGTGCTTGTTGTTTAAAACGTCTCTTGTCGTTTTTAAACTAAACATAGTAGCTCACCTCATCTATCTGGTAGCTGTACATCTGGGTCTGGATGATAAACTGCAGCCAGTCATTGGATCTAGCACATTCTTTTAGGTAAGATGTACTCAGTTTGATATCATGGAGCTTACAGAACTGCATCACCAAAGACCACTGTCTTCTAGAGTCACTGGATGTTCTGTATAGAAATGAAAGAATTTTAACTAAAAAATGTGTCCACTTTTAATTATTTAAGTAGTAATTATCCTTTCATCTTCCTGTATTTAACAGCTACAGATGCAGGCAGGTCTTCCAATTGTAACGAACGAAGATTACTTCAGCAGGGACTGGATCAGATTTGATCTTGGGGCCTAACCCTACATTCTTTGCCCATCCAAATTCCCAATTTTCACAACCGTTTTGCCCTTGTGAGGAATTCCAAATCACTCTTTGCTCCTAATTCAGGAAGTCCCAGTAGTGCAGTAAAGATAGCACAGTCAACATTATGCACTAGCTTCCCTTCCTTATTACGAGTGCTGATGGAGGCCTACTACCTATGGTATTTGATATACTCATTTCTTACCTACAACATGTGGAAACGCTTGTTGCTCATAGGTTTTGTTTACTGCACCTGCCATGCAGAGTAGCCGTCTCTATGACACATGGTAATGCCTGACCACATAGAGGGTAAAATTCAGTGCTTTATATCAGTTGGCCAGTATAAAGAGCATTAAAAGTGTAGTTCACTCACTTCTTTATTTCTTGATGTTCGATTTTATCCCAAAAAGCTTCTTCCAAGGAGATAAGCACTTCTGCTGCTGCTGTTTTTTCACCATCCACCAATTTTGTTAGCTTTTCAACTATTTAAAAAAAATAAAATAATATTACTGGGGCTCTGTTTTCACATTATAGTAAGGAAATTTTTCAAAAGTGCTTAGGTAAATTCTCCTAAGTGCCTACATCACTTTTGAAAATGAGAGTTAGGCTCCTAACTCAGGCACTTTTGAAAAATTTGTCCTATATTTAAATAAACATACTTTAAAGAGCTTTATCACACAAAAGCTAAACAAACCAGAAAACTAGTTAGGTTTCCTAAGTGGAGAAAAAAGCTACATCACATGGAACCCTAGTTAAAAATGTAATTTTCTTAATTTAAGTTCTTCCTAGAAAAATTCTCACTGTCAAGTTCAAATATCTAATTTCTATGTAGTTTACAGAATGAATGCAGCAAGGGAGGAGGAATTTGGCATTTTTCTTCTAATCATCTTGTTACGTTACAATATTAAACAAAAACTGACTACCATTTTTGGAAGAGCACTTACTCTATGCCTTTGGGTAGCAGATTGACACCAATGTGTTGCATATGAGTTATGTAGACTATTCCAGTTCCAGCCGCCCCTTTGGCACACAGACCCTTTACTATTTTATCAGTAGGCTGAGTCTGGATTAACCATGGGATTACCCCTCCACAGATTAGTGAAAAATGAGTATGTAAGAATGGCAAAGCTCTTGACCCCTTAAAGGAAGGGGACTCCTCCTACATTCCTTGGACATTATTCAGGCTGGGCACATAACTGCCTTCATCCTCTGATAGCGATTTTATACTGCTCAATAATTATAAAATATGCAAAAGTATACTCTACCCATGGATTCTCTTATTAAATTGTGTTGAGACTCTTCATTTCTAGACTTGACGTTCCAAATTATATTTGCAACTTTAATATCAACCCGAAGTTTAAGGCTGTCAAGACCAAGTAACTCTAGAAAACAAATACATGCTGCTCCTATTGAAGGTATATAAAAGAAAGAAAGAGCCAGAGCGTAGGCTTCATTCCCTGCTTGCTGAATCCTAAAACAAAGGAAATGTTAAAGTCAATTCAATAGAAATTATGACTGAAATTTCAAAACACAGTAATTCACAATATAAACTAATACCTACAATTGCTGAAAAATACAATCAACTGAATTTGGAATAAGTTTAATTGTGCTGGAAATACGTTAACTGCCTAGGGCAAATGTGGACCTGAATATAGGAAAGAGAATAAAACATCCCACATGAAAAATGTTAAATGGACATACCTTAAAATTGGGCCAGAATTTGCAATTTGTTTCAATAAGCTTTTATAAAAACCTTGAAGCCAAAGAAAATGATTCCATAATTTAGAAAAATGATTCTGATATGTGGGCAATGTTATTAGTGACAATGCAACCAGGGCATGCTCAGAATGGCACCTGAATACTCCCACTGAATATTTGGAATGTACTTTATTTCAAATACTGAGTGATAAAAGTTTCATTTGTTACCTACAGAGTGTGGGTGGGTTGACAGATAAGGGGGTGAGATTTTTCTTGTAGTCCTGTAGCCACCAAGTATCTTATGGTCATTACTATGGTAATATATATGCACGTATATACATACAGAAACTCACGTATGTACTTATGTGCATATAAATTACCATAGTAATTAGCATAATAATGTAGGATACTTGGAGGCTATAGGACTATAAGAAAAATCTCACCATCTATTTAAAGACCCCACATTAATGCCTCTTTGGCTTTGCCCAGGTGAAATGTAACAACATAATTACTTTGATGTTATAATCTAGCAAATGGAGTGACTGCAATACTTTCCAACAGTGAACAGGGAGTCAAATGCTATAGTCTTACACAGGACTGGAATTACCAAGAGCACAGAAAAATGTATGATTTAAATATTAGTACTTTAAAGCTTTAACTCTCTAGAAAAACTTTCTACACCAGCAGGTTGGTAGTAAAGTAAACACTTGTCATGGGATGAGCTTTCCTTTATTTACATAAATTAAATGTGTGCAGTCAAAGTTAGGAATGAATAGCATTACATTGCTATCAACCTCAGGCAGGGTTTTCTTCTTGAAAAATGACCTGAACTCCAGCATAAAAGTACATTCTCTCTATAGAGAAAAGATGCTCCTTCTTTGAACAGTCTCCCAGTAATGTTGCTCTTTCAGTTCAGGCACTAGGAGAAAACAGCTCCAGATCCTTGTACCATAAAAAGTGAGTGAATATATGAATGTTTATATATTATCAAAACCCCATCCACACGAAAAGTGACACAGTCAAATTAGACACACTTGTCTGATGATGTGTAATAACCTACTAAGGTTACAAGCAACACCGAAAATTACTATACCAAAGAGCTCAGAGAAGAAATAATAATCTATTTCCCCAAAGTGTTTCGTTTGTACAGTTGGCAGCAATTCCCTTATAGACATTTTCACTGTTTCCCTCATATAGTCAGTGAAGTTACCTTTTTGCTTATGTTTCACCCAGCAACAGAAGATGGAGACCCAAAGGCAGGTGTACTAAGTGTAACTACTTTTAACTTTTTGAAGTTTATTAGATTTCAGATTGATGGTGTCATTTTCACACTAATTAATACAAATAAAATGCCATATATATATACACTGAAGATGAAAAAAAGCAACTTTTCCTATTGTTTTGGTTAATGTACTTTAAGACTGATTTCTTATTTGTATGTCAGATTCTGGGATTGCATTTTATACACCTCCACCCCGATATAACGCGACCCGATATAACACGAATTCGGATATAATGCAGTAAAGCAGCGCTCTGGCGCGCGCGCGCGGGGGGGGGGGGGGGGGGGGCTGCGCACTCCGGCGGATCAAAGCAAGTTCGATATAACGGTTTCACCTATAACGCGGTAAGATCTTTTGGCTCCCAAGGACAGCGTTATATCGGGGTAGAGGTGTATTTAGCTAAATAACTTCTATAAATTAAAAGTGAGATTAAATTCACACTTGATTTACGTTTTCTTTAGTTTAAATAGGGAAATGGAAATTAATACAGTTAGTGAAGGAACGGATAAGGAAAGAAAAAAATAACAGGCATTTTCCCTTTATCTAATATTAATTTTCAAGTCTAGGCCCAATCCTGCAATCATTAACATGAGTACTCCACTCAGGTAAAACAGACTTGGCATATGTATGAAGAAACTAGATGCCCTTTGTTTCCAAGAGCAGACTTTATATATTAATCACACACCCAACAACCTATTAACCAAAGGCAATCCTTTCTATATTCCGCCCCTTGTATACTAACTCATACAAACACTCTGTATCCCAATTTACTTACATAAAGCAACTTTCAAAAATCAACTTCCTTGGGCCTAAAACTCCACCATCCAACTACTTAATCTATACTTTTCATTTTCACCATTCTTTACTTTTTTTGTTTTTAAAATGATTTTTGTAGTGAACATCTATATGTGATGCAAAATAAATGACATTTCAAAATAGAAAGCTGCGAGTATTTCTAGCAGGACATTCCTGCTTCTCATTTTAATTTTTTCCTAGCATGCCTCTATACAGTCACATGGCAACTATTACTTTTTAAATACTCACAGCTGCTTTGGGGATTTGCTCTTTGCTAATTGCTGGACCAAAAAGGTACCAAAAGCAAATGATGGGCGTCCATGGTGCAAGTAGTAGGAAAAATCCAGTCGTTCCATTATGGCATACTTGTTTACCAAATCAGGGGACGAGAAATGAGGGAGGTCACTTGAGATGTCTGGAAAGAATGTCACAGTGTTTCTTAATTGCATAAACGTCTGATTTAAAAATTGGGAGATATCTTTCAGCTACTCAACAACTTCTATGGAAGAGGAAACCAACTACCACACTAGCTCTGCTTTAAATTATTAAACTTCCCAGTACCATTCAAATTCTAATTCTGGTTCCAGTACAACTGGAACTCTGACACTGACTTTTATTTAAATTGCCATGGGCAGGTCACTTAAATAAACTGAGACAAGGAGGCTCTCGCTGTCAGAGGGAACATATTACTTATCTAATTCACAGAAGAAGATTATTGTTTTATAAAACACTTCTTGTGAAAAAAGCTCCACTAATATTCAGATATTCCCCATTCTATCTTGCAGAAACTAAGTGCTGTAGCCAAACCCAATAACACCATTGTAAACAACCATTTTAAAACAAAACCTTTAGAAAAATATAAGAAATCTTTTTATACAAAGGAATACCTATTGAAAAGAGTAATTTATTGGGCAATTCTATTGTGGAGAAAGGAATATGTTAACTTGAAATGGCATGATATGAGATGTTGTTGTAGGGTAAATGTTGTCAACCAAAATTGTTAAGTGTTGTTATAGGGGTATGTCGTTGAAGACCGAAAGAGCACATGTCACTGGTGCACAGAGACACAAAGTCTCAGACTCCTGGATGGAAGCTTCACCCAAACTGCATGTTCAGAACTTTGGGGGGGTTAAATTTGATGGGTCATCATTTGGCTCCTGAGTAGAGAGGGAGGGAGCAGGATCACACAGGGGGTTGGATAGCTAGACTGTGTTCTGGGAGGGAAGCACTGCTGGGCTCTTATAAGTCTAGGCATTCCCTCTGGGAATAAGAAGTAGAAGGTCAAAGGTGCTGGAACTAGGGGTGCTGGGGGAGCTGCAGCACCCGCTGACTTGAAGTGGTTTCCATCATATCACAGGGTTTACAGTTCGGTTCAATGACTCTCAGCACCGCCACTATACAAATTGTTCCAGCAGCCCTGCAGAAGGTTGCTGAAAGCTATTGTTATGATTATGTTATGTTTACTCTGGTCAAATAAAAGTTTAGTGGTTTTTGAAACCCAGGGTCAGAGGTGTAGTCAATTGGTGGATTCTGAAGAGCTCCGGAAGACCTTCAAAATAGAATTAGGGAAAGCAGCCAGGATATTCACAGGCAAGTGTCCTGAGAGGAAAGTTAGAGGGTTGTCCTAGCACCTCAGAGAATCGGGGTTGAACAAGGTGTGTGCTCAGCAAGGGGGAAATTGTGACATCCACTGAAAAGTACTTCATTCAAAGTTCGCAGCCTAAACACAAATATTTTACATTTTAAAATTAATTACCTGCTATGGCAAGAGTATTTGACGACTGCCAGCCAAATAATTTAGTGGGATCAAAAGGCGCTAATGACTGAAAAATTAAAAACAAAATATATTCAGAGAAACTGTTCAAAGCACTATGATTTTAAAGCCAACTAGAACAAAAAAATACATCAGATATCTACAACTGTTGATAGTGAAGCGCTTGCTCATGCTGCAGTAACAAATATCTTGGGCAACTCTTTCTGAGAAGCCCATATTTTCAACTCATATGAGACCTGATTGTGACTGCAACTTTAAGCACATACTTAAGTGGGAAAGCATTGCTTTGCTGAATGGTAGCATTAGTGCGGTTAATACTTTTCTAGTAGTTACTAGTCCAGTAGACTATTCCCAGCTATTAGGGGGTCATCTTGTCACCTGCCTAACTTACACCAAGGAGATCTACCAACAAGGAGCTTTCATATGACTGTCTGTATGGGGTCCCTCCATTTTCACCCATCCTTTCATTCTAGGTCTCAATCTCCTTCCTCCCCCACTTAATTTAAAAAATAACTCTCATTTTCAGTGATAGTTGATAACCTGCCTATTGAAACCACTAATAACATAATCCTAGAACTGCCAGTTCTCATTGGAGCCTGGGGTTGCAGCATATGTGAAAAATCAGGCTGCTTATTTAGGTGCCTAAATATAGATTCAGGTGCTTAACTTCAGGCACCCACTGTCTAAAATCTTGGCCTAAAACCTTAGTGTCAGTCCCAGGATTTGCAAGGAGTAAAATATAACAGTATATTATTCTATGTTCATTTGTGAAAGCAGGCCAGCCTAGGAGACATTGAAGAGTAGTCGAGACTTTGTCCATAAATGATCGGGTTTGAGCCTTTACATACAACATTTTAAAAGTATCTATAAAATTACAATAGGGATGCTTTAATACAAGTTTCATAATTTTTGTTCTGATGAAGTGTATACTCCACGCTGGCAGCGAAAGGGATAACAGGAGCCTGGGGGTTCAATTAGCTCACTTGGTGGCACAAGAACCAATTCATTATCAGATGCAGTTAAGGAGGAAGTAGGTGTTGTTCATACAGGGAGCAGCTCAGAGCAGTGAGAGGGAGCTGGGAGACAGGAAGTCGGGGGAGAGTAGGCCTTGAGATCCTCTCCTGAGGCAAAGGGCCAGGAGAGGCACTGGGAACCCACAGGGGAGGAGCAAACTCCAGTAGTAAGCCTTGACAAAAGGGCAGATGCCAGGGAGTCGGGTTTACAGAGGAAAGACACACACACACACACACACACACACACACACACACACACCCTTGTGAGAGGCAGACAGGAGCTGGGCCTCCAGAGTAAAAGCCCTAGGAGACATCACTCAGTACAAGAGCCAGAAAGGGCTCTGCAGAGTCTGGGAAGGGGCGAATAACCTGTGGAGGAGTGATCTCAGGAAGGGGCTGAGGAAAAGGGCCTAGAGACAGGCTCAGTAGTTCAGGGAGCTGCCATGGAGTATGAGGAAGCTGAGCCTGGAACCTAGAGAAAAGGGAAGGCCTGGGTTACTTTACCGACCATTGAAAAACGTGGTGAAAGCCTCTGGAGATAAAAAGCGTAAGGACCACTGAGCCCAGAGCTGGGCTGAAGACCTGGTGTACAGACACTGGACTACTGTTTTGTGGGACTCTTGTTACCCAGATGCGATAGGACTGGACCTGTCTGGAGGGACGAGTCACAAGAAGAAGCAGACCACTGCAAGAATGGAGCACCCATCAGCAGGGGGCATGAGAGGAGAAGCACCTGCTATGCCACACCTAGTCATGAGGGGGTGCACCAGCCAGCAAGTCACTCCTTCACACTTGTAATAAATTGAGATGGGAACACATACTTTCAAACTGTCTGTAGCTCAAAATGGAACTTCTCTGAAATTCTTATGCTCACTTTGCTATGCAGCTTAATTTACACTGCATTATATATACCTGCATAAGATGGTAGAGTGAGATATCAGGTGGCAAAATTCCATGTGAAGTGTTCTGCGGAAAGAGAGCAGCTTTGAGTTTGGGGTAAGGAGTCAATGCCATTTTTAACAGCTGTGGATCCACCTTCTTCAGAGGCTTTTCAGTATCTTCATTCTGAAGAACCTAGATTGAGAGGAAATAAGAACAGAACATTTCACTAATAAAAAAAAGTTACTGTACATGGGCATGATCCTGCATTCTTTGTACACCTGAAACTGAAGACCCCAAACTACCTATCTACCTCAAATCAATAGAAATATATTGGGTGTTCAAGAAATGCAAGACAGGGCACTAGATGTTGAATTTGTTGCAAAACTTTCATGATTTACAGTCCAGAAAAATATCCAAGAATATCTCTGAGAATTATTCTAAAAACACCACTTTCAGCAATCACTGCACTATTATACACAGACAAACAACTAAACTGTTTGTATTAAATGAAGTCACATCTGAAACATGAAGCAGTATATTTAATAAAAAGATATTAAACATGCTTATATTTTAAGTCTTTACAAAACAATAAACCAATAAGCACAATATTTTCTGTTACGTGCCATGATTCATAACTTGACAAACAATTGAAAAGTGGAAGCGGAATCCCACCTATTCACAGCAAAATACCATACCAGCTAAGTCACACATATTCTCACTAACCGTTTAATCAGAGCACAGACTTTGTGGTACAAAGTCAGAGGTTTTGACTAAGTGAAACAAAGGGCACATATTTTGACATGTACAACAAACTTTTCTATGATATAAAGTATAAGTGTGGAAAATAACCCTGTCAATATCTATTAACTACAGCTACTTTAAAAAAAATATAGGAAAAAAAATAGAAACACATTTTACCACCCTAAGAGCCAATCCTAATGGCTTCTGTACTTCATTGTTATCTACACCTAAAACATGACCACTTAAAAAAAAGGTATTATACTCATCAGTAGCATTATGTTGAAACTTAGAGTAACCTTTAATCAATTTTTCATTATTTAGTGAAACATACTACTCCAAAGGAATACTCTCATCTCTATGAAAGGAAGTTATGTGGTTGCATTTGTGTATTTCTTTGTATTGAGTTGAGACAACATCCCATTTTGTTTTTATAATCTATGTAAAAAGAGACCAGGATTATCACACCCGTGTCATTCTGAAGCCGAAATGCCTGAGTCAGCGTGATATAACAGAAGCAGTTACAAGCATGGTTGAGACCTTTCTGTTCAGAATATCACCAGGCTCTGTGATAGCTCACACAGCTCAGTGGTTTGAGCATTGGCCTGCTAAACCCACGGTTGTGAATTCAATCCTTGAGGGGGCCACTTACGGATCTGGGGCAAAAATCAGTACTTGGTCCTGCTAGTGAAGGCAGGGGGCTGGACTTGATGACCTTTCAAGGTCCCTTCCAGCTCTATGAGATAGGGATATCTCAATATATTATATTATTATTTTTTTATATTATCACTTGGATTTGTGATCTGTTATTGTCCAAATTAAGTTCTCATTTTGATTTTACAAATTACACCCGCACGTTATACAGATACAGTAAGACAGGTATCTATGCCATGCCAGGAGTCCTAGACCATTGTGATATTAGAGATAACTCAACCAATTACCTTACTCTACATCTAATTTGCATGCAACAATTTCATTGGTTGTGAGGGAGACTGTACGGATAGTGGATTACTCAGCCCGTCTGTGTGCCCAACTGCCACCCACACAAATCAGCAGAGATCTAGCACAACAATACAACACAGCAGCATATGCAATAACCCTAGACATAGCCCCTTACCACAGCATACATCCCTGATTTGCCACCCACACAACTGTCCCAGCACAACTCAACCCACACACAAATCAACAACTACCCACACAACACAGCCAGCACACACAATAACCCCAATCATCACTCTGAAGCCTATGGAAATGAAGCAATGGAAACAGCTACAAGCCTGGCTGAGAGCTCTTTGTTTAGAAAATTACCTGTTCAATCATCACTGGGATTTGCAGTCTGTTACCAGCCCCAACTTTTTAAGTTCTCAACCATTTTCAGCCTTTTAAACACACGTGACTTTACGAATTACACCCCGTGACAGCACGGGCTTTCAGCTCCTAGTTACAGGAGTAAGTTTCCAGAAATAGCTGACATATTTGTTATATATTAAGTACCTGATCTATACCGCCAGGTGCACACATTGTGGTTGCAAGTGCTAAAAGTGTATGTCCTTCCAACAGCATGCTGCTCACGCTAGCTTGATTACTAGGAATCAAGATCTGAGCATTTGCAAGACTAGCCTGAAATATCATCTTTGGATCTGGAAAAAGAGAAAAGTGAGATTTTTCTTCTCCAAAAAAACAATTAAATTATTCATATTTTAAAATTGATTCAGGATTAAGAAAAAGTACTTTATTAAACTCATGCAGATGGCACACTATATAGATGGGCAGACAGGATCCTAAAACCCCTCCAATGTATTGACAATGTTCCTATTGAGCTTAAATAGGAATTCAGCCTACAGAAAGAGGATGGGAATCAGGTCCCATATTTTTACAATGCATTACAGAGCAATTCTTTATCCTATAGTGTACATATTTTCTGAAATAATAAATGCAAGCTTCATTCAAGAGTTATTAATTTGTTAAGCAATGATGATATGCTTGGCCCTGTAAAAGATGAATGGGATTTCCAAAGTATCTAAATGACTTAAGAGCACAAGTCCCCTTGACTTTCAGGGACATTGATTAAAAACCATCCTGGCGAGGGGACCATATAATCTATGACACTGATAAGCCAGCACATGCCAGAAAACCCAGAGGAGGCGTTAGCTGTAAATGTATTGCTGTGTGCGCTGTTTCTGTTCAGACTTTTACTAACTAAGGCAATCATCGCTGCCTCCAGCTGACATTACACAGGATAAGTTCATCCAAAGAACGTGCAATGAATGAAAGTTGGGATCCTACCTCTTGGGTTACTGGCAACCCCTCGACACTGCACTAGAAATTCAAACCAGGGGTGAGCCTCATGCAATTCCTTTTTATCCAAAATAGGACAATTCGAAGGAGTTAAACTGAAAACAAGGCGAGAACAGTAGCATAATGAAAATATAAAATGCATTAATAAAAAGCAGCAATGTACAATCACCGTCCTCTTCTCTAAACAGTTACTATGTTGCACTCTTTGGGTCAGGCATTTCTAAAAGAACTGAATCTATGGACTCTCTCACTTGTTTTAACAACCGTTCCCTCTAGGGGTACGTCTAGACTCAGAGCAGGGGTGGAACTCCCAGCCTGAGGAGACATACCTGCTGAGTTCTCAGTGAGCTGGCACACTGAGAACAGACTGTAGCCACAGTGGCACGAGCAGCAGAAAGGGCTCGCTGCCCCAAGACATGCCTGTCCGAGGTGCTTATTTGGAGCAGCTCTCACTGCTCGTGCCACCGTGACTACATTATTTTTAGAGCACTAACTAGATGAGAGTTACACCTCCCAGACCAAAGAGTGGACGTATCCTAACAACGACTGCTGGGGAATTTTCATTCTGCTAGGACAGGATAGAACAGTAATCTCAACAAATACGATCTGCTTCAAACTACTATTTACTCCTTAGCCAGAGGGGCTGGGAGCTGGGAATGGTTCTTAAAGCAAATACATTTTCTCTTCTCCCAGAGCCTTAACTAGTTCTGATTTAGATGTAATCTTGCAATGAATTTAGCAGCCAACGTGTGTCAAGAGTTTGGCCATACCTGAGCCTGATCTAGACCGGTTGTTGTTTATAATAAAATAAATAAATAAATAAATAAATAAATAGCACTAACTCACTATTAAGATCAAATTATTTAAATCATTGCTCTGTTTCAAATGGTCACAATTATAATGCTTCCCCTTAAATCCCAAATGGTTTGAAAACAGTTGCCATCAAGGATGACACAAAGGAAACTAACATCAGATGGCAAGAGGAACTCAAGAAGTGATAGTCTGAGCTCAGTGTTAAACTCCGGATTACATTTGAGAGCCAAACCTGCAATTACAACGGCAAGCCATTACAGTGCTAGTTATGGGACAAAGCTCAATATCTCTCGCTCTCCAAACTTTTCACCGAGTCAGCACTGTACTGACTCTAACCACCTTTAAACAGTCCTTCCCAAACAGTGAGGACCTAAGTTGCACTGGAAAATTCTTATCCCGACTATTTAAACTGTATTTTACCAGCTTCCATTTTTATAAAGATCTGCATATAAAACATTTTTTTTATACTGATGAATAAATCCAAGTACTTGTACCTGTAATAGTCTAAATATGTGTACAGCAGATGCTGCAGACTACGTTCTAAACAATACAGGATGAAATGGGCATGGAAATCCAAACCACTCGCAGTATTGTATTTTGGAACAGGATGTGGATTTTGCATCACTCCTCCAATGTGGATCAATCTTAGGAGGAGGAGTTCAAAGTCTTCTTGTTCAGATAGGACAAAAATTCCATTTCTAGCAAGAAAAAGAGAAACCACACGCTTTTAAATTAAGCAGTTGTCTCAGCTGAAGATGTCTTCACTGAATGGCTAAATAAGAGATCTTCTACTGACACTGAATTATTTTACTGCAGAAGTGAACATAACATGCAAAAGTACATTTCCTTACGATGCACTATATATTAGTTTAACTGATGGAGTTCACTGTGAAAAAGTGGAAGAGAAAGAAATATTACATTTATGGATTTGTGGCAGCTAAAATAGGTAGTAGAAACTGTTGTGCATGAGAGCTAAGGGCCGATCGTGCATTTTCTTATGCCTCTAAGACTTCTATTACATTTAATGGGAGTTTTGGGCATGCGAAGAATCCTGGACTGAGCCCACACTTTGTAAATGGTTAAATCTATTTAAATAAAAATACCACATCATTAAAATTAAATGTATATCTAAGATTTTACACACATACATTTCTCCATCAGATTCTGGTTCTCCAGAAAAGGTAAACTTAGTATTAACACAGTGAGGACACATACCTAGCCAGCTTGTCTAATATTTCATTTCTCATATAGCTACTGCATAATGTATTTTGGTCAATAACATCTGGTGTCAGAGAAGGCCAGTTAGCCTGTTGAAATGAGGTATGACTATGTGGCTGGGATTCTTCAATCCATGAGCAAATGTTAAGCCAATCATGCTGGGATGTCAGATACATCCAAAGAACCTCAGGATTACAGGACTTGAATTCTGTGTTTAAAAAAAAAGAAAACCACACACACAACTTTAGGGTAACAGTGAATCCCTTTATAGTCACATAGGTACACCTTGTGAATGGATACAAGGTTTCTTCCTTTGCTAATACAATGCTAAATTAAAGACACTGTCATAACTAGTTAGAACTTTATGGTGGAAAAACAAAATGCTCCAATATAATAAGCTTTCTGGAACAAAAAACATCATGCAAGTCATTCACAATCTACTAAATTCTTTTGAGACGTCCTTCTTAGCTAGCCTCTTTCCTCTCTTCCCCAAAGCATCAGAGGATAGACTGATTTTCTGGCCCACATTCTGAAGGCTGGTTCAGACGAATTTCACAATTTATCGGAGTTCTTTCTCCCAAAACACAAATTAGCCTTTCCTCATACTGGAACTGCGAAAATAAAGTGAACCTGACTCTGAGCCTCCCTTTTGCTCATCCTGAACTCACCACATCTATGCTCCACCAGCCCAAATGCAATTCAATGCTACAAAGGCACCTTTAGTTTTCAATGTTTAATTTCTTCAACTCCTTAGGCCTGGAATACTTGCCTTCATGTGATCTTTTGGGAAGAAGAATCATTTCCTGAATATGCTGATCCCACCACTGACCCCAGTTTAACATAATTCTGTGCTCCCTGTTGTGAATCTGAGGTTTGTCACAAGTCAAGAATGTATCCAAAACAGCTGTGTGACTGGACAGATCTTGTTCTTTTTTCCAGTTCCTGAAACTGGCAGAAATATTTACCCATTAAGATGTTTTACTAAACTTCTTACAAACTGTAGTTCACAATATTGATACGTTTAACAAATTCATTAACTCTTTGTTATTTATAATTGTTAGTGGTGCTTTACAAGGGATACCAACAAGATCTGTATCTTCAAAAAGATTTGGGGAATGCTTATAATGTACTAGTATCTTCAGAACAAATGAATGTAATGGGGGAGGAGCTACTTAATTGCTAGGCACAGTAGTAAATATTCAATGCTGTAAAAACTGAACTGAGATCACATGCACTGTAATAAGCGTGCTTTATAATGAATATGATATTAATAAAGCCTCTTAGTGTGTTCTCATTTCAAAGTTCTGTGGTTTGCAATATTACAGAACACTCACAGCGTTGAAACAAAAATGATTCACCTGAACAGCAACACTAATATTTAGGGAATGTGTGATCCAGCCTACCATTAAGGAACTATCATGAGAGAGGATAAAAATTAAGAACCAGATTGTGAACCCCATAATGTTCTACTTTTTCATAAAATACTTGAATAGTCATTTTTGGGGCAGAGTGAGGATGATTCTATAAGCCCAATGATTAGGGCTCTCACCTGAGATGGGGAGACCTGGTTTCAAGTCCCTGCTCCAGAGCAGGGATTCAGATCTGGGTTTCCCACTTCCCAGGTAAATGCCTTAACCACTGGGCTAACAATTACACACGGGCACAAGCACTACCACCGCCTCAGGTTTGTGAATCTAGCTCTTCATGGCCTTTGCTTTTCTTAAAAATGCTCAAAATATTTTGTTCAACCCAAAAATGAAGTTTTATTTTTCTGACTCTTTCTATTTGCCAAAAATGTAGTTTTGGTTCATCCTGAACTGAATAATTTAAAAAAAAATCTTTTTCAGAACTGCCAGCAAACCGAAAAGTCAGTTATTCACACTGCACTAGCTCTAGTAAAGGGTTCACCATGTGATTCCAACATTGGTTAGGGCACCTTAGTCTGTACTGGCTGGTGCCGCACCTCTCCCGTGAGTGCTGCAAACAGCAGGATTACAGGTAACGGCAGAACCATTGGTTTTAGTACAAGACATAGATGGATAAATGTTTCGCCACACACAAAGACATTCACCAAATGTTACAGCTTACAGAACTCTCATTAGAGGTTAACAATGGAAGAGTCCTATTAAGTCACTGAGCTCATCTCTCTGCCAATGCAGGATTGTTCCACATGGTAGTTACCCACAGAAGTAAAATAACCAAAAGCCAAAACACTTTTTTTAAATTAACTGCCATCTATTGTGCCTCAAGCAATGAATAAAGAAATACCATAATGTAAGCAATGCATCCAGTAGGCCTTAACATGTCATTAGTTTGGTTTCATATACCTAGTTTATCAACAGTATAAATTTCATAGATCCCAAGGCCAGAAGAGATCACTGCGATCATCTAATTTGGCCTCCTGCATAAGATAGGCCATAGAACTTCCCCCAAATGATCCATAGAGCAGATCTTTTAGGAAAACATCCAATTCTTAATTGAAAAATTGCTGGTGATGCAGAATCCTCTATGACCCTGGGTAAATTGTTCCAATGGTTGATTACCCTCATTGTTAAAAATTTACACCTTGTTTCTACTCAATTTGTTTACCTTCCACTTCTAGCCATTAGATCATGTTATATCTTTGTCTGCTGGACCTAAAAGTTCATTTTCAAATATTTTTTCTCCATGTAAGTGCTCATCCCTTAACCTGATCTTTAAGCTAACCAGACCTTGATCATTATGAGGCAGGTTTTCTAATTATTTAATTGTTCTCGTTGCTCCTCTCTGAATTCTCTACAGTTTATCAACATCCTCCTTGAATTGTTGACACCAGAACTGGACTCAGCAGTGGTCACTCCAGTGCCAAACAGAGGTCAATTAATCTCTCCACTCCTACTCGAGATTCCCATTTATGCATCTAAAGATCGCATTAGTCTTTTTTCCCCCCCCCGCCACTAGCAGCATAAGCCACTGTTTTATTTACAGTGGTGGTGACATAAAAAGGCCTCCACTAATTTGACAGTAAGAAGTAGGCCTGGCAGAATTTTTTTTTTTAAATAATTGACAGATAATATCAATGTTTATATATTTAAGGGATTTTTTTTTAGATTTTTATTAATTTAAATTTTCACAGTTACCAAAAGCTATGGAGGAGCCAGACAATTATTTAATGACAGTAGATGCTGAGATTCAAAAAAAGCTTTATAAACCACTAAAAATACAAACGGTCAACATCACGTCACAATATCCACAGTAAGTATCCTTAAATCAACAAATCATACCTATTTTTACTATTCGCTTGCTAGTCCATTTGTAACAAGCCTAACTCCAAAGTCTAAATCACTGGATTGTGACTCTAAGAAGTTCTCAGGCAAAGAAAGAAAATGCGGCTTATCGGTAAATTTCTATTATGATCGATGGAAATATTTTTTGTTGGTTTGTGTATACAGCAAAATCAACATTTACTGATATTTGCCCATTAAAAAAATCGTATCCTTCTAAGACTAATAATAGACCGAGAGTAGTCTGCAAAGATTTTACACTAAGTTCATGATAACAAGTGTCCTGTCCATGAAGAAAATAATCAGCTTCCAGATCTCTTAAAAACACTTCACACTATGTAACAGGAACCCCATGACACTGTAGTTGGAGAATTACAAAAGTCCACATTTGTTAGCACAGCAAAACCTATAGAATATACGTCTCAGATTGCCATTGTTCTTAGCATATTAAAAACTGCATCGATGTTGTTCATTTAAGACAAAAAGTCAATTAAACCATGTTACCTGGAAAGAGGCTGAATCTCTTTATTGTCTTGGAAGGATCCTGAATAAAAGTTTTCAACCTGATGCACAAAGTCTATCACTGTCTTCTCTTTTTCAGAAAAATAGTTTTCTTCTTGCAACACTTTCACCTTTGAGTAAAATTAAAATACTACCTTTGATCACAAATATATTTTGCAAATTATTGTCATGACAAAAAAAAGAATGTAATCTTTTTGCTGACTTCTTTGATAATAAAACATTAAGACAGAAGTGATCCAGGGGGAAGGAACCTGAGGATCTGTGAGTGCAGTGTGTAACAGACTGTGGGTGAAATCCTGGCCCTACTGAAGTCAATATGAGAGTTTTGACAGTGACTTCAGTGGGGTCAGAATTTCATCCTGTGTATAAAGTCATGCAAGAAATACACCTGGGACAGGATAACCTGTCACTTCAACCAATTTTAACTTCAACTGCAGATGGCAACAAAAAAAAAAAAAAAAAGGCAATGACAAAGCTAAGACAAGTGCCTGGTTGCAGGGGGCACAATAGAGTTTGTATCAGATGGGTTTTGGAATAGCAAAGAGTGTGTATTCTACATACAGATGTACAAAACGTTAACTGTTCTGTGCAACTGATAATGTAAGTCAGAAAAGCCTTTTCTCCACTTACCAACAAGTTACGTATGTTTTTATCAATAGTGTAGAAACATATCTTGTGCAACTGCTCTTTCACATCAAAACCCTATAAAAAAAATCAGATTTCCATTACAGATCACACAGTGTAATACAAATTCTATATGTAGAAGTAGCTTTCATCACTCAAGACAGAGCACATATTTTCTTTCATAAGCACAGCATCTTCAATATGTGCATCATAATATTTCCCTCCACAGATCAGAAGAGAGAGAATTCAGTACTTCCATTCCCTAAGGCCTGGTCTACACTACCCCCCAAATTCGAACTAAGGTACGCAACTTCAGCTACGTGAATAACGTAGCTGAAGTCGACATACTTTAGTTCGAACTTACCGCGGTTCAGACGCGGTCCACACGCGGCAGGCAGGCTCCCCGTCGACTCCGCGGTACTCCTCTCGCCGAGCTGGAGTACCGCAGTCGACGGCGAGCACTTCCGGGATCGATTTATCGCGTCCAGACCAGACGCGATAAATCGAACCCAGAACTTCGATTCCCAGCCGCCGAACTAGCGGCTGGGTGTAGACCTGGCCTTAGTCTGCATATAGCCAACAGAAGTACTGCAAATGCCCTGGGGCCTGTTTGATCTCTCTAATCCCTTTGGATATAAAATTTATAGCCAGCTGTTAGTGTTCAAGTCCAGAAAATGCACGCCCCTATGTATACTAAGCATGGGTATACTGAACTCAAAACATAAGGCAATAAGTAGAGAAAGTTTTTATGCCATAATATTCTGTTAGCAGTTTCTCTCACTAATCACTAATGGGTAATGCCCCCCCCCCCCCACACACACACACACACACCCCTGTGGAATTCGGAAGCAGGCCACTGTTGGTGCTGGAGACATCAGGGCTAAACCCTACTCTTCATCTCAGGCCATGAGAAAAGTTCTTCCAAAGGTGGAGAAACCCTCCACCAACTGATTATTATTATGACAAAACCTTGATCTATTAATTAAACTTAAAGCAATTACATGTCTAAATAAGTCTCCCTTTAGAGAAAAACTTTAATTGGTTACAAATTATATTCCAATCATTTCCCAGAATACCGGAGGGCGGGGGGTGACAAGTAGAATGAAGAGAAAAGTTGCTAACGAAGAAAATTATCTGGTAACAAACATTTTTATTCTGCTGCACAACTTCTATCCTCATTCATCACTAACGAGAAGTAGCAAGCAATGAATCACAGAAGTAGGGGGGAAAGGATAAGCAGAGTTATAATTATTATGGTAGAATAATAGGTAGAAATGGAAGATCCTCCCATTTAAAGCAAGCGCTTTATAATTTAAGGAATAATGTGGGAAACATTCTGTTGCAAAATGCCAATTCGTCTATCAAAGACTTCTGTGGGAACATATTATTTTGACAAAATTTTACTTGGGGAGAAAAAAATCTAAACAAAGCTTTTCAATAAGGTTGAAACAGAATGTTTTAGTTTTCTGTTTTGAAACTACTTCATTTAGAATTTTTTATATATATCAGATAAAATAAAAATTAACAATAGTGGACCACCTCTGAATTCCACAGATGGAGTGGCATTAAACGTTAGTCTTGAATGAGAAGAGAAGCTGTGAAGCAGAAAGACAATGAAGATACCTAGATAATGTAAAAATGATTAAATTGCATTGGGACAAAGTCATCTCCTATGAGAACACTCTCTAATCCCATTCCTGAAATGCTTTAGCTTGCTAAATGTCTGTCCCTCCGAAGAGTTCTTATGCATTTCACTTCTCTAGAAAGTCTTTTAGGGGCTCTAAGACTAAAAACCCACAAGGAAACCAGTAAGAGTCAAGAAAAAATTAGGATGAGCTGCTTCCTTTCCCTCTTCTGCCAGGAGAGTTCTACCCAGCTTCTTGATATGACATCCAGATTGAAAAAAGTTATTACACTGGCAACTTTCACTTCTTTGTAGATGGATTTTAGACTTGAAGGTCTAGGGGGTTTTTTTGTTTTGTTTTTTTTACTCAGACAAAACAGACGCTGAAAGAGCAAGGAAAATATAAAGAAAAACATTTTACTTCTCTTCTATACAAACCTAGTAGCAGCATACTGTATCTAAACACTGCAGGCAGAAAGCTAGATTAACTGTATTTAACAAGCTATTAACAACTCCTCATTACTCAATTGAAAGAATTGTCTTTATATTCTTTCCTAGCCATTATATCTGCCATAACACATTCACAGCATATTACATAAGGGTTTTGAAGGAATGTTAGTGGACAATTTTTCCTACAAATAATGTTCATTAGACTATTTAATATTCAAAATAAGTTTTGTGTAATCATAACAGCTGTGGGAAGCTAAGAAAAAACCCACTTCTAATGTACATTTGTTTGTTTTTTAGCCATAAGGAAATTCTTTCAGATTTATCAATATTTTAATCACACATCACTCACCATATTCCTTATGAGTTCTGAGGCCTCTTTGACATTGCCCTTTAGAAGACTGTCATAAACAAGTTCAAAACCTATTTGAATCAGCTCTTGAAGACTCTGTGCAGGGTTCTGATTCACTCGGAAGAAGGTCTGAGCCTCTGGTATTCTGTTGTTTAAAATGGCCTCAAAAATAACTTGCTAAAAGAAAAAAAAAGAAAGAAAACAAAAAAATTTCTACAGATCTGTTCTCCAATAGAAATTGCAGGCTACGCTGCTTATGATCCTTGTGCTCTTTGTTTTGAGCAATTATTTGAATAGCAAATATAAACCAAGTTCATGTAATTTTTGCTTATTTTTTCAGTAGTTTGAAGATAACTCCATGCTGATCATTTCCTTTAATACATTTCATGGGAATTTAATATCCCCAAACTGATTATTTGTTTTTACCTCCGGAGTGAGTGTTTCCCACATTTGGCTTTGTTCTGTTCTGGGAATGTCTTCATCAAGATCACATCTTATATTTATGAGATTTCTCTGCTTTCGAGGAAACTTTATCATAAATGTTCTAAGTTCAATAATGTAGGTAGTTAAAATATCCACACATTTCTGCAAGCACTCATCGAGTTCTGTAGGGGACAACAATGGACCACTTTAATAAAAATGAACACTACAGCACTAACCCTTATAGCTCATTAAAGTTTAGCATTTATCTCTGATCTCAATGATCACAAAGCACACTGGTACAAACCGAGACCCCAACCTATGTGGGCAAGCCCATGATATCAGTGATGCTCCACAAACGCCCACTTGCATTGATTTGACTGCAGGATCAGAGCCCTAATTTTTGACATTAAAGTTATACACTATTCAACCAACTCTTATTTATAAAATTTACCTTTAAAATATACGAACATTTTAATATAACATTCAAGTGCTACTTAAAGTTAAGGCTACAATTTAGTCATGAGTATTTTTAGTAAATTCATTGATAGGTCACAGGCAATAAACAAAAAGTCACGGCCCCTGACCTGTCCATGACTTGTACTATAAACACCCATAACTAAATCTTAGGTGCTGGGGGGCAGGGAGCTCCAGCGGACGCTGCTGCTGCTGCTGCTGCTGCTGCTCTGGGGTGGGGTGAACTCTGGCGGACGCTGCTGTTCCTGGCGGGGAGGTGGCCTGGGGCCCCGCTGCTGCTCCTGGGGGGCGGCCCGGGGCCCTGCCGCTGCTGCTGCTCCAAGTGGGGGCAGCCCAGGGCCCACCGCCGCTGCTGCTGCTCCAGGCAGGGGGCGACCCAGGACGCCGCTGCTGCTCCTAGACCACTGCTCTGGGACAGCAGAGCCTAGGACCAGCTGCCTGGGGCTGTCCAAGCGGCAGCTGGAGCGGCTGGCCCTGGGGCCACCCAAGCTTCTTCCGCGGGGTCAGCTGCACCGGCCGCTGCAGAGGTCACAGTGATTTCCGTGAAAGACTCACAGCCTTACTTATAGTGCATAACATGTTACAATGACTGTCCTGGCCTCCCCGTGGCTCTGTGCACTACTGCACGAGATCAGAGTTCAGTTTCTAGGTTATAATCTCTTTTCCCCCGGCTGGCATGGACTACTAAGCACTCTTGAGACAGGAGCTCAGCCTCAGGAGAAGGGAGAGTGAGCCAATGTGTTGGTCCAGGGTTCTCAACCTTTCTCTTTCTGTGGTCCCGCCAACATGCTATAAAAACTCCATGGCCCAGCTATGCCACAACAACTGTTTTTCTGTATATCCACTAGATTAAAAGCCAGGTCGGTGTTAAGGGGCAGCAAGCAGGGCAATTGCCCAGAGGCACACGCAACAGGGGGCCCTGCAAAGCTAAGTTGTTTGGGTTTCGGCTTCAGCCTCAGCCCCACACGGTGGGGCTTAAGCTTCGGCTTCCTTCCCTGGGCCCCAGCAACTCTAATGCTGGCCCTGCAAAACTCCTGTAGGTTTTGGCAGACCCCCTGAAACCTGCTTGCGGCCCCCCAGGGGGCCTTAGACCCCTGGTTGAGAACCACTGTGTTGGTCCACAACAATCCTTCCAGTTGATATGGGGGTAGCATTTACAGGTTTTAAAGAGTCCTACCTTGTTCTCTTTGGCTAGAAAGATCACGACAAAAGGCTCTGGAAGTGGGATTGTAACCTGGGGAGCAGGGAAGGGAAAAGTCTTCCACCCAAGAAGAAAGGAGCAGGGGAAATAATACTTAGCTACTTTTTGGAATTCAGGATTAAGAGTTTACAGAGATATCAACTTTTATGTTACACATTGGCCCTTTTAGGGTCTGATCCTGCTTCCTTATACATGCAAATCTCCCACTAAGTTCAATGGGGGTTACACATGAGTTAGGGCTGCATGATCAGACCCCTACTGGCCTCGAGCTTGGTCAGTTATTTATCTTAGTTATTTCAGCTGACATGTGCATCTTATTCAGCCTAACTTTTCATCTCCCCCTTCCCTGTAAATATGATCTCTGATTCAATCTAATCTCCAGCCCAAGTTCATTTGTGAGAGTGAGAATCCTAAGAGTATAGTTTTGAAAAACTTAGAACCTGTGCACAGAGTTTGGGAATCTTAAAAATAAAGATGTGCTATTTAGTTCTTCCTCATGGAAACAAGGCCAGATATGTGCTACTACATTTTATCCATGTTAGTAATCTTACCTTCTGTGTGGCTAAAAATCTCTCTGATTTGTTTGTTAAGGAAAGCCAAGGTAAGGTTTAGCAGCTGCTCAGAGAAGTGTTTACTCTGAGCTTCCAAATCATTTTCTCTGATTGCTGAGCAAAGTAAATCTAAAGCTGGCTTCAATTCTTCCACACCTATAATCATATAGGAAATTAAAACCACACACACAATAAAAGATGATGGATCACATTACATAACAAGAATTAAACTAATAGGTCAGAAAGGTAAATCACCTAAATCTTTTACACTGTGTTATTAACCCGGTCACACTTTGCAAATACACCACTTTCTTTTCACATTAAAAATGTTTAGTGTAGCACAATATTGGAACACAGCCAAGCAGCTTAAATATTGAAAGTCTTGTACAAATTTTCTCTCATTCACTTGTAGGGGACAAGCCTAGACTGAGTATTGCCATCCAAACATACACCAGAGTGTGAATAAATGAAGTGGCAATTTGACCTAACAAAAAAATAACTACCTACAAATAAAAAAGCAATTAAATTGAAATGTTAATGTTGCTTAAAATATTTGACTTACTTCTCAAGTAAAATTGGGGTGTGATATTGGTAGATTGCTCTGGTAAGGAACAGGCTGTAGTAAGATTGAAAAGATTCTCTTTGCTCTTTAAAAAGAAGTCAACTGTGTCTAGCTGACGGTTCTCCAAACCAGCCTAAAGAAAGATGCAACCATGCTGTCACAAATATTCTAAAAAGGTGCATTGGTGAATTACTGCTAATACTTTTTCTTTAAGTTCAGTGATAATAAAGTGGAAGCATATGGGACAGAAAAAAAACAAAGCAATTTATTCAGCAATGAATATTATACATCTCATCAGGGTTTAAAAAATAAATAAAACTTGTCCAAGATCCAGTTCTGAATAGTCAGACACTTACTAAGGAACTAGTGTAGGTCGACAGTTTTAAAGGTCCAACATTTTACCAGCCATCAGGACCTTTAACCAATGCCCTCATCTAAAAGATGGAACTGCAGCCTTGAAAAATTCTAGAGAGACAAGCAGTTTGTTTGTTTTGCCAGGCAAGTAAATGTTAATGTTGTGCCTGAGCTTATAAATTTTCATACTGGATCTGTAAGGCTGAAATGGTAAAAGCAAAAATCTAATACTAGTGACTTGTGAAATATCAACTGTTAAAATCATAGGAAAGAGATAGTTGTAAACATGTTGATTTGGCAGATCAGTACAAATGCTTTCAGGACCAATATTTTTCCATGCACTCGTCCAGGGCTCTCGCCCAGGAAAAAAAATTTCACTCTCTCTACAGTATGTTAGCCTTTACTTCACATTTCCTTATTTTCTTGGATTTTTAATAACTACAATATTCTTGTACTTTGTTTTTTTTACCCTTAAGTGACTGATACACACTTACACATTCTTAACCTTAACTCAACTTGTTGTGGGGTTTTTTGTTTGTTTTTTGGACTGGTAAAATCATTATTAATGATGAGAGACTAAAATAAGTTACTTACACTACTTTAAGGACATATCCTCCTGACCTATAATAGATAAACTATATTTTATTTTACCTCTAACGCATGTATGGGAATCGAACATCTTCCCCACCCATTGAGATGACAAAGAGAATCTACAATGCCAGCATTTCCATGGATTATCAGTCTATTCAAGAATTCCTCTTGAGTTAAACCAAACAGAATCAAGGAGAGTCCATGCTCTAAATAAAATAACCAAAATGACAGTCAATATATTGTTTACATTTAATATTTTTAAAACTGGACTATCCATCTGTGATGCCCCTTTATGCCACTGGCAAAGGGTACATCCATCACACTGTTGTCAGAATATGTAGCCAAACAACGTCCTGTAAAGTATCATATACCTGGTGACATGCGGGTCATGAATATCATTGTGTGATATATGTATGGGTGGTGTACACACAGTTATGTAGGTGTGCTGGAAATATGTTCTTAAAATAAATTGTGGAAGCAGCTGATAATTAAGTCTGTCCTAGTGAAAGGAATGTGGATTTACCTGTCTGCACAGATCAGGCCAACAGGCAGATGAGAAAACAGCATGGCTTGATTACAAGTCAAGAACAATGAAAGGCCATTTACCTCCAAGGTAAACAAAGTGATCAAGCCAATTGAGAAAGCAAATTGACCAGAAGATGAAGAAGTGGTGGCTTGGCACCTGCACCCCAAAGAACAAGCAACCAGGGAGAAAAACTTTGTCTGGCTTTACTTATCAAAGAATACATGTCAAAGATTTTCTGGACCATCAAAGGAAAGAGAGGGAACTCCTTTGTTATCCATCACTTCGGGGAGGAAGGGACCAAACACCCTCTGGTTCTGTGATTGGAGGGTCCTCCTGCCTGAGGGGCTGGAGATGCTGATAGCTTGATGGAAGTGAGAAAGCTGCATAGGCAAAGACTGTAGCTTGCTAAAGTTCAAGCGAGATTTTGTTTTGTTTGTAACCAGACCTGTCGCCTTCTCTTGCTCAGTATCACTTAATCTATGTGCTTTGTTAATAAATCTATACTTAGTTTTACTCTGAAGCATCTCAGTGCTGTGTATTAAAGTAAGTGGGGTCTTCAGGTAAACGAACAGGTTGGGGTGTGCACAGTCTCTTTGGAAGCAGTAGACTTGGTCATTTCTGTGGCTGTTTAGTGATAGAAGCCGGATACTGCAGAGACGTCTCTGGGGAACTTGGGAACTGGGGTGCACTCAATGTCACCTGCAAGGCAAGGTTATGGCTGGCAGAGTGTAGCAGGGTGGATACCTGCTCCTGCCTGGAAGGGCCTGGGATAGCCCAGGGAGCAGGCAGAGTGAAAGCTGAGCTGATTGGGGGAAGTGGCTGCAGCTGGGGCCATGCCCCAATCAGGCTTCAGCTGGCCTATATAAGAGGCTAGGAGCCAGGAGCTCAGTAGAGTCTCTCTCTGCCTTCAGAGAGAGAAGGGCCTGGCTGCAGGGAGCTAGACAGGGTACCTGTGGTGGAGCAGCAGGGCTGGGGAGCTCCAGCCTGGAGCTCCAGGCTGCGGCCTAGGAGAAGGCCAGGAGTACTGGGGGTTGCAGAGGGCAGCCCAGGGCTAGGCCAAGGCAGCAGGTCCAAACCCAACCTTGCCAGTGATGAGTGGCCTATACTGCAGTCTGCCCCAGAGAGTGGGGGCTAGTTGGTGACTGGCAGTGGCCTTATCCTGAGGCAAGGTGGGGATAGTGGGTGGGGTTCCCCTGGGAGGGGAGACCCAGCGTGTGTGGGTCTTGCCAGGGGGCAGCACCCAGAGCAAGGGGCACTGGGGTCCTGGGAGGGACACGGGGGCCAGAGCAGAGGACAAGGCGGATCACCGGCCTGCAGAGGGCGCTCCAGAGGCTGGTGAGCTAATTCCCTGGACGACCAGCAGGAGGCGCCGCAGGGGTGAGTCCGGGACCCTCTACACAGAGCCTCAAGGAGTTTGCTGGTGAGACAGACAGACTGATGTGGCAGGGAGCTGACACAGTTTAAGCGCCAGTAAAGCTCTCTCTTGCTGAGGCAGAGAGGTAATACAGCAGCTTATGGTTTTGGGCTCTCTGAGGAGAGAATGTCACACCATCATCTTTTCACACCCATCTTACTAATTTTCTTACGACTTTCAAAAGAAAACATCTCTAAACTCACAACTTAAGTATATAAACATAAAAGTTACAAGGTGATATAAATTCTCATACAAAAAAATAAGTATTTTAATCAAAACTAAAAATACATCAATTTGAGATACTTGCATGACAATCTAGTGTCCCATTCCTGAAAGAAACCCTCATGTCCAAACATAGCAAAGAAATCAGTCATAAGCAAAATCCTTATCCACTGAAATATACGATTACATGTGCTCATGTCCAGAAGAAGCAGAAGAGAACACAAGAATGTAGTTTGAGTCAGAGAATCAAGTGACACAGCAGAGGACCATTGTTTGGAAGGCATCCTGGGCAGAGTGATTTACCTATGTAAATATCCATAGAATCTGTGTTTTATGTTTGCAGTGTTGTTGTAGCAGCCTTGTTCCCAGGATATGACAGAGACAAGTTAGGCGAGGTAATATCTTTTATTGGAGCAACTTCTGTTGGTGGAAGGTACAAGCTTTTGAGCTTTCCTTCCTCCTTGTCCCTTCCATCAACAGAAGTTGGTCCAGTAAAAGATAATACCTCACCTACCTTCTCTCTCCTGGTACTAAGTCAGAACGGTTCACAGATTCAGATGAAAAAAAACAATCATTGGATTAAGGTCAAATTCAGATATTCAAAACATAAGATTCTCCAGCAGATAAAAGAATGCATTTAACAAACTAGTTAATACGATAAAAAGCAACAGAGGGTCCTGTGGCACCTTTAAGACTAACAGAAGTATTGGGAGCATAAGCTTTCGTGGGTAAGAACCTCACTTCTTCAGATGCAAGTAATTACTTGCATCTGAAGAAGTGAGGTTCTTACCCACGAAAGCTTATGCTCCCAATACTTCTGTTAGTCTTAAAGGTGCCACAGGACCCTCTGTTGCTTTTTACAGATTCAGACTAACACGGCTACCCCTCTGATAGTTAATACGATGTAAACTATACTAAGAATATCAGCTAGTAGACAGATTCAGGTTTCATAATGAAGATCCATGGAGGCAAGGAAACTCACTAAGCATGGAGCTTGCGTGTGTGACCTATGAGGAAAGCATGAACTACCTGCTTGTGCAGCAACTACAAAAGGCCCGTTCCTAGATCAAAAGAGGCTGCCACTTGCTCACTTTGCAGCAAAAGTAAAAACATCCACGCTGGGGGTAACATAAGGAGAAACTAAGGGAAAATACAGGGGAAACAAAGCAGCCAAAAAAGAAAGGAAAAACGCACTGAACAGAGAGACCCCAATCTGATTAAGATTCAGGGTCACAGGCCATGAGTAGGTTGCCAATCCTCCAGGATTGGCCTGGAGTCTCCCGGAATCGGCACTGATCTCCCGGAGACCACTGAAAGCAATCCAGGAGATTTTAATAGGATATTTTAAGAAAATGACATTACATCATGGGGGGGGGGAAATCTCCCGGAATAGCTTCAGTCAGAGTTAGCAACCCTAGCCATGAGGAAGGGCCCACGTTTTATGGGCCAAACTCTGCCTTCAAATATAGCACACACAACTCCCAGTGGAGTTTATATGAGGTGCAAATGTATACCTCAAAGCAGGATTTGGCACTAAACTTTTCATGAAGCCCCTCACTTACAACAAGACATATGATAAATCGCTGTCTTTGAAACTTAATGTTCTAAATGGCAGGGTTTAAAATAAAGCATAGATTTAGCAAATATAAGTGTACTTCCTATCTAAACCTAGAAAATAAAATTGGACGGTTATAGATTTTTCTATACAATGTAATTATTCACTATAATTGGTGAATTCATACTAAATCAGTATATGAAAAAATTACAAACTACGCACTAATTTGTTTAATTTACACATACTGAATTTCTGTTAAAACAGGGCCACAAAGCTATGGTAGGGCCCTATATGACACTCAGCCTCAGCAGAAAAGCATTATGAATTGGGGAGAATCATATTAGGTAGACGGGGAAGCATATTGTTAGTACAGATCAAAATGTTTTCAACAGAAGTCTTCACCATATTAGTTAAAACCAAAAAACTCACCTGTCTGAATGACACACAACTGCTCCTCTCCACTGCAATCCACATAAATACAGTTTTTGCCAATGTGATAATATGTCACATCTTGTGTCTCTAAGTCCCACAGAGCAACAATCAATCCTTTGTCACCTGCTGATAATGCAAACAGTGCACTAAATCCCGTCACAGATTTACACTCAAGTTTCATTTCTTCTAGGCCTCCTGGATGGATTTTTTTCCATTGTCTTCCTATGTCATTGATATTTGCATAATCTTTCTTTGTTGATTCGGAAAGGATATAGACAATGTCTTGTGGTATGGAGGACAAGATCTTCTCAGACGTCTCACAGATTTTATAATCATAATGTTCAAGATGGAGAAGGTACTGGTACCAAGGTAAGCAAATGTTAGACGCCAAATTTGGAGAGTCAGGTCTCTTTGACGTGTTATATAGCGAGGACAAGTGTGCTTTCCATGACCTCGAGAAAGAGAGAAAAACGTACAACCACCAAAATCATGATAATGAAAGTCATTTACAGGCTTCAATTTTAAAAGGTTACCTTTGACCAAAAACCATAAACTAAGATTTATGGACAACATCCAAAATCCTGCACTCCACCCTCAAAATACTGGCAAAGTAATCTATCTAAAACTATTTTAATACTGATTATTTACTTGGTGCAACTGAGTTGTATGCTTACAGCTACATTAGCTCATAAATTTCACTACGTTCAGTGTTGATCTTTGTTTTTAATTTTCTCATAGAATTACTCAAGGACTTCGTAAGGTTTTTTGGTAAATAAGACATTCATCGAATCAAGAGAACTATTCTGACTACATAAAGCTGTTACAGCTTTAGATTTAAGAAGTTAATATTAATAGTATATTGTTTATCTCTAAGGGCTGGTCCACACTACCCGCCCAATTCGGCGGGTAGAGATCGATCTTCTGGGATCGATTTATCGCGTCTCATCTGGACGCGATAGATCGATCCCAGAAGCGCTCCCCCGTCGACTGCGGAACTCCTGCTCGCCGAGAGGAGGAAGCGCTGTCGACGGGGGAGCCTGCCTGCGCCGCGTGGACCCGAAGTAAGTAAATTTAGTTCGATATAGGAAACATCGACTTCAGCTACGCTATTCTCGTAGCTGAAGTTGCGTTTCCTATATCGATCCCCCGCCCCAGTGTGGACCTGCCCTTAGACTAGCTAAACATCATAGTTAAAATACTAAAATTAAAATACTACATGTGAACAAGACACATTCAGACTATTTTTATTTTAATTCATTGAAGAAGTCAACAAGCATGTGGACAACGGGGATCTAGTCGATATAGTATACTTGGACTTTCAGAAAGCCTTTGACAAGGTCTCTAACCAAAGGCTCTTAAGCAAAGTAAGCTGCCATGGGATAAGAGGGAAGGTCCTATCATGAATCAGTAACTGGCTAAAAGATAGGAAACAAAGGGTAGGAATAAATGGTCAGTTCTCATAATGGAGAGAGGTAAATAGCAGGGTCTTTCAAGAATTTGTACTGGGACCTGTGATGTTCAGCATATTCATAAATGATCTGGAAAAGGGGGTGAACAGCAAAGAGGCAAAATTTGCAGATGATACAAAATTACTCAAGATAACTTTGGATTTAACTGACAGTGAGGAATTACAAAGGGATCTCACTAAACTGAGTGACAAAATGGCAGATGAAATTCAATGTTGATAAATGCAAGTAATGCACATTGGAAAACATCATCATGTAAAATGATGGGATCTAAATTAGCTATTGCCAGTCAATAAAGATCTTGGAGTCATCATGAATAGTTCTCTGAAAACATCTGCTCAATGTACAGCGGCCGTCACAAAAGCTAACAGAATGTTCGGAAGCATTAGGAAAAGGATAGATAAGAAGACAGAAAATATCAAAATGCTGGTATACAATGCCATGGTATGCCCACACCTTGAATACTGCATGCAGTTTTGGTTGCCCTTCTCAAAAAATGATATATTACAACTGGAAAAGGTGCAGAGATGGGCAACAACAATGATTAGGGGTATGGAACAGCTTCCATATGAGGAGAGATTAAAAAGACTGGGACTGTTCAGCTTAGAAAAGAGATGACTACAGGGAGATATGATAGAGGTCTATAAAATCATGAATGGCATGGAGAATGTGAATAGGGAAGTGTTATTTACCCTTTCACATAATACAAGAACTAGGGATCACCTGATGGAATTAATAGGCAGCAGGTTTAAAACAAACAAAAGAAAGTACTTCTTCACACAATGCACAGTCTATCTGTGGAACTCTTTGCCATGGTATGTGGTCAAGGCCAAAAGTATAACTGGGTTCAAAAAAAGAATTAGATAAGTTCCTGCAGAATAGGTCCATCAATGGCTATTAGCCAAGAAGGTCAGGGATGCCACCCTATGCTCCAGGTGTTTCTAAGTCTCTGACTGCCATAAACTGGGACTGGACGAAAGGGAATAGAACACTCAATAATTACCCTGTTCTGTTCATTCCCTCTGAAGCATCTGGCACTGGCCACTTTCGGAAGACAGGATACTGGTCTGACACAGTATGGCCATTCTTATGGACGAGGATATGTATTCATCTATGTCAAGCATACAAAAAGTTCTGGGGGGACTTGTAATAGGACACGTCTGTCGGTACTGGTTAAAATCTAAGTCAAAGTAGTATGACAAGGACACTATTGTCTCAAGGTTGGTTAGTGGCCTATGGAAAATGGACTGAGACCATCTAATTAATTTCCTAGCAGTGGCCTAAGAACCACACCATTTTTAAACTAAGATGAGCTAACAAATTTGTGCACAGCTGATTTCAGAACTTGCAAAATTTGTAATTAAAATTAAGTAATCTAGTAATATTTGAATCACCTAGATCAGTGGCTCTCAATTTATTTGATTGTGCCCCCTTCTTTGTGTCTGTAGTTTACGCCCCCTTCTCCCACACACAAGTACATATACTGATAAAAAAAAACCTAACATGCAACTCTCACTAAATATTAAAAACAGTAAGTCATTGATTCAAACAAAGCCAATGATCTATTGTAATAAGAGCAAAAACAAAACTCCGATTGCAGTCAATGCTTACAATTAAATGTGCACACCGCATCGTAGCAAACGGATTAACGTACAGATGGCAACAACTTTGTACAATACTATGGAAGCTTAACAGAAATCCGTCAAAATGCACAGTGCTATCTAGAGTCAAATGCACAGCGCCATCTGAAGGAGGACCTTGTATGTCTGGAGGAATCAGCTTTGCTAGTTATTCATTGCTGTGGGTAAAATGTGCGCAGTTTTTTCCTAAAGCTTCTCACGCCCCCTCAGAATACATTCCATGCCTCTCCAGGGAGGTCTGCCCACCAGTTTGAGAACCTCTGACCTAGATTATGATGCAGCAGGAACTGTCACAGCTTGTGTTAGAAGGTATTTATATTTACATACCTGTCTGTCCGGAAAGAAAACCTCATAAGTTTCATGCTGCAGTCAGAGCTAGCAAGGTCATCCTCATCAATTCCTTCCAGTCGTGTCACAGGAAGATTTTGAAAAATTTTCTTACAAAATAAATGCCCAGGGAATTCTCTGCAAATAGAGATATTAAAAATAATTTAAGTTACACCTCCTCCAAACATTTTAATGACCATTTTTAAAATGCAAATTTTTATATTTATTCTATAAAGTCACAAAATTATTCTGATGAAAAACTGGAAGATAATATTGCAGAGAAGTGGTCCTCTCTCTAAACTCAACAGCATTTCATATAAAACAATCCCAGAGTATGATTCTGCAATCCTCTTTCAGGCGTGGAATTCTTGCAGGGTCAAATCTTCTGTCAGCAGTTATCAAATAGAGGTGGTAACTTTAAATTGCTAAGCAGTTCCAATATAATACCTGTAGATACTTCAAGGAGCTGCTACTACCCAATGCTATCTGATATCCCTCGCCTCCTATAGCAATAGTACATGAAGACTATTTTTCTGCTTGCTCAAGTGGAAGAACATATGTTGAAGCACACTGATTTGCAAACTCTGAAGAAACATGATTTTTTAATATGCTTTTACTATATCTCGGGCCCAGTCCTAACCAAATGGACGCTAATGAGAATTTGCCTTCTGACCGCAACAGATGCAAGATTGGCAATAATTTAAAACTAGCTAGCCTCATAAAAATTTATTTTAAAATTTTGCAGCAAACATACCTGAAATACAAATTTAGATCAATAGAAATGGCATAATTAGAGGAATTAACGATCACAGCGACATTGAGATCGTGCGACACCTTTACTGAAGTGAGGGGAGATAAGATGGTTGTATTCTTGTTCTCATCCTCCACATTTGCTTGGAAGAGTGCAACGTCAACATCTGCTAGATGCACACCATCTACTGTATCAAATATGTCTTTACGCCAAAGTCAAAGAAAGTGACAGGTTTCAAACTATTCAACAAGCAAACAATACATAACAATGAATTTCTTGTACTTTGTTTCCCAAGGCAGGTGTATATGTATATAGTCTTCAAGTTCTTGCACAGCAAGGTATTTATAATTATTAATTTTTTATGATGTTTCACAGTAGCACTCAAAGGCCCAATCAGGATTAGAGCTCCATTGCGCTAGGTGCTATATAAAATGCAAAGTATGACGTGTGCCCTGCTTCATAAAAAGCTGACAGTCCAATTTAATTAGAAACTCTATGCCAACAGAGCACATATTGAACACCATTTCTATATCCACTCTCCCTGCTGCCCCAAACTTCACTCTTCAACAATATGTGTTTTTGATTATAAAAGCAAAACTGTGCAAAGTACAGTTTTAATTAACAATGACTAGAGCAGAAGAGGTCTTTTTAAATTTTGGCAGTACAAATTGCAAGGTTGTTGGAATAACAGACTGAGTGGATTGAAGTTGAAGTAAAACAATCTCTCTGAATAGTAATTAACGTAATCAATATTGGAGTATTGGTGAGAGACTGCTTGAAAAATGTTCACAAGCCTGTTTTTGAATTCTGGACAACAGCATGGAGTAGGAGCATTAACAAGAAGTCAGCCACCAAAAACGATGCAATGGACTCCAGTCTTTCATGAGAAATTGTACCACTGCTATTTAAGCAGGACAACAAGCTACAGAATTTGATCAAATCTGAACGACTGTATCTAGTTGTCTTGGAAAGTACAACCTATAAATTGCTTTAAACAAATATTTTGAAGTTACTAGTAAAACCATTAGGAATGTAATTAAAAATCAATTAAAATCTAAATACTATTAAAAAACGCTAGACCTCTCTAAATGTGCATTCACATTTTTTTGGCAATTGCTTATTGCAAAACACAGTTGGAAGAACAAAATAATGGGATTATTATACAGTGTAAGAAAAATTAGCTGGGAATAGAGATAGCTGAACAGTTTGTGAAGCAAATGGCTATCATCCTGCCGCAAGAGACCAAAAAGTTAGCTTCTACAGTGTAATAATGAAGCTCCACTGGCCTGGCGAGACCGTGTTGGTACCTGTACTTCAGCTTTTCACACTGAACTATGCTATCACATGGATTAGATGGATGAAATAACTTCAAAATAGTGAGGCTTGAATTTCCTTCACAAAATTTGTGTTTAATCCTGAAAGGGTTTCAAGAAATATTTTTTACCTGTTATCCACATTCTTTTTCTTCACAGGATGACTTTACTTTTTTTGATCAATTATATAGGGAAACAGTCTCCATTGCAAAGGATACATATCCAGCCAGAGTTATCTAACAAAAATAGAACCCCTCTACAAAAGTTCACATCTGTTATTCTTTCCAAAGCTTGTGGAGACAAATCAAGGATAAAGCAGTCAAGTGCATGTAATTCTGTATCTTCTCCAGGAAACTCAAGGTGCACAAGAATAAAGTTATTCAACAGTAGCAAAGATGTGTTCTTTTTAAATGACAGAATCTTCACAGACGATATTGAAGAAAGACCTGTAAAATTATTTTTAAAGAATCAAGTTGTTTACATATCCAAATTGGTAGTTTTGATTGGAGAGACACTTTATAGCTTAAATTCATTGTCTTAGCCTTTTGATCAATGTAGTGTGCCAAGATCACTGAGGTCAGAACAGTTCCAAGAATAGCACTAATTTGTTTAACCAACTTCTACTACCCAAAGCCAACATGGGGAACACAAAACAACATTTTGATAGGCACTAAAAATACTAATTTTGAAAATAAAATATTTTAGCAAGGAGACTTCAGGGCGGGGGATCTTAAAGTTATTTAATGTATCAAGGCCCCAATCCTGCAAAGATTTACACATCTGCTTAACTTTATACAGTGACTTCCACAGGCTAGTCACTGTGTAAAGTTAAGTATATGCTTAAGTCTCTGCAGGATCAGAGAGAATAGTCTCAACTATAGTACCTTCTTCTTTTCATTTGATCAGGTGAAGTGCATGACCGTCTGTAATATTTATATCATTGCCATTCAACAAATTCATTAGCATTAGTGATGAGTTCCAAACCCACAACATTAAAAATGACAGCATGAAAATATTTTACACCTTCCTAAGGCCCAATCCTGCAGCCCATTCTTATGTTAATAGTTGTTGCAAGATTGGGTCCATAATCACCAAGAAATTAAAAATATGGAATATACATTGAATGTACTCACTAATATTTTTAACTTCCAGAAGTTTTTTAAGTCTCTCTTCATTCCAGCTGTACAAGGCAGTTGTGTCAGATTTTCCATCCTCTCTATTGAGCTCATAGACAAACAGTTCATTGTTTTTACTAAGAGCCAGGAGTTTTGGCTTGTTTCCTTGTGGATCATTATTTTCTGCATCCTCCCACATGAAGCTATATTTAATAACAATATTTAATATGTTACGTTTATTCACATTATTCTCTTCCAACTTCAATCGATTCCACAGTTCAGAAAAATAACAAAGCAGTTTAAAAATATCCAGTGTGGTGTTTTATTCACACACACACACACACACACACAAAACTAGGACACTGACAGAAAACAGTGAAATATACACACACAAAGTGCTATCAAATGTCCAAACTAAACACTAAAAAGGAAAAATATTTTCTTGCTCTTTTATCTATTTTAGTTATAGTGATCATAAGAGTTACTTGTAACAATAATAGGCACAACGCTTTCAAAACAGAACGTGATTTTTAAGCTGTCAGTGACGCTTCAATTTTCAGGCAGGCTGTAACAGTTTGTCTGTGTTCCAAGACAGAGGAGATTGCCATGCTTCAGAAAGATAAGGTGGGTGAAATAATATCTTGTATTGGACCAACTCATATTGGTGAGAGAGAGAGAGAGACAAGCTTTCCAGCTGTGCCTGCTACACAGTCACAGAGCTCTTCTTCAGGTCTGGGAAAAGTTCTCCCAGGGTCACCGCAAACTGCAAAGTGGAACAGATAGCTTAGCAATAAGTAGTTAGCACATATTGGAAAAGCCATTCCAGGGAGACAAGTATCAGAGGGGAGCCATATTAGTCTGTATCCACAAAAACAATGAGGAGTCCGGTGGCACCTTAAAGACCAACAGATTTATTTGGGCATAAGCTTTCGTGGGTAAAAAACCCGTTTCTTCAGAGCATCTGAAGAAGTGGGTTTTTTACCCACGAAAGCTTATTCGGGTTTTTTACCCACGAAAGCTTATGCCCAAATAAATCGGTTGGTCTTTAAGGTGCCACCGGACGCCTCATTGTTTTTATCCCAGGGAGAGGTTTCAGAGTAGCAGCCGTGTTAGTCTGTATCCGCAAAAATAACAGGAGTACTTGTGGCACCTTAGAGACTAACAAATTTATTAACAACAAACAGGGAAAGATTCTAATAAATTTGTTAGTCTCTAAGGTGCCACAAGTACTCCTGTTATCCCAGGGAGAGTGGCCGGTTAACACCTCTGCAGTCAGAGGACAAACAGAGGGGGCTACTGGGTCACAGCAAGCCCTCTCCCAGTGCTTCTATATCGTGATGCCAACTTTTCCCAACCTAGCACTAAACATTTCCCAAATCTGGTGAAAAATTCCCAGATAAAGTTTTCTACAGTGCTTCTATAGCCTGGGAAATTTCCCCAAACCTGGGAATTTGTGAGTCAAATGTTTCAACGTGGGAAATTGGGAATTTTCATTCAAAACGTTTGACTCCAAAATTCCCAGATTTGGGGAAATTTCCCAGGCTATAGAAGCACTGCCCCCTGCTGTCTCGCTCCTTCCATTCCGCCTCCCACATTTAGGGCTGTGAGGGTTTGAAGACGGCCCTGGAGAACACGCTTTGGTGCATCCCTGTGGCGATTAGCAAAACCATACCCAGCACCGGGAGAAACGCGGACACGTCAGGCGCCGCCCAACAACCCGTGAGCGCGTTAAAGGGCTGACAGCAGGAGACCGAGCGCACCGCCGGGAGCGCGGCTCGGATCCCGGCGTGCCCGCCCCAAGCGCCGCGGACCCCGGCCTCGACGGGACCCCCCGCCCCGCCCCTGCGCTCGGACCCGCCACTTACTCCGCCCACGGTCCCGGGGTGGGGCTGCCGCGGGCCCGGCCAGCCCTGCCACAAGCCAGGGACCTGAGGTGGAGCCCCCCCGAGACCAGCAGGCTTCCCAGCGCGTCCTGCGCCCTGTTGAGCTTGACCAGGGCTGTGTCCCCCAGCGGGCTCCGGGCCTCCCGGGCGAGGGGCACCAGCAGCACCCGCAGCTCCCCCTTCGCGCCCTCCATCCTCCTAGGGGCTGCCAGCCAGCTCCCCCCCAGACCGAACTTCCGGCTTCAGCGGGGGGACAAGGGCCGCGGCCATCTTGCGCAGGGCACGACTTCCGGCCAATCTGATGCGACTCGCTGGGTCCGAGGAAACCCGGAAATCTCTCTCTCTGCTTTAGGAAGTGGACATTCCACTGAGACTACAACTCCCAGAATGCCTTGCGGTAAAGATTAGAGGCTCTTTGTCTCCACATGGAGCATTGCATGCTAGGATTTGTAGTCTTCGTGCGTGCTAGCGGTGAAGTGCAACCAAGAAGCGTGTGATTGAAATTGGTGGTCTGGGGCCACTCCACACTGAGACGAGTTGTCTGCTCAGATCAGGAGGATCTCTGGATAGGTTGCTTGCTAGCTAGTCCATTTTAGATGAAGCATTCTATGCTGTGACTTCTGTTTTCAATGGGCTCCTAACCTCAGATGCAATCTTAGTCACTGAGCCTGGGGACGCGCACATTTGAGCAAGTAGTCGGCACTCAAGAAATTTAGAAGGGGCCTAGAATCTGGATCAAACTTAACCCGTAACTCCCATTGTCCAACCATCCATTTTCTATTTTGTAACTCCTAACTGGTTTGACCTTGACTAATCATTTTGTAATGGAGATGAAGCTTACCACTTTATCAGTTGCTCTCTGAAAATCTTACAGGGTACTAATATTTGAAAGTAGCATGATTTCTCAAAGCAGAGTGCCAGAGACCTTTTACTCTGCTCCTGTGCATGTGTCAACACGATCATTTATTTGAGGGGAAACTCAAATTTAATAGGTTCAAAATATCCTAAAACATTCCCATGACTCCTTCCCCCACAAAGACATTCCATAATAAAATTTCCTGGTGTAAAATACCCACTGGAAATAAAACAATAACACCTAGTAGTCCTCCAAAGCAAGTACTACAACAGTATTTAAATTCCAGCAGCTAGATTGTGCACCTCACAAACTATAAAGTCAGAGGCTGGTTTAACTGGGAGTATAGATGTGTAGGTATCTATGACACAAGGCTGTTCTCCAGTTAACCTATTTCTTGCTTTCACTGCAGGAAAAGCAGAGGAGCAACAATCCCAACAAATGGTTTATATCTGGGATTTTATGTCTGCTGCAGCCACGATTTTAGATGCTGATCAGTTTTGTACTGTATTGTACACTGGCCCCCGTTCCGCATTGAGTTGGCAGCTGCAAGGAAGGGGACTTTGTTAAGTCTCTAAGGTGCCACAAGTACTCCTGTTCTTTGTGCCAGTAGAGGTTGTTGCAAGATCAGAGCCTAGGCACCACTCTTGCCCTGTGCTGGATGGAATTTCAGACCTGCTCAAATCCAGATTGTTTCAGCCACCAGCCACTAAACTACAGTACAAATGAACTGACAGCACTGAGGGATTTCCCTAGACCCCCCAACTGTCCCATCCTCCTCCAGTGGTCAACTAGTTACCCCCCGCAGTGTTGCCAATGTAGTCGTTTTCCAACCCTTCTTTCCCCCGCCCCGTAAATTCAAACACCCCCTCTAATTTCAATTTCTGGGGAAGACTCTGCTACTGACATCTCTAGAATGTGCTGGGTCACCCTGCAGGGGTTGCACCCCACACAAACGCTGCCCAAGTATGAATGTTTTAGGGGCTACTGCCAGGCTGATCGCCCCAGCCTGGGCAAGGCTTTAACACACTGAATCGTTGCAAAGCTCAAGTCAGGTTTACACACAAACATGCCCCTGGCCCAGCTGCACACCAGGAACGCGCTGGGCGGGGTGGAGTATCCTCCAGGCTCCCAGCTCTTCCCCCACCCCTAGGAGCCCGGGCCCTGCCTAAACCCCTGTCAGTTCCCCAGCGTGCCCTCTATGCCCCGCCCCTCGTGGTCTGGCCCCGCCCGCTCGCCGTCTCCTATCCGGAAGCTGCCGGGGAGGGCAGCAGGGACGGTGGCCGCGCGGGGCTGTTTCTCTCCGATGGCGGAGCGGAAGGATGTCGCTGGTGTCCGGGCTGCTGTCGCACACGCTGGGCAGGGTGCTGCGGCTCTCCGGGCTCCATAGCGGGTACCATGCGCAGGGGGGCCCGGCCATGGAGCAGGACAGAGCGCTCGAGGTGTATGGTGACTATCGCAGCCGCTGCCGGGAGCGCGGGCCGGGGCGAGGGGGTCAGGCAGGGGCAGGCGGCGCCTCGGGGGCTGGGCAGGGCACAGGGGCGGGGAGCGGCGCGTCTAGGTAATTCGCCCTGCCCCGAGTGCAGGGGACCGGGCTAGGTGATCTCTCGAGGTCCCTTCCAGTCCTATGGTGCGGGCGGCGGGTGGGTGCCCTGGGGGAGCTGTGCCCCGGCGGGTGGTTGCCCTGGGGAGGGGCGGATGGGTTGGTGCCCCTGGCAGGTGGGTGGGTGGGTGCCCTGGGGGGAGCGGTGCCCCTGGCAGGTGGGTGGGTTCCCTGGGGAGGGGCGGATGGTCGGTGCCTCTGGCAGGTGGGTGCCCTGGCGGGAACGGTGCCCTGGCGGGAACGGTGCCCTGGCGGGTGGGTGCCCTGGAGTGGGGCACATGGGTTTGTGCCCCTGGCAGGTGGTTGCCCTGGGGGGGAACGGTGCCCCTGGCAGGTGGTTGCCCTTGGGAGGGGCGGATGGGTCGATGCTCCTGGCAGGTGGGTGGGTTGGTGCACTGGGGGGAGCAGTGCCCTGGCGGGTGGTTGCCCTGGGGAGGGGTGGATGGATCGATGTTCCTGGCAGGTGGGTGGGTTGGTGCACTGGGGGGAGCAGTGCCCTGGCGGGTGGTTGCCCTGGGGAGGGGCGGATGGGTTGGTGCCCCTGGCAGGTGGGTGGGTTCCCTGGGGAGGGGCGGATGGTCGGTGCCTCTGGCAGGTGGGTGCCCTGGCGGGAACGGTGCCCTGGCGGGAACGGTGCCCTGGCGGGAACGGTGCCCTGGCGGGTGGGTGCCCTGGAGTGGGGCACATGGGTTTGTGCCCCTGGCAGGTGGTTGCCCTGGGGGGGAACGGTGCCCCTGGCAGGTGGTTGCCCTTGGGAGGGGCGGATGGGTCGATGCTCCTGGCAGGTGGGTGGGTTGGTGCACTGGGGGGAGCAGTGCCCTGGCGGGTGGTTGCCCTGGGGAGGGGTGGATGGATCGATGTTCCTGGCAGGTGGATGGGTGCCCTGGGGGGAGCAGTGCCCCGGCGGGTGGTTGCCCTGGGGAGGGGCGGATGGGTTGGTGCCCCTGGCAGGTGAGTGGGTGCCCTGGGGGAGCGGTGCCCCTGGCGGGTGGTTGCTCTGGGGAGGGGCGGATGGGTCGATCCTCCTGGCAGGTGGGTGGGTTGGTGCCCTGGGGGGAGCAGTGCCCTGGCGGCTGGTTACCCTGGGGAGGGGCAGATGGGTGGTGCCTCTGGCGGGTGGGTGGCTGCTCTGGAGGAAGGGGTGTGTGTGCGCTCTGGATACTGAGAGCTTTGGGATGGGTTGTTGGTGCCAGATGCAGTGGGGCAGAGAGAGAGGTGCCTGGGGACCCACCTGGCCCTGAGATCTGTGCAGGGTGGGAAGCTGTCCCCGCTGCTCAGCTCTGGTGTAAGGTGAGCTACTCTCAGGGTCACTTCCACTGGGAAGTTACCTTGTTACTTCATCCCTCTGGCTAGGGCACAGGCCAGACACCCTTGGCAGTTAATGTGAGGCTGGTAGCTCCTGAAAGGGCAGACAGGCCAGATTAACCTTTTGTGGGCCAGGTGTCAAATATATTTGTGGGCCCCCGTGGAGGCAGTGGAGCATGTTGTGGGGAGGTCAGTCCCCAGAGCGAGGGGCCAGCCCGGGGCAATGGGGCGGGGCATGGTAGGGGCAGCCCCGCTCCGCCCAGCCCAGTGCGAGGGCACTAGTTACAAACCGGCAGTTGCCAGATGCACAGTGGCCCAGCCAGCCCTGTGCTGCCAGCGTGCCCCTTCCCCTTGGGGGCGGGCCCCTGCCGTGCCACACAGTTCTCACCCCCAACACCAGAACCCTTCCCCCCCAATTCCCTGTGGCCAGAGCCCTCCGTACGCCCAGCACCCCCCCACACACACACACACATATGCACAGCACCCTGCACAACACCACCCTTGCCCACAGGCTCACCACAACTGCCCAGCACCTCCCACAGAACCCCCTCTCCCTGGTGCCTCAACACACACAGATCTTCCCTGCCACCTCACAGCCCAGCACTCCCCAGAGAACCACTCCCCACGCCCTGCCACCCGGCCGCACTCACTGGCCCCTCAGGAGTGGCACGATCAGCCAGACTAAGGCCTGCCCCGGCCAGGCTCTCTCAAGACACAGGCAAGCCCCCCACACTGTCACCCCCCCACACAAACACACCTGGCTGAGACTGGCCAGGCTTCTGCACCAGTCCCAGACAGCTCAGCTCCCGGGAGACAGACGGAGCCCCACAGGTGATGGGAAGCAGAGACTGCCCGGAGCCAGAGGTGCACGGGGTCCAGCCAGGGGGCTGAGAGGAGCAGGGGGGTGAGGAGCAAATGATGGGTGGGGGCAATCAGTATGTGCTCACAATGTGAGTCTTGATAGCCCCTGTAACTTTTATCCTAGTGATTGTAACTAGTAGAGGTTCTGCTGAGGTGTTAAATATTTGTTATCCAATTTTAGGGTCCTCTGTGGCCCTTTACATGGATTCTAGCTCCTTTGTAAATTCCATCCTTAATCTCCAGCTCTCCAAGACAGTTGTAAAACAATGCAATACAAATACTGTGTTTGTAGTAGTATTTTCCTATAAACATAGGAGCAATTCCAAACCACAAGTCATCTAGTTCACAATCTAAATATTAAAACCAAATCTGGTGGCAAAAGCATTTCTTCCATACGTTATAAATCAAATTTAGATTTAGTTTGTAGCTAGGAGGGCAAAAAAATAGCAAATACTGAATTGGAGGCCAGATTGAAGCCCTTGTGCACACTGTTCTAGAGCCACTCTGTTGTAATTACTGATGGAGAGGGGGATGTTTGCAGACTTGAGTGGGTCATCAGTGGCACGCTTTTCATTGGCATTAATTCAGGTTGTTAGCTGCACTTCAGATACTCAGTATTTGGATCCCATATGCTATCTGAAACATAGCCTTTTTAATATACTAAGTAACTCCAGGGCCGCCCGGGGGGGCAAGTGGGGCAATTTGCCCCAGGCCCTGCAGGGGCCCCCACGAGAATATAGTATTCTATAGTATTGCAAATTTTTTTATGGAAGGGGCCCCCAAAATTGCTTTGCCCCAGACCCCCTGAATCCTCTGGGCAGCCCTGAGTAACTCTAAAATCTTAACACTGTTCAGAGATGAATTTTACTGGGAAGAAGGCACTCTGATTCTTGATTTTTATTACGCAACAGATCTTCCTGGACATACATTAAGTGTAAACTGATGAGTCACTGACTGTCGGTAAAACTTCATGGCAGGAAAGTTCAATGGGTCAGTTTCAGCCCTTGTCTAACTCCACTGTAGTTAATGGCATTACAACAGGGCTGAATTTGGCCCATTTATATATTAACAAGTTTGTGAAAAGGTGACTACGGTATTTGATTCAATATTAGCTTTTATTGCCAGCATTAAATGCTATCACACATGTTGGGTGAATATTATATTCACCAAAGGGCTTTGAGATATTACTTTTAGAAAATGACTTCTCATGCAGTCTACCGACAGAATATAAAGCCAGTTGAGATGACCACACTGAGTACTCAAACAATGTAATCAAAGTCCTTTTGCACACTCTGAGTTCATTGCTGGAATGCTTCTCCACTGAAAGAGCTTGGGGCTGTTTGCGTGGCATACCCATTTAAAAAAAAACAAAACAGGTTAGGTTTGTAGTATGGGTTCCAGCCAGCCACATCTATAGTAGGTTGATTTAAAAAATAAATAAATAAATAAAAGGTTGTTAACAAGGTTGAATTAATCTGAAATTAATCAGATAATGATTTTTACAAATTTATTCTTTATTTGCAACTGTTGACAGATCATACAAACAAATTTTATCCTGTCATTTGTTCATGAATTCCTCACTGTGTATATTTGGTCACGGAAATCGTATAGTATTGTTTCTGTCCAGTGATTGGATGACCTAAACTTATGAACAGGAGGATACCTCTTTTTCGGGTTGTGAATTGTCCTTTAGCATTTGTAATAGTTTTGAATCTACACTGTAAGCACTTCATCCTGGAAAATGCTTAGTCTTTCCAACTTCTATTGACTTTTTTGGGAGCAAGAGTGGCTTAGAATCTTGCAAAATTTGACCCATATATCAGAAGTTCCTCAAGTCAAGGATCTTATTTTCTTACTCTTCTGTGAAGTGCTAAGCATACCAATTTCAGTAAGAGAGAGGTGTCAACAATCACATTGCCCTGGGTAAAGGGTTTGATGTAATAAGATAATACTATAAACTAAATTCATACTGTGTTCTGGGTAAGGTCTGTGTTTTCCCTGTCAAAACAGTGTAGAGCTGATGCACTCCATTTGTAGGTAGTAAAATGCTATGTTCTTTGACCATGAACTGTAGAAATGTTTGCATTGTATGGAGAGGAGCAGACATGGTGAGATACAGGTGCTTTGGTTTGTGCTCCTCTTGGGTGAACTGAGTCAGCAAGATGTTTCAGTAACCAGGCCTCTCCTGGAGAGGAGTTGAAAAAATTAGGCTAGGAAGAACAACTTGTTAAAAACCTATGACTTTTTCCCTAATCCTCTAATTTATAAAAGGTATTTCATTTCTGGTGTATGTCCTTCTGCTTTAGATATAATTCGAACTATCCGGGATCCAGAGAAGCCTAACACTTTAGAAGAACTGGAAGTGGTAACAGAAAGTTGTGTCGAAGTGCACGAGATAGGGGAAGATGAATATCTCGTTATTATCAGGTTTACACCAACAGTACCTCATTGCTCTTTGGCAACTCTCATTGGTAAGATTCATATTTCCTTAAATGGCCTAATAGTTTTCTTCTAAAATGTGCAACAGTAAACCAAATGCAATGGAGGTTCGTCTGAGTAACGCTAATAAAAATAAAGTATTTTTTCACTTTTTTTTTTGCTTGGACTTGTATATTAGAAAGCATTATACAAAGCAGTCAAAAGAAATATTGCAATATTTCTTAAACCGAATAGCATTTTATGAAGCAAAAAGATCCTGTAGGTCTTGTTCAGGGATGACGGCTTTCAAAAATCCTCTTTGTGCTTTGGTAGTTCCAAGAAGCACTGAGTTAAGAGAGGAAGAAAAGGAATTGTGAGTTACGTCTACATGATTGCTGCTTATTAGGTCCTAGCCACACTAGTTTGAATAGTATTGGGCTTGACAGCAGTTTTCAAAAATGGCTGTCGCGGATATGGACCTACCACTGTTTTACAGTTCAGTTTAGCCAGATGTTTTCTACGTATGGTAGTGCAAACAATGATACTGGACTAGTCCCTTTAAGGTAATCTGTAGCACAACTTCTGAATATACACCTCTACCCCGATATGACGCTGTTCTCGGGAGCCAAAAAATCTTACTGCGTTAAAGGTGAAACCGCGTTATATCGAACTTGCTTTGATCTGCCGGAGCGTGCAGCGCCCCCCCCCCCCCCCCCCAGCACTGCTTTACTGCGTTGTATCCGAATTCGTGTTATATCGGGTCTTGTTATATCGGGGTAGAGGTGTAGCTGTAATATGGTTTGGTGTGGAAGTAAACCATTTAACAGCTTACTGTTGCTCTAGGTGTTTCAAAATGTTTAACAAGCCACAGTACAGATAGGGCTTCAGTATTTGCCTTGTTGCTTCTTAGCTAAGCAGCCGAAGGTTGCCTTAGATAACTGGTGGCCAGACTTTAGAAATAATGGGGAAAGGGGAAGCATTAGTGTTGAAATGAATGTAGAACAGTGATTGTTGAGTAATACTGTGCCTTGGTAGTATATGATGAATAGGGAGTAAAGCAATGTGGCTTATGGTGTAGACTTGTCTCAAGAGATTAATCTTCACTGATTTAAGAGAAATAACATATCGGGCTCTCTTCAGCAGTTCTTACTCATGCAAAATTGCATTGAAGAAAATACAATGGGATTAGATCTGTGATGGCTCCTGTGTCTAGGTCTGTTAAAAATTGAAGTTATATTTTTAATTTTTATTGATTACAATCTAGGGATTGTATATTTACCCAGCTTGTATCCTCCTGAATATGAATAGCTGATAGGAGTTGATTTTTCCTTGGGCTAGAAGGGTATGTTTCGAAATTTTGCATGGTTCCGGCATTACTACAGAAGTTTAAAGAAAAGCAGTTTGTCAGATCTTAAAAATAAAAACAAACCCTCTTATGTACTATTAAAAGATCACAAAGTAGAACAAGATTATACTACTCTTGCTTATTTTCTTTGATTATGTGCTTAGTTGGGATGTTGTTCATCCTGTTTCCTTCCTGTGATGAAACTAGACTTCAGCTCTCTGAAGTTATGCTGCTTAGATATAACATATCAAGATTAGCAAGCTTTATAATTCTAAGTTAACACAGACAAACGATTCTCATTTTACATTTTAAATACTTTTTTTCCTTAAAGGAAAATAAATGTTTGAGTTTAACCAAGAGGCAAATCATGCTGAAGTATCACACCACTTCTTTGTATGGGAAAATGAAGTACAAATGGTTGAGAATTAATCGGCCTATTTTAGGACTGGCAGCTACCTAATTATTTACTATGGGCTTATCTACATAGGGAAGCGATTTTGAAATAAAATAGGGTGTGAATTTGAAACACAGCAGTTGGTCATGCTATCTCCCTGTATAGACACTCTTCTATTCCACACTTAGTGCCTTTGTGTAGAATAAGAGTGTTCATATTGGAAGCTAGTATGGAATATCTATTCCACAGTAGCTATTCCAGGCAATTTGCTGGTGTAGAAAGGCCCTTACAAAAAACAGATTCTATGAGCATTACTTACAGTATATGTATTTAAATAGTCTGAAGATTTTTACTCTGATTTTTGAGAAGTAAAGTAGCTGACTGTTTTAGAGCACCACGGTTTGATTTCCACAGGCTTTGTGTTCTTGTGTTCTGAGTAACCTCTGTTTCTCCACAGTTCCTCATTCTGTAAAAGGAAAGAGCTACAGCAAGTATATTTAAGCAGCTATGCAGCACATGTAAGAGTACAAGCCATAAGCAGTTTGTCAGAGTTCCTCTCGTGCACAGACTACTTGATTTTAAATTGTTTTATGTCTTTTTACCTAGTAGGCCCTAAATAGCCTGGGACCAGCCTACTGAGAGTTACAGTCTGTGTGGTGCTGAATTTCTATCCTCCTTGATAGAACTGGGTTTGGCAGAATTGAATTTTTTTTTTTTTTTTTTTTACAATTTTGACAGATAATATCAATGCTTATTTTTAAACTTTTTAAAATTATAGTTTCTTTAATTTTCAGTTGTGGGAAATTATGGGCTGGTCTGATAATGGGGGGAGTCAGATAATTATTTAATGACATGTTGAGATCCAAAAAGTAAAAGCTTTATAACCATTAAAACACACACTGTCAACATCACGTGTCTAAATATCTAAAGTAAATATCCTTAAGTCAAACTCAAATAAGTTCTCAAGCATAATTTTTCTTACTGTACCTATTTGTAAATTTTTATTTTTATCAATGGAAATATATTTTTCATTGGTCTGTATGTGTACATTGAGATCGACATTTACTGACATTTACCAATTAAAAATCTGATCCAAGCCTAGATATAATAGAGAGGGGAATGGCTGCCAGGGTGTTCTCCATACAGGCCCCAGGACTCTGGAATCCCCTCCTGTCCCTGCTCTGAAGTAGCCCAGACTTCCAGGGCATCTTGGAGGGCCTATTTATTTCAAGTGATTTTTGAGGCATGGGCCAATGTATTGAGGTGTTGGTATTTCTACTGCTGCTTGATAGAAGGGTTGAGCAGTTGGTATTGCATTTTGTTTTAACTAATTGGCAGGGTGCTCAGAACCTGTGTATGGGCACTCTTTACTTTCTTTCAATTTAGAATAAACAAATATATTTTTAAGAAGTCTATGACTGCCTGGATATTTACTCTCTGAAAGGAACTGGTAGCTGGGAGGGTTATTGCTGTAACTGAGAGTGTCTCCTGGTCAGTCCAGTGGCTAATCTCCAGGTCGTTGAAAAATGGGTCACATACTTGTAGTGGTCTTCTGTCCCAAAGAATTACTGGGTGCTTGCCTGTTATGTCATACTCTCTAGTGGATTCAAGCATCCTCTTCATCTGCCTGCCCTATGCTAATGATTACGAAGATGAACACATTAGATTTCAGATGTTTCTCTCTAGGTTAGTTGCATGTAATCTCCTAATTTATCACTAAAAGCATATAGTTACTACAGTGATGGGTACAATAGAAAGGCCTAATTTAGATAACATTGTGTTTGAATGTTACATGTAAACCAGTGGTTCTCAAACTGGGGCCGCAGCTTGTGTAGGGAAAGCCCCTGGTGGGCCGGGCCAGTTTGTTTACCTGCTGGGTCCGCAGATTCGGCCGATCGTGGCTCCTATTGGCCTGGAGCAACGAACCGCGGCCAGTGGGAGCCGCGATCAGCCCAACCTGCGGATCCGGCAGGTAAACAAACCGGCCTGGCCCACCAGGGCCTTTCCCTACACAAGCGGCGGCCCCAGTTTGAGACCACTAATGTAAACAGTCAATACTTTTTTTACTGATGTGTCACTTGCTGGTTTTTTAGATTAATCCAAGATTTAATCTAAACTGAGCACATGTTCAGAGTTCAACAAATAATTTAATGTACATTGAAAATTAGGCAAGGGATGGCTACCTGGGGTAGATGATACACTTGGGAGACAGAAGAATTTCCTGCTCCCCAAGTTGTCCCAAGATTGTGTTCTTGTCAAACTGTTTTCTCTTTTGTTAGAAGTTCAGTATCTTCCAAAAGAAATAGCTGCATTATGTACTCAGCAGAAGTTAAGTGCGGCCACAATAGTAGGAAAGAACCTCTGGTACAGGAATGTAGACAAGAGGAGAGGAGTGATAGTTCTCTAAGGTGCTTGGAGACTAAAGTCTCTCTCTAGGTACAAAGCAGGCACAGAACAGGCTTCCCTATTATCCTGCCTGATCCTCGATGATCTGGCAGGACCATATATTGGGGTCAGAGGGTGTCCGTTGTCATTCATTTGTCTTTCTGCTGAGAATGCTGCAGGGGTGACACTGGAAATTAGGCAGACCAAAAAAATTATTTAAATCATCCACAGAACTTCTTGAACTTGCCAATGAAAAAAATGGTTTTTATTGTTTGTTTTTAAACAGGGCTTTGTTTGCGAATAAAACTTCAGAGATGTTTGCCTTTTAAGCACAAGGTAAAGTATTCATTTCTACCATTCTCATATCAGATTGCATGTGGATGTATGCCCAACACCAAATGACAAAACGAAACAAACTGCAAGATTGCTTACTTAGTTTTAAAATTGTGGTCAAAATGGTCTGTTGGTGTTTTTAAATAGTGCACATGGTGGGGATGGATTGTGGAAAATACAGGACATCTTAAAACAAACAACCCCAAATATCTATCTAAGTCCTCCTAATGCTAATTCAAGGGAAAGAATTATGGGCCCCAGGAACATTTCAAAGCGTCCAGGGATTGTGAATTTTATTAATGTTTAACTAGTTACTGGGTTTGTTTGTACTTTTGGAATAACTGGTTGTTGTTATCCCCAATGATTCCTGAGTGAGTAAGCGAGACAAGGTGACCTGGAAGTAAGGTAGTGAGTAACGTGCCAGCATCGGTTTGAATTCTGACTCCAGTTAAGGAATAAAGGTGCCCTCCACGGTTCGTTTGAGGATTCTCTGCAAAACAAAAACAAGGGAAATGGGATCTTATAGTGAGTTTGCTTGGAGAATTTGTAAGCACTGAAGAGGTAGGAATAGAGCCAGGATTTGAAATGAGATTTCTTATTCCTATAATTTAAATAGGAACACAGGGATTGCCATATTGGATCAGGCCAGTGGTCTACCTAGTCCAATATATCATCTGACACTGGCCAGCATCACACTGCATTGACACTTTTACAGAGAGCCCCATTAGCCCCCACTGGCAAAAGTTGAGAATGATGTGACAAGGAGCTTTAAAGAAGGGGGGGTGGTAAATATCACTAAGGATTTCCTCCCTGAAAGGGTCTTATTTTCCAAATGTGTTTAAATAAGCTGTTCATGGAAGTGACAGTTGCAGTTCCTGTAGCCTCTAGACAAACAGCTCCTAAATCAGGCTCTACAGAACACTAGCTTGTGGTTTACAGAGAGCTGGCTGGCAAGATAGTGCTGGCTCTCCTCCCTATTTCCAGCTGCTTAACGGCATTGAAAGAAAACTAAACATACACTTAAGTACCTTCCTAGTAATACTTAGCCATGTAAGTAATTGATATGGTTATCTCAGTTTGACCACCAATAGGCGTGATTACCAATAGGGCTGTAAATTGGAGGGGAGATGCCTGTAAGACATTCTCGTAAAATCTAGACGATGAAAAAGCTTGAGACCTGCCTATTGTGTACAACAGGATAGGATGGTTCACAAATGTTAATTGTTAAATCAGTGTGCATACTTTATACAGATATTTCTCTTTCCCAACAGTGTGCAGGAGTACAGCTATTCCTGTGTGTGGCTAACATTGTTTATTTCTTATCTAGTTGGAAATTTATATATCTGAAGGTGCCCATTCCACTGAGGAGGACAGTAAGTGGATTTTTATAAATTGAATAACTGTGGCTTCAGACTCTGTGTGTGGCCCACCACCCTAGGAATTAATGCAGTGGCGTAGTTGCAGGATGAAGCATGCCACTGGGAAATCTCAAAATTTAAGTTGCTGCAATGAAATTCAAACTTGTTCATGTTGCACATCTAGTATATATTACTGTAGATGTTGAGGATTACATTTAAAAAGGGGGGAGAAATAAATAGGAAGTATTGCATATGTACAGCTAAGTACATTTCTGGAATTTCTTGACTTTGAGTGGTTGATCTTGCAATCTTGTATTAATGCTAGACTATTTTTATTATGGTTTTTAAAATGTGGAGGAACTGGACTGGCAAGCATGTGCCATAGAAAATCTCAATTGTAAAACTGTGTCTTTATTAAAATAAAACCAAATTTTTTCCAAATAAAAAAGAACCACGAAAGACTCTGCTCATGCCAGGTTTTGACCTTTCACTTCTTTTGTTCTAAACCTGAATAGAATGTTTTTTTTAACATGGAAAATTTGGGGTGCGCTTGGGATTTTTTTTCTTTTCTCTCAGTCACATAGCTAGAAACTGAAACTAGAGAAATTCAGATTGACACAATTTACCTAGGGATGCAGCAGATTCTCCATCACTTGGAGCTATTAAACATCCACTCTTGATTTTTACACTCTAGCTTAACCAGAAGTTATGGACTTGATGCTGGAATCACTTTGTGAAATTCTACGGCTTGTGTTCTGCAGGCAGGCAGACTAGGTGATCCTAATGGTACCTTCTGGGCTTAAAATCTATGCAACTTTAGCAAAACTTCAATGGGAACAGGTAGTTGAGTTCCCAAATGCAGGGATATTGGAGCCTAAGAAATTAAAAGCAAAATTTAGAGCTCATAAAATTTCAACTTTGACAATTCCTACCCAAGATCAGGATATTGACACAGATGTAAGAAATGAGTATTAGTGCTATTATGTCTCAATGATGGCTTTTCTGTTACAAGGAAGCAAAATACAATGTTTGTTCCATATTGTCCAGTTGTTGTGAAGGGTTAAGAGGAATTTAGGGTCAGATGTGGCTCTACACATTTTATATTACTTAAGGACTGCAGAATATCCAGCATAAACAGGGTGTTACATATTCCGTTCCTGGACTAGAAATGCCATGAAAGTGATAGTGATTTCTAGTGGCTGTGTGTGATCATTCTCCCACTTGCCTCTCTGCCCCTCATCCCCTTCTAATCCCTCTTTGTTCCATCCAAGATTCCCAGTTCAACACCACTTTCATGTCATTTTCCCACTCCTGTGTGTTTCCGGTATGCCAGGAGCATCTCCTTGTACAGGTCTATCTTGCCATCTCCATTTCTACCTGCGCTGCACTTCTTCGGACAAGTCTATTATACAAATCCTAGTCCCCTTCCCCATAGAGCAAAGTGATTATAGTCCTGCCTATAAATATTTAAAATTAAAATAAGATAGAAGAAAGATGCCACAATCCATTTCTTATTCCTTTTGTCTGTTGCCTCCCATTCCCATTGCTTGAGATTGCTATTGTCTACAAAGATTTCAGGGACCTACCTCAGTGCAGGGTCAAGTACCTAGCACAATGTGATTACTATACAAGAATTCCTCAGTAAAATGGCTCTGACTAACTTTTCATCTGATATTTTGCAGTCAACAAGCAAATAAATGACAAAGAGAGAGTAGCAGCTGCGATGGAGAATCCAAACTTGCGTGAAATTGTGGAGCAGTGTGTTACAGAACCTGACTAGCAGCTACAGTAACCACAGAGCTATGATCATTTTGATACATTGGTTTAATTATTTGTAAAACTTCAAGGCCTTGAGTTTAATACTTACATTGTTTGTACCTTCCACATGATTTTTTAAAGAAACCATTTATAAAGCGAATGTAAATTATAAGAAGGGGGCTAGCAGTATATAAAATTAGGTGAAGTGTATAGTGTTCTAAAGAATTTGTAATATTCAGTGTTCAAAGATAAATATTTTAACTAGTTATTATGAACCAGCTGTGTTGCCTTCTTCTGATGCACATTGTGATACAAAATCAATTTTGCAGGTTAAATTTCCACTGTGCTCAAATGGAATATGTTTCAATCACTACACTGTAAAAAAAAAATAATTAAAAAATAAATAAATAAATAAAATTGATTCTTATAATGAAAAGCCACTTCCTGTTTTGAATGTTTGTGCTCTTAATTTTACAAACTCTCCTGGCATGGTAACTAATAGAGAAGTAAACATTTTGCTCAAGTGTTTTTACTGTTGGTAAAATGTTTTCTCATAAAAATAGAAACTAAATGTAAAACACTAGCTGAAGCTCTAAATGTGAATATATTTTATAAATGGTCAACAGATCAATAGTAGTGTACTCAAAGTATTAAATGAATACTTCTGCATTTCAAATCTCTTTAACCTTTATTCTTATGTCAGCAAGAAAAGCACTTCTTGTATGGCCATAATGTCCAAATGATATTAATAGAATTTTTCAGAAGATTTTAGCAGCAAATGGAGTGACACATGCTAACCACTTCATTGCTGTTTTGTTTGTTTGTTTATGCAAATTGTTTGAGGCATGTTGATTTAAAATCTGATCAGAGTTCAGTCATGGGACTAGCAGATTTGATACAGTAGAACTCCACTGAGTCTCTCTCTGCTAATCTTCAAACCTAAAAGATCTCCTACCCTCCCTTTCTAAAAAGATTTAAGAATGCTGCAGTAATGCCTCACTAGTAAAACTCTCTTTTATAAAATTCTAAAGTATATCTATAACATTAAACTACACTTGATAAAGTAAAAATAAAATGTTTATGAAACAGTATCTCTGACTGTTTTCACATTGGTTAGTTTATTAATTTGTAAGAAGTTACTCAATCTACCAGTCATTAGTGTCAATTGGAGCTTGTATTTTCTGTGTTTCTGTCTGGAATCGGTTCTGGTAAAATGAAATAATTAGAAAACAGCAAATCTAATCAAGTACCATTATAGCTGATAAATAAGTTAAAATCTAAATTGACCATTTTTAAATGTATTTATATAGCTTTATGTAATATCCTGAAATTCCATAGACTGACTTGGTGCTGAGATAGGTACATCATGTAAGAATCTGGATTAATTAGGAAAGGAACCAATATTAAAAGTAATTTTTTTGTCTTTGCAATTTGGAATAAACATAATTTAAAAAAAACACTATAAAATATTTAGGGAGTGAACACCTGCTGGAAAATGCAGAAAAGAAGTAATTCTGGAGAATGAAAGTGCACAGAAACCTGTCCTATGTTAAGCTTTAATCAAGTGCATCAGTCAGCATTTTCTGCAGTAGCCATTACAGAACAGCATAACATCTTCTTGCACACAAAAAAATGTCACTCAAGAAGAGTTTATGTATTAGTTAGAAATGATCTAATGAGTATGATTGATTCTTTTAATGTTTTTAGAAAAACTTCAAAACTAATTTAAATGATGCTTTCCTCTCCAAGTTATATGATGGCTATATTTCCAAGGGAATCGATATTTCCTATACTTTTTTGGTCAATGTCTTCCCAGCCTATATAACAATTTGTCTTTACTCTTGCCATCAAAAAATAATTATTTTTCCTTTTAAAGAACTGCTTGCATTTGAATAGGTCCAAATTGTATGACTTGAAATTCAATTACTGTTCACTTAACTACTTAGAGCCTATATGCAATCTGGGCAGAATTTCTGCCATAATGAGAAGGAAGTTGAGAATAGCCAAGACTAGACCATGCTATTAATAATTTATATTGGTGTTGGTGACCAGTTATGGAGACAAGAACATGCTATCTATGATTCCAGACTCTTCCATCTATTATGGATTCATGTTACTATAGGAACCTTTCTGTATTTATTTGTATAACTGAATGTTCATACAATATTGTAAAAGTCTCTATTTTTATATAATTTATTTTTGCTGGTCTGTTGCACTAATAATGTCTTTCTATGTATCAAAAACAGATATAAATGATGGAGTCCTCCAAAAGATCTCTCTTGATAAGAATAATTCTTTTTGGGGGATTTATACCATGCTAATCACCTTGATGTCAAAGTACCTATATTCAAATTTTGTTGAACATGCAATTCTACTTGTGTGCCAGTTTGATTGTGGTTACAGCAGAAGCATCTGCTGCTCAGTTAAGCACAGAGAGAAAATAGTAATAGAGGTTGGTATTTCAAATTTACTTTTAGGTGGAATTGATTTTTGTTCTTCTAGTTATCTCTGGAGTGTGATAGAACGCCAGGTTTGGAGCCAACCTCGCAATATGGCTGCCCTGTCTCAATCACAATTAGCTTTGTTACTGTTTTCTCTACATGGTTAATAGATCTATTTACTCGATATTATTATGAAGGATGTTTGACATACTCTGTGCTTTCTTCTACTTTTAAATTTTAAATATCACTTCTTTACTACTTAGGAACTGTAAACTATGGTTAAAATAGTTATTGGAACAAGCCCTCTGTTGCAGTTCAAAGATTGATTTCTGGATATGTTTTTAGAATTCCAGTGTTTGAAATTCTTACTAAAGCATTTTTTTCTAATCATTATCATAAGAATGGCCATACTTGGTCAGACCAATAGTCCAGTGGTTCTCAACCAGGGGTACACAGAGGTCTTCCAGGGGGTACATCAACTCATCTAGATATTTGCCTAGTTTTACAACAGGCTACATAAAAAGCACTAGCTAAGTCAGTACAAACTAAAATTTCATACGGACAATGACTTGTTTATACTGCTCTATATACTATACAGTGAAATGTAAGTACAGTATTTATATTCCAATTGATTTATTTTATAATTATGTGGTAAAAATGAGAAAGTCAGCAATTTTTTGGTAATAGCGGTGTGACACTTTAGTATTTTTATGTCTGATTTTGTAAGCAAGTAGTTTTTAAGTGAGATTAAATTTGGGGGTACACAAGACACATCAGACTCAACCTTTCCAGACTACTGTACCCCTTTCAGGAGAGTCACTGCAATAGTCCATCTAGCCCAGTATCCTCTCTTCTGACAGTGGCTGGTGCTAGAGGGAATGAACAGGACAGGGTAATTTATTGAGTGATCCATCCAATCCCAGCTTCTGGCAGTCAGAGATTTAGGAACCCCCAAAGCATGGGGTTGCATCCATGACCATCTTGGTTAATAGCCACTGATGGATCTATCCTCCAGGAACTTACGCAATTTTTTTTTTTTAATCCAGTTATAGTTTTGGCCTTCACAACATCTCCCTGGCACCAACTTCTACAGGTTGACTGTGTGAAGCAATACTTCCTTATGTTTTGTTTTAAACCTGCTGCCTATTAATTTCATTGGGTGACGCATGTTTTTTGTGTTATGCGAAGGGGCAAATAACACTTCTCTATTCTCAACACCATTCATGATTTTATAGACCACTATCATATCCCCCTTTAGTCATCTCTTTTCTAAGCTGAACAGTCCTAGTCTTTTTAATCTCTCCTCAGATGGAAGCTGTTCCATACCCCTAATCACGGGCAGCGAGTATCAAAGGCCAGGGCAGGCTAAGCCTCCCCTAACCCAAGCTGTGGCCCTGCCCATGTTCCGCCCTGAGGCACTGCCTCGCTCCCTGTCTCCCCTGAAGCCAGCGGGGGCTTAGCTTCCACTGGCGGCCTGGAGCTGGGGCTGCCTGCTGGTGGCTTAGGCCGGCCCAGGAGTCGGGCCAGTGGCTTGGGCTGGGGGGCCTGCCAGTGGGTGGCTAAAGCTCCTCCGGCAGCATGGGGAGGGGGGGGCTGTGGGGCTCCTCTGGTGGCGTGGGGTGGGGCGTGGGCAGAAGGAGCAGGCCAGCAGGTTAGCCTCCCTGAAGTGGGGTTCACCCGTTGCCCATGCCCCTAATGATTTTTGTTGCCCTTCTCAGCACTTTTTCCAATTCCAATATATCTTTTCCTGAGATGGGGCAACCAGAACTGCATGCAATATTCCAGGCATGGGCATACCATGGCTTTATATAGTGGCATTATGATATTTTCTGTATTATCTACCCCTTTCCTAATGATTCCTAACATTCTGATAGACCTTTTGCTGCTGCACATTGAGCAATGTTTTCAGAGAACTATCCACAGTGACTCCAAGATCTCTGTCTTGAGTGGGAACAGATAATGTAGACTCCATCATTTTGTATATGTAGTTGGGATTATGTTTTCCAATGTGCATTACTTTGCATTTATCAACATTGAATCTCGTCTCTTATTTTGTTGCCCAGTCACCCAGTTTTGTGAGATCTCTTTGTAACTCTTCACAGTAAGCTTTGGAATTAACTATCTTGAGTAATTTTGTATCATCTGCAAACTTTGCCACCTCTCTGTTTACCCCTTTTTTCCAGATCATTTATGAATATGTTGAACAGTTTTTCGCCTTCCTCCGCAGCATGGGGCAGGGGTCGCTTGCTGGAGGATTCTCTGCGACTTAGTCTTTAAATCATGATTTGGGGACTTCAACAGCTGAGTCAAGGGAGAGAATTATTCCAGGAGTGGGTGGGTCAGATTTTGTGGCCTGCATCATGCGGGAGGTCAGACTAGATGATCATAATGGTCCCTTCTGACCTTAAAGTCTATGAGTCTATGAGCACTGGTCCCAGTGCTGATTCTTGGGGGATCCTGCTATTTACCTCTCTCCACTATGAAAACTGATAATTTATTCCTACCCTTTGATTCCTATCTTTTAATTAGTTACTGATCTATGAGAGGACCCTCCCTCTTTAGTCCATGACTGCTTACTTTGCTTAAGAGCCTTTGGCGAGGGATCTTGTCAAAGGCTTTCAGAAAGTACAAGTACATTATATCCACTGGGTCACCTTTGTCCACATGTTTGCTGATTCCCTCAATTAATTCTAATAGATTGGTGAGGCATGGTTTCCCTTTGCAAAAGCCATGTTGACTCTTAGGCTTACCAACTAGTAATTGCCAGAATTGCCTCTGGAATCTTTTTTAAAAATTGGTGTTACATTAGCTATTCTCATTCAGAGGCTGATTAAAGCAATAGGTTACACACACAGTTAGTAGTTCTGCAATTTCACATTTGAGTTCCTTCAGACTCTTAGGTGAATATCATCTGGTCCTGGTGACTTATTCCTGTTTCATTTACCAATTTGTTCCCAAACCTCCTCTATCGACACCTCAGTCTAGGACAGTTCCTCAGATTTGTCACCAAAAAAGAATGGCTCAGGTGTGGGAATCTCCCTCACATCCGCTGCAGGGAAGACCAATGCAAAGAATTCATTTAGCTTCTCTGCAACAAGCTTTTCTTCCAGGAGTGCTCCCCACTGATTGTTTGGCAGGCGTCCTGCTTCTGAGGTTCTGGTGTGCTTAACAATTTTTTTGCTGTTAGATTTTGTGTCTTTTGCTAGTTGCTCTCCAAATTCTTTTCTGGCCTGCCTAATTATACTTTCACACTTGACTTGCCAGTGTTTATTCTCTTTTTCTATTTTCCTCAGTTGGATTTAACTTCCAATTTTTAAAGTATGCCTTTTTACCTCTGCCTTTTTCACATTGTTTGGCCACGGTGGCATTTTTTTTGGTGGTCCTACATTTTTGGGGGAGAGACGGGGGGGTGTGCATTTAGTTATGGTGTTTTTAAAAAGCTTTCATGCAGCTTGCAGGCATTTCACTCTTGTGACTGTTCCTTTTAATTTCCATTTAAATTTCCATTTCCTCATTTTTATGTAGTTGCCCTTTGTGAAATTAAATGCTACTGTGGTGGGTTTCTTTGGTATTCACTGCCCCCCACCTTACAAGCATGTTACATTTAATTATATTATGATCACTGTTACTGAGCGGTTCAGCTATATTCACCTCTTGGACCAGAAGAGGACACTCTTCCTAAGGTACCTTGTCTGAGGACAACTTAGGTCTGAAATGTTTGTGCTAAATAAGAAAACTATTGTCAATTTTTATAGCCAAACTGAGTTGTTATATCCTTATCCTAAGTGCACAAACAAGCCTCTTATGTGCATTTAAAACTCTTGCATTTGCGTGACCGGGACTGAAAATAAAAACTAATCTTCCTCCTCAGTTTCTTTATATGCGCTATTGAATGGAAATATCTGTGCATATGCAGGGCCTTTACATTTTCAAGTAACTATTGCAAACATAATAAATCCTCACTACATCTCTGAAGTACTCTTGTAGGAGGTGGCGTATACAGCTAGGCAGGTACACACATCCTGAAGAGCTTATGGATCCAATGGACTAAACAGAGTCCTAGGAGAAACTCAGAAGTAGCAGGCCATTTAGTGCCCTCCAAAAGGAAACAACTAGCCTTAACTTTGAGCTCTAGGTGACGTCCTGCACCCAGAGTGATATTTGCATCCTCTGACTTGTGCAGAGCAAAAGCAGAATGTTTTTTGGGTGATGCCTCCCTTTAAAATAGCACGGATGCTGTAATCAGAAGATGCTGTCGGAGTTTGGAATGACAGTTGGGATGTTGGAACTGGAAAGTTCTGGGGCAGTTGGGGAGAGGTGGAACATTAATCCCAAGAGTCTATAGCAACTGAAGGTGGATTTGGATAGCTGGAGAAAGCGCAGTGACAGCAGCAGGATCCTTTTGAGGAAGAGTTTAATAGGAAGCAGGACCGTGTATATGAAAAGAACTCTGTAAGGGACATGGGGAAAGAATTGCAGGGATGGAATAAAAGGAGAAACCAATCTGACCAAGGGAAAGGTGGCGGGAAAAGACTGAAAAGATAAATGTGCCTCAGTTTCTTCCTTGGAAGGGTTTGAATTGCTGCCTCAGGCCTTAAAATAAGAGCTTTGTTTTTCCCCATTGGCAAAATTCTTCGCTCCACAGGCCAAGTTCTGCCTTTCTGTAAAATTCCTGCAGATGTCCTGGTGAGTTCTGCAAGGTGATGAATATAGCCCAAAGGCGGAATTGACTCTGGTGAAGGGTTTAACTGGTTGGGCAGTAATCACTGTTATATACAATGTGGCATGATCATTGGAGGTCATAGACATGATTTTTTGAGTAGGGAATTCTGGGTTGCTCTTATTTAGTTATACATGAATGCATGGCTTTTAAGTTTAGGTCAGGAGCAAGTAGTTTTTATTTTTTGGTTCAAAGTGGGATTTTGGTTGCTCTGGATTGCTGGCCTTTACAATTTTTTCTTGCCTGTGTGCTCTAAATGGAAGTATGTGTCTTAGAACACATTGAACTGAGATGCAAAAATCCCAGTGAATGTCCAACTGACTTCAATTTGTGAGGATTTCAGAAGTTTTTGTTTAGTTTTAACTTTGCATCTAAATCCACTACAATCTGTGACCTTGTGATGCAATTGTTGCAAATAATGGTCCACTTGGAGAGACAGCTCTAGAACTTAATATTAACTTTTGAGCAACTAATTCATTTACATTTCTTATGTCTTTTACAGGTAAGCAGTACAGGTGAGGGAAGGTAGCATTTCCTGCTTATTAAATTGAGAGCTGTGGAGCTTACTAGAATTGTGTGAATAATGGGTTTTTAGGTTTGCTGGCAATTTGAAAAATTGGGTGAAAAACATTTTGGGTCAAATAAAATGTTTTGATTTTGACCATTTAAAACATTTTTATTGTTTAAAAAAAATTAAAAGGAAATTTTGAAACAAGTCATTTTGAACCGAAAAATTGAAGTTCTTTGTTGTGAAAATGTCAATATGAAACACTTTGACATATTTGGAATTTTGTAGGTGTTTGTTTCAGTAAAAAAAATAAAAATAAAAATCTGGCATCATGGGATTTGCAAAACATCTCTATCACTGGATCTACATTTTTTTGGGGTCTCCCTCCTCCCCCCCCCCCAAAAAAGCTTTAGTACAAAAAATTTTGCCCAGCCCTGACTCTCAGAAGTTAGGAGCAGCTGCGGCTGCAATGGATTTGATACACTTAACCTTTGTGTCTGGAACTTCTCTGCATATATCTCTTGGGGATGACTTCTGACTGTTCCTTCACTAATTGTAAACTTAACCAATTTACCCTTTAAAAATGTGCTTCTAATTTAGACAAAAAACAGTTTAATATTCTTTGCCGGTAAGTGGTGATGTAATTTTATCTGCATGTATAGTATGTGCTCTTAGAAATGGTGGGGGAAGATAAGGAACGGACATGTTCCTTAGTACGCACCTTTCCTCTGCCTAGGGGGAGAGCTTATGATTTTGACTTCAGAAGAGCAGCACTGCCATTCCTCATGGAGCCATGGGAGGGTGCTGCTGGATTGGCCAGCATCTCTTGCTTGACTCATATGGTGAGGACTGCATTCTTTTGGGTTTTAAATGAGTTGTATGTTGCTAGACTTCTTGAGACAAGGGGATAGATTTTCTTTTTTTTCTTTCTTGAAAAAGGCTTGAAAAATAAACACTTTTTTTATTTGCAGTAATTGTTTGTAGTACCTTGAGAACCTTTAGGCAGCAGCCACTAATTCAAAAGGCAGACTATGCTCTGTCCCCCAGAAAATGAGTATGAGTGCAAATGCACATACACCTCTACCCCGATATAACGCTGTCCGCGGGAGCCAAAAAATCTTACCGCGTTATAGGTGAAACCACGTTATATCGAACTTGCTTTGATCCGCCAGAGTGCACAGCCCCGTCCCCCCGGAGCACTGCTTTACCGCATTATATCCAAATTCGTGTTATATCGGGCCACGTTATATCGGGGTAGAGGTGTATATGTATAGCAGGGATGTCTTGGGCCTGGAAAAATAGTTTTCTTTCAACTGACATACGTGAGCATTTAAAAAAAAAAAAAAAACACAGACCACCCAAAATGTCCTTGGTGTTTGGAACTAATTTTATAAACATAATCAGTCTTCCTCTCTTCTTGCTTGTAAGCAATAACCTGCCCCTGAAAGGATTGATTTTATGGCCACACAAACTGATGTGATCTTATTCAGAGATGTGCCCTGTGTGTATCAACGTACATAGCTTCATTACTGTAGTATCTGAGTGACTCACAATCATTAATGGATCTTATTCTCTCTACACCTGGTGAGGTAGGGAAGATGGTTCTGTCCATTTTACAGATGGGAAACTGAGGCACTGCATAGATTAAATGATTTGCCTGATATCACACAGGAAGTGAATTGAATCCAGCAGGTCTCTTGAGTTCCAGTCCACTGCTTTATCCACTAGACCATCTGATATTTCTTACATAATATAGATGTAGGACAGTTGCCATTTGGCTCTGGCTACAATTAAATAATTTACATTATATTAAACCATGAGACTATCTATGCAACTCTATAGAACTAATAGTAGTATAAGGGCCCTACCATCAATCAAACCCTAACCCCGCCTCTTCACTCCTTAAGCCCCGCCCCTTGACCCCTTGGTCCCTCCCACCGGAAGTCCCACCCCATGGGGGTATTACTTCTGGGGTCAAGGTGCCACCTGACCAGAAGCAAGGTGTGTCAAGTGACCCCTCTAAGAACTCCCCCCACCAATCAGGAGGGGTTTCGTCCTGATAGGACCGCCCCGAGAGGAGATTTTGACCAATCAGGGTGACTTCCGGGGCGGGGGTGACCCGTCCGGAAGTGGGTCGTGTGACCCCTCTAAGAACTCCCCCCTCTACCAATCAGGAGGGGTTTTGTGCCGAAAGGACCGCCCCGAGAGGAGATTTTGACCAATCAGGGGGACTTCCGGGGCGGGGGTGACCCCTCCGGAAGGGAGTCGTGTGACCCCACTAAGAACGCCTCCCAAGGCCCTCCGCCAATCAGAGTGCAGCACCATTACCCCATAAGTCCCAGCGCCAGACAGAGGAGGCGGCCATCTCTTACCAAGGACACGTGTTTTCGAAAGCGCGGAAAGGCTGCTGAGAGGAAACATGGACTCCTTCATCACCCCCGTGAGAACTTTGGACTTTGTTTTAACCCCAACCGTCTTTGACCTTGTGTGGAGCAGGCGTTACATCAGCGACAGAAATGTGCCCATCTCTCCTGTTCCAGTCCGGCTGTGCCCTGGCTGAGGGTAAGGAGGAGGGTGGGGCTGCCCTGGGAGGTACAGGTGGGAGCCAGCTCAAGGGCAAGAGAGTGGGGACTCCACAGCAATGAGAGGGAGAGCTCCGAAGAAGCAGAGCTGGGTGAAACGCTTCAGGGAGGGGATGCCCCTGGTGGAGGGAACCGTGAGAGTTCCTAGATGGGCAGTGGGGTCAGAGCAGGCTGAAGAAAGCAGAAGGCAGTCAGGGAGGAGGAGGGGTTGCCTACAGCTCTTCACAGCTAGTGAGGGTTGAAGGTTGAGAGCAGCAGACTGAGATCCCTGGTGGGGCTCTGAGCCAGAGAGCTGAAGCTGAAAGCTGGGGAAAGACGGTGGTGAGGCTAATGATGTCTCTGGGTAAGAGCTGCAACCGTACCTGGGAAAGAAACAGTGCAAAGTACCACCCCAGCTAGAGGAGCTGGAGTGAGGTCTGAGGAGAGATGCTAGCACCATGCTGGGGAGCTGGGGTGTGGTGTGAAATGCCGGAGCTGTACTTGGTGTCGATGGACAGTTGGGATTTGAAAGATGGAATGCATTCTTTGGACTGTGCTGGATTATGGTAGTGGGACTCTTGTTATGATTTTCATGTATGGGACTTCTGTAATAAATTAACCCTGCCAAGAGCTAGTTATATGTGGAAAGCTTGAGTGGAGTTACTGGGGACTCTGAAATAAAAGGGAAAACTGAGGCAGACACACCAGTTGTGCTACAGGCGGGCACTGCCCCATCACAAAGCTCTTCCTGCAGATCAGATGATACTTGTTTTGTAGGCTACTGTTGATCTTTATGGTCACCGGACAAATTCATCAGACCTTGGCTGTAAAGCTTCATGGGTGGGAAGGGGACATACACAGCAATCCAGAAAGCCAAGAATGCCACAGGCACAGATGAGCCATGATTGCTGATCAAACTGTCTAGAAGAACTGCTTTTTCTAAGTTTATGCAGCTGTACCACAGAGGATGTACAATTGCTAAACCACCTTTGAACAGACTTAACGTTAAATGCTTGGTATCCATATCTCTTCACAATTGAAATAAACCAGAATGGGGGCTCCAGGAGTGTCAAAAATGCACCTGTTTCTGTAGCAGGCTTCTGAAAAATGGACTAAAACATGCTTCTATATTTCAGATGACTGTTGAATAACCTCTCAACATCTGGGCTGATGGGTGAATATTCCATTCTATATATTGAGAACTCCCACTTCTGCTAATCTTACGCATTTGCAGTAAGAGGCTACTCAGTCCTTTAGTCTGACTGGAATTGTAATAGGGGTAGAGGAGAGGGAGAGTTTCTCATGATTCTGATATCCTGAAATCTGGGTATCTAATGTGAATCCTCTCGGGGAATATCAGTCTTAAGTCAAAGAAATTTGGTCTTTAAGAGGGTCATTAACTGTACTGTAGGTGACTAAGTTACTGTTTGCTGTAGAGTCTGGTTAATGTAAGAAACATGATGTTGCTGTAGATTGCAGAATTACATATAAACAGTAAGAGTAGCTTCATGGGAGAGGAATTTGAAAATTTTTAAAAATTCAAAAGACCCAGATGAGAAGATGCTGACCTTTATTTTGATACCTGATAAATACATTAAAAAATTCTCAGCATGGAAACATTTTCATTTGGGACTTTTCTTTATTATAAGTATGAAGAGGGTCAACTCTTCCCATGCAGGAGACCAGGAAACTCAGTCTGAGTGTGCTCGTTCCCAGGGTTGGCTCCTCTGCAAAATAAGAAGGGGCTTTGGCCCCCAAATCCATGCATCCATTGAGAGCAGCTAGATTGTTGTGGTTCTGCAGTGCTTCCCAGCCACCCTTGGCTCGGGCCCCTCTAACAGCGTGAGTGACAGACCCTAGCATACCGAACTGCTGCTGGCCAGATTCTCCCTTGAGAGGAATTTCACACTGTAGTGAGGGAACCACCCTCAAATGATGATGTCACCATGAATTTAGAGCTGGAATTCCCTTGGAGAGATGATACCTTGCACAGCAATCTTCCTACTGCCCCCTCCCAACTGCTAGTGACCTGCCCCCACGTGGAACCATGGGAGGGCCTCCACAAGGGGGAGGGGGGTAAGGACACCACTGACACCGCCCATCAGTTCATTGCATGGTGTAAATGTATGTACCAGTCAGAAGCCAGAGCAGATCATCTGGCCCATATGTGATATTTTCTCTTTGGTTTCAGAGCAAACTAGAGAACCGTTCGTCAGGAAGTGGTCATTGCTACAGAAGGTTTGGTCTGTTAGCCTGTTGCAAACGTTTTGAAATTCATTGCAAACATCTGTTGAGATTTCAAGGATTTTGTAACCATTTTAATAATAATCCCCATAAAGCCAGCCTGAAGGCACAATGTTATTTGAATGAATTCCAACTTGCCTACAAGCTACAAGGAGTGGGAGAAATTTTTTTTATGAAAGAATGGGACAATGATAACTGTGCCCCCTAGAGGCTGGAATCCTCTTAGATACAATACCAGAGACAGCAAAAAATGGGGGAAGTTGCACATACCATTTTGTATATTAGTTACAAAACCAGCTGAATGTCATCTCCATTTTGTGACTAAGGACAAAATTTTCAGATCCGCTAATTTTGGGTGTCCAGAGGAGAGAGGTTGCACTCTATTTTCAAAGGTTCTGAGCACCCACCGCTCGCACTGACTTCAACTGGAGGGGCCCATATAAATACTTCATTAGATCTTTCTTCAAATTGGTAGTGTGAAGTTTTATTAGACAAATGCTTTACACAAACCTTAAGATGAAACCCCACAAAATATGACTCTGTGAACTATTTCAGTCCTTTAACATTTGAAGGGAATCTTCTGTCTGGGATTGCATGGGAAGTTAATTGCTTGATCCTGTCTCAAAAAAAAAAAATAAAGAATATATGGAATAAAAGTAAAGACCACCTTTACCAAACCTAAACCATTAGTGCAGTGCTACAGGGGGACTTTGTGTGTTGAAAACTCCCGCTGGAAGCATTTACCTCTTGTGTATGGCACACACTCAAAGAGAGAGCTTCCAAACAAAGCGTCGTTACTAAGCATCCTCAAACCGCGGAGGGATTCTCTTTTGCTCAGCTGGACAGAACCTTGGAATGGTAACTGCTGCTGTTAAAATAATGTCCTCTATATGAAAAGCATGTGGGGATGTTTTCTTAGGATGAGATTTCAGTTTTTGCTACACTAGGTCATTAAAGCAGAATGATAAAGTGCAGTGTAACTGTAGATTCCTCCCCCCCTTCCCCATGAGCTCCAATTTAGCTTAGTAAAACCATCATACCAGTGAATTTGGAATAAATGGCAATCGCCACTAATTAATCTGCTCGTTGGCTGCCCTGAAGCTTCATCTCTGCATGTACTGAGATACAACTTCTATTTGTGCCGATTCTATTCTATATGCCAATATTGATACTACTGACTGTGATGTTGTTGACTCACCGATTTGCTTTGGTTGGGGTACCCAGGAACTTGCTGAGTGGTTTTGTTCTTTTCTCCGAGAGAGAGAGAGAGATCCCAGCCTGTGGCATTGGGCCATGCTCATCTGTCCTGGGGCTCTCTTGCAGGGTTCAGTCCTGTCACCCATCTTTGCCAATGTGCATATGAATCACTGTGGAAGGTATTACACTTTGGGTTTCTGGACATAGTACTCCAGCTGAGGCCTCACCATTGCCCAGTAGAGTGGGACAGTTACCTCCTGTATTTTATCCAATAATTGGATCCATGTATGTGTTTCAAGTTCCTTGCAAACAGCTTGTATAAAGCATGGTTCTGAACACACCTAAAGTGGCCTGGTTCTAGATGGGTTAACTGGCTTCACAGGGTAAAGTTCTTCAAGATGCAGGGATGTACATGTGCAAAGTCCTGATCTGAGTATGAATTGGGTTATTACATGTGTACAAGAGAGTTTTCACACTTTTTACAATACAGACTTCAGTAACTATCAACTGGTGAAACTGATTTTCCCCTACTGCACAGTATATTGGTGGTGGTACGCATTTTAATTTGCCAAATTTGTTTCGACAATGTACTGTGTTTACCTCAGACCAAATCTTTTTGAGTCCTTTGTCTGTTTCTTGCTTTCTAGGAATTTTCAACCGTAAATCATGGCGTACAAAAACATTTGTGAATGTTTCATTGCCTGAGTTAAGGCATATTTAACGTATCAAAACAAGAAGCTCTAATTTTTCTCGTGTCTGCATTTTATGAAAGACAGTGATGATCCAAAAAAAAAAAAAAAAAAAAGGCCTCATGAAAACCCCATGACCAGAATTTCATTTAGCAGATTGTTGGAGACTCTACTCTACAGCTTTACCCCAAAGATTTCGGATTAGAAATCTGATCAGGTGTTAATGCTGATCCTTCTGCAGCTGCTACTGTGCAGTCTATGGTGGAGTTAGCTAACGATTTCTTCTGGAGAGAGAGGGTGTTATGAAAGAGACAGGACACCCCCCCCCATGCGTCACAGAGAGATTCTGATTTGAGGGGATTGACCTCCCTGCCCCCAAACTCCGAAAGAACAATGAACAGGAAACGCCACAAGTCACAATCTACTGAATCTATTGCCCACTGTCTGGGAGAAGCCTGTGTAAGGGAGAACAGGACTCATAGATCAAATAAGCATTTGCTTAAAGGGCAGCTCTAAGTTATTGCCAGTGTGTGTTTAGGGGAAAGAAAGGCCTGAAAAATTGCATTCACAGTCTTACACCCCTACCACCGCAAGTGCACAAACAGGTGTACGATCCCAGGGGGAAAGGGCCAGCCTGTAGAAACAAGTGAAATTTGCTCGCACAGAGAAAATACAAATTCCATCCACGGAAGATGCAAAAGAAAATGAAAAATCGATAGTATCTGTGAATGAGTAAGCCAGCTCCTCTGCCTCTCTGGGGACACCTTCCTGTTTAGTGAAGGATATCAAAGGGGAGAGGATGGTACTGTATCTTCATATGTTAGAGAAAATTATAAAAATTGTTGCTTAACAAAGGGGGGTTTGTTGATGATTTATTTGGCTGAGTTACTAGGAAGGGATTAATATGCACCCCATCCAAACCTCCTGTGTGTGTACGTACATATGTACACACACACACACACACTCTCTCTCTCTCTCTCTCTCTCTCTCTCTCTCTCTCTCTCTCTCTCTCTCCCTGTTCCAGGTTTAGCTTTTGCCATGGTTCAGAAACAGCAGCTTGATGTATCATACACATGATATGTCCCAGAAGGCCCTGCTGGTAAACTAGTTTAACAGAATGAAACTGAGTTTGCAGGACAACACACAACAGTCAGAGAGCTTCACTCCCCACATTTTAAAGAATAAACTGACGTATGTTTTAGGTACTAAGGCCTATCAATCACTATCATGAAGCCCCTTGAAACAACAGACCATGACAGAGTAATCTCTGCTCCGATGACACTGGCTCTATTCTGATTTAAATGTAAGTGTGTCTAACTCATGAAAGACGCCATAACAAAGCCCCAAATGCTTTGGAAAGAGAAAAACACTCCCCCCCCCCCGCCCCCCAGGGGGTAGTGATCTGCTTTATTTTGTTAGACATTTAATACAAGAGGGTTATTTTATTCAGTTTCCTCAACCAATATCAAAGTCCCCCAAACTGGCTTTTCCCCACCGATTCTCAGTCAGTATCAAATGATGTTGAATTTAAATAGATTTTGGATTGTAATAAGATAAGTGAGGGTAAAATTTATACATAAATGGATCCTTAAGTGAATGAAGACAGTAGGTGGCTGTTTAATGTACTGTGTCTTTTTCTTGGGACTTGTATCTAGATGGCAGTTGAGATAGCTGCATATACATGGTGTGGTTTCTGGTTGTAGCTTCCAGCTTCTATTGTACAGAGGAATTTGAGCAGATATGTATACAAATTGTTTTTTAGATTGGCTGTAATTGGGGAAAAATTGATAATGTACTGAGTAAAGAGCAAAACCTCAAAGGAGTCAAAGGGTCTCTTCAGTTTAGTTAATACTACTACTAGTAATAAATACCTAGCATTTAGCATTTTTTTCCATCTACATAGCTTCAAGAACTTGGATAAGTATTACAATTCCCATTTTACATAGGGGGGAAACAGGGCAGAGAGAGGTTAAGTGACTTGCCCAATGCAAGGTAACGGCAGAGTAAAGAATAAAACTCAGGTTCCTTATTGCTAGTGCATGGCTCTAACCACTAGACATAACTGCTTCCCTCACAGCTGGATAATGCTTCCAAACTCTGCCCAACTTCTTTCATCTAGAATTCGCATGAGAAATAGAGCTGGTTGACCAAAAAAAAAAAAAAAAAAAAAGAAACTGTGACAGTGGGAATTTTCTGTAATATGTTGTATTAATATGGTGGTGTGAAACCCTGACACCCCAATATTCACCACTGTCATGTAATTAGGATGTGGTTTGTACAAAATATGCCTTGTGAGGTATCATTCTAAAAGTCTCCATCTGCTAGACATTACTGTCTCATTGGATTGTATGTGCTATCGTCGTATGTGAAGTTATGAAGTTTGGCTATGTATGTGTTACTGAAACATGTTGCGAGGTTGAACACACCCACAAGCAGCCTTTCAGGTACAACAATAAAAAGGCCAAACAATGTTAATGGCTCATTGAGGAAATGCACAAGCACAAGGATTACCCCAGGAACTGTGTACAATAGAAACCTCTCAGGGATAGCACTACACAATGGGAACTGTTTGACCCAGGTCACAGCAAAAGAGCTTTCCAGCAAGTGGGAAGAAGATATAAAAGGAGGACAATGACATCATGGGGGGACCTCACTCTCCCTGCAACACCACACCTGGAAACACCTGAGGGGCATGGACTGAACTGTGGGAAGTGATGGTCCCAGGCTAGAAGGATCTTTAGCTGTGTATGAAAACCTGGGAAAGCCAAGACAGCTTGTGCCTTAAGAATCTGCCAGCCTGTTTATCACTCAGGGTGAGCATTTGCTAATTTATATCCTATCTATCTAGTGTGTTAAACTCAGTTTGCAGTTTTTGTTTATTTACTAAGGTAATCTGCTTTGATCTGTTCGCTATCCTTTATAATCACTTAAAATCTACCTCTTGTACTTAATAAACTTGTTTTTGTTTTCTATACACCAGTTTGTGCAATTCATAACTGGGGGAGGGGGTGAAAAGCTGTGCATATCTTCCTCCACATTGAGGGAGGGAGCAATTTTCCTGAGCTCACACTGTACAGATTTCTGTGCAGCACAAAACAATACAATTTTGGGTTTACATGCCAGAGGGGGTGAGCATTTGAGTGCTGGGCAATTCCCTAGCTGAAGCCTTCCCAGGCAGAGATGATTTCAGTGTCTGTGTCTTTCTGCAGCTGGGTATGTCCCTTCCTGTGTCTGTGCTGGAGGAGGATTGAGGGCCTGGCTTAGGAGGACAGGGTGAGGGAGCCCAGGCTGGTGGAACAGGCGTGCTCAGTGATACCCCAGTACATCAGGTGGTATCCCAGAAGGGGGAGCAACCTATCACAGGTGGATGCCTCAGTTTCCCCTATGTGCTGCATGGTTAACTAAGGAGTGGGAAAAGATTGTTTACTCTTTCCAGAGACCCAGACATATAAGAGTGACTGACACCTAGCTGTCTGTGCCCTGGACTCATGTCCATGGAGAGTCCGAGAAGACAATGGCCACTCCAATTGCCTGGACATTTGTTACCTAGCACTTAATGACCATGAAAGGCCCACTCCTCCGCAGAAAGTCAACCATGTTTGATCAGATGGAGAACAAAGGGCCGAGGAAGGCTAGATGGGAGGTTATTAAGAGCAGGCTGCTGGGAACTGGGATAAAAGAGGGGTCAGAGAGCTCTGGGCTTGGGGCTGACCAAGATGGACCATGCTGTAACTTTCTGTTCTCTATGCTAACCAGACATCTGATAAACTGCTTTTACAATGCTGGCTGAGAGTCATTATAGATGCTGCCTTTGGATGTATACATTTCTTTCAGGTGTCCAACTAGGGTGGACTTGCTGAAGGGAGCGGATGGTGAGAAACGGGGGTGCTGAAGGCTCTGAGGTTCATCTAAAAGAACAGTGAAGCTAAGTGGCTTACCCTAGTGAGTAAGACTGGGGGGTGTTGGCACACTGAAGGGATCCTCTCAGGGACTGTTCCAGAGCACTAGACCTATGGATCCATGACAAAAGCAGGGACAAAATTTTCACAAACATTTTTTGATTGGCTCTAATTAGAAATCTTTAAATGGAATTCCTTATTCCCATTGGGTCAAAAATCCTTCAAGAATAGCCTTTCAAATGATGTTTTGATGCATCTGTTTCTTGGTGAACTCAAGAAGGGGGAAAAGCTATCAAAGAGTTTCCAAAAGCAGGCTTGAATTTTGAGTGAGAGCATGGATTGGTTTATGCTTTAATGGAAGTGGTTTTCCTATCCCTTCCACTTAGACACAGTTATTGGAAAGAGTAGATTAAGCAGATTAAGAAATACGATATTACTTTTACAGAAGGGACAAAATTATGATCTGAAAATAAGTCCTATGTTATTTCAGAACCTGTTTATGAAAGGTTGTTGGTTGGGGCCCATACTATGCAAATAAAGTGAAAAGCCCTAGATTCTAAAGTGGAAACAAAGCCATATTATCTTTTCCTGACAAATGCAATTTTCTTTTCTTTTAAAAGAAGAGTAGGTCTATTTTAATTGATTAATTCTAGCTAAAATGGACTTTCTAACTTTTAGTTTGGAATATGACTTTCATATCAATATGTTATTTTATATAAAATTAATATAATGGAGCTTTAACCATGCTGGCATACATAGCTATGATAAGACATAAATTTGGAAGAGATAATGACATTTTTCTTAACAGCTTTAGTGTTTGTCTATAGTATTTCACTAATGGCCAGCATGGACTAATATTACTGTACTGCACCAATAGAAAGCACACATTTTTAGTGAGGTTACTTCCATGAATACAGAGAAAATACCATTCAGAGCAAGTTTTGTTAATATGACCTTTCTGTACTGCTAAAAAATGAAGCAGTATCTCATTCTAAACCACACTAATAGGAGTCTGAAGCAATATTTTTCTTCAAGTGATGAAGTTCCATCAAAAATAATGAAAAGAATTCATATGCCGGTACTCAGAATTGGAAAGGATGCATACAGTGATTGCTATCCTGTATTAAAAATACTTGGAAGGATTTCAAAGGAGAATCTTATAAAGAATGCATAACCACAGCTCTAAAAAAAAAAAAAGTTTATGGTGAGCTAACTTTAGTATTCCCTTAGAGCTAAGTCTAAGGCATCCACTTACATTAATATTTCTTACAGGAGAGGAAAGGATGCCTTCTGAGTTGACATGAAGTCTCTGTAGACTTTTTTTTTTTTTGGATAATCAAGTTTGTCTTATTGCTTGAAAGCCTTTTGAAGGAGCATTTAAGTAAATGTATTTGTGTACGAGCACATCAGAGCTAGACAAGTACCCTGTGTTATAAAAATAGTTGTAAGAGAAGTTCTTATTGACTGATAAATATCCTGAAGAGACATATTAATTTAAACCCACTAACGTCAGATGGAATTACTGTTCAGCTAGTACATTGAAAGCTCACTCCTATTTTTTTTCCAGCAAGATGATACGTATTTTCCCTCTAGAATGAAGACCTTTAATAAAAGCAATGAGATTACTTTAAGTACTATGATTGTGAGATATGAGACTTGTTTCTTGGACTGACTTGCTTGGTAATTTATTGGGTGACTGATTGCCAATGAAAAGCCTCGGATTACATCACCAAAAGAAGGTTTTCAGCAGATTGATTTTTTCCCCCCAGGAATCTGTTTTGAAGGGTACCAGATTTTATTCTATACTTTATTGACAAAGTTACACAAGAAATCTTCATCAAAATAAAGTGAAGTCCTTAGTCCCTAACTGAGATGGGCTGAGGAAGCTGCGTTTTGGTTTGGCAAATCTTCCTTGGTCTGGTTTTGTCAAAATCTAGGCTGGATCCACTTTCTCCAAACCAAGTTGGAAGATGGGATGTTTTGGAGAAAAAGTTCTGGTGTGGGCCAACTCTACCTACCAATCAATATACCTTCCAGCAAAGTAAGGAATTAGTGTAACTTTGAAATGTTCAAAGGATGCTATACTCTCCCCTCTTGCTCTTCTAGCCTCGTAGCAAATCAAGACTTGCACATCTTTTAACCTCACCCCTCAATATGCTGTGGGGTCTATTCTTTGTTTAATTGTAAAAATAGATGCTTTTCCGATCAGGGTACAATCCCACCTCTAGCACTAGTCAGATTATCCAGTAGCGACAAAATGTCTTGTTGAACTTTTGCTATTTCAGATTTCTAATTCAAAAGCCAGGAGAAACACATTGTCAACTCTCAGGAGAGAATTTCGCCTTTTATGGAGGAGAAATGGAATGGTTTAACAGTTCACTTTCATTTTTTTCTGATGTGACTCAAGATTAGTCATTCCCCACTGATTGTTTGGCACTGGAAAATGGAGGCTAATTTTCATGTTCAGAAGCGCTATTAGCTAGAAATCTGACATCCCAAAACTACTGATCTGAGAAATCCTGAATATTTTTGATTCTTCAAAAGTGAGGAAGTATTGGGGTGGAGTCATAAGTATATTGATTAAGATTCTCAGATTGGCAGCAGAGTTGCTCTCTTATATTGCCCACATATATATTATTTGCATTTCCAAGAACACCACATCAAATAAAATATTGTGGCTGATAGGTAGCTCATAAACAAGTTCAGATGGAATGAATATTCTTAAAAACACACATACATTATTACTTATGATAATGATTTGTAGAACACCAGCATGTGCTTGGTGCTGTACAGACAAGTATTATGACACAGTCCAAAACCTGCTCAGGTACACGAGGAAACAATTGGACTTTGCACTCCTGTAACCGAGAGAACAATTTGGTCCAGGTTCCCTGCCCAGCCAGCTTATTGTCTAAATAGAAAATGTGATGAAGGATGGAAGACTACTAAAAACAGAGTGATTGAGCTGTGATGTTTAGTGTGTGTCTTGTTAACGCCATGATTTGTGTTGTTGTTCCAGTTGTTAATTACCCTCACTGTCAAAAATTTACACCTTATTTCTAGTCTGAATTTGTCTAGCTTCAACTTCCAGCCATTGGATTATGTTAGACCTTTTGCTGTTAGACTAAAGAGCCCAATATTAGATATTTGTTCCCCACTTAGATACTTATAGACTGTGATCAAGTCACCCCTTAGCCTACTATTTGTTAAGATCTTTGAATCTATCATTATAAGGCAGGTTTTCTAATCCTTTAATAATTCTTGTGGCTCTTCTCTGAACCCTCTCCAATTTATCAACAGCCTTCTTGAATTGTGGGCACCAGAACTGGACACAGGATTCCAGCAGAGGTTGCACCAGTGCCAAATCTGGAGATAAAATAAACTCTCTGCTCCTACTCAAGATTCCCTGTTTATGCAGCCCAGGATCGCATTAGCTCTTTCGGCCACAGCATGAGACTAGGAACTCATGTTCAGCTGATTGTCCACCACGACCCCCAATTTTCCCCCAGAGTCAGTACTTCCTAGGATAGAGTCCTCCATCAAGTACGTATCTTTGTTCATAAATATATATATTTACATTTAATTGTATTAAAGCACATTGTTTGCTTGCACCCACTTTACAAAGCAATCCAGATTGCTCTGAATTGGAGACCCATCTTCATTATTTACCACTTCCCCAATTTTTGGGTCATCTGCAAACTTTATCAGTGACGATTTATGTTTTCTTTCAAGTAATTGATAAAAATATTAAATTGCATAGGGTGATCAGCATAGGGTGTGTTTCCAGTCAGGGTCACCCTATGCGCTCAATTGCATAGGGTGACCCTGACTGGAAACACACCTGCTTGATGACGATTCCCTGTTTACAGTCACATTTTGAGACCTATTAGCTAGCCAGTTTTCAATCCATTTAATATGCACCCTGTTGATTTTCTTCTAGTTTTTTAATCAAAGTGTCATGGTACTAAGTCAAACCCCTTACAGAAGTCTATGTATCTTATATCAACACTATTACCTTTAGCAACCAAACATGCAATCTCATGTAAAAACATAAGAATGGCCATACTGAGTCAGACCAATGGTCCAGTTAGCCCAGTGTCCTGTCTGCCGACAGTGGCCAGTGCCAGGTGCTTCAGAGGGAATGAACAGACCAGGGAATCATCAAATGATCCATCCCGTCATCCACTCCCAGCTTCTGACAGTCAGAAACTAGGGACACCCAGAGCACGAGGTTGCATCCCTGACCATCTTGGCTAATAGCCATTGCTGGACATATCCTCCAGGAATTGATTTAGTTCTTTTTTGAACCCCATTATAGTTTTGGCCTTCAAGTTAGTTGACAGGATCTATTTTCCATAAACCCATGTTAATTGATATTAAAATTACCCTCTTTTAATTAATTAATTTATTGAGTCCCACATCAGCCACTCCATTATCTTGCCCAGGATCAATGTCAGACTGGCAGGCCTACAATGACCTGGATCATCCTGTTTACCATTTTTAAAAACATTGGTATTGCAAGAAGGTTCTCTTTCTCTGAAACAGGATCCTGCGAGGATGGGAAGTGTCATGTGTCTTGTTCCCATTGGTTTGAGAGTGGCCAGAGAACGCCACAAGGGCCTGTATGACTTGATCACAGAACTAAAAATTAATGGTAGCTTAGGTAAAAGTGATCATGCCTTGATCACATTTATAGTGTGCAAGAGGAATGAAGTCCAGACTAGTTATATATAGATATATGGTGCTCTAATAGGGCCAATTTCACAAAACTGAAAATTATGTGCCAAATCTGCTGGTATGAAGAATTTAATCAAAATATCAATGATAATTGGGAACTATTTAATAACTCCTTACTAGATGCCCAAGAAAGAAAGAAGGATGTGTAGGTTAAGAAATCAACTTGGTTTAGAGGGGAAGTAAAGGCAGCAATAAAAAATAATATATAACAAATGGAAGAAAGGGGAATTTGATAGTAATCAATATAAATGAGAGGCTAGGAATTGTAGAAAATTGATAAGGGAAGCAAAGAGAGACAAGGAGAAATTTATGGCCAGCAGAATTAAAGACAGTAAGGAATAGTTTTAAAAATTAGAAACAAAGAGAATTCTGACAATGGTATCAGTCCATTACTAGATGGAAATTGTAGAATTATTAATGATAATACAGAAAAAGCAGAAGTGTTCAATAAATATTTCTGTTCTGTATTTGGGGAAAAACAGATGATAGTCTCATCATATGGTGATAATACTCTTTCCATTCCACTAGTATCTATGGAGGATACAGAAGCTAGTATAGTCAGACATTTTTAAATCAGCAGGTCCAATAACTTGCATCCAAGAGTTTTAGGAGTTGTACAAGAGCTTGCTGGACTGTTAATGTTGGTTTTGAGTAACTCTAAGTTCCGGAAGACTGGGGAAAAAATGGCTGTTGTGCTAGTTTTTAAAAATGGTAAACAGGATGATCCAGGTCATTGTAGGCCTGTCAGTCTGACATTGAGACAACTGGGAATTTCCCCACTTTGAATATTAAATTGACTGAAGAAAACAACCCTGTACATCCTTTTAAAATGAAAGGAGGTTGAGGTGAAATCCATCCAGAACCTGAGGACAGGAAGTTGTCCATGGAACACTGGCTCCACTGGCTAGGTAGGTGTACACTAGGAAACTGTTCAAAAGTAACTTGTATTAGAAAAGGGATTTTATCTACTATGGAAGTTTCAAGCCTAAACTTGCATCTTTATTTATTTATTTTCTGCATAACTTGTATATGTTTACACCCCTTTTATTGAATCTGTCATTTTCTAGTAAATAAATTGTTTATTTCTCTCCCAAGCAGCTATCTGGTGTGCAAACTCTGTGGAGTGTGTGTGCCAGAGTCAGATGATAACTGGGGGGTTGGTGTCACACCTTCAGGGGTGACGAACCAGGGAGAACATTCTGAATGTCTGGTACTTAAGAACTCAGGGAGGATGGATTTGGGGAGACTCATGGCTGAAGAGCTGTAGGTATTACCTTGGCCTATTTACTCCTTGCAGGGTGAGACTTTGTGCATGTGGGCAGGGTCCTGGTGTCAGGAATCTTCTGAACCATAGCTGCATGGCACCAAGGCACTCCAAAGTTACAGGGGAGGTGGTGATGGAAGTCCTTACCAGTATGGGTGGTCCCCAAAACATCACAGTGCCTAAGTCTGGGCTGCAGGAAGGCACCTCCCTCTGCTTGTGATCCATGAATGGGGGGGAAGATAGGCATTGAGTGCCTAAGTTGTGTGCGGGACCGAAGACAAAATGTGTTGGGAGGGGGAGGCCCTCTTTACAACCTTTAGCCTAGTGGCCAAGGTAGTCACCCAAGATGTGGGAAACCCCCACTTTCAAGTTTGGCACCTCCTGAGGGGGATGAGGGGGGGAAGGGATTTGAACAGGGCCCAGCCATCTCTTGGGTGAGTGTCCCAACCACTAGGCTATGGAATATTCTGACATGGGGCTCCAGCAATCTCTCCTATTGACAGAGCCGTCCCGTCCATAGGACGGACTGGGGCAACTGCCCTGGTCCCTGCGCTTCGGGTCCAGGGCAGCCTGGGGGGTTAGCAGGGGGCCTGGTGCCAGCAGCAGCGAGCAACCTGGCCCCAGCCCGCCCCACTCCGCTGGCTCCCGGCATCGCTCGGGGGAGGGGGCAGAAGCCAGAAAGAGGTGGGGTAGAGGTTTGGGGGATGGGGTGGAATGGGGGTGGGGCCTGGGCCAGAGGGGGAGGGTTGTCCCAGGCCCCACCCCCACAGAGGGACAGCCCTGCCTATTGAAGCTGTTCACTTTAATTAAGCAACTGACTCTTCAAATGTTAATGGGGCCCATGAAAGAATCAGTGACTCCATAATCTACTGGTTGGGCTCTCACCTGAGAGGTGGCTGATCCCTATTCAAATGCCTCCTCCCCCTCCGGAGGAGAGGGGACTTGAACTGGCCGTCCCCCACTTCCTGGGTGAGTACCCTAGCCTCAGGGCAAGAGGTTATAAGGGAGGGCTGTCCCCTCCCCCTGCCCTCGATCAGGGCTCCCCACCCCACCCCCACGGTGTGGGCAGCCAAAAGCCTGTCTTTCCCATTTGTGAATTGCTCTGGCGCTTAGGCGGGAGATGGGCCTCTGGACCCCTCTCATGGGGCAGCAGAGCACGTGCGGAGGCAGGACATAGGTGCCCTGGTGCGTATGCCCAGAGGAAGCGCATAGGCACTGAGTGAGTTTAGGTGCCTAAGGGGGTCAGCAGCTGCTGAGTGGGAATTCACAGTGGTGCCTAAAACCAGGTCTTAGGCATCTAAGCACCTTTCTGGATCCCACCAGCTATTCCCAGTCTGCATTTCCTCTAGTACAGGCCAGCAGCTGCCTCATTCCTTTACCTTGGGTTTAATCACCTGACTTGCCACAACATGGACTAGTTCATACACCGTCCCTGCCCCGAGTTCATGCAGCTCTGAGCATCCTCTGCTCAGGGAGGCTGTGTTAGTTTCCTCCCTGGCAATCCTGAAAGAGGATCTTTATGGCTCACCACAGCTTGGGCCCAGTGCGTGAGGACTTTCTGGCTTACTGGGATACTCACAGAACACCAATGGTCCATATAGCATTTAAGGGAGACACTGCTCATGACACTTCCTCATGCAACGCTCCTGCTCACTGATGGAACTGAATTGTTCCTCTCCTGCCAGGCAGAAAATAAAGCAGAATGAAGTGCAAGCAGGAATACTGTAGGGAAGTTGCAGCTGTCCCTCTGTCTGGGAGAGAGGCCGCACCCCCTTACAACAAGGCCTCTGGAGGGGCACAGTTCAGGGGGGGAATTAGCACCACGGCCTCTACCACTCAGTGGGATAGAGCAGTTAGTAACCTCAGAGCCCAGGCCCTCAGGCAGGGTGGGGAACCAGTCAGGGGTCCTGGCTCTGGCAGACTGCTGACAAACACAAGTCTCTTGGCCTTGAGTGCGGGGCTTGCCACCCTCAGGTGAGGTGGTAGGGGGCAAGGGGACCCAGGCCCACCCAACTCCACCAGGTCCCAGCCCAGGACCCTAATAGTGGCAGTGGTCCGCCGGGAATCCAGCCACAACACGCTAGCCCGTGGTCAGTCAGCAACACAGCCAAACTATATTCAGCTTCCCTGGGCCACTTCCTACACTCCCATTCAAGGGAAGGGTTGCCAGGCATCTGGTTTTTGACCAGAACGCCCGGTTGAAAAGAGATCCTGGCAGCTCTGGTCAGCACATTGACTAGGCTGTTAAAAGTCCTGTCGGCGGTGCAGCGGGGCTAAGGCAGGCTGCCTGCCTGCCCTGGCTCCACACAGCTCCCGTAAGTGGCCAGCATTTCCTGCCAGCTCCTAGGTGGAGAGGGGCAGCCAGGGAAGCTCCGTGCATTGCTCCCACCCCCAGTGCCACCTCCACAGCTCCCATTGGCCAGGAACCACAGCCAATGGGAGCCGCAGGGGCAGCACACACACTGCACAGAGCCACCTGACCGTGCCTCTGCTTAGGGGCCAGACATGCTGGCCACTTCTGGGAGTGGCCTGGAGCCAGCAGGCTGCCAACCAGAAGTCACCTGAGGTAGGCACCGGCCAGAGCCCACACCCCAAACTCCCTCCCACATCCCAACTCCTTCCCAGAGCCCACACCCCTTCCCATACCTCAACCCCTTCCCCCGCCCCAAGGCCTGCTCCCACACTCCAAACCCCTTGGCCCTAGCCAAGAGCCCCCTCCTGCACTCCAAATCCATCATCCCCATCCCAGAGCACACACCTACAGCCAAAGCCCTCACTCCCTCCTGCACCCCCAGCAAGGCAGGGGAGAGCAAGTAACAGAGAAAGATGGGCTGAAAGAAGGGGGGGTAAGGCCTCAGAGAGGGGACAGGTAAAGGGTGTTCAGTTTTGTGCAATTAGAAAGGTGGCAACCTGGGTCCTAGAGTCATCATTCATCTCACCAAGGTAAACTGCTAAAGGCAGCCCCAACAGTGCCTCAGCCTTTCTGGCAACCAGCAATCCCTCTAGGGCTCAGGCACTGTAGTGGCCCTATCTGCTCCAAGCTCTAGCAGCAGGAAAAGGCTATCCTACTCCTTCCCCCAAGAAAGCTGGAGGGCCCACCTTTTATATTTCTGGTTCCTGGCCCGCCCCTCTGCTTTCAATGTGGCAGGCATGGGTGTCCTGGCTCTTCCCACCAGAGGGCGGTCATGGCTGTCCCTCTGTCCATCTGGGAGGGAGATCACACCCCTCACTACAGGTACTAATCAATTAGGCTACTATGGAAAGGTTAGATCACAAACCATTAGCTAGTTATATATTTAGACAGACTTCTGTGAGCCATCTCTGTGACAGTCACTGTGGTTTAATGGTCTGAGACTGGATTGAGGAGCTTTCCCAAGAAGTTTATCTGTGGGAGGGTCTGGCCAGCATGAGCGGTGTTGATTCTCTAAGGCCTGATGAAGCTATTTCCTCCTTCACTTATAGACTGCACCTGGGAGGCCCAGGCCTCTGCCCTGATAGGGAGTGGGGCTATAAAAATAAGTCCTGGGCCCTGGCTTAGGGAAACTTATACTAAAGAAGAGAAGTTCAGAAATCTAGACAGGGAAAAAAGCAGGAACTGAAATAGGGAAAGCATTGTAAGGGGGGGGGCTCTGAGGAGCTTAATCAGGGATAGAGCTGGTAGACAAACCTTAGATTGAGAAACTGCAAGAGCTCTTAACAGACCAGCATGGCTTTGAGAAATATAGGGACTTAAAATCCATGGGACTCCTTTTATAATGTCTGTGTTCATTCACTTGTTGGGCCCAACCTGCTTTTTCTATGTGGGGAACCACTGAAATTCCATTTGTTTTAAGCTAGGTGTTGGACAAGAGCTATGGGAGAGCTTAGCCTAAGGGCTGCCCAAGCCCCACTCCCACCACAATCTTGCAGCACGTATTTTCTGGCAAAACCAAACACAGCCCTCTGGTGGGCAGGTTCTGCAGCAGTAGGCAGCCTTGTTATTTTCCCTTTGTATTTCTTGTTTTCCTTCCTCTCTTCCACTGATCATACTCTTCTCCACCAGAAGTGAGATGTACTTTTGCCCATTGTGTTGTTTCCTACATCTCTCCTCATATAGTCAGATGACCTAAACTTCAGGTGCTAGGTATGCAAAAGGGCCAGAAGAGGTCCTGCCCACACTGTGGTGTTTTGGAGACTCACATAAAGGGTAATTTTGTTTTGGTAGTGCTTCATATGCACTCACAAACCAATTTGTCCGACATCACTGAACCTTTTTGAGTATTGCCAACCTCTTTCATTCAAAAATCATCAGCCAGAGCCCTAAAATTGTGAGATTGAAAAATCCTTTTAAAAACTTAAAAAAAAAAAAAAAAAAAAAAAAAAATGAAGTGGAGATTTTCTTCTAATCAGATGAACCTGAGAGCTGGGGCTTTGAGAAAAACATCAACTATAATGAGAGTTGGCAACAGTCCCTTGTATTAATATTACTTATCTCTTATAAGACTCAGTGGGGCATCCCTTGATTTACCTGGGACTATTCACACGGGTAAATTCTTTGCTGGGTTGGGGCCATATAGTATCTTGTAGTCATTGCTGTCAGATCCCTCCACAAACATGCTGCTCAAGCTTCTGAAAACAAGTTCACACTGGGTGTGTGTAAACAGGGCCGGCTCCAGCGTTTTTGCCATCCCAAGTGGTGAAAGGAAAAAAAAAAAAAGCCGCGATCGGCAGCACTTCAGCGGCAGCTCTGCTGCCGCCGCTTCATTCTATTATTCGGCGGCAATTCGGCGGTGGGTCCTTCCCTCCGAGAGAGACTGACGGCCCGCCACCGAAGAGCCCGACGTGCCGCTCCTTTCCGTTGGCCACCTCAAGCACCTGCTTGCTGCGCTGGTGCCTGGATCCGGCCCTGCGTGTAGAGCCTTAACATAAATATTAGTACAGTCACAAACAGACTAGCAACACGTCCTCTTGTGTCCATAGTTACTCCAATATTAGTAACTTCTTGTTACAACTTCCACACTGCCCTGACTTTGTGCGAGTAGTACTGAAAGGTGAACTGTCAGGTTGGAGGGAGGTCACCAGTGGGGTTCCTCAAGGTTCGGTTTTGGGTCCGATTTTATTTAATCTATTTATTACTGACCTCGGAACCAAATGTAGGAGTGGGCTGATAAAGTTTGCGGATGACACAAAGTTGGGAGGTATTGCCAATTCGGAGAAGGATCGGGATATTCTGCAGGGAGACTTGGATGACCTTGTAAATTGGAGTAATAATAATAGGATGAGATTTAATAGTGAGAAGTGTAAGGTGATGCATTTAGGGATGACTAACAAGAATTTTAGTTATAAGCTGGGGACGCATAGGTTGGAAGTGACAGAGGAGGAGAAGGACCTCGGAGTCCTGGTTGATCGCAGGATGACTATGAGTTGGCAATGTGACGTGGCTGTGAAAAAAGCTAATGCGATTTTGGGATGCGTTAGGCGAGGTATTTCTAGTAGGGACAGGGAGGTGCTGCTTCCGTTATACAAGGCGCTGGTGAGACCTCATTTGGAGTACTGTGTGCAGTTCTGGTCTCCTATGTTTAAAAAGGATGAACTCAAACTGGAACGGGTACAGAGAAGGGCCACTAGGATGATCCGAGGAATGGAAAACCTTTCCTATGAAAGGAGACTCGAGGAGCTCGGTTTGTTTAGCCTAACCAAAAGAAGGCTGAGGGGGGATATGATTGCTCTCTTTAAATATATCAGAGGGATAAATACCAGGGAGGGAGAGGAATTATTTCAGCTCAGTACTAATGTGGACACGAGAACAAATGGATATAAACTGGCCGTGGGGAAGTTTAGGCTTGAAATTAGACGAAGGTTTCTAACTGTCAGAGGGGTGAAATTTTGGAACAGCCTTCCGAGGGAAACGGTGGGGGCAAAAGACCTCCCTGGCTTCAAGATTAGGCTAGATAAGTTCATGGAGGGAATGGGTTGATGGGATAATGTGATTTTAGTCAATTAGGCAATAACGTGCCATCGCTGGTAAAATGAGGGTCCAGCTGGAGATTCTTGCCTGTATGCTCGGGGTTCTACTGATCGCCATATTTGGGGTCGGGAAGGAATTTTCCTCCACGGTAGATTGGCAGAGGCCCTGGAGGTTTTTCGCCTTCCTCCGCAGCATAGGGCAGGGGTCGCAAGCTGGAGGATTCTCTGCGACTTGAAGTCTTTAAATCACGATCTGGAGACTTCAACAGCTGAGTTAAGAGAAAGTGGGTGGGTCAGCCTTTGTGGCCTGCATCATGCGGGAGGTCAGACTAGATGACCATAATGGTCCCTTCTGACCTTAAAGTCTATGAGTCTGAGTCCGCTCTCTTTCCCATCCCTTTCCCTCTGGAATCCTGTTTCTCTTTTGTCCCTGCCAGCTTGAGCTCCTTCCTCCCTGAGCTCCCTGATTAGCGCGGGGAACTTGTCTCCTGGTAGTCAGCTGACCTCTCCTGTAACCTGTGGTTTAAGGGTGGAGTATTGAAGTGCAGGGATCTTCTCCCCAGACAGCTTCTTTTCGCCATGGAATGTCTCCCACCCTCGTGGTGTCCTTCTGAAAGGTGGGTCCCTAGGGAGCTGCCTGTCCAGCCTGTGCCTAAAGCCACCACTAAAATGACTTATGTTCACTCTCCTGCTTTGCTAGCAGACACATTTTATAGCACTACATTTCATTTGTTTGTTTCCTTCTGTCACTGAAATGAAAGTTGTCATCGGATTTAGATGCCCAGCTATGTTCCCTTAAACTCTTTCCTCCTCACTTTTCACATGCACATGTACTTTCTTCCTCCCAGGGTTTCTAGTCAGAGCTGGAGAGGCACCCCTCCTTTTTGCAGGAACACACAGAACTGGTTTTGATATCATGTACAGTACAAATATGCACAGTGTGAATGGATATGAAAGTTAAGGAACCCATTGTAAAAATCTTACACAGCAGAGAAAAGTTATTAAAATATTGACATGACTTTTCAGTCCAACCGGCTACACCCAGAAAACTAATCTGATTTTTTACTCTCATTTTGAACTGTACAGAGATGGGAAAAAATACATTCTTTGTGTCCTTCAAGAGGCCTATTATCTGATCATTAAGTAATCCAAACTCATTGCTTTGATTTAAATAATCACATAGCCAGATGAATTCACTGTAGGTAGGCGATCTTACTTCATGTAACCTTGGCCTTGCGCTATTACAATATAAAATCCAAATGTTACGTATTATATTAAGATGATCAGTAAATCAACCACCATTGTCTAAATAATCAAGTAATTTTTATCTCAGAAATCCTTCTATACCTGGCTACACTATTGTAACACCCCGATGAACCAAAGCACTAGAACATGTACATCGAACCGGTCTCGTGCTCAGATGTTTGTATCTTGTTTTCAATAAACGTTTAAATCTTCTCTCTAGGCAGCCTCCAGCTTTTTGCCTCAGAGAGCTGATCTTGCCGGGCAATCTCAAAACCAGATGTTGGTTGTTTATTTGGTATAGATGCAAGACAGTTAGTTGGAGAAGGGAATAGTGCAGCAGAGGCAAAGTGGCCAAAACAACAGGGATGTAGGAGACGAGGGAGTAGCAATGCCGATAGCCTAAAAAGATGTCGTCCAATGGAACGTCAGGTTCGCTAGTCTCTGTTCCAAGACTTCTAATGCTATGGAATAACGTTGTGTCCGTGTGTGTGTGTGCCTAGATTCCGGAGAACAAGATGGCTGCGACCGAATGTGGGCAGGGTAGGGACCAAATCCTGGGAAATGGCTCACAGTCCAAGTAACACGAGCAGAGCACTCACACAAATGATTCCATCCTCCACAGCCCATAGCTAGTGTGCAGCTGAACCACAGCCGTGCTGTTTTGTAGGAAGGCTGGTGAATGCAGCTTGATGATTTCCCCTTACGTGGCACCCACTGGCGAGCCCCCAGCAGGCCCACTGTATATGCTGTCTATGTTCCACTGCAGAGAACCACCACGGCATGTCCACTGCGTTTTGAGCCCCCTGTGACTTTGCAAGTCTTGCAGGATTTTGCTCTTACGCAGTTTGTCCCTACATGAGATGATTTCTCTTTTAGTTCCAACAGAGTATAATTGTGTTTTAATGGCCCCACATACTACAGTAATGTGCTGGAGTGTCTTGTTGTAGCACGCAGTTCATATCTATTTCTATTTGAATAAAAGCAGATGCTTATCTAATATGAAGTAAAATTTTTATCTTGTCTGCATAAGTAAAAGAGCCATTTGCATACCCTGCTTTTGGAGTAACTCAGGCAACACCGACAACACAATCTCCATTCCAGCTAAATGTAATGTTCAAAGAAACAATTGCAAGCGGTTGAGTTTGTGTGGGTTGGCTGCAGAGGGATCCAGCCCTTCCGAATAAGTCAGAGCTGCAATAAGTCAAGAGAGTGGTTGTGCCAACGGCGGTTTGGCAGGCGTGTCCCTGCTAGCTTTCCATTGGTGCTATCACAGCATTATGTCACTGAATGGAATCTTTTCTTACCAAAAATATGTGGAAGTTCTTCTTTCCCCAGGAAGAAGATGGATGTGAAAAGCAAAAAGAGCAACAGTTGGTCTTTTATTGTCTAAATAATGAGACATTGGAACCAGGCACCACAGCCTGTGGTTTCACATCCCATGATTATGTCTGCTGAAAGACCACATGTAATTTGGGCGCTCAGTTGTTAATGGTGTACTCCATGGGATAAATTCACTCCAGTGTAAGCGAGAGCTGCTCCATAGAGATCAGCCTTTATACCCTATCTGCAGGGAACTCTACTGAGTGACTGTTCCATACAGTCAAAAATATGATTAACACTTCCCACAGCAGGTATCTAAGTACTCTGGTCTGTTCTTTGAAGACACCTGCAAGAAATCACTCATCCCAGAGGGAACACTGCATCACACTGATCTCTGGTACAATTCCCCTGAAGTCACATGGATGCTATGCATTCGTTTGGCTCATCTTGTTTCTTTAGCAATGAGAAGATGTTTTCAAATTATAGTTCTAGTGTGAGAGCATGGAGACACTACCCTAGTCACCTAAAATTGCTATTGCTAATATAATATTTTCTGTTGCAAAACTGGGCTGATTTGTCACGACAATTCCAATCACAGATAGAGTTGACTGAATACAGCAAACGATTCATGGCTATAGTTTAAATCTTAGCACATTCACCCTGACTGCGTGTGCACATCTTTTCTGTGCACTTTCCATGAATATTCTAGTGAATTAATTTACTGGCAGGAATGGTTGCCAAAACAGCAAATGTTAAGCAACTATTGCAAAATATTTGTGGAGCGAGAATTTTGAATTTGTAATTATAATAATTTGTCTGTGGAATCTGATTCTAAAGGTTCTACTCATCCAATTAGAATAGAAATATGCCCTGTGGTCCATTTCCAAAACACCTGGAATTATAAATAGAGAATATTTGCACCAAGGAAGGAAGAAACTTCCCCGTGGAGAGATTATCCCATGAATGACTCTGATGCAGTTTCTTGCGTCTTCCTCTGGTGCTGGCCACTGTTGGAGACAGGACAAAGGAGTAGATTGACCCTGGTCTGGCGATCCTTATGTACCTCGGAAGGTACGGATCAAGAACTACTTGCAGGATTATTCACTGACTTCATCTGAAAATCAAAATCATCTGAGAAAATTGTGATTTCTTTGCAAACAATTCACCAACTGAAAAAGAGGCAAAACTAATTAATTGAAAAAATATTTATGGCTTATTCACGAAGTTCCTCTCATAGGCCTGGAATGAGAGAAATAGCTGTGTATTTTTTAGAGATCTAGGTACTTCTCATAATGTCACTGTTTAAAGTAACCATTCTAGCAGTAGCTTCTAGTCTAATGGAGAGGGAATGGATGCATTGTGATACTCCTGTCTCATTTATTTAAATCTGGACCATTGTGCTAATGCAGAAGAAGGTGCAGGGACTGGTTTAGAGTAGAGATGGGCAAACCTACTGGTGAACCTCATGTTTTCAGGCTTTGCTTGTTTGACAACCTGAACTATTTCCCCCTGTCATTTTAAAGCCATGTTTCATCAATGGAAACGTTAATTAATCAAACCAGCCCCCTTTTTCTTGCTGAAAAGGAAATCTGCGCTCTCTTTAGGGCTAGAGGAACTCACCCAAAGATAGGCTGGCCCAAGAGAGTACCTGGGGAGACTGATTTTTCATTAGATCATTTTTTTTCTCTGCCTTGTCTCAGACCTTTATTCAGAGTGGGAATGAGCAACTCATAATGTAACTGTCTGAACCAATGATGTTTGAGTGAGTCTGAAATGCGCTGGCCTGTCCCTGTGCTGGAGTTTGTAGAAGATAGTAGTTCAAACTCTTCAGTGTTTCCCTGAAGAGGTTTATTGCTCCATAGAGTGGGACCGTGGTCTGGCTTTTCTGTGATTTTCTTTCTCTGTTCCAGTTAGTGGTGCTTCCTTCCTTCCTGCTGCAAGAGCAGCCCATTGCGCAGAGCCCACCTAAAACATGTGGGGTGGGGAGGGAGGAAACCTTTAACACCTGTCAGAATGGAGTGGCTTGTACGAAGGCCAATCCCCATCAAGGATTGTCTCCTGCTAATGTTGGAGGGACGTATTTGCTTTCCTTTGCTGTCACTATTCTGTCTTTCTGTCAATGGGCCAGATCCAGTAGCCCTTGCTCTGGCAAAACTTTCAAGGAAGAATTGCCCGAGTTAGGACAGAGTCATATTTTAGTGTTCATGAAAAACAAGTAAACTGATGAGTTACCATGGACCTGATGTGCTGACCACTATCCAGTCATCCAAAAGCTCCAAAGTACAATTCCTTAAAGGTGGTCTTCAGAAGAAAATGAATGTGGTGGTGCCCTTTTTTTGGTGCTCTATGACATATAAAGAAAACTTGAAAGGTTTTGTCACCTTCCTCCTAAACTGATTACAGGGTTTTTTTTCTTGTTTTCTTTACAGTGGAAATATCAGGATTGCCAAGTCTGGTTCTCCCTGGTTCTGTTGGAGAGCTTAGTTGACTCAGAAATGTGGGTGGCATCTCTCTCAGCCTTTACCTGAAGGAGCTGGGACACCTCAACCAAGACAGCTTTTCTCCGAACACCAACCAGTCAAACAATTCCCATCAGAGTATTAGTCAGTCTCAATAAAACTCACTTCACTTCTCAATTAGTCAGGTTTCACTTCCTTGTTCCTCTAGTTGTCCAGTCATGTCCAGGGTCTTCTAGGGGAGCCAAGACCTGAATTCTGAATGTAAAAACAAGCAGAAAATAAGACTTCTGCTGTTCTTCAAAAAAGCCTTTGGAGCCTTCTTTACATATCAAAAAATAAAAACAAAACAAAAGGATGCCAGTCAAAGTATGTTTTCCTTTGCTAAGCCTTTAAATCGGTATTCAGTTTGCAACCATATGCTCAGCACGCTTGCTGTGACTCAAATGTCAAGTGTACCTTGTTGCTGGGCCACAAGGCCTTTGATTTGCAGACTTTCTGTCTCTGTCTGATGTGCTTTCCAGTCGTTCCACTGCATATCTAGCTCTATATCCTGTTTTTGGAATTCTCAATTGCAGAGATTTCTTTGTAGTGCCTTGTTCCTTGTCTGCTATAGCAGGACCATGTTTGTTTGCTCTGTTCTGTAACACCTAAGAAACAGGAGGGCTAGTGTGCTCATTGATGTGCCAGAAAATTCTGGTTCAGAATAAGCCTGGCTCTGTATACGGTTTCATGCCTGTATTAAGCATGAGAGAGATCCTTGTCAGACTTCCTGTAGGTCATAGAATCATAGAAGATTAGGGTTGGAAGAGACCTCAGCAGGTCATCTAGTCCAACCCCCTGCTCAAAGCAGGACCAATCCCAACTACATCATCCCAGCCAGGGCTTTGTCAAGCCTGACCTTAAAAACCTCTAAGGAAGGAGATTCCACCACCTCCCTAGGTAACCCATTCCAGAGCTTCACCACCCTCCTAGTGAAATAGTTTTTCCTAATATCCAACCTAGACCTCCCCCACTGCAACTTGAGACCATTACTCCTTGTTCTGTCTCTGCCACCACTGAGAACAGCCTAACTCCATCCTCTTTGGAACCCCCCCTTCAGGTAGTTGAAGGCTGCTATCAAATTCCCCCTCACTCTTCTCTTCTGCAGACTAAATAAGCCCAGTTTCCTCAGCCTCTCCTCATAAGTCATGTGCCCCAGCCCTCTAATCATTTTCGTTGCCCTCCGCTGGACTCTCTCCCAGTTGTCCACATCCCTTCTGTAGTGGGGGGACCAAAACTGGACTCAGTACTCCAGATGTGGCCTCACCCGTGCTGAATAGAGGGGAATAATCACTTCCCTCGCACTGCTGGCAGTGCTCCTACTAATGCAGCCCAATATGCCATTAGCCTTCGTGGCAACGAGGGCACACTGACTCATATCCAGCTTCTCGTCCATTGTAATCCCCAGGTCCTTTTCTGCAGAATTGCCACTTAGCCAGTTGGTCCCTAGTCTGTAGCGGTGCAGGGATTCTTCCGTCCTAAGTGCAGGACTCTGCACTTGTCCTTGTTGAACCTCATCAGATTTCTTTTGGCTGAATTCTTCAATTTGTCTAGGTCACTCCGTATCCTATCCCTACCCTCCAGCGTATCTACCACTCCTCTCAGTTTAGTGTCATCCATGAACTTGCTGAGGGTGAAATCCATCCCATCATCCAGATCATTAATGAAGATGTTGAACAAAACCAGCTCCAGGACCGACCCCTGGGGCACTCCACTTGATATTGGCTTCCAACTAGAGCTGTTGATGACTATCCGTTGAGCCCGATGAGCTAGCCAGCTTTCTATCCACCTTATACTTCATTAATCCAATCCATACTTTAACTTGCTGGCAAGAATACTGTGGGAGATCATATAAAAAGCTTTGCTAAAGTCCAGATATATCACGTCCACCACTTTCCCCATATCCACAGAGCCAGTTTGCCTTCTATGATGAGCTATCAGGTTGGTCTGGAATGACTTGCCCTTGGTGAATCCATGTTGACTCAGTTCCTGGTTGGTAAGGAGTGAATTGAGTCACTGCCCGGAGCTGTAGGTCAGTCTTTAAGTGCTCAATGCATAAGCATTCTTGTTTGTGTTCTAATAGTGTCTTGAGGCCTGTACATATGTGGTGCTCTACCTCCATAAAGAGAGAGACATCTCTGCCCCAAGGATCTTACAGTCTAAGCATAAGGCAAGAGACAGATACAAGAAACATGCAGGAGGAGGAGAAGGTAACAATGAGACAGTTGTGATCAATGTGGTAACCAGCAGTCACTGCACACATCTGTCTAACCACTGAGTGTTCTGTTTGTACACAGCAGAAGGGAGTTTTTTGGGGAGATTTGAAGGACAGTTTTTTGTGTATGCAGCTCCTCGTAAAATTCCACAGCAGCTCATCTCCACTTCAATTACAGATCTAGCAGGGGAAGTCTCGATATCCTACCACTTTGTTTAAAGCTCAGTGCTGGAATTTTCTGTTTTTTTCCGGGGACCTCTGTCCTAAGGAAATCTTGGTGTGCAAGTGCAGAAGGCTTAAAAAAAGGGAAAGTTCAATTTTTGCTTCATTTCTCCTGTTTAAATATTTGTATTCCTGCCTTTCCACTGGAAAAAACTAACCTTGTTGTGGAATGTTATCCCCTTGCTGGCCATCCCATGGTCATTCCTGTCCAACAGTGGCAGTGTGCCTGTCCTGGGTTGGTGAATTTCTAGCAGCATCTGTTACCCTCATTACTGAGACATCACTGATCAGAGCTTTGCTTCTACTTCCATGGCTATGCATTGCTATTCTTGGCCTCTTGCCTTCCACCTCAGACATGGACGGTGCACTTGTCTGTTGAAGGTCTCTGGTGTTTGGATTTCATTATGTCCAAATTTCATTTGTTTTTTCCGTCTCTTCCCTTTGTTGCAGTAAAATGCTCCACTGTAGGATCCATTAAAGATGGCTGGATTCAGCTGGAGCCTAAAGTTGTTTCCAGGGATGAACACTCCATTCATGATGAGCCGCTTGCTTTGATTAGTGATCTGATGACAGGCATGACCTTGGACTTTGTTTATATTAGAGATGCCTGGTTATTTCAGTTGCATTTAGTAATCCCACTTGATGGATGTCCTCCCAAATCCTCATGTGCCCCCCAGGCCAGACCAGAGCACATTTTACCTGAGTAGCAAGAAATAGTAGAGCCGTGAATGATACCAACGATGAAATCTCAGGATCGGGTTCTCAGTTTGGCAGTCCTCCTTTCCTCTTTCTTACAGCTTTGTTTGGGAGACCACTGCCAGGGGGTCTGTGACATGGTTTATTCTCCTTTTGTACACAGGACACAGGCACCTATCACAAATTCCTAATTGGATCATCCCGTTTTATTTCCATATCCTACATGACCCAATAGGGAAGGGCTGTGAGGACAGATCTAGGCATGGGCTTGCATACTCGCACAGTTAGTGAGAATGCTACTATGGGAATTACATCTACCACATCTGTCTCCAAAACAGTGGGCTGGGTCCAGTTCCTGTTGAAGTCACTGGCAAAACTCCCAGTGAGAGCGATGGAAGTAGTGCAGGGCCCATTGGTTGCATCATCACTCAGAGGAAGCTTGGGGGGCACAGAGGACGTAATGTAGGAGACACTCGGGTAAAGCCAGACAATCACTGCATTTAAGGCTTGATCCTATGAGGTGTTGAGCACCCTTAACTCCCACTGAGCTCAAGTTGGAGTTGAGGTCTGCACTTCCCAGGAGTCACTCAGCACCTTGCAGACACTCATGGCTGAATTCTGCCTACATGCCTTGTGCGTCCCACAGTGATGTCAGCTGGGTTGCAAAGGACATAAAAATGAGCAGAATCTGGCCCTGAGAACCCCACTGCAGCATTCCAATGAGGCTGCTGCGTTAGCAGAGGCTTCCAGTTTCCCCATCTCTTGGAAAGTAATTTTCAGGGATTTCAGGTTCTCGTGCCAGAGGGATCTGTGGCCTGTCAAAAGACATTGGATATTTAACAGGCAAAACTAAGGCCAAAGGAGTTCAGCTTATTCCCCAGCTAATGTTTCCAGTCACACGGATGTTTCCACTTTATTGGACAGTTGCTCTAGTTCTAAATGGGTGTTTACTTTACCAGGCAGTTAATAGCTCTGAGAGACTTTGCGCCAGTTGCAGCCTATCCTCTCCTTCCTAGAAACCGGACTCGGGCTTGGTGTGTGAGTATCTACCGGCACAGCACCTCCTTGGCCCAGTGTTCTTATCTTCACCTAGGGTGACCAGATGTCCTGATAAAATCGGGACCATCCCGATATTTAGGCGTTTGTCCCGTGTCCCCACCGATGTTTGTTTGGTCAGGACGCAATTTGTCCCGATACTTTGTGGCGCCCCCCCCCCCCCCACCCGCCCCATGTGTCCCGATATTTTCTCCCTCTCATCTGGTCACCCTATTTTCACCCCCAGCCTTCTCCGTGGAGCCATTGATTATTAAAAGGCCAAGTCCCCTTGTGGGGTGACCCATTGTTCAGCCATTTCATTCAAGAGCCCTCCCCCTCCTTGTGATAACTGCATCTGAGAGTCTTCTGTTGAAGTACATAGCTGCAGGCCATGGGAGTACAGGCCTCATTGTGTTTCATGTCAGATTTGAATGGTAGCAGTGGCTAATTATGAATTATTGTTAAAAGGACAATTTCAAGGTACAGTGTGTCTCTCTCTCCCCCCCCCCCCCCAGCCACTTTCTTTCTCCCTTCCTTGGGAATCTGAAAAGGAAACCGGTCTTCTTCCTAACCCATGTTCCCACCATCATGCATGAACCAGTTCTTGTAGCGTTGCCCTTCAGTGCAGGGCTTTTGCTGCCCTCCCAAGGAAAAATCCATGGTGGGAAAAACCAAATGAAGATCCCCAAACAACTCTGAAGCCAGGGCTTGCTAGAGCTATTTTTTCCTTCGAGGGGAGAGGTTAGCAACCTCATGGGAAAAGCGGGGGAGGTCCCACCTTTCCTCATTCCCCAAAATGCACAGACTTACACAATTTGCTTGGAAAGCACGCACCATGCCACCGGATCTCTCGGTCTCCACATAAAGGGTCTATTGCTCTAAGCTGTCCTATTGGCGCTCTCTCTTCCTTTGACAGCCTGGCCCCCCTGGCCTACAATCGCACGTTAGCAGGAGTTCGGCCAGAGCTGATGTCCATCAATTAGCCACTGCCATCATTCAGATCCCTGCAGGGTCCCGAAGGAGCATGACCTAGAATGAAGCTGCTGCCTTGTTCCACTCTGTGGCCCCACAAGAGCACTCGAGCTTGGGGAGCAAGGAGAGAGGCATGCTACATTGGTGTCACTTCCCTCCCACAGGTGTACAGCACCTTACGCCTGGCCTCCCATTCCTTTGCTTCCCTCCAGGCTGCGTAACAGAGAGCACTGGGCCCATTGTTAATATTTCATCCATTTGTTCTAGAAAAAAAAAGTTTGCAAAATTTCCCCTTAAGAGAAGCAGGTGAACTCTGCATAGAGGTAAAATGAATTAATGTGTTCAGTCGGTCAAAGGTTAGGCAAACCAGCCTTGACAATATCCTTTAGATGCAAAATCATGTAAATCGTTAACATTAACTCATCTGCACACTCCTTGCTGCAGAGATGCCCTGGGAACTGGGTTAGGACTGGAAGTTATAGATATAAAACCAATGATGTAGGAGTCCACACAAAGAAATCTACCGCCTTTCTGAAACGGCCTTATATTTGCACCAGAAGCAAAGCCCCTGAACTTCAAAGAAGCCAGGATGTGAATTCCAAGTGTTCACCCCATAGTCCAGTCAGATGGATCCAACTAGAACACCAGCTCAAAACCCTCTTCAGCTTTACACCAGGTCAGATCCGGATCCAAACACTGCAGGCCAGCCCCAGCTCTGCCTGTGATGAAAGTAAATTCTGCATACAGATGATGACGCTCCATGTTCTGCAGGAATGGGTTTATTTGACAACTTTAAAGTGTTCAGCTCTCTCTCTTTTCATCAGTTCCTTGTAGAGTTAGTGTTTGTGGAGTATTATTTAGTGTGTATCCTTCAGTGGCCGTTCGGCCTGTGCAAGGAGAATGGCAGCAGGCCCTGAGTGGCATGGCTTCACTCCACACACTAGCAAAGCCAATGGCTGTATATTTACCTGGTTTGCAATACAGTATATTCAGCGATGTTGACTCTGAATACCACACAGTGCTTCCCCTAAATCTGTTAAATTATGTTAATTAATCCTCATGCCTCAAAGTCGCTTTCCACTGGTTTATCCACAGTAGATTTCAATAACTCCAAATTCAGAGAGGTTAAACTACCTGGCCTACATTCTCTTGGATCTTGTCCATGCTTTTCGGGAATAACAGCAGTTAGGTCATGGCAGTTGTGAGTGTTCTTTCTAGTCGCCACTCGCTGGGTCTGAAAATCCTAGAAGACCGCATCTCAATGGGAATTCTGTTCATGGAGCGGCTGGAGGAGCTGGGACATCCCTGGGCCAGAATAGCAAAATTCAGAGGTGAACATGAACTTTTGCAAGGTTTGTGGAAGGGGATAGCAGAAGGTTTCAGACCCTCTGCTCTGGTGTGGGCCTCTCTCATCAATTCACTGTTATGCTGTATACAGGGGCAAATCTTGCGCCCTACTCCTTGTTATGGTTCTGCTGCAGAGGCCAGGAAGGAGGATTTTTGAGTGGCCATTCTGGAAGTGCATATCCCCAGTGTGGTGGGAGAGCCAAGTTCCCCAGGGGATTCCTGCATCAGGGTGCCTGGGGGAGGTAGTTTGGATCACCTGACTCTCTTCTCAACTGCAGAAGAGGGGGCCTATGGCTGTGGAGGCTATTTCAATTACTGGTCTCTGCAGAGTGCCCCATAGTCTTCGGGCGAGAATTCCTCCAACCTTCCTCTATGGAAATCCCCACCGCCCAGCATGGTTATTTAGTCAGGGCGCTAGCTGATGATTTACCCTACTGTCTAGCTGAAATTAGTGGCTTCCTGCTTTACTTTATTTTGTAGCTACTGGTGTCACATTTTTTTTAAAGAAACCCCAATGGTCCATATGACTAGGGGACAATGAAGCTTAGTTAACTTACTAAGACTGAGCTAAGATTAATATTTTGAGAAGGGCATGGCTGAAAAATGGTATTTTCCATGAAAAGGTTTTGTTTATTTCCAAATTTCTCATGAAGACTTTTGATTTTTCATCTAAATGAAAAACTTTGTTTGCTGTTCCCCTCTTTCTCCTTTCTCTTCATTTCACCTTTTTATTCCACTAGGAAGGGAAGAAGAGTGGAGGGGGGAAAAGAGAGAGAAAGGTATAGCACTACCAAACCCCCTGAACTAAAAGCCCAAATGCTTTTGATTATATTTGGGGGAAAAAAAAAAAAAAGTAAAAACCTTCAATGGAACAAAATTTTCCACAAACATTTTGTATAGCCTGAAAAGCCTTTTGTTGTTGTTGTTGATAAAACTTTATGATGAAAAAAAATTCAACTAGCTCTAATTGTGAGTCATTTATTTCTGATCTGTGTATTTATCTGAACATATTTACTCAAACCTCTGCATGGCAGATCATAAAATTCTGTTTTTTTTATTTTAAAAGGCGGCTTCATTTAAATTAATGCATTTCTGTCATTACCATAAAAATATTATTCACTTGAAAATAAAATTAAAAATTTGCTCCAGAAGCATGAATGGCCTGGATCATATGGAGAGTTTACTGTACATTTCTGCAAAACTCTTAGTACAAATCCAGATTTTATCCCCTGTCCAGAACAGTGCATTGTTTGAATAACTTACTATCACCTCTTCATACCCAGTGCTGCTGACACAGCCTACACACGACTAACCAAGAACCATGTTTTTAAGGAAATAATTTTAAACCTTTATTTTAGAATCAAATTATTACAGAGCCCAATTATTCTCTGGAATAATTTGCATTTATTAGTTCTTTATAAAAGATGCCATGGAACCATAAATATGAAGGCATTTCTCTTGTGTCTTTAATGCCATCCTTAATTACTGGTAGTCTGGTTGTGTGCATCTGCTAGGTTGGGGGTAACTGTGGGAAAGGGTCTTGGAATGCATATTGGCATTGTGAAATATGCATTGTGTGCGGCTCTTACGCCAAGCTTCTTTTGCCTACAAGGAAACTTGTTGCATTCTGAAGGTAACAAAGAGAATATAGACTGCCCAATCTGATCCATTCCAATTCTGAGTCTAAAGCGACCTCCTGGAGGGATTTCTCAATAGATTGGTACATAGATAACAATAGTTCCACACACAAAAACCCACTGTACCATGACAATTTTTCCTTGTCCAAAAAAGCCTGTCTTTAGTTTATAATGTGTTACTCCAAAAAATGGCATGTTAAGCTCCTGTGTAAATCTTTCCACGTTTGGTAATTAGCTGCCATAAGCCACTGCCAAAACACAGTAACACAATGGATTTTAGGAAACTTTGCTGAAACACAGTTAAAAAACCATTTTGTTTGCTTTGTTTCCTCTGTGGGAAATATAGGAAAAGACCACTTATAAATATATCAAAACTTAATGCTCCGCCTATGTAAATAGCCTTAAGGTCAGAGAGAGATCATATGGGATAGTGCACTGAAGAAGTTAAGAAAAAAGGATCGTTTAAATATGTTCATGTTTTTACGTTTATCAGGGAGGACTACAGCGCACAGATTTTTGGCTCTGATCTTTGAAGAAGCTGGGATGTGGATCCAAGCTCTCTCAGTGTTTGGAGGGGAGTCCAGGGAGATATTAGGTGCCAGAGTGTTACGGCAGGTCAAATGACAATATTTTGGGGTGCTGGATTGTTTTGATGTTGGGGTACAATGGGAGGTGAGATGAGTAATGTAATTCTCTAAAATGGAGAATGAAATTGTACTTTTGTCTGACATTTTACAAGGAATGTGAAGGTTGGAATGTCAGCCTCTTGCAGTCTCTTGTTGAATGAACTAAGATTCTTCCTCATTTTTTTTATTTTTGGATATTTTTGGTTGATTTTGATTTTTTTACTCTTTTATCTAGATGTGCAATCACTCTCCTGTTTGAAAGGAACTTCCCCAAAACCAGCCATTTGAAACATTTCTTATTGTTTTTAACAATTAAAAATGTGAGAAGGCAAATTTTGGAAATCATAGCAGTAGAGTGTTGAGTATTAAATCTTTCCCCCACAGACGGGAACTTCCATAGTGTTATTTAGGATTATATGATGCATCTATACAATCATGAGTAAATTTCAAATGGACATGGAAACAAAGAAATGGCCTGTGAAATCCTTAATTTACATTTTGCTGTTTTCATTCAACTGAATCGATTTGTGAACCTTGAAAAGATTTGCCATTAAGTTCCAGCTAGGTGCATGCAGATGCCTTGCTGTTTCTATTTGCATTTGATTCATGGTCTAGGAAAAAAGACCCTTCTGTTTGCAAGTGTTCAGTTCTTTCAGCCACGGAAGTTGTTTGTGGGCTAAATCTGATGCAGTAATTTTTTAGATAATATTTTTTGAGCAGAAATCAGAGCTGTTATATAATCAGAGCCCACTACTTCATTATATCAAGTGATGCCCAGAAAGATCAGACTGGCTAATTCACAATAAAAACTTGAAGTTTTACTTTCCAAACCAAGTTGTTTAAAGCACCTGCACCCTCCCCCCCAACCAAAACAACCTCCCCTCCCCACAAATCACAGGAGAAACTCTCTCTACATGGAGTGCTGTCCAATACACAAGCTAAAGTAACTGGAAAAACAAACAAATGGGGCTAGATCTCCTTTTTCTCTAGCAAGCTCTTGAGCACATGACAACCTGGCTGCTCAGGTTATGTGCCGGGATTTTGGGCTAACAATCAAAATAGCCAACGTACAACCACAAGGAGTTTTAATGAGTTCAAGAATCACTGAATTTTATTACAAAGCTATTCCAACTCATTTGTCAATGAAACAATGTATCCACTACAAAACACAGTGCATGAGAATGTTGCAGCGTTCAGTAGCTTGAGGATTTACTTATTTTGATTTCCTGAGTCTCTGCTTTGCGGTTTGAAAGGCGGTGTGTTCTTTTCTGATCTCTAGTTCAGTGCAGTGGGGTTGTTTTGGGATCACTACCCAGTCTGGAGCCCATCGGACCTGACAGAACTGTATTCATTAGAACAATGATTTGTTTATTACATGACTGACCCCTGGAAAGGCCAATGAGTTTCAAATCAGGGCCCACTCACAGCAGCTGAGGTTTGGGCTGCATATGATCTCCTAATTCCAGCTCTGATCAGTGCTGTGATAACTACTGCCTTAAAGTGAAAACTCCAGAGCATTTGGACAAAAAGGGTGTGCCTGCTTGCTTGCTCAGAGGCTGTTTGCGGCTGGAATTGAATTTCTAGGGCTCACTGCAGTGGCATCATCAAACTCAATGAAAACTGAGCACAGTAGAAATGCCTGGATAGGAAAAGCTGGGTCCGCATTTACCTCTCGATCACCCACACATCTGATCTCAGAGATTTTCTAACAGGCAGCTCTTGAGGTGACTATCCAGGGAGATATTGAGCTCAGCTTTGCCTCGTGAGCACTTACCAATGTATCAGTGCAATATTTGAATTCACATTTAGTGAGGCTAATCCGAGGACACATTTAAAAGACTTGCTCTGTGCTTTTGTCTCTTGTATTTACCATACATTCTGTTTCCTGAAACAGCCATGTGTATTTTGAACTTCTTCAAAGCCTCTTCCAGCTCTTATTTTCCATTTCATTTACAGTTTCCTTCATGGCAACCTGCCCAATTATTTGTCCTTCCGTGGTTCATCGGTACAGCAGCAAAAGGAGGTGGGGAAATAGCCTTAGGGCCTGAGTCAAGGCCCTTTGAAGCCAATGGTAGTCTTTCCATTTGGCTTTGGCTCAGGCCCTATGTGAGTAATGAGTTGTTTTTTGCTACCTAGTGACATTTTGGCACATTGCTAATAATATAACAATGCAGCACCACAACTGGACTGTGAACAATAGTAACAGTCTACAGAGAGCAGAGGAGGGAAGAGCTGGTCCCTTAAGACATAATAGGAAGCCTAAATTTAAAACTAAAAAGAACTCAGAATGTCTCAATGGCCCTGGACATTTGCTGTTGGATTTCCTCTGGTCGATGGGAAACTGAAGGGTGGTGCTTATACAATTAGGTTACGAATGCTATGTGAACATACTAGCTACATAATTACTTGTTTTTTCACCCCCGCCCACTACCGTACGTTCTTTTATTACTATGTCTCTGTTTGCCAGGCAGATTTTGTTTTCCTCCAATGGCCTAGTCTAACTCCTTTGTAATGTCAGTGGAGACACACCCATTGCTTTCAGTGGAGGGTGGCTCAGGTGCTAAACATTTTGGGTGAAATGCCCTTGACTTCAACGGGGCCAGGATTTCACCCTTTAATGCTCTGTACAGTGTTAAGCATCCCAGATGCACCAAACTGGTGGTCGAAAAGACCCCAGAGAATCAGTTATTGGTTTGACAATACAGAAATATGAGCGCCGAAGCAGGAGGGATATACTGAAATAACTAATCTGGAATAATTATTCTGGAATGGCTATTTTAGTAAATTTCCAAGTGTAGACAAGCCCTGACGGGTGAAATCTTAATATCCTAAACATGGTTTGTGACTCTCCTAAGAGAAAGCTGAGAGTTTGACAGTGTGTCTTCTTTTAGTCAAGTCTTTTGGAGATATTTGTATCCTTTTTTCATATATTTTTTCACCAGACTCTCAAATGAGACATTACAACAGGTCCTCCAGCAACTTGGTCTACCAAGAACATTTTGTTAAGGACATGTTCTTCCAGGTGTAAGAAATAATGTCTTGAAACTCCATCCACTGGGGTAAAATACCCTTTTTTATTCTATAAAACAGGCATGGAATCAAATGGAGGGCAAAAGTGACAACGCTATATAGGAAAAACATGAATTCCCACCAATGTCTCTGGCAAGTCTAGACTCTGTGCAGCATCACGCAGTAAGCATCCCGTTAACTACACCCATCTTCTTCTCAGAGCAAGAGTTCTTGTGCAGTAATTCAGGGTTCTTATCGTCACTAAACCACAACAGAGCAGAACCAGGGGGCTTGGCTATATCAAAGCGTTGGCATATGGAAGAGATTTAAAGAGCTGTCTTAAAGCAAAGCAATGAGCTAGAACATGTTTCCAAGAGGGGCTGGAGTCAGGTAGTATTAGGATATTTCAGTAAACAGTGGATGACCTGGGGTTTAAAATGAAAAGGGAAATATTGGGCTTGGAGCCTAGGAAAAGCTGACCAGCATGACTGCCTTTACAGGAGGCTGGGAGGGGATTTTACAATGATCCCTCCACCCCTTCCCCCCCCCCCCATTGGCTATAAGATTTTATTTGCGCAGGAGTTGTCTTCTGACACCACTTCTTCTTTTTTTTTTTTTTTTTAGGTTTTATGACAAGAGGCTGGAGACAGCAGAGCTGTCCTCAAACCATTCCGGACAGGATGGGTCCCTGGGCTGCCTCTGTTCCTGCCCTATTATGTAAGGGTCACATGATCCATTTCCAATCAGGAAGCAAAAATGTGTCCCATCCCTTCCCTGTCCAAGCCCTTTATATAATAGCCACTGGCTCCCAGCACACTGCAAAATTCCTGCCTTAGACGAGAGAGAGAGAGAGAGAGAGAGAGAAAGAGAGAGAGGCTACTTTCCATTCATGTACAGTGGAAAATGTCAGTGAAACGTAATCCAAGCTAGAATACCCCAAAGATATTCACAGTATTTTCAAGTGAGACACGTGTGTAGGTATTAAGACAGATCCTCCACCCTCATCCCATATTACAGCCTAAACTCAGCTGCTGCAAATGAAATATTGCACTTCAGGAGAGGAAGGTTGGAAGGAAAAGCAAAGAACTGGGAACTTCTTAGTGCCAGTTGGACTATTGATTCAAATGGAGGCAGGATCAAGCCCATTATTGCAGCCGGGATTATTCATAGCCTCTACTGTACAACGCAACTAGAATTTGCCTGGGATCTCAGAACAATTTCTCCTGCAGACTCCCTCAGTTTGGCAGGAAAACCAAACATTTTCAAAATTGCTAACTAAAATTGAGTGGCTAAAAGATTTGCAGAATGGGCTTCTTAGATTCTTGCTGAGGTGAATTAACTGACTCACAATTTGTGGGATTCATCCCCACTCGGTGGTAAATGATACGTACACGGTTTGTAGAGTTGGTCTTCAAAAGAACCTTTCTGAAGTAATGAACCAAAAGCAACTTTTAGTGACAAATTGGTTGTGTCCTGAAGTGGGCTGTAGCCCACGAAAGCTTATGCTCAAATAAATTTGTTAGTCTCTAAGGCCTGGTCTACACTGGGGGGGGGGGGGGGGGGGGAGGGGAGGATGTTGATCTAAGATACACAACTTCAGCTACGAGAATAGTGTAGCTGAAGTCGACGTATCTTAGATCAACTTAGAATTACTTCGCGTCCTCGCGGCGCGGGATTGACGGCCGCGGCTCCTCCATCGACTTTGCTTCCGCCTCTCGCCGAGCTGGAGTTCAGCAGTTGATGGGAGAGCGATCGGGGATCGATTTATCGCGTCTACACTACACGCGATAAATCAATCCCCGATAGCTCGATCGCTACCCGCCGATCCAGCGGGTAGTGTAGATGTACCCTAAGGTGCCACAAGTACTCCTGTTCTTTTTGCATATCTATCCTGAATCTTTAATGAAACAAAGCGCTACCTTGGTCTTTATTCTTTATATGCTATTAATAGCACATGTCCTTTTGGAAGCGCTGAGTAAGAACAGTTGCTATCGAGATGAGAGACCAGGAAGAGCCTTGCTCAAAAATAACAACTCCAAGAGACCCCCAAGAGAGCCTGATCCAATGCCTATTGAAGTCAGTGGGAGTCCTTGGTGTTGGGCCAGGATCTAATAGCAGTGGGCAGATGAACCATTTAAGAAACCCTGGGGGGAGAATGAAAAATTCAGATATTGTTGAAATTAATTTCTGCTCTGTTCTAACTACTTTGGAAATGTCTCTCACACTTCCTGTTCGTCCCTCATTCGTTCGTCATCTAGGGAAGTGGTGCCTCCTGTCGCCCATGAAGGGGAGTGCTGTGAGGTGCCAGTGTTCGTGGCTGAGGGCGTGTTCCTCCAACAGCTCCCAGGGATCAGACTGTAGGTGAGATGTATTTTCATTCTACACTCATGAAGATATACATCCATCACTAGTAACAGAAACTGTCCCTTAGTGCAGAACATAGTAAAGAACTGCACATTGTGTGAATGTGCTCAGATTGTAAACCATTGTCTATGGTGTGTGCATGTATGTAACCACTGATATGGGGACACCATGCTAAAATACCCTCTTTACAGTATGGTTAGAATAGTCAGTTTCCACCTTGTTTGCAGTTATAGCCTTGGCTAAGTTGAGTAGGGACCATGGAGCCAGGTTCTGGTAACCTGCGAGCCATTGTAATTTTCACAGAAACTAAGCAGAGCTACAATTTCACCTTTCCCCAGTGTACAAACAACATGAATAAGGCCAAGGAAGTGAGATGAGACTGCTAAGAATTGTGGCAAAATAATTAGTAATTAGTTGTTTGCCAAATCATTGAGAGGAAACTCTATATTCAGTGCAGTCGTACTCAAGGATCGTGACCTATAAACATCCTAGCAGCAGAGGACTGTAGGATGAAGACAAAATAGTAATGCAAACGATTTCATGTTAACATTCATCTAAGTGAACAAAATTAATTTTACAATTAAATGTAATTAATTAATTAAAACTTTTGTTTTTCTGTCCATGTTTTTCTATTGTAAATCTTTTTTTATAAATAAAGGTAAATTGGCTTTTTTTAAGTTGCCCTTAAACACTTTTTGAGAGACCATCTTTGTTATTACTGAGAGGTTTTCAGTGTATAATTATTTTCATGCATTTTCAGACTCCCGTTGGCAGTTCTTATTCTAGTAATGCCCCTGCAGTGCCTGTATACTGATAAAAGAAGGTCAGAAAATAAGAGAAATTTAATACAGTTGTTTGGCTACAAGGGGCTAGTCAGAATGTTGCTATTTAACTGAGCAAAGCAAGTTAATACATTTATAAAGTTTGCTCCCAGTAAACATTTGGCTTCTCTTCAACAGGAAATGATGAACTTTGAACTCATAATGCATGAAAATATTTACATTTCAATTTGTTTTATTCTTGTTTAGCTAGAAAAGACCCCTTCATTGCAACAGAAACTTAAGACCTGATTCAGCAAAACACTTAACATTTACTGGAGAAAATCTCTTCCTTAAAATCTTCATTAGAATTCAATTTCTTCCCCCCCCCCCAAAAAAAAGGGAGAAGAGAGAAAGAAAAGAAGAGTCGTGCACAGTGAAACCGTTCCTGATAAATCTTACATCTTTCACAGAACATTATTCTTTAGAAATGGAGAAGCTGGGCCAAATCAAATTCTCTGCTGCTGTAAATGGGTGAAACTCTATCGATTTCGATGGCATTTGGCCTGTTTACACAAGCAAAGAATTTGGGCCACAATATTTAGCTGTTATGGGTCCACTCCAGTAGGCGTCACTTATTTCTTGCCATGGCAAAGGGGGCCATAGCAGAATCCTTTCTGTGATGGTCCCTGCTGGCCTTAAAGTTTGCAAATCCTGCTAACTATGTACTAAGCCCCGTACTACAGCTTTCCCACTTCTTCTCACGGTGATGCTACAAAGCAAAGGAAGACGTCAATGACAAGAACTTGTGTCCAAGCCTGGATACCTAGAGTCCTTCTTGGGTCTGGCACAGGCTGTTCTCTCCATAATCACCGAAGGACTGCCATCCCCTAAACAGGCAATAACTGCTGATATTTGTGCAAAACACTGGTGCCACATTCTCTGTCTACAGCAGATTCACTGAGGATTACAGGATAAATGACCCAAGAGATCGGGAATGATGTTGGCTATTGAGAGACTACACAGCCAATATGTCAGTCAGTGCCATATGTGTTAAATCAGGCATCAGGACTGCATCCACCTGTTAGTGGGATGGTGGGGTAGGGGCTTCTGCCCAGCAGGGCGGGGGTTCTTGGAGCTTCAGCCCCACGGGGCACACCTGCTGGGGCTCAGGGCTTCAGTAGGAGTGGTGCTGAAGCCCTAAGTCCCAGCCGGCGCCTCCTGTGGGGCTGAAGCCCTGAGCCTAGCAGGTGTGCCCTGGCTCTCGAACTTCTGAAGATTGTCATATGCAGCTTGCAGGGTCAGTAAGCTTGGCCACCCCTGGTATATAACATTATCCCTGAGAATGGTACTTACTAGAATAGTATCAGGGGGTAGCTGTGTTAGTCTGTATCCACAAAAACAACGAGGAGTCCAGTGGCACCTTAAAGACTAACAGATTTATTTGGGCATAAGCTTTCGTGGGTTTTTTACCGGCCTCCTCGTTACTTACTAGAATGACTGACTTGAGCCGTGAGGTCATTCTAAGGAGTTCCACCAGCCCACGGCTTTTTGAATATGTCGTGAAAAAAGCTCCCTTTCGTTCTGACGTCACTCACAGAGGGAAAGAATCCTGCAAGCTTCCCAGAGCCACATCCCGAGTGTCTGAATTTGTTTCAATTGAATGACATTAAATTGGCGTGATCTACTGGCTTTTCAAACACTAAAACAATGATTGCGTAATTGAGCATCTACAGGAATCCTTGGGGGAATATATTGCAGTGAGGCTAGAATTTCACTAAACAAACTAATAATGATAAAAATTCCTGCTATCGATCCTCAATGTACAACATGACTGTATGCACTGGGAGGATTGGTTAACGTTCACTCCTGAACAGGGCCGGCGCAACCCATTAGGCGAAGTAGGCGGTCGCCTAGGGCACTACAATTTGGGGGGCGGCGACCACGGTGGTATTTCGGCGGCGGGACCTTCCGCCGCCTCTCTGGGGGGGCGGCATTTCAGGGCGGGGCCTTCCGCCGCCTAGGGCGGCAGAAAAGCTGGCAGCGCTCCTGCTCCTGAAACAATTTCCTTACGCCAATTTTTTTCATGTGTTATTTATTAAATCATTACACAGGGTGCCAGTTGAGATTTTATTTGACAATTGTTTTTAGTAAAAGACATTAATGTACAGTTCTGCTCTGAAAATGGTCTCTGTAAGCAGCATCATGGAGCGGTGTGTCAGTGACCCCAGTTCTGATATGGTAGGTTTACAATAAAGAAGATGGCTTTTCTATCTAGCATCTCTGTAAACTCATCCTGAGCTCTGAGAGTTGGCCCCTGTCTTGAACACCTGAAAAAAAAAAAAAAGGTTCTGGGGGCAAAAAATGTACTTTTAGTCTCCCTTGTGCAGCCACATTGCCTCAATGACACCTGTGCACTGAAAAGATTTGCACAGATGTTATTGATTTGCCCGGCGATCTGTAACTCAGTAAACAATTCTGTTGCTGGTGCACAAAAGCAGCTTATTCTTTCAGCTGTGTTTGTTCTGCAGAGTTAACATGGATAAAAAGTAGTAGAAAACTTGTTTTTGTCACTAAAGTCAATTGATCTCACACTGCACTCAGGGAACAGGTCTGTCAACTAGAAAGGTGCCATTTTCAGTCACTTTTCAGAGTAGGGATGATAACTCTTGTCATGGTAGATTGGAGAAAAAGCTTTTCATGTTAGGCTCTGGACCATTATGCGGAATGGGGCTGCTGGTGATGGAAGACCCTAGGCTTAAAACGGTAGAGCTGTTTCAGTACATTACAGTCCCCTTACGTTATACAAAGACTGCAAACTACATATATTTCGTAAGGGTTGTCAGTCTCATACAGATTATTTCCATGTGCAGCATAAAATGAAATTTCTGCATGTGGCAATGTCTGCATCTATGGTGTATTGTAAGCCGATGCCTTCTCATGATAGAACGTTACAAACCCCTCCCTTGTAATAGATTTTTATGAATGGCCATGCAGCTTTGATGATCATGTGGGGTAAGAAGGGTATAGTAGCAAAGATTTAGGAATGTAATGGCCAGCAGTCTCTGCCAAAGACTTATGAATGGAAATGTGCTGGTGGTTGGAACTCAGAACCAAGTATTTATTTATAACCAATTTATTGTAATTTTGGTATTACAAAAATCAAAAGGAATAATTAGGAAAGTGGATTCTTTGATTGTTTTGTTACATTAAAGATAATGCTTGTTAATTAGGAGGCAAACAATTTTGTGATAAGCTGATTAGTTTTCAAAGCAAAATATGCCACCAAAGAGAGACACTTCTTTTGATCTTCTTGGACAGAGAGACTTTAATATGCTCCCGAGAATGCATGAGTTAGGCTCCAATCCAGCTCTCACTGAAGATAACTGAAAGACTCCTGTCTACTTCAATGGGATGTGAATCAGACCCATATAGTAATTAGGGCCTTGCTTCAGCAAAGCACTCAAGCATGTGGTTAACTTTATGCTCTGAGTAAGCAGGGAACCTCAGAGGCGCTGGAACAATGTGTATAGTGGAGGTGCTGAGAGCAATTGAACCAAACTGTAAACCCTGAATATGATGGAAACCACTTCCAGCCAGCACCTTTCTTTCCAGCACCTATGGGAAGGAATCATTCTTCAGTTAGTATCACCCTTTTCTAAAATGGATACTGATATTAGACATTGCCAGAGTTCGTGAGGACAGGCTTTTAAGAGACAGGTTCTGAATAAATTACGTCTTGTGTTTTCCCTTCCTGAATTGCAGTTAGCTCAGTTTACCAGCTATTTCAGATCACTACAAAATATCTTAAATTATTACTTGTGTTACCATACATTTGTATTTGAATCCTCCTGGGATGTCTACCTTGTCATGTATTTGGAAAATCCAATGGAAAGCCCGTATATTATGGATCCCCATAGAGTAGTTTAAAGCAGATAAACTCTCTTGCAGCATTTTAAGTAACCGCTATGAATGTCTACTGGGTTTCTGGCATGGATCTGACCTGTGAAGCTAGATTTGTAGCTGTGCTTTTGGTTTAAATTAGTTCCAACTGCTCACAATTTGAGTGCTTGGAATTTGCCTTCACCAGTTTTTTCCCCCCCAAAGCCATGCAGTGTTCTCCAAGTTGAGTATTGTGACAGCTGGAACTAGTTGTATTTCTAAGGAGCACAGCTCCGATCCGGATATACTGATCCTCTAAGACATTTTGTGGTTTACAGTTCTTGAAATACTCAATTAAATTAACTTGGAACAGGTCCCCACAGGAGGGCACTGGCTCTACTCTTTTGAGCTAGGCAGGAGTAAGGTTTGATTTGCTTCTGGCAGTGCTTGTATGGAGCAGAGGCCAGAGGCTAACTGCCTTGTAGAGAGAGAAGGTGGGTGAGGTAATTTCTTTTACTGGACAACTTCTTTTTACACTCATTTCTCCTCTCACGCCTGTCGAATGTAGACATTGTACCTGTGGCGGGACGGATTAACCCCTGCGGTACCAGTGCGGGGCCGATCCGCCCTGTCAGGGGAGGCTGGTGCTGGTTGCTTTAGGCTGACCGCTTGGCTCTCTAAATCGTTAGCGAGGCCCCAGCATCGCTGAGTAGTGCCATGATGCCATGTGGGTAAGGCTGCAGTGCAGGGTCAGGTTTGGGAGAGGGAGGCTCTAAGTGAGTGGGCAGTAATATTTATTCCGGGGTGCTCTGATTTCAGAGTGAGGAGAGACTCACAGTGAGGAGTGAGTCTCTCCTCACTCCCACTGGCTGCTGGGAAGGAGCAGCATGTTTCTTCTCCTGGCCCCTACTTCTGGCTGCCGGGGAGGGAGTGTTTCCCCTCCTGCTCGCCTCCTCCACTTCCTGGATGTTTGCAATCCCCAGGATCCTTCCCCTCCCACCCTCTTCTCTGGTGCAGTTTGGCTGTCTGAGTGCACTGGGTCACTGCCAGCAGTAGCGGCGTGCATGGCTGAGTGAGGCAGGGCTGCGGACCTGCCCCCCTTAACGCCTGAGGGCACCTGAAGAGCTGTGCTAGGGCCCGGGCTGGAGTTCCCGTTAGGCACAGTTGGCACGTGCCTCCAGGCACCGGCATTCTAGGGGCAGATAAAAGTGAAAAGGGGGTTAAGTTTCCTTTCTTAGGGAAAACACAAAGGTCAGCTGTAGGCAGGGGAGGGGTGCTGAAGGTGCTGTGCTTAGGGGCGCGTAAGGTGTAAATCTGGCCTTGGCTAGGGCGGGGTGCATGGTGCATCTTTTTCTAAACTGAAGTATCACAAGGGCCACTGTTCACCTTCTCCACCTTGCCTGGTGGCATCCTACCAGCCCATTGCTCTCACAGGCGTGGTGCCTCCTGCCACCATCACGTGGGGATTGCACCGGCCCACCTCACGCCTGCACCCTGAAGAGGTGTAATTTGGACCATAGTGTGCAACTGGAAATCTAAAACAATATTGCTTCCAAGCGCACATTCATACCTCCTCCCTCACGTCCCCAGGCAGCTGTAGCTGGTGAAGGTGGTGCAAAGGGAGTGTTCACCCTTACAGCTAGTAACAGCTCCCCAGAGGCGGTGCTAGCCCATTTAGGGCCCTAAGGAGGACTATGTTTGGGCCCTTCCCCCACAATATATAATAAAAAGGGAATATGGGGCCCTCTGGAACTGCTCAGAGCCCTAAGCAATTGCTTACTTTGCTTATGCCTAGCACCGGCTCTGCTGCATCCCTGTGTTTTCTAGCTGCCTTCACTGAGGTAACACTAGTCTAATTGTTTAGTGGGTTCTCTCTGGAAAGGCAAACTGAGTCCTGTGTCGGATTACCAGGGGACACCTGATTTCCCCCCACATTGCTTCCATCTGTGACCTGGAGAGCAGGGCTGGTTAGAGTTTTGCTACATTAACAGCTTTTGTGAAATTCTGCCAGGATGTTATCGCACTGGTGCACAAAGCTCTCACGAATAACCTGTGTCTTCTGCTGTTGGAGGTACATTTCATCATTGTATCCCTCAAAGGCTTAAACTCCCCAAGAGTGAAGCATTTGTATGACTTTACATCGACACCTCGAGTGTTTCTGTAGTGCCTGCTATATCACCGTCCAGCCAGTTCCCCAGGTCTGCCTGGTTTCCATGAACGAAAAATTCATCCATATCTGTATAGCAAACTTGTCTGGCAATGCAGAGTGTTAATGACAGCAAAGTCTTTAGAGAGGTTTTTGAGTCTTTTCCACTGCGCTTTGCTTTTACAGGACCGGGTGAAAGAGGCGTTGGTTTCACAAGATCTGGATCTGTGGTTGCCTTTGTGCACAGCACAAATGTTCCCAGTATAAAAGAACTATCATCTTTGTAATACTTGGGCCATAGGAACATCCATTATGGTCTTTGTAGCCAGGACAATAACAGGGTTTAAAAGAGAACTAGATAAATTCATGGTGGTTAAGTCCATTAATGGCCATTAGCCAGGATGGGTAAGGAATGGTGTCCCTAGCCTCTGTTTGTCAGAGGGTGGAGATGGATGGCAGGAGAGAGATCACTTGATCATTACCGGTTAGGTTCACTCCCTCTGGGGCACCTGGCAGTGGCCACTGTCGGTAGACAGGATACTGGGCTAGATGGACCTTGGGTCTGACCCGGTACGGCCGTTCTTATGTTCTTATGACAACCAGCTAACACTGTCTCACTAAAGGGGTTCCCAATGGCTCCGTACTCAGGGAAGTAATGGACATGTTTGGCACATGTAGTTAGTACACTAAGCATCGTTTTGTGGTGAAAAGGGTTTTCTTGGCACAGGCTAGTCTCCGGCATTTGAATCCTCCTGGATAGCTACAGGATAGCCCCTGAGCTCTTGGGCTAAGTTAAGCACACAGAGGCGTTGAATGGTTGAGGCTATGTAAGGGAAGGTATATACAGCTGTGCCTGGTACAGAGGCACCACCTGTATGGTGCCAAGAGACACCAAATTGCTCTAGAATTCTGCTCTGCTTTGTCATGAATGCAAACTGGCCTCCAAAAGGCAACAAAGGGCAAATAATTAAGGCATATGTACACCATGCCAGTGAGTCTGTGATTCGACAGAGAGCTCCAAACTGTCCTCACACAAACAGAATACCTACAGCAGAATACATTACCCAGAGTTGGAACCATTCCTTACTCTGTTGGTTTCACTCACTCTGAATTAGAGGATGTAGCAAAACCCAGTGGTGTTTTCTCTACATTGATGTTGAATTGGAAAGTGCTGTAAGAATATTTTTGTAGCATGTATACAGTTGCTTCTGTTATAACTTGGTGTGCAGGGGTTGATTGGTTTGATACTATGCTTGAATGAAATGTACTTGAATGAATACTTCTGTTGCAATATTTGCTTGTACAATGTCCATCCTTGTCAATTCAGTAGCTCAGAGTTTCAGTAGCTCAGAAGTCTGCCATGTCTTCTTGTTGAAATGTGGCTAGTGCCACTAGATCTGCTCACATATTAATTAAAATAAAAGGATGGTCCAATGCTCATTTAATGGAGGGTCACATGTTGAAAGGCAAGTTTTATAACTCGCATGTTAGGGAGGATCACTGCAGCTAGGTGAGAATTCTCCATGATAAGTAAAAACAAAATGACTGGGAAGAAGCCATTATGACTAGTTCCTTCTAGAGGCATGGGATGTGTGCACCATTGAAAACAATTGTCTTTTTTTACTTTAGATTTCTCTTCCTCATCAGCAACTTATAAATATCAGTTTCACAGCATCTTGATTACCTGAACCAGTCGTATCAGTTATCAAAACTTCCTTTCCTCATAAAATATATGGAAATGCATATATTTTAAAGGAGAATTGCAATAATTCTGTTGGAGTGTGACCATCTAGATTTCCAAGTAAGATACCTATGTTCATCGAAGTGTCAACATTAGCAAACTGGCCAAACACTAGTCACCTGTGTTTTGGACATCCTGGGCCACTTTGAAATGTGGACTATCATTGAAAATAACCTGTCTGGCACAGGGGTAAAATTTGCAAAAGCACCTAAGTGACTTTGAAGTCAAAAAGAATCCTAAGCCACCTAGGCACTTTCACATTTTTACCCCAAATCTGCATATATCTACATGCTTTATATTTTAATCACAAAATTAATAATAATTTCCATCAGCAGCGTCAAAGGATTTTCAGAAGCCTCCTGATTGTTGGTTTCTGCTGTAGATAAGAGGAAAGTTGTCAGGCAACCAGTGCTATCATGGTGCATAAACTTTCTCTCTGGGATTTTAATGAAAAAGTATTTGAACAGCGAGAGAACAGAGAAATCTGCAAACATTAAATTTCCTTTTGTAAAAGTTTAATTTAACACACTTGTGAGCTACAGCCATTTAAAAAACAACAAACGTAGAAACTATTTCTCAGTAAAGTCTTAGAATGCAACAAAATGATGCATAGGACGGCACCATTGCTGGGAAATAAAACAAGAACGTACACAATCTCTTTAAATATAAAAAATTTACATCAGCTTGGAAAGAAACAAAATACAGGTGGTAAAGTGATGGGCTGCAGTTTACATACAAATTAGACAGGAATTCCCCTTGTCATCTTGGCACTTGTACTGAAAATGGCTTCGTACAGTACAAATCAGGGTGGCACTAAAAAGGTTCACTTATTCTGAACTGTACAATTGTATTGCACAACATCATTTAACTGATACTGGGCTCACTCCTACTTCAATTAAAATCAATGGCAAAGTCCCATTTACTTCAGTGCAAGTAGGAATTTATTCACTGTCTACAATTATTTGGTCTTTTTTTTTTTTTTTTTGTATCCTGAAGAGTAACATACAAATGAAGGTTTATCAAAATGTTTTGGACCTTCTTCCAGGGACCAATATAATACGTCCTTCCTAATACACTGAGGGAGTAACATACAGTCACTATTGGACCCCGGACAAATAAGAACAATGCCTGCCTTGATAATTATGTACCCTTTCCTTGTACAATACTGGACAGTCTAATTAAAAGAATCAACTAACTTTAACAAAAGTAAAGCTATATAAGCAGAAAGAAGATTTTTAAATTTGTAGAAACAAAGACAAAACCTTAATTAATCACCAAACTTATACAAAGTGTTGTAATCACATGCAGAAATCCAGTTATGCCATTAACAATCCAATTTGTCATTCGTGCCTTCTAGAGGAATAATGTAAAATAGCAGTAGATGCAGTTTTAATACATTGTTCATGAATTAGACTAGGATAGCACTCTGGACTCTTTACAAATATATGCCGGGGACAATGTAATTTTTCCTCCAACCTAAATTTGTCTCTTCATTCATGGTTTGATATCCTCACCCCTCTACCTTCCATCAAAACACACTCATATGTACACTCACTTTTACACAGAAAACCAACAGCAGCATTAAAAGGGTAAGGAATGCTCAGACATACTGCACGATCTGCAAGCCTAATACTCTTGGTGATAATGACTAGTGCAGGTATTTTTCTTCCTTGCTCACTCTGATCTGTCTCTGTTTCTTAAATGATGGAGAGCTAACTTCAATTTGTAAACATTCGTAAGTACATTACAAAAGTGGGTTGCCAGCTTTGAGTCCCTTTAGAAAAAAAAGGCAAAAGCTACACTGTTTGGAATGATAGATGCTCACTTATATATAATAATAATAATTAATAATAATAAAAAGTCACTTGGTCAGAGTTTTGTGCTGGCCTGCCAACACCAACCAAAAGCTGAAAATGTCAGATGATAGCACCATACATCTTTTAGAGAGATCTCCCCAAAATGTTTGCTATTCTGTTTTAAGTTTGTTTCCTAAAATGTTCTCTTGAAGATTGTCTAACATTAGGCATGACATGAGATATGGAAAATTGTATCTGTTTTCAGCTACTTGCTAGGAAACAGTACATTTCTCCATGGTAACTAGTAGGGCTTTGAGTGCTGTCTAGTGAGAGCTAGGCTCTTGTTTTCAGACTGATCATTTGAGCACCATGTACTGTAATTAAAAAAAAAAAAAAAAATCTTCCCTGTGTTTTTAAAGAGCACCATACAAAATCCCCAGTGGAGGAACTTGTAGCAACATTCTGCATTGCTATATGAACAGACCATGTGGCAAAACCTAGTTTTAAGGAGTTCCTTTTGTTCACTGCATAATGTATGTTGTCTTGAAGCTTCTACAGCTCTGTTTTCCCCCCTCCCCATAAAGGGTCCTTCTACCTAAATGGTTTCACCTCCTGGAGACACGTTCATTCCCACGATCCCGAGCACTGTGACCGTGCTGGCGGCAGGTTCGGCAGCACTGCACGTTGACAGTTGGAAGATGGCATCTTCCCAGAATCCTTAGGGTTTGACAAAAACTGAACGTGAGGCGGTCCCGCTCACAGATGAAGGCTGAAGGAGAGAGAATGAAGAGACAGAAATAACATTACCATGAATACAAGGTTTGATGCAAAAGTCTGTATTCGGCTGACAGTAAAGTAAATATAGGAACAAAGACCAGTACAGCCCTGGAAAGCGGAATCCTCTTTTCCCCTAGGGCTGAATGTTCATATTTGTTCCCATCTAATCTAAGTGCCAATGGAAACTCACCCATCGCAGATAAGGCCTGTGACATCACCTTAGCAAAATCAAGCAATTAGAATTATTGTATTTATTCATTATTTATCAGTCATGGGGCCACAAAGCTTGAGTAGCAGGATTTGCATAGATGGGGGCGGGGCTCTATGCTGATATCAAAGGGACAGAATCCTCCCTCACAGCGACTTCATGGGATAACGCTGCCTGTCTTTGGGATGCTAAAAGGCACTGGGGTGGCTAAGTTTTGTCATGTGTCAATTTCACAGCAGGCTCTTTAATCAGATATGTACTGCTGCGATTCCCACTGAAGTCAGTTGGAGTGGATGTCATTCAGCTCCTTGCAGAGATTAATTAGTTAATGTCTGGAAATGGCTTTGAAGTCTTAAGCGCTATATAAATGCAAATTATTATTATTAGTGGGACTCATGGCAGGTCTGTACCAATGATTTTATCTGCCTGGATCTGTCCCTTAACTGTTCTCCATCTTTATTTCCAAATCAGTGAATTATGCGATAAAGGTTGATCATATCATAAGTATGTGGCACAGTGCAGCATTGTGGATGCCAATCATTCACCTTACTATTGGAATTCAGAGGAATGCTTCCAGGTGACTTCTGGGTATGAATGCTCCATCCCCAGAGTCTGTATGGCACATAATTTTCACAGGAGTGTTGAGTTCTTTTACATTCTTACAAGAGCACCATGAACTAACTGGATGGCTTTTAATCAGAATAACATCAACTTTTTGGCTATGGTTTAAGATACTGTCCATTATGGATTACCGCATCACAATAGCATTCCTTGACAATATAGTCACAAAACCCCGCTGGTCTAACTATGATCTGCCTCTAATCCTCCCATCTTCAAACCCTAATTTAAAACCATCAGTGTTCTCCAAATCTTGTTTGAGTCACGGGTCAGCTGTTAATAAATGCAAACAATGTCCCCTCTTGAGTTTGTATGCTAATACTCTTTCTGTCTCAGTGGGAACATTAGATTGATTCTGCACAGGAATCAATCAGCTCAGTGAGCAAGGTAACCTGTGAGTTCACGTCATACTCACCAGATTAATGCTCCTCTCGCTGATCTGAAATATTCCAAGCTGTCATGAAACTTTAACTAGCAATAGGCAAACCTCAAATGGCTCAGCACTCTGGTTTTCCACTCCCGCACATCCTTTTCCCTCATGGCCCTGCCCACTCTGCTTCTCTTCCCACCTCCGCTCCACCTCTTCCCCCTGAGGCCCCCCCTTGCTCTGCCTCTTCCCGCAAGGATCCCCCCCACCTGCTGCTCACACCTCTTTGCCGCCTCCCCCGAGGCTCCCCCCACCCGCCGAGGAGCGGCAGGTGGAGGGGGCCTCAAGGGATGGGGCAGAGCGGCACGAGCGGCAGGGGACTTGGGGGAGGGGGCCGAGTGGGGTCTGGGGTGGAATGGGGATAGAGTGTGGGCAGGGCCTCAGGGGAGGAGGCAGAGCAGGGGGCAATGCCACAGTCGGGGCGCCAGTGGGCTGCCCCACTTCTAGGGAGCTTCCGGCACTCACACCCAGCCTCCCCAAATGCAGGAGTCATGTGCCGCCCATGTACACGGCTACGTTAAACACCATTAAATCACATCACCTCTGTCTAGTTCGACTCCCCCCTGTAATCTATAGGAATGATTACAGTAAATTGTGACTCCTTCTTAAAAAGACAATTTAGATCCTTCCCAAAGTCTAAATCTGATGGGTGGTGGTGGTAATCTGCTAATTCACTCTGTATTGTCTACTCTTGGGCAACACCCTCTTATAGACTCATAGACTTTAAGGTCAGAAGGAACCATCATGATCATCTAGTTTGACCTCCTGCACATCACAGGCCACAGAACTTCACCCACCCACTCCAAAGGAGACCAGAATTGTATACACTATTCCAGATGAGGTCTCACCAGTTCCTTGTATACTGGTACTAATACTTCCCTGTCTCTACTGGAAATACCTCTACTGATGCATCCTAGGATTGCATTAGCCTTTTTCACAGACGTATCACATTTACGGCTCATGTGATCAACCCAGGTCTTTCTCCTCCTCTGCCTCTTCCAACTGATACGTCCCGAGCTTATAGCAAAATTCTTGTTGTTAGTCCCTAAATGCATAACGTTTCACTTTTCACTATTAAATATCCCATTTCTATTACTCGAGTTTACAAGGTCTGCCAGATCTTCTTGTATGATATTCCGGTCCTCCTCCATATTGGCAATACCACCCAACTTTTTATCATCCGCAAATTTTATTAGCACGCTCCCACTTTTTGAGCCAAGGTCAGTAATAAAAATGTTAAATGAGATTGGTCCCGAGACTGATCCCTGAGGAACTCCACTAGTAACTGCCCTCCATCCAGCAGAATTAAACACTTGGACAAGTCTCATAGACTCAGAAGAGGTATGATTACTAAACACAAATCTACTGTTATTTACACTGTTTGCGATAGTAAATTTAGGCTATTTGGTACTGAGCTGGAGGGACACTGGTCATTGACCATCACTTCATGTTGCCTCAGCTCAAGGGACAAAAGGTTTTGTTTAGGGAAAGGCCAATGCCTTGCTCCCAAGAGAGAGAGAATTTGATGGTCGGTTGTTAATGGAAAGAATGTTGTGCAATGTGGAACGCAGAGACTGTTGCACCCATTTCAGATTCCACACTTGGCCTGCCAGCCGCTCACTAACAAAGCCAATCTGCTTTTTAAACGAATTTCCTATTTCAGTGGAGATCTTTCCTCTCTCTCTTGCTCTCCCTCAGCTATTCCTGCTTGGCAATAATTGTTTGGGGCTTGAAAAACTTGTTTACAATAGACTAAGCCCCTAAATGCCAGCCATTATCCATTAATTCATTTTGCTGGCTCACTGGTGAAAAGCTGTTTAAACACCCTACCTCTACTATCCTTCCCCTCAGGGCATCTACTTAAAGGGAGCCCCCACTAGCTAGAAGCTGGCTGCTTTGCATGGTTACAATTTCCAGCCCAGTCAGCAGCGTTGCGGAATCCATTCAAACTCCTTGAAAGCTGAGCTGTACTCAAATCACTGGCTGCTGGGGGACAGGGGGTTTTGAAAGCCCAGGCTGGGGTTTTCAGGAACTCCGCATCAGTGTGTGAGAACTGGCTCAAGATCTTAATGAGAAATCTGCTCCCTAGCTCGTTTCTATACGCAAAGGGCCAGGTTGTGAGTGGCTCTTGCCTAGGTTTACAGGATACCCAGAGCTGTCCAATGCCCCCGTTCCAATCGCCATGCAAAGGCTAGCACTATAGTCCTGGTGGACCTGAGGGGCTGCTTTCTGCCTGTCCCCTGAAGTGGCCTGCACCTCGCTACAGGACCAGATGTCAGAGTGCGATGGCATTCGGCACCTGCCCATGCGCCCAGAGATTCTGTATCCCCCGGTCTGGCCCCTGAGCCATGGAGTGCCCTATCTGGCCTTTCTCCCCTCAGTTTTATGGGTATAAAGCAGATCCTTAGCATTGCTTTAACGGGTTTGTTCAGTAGGTAATTTAAAATCGCGGCAGACATTGTAAGTGCAGCAGAACTGGTACTACAGGAGCCATCACAGGACACTTTCATACTGGCTCAATAGTCAGTAAGTGTTTTTTTTAGTAGACATCAGTTATTTTCATAGAGAACTACAGACATTTAAGAAAGTGGAGTAACTTCATTGTGCTTCTTCCGTGTTTATAGGTTCACAGACTTTATGGCCAGAAAGGACCATTATGACCATCTAGTCTGACTCCCAGCCCAGCACAGGCCGGAGAATTCCATCCTGTAAATTATGCATCAAGGCCTAACCTTCACTTGAGCTACAGCAAATCCTTCAGAAAGATATCGTGTCTGGATTTAAAGGCTTCAAGTCAGAGTCTTCACCTATCAGAGGGGTAGCCGTGTTAGTCTGGATCTGTAAAAGCAGCAAAGAGTCCTGTGGCACCTTATAGACTAACAGACGTATTGGAGCATACGCTTTCGTGGGTGAATGCCCACTTCGTCAGAGTCTTCACCATGTCCCTCAGTAAGTTGTTCCAATGGCTAATTACCCTCACTGTTAAAAAAAAAAAAAAAAAAAAATTCCACCTTATTTCCCTTCTGAATTTGTCTAGCTTAAAATCCCAGGCATTAGAGCTTGGCTTCCCATTCCAAAACACGTCCATGTCACTAGGCATTGAATTCTGAAAGCTCCGCTTACAAAATGAGCTCCCTGGGAATGAGGGTCTCAGGCTAGGTCTACACTACAGCGGGGGTCCGACCTAAGATACGCAACTTCAGCTACGTGAATACCGTAGCTGAAGTTGCGTATTTTAGGTCGGCTTACCTGGCGGTGAGGACGGGGGAAAGTCGACCGCTGCCGCGCTGCCGCCGACTCCGCTGCCGCCTCTTGCCGTGGTGGATTTCCGGAGTCGACGGCAGAGCGATCAGGGATCGATTTTATCGCGTCTTCACTAGACGCGGTAAGTCGATCCCCGATAGACCGATTGCTACCCACCGGATCGGCGGGTAGTGAAGACAAGCCCTCAGTCTATCTCCCCTCCTCACAGCACTTATCCCTGTGCATCAGCAGCCCAGCTTTGGTGTACAGGCCCCATGGGGAGGTGGTTCCTTCAGCATGTTTGCTGCTCTCTGCCAATGTCAGGCCATAAGACATACACCTCTACCCCGATAGAATGCTGTCCTCAGGAGCCAAATAGGTGAAACTGCGTTATATCAAACTTGCTTTGATCCGCCGGAGTGCACAGCCCCTCCCCCCCGGAGCGCTGCTTTACCACATTATATCCGAATTGGTGTTCTATCGGGTTGCGTTCTATCAGGGTAGAGGTGTACTTGTGTCCGAGCGGTTTGTGTCCCACTCCCAGACGCTGCAGGGCATGAGTCTATTGTGAGGTAACCCGAATATCTCCAAAAACACTAAAAATCATGGGCTGAAGAGAGACACTGGATTGATGGCTCATTACAACAATCGGTGACCCACTAACCCGCCCCCCACAGCTGCTTCCCCCCTCCCTTTTCCTCCCTATGACTGGAGGGGAGTTAACAGGCCACTTCACCTTGAATGGTCTCTCAAAATAGGTGTTAACTACTTGTGCTAAACAATCTGCTCCACCTTGTATTTAGCAGTCACCTGAGTTAGGGTTTGTCTTCACCTACAGTGCTGCACTGTGGCTGCTCCGCTGTAGCGCTTTAGTGAAGATGCTACTAAGTCAACAGGAGGCGCTCTCCTGTCTGTGTATTTAATCCACCTGCCTGAGAGGTGGGAGCTAAGGCAAGAAGTGTTTTTCACACCCCTGAGTGATGTAATTATACCAATATGTTTGTAATGTAGACCTGGCCTTCATCACCCAGACCTGAGGAAGAGCACTGTGTAAGCTTGAAAGCTTGTCTCTCTCCCCAACAGAAACTGGTCCAATAAAAGATATTACCTCACCCAGCTTGCCCCCCTAAAAATGTTGCCACATTTCAGCCTGGGGCAACCCCCTTGAAAGTAAAGGTGTGTGATGGTAATGTTAACAGATCATTGACCGCCAGGGTTATAAAACTGTACATTTGAATGCACACGCTCACAATCACAATTTTATGCCATTATCTCAGTCACTTAGGCAAGTGAAACCATTTCACCTCTACAGGGTTCAGTAATCATTTACTCTTCAACAAGAGGAATGACCTCAGGTTAACCCAAACCTGCTGAATTTCAGGTTCCTGTGGAATTTCTTGGCTTTGCCTCTAAAATCTCCGCACTTACAGGGCTTCCGCTTTGAAAGTAACATTGAATAGAAGAGAGAAGGAGCAGAAGATGTGTCCTCTCTAGGAACGCTGCAAAGATGACCGTTTTTGAGCTCTCCATAATGTTCATTACGCATTGAAGTTAAATAGGTGGAAATGAAAAAACACAAATATCCCAAAGAGGTTTAAAAAACACCCCCTGCTGTAGCCAAGCAGCGCTCTAGCTAGCCAGAATTCCCATAAGGTTTGTATTGCAGCCCTGGGAGGGTTACCATATTTTAATAAAACAAAAGGAGGACACTCCATGGGGCCCTGGCCCCGCCCCAACTCCGCCCCTTCCCCGCCCTGGCCCCGCCCCAACTCCACCCCTTCCCCAAAGTCCCCGCCCCAACTCCGCCCCCTCCCCTGAACGCTCCGCCCCCTGCTCCTCCCCCTCCCCTGCTTCCCGCGAATCAAATGTTCGCGGGAAGCCTGAAACAGGCAGGCAGCAGGTAAGCTGGGGCGGTGGTGGGGGGAGGGGGGGGGCGCGAGGAGGCGCGGCCCAGTCCGGCCCCCCCCAGCCGAGCAGCTCCCTCCCGCGGCTGGCCCCGGCCAAGAGGCTCTGGCCCCGGCGTCTCCGGCTCAGCTCGGGCCCTGGGGCGCCGGCCCTGGTTCTGGCCGAGGGGCTCCGGCCCGCCCTGGCCCTGGCGGCTCTGGCCCCGGCGACTTCAGCTCGGCTCGGGCCCCGGGTCACCGGCCCCGGCTGAGTGGCTCCAGCCCCAGCCCCGGCTGAGCGGCGCCAGCCGGCGGCCGAGCACACCCAGCCCCGGTCCCAGCGGCTCCGGCCCAGCTCGGCTTTGGCCCCGGTTCCGGCTGAGCGGCTCCAGCCTGGCCCCGGCCCTGGCTGAGCGCCGCCGGCCGGCAGCCAAGCACCGCTGGCCCCAGCGGCTCCGGCTCCGGCCCCAGCGGCTCCAGCCCGGACCCAAGCCCCACGACCCCTCCCTATTTTCCCGGACATGTCCGGCTTTTTGGAATTTCCTCCCGGACGGGGATTTGAGGACCAAAAAGCCGGACATGTCTGGGAAAATCCGGACGTATGGTAACCCTAAGCCCTGGGTAACTAGCCCTAAAGCACCGAGGGGACATACTGAGATTGACATCCATTGGGCACTGTGTACTTTTTCCAGTGTTTCAATTATTTATAGATTCATAGAATTTCAAGGCCAGAAAGAACCATCATGATCATAGTCTGACTTCCTGCATAATACAGGCCAGATAATTTCACCAACTGATTCCTGTATCAAGCCCTTAACTTCTAACTGTGCTAGGCTTCTGATAGACTAGAGAGTCAGTCATGTTCTTGGTTCTTATCCTCATGGCTCTCAGTGGCCTGGGCCCAGGATATTTAAAAGAGCCTAAAGCTCCGTGATGAAGACTGTGGTTGTCAACTCTGCTCCTCAGGCAAAATGGAGCTTTCTACCATCAGGCTAAAACTGGTCTGTGCAGCAGATTGAACATTCTCAAGGGCTGGCCTCAGGCTGTGGAACCAACCAACCACAGGAATTAAGGACCATTATAAACCTACCCCTATCTTTGCGGATACAGACTAACACGGCTGCTACTCTGAAAACTACCCCTATTTGTTATCCTTACTTAATAGTCATGGAAAGAGAGATGCTTGTTCTTGTGCTGGGAAAAAAATCTTCTTTTCCAGATCTCTAGAGGGTGTCATGTGATTTAGTGCTGCTTTCAGTTAAATCTTTGTATTTATTTCTTTAGAATCCTAAGTAGCGATCTGGATGCAAATCCCAAATTACAAGTTTACTACAAACTTTAGTCTAAAGCAATTGCTACCAAAAAAAAAAAAAAAAAAAAGCCAGGGCTATGCTGACACATTAGGAACTGAAAACTTGTTTTGTTTTTTCAAGTTGGCATGAAAGTCACTTTAAATTTCATTTAAACTGCTGCCATTCAGACATAGGCATTTACTTTTATGCTGGAGGGGGCAAAAACTTCCTGGTATAGGTTTTGTAATAACAAGGAAAAGTTTAGCTTGGAGCTGAGTTGACAAAACCAGAGAATTAAGCTTCTGACCTCTGGCCTTTGTGATTTTCTGAGTACCAGTTCCAACTTTTAAAAGTATTATCCCAGTTTACTGCCTCTTACAGGGCTGCCCAGACTATTTTCATATTAAAATAAATTGTGCAAACATTATCACAGAACATTTTATATATGTATGTACTGGTGTGTGTGTGTGTTTATGTGTACACAAATTTTATATATATATATATTTATCCTTCTCATGTAACACATTTTCTCACCTATGCGATGGTAAAGTTGTGATTGGATTTTTCTAATGCTGAAGCAATCCCATCTCAGAATGTCAGTCTAGCAGCATTGGGACTTCTAGCCAGTGATCAGAAAGCATTTTTTTGTTTTTAAAAACTAACTTCCTATCTCTTTTCAGGCATGTATCCAGTGTGAGATGCATTGGCATTAACACAACACATCCGGCCTTGGTGTTCCCTCTTGTGGCACTGAAAAGCATGTTTATGCTGCCGTGATTAGCCCATTAATAAGGTTTTAGGGATGGATCCTGTGCTTAATTTGTGCCAGGGCCCGGCAGGTCAGAGCCCCGGCACCTCTGGGCCCGGCAGTTCAGAGCCCCGGCGGTTCAGAGCCCCGGCGCCTCTGGGCCCGGCGGTTCAGAGCCCCGGCGCCTCTGGGCCCGGCGGTTCAGAGCCCCGGCGCCTCTGGGCCCGGCGGTTCAGAGCCCCGGCGCCTCTGGGCCCGGCGGTTCAGAGCCCCGGCGCCTCTGGGCCCGGCGGTTCAGAGCCCCGGCGCCTCTGGGCCCGGCGGTTCAGAGCCCCGGCGCCTCTGGGCCCGGCGGTTCAGAGCCCCGGCGCCTCTGGGCCCGGCGGTTCAGAGCCCCGGCGCCTCTGGGCCCGGCGGTTCAGAGCCCCGGCGCCTCTGGGCCTGGCGGTTCAGAGCCCCGGTGCCTCTGGGCCTGGCGGTTCAGAGCCCCGGTGCCTCGGGCCTGCTGCATCAGTTATGAATGAAAAAAATTGCTTGAGCCCCGGCACCTCGTTCATTACAAATTAAGCACTGGCCGGATCCTGCTCCCACTGAGCTTAATGTCAAAACTCCTGTTGACTTCAGTGGGAGCAGGATCATTCCCTTGTTAGAGCTCGACTAGTTGAGCATTTACAAGCCTTGTTTTCGCTCTGTTGGCTAAAGTGCTCGTATCAGTAATTAGAAACAGGCATCTATGAGTGACCCTGGGAATTCAGAGTGTTGTAGATTACAAAGCTTTAAAACAGCTCATACGCAATGAATTTCGATTTTCACTATGGGGTCCAATCTTGCAAAGGACGAGCATCCGATGAGAGGTACTGAGTGCTCTCAACGCCCACAGACTCCACCTTGTAAAAGCAAACCACAGTTGGACCGGGTTTCCAGTCTACTTGAATGTGCATGAGAGGATCAGGGGGAACCTTTGTGATTCAGAGAGAGGCCAGCTCACCTGAACAGAGTTCAATGGGATGATCGTTGTGCCCTAACCATGTGATGTGCATGGCTATTGCGGCTGTCATCTTTGGTTACCAAAGTGGTGAATTTAGGATAGCCAGTGGAATAGTGAGATGTCAAATGGACCAACTTGCCTCTGTAATTAGGCTAAGCTGTTGACGTAGGTTGTTGCACGGAAGTCCATTTGTGATCGTTATGTCACAGAGAGACATAACACAGATGCAGCTTTTTTCCCCAGGGCTCCTTGCTTGGTGACTTCCTGGTCTCTTAACTCCCTTAGTCCAGGATTGTCCTGTTACAGAGGAACTTTTTTCCCAGCATGCCTTTCTGGGGACTGGCCCTTTACATTTGGCAGATGCCTAATGTGGCCATTTTCTCTCTTTTACGATACTCTGAATCCCTTTCACATTTCCTCCAGTTTTCCCTTTCTTCTTCCGGAGGAGGGAATGCATTCTCAGCATGGTCCTTTGACCTACTGAATTGTACAAAACTCAGAGCACTGGGTGAGCAATTGCTACACGTAAATAAATCAACAATCCTAACCTACCCTGTTTATTATGGGGCACATTCTTCTGGGTGCAGCACTCCCACAGAAATCTGTTGTATTTTCCATAGGAAGATGGCAAGATATGTCCCCATGTTTGTAATATTTCTTATAAAGGCACAGGCTAATCCATGACTGCATTGCTCCCTCTGTTGGACCACTGAGATTAGAAACCAATTACTATTTCTTAAAGAAAGTTGTTAAAAGATATTTAAGGTAAATCAGCTAATGTTTTTTTCCCCCCAAGGCGAATTCAACAGTTTAAATTTGATTAAAGAAAATAATTCAAAGATGAATAGATATGATTAAGGAGCAGTAGATGTGGTATATTTTGACTTTAGTATGGCTTTGGATACTGTCTTGCATGACCTTCTCATAGACAAACTAGGAAAATACGACCTAGATGGAGCTACAGTAAGGTGGGTGTATAACTGGTTAGAAAACCGTTCCCAGAGAGTAGTTATCAGTGGTTCACAGTCAGGCTGGAAGGAATTATTGAGTGGGATCCCGCAGCGATCAGTTCTGGGTCCGGTTCTGTTCAATATCTTCATCAATTATTTAGATAATTGCATACAGAATACACTTATAAAGTTTGCGGCCGATAACAAGCTGGGAGGGGTTGCAAGTGCTTTGGAGGATAGGATTAAAATTCAAAATGATCGGGACAAACCGGAGAAATGGTCTGAAGTAAATAGGATGAAATTCAATAAGGACAAATGCAAAGTACTCCTCCACTTAAGAAGGAACAATCTGTTGCACACATACAAAATGAGAAATGAGTGCCTAGGAAGGAGTACTGCGGAAAGGGATCTGGGGGTCATAGTGTATCACAAGCTAAATATGAGTGAACAGAGTAACACTGTTGCAAAAAAAGCAAACATCATTCTGGGATGTATTATCAGGAGTGTCGTAAGCAAGACACGAGAAGTAATTCTTCTGCTCTGCTCTGCTCAGGCCTCAACTGGAGTATTGTGTCCAGTTTTGGGTGCCAAATTTCAGGAAAGACAGAAGTCCAGAACTGACAGAAATTCAGAGAAGAGCAATAAAAACTATTAAAGGTTTAGAAGTCCAGAGAAGAGCAATAAAAATGATTAAAAGTCTAGAAAACATGACCTATGAGGGAAGATTGAAAAAATTGGGTTTGCTTAGTCTGGAGAAGAGAAGACTGAGAGGGGACATGATAACCGTTTTCAAGTACATAAAAAGTTGTTACAAGGAGGAGGGAGAAAAATTGTTCTCCTTAACCTCTGAGGATAGGACAAGAAGCAATGGGCTTAAATTGCAGCAATGACAGAGGTTTAGGCTGGAGATTAGGAAAAACTTCCTAACTGTCAGGGTGGTTAAGCATTGGAATAAATTGCCCAGGGAGGTTGTGGAATCTGTCATTGGAGATGTTTAAGAGCAGGTTGGACATACACCTGTCAGGGATGGTCTAGATAATAGTCCTGCCTTGAGTGCAGGGGACTGGACTAGATGACCTCTCAAGGTCCCTTCCAGTCCTACGATTCTAATTCTATTGGAATGATAACTAGAGAGTATGGGCTGGATCATAACTGAGAGGACTTGTGGATATTTTCCCTCTAGGTTTGAGCTTGTACAGAATAAAGTCCTGATCCTGCAACTGTCTCTGGATGGGCAGAGCTGCATGGAGCTCCGTTGACTTCAGAGCTGCCACGTATGGGGTCAGCTGCAGGATTGGGGCCTACTGTCATTCCCAGTCATAGCTCCGCTCCACTCAAGCATTAGTGAAATGCTCCAGATGTGACAGCTGTTGCTTTAAAAATACATTTATTAGAGAGCAAGTAAGCATGTAGCAATATGCTGGCTTAATTGTGATGAAGTCCATGTAGGCTCTTTGTAGCTGATAGGCTGTAGATCACACGGATTGGCAGAACTCCATTGAAAATTTGCCCCCCCTCCAAAATATCATCCCATTATGTCCTTCTTTAATCCAGCCTTTGACAGCCTCTTTAGCTGAATATTGTTCAGCTTGGCAAATGTATATTTGTGTGTGAGACTGAGAAAGAGACAAAATAGGCACTTCTATTTATAGTTTTCTGACCTTTTAAAATGAGCTCTGTCCTTGGTCACTGTATTAAGAGGGAGAAGATAACATAACTTGGAGCATGCACAGCCACCAAAAGAACGGTATAAATGAAGTGATATAAGCTTCCTGCGTTGTTACCCCCCTTTTAGATTTTTGTCCTTGTTCTATAGTGACTAAGTCCAATGAACTGCTACATTCCAAAGTGTGATAAGGAACCCTGAGTAAATACAGGGTTAGAGTGCAAAGGCCAGGGTGCACATTGTATGCATGCAACCAGGAAACTAGACTCTCTTGTGGGCTGTCATTAAAGAGAATGGTTTAACACTTTTGTCGTTGATTTCTTTCCATCACAACTGATATCACAGTCCCCTGTGTCTGCATTTCTAAAGGGACTATCCCCATAGCATTTAGGCAGGATCTCATGCATGGACTGTGGCAGGCTGAGATGATGGAGAATAAATACAATTCATAAATAAATAGAGAGATCCTATCTCCTAGAACTGACCTTGAAAGGTCATCAAGTCCAGCCCCCTGCCTTCACTAGCAGGACCAAGTACTGATTTTGCCCCAGATCTCTAAGTAGCCCCCGCAAGGATTGAACTCACAACCCTGGGTTTAGCAGGCCAATGCTCAAACCACTGAGCTATCCCTCCCCTAGCTATGTTTATGTGCTAGTCACATGAGAGCTCTGGAAGGGGTAGGGAGAAAAATAAAGACAATTTCTATTTCTTTAGATTCTGTTCCTTGTTTCGGAGCCTGTTGCTATTCTCTTTGCGGGGGGGACTCTTTCTAGATGAGGGAATTTCAGGTGGTAGGGACTGAAAAGAGTTTACATCTGTCCCTTATGGTGTCTGTACAGCACCCAGCACACTGGAGCTCAGGTGTTGATTGGAACCTCTAGTTCAGTGGGTCTCAAACTTTTTTACTGGCGACCCCTTTCACATCGCAAGCCTCTGAGTGCGACCCCCCAAATAAATTAAACACCCTTTTTAATATATTTAACACCATTATAAATGCTGGAGGCAAGCGGGCTTTGGGGTGGAGGTTGACAGCTTGCGACCCCCCCATGTAATGACCTTGCGACCCCCTGAGTGGTCCTGACCCCCAGCTTGAGAACCCCTGCTCTAGCTGCTAACTGTAATACAAATAATAATATCAGATTTATTTTCAGTGGTCTAAATCCAACACTGAGCAGAGATGTGTGGGGAAACTTGCATTACTGTTGACTCGTTCAGTCATTCGTCAGCACTAAATTACCTTTAAAAAAAGCTGACTACCACAGATTATCTTGCAATGTGTTTAACGTTTTTGCAGGAACAGGAATAACCACAATACTATTATACTCATTCCTTTCCTTATTTTGGTGGCTGTCCTCGTGCAAGGGTTTGTTGGCCAGACTTATAAACGGGAAAGCCGGTTAATCTAAGCCATAGAGAGACCTGTCTTCCCTCATGCTTTTTACAAGCATCTTGGGCTGCACGCTGCATATAGGCATACACAATTTGTATAGTGGGGGAGCTGAGAGCTATTGAACCAAACTGTAAACCCTGTATATGATGAAAACCACTTCAAACAAGGGGGTGCAGCAGCACCCCCAGCACTCCTAGTTCCAGCACCTGTGCAGACAGGAATCCAAAACCTGACACATTCATAGGAGCTACAGCCCAGTGAATATACTAGGATTCCAATTTTTTGCCTCTTTAAGATGTGCACCATTTCCTGCATGGGAAGCACATGCAATACTTTGCTTGTAAGTGCAAAAAGGGTGGTTTGCAGCTAACCTTGGGGATCCGTGCACTTCTTGCAAGGAACTGTAAAATGTGAATTTTGAAGCAAATCAAAGACTTTTAGAAAGACCTGGTAATATTCTGTGTCTCAGAGAGGTTTAACAGAGAGACAGCAGAATCTCATGAAGATTTTGTGGATTAAATGTATTTCTGATAATAACCAGGAGAGTTTTACCCATAGAAACATGGGCCAAGATTTTCAATACAGGGTGTCTACTAAAGTTAGATTCCGGAGGCACCCAAACTAGTGGGCTGATTTTCATAAGAGCTGAGCATTCAGCTCAACTCAACGGTGCTCAGCACTTTTGAAAATCAGGCCAGTTGTTCTAAATATGGAATTCGGAGCCTAGCTTTAGTGGTTTTCTTCTGAAAATCTTGGCATGATGTTCTACAGCTCTGTATAACTATGTAGAAGATCTGGCTCTTGTTAGTCCATGCTGCATTCTTGCTCCTCACAACTTACCAGGTAACATTTTTATTTTATTTTGTAATATAGGCGTTTACACAGCTTTATCCTTTCCTTTCTGGAGATGATTATTTTGGAGGAGAAACAATGGCTGTAAAATTGCAGACAGCTCATAGCTGTGAGAGGCTAATCCATCAAATGGTTAAAGAGAAACATATTCTAGAGGTGCCATTGTAAACAGAGATCACTAAATCTGCTTTTAAGCTGGGTTACACATTAAAAGAAACAGCCCCTTTAAACCATGGCTTCTTCACTGGCAGCAGCAGCGTTGCTGTTTTCTCCCTTCAGCGTAGAAATAACAGAGTGATGGGCGGGGAGGATGTCACACATTCGGACCCCAAGGAGAATAGTGTGTTCATTCTGAATGCAAGTGCTCTGTTCCCATCTAGAGCAAGTAATGACATCACCAGGTCAGAGGTGACACCAGTCCCATTCTACAGTTATCCCTGAACTAAAGCACAGTCCAATTACGTAGCCAACATCTAACACTTCCTAAGTGTCTGACTTAGAGAATTGTAGACAAAGGGAAAAAAGGCCTGTGCCTTTGGAGAGGTTAAGAGGGGTGATCCATTTTTCAGCCTGTGGATCTAATGCCAGAGAGAAATTCTCCTTTCCCAAGAGCTGAGGCAGAGCCAGAACTGAAGGACTTTTCTTAAACTCATGAAAAATGAATGCCCTTTCTTTCATTTCATTCTCTATGAACAATAGGGGGAGAAAGAGCCAACTATGTCTAAATGGGTCACTTCACGCGACCCTGGGACTTCCTATCCAAAATATGAAACCAATTTAAATACATGTACTAAAGGGTTCTCAAAACTCTTGCAAGTTGCATTAACTCCAAAATGAGAAAATAATCATATTCTTATTGCAGCAAATAAATCTTCATGGGCAGCTATTTTGCATAAGCAACATTTTTTTACAATACAAAGGTAAAAGGGATAGTGATGCAGTATTTCGGCCTTCGTTATTGGTGGCATGTACTGATCTCTCTGTTTTGACATCAACAGGAGTTGCACACACAGCCGGATTGCAGGAAGCAGGATTGCTTTAGAGGAGGGGGAAGTGTTAATTAAAGTTGGCTGAGTTAAAACATGGATAAAACATGATTTCTTAAAATGGGGTGGAGAGGGGAGGGGAGAAGTGCTTTAAGGAGCATGCCGATGTCTCCCAATTAAATGAAATGTTCAGTGAGGGGGAGATTTGTTCTATGATCACATTATTGGCCAATCTTCTTGTTTTTTTCCTTTTATCTTTTGAAGGCTACTTTAACAGATAATTACCCACCAGAGTAGCTCTGAACACAGATTTGATAAGTGGCACATTTGCGGGTGCAATACATATTTTTATTCTCTGCTACAGACCTGAGCTTGGGCTCCTTCATCACAAAAACCTCTCTTCTGTTCCCAAATTTTCTAGAATCAAGTTGCGTTCAAAAAATCTGGGCAGTGGATTAGCCAGAAGCTGTAGCAACCCCTGTCCCTATAGCTTCAGCTCTTCTCTTCTCTCCTGTATGTCTCCTAAAAATGCCACAAAATGGAGCAAGAAAAATGCCTTTGATGTGTTTTGGAATGTTTTCAAAACAGTTAAGTAAGGGTTAATATTTTGTTGCACAGATTAGGTCTCACTTCCTCATTGAAAGGCCTCCTTATCAAAGGCTTTCAAGAGAGGCTCCTTTACAGAGCTATTTAAAATAGCCAGCAAAGGAGCGCTATCATTGTAACAACCGAGATTCTTTTTAGGATGAGACTCCAGAACACTAAAGCTGCTCATGCATTCATACTGGTGTAAGACAAAGCATAAGATAAACAGAGAGATTCTTTCAGCCTTCTAATTGGGTGCACTAGGCAGTAATGCCTACTGGGATTTAGTTTTTAAAAAGTTATCTGCACAGAGATTGTTTGGGGGAAGGGTGGGGCAGGAATCTTCCGGATGAGTTGGTCAAAAAGCATGATCACTTCAATAAAAACTGCACAAGACATTCACCCTGTGATATGAAAAATCTACTGTTGTAATTAGGGAATGAAATACCTCTTTGTAGTTGCATCTGAATGATCATTATTAGATTTATTATTATTTACCCAGTTGTGCTATTTGATGTTAGAGTTGGCAATTTCCTGGGAAAAACTAATTTAGGACAGGACACTGGTAAATATCAGCTTAAACCTGGTTAAATCAGGAAACTGGGAAATATAATTGCATCCGTGTCCAGCAAGTTCAGCAAGCACAGAATTAATCTGTTCAAACTTTGGATACAGCCATTCAAAACTGAGGAATAGGCTCGGTCTAGCCACTATATCAAAGTTGGTCCTCTGCTACAGAATGCTGCAAGGCCAACCTGAACTGCTATCTGCAACTCTGTTTGCTTCTGATTGCTTAATGCTGCAAGCCAACCACAATGCATTATTGGTGTTTTCATATCATTGACAGTTTTTGACTTTTGTATATATAATATTGAAAACGGAAATATGAGTCATGACTCGTATAATATGGTGTGTATTGATGAAACTGTTCTTAAAATATAAAAATGTCTTAAACTGGGCCTGCCTAGTGTTTCCTGGGCAGTAAAAATCAAGATTTTACCAGCTAAAAACCACCCCTGGTAAACACCCTGCCATCCCTGCTCACTGCACAAATACAGAAGACGACAAAGTCACAGCCTTGAGGATGTGTTGTGGTTGAAAGGGCGTGTGTGTATTTTAAACAAAAAAATGTAGAAGCAGTTGGTGTCCATGAAAGATGCTGGATTGATTGCCATACTGAGTGAAGTCCACCCACCTACAGCCATTCTCCTATGCCCCTCCCTCAATACACCTCCCCTCAGCAGAAACGACCAGTATTACCGGCGTCCGAGCATGCTAGTTCAGCTACCATGCTCCTCATGTTGCTGAGTGCATTGATAAATAAGTCTAAAGTGTCTACCAGGTAGCACTCTGACATTAAATCAATGACAAAGTATCATTTGGGAATATCAATTCTTGACTGCATATTATCGGTATTTTGCAAGAAATAAAGGAAACTCAATGGCACATTTATTGCTGTTTCCCCATCCATGAGATAGGACACAGACTTATATGCACAAATGATTCTGAAAATTAGAATGTGATGCAGTGATTTCTAATACGTCTTTTTCGAGGCCAGCTCAAACACTATATTAATACTCACCTTACTTGCTAACTAGTACCATGTGCAACAAGGCATTGCATAGTGTAAATAGCTTTATGGAGAGGAAGGAACTAAAATCAGAAAACAATGCAGCTGTTGTGATTCCACCAGCCCCGTTTTTAGAGTAACAACAAAAGTACCAGGAGGTCATATACTGTGTTACACGCTTCGGTAGAAGATATACCCAAACCAACCCCCATCCCCACCCCACAATCCAAACACACACAAACTCTGGAGAAATTCAGAGTTGGATCCCAACACCCCCAGATTATGGGCAAATCTAGATCTAAAGGCCACCAAACCAGAGCAGTAAATTGCACAACTATTGTGCACTTGCTTTGCACCAGGGTACATAGCTACACAAGGTACAGGGCAGTGGAGAATCAAGCCCTTTAAAACACCTGTAAAATGGGGATAATAATACTTGCTTTCTATTTACATTATACAGGGCCGGTGGGGATAATCAGGGAAAGGAACACAGAAGTTGATGACCACCTATAGGGAATGAAGTGTTTGGTTTTAATGACACAACAATTGACAAAGTATTTTAATGGTACTCTGTATGTATACACTGCTCGTTATCCAACATGTTTATACTGCCGAACAGGGTAATAATGCTGACAGATTCCAGCTGCCTAGCTTAACCCTTAGGCCACAGCAGATCTTTCCCTCCTGATGCTATTTGTTAATACGTTTTTCACTAGATCCTAATTAGCCTTCTGGGTCCAAAGGAGAAATGGTTTCACTAATAGGTCCCCTGAGCAGAAAATCCACCACAGAGTTACATGTAATATGTAGCTGTACTTTGAACCAGACATTTAAAAAGTGTGTTCTTAGGCACAGTGTGCTGGCTAAAATGGGGAGAATCAGCGTCTCGACAAGGTAAGACTGACTTTTCATTATTAATTATGGGAGATGATGGAATTGTTGTTCTGTTAGAAAGGAACTCTGCCTAGTGATTTGGTTTCTTTTCATATAGTCTGAAAGAGTTTTGATAATCTTTGCTGTGTGGCCTGTGTAATGCACCAGCTTCTTTTTAGGGCTACACCTTAAGTTTAAGAGCTTTTGGGATCTGCGTAGAAATAATATAACTCCCACGAAGTGAAAATTTAGCTAAAAACACATTAAGGCCACTTACAGGGGACACCAACCCACACAAACCCTTAAAGCAAGGAAGTGCCTAGGTGAGGGATCCTTCTTTAACATGCCTTAAAACCCCACACAGCACATGTACTCACTCCGTTCCTCTATAAATAAATCTCTATGTACAGTGACACTCCCCAGTCCTCAGGATTGCACTATAATGCAATCCTTAACTCAGCCCACAGCACATCAACGTATTTGTCAGTCTGGCATCCAGGAACCGGGAAACTAAATGGTACGCTCTTTTTCAATGGGGATATATGAGGGCCAAGTTATGGGCTATAGACAGCCAAACACAATTTAGAGCAGCCCTGAGGCTGCCCTAAATTGTGGCATGGGCCAAAATGGCCCCAGGTCAGCTCCAGGATGGGGGTGGAAATAACACAAACATGGTTTAAAGCCACCTTTGCACTCACTTCCCCATTGGGTTCTGTGTGAATCGGGCCCCTCCTTTTTTTTAATTGGGTTAATGCTGCACAGTTCTTGGCTGGGGCACATTTCCATACAGTTCAGGATCGAACACAGGCTCACACTGAAGTTTCACAGGGGTATTAAAAAAAAATTAGGACCCCTGCAGCTCAGGCCCATCACTGAATGACCTATAATAATTTCAGGTCATGTGCTGAACTAAAGCATTCTTGGCAGAGAACAGAATGCAGACGGTACAGTGAATCCTAGCGAAGCGGGATTGTCCTCTCCATATTTCTGGTCTGCAGATTTAATCAGCAAAGAACTATTTTCTTCTTCTCGCTTTTAAAAGAAACCTCAAGACCTTGTTTCTGCAGCAGCACTACTCAGATAGGTTCTTAAGTTATGGTGGATTGCGTCATTTTCCTTTGTGTGACATGAGCACATGTACGTACGTGCCAAGCGTCATAGCTCAGCGTAGTTATTTAAACATGGTGAATTAATTGGCGTCAGTGGATTTACATCACTGTATCTGAGCAGACTACTGACCTCAGCTGCAGCTGTAACTACCACAGACAGGACCTGCTCCAACTCTCAGGCCTGGTCTACACTAACCCCCAAATTCGAACTAAGGTACGCAACTTCAGCTACGTGAATAACGTAGCTGAAGTCGACATACCTTAGTTCGAACTTACCGCGGTTCAGACGCGGTCCACACGCGGCAGGCAGGCTCCCCGTCGACTCCGCGGTACTCCTCTCGCCGAGCTGGAGTACCGCAGTCGACGGCGAGCGCTTCCGGGATCGATTTATCGCGTCCAGACCAGACGCGATAAATCGAACCCGGAACTTCGATTGCCAGCCGTCGAACTACCGCGGTAGTGTAGACCTGGCCTCAGTGAAGTCAATGGGAATCTTTCCGTAGAAGTTAATGGGAGTTGGATCAGTTCCTGACTGCAGAAAAAATCATTTTAGCTCTCAGCTTTCAGACTGAAAAGAAGGCAACGAACCCAATGGTGTCACCGGTTGGGATAGACTTGGCTGTGATATAATACCCTTGGGGTGGGGTTAGGAACAACCTCACTTCCTGCCCCACCAGTATGCCTCATCTCTGACTTGCAAGTTGCCCCTAGTCACCATACAGAGTCAGTGCTTGGCGTCTCTGGTGGTCTCAACAGTAGTGATGCCATCAGTACCAGTTCTGACAGTGGTTTCAGTGATATGGACACCAGCCTGTTATGAACTGGACTGACACTCACAGGTGCCAACTTCGTGGGTGCTCTGGGGCTGAAGCACCCATGAAAAAAAATAGCGAGTGCTCAGCACCTGCTGGTGGCCCTGCCAATCAGCTCCTCCCCATCCCTCCCAGCGCCTCCCGCCCACCGTGATCAGCTGTTCAGCGGCATCCAGGAGGTGCTGGTGGGAAGGGGCAGGAACCGGGGCAGGAAGAGGTGAGGTGGAGGTGGGAAGAGGCGGGGCAGGAGTGGGGGCTTGGGGGAAGGGGTGGAGTGGGGGCAGGGCCTGGGGCAGAGCGGGGATCAAGCACCCCCCAGGGATTCGTGAAGTTGGCGCCTCTGCTGACACTTCCACCTTCCTTCATCTAAGGCCTGGCCTAGGCTACAGCATTAGGGTGATGTAAGCTGCCTGACATCAGCCGAACTCTGTAAGCGTCTACACTAAGATGTAGCTCCCTGTGACACTGCCCCCCATATGCTTCATGGTTGTCTGATTAAGATATGATTATGGCATAATTATGATGCATTTTGTACAAGATGAGTCATGTGAGGTATCATTGGAAAAGTTATGATTTGCAGAATACGATTATCTTATTTGTATGCATGACTCACTTTTGTATCAAAAGTTATGAAAATTGACTATGGGTCTGTATTTCAAATGGGTTACTCTGGAAAACACCCACAGCCAGCCTGTCAGGTACAACAATGAAGAAGCCAGATGGTGCTAATGATTCATCAACAAAGACAATGGGCTGTGGAATAGCTCAGCCTTCCTGTGGACATTTCGGCAGCCTGTAAGTAATGGCTGCTCTGACTCTGCGAGGGCATGTGACCACACCACATGACTCTAGACGCCATTTTGGGTACCTGTATTTTTCCACAAATTGGGCTGGGAGCTGTTTTTGGAAGAAAGGGTTCCCACCATATGCTAACGCTATATAAGGCAGGTAGTGACCTCATCTGTGGTTCTTCACTCCCCCACAACTCAACACCTGAAAGAAGTTCCGAAAGAAAAGGATTTGGAACAGGGGTGAGGCTCCCAAGCTACAAAGCAAGTGCAGCTTGTGCCTTGAGTATCTGCAGGCCTGTTTGTATCATCAGTCAGGGTGAGAAATTGCTAATTCATATCCAATCTTTCTAGTATAATAGGCTTAGTTTGCAGTTTTGTTTATTTACTAGGTAATCTGCTTTGATCTGTTGGCTATCACTTAAAATCTACCTTTTTGTAGTTAATAAATTTGTTTTTTGTTTTAATTTAAACCAGTGTGCCTTTGACTGAAGTGTCTGGGGAAAATCTCAGCTTTGTTTAACACGAGCGTATTGTGCATATTCCTCTCCACATTGAGGGAGAGGTGAACGTTATTAATGAGCTTACACTGTACAGTGGCTGCAGCCCATAACGTCCACGTGTTCTCCACTTTTAACACTGAACCCTTCACTCAAATCTGTGACCATTCTGGCAGCATCACTTGTGCCACTAGAGTTCAGGGTCTGTGACTCTTTATTGGAAACCACATTTTTCCATGGTTTAGAACCTGTGTGTATAGATTCAGTTTGGAGAGGCACTGTGCGGACAGCTATGGACATGGGTGAGGAGGTTTAAAAAAAAGCAAGCCCCCAAAAGACCTAATTGAATGTAAATGCAAGTTATCTGGATCAGTTTAAGATGCTGACACATCCTGACTTCTCAGTGGCAAAACCACTGAGTGAACCTCTGAGTGACACCATCTGCAATACTGATCTCAGCCACAAATTCTGCCCTCTCTTCTTGGGGTGTCCCTGAGAAATCCCAGCATGGCAATTTGGGTAGCTGAGGGTCAGAAGTGACCAGTACGACACCTCCGCTCAGCAGTCTGTACTGAGCAAGCCCAGGCCCCGGTCCTGCACCCAGTGAAGTCAATGGGACTCTGCACTGGCCCAGAGGGCTGTGCTAGCACACCTGTTTGCAGGATCAGGGTCACAGCAGCAATGTACCATATGCATTGAGTTGATATTGAACTGAAACCTGTGGCCAGAACAGATGTTCACTGGTAGGAGTGAGCGAGTTAATTAACAACGTCACTATTACCTGTGCAATATTCTTACTGCTCTGAAAAATCATCATAAAGGGTCGTTTTATCCTGGACAGATGAGGTCTGAAGAAAAGGAATCACACACCCAATGACTATGCATCTCCTGGCATTCACTGTGGCATGAGGACATGCTCCTCTGTTTACCCCTAGACATTTTGCTTGAATATAAAGTAGCTGTTGCCTTTGTGTTTCAATCATCTTTGCTGTCTAGATAAAAGGGCTCCTGTTACTTGGGACTCCTGCCGTGGGATCTGTTTCCTAGTTTGCTTCCAAGGCTGTAATACAACTAGATGCACTGCATAGCTCTTTTCCAATTTCCTGCCTAAGTGTCTGGAGAAATTCTTATCTGATGATAGAGGGTTAATGTGGCTGAGCTGACTCTCTGCATTGCTCCTGGGCTCTGAAGGGTCGGGCAGAGACCCAGCAAGGAGCTTTACCGAGGCATTTGCTGGCTCTTCTCTCAATGGCACCGTGTCTATAGTCCAAAATCTGCTCCTGCTCTTATCTTCTAGGAACGGTGGTCTGAGAGTGTGACAGCCAGATACTAGTTCCGAAAGTCAACAAGAAATGGTGGGGTTTTCATATGAAGGTAATGCTCATAGCTGAAGGGAAGTTCCCATCCAGCAAAGCAATTGGAAAAGATGAACATCTCTGCACACCCACAGACAGGGATTTTTTGGGCGGGGGGCAGGAATGGATTTTGTGACTGGAAACTGAAAATGCTTCCAGCATTTGCAAACTGAAATTTTCCATTTACCCATGGACAGCTGCACTGTGGGTGTTTTTCTACCACCCTCTCCAAAAATTTAGCTCAATCTAGGGGTGAAAGGCGATTCATTTTTCATGCTGCTGCAGTTCCAAGCATTCTTACAGCAGACACTGCTAGTCACATGAGATTACACACAACCTGTATGTTTTGCCCAACAGTAATACAACTATAAGTGGACAATGTGCTAAGCCACACAGCTCCTGAACTAGACTTTGACTTGAAAGCGTTTTGAAACAGGTTGGGTAATGACCCATGAACAACCTCCCATGTGTCTCTACTAGCTTTTCTAGTGCTTCTTTGGAAGAGATGCTGCACACAATACCGTAACTGAGTGGAAATCTGGGGATCCTGTCCCAGTGATGGGTGAACCTCACAAGGCGTTAGTGACTTAGTGCAGTTTGGAGAGGGAGCTGAACATTCAGATACTCATTGGAAGCTCTGGACACTTTGGAGGTTTGTTTTCCCTACTTCACTTCCCATAAGTCTCCAACTGGCTCCAGTTGTGAGATGGGTTTGTGCTGGCATGGAGCAGTTCATTGGCCCAGCAATTCCTGAGGGTAGCATCAGTTCCCACAGAATTTGAGCTTTCATTTAAAAATAAATTTAAGGTCTAGCCCTTATGGTCATGATGAAAACGTTCTGAGTGTGATCTGATGCAGAGCTGTTAGACCAACGTAGTGCTTTATGGACGACATTTTATCACCAGAAGCATTTACACTGTGCCCACCATTGCAATATGCAGCCTCTCAACATCACAGAGGGTTGTGGGGAGAAACGAAGGGTATTCTTGTGAAGGCAAGGGATTGAGACTCAAAAAATCTTGGTTGAGCTCCTAGCTCTGCCACACACTTCCTGTTTGACTTTGGACCAGTCACTTAATTTCTCTGCACCTCAGGTCCCCACCTGTAAAATGGGGTAATAAATCGTTACTGCCTTGGCGGGGCGCTGTGAGGATAACTCTGTGTGTGGTTCTCCAATATGTCAGTTCTGTGGGCCATGTAAGGACACAGATAGATACTATCATCTTTGCCCACAGCTGCATGGGGATTTAAAATTAGAAGCTGTCTTAAAAATAACTTCTATGCAATCATTAATTAATTTATACCATGGAGACCGAATAGGATTCTGGCTTTAATTAGTTCTGACTTTCTTTAATTAGAGATCATTAAAAGTGAGATGTTTGTTTATTTTTGATCTCTTTGCCGCCTCTTTTAAAAATCAGAATTATGATGTTTTTAACCTTTAAACTCTGCTGAATTTATTTGCATTTTTATGGCCAACATAAACATAGTCACTTAAAGAGAACTAAATGATTTTGCTGATATCATGGGAGCTTATTTTACAGAAACATTCTCTATGTTCTTCTAACACAGACACAGAAATGTTGCAGCCTTTATGACTCCTGTTCCATAAAAGCTCCTTAAAGTCAAAAAGGAGAATACAAGTTTATGTTCATGCCTTTTACCTGTGGATTTACACAGCTCTCACTTCCTGCCACGTGAAGGTTTTGTTACTCATCATAGTTTGGCAGGAAATGTTTGTGTTTCCCATTGATGTTTCCTGCCCTGAGCTATATTGAACATTCATATCATTTTTAACCAAGAACTTTAGGGTTTGTTTTTTTAAATAGACATTTGTGTGTTGAACATGTACCCCAATGGTTATTCTGGTAAATCCATGGCTATATAGTTCAGTATTTATATGGCCCTCACCATAGTAGTTTCTGGCTAAGTCTAGGATATCCACTTTCTCTTTGTTCAAATAACAAAAACATTTCCTTACTACTATTACTAATGGAATTTAACTGAACATTCCTTAAGTGTTAAAGTGCCTTATAGAACTACAGACTCTGTACAGACAGGGATCACCTATCACTAAAATGCAGCCACCTGTGAGGTGGAACATGCCAGTGATTATAACCCTGCCAGCAACACTACATGACAGTTAAGGGACAGGAAGTAAAGAATAATTCTTTATGTGATTGTGTTTAATTGAAGCAACATGGGACTTTGAGAAAGCAGAATGGAGGAGTTATCCCTATGGAGTCTGGACAGAAAACCTCTGCTATTGGAAAGGAGATAATTAATTACAAGAAATCATCAGGGCCATTGGTTTTTCATATGAAAGATCTGATTCAAATCCCATTAGTCAACAGAAAGACTCCCATTAACTTCAATGGGTTTAGGATCAGGACCTCAGAGGAAGACTGCCAGCTAATTATATCACAAACACCACTTAAAATCATAGAAGATTAGGGTTGGAAGAGACTGCTGCGAACTTGCTGAGGGTGCAACCCATCCCATCATCCAGATCATTAATGTTTAACAAAACCTGCCCAAGGACCGACCTCTGGCGCACTCCGCTTGATACTGGCTGCCAACTAGACATCGAGCCATTGATCACTAGCCGTTGAGCCCAACAATCTAGCCAGCTTTCTATCCACCTTCTAGTCCATTCATCCAGCCCATACTTTTTTAACTTGCTGGCAAGAATACTGTGGGAGACCATATCAAAAGCTTTGCTAAAATCAAGGTATATCACGTATATAGATCTCCGTATTTTCTTTTTCTTTGGACTCCTCCAATCCAAAACAGTATTAATCAGGTCCAAAGGTACTTATCTAATGAGATTAAGCCTGAGGTAGCATACCGGCCCTGACTTAATGACAAAACTAACCTTAAAAGTCTGACGCTACTCTAGTAGCACTTCTCTAGTCTACATTGCAGCTACGTTGTAAACATGAATTTGAACTTACAATTACATGCAGCAGTAGTGAAACATCCATTAGAGTTTCTAAATATATAGAAGTTAATTTTCTAATACAAAAGTTATTGCATCCAACATGAAATAACTTTACTTTGGACCTCATCATGATGGATAAAGATAAATTAATCACTGGAAGGTCTGGAGGTTGCCTAGGGAGCAGGGATCATGACCTGATTACATTCAATATGGGCAAGGAGAAGACAGTCCCAACTAGTCATATATATACTTGGTGCTTCAAAGGGGCTAATTTCCCAAAGGTGAAGAAAATTATAAGTGAAATTGACTGGGAGGTAAAACGTAGACAGAAAGATGTGAATGAACATTGGCAGTTCTTTAAGAAGAGTTTATTAGATGGCCAAAAAGCAGTGAGTACATAATCAAGAAAAAGGGCACCTTTGGCTAAAAGCCTATCCTGATTCAGTGGTGAAGTGAAGATAGCAATTAACAATAAAAAAGCAATATATAACAATTCATAATAATTGAAAAAAAAGGGGAAGAGATAGGAATCAATATAAATTTAGAAGTTTATTAAGTCTAGAAAATTGATAAGAGTAGCAAAAGACACCAGGAAAAAATCCAAGGCTAGCAGGATTAAGGACAATAAGAAGGAGGTTTTTAAAGTATATTAGGAACAAAAGAAATCCTAGCAATGTTATAGACCAATTACTAGATAGAGATGATAAAATTATTAATAATGATGCAGAAAAGGCAGAATTGTTCAATAAATATTTCTGTTCTGTTATTGGAAGAAAGCAGGATTATGTGCCTGTATCACATGAAGATAATGAAATACTTTCCAGTCCATTAGTAACTAAGGAGGATGTTAAACTATATCTAGTAAGGATAAAGATTTTTAAATGCAACAGGCCTGTATAACTTGCACCTCAGTCCTAAAAGAGCTGGCGGAGGTGATCTCTGGCCCTCTGATGTTCATTTTTCATAAATCTTAGAATATCAGGAAATTCCAGAAAATTGGAAGAGTGCTAAAGTTGTGCCAATATTCACAAAGGGCAAGCAGGATGACCTGGGAACGATAGGCTGGTTACCCTGACATCAATCAGTGGTAAAGATGATATAGGATTCAATTAATAAAGAATTAAAGGCTAGGAATATAATTAATGCCAGTCGACATGGTTTTATGGAAAATAGGTCTTATCAAAAAACCTGATTTCATTCTTTGATGAGATTACAAGTTTGGTTGCTAAAGGTCACGGAGCAGAAGTAATATATTGAGACATTTGTAAGGCATTTGAACAAGTACCACACAACATCCAGATTTTAAAAAATTAGCACTATACAATATCAATAAAGAACTGGCTAAGAACAAGAACTGGCTAACTGAGAGATCTCAAAGTAGAAGTCAGTGGGGATCATTGCTGCATGGGGGTCTTTCTAGTGGGGTTCCACAGGGATTGATACTAGGCCCGATGCTCATCAAAGGTTTCATCACTGCTAACATTTGCAGTGACACAAAAATTAGCAGAGAGGTAATTAAGGACGACAGGCTAGTCACACAGAATGATCTAGATCGCTTGGTCAGCGGGGCCCGTTCAAACAAAATGTGTTTTAATACAGCTAATTGCAGTGTTATCCATCTAAGAACAAGGAATGCAGGCCTGGCCTACAGAAGGGGGGGCTGTTTCCTGGAAAGCAGCGACTCTGACAAGGATTTAGGGGTCAGAGTGGACAAGCAGCTCAACATGGGCTCCCAGTGTGATGCAGTGACAGAAAGGGATAATGCGATCCTCGGATGTCTAAGCAGGAGAGTAGTGAGTAGCAGTCGAGGGGTGACTATCTCTGCATGGGGCATTGGAGAGAGACTACAATACTGCATATGGTTCTGGTGTCCATATTTTTAAAAGGATGTTGAAAAATTGGAGGGGCTGCAGGAAAGAGCCATAAAAGTGATTGGAAGGCTGGAGAAAATGGCAGACAGTGAGAGACTTAAAGAGCTCAATCTGTTTAGCTTATCAAAAAGAAGACTGAGAGGAAATACGATTGCAGGGTATAAGTACCTTCACAGGGAGAAACTTACTGGGAACTAAAGAGTCTTTAATGTAGTTGAGAAAGGCATAAAAAGAATGGTGGTGAGCAGGGCCGGCGCAACCCATTAGGCGACCTAGGCAGTCGCCTAGGGTGCTAACGTTTGGGGGGCGGTGACTGCGGCGGCCGGATCTTCGGCCGCCCCGGTCGTCATCGGTATTTCGGGGGCGGGACCTTCCGCCGCCTCTGTGAGGGGCAGCATTTCGGGGGCGGGACCTTCCACCGCCTCTGTTGGGGGAAGCATTTCGGGGGCGGGACCTTCCACCACATAGGGCGGCAAAAAAGCTGGCGGCACTCCTGGAGGTGGATTCTCCATCTCTTGATATCTTCAGATCAAGACTGGATGCCTTTCTGGAAGGATATGCTTTAGCCAGACAGCAGCTATTTGTGTCAATACAGGGGCAACGGGGTGAAATTTAAGTCTTTGATAAACAGCAGGTCAGACTAGATGATCTAATGGTCTCTTGTAGCCTTAACTCTATGACTATGAGTTAAGGCTGCAAGTAACTCTGATCTCAGCAAATTAAATGAGTGGTTCACATTGCTTTGATTGCTTTCTCTGGATTGCATGTAAGCAACTCCACCAATTACTGAAAATGTAAAAATGGGCAAGGTTATGTCTCGGGTTGTCTAGTTTCACCAGGGATTTTCTTTGCTGAAGAGATGATAAATACGGGTCTAGTGGAGGTTGAGTCTCTTTGAGTCTTTTGTTTGCTATTTCTAACTGGTTTTGGTTTTTGTTTGTTTTGCAGTCCCTTCTGCAACCCCAGAGATAGCAGCAGCCTGTGAGCAGTCATTTAGACTGCAGTGTAGCCTCCCGTTATACCACATAGGCCGAAGCACCCCTTCAGCTGAACTTCTCAACTCTAGGCACAAGTAGCAGCTATCACTACTACAGCTTGCACTGGATCTAGCTTTTAATACATTCTTTGTTAAACAAAACTCTGAAGGGTTTAATGTTTCTTTCTGGGCAGACAAAAAGCTCTTTTCCAGACACATTAAAGTGATAAGGATGACTAATATTTAACATGCTATTATCAGTGACATCTAATCCTCTCATTATGTTGCTTTTGCTTTTCAGCAATGTTAACCCTTGCAGCCCCAGAGAGATTTCCAGCAGACAGGAGATTGTCTGGTACCATGGCACATGTATATGTTTCTCTGACAGAAGGTGAAAGGAGCAAGAAATAACCAAAATGCCTGTTACATAAAAGAGCATTATGCCTGCAGCCAAGGTAAGTAAATAAAGCCAGTAAATAGTCTGCATTGTTCAGGTTAGAGACAGAAATGTCTGGGGCTAGTCCAACATCTCCAGGGATCAGTGCAGGATTGTGCTTGACAGGACATTTTCTAGTGCTTAGTCCAGGTTTGTTTTAGCCATTTCAAGTGATGGGACATCATCACTAAATTGAGTGGCTGTTTCACAATCTAACAGATCTTCCTGTCAGCAAGTTTTCTTTTGATATTCAGTTCCAACTTCCCACTCTTAACTACATCCTCTGACTTCTAGTTCTATCTCCTTGTGCCACACTAAACAATTCCCCTCCATCCTTGGGGCTACTTTCAAACCAGTTTTACCCTGGTGAAACACTAGTGCCTCCAGTGGAGTTACTCCAGATTTGCATTGCTGAGAGGACAATCTGCCTGTTGCTGTTTGCACTCATCAGAGATTTGTAGGTGGTTTTCACGTTCCCACTTTAGTTGTTGCTTAGCCAAGATATCTCTGTTTAGCTCTTGTGCAAAGCGCTCCTTCCAGCCTCCTAATAATGTTTAATGATCTTTGAACTCCCTCCAATTTCTCTACATCTATTTACCCAGAACCGAATGCAATAGTCCACGTGCTGTCTCCCAGATTATCCTAGAGAGAAGTGATCACTATCCTGCTTTATGCCATTGATACCTGTATGCTGTAGCCACTATCCCATTGGTCTCTTTTCTCGCCGTACTGCATTGTAAACCTGTAGCTAATTTACGGCCCACGATCACACTTAGATCTCTTTCTGCATTACTGCTGTTCAGATTTCTGGCTCCCACTGATATTTCTTCAGATAGTCAGCTTGGTAATAGCCAATGAATCTATCATACTGTTATTTCCTGCCTTTCTTTCTATTCACTTTATTACATCTCTGTCCTCGCTTCTATTTGTATCACCTCCTGATTTAGTAACTTCCATGAATTTCATTAACACTCTGCTAGTCCCTAGAGCAGTAAGGTTTTCTGTTTATCATTACCTTTGTATGTGGCACATCAGCCGTTTGAAATCCATGTGACAGTGCTCCTTTCCGAGCCAAATTGATTTAACGTTGCAAATAAGATTTCATGAGACATCGGATCAAATGCTTTCCTTGGTTTGCCTATATAACATCTAATGCATTCCCTTCATTTACGAACTTTGAATTTTTATCAGAAAAGCAATTAAATTTGTCTGGTCTGATTAGGTCTTGATAAGCTCATGCTGCTCACTGCTAGTGTTTCTATAATCCTCTAATAAACACACACACAGTCTCTTAATAGTCTGATGAGGAGTTAAAATGAGTTGTAGTTGACAAGATAATTTCTTTCCTTTTCCTGAACATCAAAACCACATTTGTTTTTTTTCCAATCACCTAGTACATCCCAAGTGTTTAAAAATAATTATTTTTTATTACTCATATTGCTGTGGTGCCCAGAAGGCTCCAATCAGTATCAAGATGCTATTGTACAAGGTGCTGTACAAACACAGATCTAAGGGGTAGAATCTGATGCTGTTGCTTAGAGCAATGGCTTTCAACCTTCCCAGACCACTATACTCCTTTCAGGAGGCTGATTTGTCCTGCGTGCCCAAGTTTCACCTCACTTAAAAACTACTTGCTTACAAAATCAGACATAAAAATACAAAAGCGTCACAGCACACTCTTACTCAAAAATTGCTGACTTTCTCATTTTTACCATATAATTATAAAATAAATCAATTGGAATATAAATATTGTCCTTACATTTCAGAGTATAGTCTATAGAACAGTATAAACAAGTCATTGTCTGTATGAAAGTTTAGTTTGTACTGACTTCGGTAGTGCTTTTTATGTAGCCTGTTGTAAAACCAGGCAAATCTCTAGCTGAGTTGAGGTACCCCCTGGAAGAGCTCTGTGTACCCCCAGGGTATGTGTATCCCTGGTTGAGAACCACTGGTTTAGAGTGCATAGCACTTTATTCCACGAGTAATCCCACTAAGGCCTTGTTTACACCCAGCTGCTAGTTCGGCGGCTGGGAATCGAAGTTCCGGGTTCGATTTATCGCGTCTGGTCTGGACGCGATAAATCGATCCCGGAAGCGCTCACCGTCGACTGCGGTACTCCAGCTCGGCGAGAGGAGTACCGCGGAGTCGACGGGGAGCCTGCCTGCTGCGTGTGGACCGCGTCTGAACCGCGGTAAGTTCGAACTAAGGTATGTTGACTTCAGCTACGTTATTCACGTAGCTGAAGTTGCGTACCTTAGTTCGAAGTTGGGGGTTAGTGTAGACCAGGCCTTAGTGAACAGTGTTGCTTCACTGGGTCTGGCCCTAAGACGACAAGTGACAGGGAAAGAAAACACTAAAATATGCGCAATGTGTCTGCACGATTTTTATGTGCAAATATACTCAGCTGGTATAAAGCAATGCAGCTTCGTCGAAGCCACTAGCGCGACATTGATTCATCCCAGCTGAGGATCTGACCCATACATTTTTCCTGGTGTTGCCTGCAGCCCAGCCATCCCTTGTTGGCTGATTTCTTGCGGCTATGGCAGCCGAACTCTTGAGAAGGTTTTAAAGGAGGCGAGAGCCCTGCATGGTTCCATGCCCAAGGGGTGGTGTGGAAGAAGGCACACGGCAGTTGGGACCAGGGGCGGCTCTAGCTTTATTGCCGCCCCAAGCACGGCAGGCAGGAGGTCCATGGTCCCGCGGATTCGGTGGCATGCCTGCGGGAGGTCCACGGTCCCGCGGATTCGGTGGCATGCCTGCGGGAGGTCCACGGTCCCGCGGATTCGGTGGCATGCCTGCGGGAGGTCCGCCGGTCCCGCGGCTTCGGGGTACCCGCCACCGAATTGCCGCCAAATCCATGAGACCGGCGGACCTCCCGCAGGCATGCCGCCGAAGGCTGCCTGCCTGCCGCCCTCGCAGGGACCGGTAGGGCGCCCCCCATGGCTTGCTGCCCCAGGCTCGCGCTTGGAGCGCTGGTGCCTGGAGCCGCCGCTGGTTGGGACAATGGGCAGGTGGGTGTTTGAGGCCGGGACTGTTGGCAGTGTGGAGAGAAGAGAGGTCAGGTCACAAGACAGTAGTGAGAGGGAGAGCCGCGAAGGGCCTCAATGGTGATGAGGAAAGAAGCTGGAACTTGAAATGGCAGACATGGAGGGAGGGTTCATTGATTCAGAAATGTCTTCTCAGTCTATCCTGAGATTGTGCTCAAGAGTCATCCCACTTGTGCCAGTTACACCCACGACAGATCATGGTCGTCATTGTTCAGCAACAGCTGTAATTGTTCTTCTGACTTTTCCAGACTCCAGAGGCAGCTCAGAACATTACCAGGCCTCAGCTTATGTGGTAGAGTAACTCCATCTTCTGTCTAGTTTTTGAAAGTTGGAAACAAATGTGAAATTATTTGAGTTAAGCCAAAGCGCCCTGTTCTCCTCTGGCATCAAGTGATGTTTTGGCTGGAAGCGGAAGTGATGCAGAAGTTCCACTGAACTCACCAATACTTAAAGCTGCTGCGAAGTGAGCTAACCTTTCCTCAAGGACAGGAATGGAAATATTTAGATACATTTCACAAGATAGACGTTTTACTCTGTTCTTTTTACTGCAAAACTTTATGGTGAGCAACATTATGATTCAAATCTTTCTCCTTAAAGCAGTGTTTATCTCCAGGTTAAAAGACATGAGAAATCCTGATCTACAATTCAGGATAACAGAGAGAGACTTGAAAGACATGGAATGCAAGCACATGCATTTGGCATCTGATTTCCATCCTACATATGCCAGGCTTCCTCCAATAAAAAATCACCAACAGAGCAAGATGAGAGATTTTCTAGAAAAGAAAACTGCAAATGTTTCTCCTTCACCCTATATTAGGGTTAGGTTTTGTTAGCAAAGTTTTTTATTTGAAACATTTACCCCTATTCACATTGAGTAGCACCTTACTCTAAAAGTAGCCCCGTTGATTTCAGTAGCATTACTCATGCGGTACGCCACTGTTCAGAATAAGTAAGGGGATCACAATCAGAACCACTAGTCCTAAAAAGTGATCATTACTTTAGTGTACATTTGATGGTCCCCTTCCTATATGTGATATTCTTATGAGAGCCTTTTAGATCTTTTGAAATGTAATAAATAATGCACAACACCACAACGTCTTACTGAGATGCAGAGCACCCAAGTAAAAGAATGACATTCGCCTACTAGCACTACCAATCTTCTTGCAAATGTAGATGTGTGAATGTTGACATGATACATTTCTTTGGAAGTAGCCAGTTAGTATTTACAACTCTTCAGCTATGAGCTTCTAAGATACCACCATTCCCCTTTCGAATGGCGAAGTGCCTTTAATCTTTGAGAAGATCATCCATGCAGTCCCTGTGGACTGATGAGGTCATAACATGAGGCAGTACTGGGTAGAGGGAGGAGAAGAGGATGAGCCCCACTCCTGCTTGGCAATGTGCAGCCTCCGCAGCCCACACAGGTGAACAAATGAAGATTTCATAGCACACAAGTTATTTCTGAATTCTAGCAGCCCAAGGGAGGGGACCCCCTGCCAGCTCCAAACTTCTACTTATATTGGGGGTGGGAGAATTTTAGTTTAAAGCCTTAGAGGTGTGTGCAATTATATTATTTGAAGTTTTCATCTACTTTTTAAAAGTTACACTATAAACATTGAAAAACAATGTTTTTACCAACCTAGATGTGCTCTAACCCTGTAGCACCATTTTGGTGTGTGCAGGGCATAGGGGAGGAGACTGGTTCTTGGATCTGATGCAGATTGAATGAAGGTATAACTTTGATGTGCATTATAATGGCTATAAATAATCGAAGGAAATACATGAGATAAAGGCACTGAGAATTCAAGGAGTGATTTCTTGTATTGTAAATGTTCTGGACAGAATTATTTCTATGACTTGCTGACTACATAGTCTACTCCTCATGCTACCTGGCCACAAAACGCTTTGGATGGAATCAAAGTATAACTATAGGCACTGGATAATGATACTGTAAGCACAAAACTTTCCTGAAACTGAGATCTCTCCTTCTCTCTGTGGTTTGTGCCATTATTATTCCTCCTAGAGTGGCCATCATGCTTCTCTCTCAAGGGTTCTTCAAAATGCCCCTGGGAATTCACACTCCCCCGTACAGTACAAATATGCTTCCTCCCGAATTTAAATAGGTTCATAATTGCAATTATGGCCGCCCAGCTGCACGGTGATGAGGGGTAACTGCTTAGAGTGGCAGAGGAAAGGAATGTTAAATTTTCACGCAACATATCAGAAGATCAACTAGTCTTTTGTAAGCAGCTCTCAAGTGACTGGTTAGTGGAAAAACCCTGCAGCTTCAGGGCTGGCTTTCTGATTGTATGTGTTCCCAAATGTTGATTATCTGCACAGTCTGACTATCATAAAAGATACTCTTTGCAGCTGTCAGCTACATACTAGTAGTATGTTAGAGCAGAGTGTTAGAATAGGCTAACTTATGGAAATAAGTAAATTTCTGTCAGTCTGAAGTCTTAGACTCATTCTACCACCATAATTACTTAGTTGTATTGCAGAGCACTCCACTTTTCTCTAGGTTATTGTAGCACAATCTGATTTGGATTCAGCCCCCAAAATGCTCCTGAACCCACGAAGTCTGGGGGAAAAGAGCAACAAAAACCAGAGCTGATGACCAGGAGGGTTTATAGCCAGAGCCACTTGAGGGATAAAGGCTCCTCTCCCACTTTCCAGATGACTCTTGAGAGGCACTAAACAGTCCAGACTCTCAACGGCAGCAACTCCCCTCCTTGGATGTATAAACAGAGTGATATTGAGTAGGAGTAAGGAGATTATATTATCTCTGCATTTGGCACTGGAATCCCATGTCCAGTTCTGGTGTCCACAATTCAAGACGGCTGTTGATAAATTGGAGAGGGTTCAGGGAAGAGCCATGAGACTGATTGAAGAACTGGAAAACAGGCCTTCTAGTGAGAGACTCCAGGAGCTCAATCTGTTTAGCTTAATGAAGAGACAACTCAGGTGACTTGATCACTGTCTATAACTACCTACGTGGGGAACAAATGATTGATAATAGAGGGCTCTTCAATGTAGCTGACAAAGGTCTGACAAGATCCAATGGCTGGGAGCTGAAAATCGACAAATTCAGAATAGAAACAAGGTGCAAATTGTTAATAGTGAAGGTAATTCTCCATTGGATCAACTTACTACGGAGTCTGCATTATCGGACATTTTAAAATTAATACTGGACGCTTTTCTAACAGATCTGCTCTTGTTCAAACAGGCATTAATATAGGGCAGTCCTATGGCCAGTGTCATGCAGCAGGTCAGACTGGATGATAGCAGTGGTCCTTTCTGGCCTTAGAATCTATGAACCCTTCCTCCCGGCCTGCCACTTGCAGCCCCAGCAGCCAGTTTGGCTTCCTTCCACTGTAGCCAGCTGGGGGAGAGCTGCAGGTTTGGGGGAATTGCCTCCAAGCCAAACAACAATCCAAAAGCCAGCTGCTGTCACTGAAGTGGGCCTGCCACACCTCCATAACTGGCTCCTGGAGGCAGCCACTGGGCCGTGGCCTCCTCAGCTTCCTGTCTGCTTCCCCCACCCCTGCCACGGAGCAGGAAGTGAAGACAGGGGCCCAGGAAACTAACTAGGGTCTAAAATTAAACGATGCAAAAGGAGGTTTACAAACAAAACAGGCTGGGAGCCGCCTGGTCAGAAATACTCAGATACTGTCAGATTTAAAGGGGAGAGATACCGGCACTTTAGATAACCTAGCTACAAATCCAGCCGTTGGTTTTCCTCCCCTTCCTTAATCCAAGAAACTGTTTTAGTCCCACACAGTCCCAGCCACATTCCATCTCTGTTAAATGGAGGGTGGAGCTAAGCTGTATTGGTTCAGAGATTCAAAGAAAGCTGCCCATGTTATTCATCTGGGGCAAAAATAACTTGGGCAACTTTCTTTTCACCTTGCAGCTAGTGACTGCTGAAGCTGGTTTGGATAATTTTTGGATCAAGCAAAATAAGAGTGGGGGACATTATGATTTACAAGGCAGTAAAGATTATAACATGGTCATGTGTGATCAACCACTGCAAGCACAGCATGTGAGATTCCTCTGAGTCTGTCAGGGACGTAAGCAAACAGGGCTCACACCTCACTGTATCAGTGACGCAGCGATATTTAAACTGGCCTAAGTGGGGTCAGAGGGTTTGCAGCCACTTCTCTCCTCCCCTGCATAGTCCATCTCCTTTCACTCATGGTAACTGCATGTGCTCAATGTTAATAATAGATGTGCCTTATAGCAAGCTGGCTTTTGGGACTTTGCAAAGCTGCTGCAGAGCCGGCTGTCAGATGCTACCTGAGCACAACGAGCATCGTCCCTTCACATAGTCACAGCTTCAGCAGGTTTTGAAGGGCATGAGCGTCAAGGTATCTCTGACCAGAGTGCGTCACACAACACAATGCTACACTGCCTGCTGAGCTGCCCCCAGGGACACTTTGCAAGCTTCTTCTGGGTCCAGTCACTTAACTCCGTCATAGTCTGTTAGGAACCTAGCCATGGCCATGAAATTCCATGGCTCTGAACCACTGCTGCATGAGGGAGTGACGGCTGTTTACGAACGGTGGACGTTTCCTTGACTGAACCAAAATGAAAAGAAAATGTGCATCAAGAGTCTAAGGAAGAAATGACTTCTTTAGGGATATCTCACATCAACTTGTCTGTATTTGGACAGGCTGTTTTCACAAGTAGGTTAGGTGACTGCCCTGTTCTCCGAATCTGCAGCATGTATTCTTTATTTTGTGTGAGAAGCACAGTCTCAATACGTTACAGTTGTTTGTGCTACTGGATTGAAATAAAGTTCAGAGTCTGTGCAATGGATCACAGAAAAATAATTGCCTACTGCCTCCTATTTAACTCAGGGGCAGGTGGATTAACATGGTTGTATTGCTTTCAATTTTTGACCTAGTTTAAAATGGTGAGAGTTTAAGGATTTTTCTTGTATGCGTCTTGGGGAAGGATGGGTGGAGGTAGAATGGAAGGCAGAAGAGGGTTTAGGTTCTCATCTTGTATCAGTCACTCTGTGTAAACTCTACCAAACTGTCCCAGCACTCCTGCATTCAGAGTGATAAAATCCCAGTGTTTTGGGTTTTGCTGCATTTCAAAACACATGGCTATGAACTGGAACTGTTCAGCATTCACCCAGCTCTTAGAGGAGCCTCTGATCGTTCCTGGGCATTAACCTAACATTTCTGGCTCGAAGCTCCAAAAGGTGAGTTCAATCTATAATGCAGGTAACTCATCTGCAATCGGTTGGTTCTGGCATATTAACCCCCCATCTAAATGCCTGTATTTTAACCATGACCACTGAAACCTCATTAGCCAGCTTTGCACACCACCCAGTTTCCTAGTTGCATCCCTAATCAGTGTGATCTGGGTCTAAATTCCAGACTGCTTATTAACCCTTTCATGGTTTAAATTCAGTCTGGGTGAAGGGAGAATGTGATGGGCATGAAGGAGCAACGCCACCAGCCTGGCCCAAGGACCCTGTGCAGCCCATAGACTTGGTACAGCTGTTAACAGCTGTATCCCATGCATGGCTCTGATGATGGACAGAAATAATTGCCAGTTAAAGACTATTTTAAATGGTTTATCGTATCACTGACAATGGTTACCAGATCCACTGCTGGCTGGATGCGATGGGCTAGATTATGGCATTGACACTCCCACTGTCCTAGGAAAGGAGCATCGTGGCGATCCCCCGAAGCATGAGAATTTTCCCCACCTTGTGTGCATGAATTTGAACCATGAAAGGGTTAATAAGTGCTTCTTGTGCAGCCTTCACCCTGCAAGGATCATTGTGACCTGTCCTTTAATCAAGGAAACCCGTGTAGCAGGGGGCCATTTGTTAAAGGGCCCCTTACACCGCTATGGCCCTTTGGCACACATTTCTCACTCTATGCCTCTGGCTGAGGCTTTCCTAGACTTACAGAAATACAGTCATATTACCACGGGGAAGCTACTCATCCAAATATGTATCAGTGCAGAGATATTTTGAGCCTATTTATCACTGCTATTCAGCATGAGAATAAAGAGAGGAAAAGGAAGAGAACAATCATTGTATATTGCCGTATGATTTTCCATCCACAAGGACTATCAATTGCCTGAGGTTCCATATTGGCAACATGTCTCTCTCTGCTGTTTTCCTTTTTAATGACGTGAAACCTCTGAATACCCTGATTTGGACCTATGTGCATGTCAGCTGCTTGGCTTGCCTTGCCTTCCCCATGGTAGATATTCCTTGGTGCCATTATAAAACAACTCCAGTCAAGGACCCTGCAGACCTACACACCCATCGGCTAGGCTAATCAGGCGTAGAGAGCTGAAAAACACATGCTGTCCACACACTGTTTAAAAAACATGTGCCAGATCTATGGCCATTCAATTGCACAGCGAAAGGACTAAAACTTCGCCGAAAACTCTTTTTCTTAATAGGAGAAAACCTGCCTTGAGTCAAGGGTGGTGAAGCAGGCAAAAGGGATGTTCCAGCTGCCCCAGCTTGCGGAGGAGGTGCGAGCGATCTGCTGTTATCAATGCTCTGCATTGCATTATTTTAAAGGCAAGACTATCATCTCCTATTACGTTAGCAGCCTTCAGAAAGTTATGTTAATTTCACAGATGACAGCCCCTCCCCCCTGTAAATATACAAACTGGGCAAAACTCCTCCAGGCACAACCCTTTCCTGGCCAGTGCCGGGATCTGAAAGGAGACTAAACATTTCCCACGAACAATAAATGGTTCAAGTGTCACACTATGAGGAAGGGGACAGGGAAAGAGAATAACATATCAGGGGTTAATGAAGGTCCTAAACATACATTAAAGCCATGACTAAAAAGAATTCTAGCTGCTCCTTATAAACATAATAAAGGAATATAGCCTGGAAAGGCCCCAATTCTCAGCCCATCAACCTGCCAGAATAGCTGGGCTGGGTTCTGGGTAGCGCCGAAGGGCTGGGGGAAAGAAACAACCCCCTTCCCTTCCCTTCCCTGCCGTTCTGCAGCTCTGATGCTGCAGCAGCGTGCCCCCTGGGCAGGGTAGGAAGGTCTATGCAGCGTCTCATCCAATAGCACGGCCCCATGTGCATTGCTACATGGCAGCCGCTGCTCCACGGATGTCCATGCCACAGGGCTGCGTACGCCTCCCTCTTTATATCACTCCCTTCCCACGTAGCAGAACTGTGTTGGCTCCACTTTGCCAGGCAACGCTCTGCATAGCCATGGTGGAGACAGAGGGCAGGATTTCCCCCTCAAAGATTAGGTTTGCCCACTGTCGTTCAGCTTACCATCCACGATCTGCTCCCTCCAGTTAGTTACCCTGAGGGGTTCACGAGTGAAATGTGAGGCTGGGATAACACAAACAATGGGAGGCTTTAAGTTCTGTTAGAAACAATATTTACATTGACTGAACCCAGAAAACGCATCGTGTTCCGATGCGGTTTTCAGTCCTCTTCAGAGCACAGCTTAGTAAGGGGCAAAGAGACCATCAATCCAAGGAAGAGCATGCCATTTAAACAACATTTACCAAGAGTGTGTGAAATGATGCCGCACTGTATTTCCCTGTACTTATTATAGGAAATAGCTGTGGGCACTCAGATCCTGTGGGCAAATGTTGAGTTTTTATCTAGTTACTGGTCTGGTCAATGTAGCTGGCTGGTACAGTATGAGTTCTGGGATGTTTCCAATCTCTGCAGGAGATATGGTAATTGCATTATTGCACACATGTGCCGAGTCCTGCACTGTAAACCTGGAACTTACTTCACTCCTTCATAAAACTCAGTATTGAGGGGACTTCTCCTGTATGGCAGGACAATTATGTAACTCAATATGGCAAGTTCACTGCACAGATGTTTAGGAGGCCTGAGAACCTGCAATTTCATTCTGTCTTTTCAGACGACACACTGCGCATTGTGCATGATTCATATCTGAAGTGGCATAATAAATCTTCGCCATGCAATGCTTGACTCCTCACTGAGTGGGTGGAACTGCAGGCTGACAAATGTTTATAACATATGAACTAGTCGTGTTTATTTTACACACTAGCCAGCCCCAATGAGAGGATGAGGGAAGCGAATGAGATGGCTGGGTGGGGGCATGGATGTTCAGATCAAAAGCTTCAGTCTGTTTTTTTTCCCCCAAGTAAATTCAAATTTCTTTGCTACATTTGCTCAGAATTAAATTCTCCATCTCAGAAACAGAGAATAAGGGGCCTGATCCAAGACCCATTAAAGTCAACGAGGGGCTTTCAATTGGTGCTGTCCTAACTGCTCTTACTGACGTCCACGGTAAATCTCATTTTGACTTCAATCAAAGCAGAGTTAGTCCAATGCTGAGCGCTTTTGAAACCCCCATAGTACAATGTCTATCCTGCTATTTAATAAGGCTGAGATGAAAATGTGATAACCTCATGCAACATCTGCTCGGCAGCTAGCCAGACATTTTCAAGTCCAGGAAAACCATGTTTTCTTGTAAAGCTATTTCTAAATTCCGACGTGTGTTGGACATTACGTAAAGCACAACGGTGCATCACAAGAACAACCTTGCAAAGGGCTCAGTCCTTCCTGGCGCTCAGCCTGATCCAGCCATGCACTGAGGCATGTGAGCAGTGCCATTCATTAAAGTGCTTTGCTGACTTGGGCCAGAGTGTTCAGCACCTCGAAGGACTAACCCTCAAAAGCCTAATTCTCCTGTCTGCCAAACTGGAACATCTGGATGGGTTTTAAACCATCCCTATTGTCTCATCGAAATATCATTGGCTCTAAGGCTGAACAGCGGCACTGACATTATCTATGCTTCACTGGAAAGGCCAGATCTGCAGTTGGTGTAAATCAGCATAGCTCCAGTGAAGGCAAGGAAGCTACTGATTTATACAAGCTGAAGAGATGGCCCAGCTTCTGTGTATTGTGGCTGCTACAGTATCTTTACTTTCCCCAGGTGAGCCCACTGGTACAAGTCTGAGTACGGTTAAATTTGATCGACTGTCAACCTTTAGAGGATTAATAATTCTAAGTCGTGATGATAAACTATGTTTTATTGTAACTTTCCTAAATGGGCTCCACATTGTGTGTGATTCCAATTGGTTTAGCTGTGGCATCATTACAGGGTTACCAACAAGATTGCACTAGAATACAGAAGTGATTTAATGCAAATATTTATTCTGAATGCAATCCCCCACTTTAGAGTTTCTTAACTGAAAGCAAAGTTCAATTGTCTACAATTCCCTTAGATCATAACCAAACCTCAGCAGAGTTCATGAAATGCAGAATTTCTACACTGGAAAGCCTTGCACAAGCCCTTGTGCAGCTTGACTTGCTTAAAGAGAAAAATATGTAACGTTAATTTCACTGGAAAGAAGTATCCCTGAATTTTCTGTGCTAAGTTTTTGAAGCCATATGACCTTGCATTAGTTATTAAACACTTACTTGACTCGCTATTGTCACAGTCCTGGGGATTGCACTTCTGGGTGTTCTCTGGCCACTGTTCATGGTCACACAGGCTACTGTCTTCTTCAGCTTCACCAGTTTTTGTGTTCATGCACTTCACCTGTCGCCGCTGGATGCCACCACCACAGCTAGCTGTGCACTGCAGAAAGTTAATTAGATGGGATATAATCAATTGCATCCAGAATTAAGGTTTATTTTTTATATGTTGCTGCTGGATTTGAGACTTCACTTAAATATCTATACGCTACATCGCTATTCACATGTTTAAAGTGGCATCCGAGCAAAATTCCTACACTGTCTTTGTAGAACTTATTTCTCTTTTATCCCCTGCTCCAGTTAGTTCTGTTTCTATGGGATACAAAGGCATTTCTATTGTACATAACCCAAAGTTTATCTGGTGCTGCTGCGCGCATTAGCTTCCGCTAAGTGAACAGACCTCTATTAATTCTGCTGACTGAAGAGGTGGGAGGCTTCTTGTTTGGCTGAACACGAGGCACAGTTAGCAACACACGTCCATTAACCTTTATTGTCTTCATAGCTGGCCTGGCTCCTCCAGTTTTTATAAAGTATCTGGTCAAAACAGGACTTCTTTAGAAACAGAATTCCCCCGTGTGCCTTTTCTCAGCAGAGCTAGTCAATGAGAAACTCTTCATTGTGGTTTATTTTTGTCAATATTCTGTACAATTTATTGAAACTGAGTCACTCACAATACGTCTCCATTCAATTCTCAGATACATGGACATGGAATGGGACATCGGTCTGCACTGAAAACTTTTACCACCATAACTGTCAGTTAGGGGTGTGATTTTTTTGCCGACATCGTTATATTGGGAAACGCCCTAGTATAGACACAGTTATAGTGGTATAAGGTGATTTATACCAGCATCATTTATTTCATTTTGCCAAACCAAAATAAGCTAGACTGGAGGAAGCACTTTTATACATCTACACTAGGTTTTTTTTGCTGCTTTAACTATGCCAGGATAGTTAAAGTGGCAAAATGTTTAAGTGTAGACAAGACCTTATAAACTCTACTATAAATGGTGTGGGCTCGATTGCAGAAACCGGTGTTACAGCCCAGGTAGTATAGCAGGTGTTTGTTTATCTGAGATCACAGTTAAGTCCCTGGAAAACTGCTGTACAAAAATAATACACGTGATTAATTCCCAAGAGAAATTCAGCTGCAGGAGACATTTATTTCCCTTAAACATTTGCTCACCTCTCCCCACGATCCCACTACCCATTTGGTACATGGGTGAGTGTTGCAGGGTCTTGTGTTATTTGGCCTTAACATTTCATCACACCGTCCGAATTCTGGACACGTAACTAAACGCTCCTGCTCGCCGCTGCCGCATGACTCAGAGCACTAAGGAGAAACAAACAAACCATCATATTGGAATCAGTCTGGAGTAACAGAAAGGGAAAAACACCCCACTTACTTGTTTCTTACGGAATTACAGTGTGAAGTGGCCCGAAGAAAAATTTGCCTCCAGTGTTGAATGCCCATTTTTGTGATTATAACTATTGTCTGTGGGTGGTTTCAGTTGTGGAAGTGAGGCTATTAAATTGATTTGAAGTTTAACTCTTAGGCACACACCACTTTGTAAGCATACAGCAGATCTCAGCTCATATACATTCACTACTTCCTAGATCCAAATACTGAGAGGGTCAGATTCTGCCCACAAGCAAAGGTCACACAATACTCCCACTGACTTCTCATCAACGAGAGTCGCACAAGTCGAACTGAATGTGGAATGTGGCCTACAAGCTGTCTGGCACTACTGTGTACTTCTTAAATAATAGCCAGTATATGCTGCACTATGAGGCTAAGCAAAAGTAAAATGCCAGCGAAATGTATTTGCAGGGAAGGGAATGAAAAATAAGTGCTGATGTGAAACATCACATCACAAACCAGACAAAAAAATATATTTACTGGATATACAGATAAGAAAATGAATGGGGCATCTAGTGATAAATGGATCCAAGTTAGGAAGATATTTGACTGGGAGAGTGTAGAGTAAACAATAGATTTCAAGGCCTTCAGATTCCTTTATTTAGCTGACAGGCTACTTTTAAAGCTGAAGGCAAAAATGAACATGGAATAAAAGATAATGGGCTAATCCAATGCTGCAGTGTAAGCACGGGGGTTACGAAAGCAGGACTGTGCCAAGCTCAGACTGGCGGGGAAGGAGAAAATCAGTGAAGAAATAACATTTAATTAACCATTTAAACATTTTTCTGTGGAATCTTCCAACTGAAGATACCCTGGGATGCATCATTACGGGGCTTCACAAATACCAGAAGTCCCCTTGTAATCCCAGAATGCCTCATTCAGTGACATCTCCGGTAAACAAAGAAAAAACAGGAAAGGAAAACAGATAAGTTACAAGCTATTTTGGGGCTGAGTGCCTTCACCAGCCTGCTCAGGGGACCCTCTGGTGGGCACCGCAGACGGCTAGCTTCAACTGGATTCTCCTACGTCCAACTAACAGCAGGGTTTGGAACACAGCACCAGATTTATTAATCTCCTAGTTTGTGGGGCTATTGATCTGTCTGTGGAAACCTATGGGGGCAAGTGGAAGAGAACATAGAGCAGCAGTTGCCTACTGGAATTTCCATTAGAACATTCAACCCGTGTCTGAGATTAACCCAATTTTCATCATAGTTTGGCAGTTCATCATTTAATAAACTCTTGATAGTGTTGGGTTATTTGCAAACAGCTGTTAAAACATATTGAAAAGAACTTGGTCCATCTGTGCCTTCATGTATTCCTTACAGAGACACCTGCTGCATCAGGACCCTCTGAACTCTAGTGACGTTTGGACCAGGCCCATCTCCGATGATGTATTGCATGCACCTTCTCTCTCTCTCTAGAAATCCCCCTCACCTCTCTCCAGGACGAGGTATACCAGTCCAGACAAGGCTTGGTTTGGCAGGGAGTCTGCATTGGGGGCTTGTAGAAAACAGCTTGACAATGAAAGGGCCGCAGAAGCCTCTGTTCTCTGGTGTCAACGCAGTGCACGTCCCGAACCTTCAGTCCCCCTCCGCAGTTCTTGGAGCACTGGGTAAACAATACAATGAGTCATGCTGGTGGAGCGGAGGCAGTAACAGTGTCCAGACATGAATCTCTCTGGCAAAGTGGAGTTTACCCAGATATTAAAGAAATGAATTGTCAAGCTCTGTCTTTCATTAACTCTTTCAGTTTTTGCCTTTGGGTCTCTCCATGATTGTACCTGGCCCAAGCTGGAGAGGGTCCTAAGCATGACTACCACCACCAAGACTTTCCACTCTGAAAGGATTCTATTTGCATTTTCAGTGGCGACAGCTTTTTGAGGTCATGTCCCCACATCCACAGATCTCGAAAGTTAAGGCCTGTTAAAATCATCCATAGTAATCCTGCCATTCCAGGAGCGTTGCCTACCATTTATTCTCAGTGGGATTGTCCAGTCTAGTTTTAAAAGTCTCCCGCTATGAGGGATTCTTGTGAAACTTTCTGAGAGCCGAACACCTCCAAGGTATTCCCCAATATCCTCCCACAACTCCCCTTTATTTCGCTTCAGCCCAGGCCTCTTTCGACCACCCTAAGTGATTCCACTCCTACTTTCGCTGACTCCCTTCCAAGCAGAGCGATTATGTTCCCACCAGTTACTCTTTACACTCCCTGGGTTTCCTAGTTTGGGCTTCAGCCCCAACAGGAATGTTTACACGGCTATTCTTAGCTCCGCAGCCGTGTCTGAGTCAACTGACCCTGGCTCTGAGACTTGATGGGGTGGATTTTCCTTTGCAATGCAGCCATAGCCAGAGACACCAATAAAGGGCAAGGAGAAGGGAAGTATATTTATGTTTACCTTACTCCAGTTTCCAATACGCCACGAGGAACATGGTCTCAGGTAACACCTTCGAGCAGGGACAGGTTTATTTGCAGCAACACAATCTTCATCTTTGCCTGTGCTACAATGCACTGTCCTCCAGCTAGCTCCTAAGCCACAGGTTGTGGAGCACTGGAACACAGTCAGTAACAGAGCAAAAATTAACCCCTGCCTCCACCCACCCACAGAAACCAAAGTTCAGCAATCAGGGAGCAATGAGCTACACAGGCAGCAAAGCAAACAACTTGCCCTATGGTATTCGACAGGGATGAAACCACAAGAATGCAATAAAAATTAAATGGGATTCTTCAGAAATGTGTCTTAAAACCTGCAGGGCCCAATTCACCATTGGATTACTGCGGGCAGGGCCGGCTCCAGGCACCAGCCTGGCAAGCAGGTGCTTGGGGCGGCCGCTCCGGAGAGGGGGCGGCAGGTCCAGCTATTCGGCGGCAATTCGGCGGACGGTCCCTCACTCCCGCTCGGAGCGAAGGACCTCCCGCCGAATTGCCGCTGCAGATCGCAATCGCGATCACGGCTTTTTTTTTTTTTTTTTTTTGGCTGCTTGGGGCGGCCAAAACCCTGGAACCGGCCCTGACTGCGGGTCAGTGGCGTTACATCACTGTCAATGCAACAGTGAATCACAACCACAGAATGTAACAGAGACTGAAAGCCTTTCTATAGAACATTTAAACCATCCTAAAGAAGTTAATAGAGAACTTTATCCCTGCTAGCGAATTCTTTGTGTTAGTTTACAATTCCCCAGCCATATTCTCATTCTCTAGTCTAATCAATTCCTAGAGGACTTCAGGCTTCTTTGTGTTTTGGGAGGAAGAAGAGTAGGAAAGGAGTTCCTCTAGAATAACTTTAGTTGTGTGAGCTCTGGCTGGGAGACTGTGTCCTTTCTTCTCCACTCCAGCTTTGCCTTTTGAAATGCTTTACAGATTCATGCGTTTGACTGTTACTTGGCATTACCCACCATGAGTTTCTAACTGATTAAGAAGTAGCTACACCTACTGGGCCATGAAGCCACGGGGTAAATGGGTGCAGCTCCAGGGTCTTTAGTTGACCGGGGTGGATTTAGCCTGGTTAATTTTAGAGCTTCATTTAATTAGCATTGCTGGATTCGTTTGTTTAACTGCTCTCTGCAAAGAAACTCCTCCTCATTTCCTTTAAGGCCAAGCATTCGTCTCAAGTCTTTTTATGTGATACAAGTTCTGATAAACTTCTCTCTCCTATCAGTCCCCTTCCGAAGTGTAAAGCCTGCATCTTGTTCTCCTCTCTAGGCTCATCTCTAGCATCTTACTTTCCAGAGCACACATTATTCTCATGGTTAGGCAGCACTAAAGACTAATTACGAGGAGACTCTTGAGAAGTTTGCGTACAGAACTTAAGAATTTTGGGACAATCCTTAATATCAGTATAAGACAATCAAGCACACAAGATGTATAAAAAGGGCATTGAATGTGGGCATTATTCTAGCCCTGCATTAGGAACTGATGAGCCACATTCAGAATATGTGATTAAATTGTGCTCTCAGTTAAACCAGCGTAATTCTGTTTCATTGCTGTGACGTAGATGTCCCTGAGCAGCATATGACCCACTGCACATTGTGAACTCTGTAAAAGACATTCTCGATAGAGAAAGTGCAGCAGAGGGAAATTCAGATTATACTGGGGAAGCAGACAGGCACACTAACGTAGTCTCTCTTTGTGCTTTTTTGACTCTCATTTTATTACCATGCAATGAATTGCATCAGCCATTTGTCTGTCATTGTAAAGTCTATCCAAAGAATAGTCATAGGAAGCAATCACCATGCAATAAAGGGACACTAATAATTAGTGACAGTAGCTCAATAAGCAGACTCGGTGCTGTACGATTGTTCTGGTAGGCTGTAGTCTTGATGCGAATAGAATCCCTGTGGTTTTATCATGTTTTAAGGCTCTCTCAGACAAAGGTGTAACTGAGCTCTCTGGGGCAGGGTCTGCGTACTACGGTGTGTCTGTACAGAGCACAACAGGGCCCTGACCTGACAGGCCCCCAGGCACTCCAGTTATACAGATAGTGGAAGTGAGTTGGAAGCCCGTTTGTGGCCGGGAGCTGGCGCAATGCTAGTGCTATATATTTAGCCGCTGGGCGAAGTGAAGGGCTGGGCCTCATCACCGCTAGGGAACCGGGGGGACCCTTCCCCGTGCGGCTTAGTGCACAATGGGAGTGTGCAGGCTGCTCCATGCTTCACCACGTTAGGACTAAGTTAGGGTTAGGTCTCCAGTGGCTGAACAGCGTGTGGGAGGGACTATGGAGCCTTCTCCCTGCTCTCCCGCTTGCGAGGCCAACGTAAGGGCTGCTCTAACCACAGCCTTTGTGCTTGGGGGGCACAGGCTGCTTCAGTGGGAGGATAAGGCTGCAAAGGGGGTGGGTATAACTGCACCCCCCGTTGCACCAGCCAGCAGAGCCAGAGTGTGTGCAGGGGAGGCAGGCCGCGTCCCTGAGGAGCGTAACAATGTGTGTGCTCACCCATGCACTGGGAAGCTCTGGCCAGCTTCCTGCTCTTGGTCTCCACCCCCGCACAGGGCACCTCTGTGCCCCACCCCATACTGCTGACTAAGTGCCCCTAGCACCGCCTCGCACTTCATTCCTTCTGCTAACGCATGGAAATGGAGCTTGGCCAAGGAAAAGAATGGATCTGTGAGACAAGTACCTTTTCTGTAAGCCCAACAAGCGCGCCCTACACGACAAAGCCCTGCTAAAGGACCGGGCCCATCTGCCAGACAACGCCTGGGTTACTCTCTTCATAGGGTTCAGCTGTACTTGCCTCACTCCAGCGCCCAACTTCCCAGCTGGTCATTACTGTGGCTGCTCTGGTAGCAGGGAGCAATAGGAAAGAATCCTCCTTTGTTTCTGCCTCCTGCCGCTGCTGCTCTGGAAGGCTGGGCGTGGGGAGAGACGTTCCACGGTCTCCAGCCCTGTTAGTAAATATCCTCTGGGTGCCCCATGGGGAGCTCTCATCCGGGCCCGCGCTTTCGTTTGGGCCTGCGCGGGTGGCCCCAGGCACATCAGAAAACACATCCTTTCTATAATGAGTCATCTTGATTTCATTTGCTTCCCTCTCAGCCCACCATGCTGTGGTTAACTCGGCTGGCAAAGCAGAAAGTGTCCCTTCTGGACCAGCTGTGGGGTTTGGATCTGAGGATACTGGCACGGCTGGTGCTTGGGCACCCTGGTGGGCTCGATTGTTTGATGTAAGTGTCCTGCTTTCTTGTGTGGATGGCTCATGCACATGGGGAGGCGTGGACCTCAGCGGGGGAAGAGCTGTCATGGCGGCTGCTCGCGTATCATGCGTCTGTGAAACAGCATTGAAATCATCTAGCTGCTTCTGTACATCCTCTGCACGGGATGTATGGTCATCCGGTTCCTTGTTATCTGACTTATATGAACCCATAGCAGGGTGAGTGTCTTCACTAGTGCCTCTTGTTTCCTGCTCAGATCTGTGTTCAGTGGAGAGGAAAGGGGTGTCTTTAGCTGCAGGATGCAGCGGCTCATTTGTCGTTGGCTGGGGAGGCAGGTTATGTGGGGGCCTGTTCATGTCTGCACTCTCTGCTGTTGCGGTTATACCGGCCTGTGCTTTTTCATCTTCGGTTTTGGAGTCAGTGTCACCATCATCGATGAGGACCAAATGCATTTCATTGGTATCTTCCTGGCCTGGCTGGGCAATACCAGCCAAGCCATCATCTTCCCTGTCATTGTTAGCAGGAACCTCTGTGCTTTTACCATCCTCTTCTCTGCTTCCAGGCTCTCCTGTACTTCCCCAAATGTCATACATCTCTTCTCCACCAGCACTGCCCTTGTCAACAGGCAGTGGTGGAGTGGGGATGGCCAGATAAGGATAACTGATAGAGGGGATGGTGACTGTCGCATCCTCTTCAGAAATGGTCCTTGTCAGCAGGACTCCTCGGGTCTTATCAGTGGGCAGATTATCCTGGCTGTTTATAGAATAAAGGCTTGTTCCATTCTCAGTGGATGGATGATCTTTGGAAAGTGGCGTATGCATTTCCTCCTCCTCATCTCCAATGTAGGAGGGGGTTATGTAGTGGGCAGTAGCTGTCCCGATATCCTCATGTTCTTCAGTTATACTGAAGAGAGTTTTATTGTCTCCAACACCAGCTTTTTCCTTTTCTTCATTATGCACATCTGCAGAAGTATTTGTCTCACTTCTTGCTGAGTTTCCTTCACTGGGTTCTCCTTCTGGTTTTACATTATACGGAATGTTAGGAGACATTTCATTAGAAGCCTCGCCCTCAGCATCTGGTTTAAACCCCTCACTCTTGATGTCTTTCTCACCCAGGGGATCATAGGACAGATCTTCATGGAAATTGATAAAATTATAATCATAGTAAAAATCATCCACAAACACATTTCCCTTTTTGTTACTGCTGCTTGAAAAATCTTCCTCTGTGATGACATTCTCGTCTTTGGATTTTGGATTATTCGGAATTGAGGGGCTGAAGTGGGAAATGTGATGATTGGGAATGTAATTTATTTCATTAAATAGTTCTCTGCTTGAAGATCCGCTGCCAGACCAGTCAGTGTTGGCATTTTCTATTTTCTTCTGGCATTGCTTCAGGGAGCAAGTAGTTTCTGACAGTGGTCTCTGTGTAAGATCACAAGTTGTCCTAGTATTGTTACTGCAATAAACAAGGCGTCTTTGTGTTCCGTTTCCACATGTTACTGAGCACTAGAGAAGAAAAAGAAATGAAAATATCAAACGAGAGCATGAGAAACAGTAGTCAGTAAATGATAGTAAGGATGTGTATTATCATACAACCAAGGGAGTGGCTATGCAAATGAGATGATTTAATATTTGCATGGGCGTGGCTATGCTAATATCAGTGCTAGCTCTCTGAGCCTGTAAAGCCAGAAGCCAGAAAACACTTGAACTGAGCAGCCTGCTCAGGCAATTAATAAAAATTCCGTACCTTCTCCAACCAACTTGACTCAGGAGTGTTTTACTAAATATTATGGCACTTCGTTCTGCTGGGTAGATATACAGTACCGAGAAATCTATATATTACAAAAAAAGTCTGGTAGTGAGACTATAATTAAGAGTCATTCATATTTCCGTTACAAACCACTTTTCTGGTGTATTTATATCTCGGCCTATTTTGCTTCAGGCTGAAACTTGGCCTACATGCCGGCCAGAAAGTTTTCTTGGAGTTGGGGTTTGTGGAGAGGACTGGATAAGATGATCTAATAGCCCCAACTGCAGTTGCCATGAATTCTGGCCCTTCTCATGAAAGAGATTGTTAAATAAAGGGGTGATAACATGGGTGTGGGCCTGGTAAATGGAAAACCAAGGATTAATAAGACGTTTTGTTGAGGAAAAGCACATAATGGACCCATTGACATTATTCAGTATAAAAGAGACCCACAAACAGGAAATAAGGTCAGTGAAATTATCCTACCTAATATGTAAGTCATAATTCCATTAAGATCACACTTGATCTGAATGAGCCACAGATCGTTGTGCTTAATTATAACTGATTTATGTAGCATTAGTCCTGTATTACCAAGTCCCTTACATAATCAAACTAGAAAGGCAAACCTAAGCCCAGGGGATTTCAATAGAAATACCATCTATTTGGGTTGACAGTATATCAGTTTGGGCAAAAGGTTAATTTACAGCGACCAAAGCAAGGCAATCCGAATTCAAGGTGAATTGCACAGATTAAGTTCTCAGACTATTTGCAGAGTTTATAAGTAGGGTCTGGCCAAGCAGTGCGTGGGGGCAGACCCATGTGAACGGGTGTGTGTGTGGATGGGGGTGGGTACGTTACATATGTGCAAAGGTCATTAGGTGCCAACTTTGTGCTTCCGCAGTTCCCCATGCTGCTGGGGGCCTAGCTAGCCCTTGGCACATATTAACGGCACTCTGAGGGACCAATAAGGCAGCTGGGGCGTGAAGTGAGTGGAGTGGAGGTCACATCCTCTCCCGAGGGCACACAGTGCGGGAGTTGGTTATGCGGATGTGCACAGAGCCGGCACACTGGCGGTCTATCCTGGGTGCTCGCCCACACTGGAGAAATCCTAGTTGCCCAGTGAGGGCTGTGATTTGTACCATTCGTGTCACTGGCCCATACACTAAAAAGGACAAATGTATTAATATCTTCAATCAAAATATGGGGAAAGCAGGCCCGTTCTCACGAACATACTAAGCCAGAGTTCAAGACTGTGTTTCTACTGCAATGGTTGAGGAGAGAGGAAGATTGGCCCAATGATTAGGGCACAAGCCTTACTTAATTCCCTGCTCTGTCCCAGACTGCCAGTGTGACCCTGGGTAAGTCACTTAGTCTCTTGGTGCCTCAGTTTCCCATCTGTACAATGGGGATAACAGCACTGCCTTACCTCATAGGAGTGTTGTGAGGATAAATACACTGCAAATTGTGAGGTGCCCAGATACTGTGGTGAAGGGGGGCAGTGTGAATAACTTGGATGGATGGACAAGTAGGGTGACATTGTGGTGGGGGATCTTTATTCTGGCTTTATGTGCATATGATGCTTAATGCTTTGGGGAAAACACTGGTTTCTTGAACTCTGTTCTCAGCATGTCAGAGAAGGATTTTCAAAAACTTTTTTGGTTGTAAATGTAAATCAATTCATGATTTTCTAATTTTGCTCTCCCCATTGGGAAACCGAGGGCCAGGCCTGGACTAGCAAAGAGCTTATGGTCCCCACTATGATTCCAGCTGGCTCCTGTGTGGGAGGACAGACCCAGTGAAGCATCTTCCCCATCCTTGGCCAGCCCCAAGGTTCCCGGCATTTATTAATTGCTGACTCAGCAGCTTACAGCCTCTGCCTGAGTATCAAAAGGCAGGACTGAGCCTTTGTTTACTGTAGGTTACAGGCTCTTGGGAAATGTAAAATATGAGTGAATCTGGGGTAAGGAATGTGCTTGGCATAAGGAGCAGTTTATTTATAACAACAAGTGCTCATTGCCAGACATTTATACCAGCGACTGAAGGGCCCCCCCACAGCCGAAATGCCACCGAAGACCCGGACCACCGCCAGGTGAGTACAAGCGCTGCAGCTCCCCCGCTTTGCCCCAGGCCCCCTGAATCCTCTGGGTGGCCCTGCATGACCCCCAAGTCTTTTTCAGAGTAAGTTCTTCCCGGGCTAGCAGTCCCTATCCTGTAAATATGGCTTGCGTTCTTTGTTTCTAGCTGCATGACTTTGCGTTTGGCTATGTTGCAATGAATATTGTTTGCTTGCATTCAGTTTACAAAGTGATCTGGATTGTTTTGGATCACTGACCTGTCTTCTTCATTATTTACCACTCCCCCAGTCTCTGTGTCATCTGCAAATTTTATCAGGAATGATTTTATGTTTTCTTCCAGATTGCTGATAAAAATGTGAAATAGCGAAGGGCCAAGAACTGTTCCCTGTGGGACCCACTGCAAACACACCCACTCAGTGATGATTCCCTGTTTACAATTACATTTTGAGACCTATCATTAGCCTGTTTTTATCCATTTAATGTATGCCACATAGATTTTGGATTATTCCAGTTTCTTAATCAAAATGGCATGTGGTAACTTGTTAAACGCCTTACAGAAGTCTACGTATATTACAACAACACTATTACCATTATCAGCCAAACTTGTAATTTCATCAAAAAAAATATCAAACATAAACCCATATTTGGCATAGATAATATTACCCTCATTTAATTCTCTATTAATTGAGTACCATATCAACTGTTGCATTATTTTGCCCAGGATCAATGTTAGGTTGGCAGGTCTATAAATACCCAGTTCTTCCAATTGACCCTTTTAAAATATTGGCACAACTTTAGCTCTCTTCCTGCCTTCTGGAACTTCCACAGTGTTCCAAGACATATTGAAAATCCCATATCTGGTCCAGAGGGCTCCTCAGCCAGCCCCTTTTAAACTTTTAGATGCAAGTTATCCAGACGTGTTGACCTGAGTTACTCTTGAAATGGAAAGTATTTTATCATCATCTGATATGAATACTTCATCTGTCGTCCGTCCCCCCCCGCCCAACAGAAATATTTATTGAACACTTCTGCTTATTTTGCATTATTATGGTCAATTCTACCATCTCCATCTAGCAATGGAGTAACCACTGTTAGGATTACTTTTGTTTCTAGTACATTTTAATAAATCTCTTTGTTATTGTCTTTAACTCTGCTGGCCATAAAGGGCTACTTGTATCCTTTTGCTTCCCTTATCAATTTTCTACAATTCATGTTTCTAATTTATATTAATTGCTATAAATGTCCCCTTTCTCCCCTTTTTTATATATATAAATTTTTTATAGCTGCTTTCACTTCCCCTCTAAGACAAGTTGGTTTTTTGATCAGTGAAGCCTTCTTTCTTGATTGTGGAATTGTGGCTTTTGGGGCATCTAGTAAAACGTTTCCTTAAACAGTTCCCAATTATCATTTACATTCTTCTGTTCACCTTTTCATTCTGTTGTGCTTTTGGTAAACAATTTAAAACCAAAACTTATTTTTAAGCTGGATAGTTTTAATATGATTTTTTAAAATTTGAAATTATGATTTTTAGTTAAAAATCCAATCTGTGATCAAAGCTGGCAATACAAAAAAAAAAAAAAAAAAGGTTATATTTTAATTAAAATGTATGTATATATATATATATATATATGGACATTTTTAATGAAAATGTAACTTTTTGGAAATTTATATACATAATGAAAAATTCCATTTTTGAAAAATAGCCAAATGTTAAAGAAAAAAATATTTTACAGAAAATAAACTCTTGCTTTGCCACCAGCTTTGGCTGACCTAGGTCTTTGCCAAACTCCTCCCACGTCCCCAAACCTCCCCATTCTTATGAGAACCCCTCTGCTAGCTCAATTTACTTGGCTGATTCATCTGATTAAATAGCCATTAATAGCAGGGCATCATGTAAGCTGATCAGTGAACAGTCTGTGCAGCTCTGAATAGTCATACACTCTAGCCTGCTCCCTTGTTTAAAAGTGAAGTGTCGATTTCCTCATGACCATATATGACAGTGTATGTACAGAGCAGTTAACCACTCACAGACAAGGGTCTGTCTACACAGCAATTACAAACCGGCAGCAGGTCCATGCCAGCTGACTCAGGCTTGTGGGTTTTGGGCTAAGGAGCTATTTAACTGCGGTGTAGATGTTCAGGCTCGTGCTGGAGTCCAGGCTGTAGGATCCTCTGATGTGAGAAGGTCCCAGAGCTTGGGCTGCAGCCTGACCCTGAAGGTCTAGACTGCAATTAAACAGCCCCTGAGCCCGAGTCCCTTAGCCGGAGTCAGCTGGCATAGGCCAGCTGTAGTGTAGACATACCCTTAGTGCAGTGTTTCCCAAACTTGGGACGTCGTTTGTTCAGGGAAAGCCCCTGGCGGGCCTGGCCGGTTTGTTTACCTGCCGCATCCGCAGGTTCGGCCGATCGCAGCTCCCACTGGCCGCGGTTCGCCGCTCCAGGCCAATGGGGGCGGCGGCCAGCACATCCCTCGGCCCGCGCTGCTCCCAGCCGCTCCCATTGGCCTGGAGTAGCGAACAGTGGCCCTTGGGAGCCGCGATCGGCTGAAGCTGCGGATGCGGCAGGTAAACAAACTGGCCTGGCCCGCCAGGAGCTTTCCCTACACAAGCGGCATCCCAAGTTTGGGAAACACTGCCTTAGTGTGTACACACATACAAACTCTCATGACTTCCCAAAAACTCCGTGTTGCAGTGGGCTCAAAACATTTGCAGGATTCTGCCAAAGTTTAGGGTGGAAACTCGTGGTGCTGCGAAATATTTAAAAGGCTTTAAAAGCTTTTCTTTCTGTCAATCTAATTCTTTGCACTAAGCACTGAGTATTTACGAGTCCCTGATGGAGGAAACAGCCAAATTTGAAGAAGGAAAAAAGATTATAACAGCCTCAGGGTGATTCTTTATTTTAAGATCTGTCTGGGTCACAAACCTGCCTTTCACTTGATCTGGTTTTTATAATTGCAGCTCCTCAAAAAAAGAGAGAATTAAAATGAATTTTAATGTTTAAATTGTCAGGACTCCAACTATTTCCAGGAATGTCTGACAGGTGGAGTTTGAATGAGAGCTAGACACCTCCTGCCCCTCCCCCAACCTGAGTTTTCTGTCTGAATTCCTCTCCTTCCCCCCTCTTTAAAATGGTTTAATCTGAGCCAGCCCCTGTGTAAAGTGTTTCACTGCTGAGATTGTTCTAGGATGTAGTGATTCCCCAGAGAATTCTTAATGAGGGCCCTGTGCTTTGCATGTGAGTGCGGTAATGAACAAGCCACCTGAATCAAGGATTAGTTCTCTAAGCCGGTGGGTCTCAACTTTTTTTCATTTTCGAATGGAGGTGCGGACCCCTTTGGAAATCTTAGACATAGTCTGAGGACCCCCAAGGGTCCATGCACCACAGGTTGAAAACCATGGTTCTACGGTAATGACAACCTTTCGCAGACCCCTTAGCCATAGTCTGCAGATCCCCAGGGACTGAGAACCACTGGACCCCGGCTGAGAACCACTACTCTAAAATTCACTGTGGTTCCAGCAGAGCCCAGTGTTCCCTGAGCATGTGTCTCTAAGTGACCCTTCAAGCTTCCCAAGGACCTGAGACTAATGTGCTCTTTACCCTTTAACTTTCTCACCTCAGACCAGTTGCCCATGGCCCATTGAGCAGGACAGAGGATCTCCCTATTACAGGGCGCAGCGGCGTCTGGCTTGGAGAGATGCTGACATTCGGTGTGCTGCAAAGCCCGCTGTTCGTCCAGCCACACACTTTGAATGCAAAGGACCGTCCTCTTCATGAGCCCAGCTTCACCACAAGTGGCAGAGCATTTCTGCCACTCGCCAACCCACCACCTAGGAAAATGAAAAGGGGAAAAGGTGGGAGCTGAAGTGAGCATTCATATTAGCAGGTTTGTTGCTAGCCACAATGCAGTGTCTATCCTCCTTGATAAAGCCACACACTCAGTGTTACAGACACGTCCACATCTCCACGTTCTCAGCTGGATTTCAAACACTCCAAGCAGCACGGGCACTGGGAGCCTGGAGTGTGGTTTAGGTGTAAAGACAGAAGCCGTTTGCAAAGCAGAGGCTAGTTGGGACTGCTCTCCTGCTCTTCTATCTAGAGGTCAGAGAGGTGGGGGTCGCTAGGGAAACTTGGCTCCTGATCAGGGTTTTGGATTTCAACCTTCCCAAAAGTTCAGGGCATTGGGATTCAGGATCTGTGCTTGAGATTATCTGCAGTACTGTGTGGCATGAGTTGTCATCTATAGAGCAGCATGCGAGTTCATGGCCCTTTCCAGCAAGGTCTGAACCCAGAGGAGCTCAGACCCAGCACCTCTTAACTTCCATTGATTTCAATAGGAATTAGGCACCTAAATACCTTTGAGGATCTGTCTACAGGCCCAAGCTGCAAATGCCTATTCACAGGGACATCAGTGAGGCTCTGCATAGGAGCAAAAGGTCTCTTGTATGGATCCAGTTGCAGGATTGGGGCCATAGTTCTTACCAGATGCCAGGGTGGAGGGAGTCAGATGCAGAATCATGGAGTCCAGTGGTCACTTTTATACAGACAGGCCAGCGCCCAGGCTGCTGTAGGTAAGCGTAGCTCTGCTGACTTCAGATGCTAATTTGCACCAGCTGAGGCTCTGCCCTCCTGCAGCCACTCTGTTAAGTAGTGAGAGCATCCAGGGCTGGATGAGAATGAGAAGATGGGAAAGCAAAGGAAAGCAAACCTGGCTGGGCAGGGCTCTTCGCTACACGTCCTCTGCTTGTCGTCGGGTCGGGTTAATGAGTCACAGTACCGCTCCTCCACTATCCCAGCCATCTTTTCCACACAGTGCACGATCTGTCTCTGAACACCTGGCGACAGAGAAAGGCAGCAAACACGGGTTCAGTTTGGCAAGCAGGGCCCTCACTGAAAATGGCTTTGGCGTGTCAAGAGCTGAGTGTTTGAGCTGCACACCTGCAGGTAGCTGTTACAATCAGCCCCCTTGACAGGGGGCTCGAGGCATGGAATGTTATAATGAAGTGGCCTCGGAATGAAATGATTTGGGCCTCAGGTCAGCAGATGTCAGGTTAGATTGCAGCGCTCCAAGACACACATGCACAGCACTTATCATAAAGTACGAACAACCAGCGCCTTTGTCTGACTTTCCCTTTGTTAGCCAGTCTGCCGGCAGCTCCCTCCCTCAACTCCCTAATTTAAATCAACCAAAAAAGTAGCCTCTAAAAAATAAAAAATGAAAGATAATAATGCTGACTATGTAGGAGGAATAAAATGAACTCCCCACAATACAGCCTTTAAAATGGTAAGCTACAAAAACATCAGTCAGGCACTGGCGTAGTGTGGTTTTTATTCTCTTGTTTCATTAACCCCAAGGTGTTTGGCCATTAAAAATCCATTGCTAACATGTTACAGGAGGCCTTCATATAACCTGACTTACTAAGAAGAAAAGAAAAAATCCTTAAAAATTAAATGACTTGAAAAGTCTGTTTCTGCAGTTTGTCCGTGATGCCTGCCCAGAATCTTTCATATCGTTCATGAAACTCACAAATTGTCAACTTTCTGCTAGCAGTCACTTCATTTTGCTCCCTCTCTCACTCATCTGCACTGGACCAGCTTGTTGGCGGAACAATGCTTGCATTGTCCATGGATGTGAAACGGGCAGGAGGAAGCCCAATACGTGATATGTTATCACGATCAGATTTCTGGAACTGCACAGTGCTGGAAAAGAATCCTGGATACACATCTCCCACTGGTCGGTGCAGCGTGGAAGTGAAGGGTTAGAAATAGTACCAATCCACCCAGGGCACTGAGTCTCTAAAGTAAAAAACACAGCAGGCAATGCAAGATTTTCCCCAGGGAAGCAGGATGTGTTATCTGTTTGGCTGGAATGAGATAAATTCTTAGATTCTGACTTTAGATCCAATCTAGGGCACTCCAAGCAGAAACCTATAGATCAACAGTAGAAAGATCTTGTAAATGTGTAGCTGTCAAAAAAAAAGAAAGAAAGAACTAAATGTGTCAGATTATATTTTGCCAACTCACTTTCAAAGCTCAGGGTGGTCAGGTAATAACACAGAATAAGCAAGGACATTTAAGTTCCCTGGTCCCTTGAATACAGTAGGTATTTAAACAAATCAGAGTTTGCTCAATAATGTAAAATGAATATAATTTGCCTCATTACACTTTAATCTTCACTCTGAGTGAAACTTCACATTCCATGTGTTCTGTTAATCCATTCCGAAAGAGTGAAGCATACATTTCTCAGTCTAGCTGACTTTTCATAGAAGTGTAGGACTGGAAGGGACCTCAACAGGTCATCTAGTCCAGTCCTCTGCACTCAAGGCAGGACAAAGTATTGTATTTCAGTTTAAGGAAAACAAGGAAGAAAGAGCAAATATCAAGTCTCCAGGAGAGAATGAATACCTGTATTGTGGCTCACTCTGTTACCGTCTGTATCTGCACGCAGCCCATGTGGTAGCTGCCTCACAGTTGCCTCTGCAGCAGTCAGAGAGGCCATTCTACTTTAAAGTTCCAGCACACAAAGAAATGGACTGCTACTCTCTTGTTTTAATTGCACAATGTGCAGGTTTCGCTAATGGAAAAGCTCTCTGCAATGTGGTTTAGCAATAAGGTAAATTACACACAGCCTCTTCTGGCTGGGGGTGCATAAACTGACTCTCTCAATGCAGAGCATTTCTGAACAGTAGAGCCTCAGAAACAGTGTAGGTAGCATGATCTATACCTGCCACCATCTCCATTGGACCCCCGGGGATAGGCTCCCCATGTCATGCATCTGGTGCAGTAATAAAGGTATTTCTGTAACATAGTGTAATTATGATAAGAACTCCAATGGGGGAGTGCAAGTTTCCCTACATGAAATCCTGGCCCCACTGAAGTCAATGGGAGTGTTGCTTAATTTTTCAGACCCTCCAGCTTATTTTAACACAATTGTTTGCACGAACAAACATGTATCTATCCACTTACTCATAACCTTGACTAGCTAAAATAGGAAGCATCTGGTGAAAGGATAAGAAAGATCCCCTGCTGACTCTTCCTGCAATGGGCATGTTGTTCATTATTACCTATGACAACATTGTGTATGACAAACTTCATTTCCTTTCGATTATAAACAAGTTGAAACATTAAAAAAACAAAAAACCCAGCTGTGAACCAATCTCTCTGCAGGTGGAGGGAGCTCACCATTCAAGGAGCTGGAGGGTTTCTCAACTTCCAATCATTGATAGTTTTTGATCCTTTGTACATATTATTTAATTGCCAATTGTAAGCAAGGCACGAGAAGTAATTCTTCCGCTCTACTCCACGCTGATTAGGCCTCAGCTGGAGTATTATTGTGTCCAGTTCTGGATGCCACATTTCAGGAATGATGTGGATAAATTGGAGAAAGTCCAGAGAAGAGCAATAAAAATTATTAAAGGTCTAGAACACATGACCTATGAGGGAAGATTGAAAAAATTGGGTTTGTTTTGTCTGGAGAAGAGAAGATTGAGAGGGGACATGATAACAGTTTTCAAGTACACAAAAGGTTGTTATAAGGAGGAGGGAGAAAAATGGTTCTCCTTAACCTCTGAGGATAGGACAAGAAACAATGGACTTAAATTGCAGCAAGGGCGGTTTAGGTTGGACATTAGGAAAAACTTCCTAACTGTCAGGGTGGTTAAGCATTGGGATAAATTGCCCAGGGAGGTTGTGGAATCTCCATCTTTGGAGATTTTAAAGAGCAGGTTAGACAAACACCTGTCAGGGATGGTCTGACAATACTTAGTCCTGCCATGAGTGCAGGGGACTGGACTAGATGACCTCTTGAGGTCCCTTCCAGGCCTATGATTCTATGAACATCTGCCTTTGTATACACAACCCAAAACGGCACCAGCCTTTCCTCCATCCATATTCTATTTCAACCTCATGTCTGGTTTGTTGCCCACTGTCACCTCTAACAATCTCAGCATCTTGACTTTCTAGGTGTCTCCCTTCTATCAAGTATAAGAGTTTGGGGTTATTTCCCCCTACATGTATAGTTTGCATGTTTCCTAGTTGAGTTTCAATTTATTATTTTTCTGCCAGTGCGTCTGATTCCTCTAAACTGGCTCACAATCATTTTGCTGCTTCTATTTGTTTATGCAGAACTAGCACACTCAAGAACATTGACTAGTTGAGTGTTTTTTCCCCGATGAAAAATCTTTGTGTTCAAAACTAGCTAAGGACCCCAGTATCTGGTAGGTGAGCAGAGAGCTCAGCTTATCATGGGAGCTGTGTGCCAGCCCTCCGTGTATTGCCGGATTTGCTAATCTCACCAATAAGCATCTATATACGCCAGTGTGAGACCGTGAAGTGACCGGTGCTCTGCTGAGTTACACCAGATGAGCACCCCTCCCTCAGTCACCTACACTAGATTCTTCATGCAGCCTTGGTCGCCTCTGAAATGACAAAGGCCATGACCGGTGCTCTGCTGAGTTACACCAGATGAGCACCCCTCCCTCAGTCACCTACACTAGATTCTTCATGCAGCCTTGGTCGCCTCTGAAATGACAAAGGCCATGGCTCCCACAGTAAACGCTCGTTAGGCCCAGACCACAACTCCATAAACTACAGGTTACAATAAAAATAAAAATCCCCAGTTCAACACCTGCTTGCTTTGTCCCCCAGCAGGCAGCAGATTTCATTTCCTCGAGGGGGTGACCTTTGCCCTTCAGAGCAGGACCAGTGAATTTAATAGGATCACAAGATGGTGTCACACTGTTTGCACAAGCAGTCCCATTAACAGCATGGCCGGCTTAGCCTCTAACCCTAACCTCTTTCCTTAGCTGGGAAAGGGAGTAATTCATTACTACATGGGAACCAAAACAGAATGTACTGCAAGGTACAAGGGTCTGAAATTACTAGCAGGCGAGGATACTGTTTCAGAAAGGTGACTGTATATCAATGTACATGTTCCTTTCAGCCCCTTTTCCCAGAAGCTACGAGAACCAGAAAGAAAGAACATGCTTTCTGACATGGAGACACTTCCTTGGTGTAAAAAAATAAATAAATCAGCAGTTCACAGTGCTCAGTAAGACCAACCAGGGCTTTGGAGTCTTTCTGAGAAAGGCCTGGAGTGCAGAACAGCCAGGTGGGCAGGACAAAACACTGGTAAAAGTTGAAATGATCAATACACATTGCAGGGAACGTTGTCATGCCCTTGTAGTGACTGGTCATTTTCTGCTAGGTAAGCTCAGGGTGTGGAAATGGATCCAGGACTCTAGTGTTTGAATCAGTGCAGCCTGGGTTGGTGATGGAAGCAAGGGATCTGGGAAGCACAAGGAGAAATCCACCTGCACTGGGCTGATAAGAAGCGGGTTAGATGTTCTGCGGGTGTAGCTATAGGGGGGACAGTTAAGAAGATGCTGGGTTTTAGTGATCACAGGTGAGAACAACAGACCAGTAAATAACTCCTCTGTGTTCCTATAGCATTTCCATTTGAGGAGCTCAAAGCACTTTACAAACACTAATCAATGGAGTCTCCCAAGACCTTTTAGTGCATGTGATTATTAGCTCCATCCTCCAGACAGGGAAGCTGAGGTTCAAGGAGGTTAAGTGATTTGTTCCAGAGCTGGAAACAGACACCAGGTCTCTTGACTCCCACTTCTGCCCTTGAACCACAGCCTCATCCTTCCTGTCTACGCCGAAAGTAGAAATGATGTCAAAAGCACTAGCTTGTCCAACCACTGAACTGCAGGGTAGAGATTAAACCACGTCAAGAACCCTTGCTAGACTCCAAGGTTACCTTAATCTCAACTAACTGCAATGAGCCTCATGGGCCTTCTCTGTGCCACAATGGCTGATGATCTATCTCTGCGTTTAAACAGTTCAGAGCCACAAGCCTGGTATAAAACAGACATGTTCTCTTTGCTAGCAAATTGCAGCCATTGCCACATTCACTCGGTGATTCCTCAGTGCTGGTATTTCTGGCATCTGACTTGCACCTTTCATCTCACACATACTGGCCTGTGGCATTGCTGGATGAATTAGGCAGGGAGGAGAGGCAGAGAATAGCTCCTTTGGACAGACAGAGTTTTACACTCAACAGTGACAGAAAAGAAAATTATCTCCCTCGGTGAAGAGTCCAATGGAATTTACGAGGGACGAACCCAACAGGGGTGTGTAGAAATGATGCTAAGTACATGCAGGGCCAGGTCCTCAGTGTGTGTAAATAGGTGTAGCTCCACCGACCGACAATGAAGCGCTGCTGATTTACACCAGTGGTGGGCCACAGACTTTTAATAGAGAATTATACTGTGTCCTTTCGATCAGTTTTTGAACCATCCTAAAAGAGAGTGAAATAATAATAATAATGATCCCCAGCTCTTAGCTAGCACTTTTCATCAGCAGAGCTCAAAACGTTTTACAAAGTATCAGGTCAGCATCGTTATCATGATCCACGTGTGACAGATAGGGAAACTGAGGCACAGAGCAGGGCTGTGACTTGCCCAAGGTCACCCAGCAGGCCAGCAGCAGAGCCAGGAAGGAACCCAGGTCTTAATAAATTCTATAGGGCGGTTCAGAGAACCTACAGAAAGGCTGTCGTTTTCCGCTGCATTTTCTAGAGCTTTTCCACTCAGTTGGGCTGAGAGCTCAGTGGGGTGTTAGAAGATGCTGTGGGCTAGATTCTGCTCTGGAGACCCATCCAGCTGTAGGGGCATTTCATGCACAACGCCTCCAGGAGAAGCTGGTTTCTGGCTTCTTGTTTGAGAGGGTGCAGCTACGCTCTCCCTGGGAGGGGCCAGCTCGAGGAACCTTAGCTGGGCAGAGTTAATCACCTTGCTTTAAGCTCCCTCTGTTCCTCTGGGGGGAAAGGGGGGAGAATTTAGGGCTATCAGTGGTGTTAGACTCATGTCATTGTGCTGCCAGAATGCAAGGGCTGGCATGGCCCCTGGCCCCAGCGCATGGGAGGGGCTGGAGAAAGCAAAAAGTGCCTCTGTGCTAACAGTTCTGCACAGAGGTGAAGTACGAGTGAGCCCTAGATATTCGTATTATTTATCATTAATCATGTTTACTACAGTAGTGTCTACAGGTTAACCAGGAACGGGGCCCTGTTGTGTGGAAATGGCAGTGATTCTCAAAGCAGCGCTTTCAATCGTATAGCGTACCTCGTGGTCTCCGAATAAGCCCTCCCAGCCTGAGACACCTACCACAAGCCGACTGTAAGCAGTGGACTTTACCACTGTCCGAGTGAGCAGTGAAGATCTCACCCGCGTGTCTGCTGTGAAATGCTAACCCCTCTGGTAGTAGTATTGTTACGGCTGAGCTGAGTGGAAACCGTCAGTACCCCACACTCCCTTATTCTGTTGAGCTGCTGCAGTGTGTGACGGTGCTCAGGGCTCGCGCTTCGGTTCTGCTGGGGTTAGGGCCTATCTACAAGCTGTCAAAAGCATCCAAGATTCCCTGCAAATAAGGAAGAGATGTGGAGGCTCATTTAATGTTCGAATGAGAACCATACTCCAGGGACCCACTAGCATGCAGCCCTGACGTCTCCCAATTGGCAGGCTGGTAGCCTGTGTCTGTGATTGGATATTGTTTTTTACAGATGCACTTTTGGCAACAGTCTCAAAAAAAAAAAAAAAAAAAAGTTTGACTGGCAAGAAACCAGCTCTTGCTTTGTTGGCACTCTCAGCGAATGGCTAAATCATCTGACAGCCTCCTGTGTCCATTCGGCAGCGCTGGTGGGGAGAAGCAGCTAAGGATGAACTCACGTTCCACAAGCTGCTAAGATACCGTGGTTTTTTTTTTTTAATTCTTGCAGCACACACTTCTGCCGTGCCTGTGGAGAGCTGTAACTAACGATAAGAACGAGTCGCTGTGAAGTAAGGAGGCAGAAGGAATTCCTGGACTCTGCTGAAAAGAGGAAACTCCCAGACTGCGTGGCTCAGCTTTGTCAGTGAGGATTTTCAGAGGGTATTTGGCGCTTGTGAAATGTGTGAGGCTGGCAGCTCCGGTGCCTGAAGTCCTGTTTATTTACAGAACAAGCAGAGCGTGAGCTTTCCCACACCACTGGGCTTCGAACCTGAGCTGCAGGGGCCTTGTCCAGACGAGGGGAAGTTTGCACAAATTGTTGCTCTCGCTCCCCTTACTGTGTGGCATGATGCTTCCAGCATCACGGTGGGCAGAGGAGAGCGTGGCTGCCATCGCACTGCTGTTCCCTCTCCTGGGCGGGAGGTGGAGGTGTGGTGGGCAGGGGCGCAGCTGACATGCACAAGCCGAATGGGAAATAAGCTATGCTGGGTGCATGACTGATGCGGCTTCCCCCATGCAGCAAGGGAAAGGAAGGGAGAAAACTGTGACTCCAAGTCATAGCTCAACCCCTGCTCTGCTCCTGGATAGCACAACCAGGTGCTGCCCCTTCCTTGGGGCAGACGGTGACACTGCAGCCTAGCCCTTTGGCATTAGATGGTAGTAACAAATGCCTTCTCAGACCCCCCCCCCCATCTACCGCGGAAATCAATGGGCCTGATTTCGATTTCACACCATTTTACATCTCCATTGACTTCAACAGAGTGACTCCTGATTCACTCTGGGGTAAATAGGATCAGGATCAACTCAGTGGGTCAGGTTGGGTAGCTGTGACTCTATATGACCATCTTCCATCTATTCTGAAACTTGATTAATTAAAACAAACAAGCAAATCCCATTGTGAAACGGGTTATAAATAAAAAAGCGTGAGCTAAGTTCTCTCTTTCTCTCTCATCTCGATCCTTTATCGCACAGCAGTGTGCTATTTGGGGGACTAGTCCCAGCCACGTGGAGATCCAGTGTAAAAACCTCGGAGTTTGAGACGTGCCAGGAACCCTCAAGTTTCAGGGCATAGACCAACCTCTAACCGTTGGAGCCTAGGTAGAAATGTTCTCTGGGGATAAGTTATTACATATCTACTCAGTGCAGAGTTTCTTTGGCTGAAGCAGCTGGCACAGGCCACTAGCAGGGCCAGCTCCAGGCACCAGCGAAGGAAGCAGGTGCTTGGGGTAGCCAATACAAAGGGCCTCCGTCCGCTATTGGGGTGGCACGGCCAGGTCTTTGGTGGGAATTCGGCGGCGGGTCCCTCAGTCCCTCTCTTCCTGTTTGAGCTGCCGCCAAAGTGCCGCCAAAGAGGAAGAGAGGGAGCGAAGGACCCGCCGCCGAACTGCCGCCGAAGAATGTGGCGGCGCGATTGAGCTGTGGTCGATTGGCTTTTTTTCTTTTTTTTTTCCGCCGCTTGGGGCGGCAGAAAACCTGGAGCCGGCCCTGGCCACTAGGTTACATTAAGAATTAGGAGTTGTAGGGATAAAGTTTTCTCAGATGGCAAAAGCATCTTTGGGCTGTGGGAAAAGTAATCTGCTTTATGGCTGTGTGTGTGTGTGTGTGTGTAAAAAACACATACATACACATACACACACATATATTATCCACCAACCTTGCTCCAGTTAAAGATAATGGCAAAAATCTCCCAGGAACTTCAGTGAGAGCAAGGATTGGGCCCCTTTATCTTTACATACTTGGGTCAGATACTTTTATTTTTGACATTTATTTAAAAAGAGAAATAACCACTTGGAAGTTCCAAAAATATTTACAAGCTGTGTGCCTCGTGCCCTATGCGATTACTGTCCATACGTCTCAAGGTACCAGTCTCGGGGAGCTCTAAGAGATGGCTATGCAGACTTTTTAAACATTCTCAACTGATCACAAGAACAATTCAGTTAGAAACAGATTTCTTAGAACCCACTGCAGGACAGGAAAAAATGTTTCTTTGGAGAACGAAGGTGCCTTGGTGCGTAAAACATAAAATTCAGTTAAAAGAATGGAAATGGGTGAGCTCCCTGACAGAGCTGATCATTAAGGCGGGTTTAAATATGTCCTTTCAAAATTAAGAACGTGGGCTAGGCAGCATTTCAGCTTCTAATGACTTTCCACAGGGATTAGTGGACACACAAATGCTTTGTGTGTGAAGGACAAAGAAGAAAATCATGCAAGATTTTCCACAAACTTTCCATGTACCCAGGTCACTGAATCTCTCTCTCTCAGAGCAGTGGGAAATGCTGACTATAATAATGTAATATAATCCAGAATGGCTTCCGAATAAGGCCATCAGCAGTGCAGCGGTGGCTCCTACATTTGCAAACTGTGCACTCAAGTGTGAGCCTCTTTGCAAGGCAGCTACACAAAACCAAAGTTTTACATTCAGCTGCTAGACCACCGTTTTCATAATAGCCCCATGCTATGTCACCGCTCACCCTCAAAACTAATGAGAAAGGAAGATAATAGGTCATTATAAAGCCAAAACCAAAACAAGAGACAGATTCTTCTCATTTCTGTTTATGGAGTAAAATCAAAACAAAGTGTTCTGTTGCCTCTGAGAAGCTGGCGAGGAGATAGAGGACCACACACACGTATACACACCTCAAAAGCTTCAACCTCCCAAGGGAGCCATGGGATCATAGGAAAGAAATCTAAAGTTCAAAGACATGTAGCAATGTATAGGCCTCTCTGCTGTATCTCTGTAACAAATACTTGAAAGTTTAACCTTCCTCATTTTGGACAAGTAGTTCTGTAAAACTCTCAGACAGCTGTACACCCGTTAGCCTCCCACTCTTCTAACTGTGGAATAAATTGTCTCCATTATGCTGCCAGTTTGGAAACTCACTGGGACTTGTAGTTTACACGCAGCCTGACCAAGTGTCATTAATTAACACTGCAAAATGTACATTGGCAGTGCTGGAGCTGTGTTTGTCCCAGGATATGAGAGAGACAAAGTAGGAGAGGTAATATTTTTTACTGGACCACCTTCTGTTGGTGGAAGGGACAAGCTTTAGAGCTTCAAAGAGCTCTTCTTCAAGTCTAGGGGAGGAAAACAGAGTGTCTGAGCTAAATACAAGTTGGGACAGATTGTCAAGCTTAAGGGGTTTACCATGCTATAGGAGAGCATTTAAATTTAAAATGAAGTGGGCAATTAAGGGTTAGCAGAGAGTGGGGTGCGTTACAAAGAGTTGTGATGAGCCATAAAATCAGAGTCGCTGCTGAGTCCATGGTTTATAGCATGAGTCTAGCAGAGTTGTGAATTTAAGTTCCCAGGCTTGTCTTTTGAAGGTGTTGTGTGGGTTCCTTTGGAGGATGAGGACTGAAAGGTCAGATGTGGGGTAATCACTTTGAATGGGTGACAGGGTGTTTGGGAGCAGGTCCTGGCCTGGACCCCAGAGCAGAGGCTGGGACTGGGACTGGGGTCTCCTGCCAGTCACAGGGAAGGGGGCCTACAAGGGTGGTGGAGCCCAGCAGGCTGAGCTGAGGAAAAGCCCCAGAAAGGGTGGAAGGATTTTTGTTTCCGTTAGAGACATTTTTAGACTTTTAGTTCGGGATGACTGGGACCCGGAAAGGGTGCACGAAAGATGGTGTCCTGGCCGCAGGGCCGAGTTACTAGGCAGAGACACAGTCCCAGTGCTGGCGTGACCATTGGCAGGGGGCGCTAGCCCAGCGAGAGAGCTGTGATGTCTGGCCGCGAGGGGGCACCTCGTGGTGAGTAGCCCATTACACACATCCTGAAACAGGCAGACTGATCACCAGAGCGAAGGAGGAGAGCATAGGAGAAAGCTGTGGAGGGAATGGAAGGCAACCTGAGGGAAAAGGGCAGGGTGAAGTGACTGATGACCTGGCGTGTTGACTTTGGGGAGGGGACAGGCGAATCATGGATATCGATCAAGGAACAGCATGAGCCCTGCCCTGCATGCTTCAGGGATCTGCTGGATGAGGCATTTCCATGGAATCTCTCAAGTCTGATCCTCTGCGAGTTGCTTGAAATTGTTTTTTTAAAATAGTGTTGTGCAAACCCAAATACAGGCAATTTTATGTTTATTCAACTTCTTTAAAACTCTTTTGTCTGAATCAACCAGAAGGCCCTGAAACCTCCAGACAACCAGCATGGTAACAGGACACCAAGTTAAGAGGAAAAAGCTGATAAAGTGCAGACTCCAAGCGCCTGAGCTCCACAGGGGGTCTGGTCTGGATATTTATGACCCCAGCAGCTGTTTCTGTGTTACAAACCCGCTGAAACCTAAGGCCAAAGAGTTTCTGAGACAAATGTCAGCAAACTGTTCTGATGTGTATTTCCTAGGTTGTGATGTAAAATGTGGCACAAATGAATTATTTTGTGTTGTTCCCTTTAAACATGATGTTTATAGAGATTTGGCCAGAACCGGCATGTTTCAGACCTATTTATTGGGGAGGTTCCTATGAGAACTGGACCTATTCTGGTACCTTAACTGTGATGGTAACCCCCAATGATTATGCAAATATTTTAGCGTGAGACAGATCTGATCAGTGGACTAGCTAATCAAACTGATTTCAGATGGGATGTGCTGTACCAGAACTTTTTGGTTTCGATGTGCATGGAATACTTTACAAAAAATCACCTCTATTCCACTTACTATTGTAAAGCATGTGTGAGAGCAAAGCTACTGGCTTTAATCGTAACACGGCATGAAAAGGTCGACAAACTTACCTGTCCCACATGTGGCAGTGCAGTTAGTCCAGGAGCCGTATCGCCAGAAAAACTCTGCGGGCTGAATCTCATTCTCCTGGTCAGACTCCCTTCGGATAGTGTACTGGTATCGAACTCCTGGGTTCGTCTCCTGGAACAACAGCTGTGAGGAGACAAAGTCACAGCTCATTCAGCAATGTCACCACTTTCTGTTGGCATTGATTGGGCTTTTCGGCATCTCTGATAGGTCAAGACATTGCTATGCAGCAGCATAACATACACAAACATACTTGCGTGCAGCACAGTGATCTGGAGAAGACTGGAGAGAGTCCTGTTCAATACACAAGGCCCTTGGCGTTGTCTACACAGCAAAGACAAACCTGCGGCTCGATGTGCCGGCTGACTTGGGCTCGTGGGGGCTGCCGGGCTGTTTCCTTGCCATGTAAACTTCTGGGCTCGGGCTGAAGCATGAGCTCTAGGCCCCTGCAGCGTGGGAGGGTCTTTACATGCTGAAAAGCTCAACCAGAACATGCCGATTCTGGGCCAATACTTTGAGCAGAGCTACTTCATTGACACTGGTGTACATGAACTAGAGTGACCAGATGCCCCAGTAGTATTGGGACCATCCTGCCATTAGGGCTTTGTCTTATATATGCAACTATACCTCCCCTCTCTCCCCCCCCCCCCCAAAAAAAAAGTGTCCTGATTTTTCCCACTTGCTATCTGGTAACCCTAAAATGAACTCAGAATCTGGCCTTTTGCCTCTTGTTCAGGGGATCACTGGCAACAAATCTGGCATTACTATAGAGATGTCATTCCCTGGCTGATTCAGCTGCAGCAGTAAAGGAAATGAGGAGGTGGGCCTGGATAATTCATAATCATAGGTTCGAAGGCCAGGAGGAACCATCGTGATTATCTAGTCTGACCTCCTCTATAGCACGGGCCATACAATTTATCCAGCTGGCCAAGCGTAGCAAACTTATTATACAATGATTCACACAGCACCTATTGCAAGCAACAAAGTGCTTTCGAAAGTACAAAAATAAAGTGTTTATAAAGATCACTTCTCCTCCCCCACCACTGAGCTGCAGCCATCACAATTACTCCAGCAACACTGCACAGTAGCTTTAGAACAGGGGGAGAAAATGAGCAAATCCAAGTGAAGCAACAAGGAAGTTGCGGTAGGTGCAATGTAATTAATCCAACAGAGACCTACTCACATCCATGGGCTCACACCTCTAGTTTTGTCTTCCCTCCTCCCCCATAAAAGTGCCATAGGACCTTTGATAAAACCAAAGTCCTGACAGTCTGGTTATGTTTTATCTGACAGACCTCATCCCCCCTCCCCCCCGGAACCACAGTGCCTCCTAGCACCACATCAGCTTAGTGAAGGTTGGTGGTGTTAAAATTAGCCATTGCAAGGATATTATGGTTAGGAAATAGTTAAAGGCTTTCCCTTCTAATTAGAGATGAGGCCAAGCTGCCAAGTGCAGGCCAGATCAGGACTTTCCCAAAGTTCTTGGTCGTCTGGTTCAGTTCCTTATATAAAGGGCAAGCCATGAAGTTCAGGGCCAAGCTTTTCCAAAGGGGAGAAGGGTTTTGGCTCCAGAGTGCGGGCTGAAATACATCTTTACTTCCAACTGGATGAAAGGAGAATGGGAACAGGCTGTGTTAACTGCAGACTCAGTAGATGACCTCTTCCTCACTCTGTGGAATATAGCAAACTTTTGCGTGGGCCAGAGGGGAGCTATTGGATGGCTGCATGATTACCTGACTCGGGCTGCCTGAAGGCTAGTTCGTGTAAATTGCTTTTCCTGAGATCTCCATTGAGGAATTTTATAAGTGATGGGAATTTCTGAGCTTCTGGCTTTTCCTGGCTCTGTAGGCGAGACTGGCTGTTGTCACCCCAGAGAAAGACAGAGAAGAAATGCTGATGCTGCAGAACATCAGGAAAAACACTGTTATGTGTGAACCATTAAAACTGACTTGTCTTAAGATGGTGTGAGAAGGAAGCAGGAAGGGAATGCAATTAAAGTTTGTATTTTAATAGGTAATGAGAGAGAGACAGAGAGTGGGAACAAAAGTCTTCTGGCAGCAGCATGTTCAATCTAGAAGTCGTTGCTGTGAAGCATTTGTGCTGGTCAATCACAAAATGAGGCCTTTGGTTAAATCTTTGTTGGAGGAGGTAAAATACATTTGTTTTTAAAATAATTCCCTGGGCCTATGTCATTTCCACTGTTGTCATGAACATCTGAATAAAGTGGGTGGCTCACACTACTGACTTGGAGACAAAAGTGCCACTGACTAACACCATTTCCTGAAGCACCTGGGTTTTCCCTGGAGGTCTCCCCCCAACTACTGCCCATGCCCAACACTGGTTAGCAAATAGAATCTGTTGAGACCATAGCCCCTGGTGATATGGCATCAAGCAAAGAGTCAGCATGGTGTCACACTGACTTGCAATGGTCTAAGAATTGCTAGCACAGAGAGATGGAAAGTAGCGGAGATGAAATAAGTACCCAGAACAATCTTCAGTTAGCAAAAACACATTTGAAAAAATGTCATGCATTCCTCCCATGTGAAATGTGGGGATCTTTCTCCGCATGACTGAAATGGATTCACTGGTTAATATAAATTCAATCCAAGCTGCCTCACATACCAATCAGCAGGGCCACAGCACTCATGAAAGCTTGTGGGCTTAGCCTTGTTTTCTTAGCCTAAGTGCCTCCATTATCGCCAAAGCTCTGTTGTTCTTGGAACTCTGGTGCAGCAGAGGGCTTCCTTCCAAGAACCTCCTGATGAATAGTGAAACCTCATTGTCAGAAGGTTTTAATTAGGTTACAAATCCCAGGAAGCTTTCCTGAGATTTTCTGGTGTAAGGCATTCTGAATGGTTAACATTAACAAGGGAAAACGATACTGACAATATAGGACAAGAAAACTTTGATTTCTCTTATTTCTTTCTAAAAATGTATTAACACATCTGCTTACTTGATATTTATCAAACTACCCTTTCCATCAAAGCGGAGAACATGGCCAAAGTACCATAGGTTGCTGCGTACCTAACCACCACTTCTAACCCATCATGGTAGACTGGTAGCTCCAACATGCAGGAAGAGACACCTAAAGGGAGAATGAGGTGCCATCAAGAGCGTGAAAATACAGTATTAAGAGGTCTTGAACCACTTAGCCAAACTCTATAAGGGACTAGGAGGGTTCCATAACATGGCAGTAGTATCAGGCACTTCTTATAGTTAATATTTAATTAAATATAAGCTAAATAAATAAAAGCCACTGGCTGGATTGCTAGGGTTACGCTGCCTGAGAGTTTGGCCAATTATGCAAAACTTCTTTTGTGCCATGAAGCATAGCATAGACCCTTTGGCCAGCTAGGCTTGGGAACGCATGACTTGCTCTACAATTAACTTCTGCAAGGAAAGGCTTGGGTTTGCAAGAGCATGAGGAAGGGTGTCCCAGATTGGGCTGAGATACTTTGCCTACAGGTGTTTGTTTACAAGTAGAGACAGAAACTAGTATTTACCTCCTGGAAGAGGACTGTCAAAAACTGGTGGTAGCATGATGGGAAATATATTCGTTGTAAATAGAAGATCCCTGACATAACACTCAAATAATACAGGGTCAATAAGAATATGGGGCCTGACAGTCCACTGCTTTGCACCTTCTGCTGCCATGTGCACCTGTACAAAGTGGGCATGAAACAGTATCCAATCAGAATTCCCCCATTTATTTACACCAGGGGTAACTTCAAACACCCCCGCGGCACTGAGTGCATGATCCTGCACCACTGACTTCAGCAGGCAGAGGGTCAAGCCCTCACCTTCCACAGGCGTAAATGACAACCCAGGGTTCAAGGAAGCAGAGGATTAGGCCCCAGGATCTCCCGTCTCCCTCCCACCCCACTTGTGGAAGGGAATGTCATAAGGCTGTGTGGATGCTGGGGGCTGGGGTTCCATTTGACACATACAGCAAAACTCTGCATCCCAGGGAAAGGATACAGGCAGGCTTCTCATGCCAGCTGTTGCTGTCATTACCTTTTACCCAGGCAGCCTGCAAAGGACGGGAATGCAAACACAAGGGGAAAGAATTAAGTAGGGAAATCTGTGGTCTAAGCGTCTATCTGCAAAATTACAAAGCCAAGAACTCCTTGGGAGCCCTTCCTCCCCTTCAGGTATTTGAGACCAACTTGCCTTGCGCCGAGGGAATCTCTTATTTCCTTTTTCCTTTGCTTTCCCCCCTTGAATTAACACAGCTCACAATGCAGATGCAATCTGTCTTTCCATGTATTAAGGGGCAGTAAAACGGAAGAACGCAGTTAAATCAACACATAAACCCAAATGCCCACGTGGGATTCGCTCTGGCTGTATTTCAAAGAGGCATCATCTTATGCTGCATTTTGTGTGAACCTCTGGGCAACTGATTGTTCAGATGTGGAACTGCAGTCGTTAGAAATGAACAAACTATGAACCACAAGGGGGTAGAGGCTGGTTCTACTGACACGAAAGTCAGTGGCAAAGTGCCCCTTGACTTCAATAGAAGGGTCAGGCTGGGCTCATAGAGAACTGTTCTCCGGTAACTCCCATTCAAAAGCTTCGAGAGGTTTCATCAACTGGGAGACTTTGTGTTAAACCAACCAGGGCTGGCGTCTGCAGCAGTGAATATGTGCATTTGCACAGCCAGATCCATAGCTGAAAATCGGGATCTGAATTGGCTTCTGTGAAATCCACATAGAAATAATTGCTTTTAAATGATTCTATTTCCTTGTTACTTTTCAGACTATCTCTTCATATAGATTGATAGCCCCCCACAACCATGCTCAGCCAATTAAAATATAAAGCAGCTCTGAAAAATAATACTTCCAGCAATGCTTTTACATTGAGTGGGGTGACCAGTAAAATGGTAGGATTTGTTTGCAGAACAGGACAATTTTCAAACCTTCTGTAACTGCCATTGAGCAGGGATTTATTGGGATTCAAGTCTTGCTCTCATTCAGAGTGTTCTTCGGATGCATCAAACGTAGGTATTTGTGAAAAGGCTTCCTGGGGAACTGACAACAAAAGTGAGTTCAGACTGCCCAGTCCAGTCACAGGAGAGCCCAGGATATGTGGGGAACTTTTGGGTTAGAACTCCTGAGTAACCTACCAGCTGGAGTAAACCTAATATGCATTCTCATCATTTGGGAAAAGAAAAAAAGACTTTCCTTGTCAGTGGGGGTGGGGGAGGAGAGGTGAAGGACGGGAATGTTAAAGTAAACAGCTCACCATTGGCATAAATAAACTCTGAAATTCATTAACTGCTACCTCTGCTCCCTGGGTTGTTTGCTCTAGTCTAAGCAAAGAAAAGAGCCTGTTGAAATTAACATTTGCAATAACCAGGGCAAAGGATACCCACCCCTCCCCCATCCCTGCTGCCCAGCAGACATGTTTGTGTAGTGGATTTCTTAAAATGTACACTGACTTTTTAGGAACATGCACAAATAATAATAACCTCTCCTTCCTAGGCTGAGGTCCCCCTAGCTGATCCCCAGAACTGGGGCTTCATTTTCTGTTACGTGCAGCGATATCAAACACACAAGTACAAAATGGGGAATGATGGTAGGCGAGCCGTACTGCTCACAAGGGTCTGGGGGAGTTACAGTGGGTCACAAATCGAATATGAGCCAACAATGTGGTGCAGCTGCAAAAAGGGCTAATGTCATTCTGGGGGGTATTAACAGCATTGTCATATGTGAGACATGGGAAATAATTGTCTTGGTCTCCTCAACACTGGTGACGCCTCAGCTGGAGCGCTGTGTCCAGTTCCAGGTGCCGCACTTTAAGAAAGATGTGGATAAACTGGAGAGAATCCAGAAGAAAGCAACAAAAATTATAAAAGGTTTAGAAAAGCTGAGCTGTGAGGAAAGGCTAAAAGGGCTGGGCATGTTTAAGGAGACTGAGCGGGGACCTGAGAACAGTCTTCAAATGTGTTAAGGGCTGTTCTAAAGAGGACGGGGATCAATTGTTCTCCATGGTCACTGAAGGTAGGACAAGAAGTAATGGGCTTAATCTGCAGCCAGGGAAATTTAGGTCAGAGAGTAGAAAACCCTTTTTAACTCTACGGATAGATAAGCTCTGGAACAGGGAGGTTCCAGGGAGGTTGTGGGGAGGTTTTTAACAGGTTAGACAAACACCTGTCCGGGATGCTCTCAGCTGACTTGGTCCTGCCTCAGAGCGAAGGGATAGACTAGATGACCTCACGACGTCCCTTCCACGCCTACGTTTCTATGATTCAATGATTTCTGATGTTCTCCCCCCGCCCCCACCTCCCAAACTCAAGAGTTGACAAAAGCCAACAAAAATTCATGACCATGGTGGAGCGCTGTCCTTAGCTCCTGCCACGGCGAGATCAGCCGATGACTGGATAGGATGTGGGCAAGGGGGAAGCTCAGGCTTCGTTCTGAATGTCCTGGGGTCTGACTGGTTTGCGTTGGAGTTTGCCACATAAGCCTGTCCCTACAGCCTGTCCCCAGGAGACCACTGCACAGTCACTCTGCGTATGGGCTTCTTTCCCTCAGGGAGCTGTCTCTGGGCAGCATTTTATGGGCCTTCTCCGCTAACACTGGTCTATAACGATCGTAGCTCCATTGAAGTCAAACAGTGACGCTGGTGTAAAGTGGTGTAAAATGAGAGGAGAAGTCAGCCCCTTCTATTTTTAAATCTTAAAGACTCACTCCTGGGCTGGAAGTTAAGTTGGCAGCGATCCAGCTGGAATGATAATTTTGAGCCTGCGTAATCAGAAACCTCTGACAATTGAGTTAGTTAATGTAAATAGTGACACGGGCCAGCCTTTACTGCAAAGTAGTGCTGTTTGGAAAGGTATTTAAACATGAGGGAGAGGGGACGGCTGGCTACTCCTAGAAGAGCTCGTGTTTTAAAAGGAAAAATGATCAAAACTTCATTAGTGAAGTGAGTCTGGCTACCTGAAGGACACAAACCTACATGCTAGTTAGTATGAGGCAGATTCACACTGAGCGGAAGTTTGGGCAGGAGACAGAAACTTTGTTCCCCTTGCTAAAAGTAAGTAATTAGATTAATAGATAAAGGGAATGGGCAGAAGTGAAGAGGACCCTCAGCCTGCTGAATTACATAGACAGAACTCCAATTCCTTCGCGGGGGGGTCCGGTGACCTGCTGAACCACAGGAGCAAAATCTGAATGGAGAGCGAATAATAATCTTTTCTATAGTGCTTTGAGATCACACGTTTTAATGCATTTATCCTCACAATAGCCCTGGGAGGGGAGTAGCGCTGATAGCCCCATTGTGCAGACAGGGAACTGAGGCACACAGAACCTGAGTGACCTGCCTGATATCTCACAGGAAGTCTGTGGCCGAGGAGGGAAATGAACTGGGATCTCCAAAGTCCAAGACGAGACTTTTTTGGAATCCCCAAATGGAAATTTAGATTCATAATTCAAGCTGCAGCTGATCCCTGTGTAATGTTCCATTGGAAGGTGCTGATGGCTGCCAGCAAGGGGTCTGGGATCCAAAGCCATCACAGACCTCGTTAAAGCCAATGGAGCAGGCAGTCTCTTTCAGGCTCAATGGAAGGACAATCAAGCCCTGTAGTAAAACCAGCTACGGACTGTGGGGCTACCACCTGGTACTAGGCTGCATGGTAGGTCATAGCGAAACCATGTGGGCTGAGGGGTTTCCCTGGGGACAGGCGCCGGGGCTGGGATATTGGTTCCAGGCTGTGTATGCTGGAGGCAGAAAGACAGGGGAAGGAGTTCTGAGCGTGACCTGGAGAGGAAGCAGAGGGACAGGGCTTCTTGGGCACAGAGCTTGCTGGCGTGTCAGACTTGGGGATTTCTGAGCATGGAAACTGCCTGCTGCTGCTTGTTTCTGCTGTGTTCAGGGAGACAGGATTTTGGGTACATTTTTGGTGAATAAACAAGATTGCATCGAGAATATACCTGATGCACATCATCGATTTATTATTCTAACGAAAGCAACCCTGCAAGGCCCTGAACTTTGGCTTATCTACTCGGGAACAATAACTTAAAATAAGAGTGGGGCAAAATCTTTGTCTCTATTTGCCTTGGAAAGTTTCTTGCTGCTATTACAGAGCTGTGTTCCTGAGAAAGGCCTCTTTATAGCCTAGAAACATGACTCTTGGGGGCTGGGGGGAACAGAGGGGCTGGATTTTGCCCTGAGTAAGAGATTCTCAGCGTTTGCAGTTCTGCCCTCAATCCCATGAGCGTCCGGAGCCGAAATTACACCCACCAAGTAGGCTGATTTGCAGAGCCTTTAACACTGCAACCCAAATGTTATATTTGTATACGTATCCATCAGCCCCCACTCTCTGCCATAGTTAGTGCCCTAGTGCAGGCCAGGGGCTGACACTCATGCCAAGACTCTTGGCTACAGGATGGTTGAGGGGCTGGCGAGATGCCACCAGGTCACAATACTGCATTGTAATGGGATAATGGCTTTGTCATGGCATTGCATTGCAACCCAACCCAACTCTGCTGCTGCATTCAGGAAGGGGCATCGAGGCCAAGGGGTCTCATGTCAAAGCATCTTGAGGGCTCTGTTAACCCTGTTAAAAATGTTGTGATCTCTTTCCCCTTTCTCCATGAGATAAGAAAAAGGATTCAGGAAATAGACATTTCTTTTAGTATTCTCTCTCCTGTGTAAATGTTTTGAGGAATGCTGCTCTTTGGATTAGTTTCAGCTGGAAAGAACAAGGGCTGGATCCACCCACTAATTTGGAAATATGCGCGTCAGATCAAGCGAATCCTTCTGGCTGCTAATTACAGTTGTTCCCAAAGAAACATGCACAATTACTAGTTGCCGTCAAAGCACCAGTTTGCGCTGAAATTCTGGCTGCCCCATGAGAGGAGAGAGCTAGGTATACTGTGCTCTTCTACAGAGAAATCCCACTGGCAGCTGTGAGCTCTGATGGGAAAGGGAAGAGCAGAAGGGGTTTCCAGAGTCTAATGCTTCCCTAATCAAGGGGAAGGATGGTCTTATGGATAAGGCCTTGGCAGCTCTGGGTTCAAATCCCAGCTCTGCCGCAGAATTCCTGTGTGACCTTGAGCAAGTCACTTAATTCTCTGTGTATCTGTTCCCCCTCTGTAAAAGGAAGATAATTCCTTTGTCCATCGTGTCTATTTAGATTGTAAGCTCTCTGGAGCAGGGACTTAGGTGTATGTACAGTCCCTAGCCCAATGGGGCCTAGATTTTGGTTGTGGTCTCTAGGCAATATCATAATACTACTAATAATAATCAGAGCTATGTTATCAGCGAATGAGGACTAAGTGCCCTTCCTAGCTGCCGCTGGCATTTTTCTAAGTTTATATTTGTAAAGAGCTTTGCTGCCCTTTGATCTGCCCCACACAGATCTTTGCACCTGTCATGTGTGGCTACATGGCAAAATAAAACATCATCCAAGTACCTGGATCCAGACGGGCTCCCCTGTGGGCCCAGGGGATGTGAGGTTCTCCCAGTTTCCAGTCCTCTCGTAGGTGAAGGTTGTCCCAGCCACTTTGTAATCTCCGTTCCATTGGATGGTCCACCCGCCATTCAGAAAGTATTTCTCTGGATCTTCACTCCTCAAGGCCAGGAAATTTCCTGCTTCTGCCACTTCCTCAATTCTAATCTCCCGGGCTCCAGCTGGGATCATCCCAATGTCAACGTAACCTGGGAATTTCATTGACTGTCAGTCTCAGGCAGTCGAACCCCATGCCAAATAAATCAATCACTTCCAGTCAAATCGCTAGAGCAATGAGAGCCTCCAAGCTGATTAAACAGAACATTTTGTCTTTTAGCTGCTGATTTCAGCATCAGCGGATACCTGGGGGCTCAGATAAAATAGCTCTTTCTTTCCAGGTTTCAGGGGTAGCCATGTTAGTCTGTATCAGCAAAAAAACCGAGGAGTCCTTGTGGCACCTTAGAGACTAACAAATTTATTTGGGCATAAGCTTTCGTGGGCTAAAACCCACTTCATCAGATGTATGAAGTGAAAAATACAGGCGCAGGTATAAATACATGAAAGGATGGGGGTTGCTTTACCAAGTGTGAGGTCAGTCTAATGAGATAAATCAATGAACAGCAGGATACCAAGGGAGAAAAAATAACTTTTGAAGTGGTAAGAGAGTGGCTCATTACAGACAGTTGACAAGAAGGTGTGAGTAACAGTAGGGAGAAATTAGTATGGGGGAGATTGTTTAGGTTTTGTAATGACCCTGAATAAAGACTGGGAGTGGTTGGGTCATTACAAAACCTAAATTTAATTTCCCCCATACTAATTTCTCTCTACTGTTACTCACACCTTCTTGTCAACTGTCTGTAATGGGCCACAAATATAAATCAGAATGAAATGAAGGATATTGATGGAATCACTCCCTTCGGTTCCTACGTGTCCTAGCCAAAGCCTTTCAGAACAATTGCACTGGCAATAATTTACCTTCTCTTTATTGCTGATCCTACTTTCCCCTGTGGAATTTCCTACCAGTCATGTTACTGAAGAGTTCCTGTTTGCAAACCAGTCCTGCGCCTCCCCCCACACTGCTGATACAGGGAAAATCTGGATCTACAGATTAAGGGTGTTTGTATTAAGAAAATAATTTAAAACAACAAGTCAGAATCTTTTTTTCCCTCTCTCTTATTCAAATAGGCGAGATCTTTGACCTAACCTCATTCTGTCCACTTGCTCAGTTTTCAGGGCCATGTTTAGTTACTAAGAGAGCTTAGTTGTACTTTACAAAGTTCCAGTCATGTTTCTTTAATTAAAAGAAGTGCTGTCTCTATCTATCTATCTATCTATATAAAAACCATCTTGGCATTTTAACATATAAAGCATGGAACAGAAACAGAGCTTTCCTATTTTAAAAAAAAGTTGTGAGGGAATTTGATGCTCAAAGACATAATGATAAATAATAATAACGGTACACTGCACTTTTACAGCACCTTCTGCCAAAGGATCTCAAAGCCCTTTATAAACCGTGATGAACTACAATCTCCTTGTGAGGTTGGAGTTTTCCCTGTTTCACAGACAGGGAAAACTGACGCACAAAGATGCTAAGTGACTCGCTCTAGGTAACCATGTTGTCCCGAGTCAAGCAGAGTACCTTGAAGGGTACCGCAAGGACCCTGAAAAACCAGGACCATCCACCACACTGGCCCATGCACTGTATCCCCTAAGTAACATGGTGATCTGCCGAGTAGAGGTGTATCTATCCCCCAGAAAGTTACTACAAATGCTGCCACCACCGGCATGAACTGGCCAGGAGTACATGCTGCTCACGCGTGCATTCCACAGCACATCCCTGCCTGCCAGTCCAGCAGTCTCTGGCCTTAGCTTGTAGGGTTCCTGGAGAAAAGGATCTGTGTGGTGGATTTGTCCCTTCTATCTGCAAAACCTCTGAGCACCTTTTATTGGTATATCTTATCAGTATTTGTTTAACCTTTTATGACCCGCTTCCCTTCCTAAATGAGCCCGTCATGGAACATGGCAGGTGCTGTGCATTCTCACCAATTCATGCTGCTCACAAATGTTCCCTGTCAGAATAGGAACCAGCAAAAGTTCAGGGACAGGCTGGCAGACGGTTGTGACAGACAGCCTTACCCAGCCCCTCGCTCTCCTCGAACATCTTTTTCACAGTCTGGCAGGTGGATCCATCCCCATGGCACACCCCGCACCGATCCTCGACAGCGTTGGAGTCAATTTCATAGTCACAGCCCACGTTCTGAAACACAAGAACTCCTGTAGCTCACACTCAGTAGTGAAAATCTCTTCACAAGGCTCTGGTTTTAAATGACGAGAGGAGTGCAATTTCTGTTGGCTCCAACAGCTGCATTATACACTTCCAGAGAGGCAGAAAGTGCATGGGAGCCTGCTCTAATAATGTCAATGGGTCTGTTTCTCCATCACACAGCCCACAGGTGTCTCTCAGTGCCAGCAAGCTGTGCCCGAGTCACAGAGTGTCATGATGGGATCACCAGTCCTCACAGGAAATAATGAATGTGACCAGGACCAGGCTCACTGAGCGGCCTGCCTGGCAGTGTACCATTTGTCATCGGTAGGATGCGAAATAAGGAAGACAGACACACAGGTTACCCAGGGAGATTAAGGGCCAGATTCTGGCATGGGGGAAATCTTGAATTTACATACAGCCAGTTCCTCCTGCTTCCCTGGTGCATGGGGTAGGCTGGGGCTCTGGCTAGGAGCAGGGAAAGGCCACGTACAGCGCCTAGCACCATGGTGTCCTGGTCCGTGGCTGGGGCTCCTTGGACTCTACAATACTATTAATTCCAAATGATAATAATAATGTCCGGGACTGGCGTGTGCTGTGTTCTGCCAAGACCCAGCCAACACAATAGCCCAGAGGGGGACTGCTTTTGCCAGTGTAAGTGAGAGCAGCCTTGCTGATCCGGGAGTCTAGGTCAGGCCCCTGCCTGTCCCAGGAGCATGGGGTGGGGGGATGTTTAGGTGACATGAATTTGGTGATTGTGCCCTGAACTGTTTTGTCCGTGGCCATCGCTGAAGAATCATGTATTGTTATTACATTTCTATTACAGCCTTCTATTTTGTTTCACTTCACCATCACAGGGTGTAGCCGTAGCATCCAAGCGCTTGTTCCATCTCTCTCTTCTTACAAACGGTGTGGTCTCAGCTAATGGCTCTGAAGTTCGGTTCATCTTAATCTAGGGATCAGGGCACAAGTAGATGCAACTCACTTAGCTTCCGTGAAGTTGCAAACACTTACACAGGGTTGAAGCCAGCCGGATGTCCCTTACGCTGAGGCACACAGCGTCAGATTTCTAACCGTGCACTTACTCATGACCACTTTTCCTGCCACCTGTCCTGCTCAGAAGGGATGAAGGAGTCCGGTCTGGCAGTTCACTAAAGATCCACCAAAGCCAGCTTGTGTTGGTAAGTTATCAAATTGCCGCATATACAGCACCTGGGTGTCTTTTTGAAGTTAGGCACTCAAATACCTTGGCAAGAATGCAGTCCATATACCTGTTTCCATTTTCTCCTGGGCCTGTCTGTGAACATCTAGCATTTGTTTGCACCCTTTCAATTTTACACAGATTTTGATGTAAAGTTGGATGCAATACTATTTGTAAAAGCCCAACCTTTTACCTTTCTGCTTGTTTCTTTCATAGTCTTCTGTTACACGAACCTAAGAGTAGGGAGTCCGTGAGGTAGGAGAAGAGAATTGTTGGACTTTGTTAGTGTTAAATCCCATGCTTTAGTTGGGAGATGGCAGCCTCCTGATTGGTAGATCTGCCAGGGAGATTTTTTATATTCTGCTAACGTACTGTGCGCACTCACATGCAGGTGGCAGTGCCCAGTCTCTCGCCCTTCAGTACCAGAGGTATCCATTTGATTTTAGTTCAGTAAAAGCCCCAGAGTGAATGCCTAAAGGGTCCTTTTAGTATCTGTGTGTGACAGGGTGTACCAGGCCTTCGTGGTCCCCTGCTGGAGACCCCGCTGCTCTGCTACACCCTGTCCAAGAAGCCACAAGGTGGGAGGGAAAAAAGCCGCAAAGCTGCATCCTCTGGGCTTGCTTAGAGAGGCCTCAATGGAGCGGCCATCTTGGAAGGTAGAGAGACCTGGTCCTCCAAAGGCTAGAAGGGCTAGCGATGACCAATCAGAGCTCAGCAGGCTGAAATAAAAGATCCTGAGGGGCCTTAGCAGGTCAGTTCCCAGCGGGGAGCAGAGGAGTGAAGGAGGGTGCTCCTCTTTAGCCAAAGGCCGACAAGTAGACAGCACTCATGGCTGGCTGAACTTATACTGCGATTGCAGGGAGAAGGCCCACAGTTAGGGCTGGAGATAAAAGGGCGCAGTAGCAAGAGGCCCAGGGAAACAGCAGCGACAGATTGAATAAACAGTACATGGCTGGTGTGTATAGGGTCCCTGGATTGAAACCCGGAGTAGAGGGCGGGCCAGCCCCTATCAGCCACAGGTAAAGTGCCGTGAAGCCCAAGAAGGGGACAGGCCTCATTTGGGAGCCTGAACAAAAAGGCCAAATCTAAAACTGGGGGGAGGGATAGCTCAGTGGTTTGAGCATTGGCCTGCTAACCCAGGGTTGTGAGTTCAATCCTTGAGGGAGCCATTTAGGGATCTGGGGCAAAAATCTGTCTGGGGATTAGTCCTGCTTTGAGCAGGGGGTTGGACTAGATGACCTCCTGAGGTCCCTTCCAACCCTGATATTCTATGAAAGGGCCCAGAGCCAGGGATGAAGGCCACAGCAGGGGCAAAGAGACTTTAGTTACTGGACTCTTTAATACCCCCAGGTTCATCTGGACTTTGTGATATGGCCAAAGGGCCAGAGGGCCATGCCACTGAAGACCCGCTAAGGTTGGCTGGCAGCCTGTACCAGGTGCCAGTGGTGAGAAAAAGTCTGCAGTACCACACCCAGCCACTTGAAGGCACTCAAGAGGTAAGTGCCCCTTCACACTGTGTGAATAGGTGAGTTGTCCCGTTTGGGTGCAGTAGTGTCCAGGAAAACAGTTTTATTTGTGTGATGGGGAAAGAACGTTGTTACTTTTTCCTACTGTAAGAGCCTGTTCTGAGCCAAGGAGTTAGTTTTAATTTTGGTGTCGGAGACTAAGACAGCACCAGCTTTTGTGTGTGCAGCAAGCTCTGGCTGACTAACCTGTCGTTTGCACAGGGCTGCGAAATCTCATTTTTCACTGGTACGTGCCACATGAAGATTGCGACCCTTTGAGCCTAGACTAAAAGTGGACCCAGCTCTGTGAGTACTGCTCAGCAGAGCAACTGCCACCGGGCTTTGGACTCCGGCTCTGCGGGCAACAAAATCTGAATGGCTGTTTCTAAGGAAGAGTGAGATTTTCCGTGAATGGTTTTGACATAAGCAGCTGCAAAGATAATTGCTTATTGATTATTTCCCCATCTCCTCTCTGTGCCATATGGAGTGCAAAGGCCCAGCAGCCCACACAGATCTGGGAAAGTCTTGTAGTGCTGGTGTCGCTCTGCAACCATCTTCTTCCCACACACAACAAAGGGGAACAGGCAGCACTGTGTTTCCTCTTTTGAGTCCGGTAATTTCTCTCTCCGATTGGCAGCAGCCAAAACTTGAGTATGTTCAAACACATGCTGCTGCTCGGCTTTTAGCTGCCTTTCTGCTCTGAGTAATGTTGGTGAGTACATAGCAACCCACATGAGCGGGAAGATAAGGACGTATCTTTTCCCTTTGTCCAGTGGCTGTTTCTTTTTTATCCATTCACCCCCGTAAGAACTCTAGGTCGAGCTCACTGCTGGCACACATGGGTGGCTTCCCAGCCTCCTCCCAGTCGCAGTCAACACATGATGTATAGAGCCAAAAATCACCCTCCTCCTTCAGGCTTGTTTGTATTAACAGGCTAATACCAAATAAACACTATCAACTCCAGCCCAAGGCTTTTCCCAGGCTCCTAGGACCAGGTCAGTGCCAGACGCTGTGTTCCTGTCTGCAGATTCACTCCCACTTCCCCTATAGCCAGAGCGGAGTAAATGACCCACCTGGAACACTGAATGAGCAGGCTCAACAGGGCAGGTGCACAGAAGGAGTGTCCTGATAGGGCATAACTCCCTCCAAGCACAAGGAAGCTGTTGGTGACTTTGGTCTGTGTTGTCCTTGTAGTCAGCTGGGTTTATTTTCATTAATTATGTTGGGGAATATCTGGCGGCGAAAGCCGTCTGGGAACGAGAGAGCTCTTGGCAAGTCACTGACGGAGCACGCTGCTGACACAGAAGCCTGAGCACTGCACTAGCCCAGCTACTGTTTCTGTATGCATGCCACTATTCCACACAGCTAACCCAGGCGGTGAAACTCCACGCCACGGAGCGAAAGAGAAATGGTTGTAATCCCTGCATGGTTCACTGAACTCGATGGAATGGAAAATCTGCTCCTGTGTGGTCTGCAGGCTGATACAGCTGGCTGCGAATGAAACCATGTGCTGCAACTGTGAGAGGGACTGGACAATGGACCCACAAATAAACAGCATCTCTGGCCAAGGAATTAGGGTGCAAATCACCTCTGTGCAGAGCAGAGGGTGATTTAAGTGGAGGCGAGGACTTGTGCTGGTCATCTGCAGAGGGGGGAATTTCACCCTTACATTGTACACATTCCCATCTTCATGGCAGTCCTTCAAAGTACATTTTTACCTAAGTGCTGCTGCTGGTACCGGGCACCTGCCACGCATGGAACTCTGACTGAACAGCTGAATCCCAATCATGCGCTGTCCGGGTCACTCTTCCTCTACTTGCTCTGGGCAGTATTAGTGAGGTCAATTGCAAGGGGAGGGAAGTGGCTCACATGTAATTCCTGGGAACCACCATTACTCTTCAGAGAGTGGGCAGCCCTGTCAATGCAAGTCCAAGATAGCAATACATTTGGTCCATGGACTGCAAAACCGAGATGCCTCCAATTGCCTTCTACGTGTCTGATCCAATGAGCACTGAAGACTTTGGGGCGCTCTCCGTTAACGTCACTGGGCACTGGATAAGGCCCTATTTTAATAGGTAAAAATGGAGCTTAGCTATAAAATATAAAATAGAGGGTTTTCTTTGTGAAAACGTTTTCTGATAAAACATGAGGCATATTTGTTATATCCCAAATCTTGGGACTACTCACCTGAGTAAGGGCTATGAGTGTGAGTAAGATTTTGCAAGACTGCATCCCTCTGTCCCCTGGAAAAGTCTTCACAGAAATCTAATGAAGACTCCTACAGGATTCCAAGGCAGGCATGATTTGACAGTCCTGAGGTGGGTTTTAGTAGCAAGACAGCCTGCAAAACTGATACAGTCTGCTCTTCATCAGTGACACCTTGTAGATGGTATTGCCGAAGGGTGTTTCTGCCAAAGGAATTGCTTCCTGAGGCTGGCTGGCATGCCTCCTTATCTGCCTCCCAGTTGGCTTTGTTCTAGGTATTGTGAGTTTGGGAAATGTCCTTCCCAGGTGTCCGTCAACACTGTTCGGCCTGACGCCAGCGTTAGTTTTTATAGAGTTTCAAAGAAAGAAAATAAAAATTTAAAAAATCAGAAACCCACAGGGTCTGGGTTCTATATTAAGATTAAAATGTTCTTTTGTTCAGACGTGTCCATTGTTTAACTTCCATTCCTGAAGGCCAAATCCCATCCACAACATAGGTCCAAATATGGCCATGTCTTATCTTCATGCAACCCCATCCACATGAGTCAGGAAAAGACACCATCATTCCCACGCATGAAAATAATAACATGTTTGTCAATAAAACATTTGTTTTGGTGCGAGCAGGCAAAGCCCTTACACCATTCCTTCACGCGCACAACACACACAATAGGGCAAACAGTAACACCAGTTCTGGGTTTGCCTTTATTTAACAAATCTCTAAGACCAGTCTTGGGCTTACAAACATAACTGGGCTTTTCTCAGCTAGATTCCTGTCTCTCCCTCTAAGTCTCTCTTCCTGAGAGAGCCAGTTGGAGTTGAAACTAAAGGGACTCATCTGGCCTGGCTTCTAGGGTGAGTCAGCAAAATAGCTCTGCACCTCTCCACAGGTTCTCAAAGACACGTTTCACAAAGAGAGACTACACCCAAAGCATACCTTACAGATCCCATTGATACAGATATCCCGGCTTGCGTTCCCTTCGTAACATGGAGTCCCATCAATGACAGCATCCCGGAGCTTTTCGGAAAAGTATTCATCTTCTGGGCGGCAGTGCAACTCACACGGATTGACTGAGGGTTCCAAACAGACTGTAAATAAACCTGCAAGGCCAAGAGTATCTGCACACTTCCACCCATGTCCTGTCTTCTCCCACTAGAGCCATCCCTGCTACAGAACCACGACTTGCACTGTCAGGACTTTCCTCTGCTCTAAATAATCATCTTTTGACCCATAAACTAAACCTGCAAATGCACCTATGACCCCTTCACTTGAAGTGCTGCCAGCTTAGAATGTTAGCTCTTTGGGGCAAAGACTGCCTTTTTTTGTTCTCTATTTGTCCCTAGTACAATGGGGTCCTAGTCCATGACTTGAGCTCCTAGATGCTACAGAAATGCAAATAATAAATTAATAATAATATGCCTTAATTAGGACAGCACTGAAAGGTAAAACTTCTTGGCCTTGTGCATGGATTCTAACCATTAATACAGGTCATTAGTAAAATCAATTTAAAATAATTGTCTAGCTTTGCAGATAGAGGCTCAGGAAGTTGGACTTACTGTTGGTCGGTACTGGCATCCACTTATAGAGTTTCCCTTTATATAGCATGGCATCAAACTGGCTGCACTGGATGTGACGGAAGGACGGTTTGTCTGTGGGGCATGGCTTCATGTTACAAACCCGGAATCGCTTCCGCTCCCCAAGGCAGTATTTACCACCGTACTTCGGTCTGTTATCAAAAGCAGGAGAACAGAAAACACAAGCAGGGGCAACACATTAGGATGAAATTCACTAACTTATCATAGAATATAAGGAGCACATTTCTCAGTGTGATCCCTATTGGTTGCTAATCTTTTAATTTACCACATTGGGTCAGATTCCCTAGTCAAGCAAAATCCTGTCTAAAGTCAATGGAGATTTGCTCAGTTAAAGTCCACGTAATTTGACACCGTATGTCAGGGGTCGGCAACCTTCGGCACACGGCCCATCAGGGTAATCTGCTGGTGGGCCGCGAGACATTTTGTTTACGTTGACTGTCCACAGGCACGGCCCCCCACAGCTCCCAGTGGCCGCGGTTCGCCGTTCCCAGCCAATGGGAGCTGCAGAAAGTGGCGGGCCGCAGGGACGTGCTGGGGTCACCACTTCCCACAGCTCCCATTGGCCAGGAATGGCAAACCGCAGCCACTGGGAGCTGCGGGGGGGGGGGGGGCGTGCCTGCGGACAGTCAATGTAAACAAAATGTCTCGCGGCCCGCCAGCAGATTACCCTGTTGGGCCGCGTGCTGAAGGCTGCCAACCCCTGCCTTATGACTTCATTTTTATTTATATTCTGCTGTTATTTGCACCAATATAAATCCAGAATAACTCCACTGTATTCAGTGGCTTTACCCCAGCAGAGCAGAGAGCAGAACATAGCCACATCGACTCTACAATCACATGGAATGGAAAGCATTACCTGTGCTAACCAGAGATGGCTCAGAGCTTCAGCCTTCCATCCCAGATCTGAACATACCCATATTTCAGGGTGTGTGTGTAAGTTTGAAGTCAGCTGTTTGATTAGGACTATTCTAGAGAGGGGAGACAGATCTGGATTTGAACTGTGAAGCTCTGGTACATTTGGATCTGTGGTTTTGGTTCAGATCTGTCGCTAGTTTTAATAAGTACGATTCTCCTTCCTCAGACAGACCTACAACTGTAACGCAAATAAGGAGCTCGCTTTTTTGCAGCTAACATACCCAAATGGAAAGTGCCACAAAAGGAAGTTATTTGTGTCACATCAGACCAACGGCTGGTGTCTCTGTATCTGATAATCATATCCCTTCATTCGTTCCCCTGCTGATATATTGTCAGTTATTAGGAAATTTCTTTATTCTGGGGGCAGATCCTCACTGAAGTTGATGGGAGCTTTACCACTGACTTCAGTGATTGCTGTATCAGGCTCTTTGCTAGTAAATCTTTGAGAAACTCCATAAAAGCAGCAAACATTCCATGTTAAACCTAAATCCATCATAAAGCCAGTTTTCCATAGTGAAATTTAAAAAGCCCTGGATCCCTGCTATACAACTTGTTTCTAGATTAATAACTTTGCTGATGATGTAATTGGCAGACATGTCTACTGGACCCATTGGGATTAGAACTTGACCTGCTGATGGTTTATTAACACAGCAGCTCAAAGATGGCTTTTACTAAGTGAACGTTGTCAAACTGAATTTCTTTATTGAAAGACCTAGCTCTCTTGTTGGCAGGTTACGTCATCCCCCCCCCCCCCCAAAAAGAGGCAACATTGTTTGCCATCTTGGGGAAGGGAGCTTTGATCCCTGGGACAAAGTCCTTTGCTCATCTTTCAACAGATTTCGTTAACAAATAAGCCCATAGAATTCTGGCTTTCAAACAGAAATGAGCTGAACACCAATTAAAAAATAATGAAGCTGCAATTTAGTGCAGGATTCCTGCCTTCTCCCCCCCCGCTTTCCCCCCCGGCCTGAAACAATGGCTGCATTCAGAAGCAACTTTCCCAAAGAGCCAATCTGACCTGGCTGTGAGAGGAAGATCTGAGGCCCTGCCAGTGTTTGTGTTACATCAAAAGGTGTGAGTCCTGAGCCCCATGGCTGTCGCGATGGCCTCCAGTTCCGCTGAACCTCTCCACTGACTCTATGCTTTAGAGAGGAATATCCCAGTCAGGCAGCCGTGGGCAAACCGCTAGCATCCCGAGCTGTAACACACCGTTGTACAGCACAGCAGACCTCTGGGCTGTGGCATCAAAGGAAAATTTGTGGGATCTGAGCTCTTTTCAATAACTATTTAAGTTAGCGAAAGTGACAGAATTTAAGTATAATTGACTTTTATCAGGGGTGCTGCTTGTTTACTTTTTGCATTTCACTCCACTAGGACAATGAAACCTGACTAATTCCTTTTGGGTGTGTTTCTAGACAATTGCACTTTTGAGTTTTTCTGCCTTAGCAGAATGTTGCAATGTCTGGGCCATCACATTGCAGGGGAATATTTAAAGCCAAACGGGGGGGGGGGGGGGGGGGGAGGAACCCTATTTTCTTTTTAAAAATTAGAATAGAATACAATAAAGCACAAGTTAAATAATTTCTATGACTTCTTTATAAGATTTTTTGTAAAACTTTTAAAAAGCAAATTTACGTTGTGGATCTACCTCCACAGTGTGACTTTACTGTTACCAATATGGCCAATTTTATGGCCTCGCTTTATGATGGTATAAAAATGGTTATTAAAGTTAAGCGTCAATGGTAATATTTGAAGCCCTTCTTTCCTGCAATTGCAGTCAAGAATCATTATCTACGTAGGAACCTACAGTCTCAGCCATCTCCTCAGCGTTTTCAAAAACTGACAAATGATTGCCATTTCTCAAGATAAAACTGGCTGGTTACATTCCACAGACCATAAAGCCATCTGTTTTACCATCTTTGCAAGTATGCCCTGATGAGATGGCTTTGCCTAACAGCATGGATTACTGGAACCATAATCTTCCTGAATTGGCCACACATTTGTCAAAAATGGCCCAGCTATTGGAAACATGTCAACAGAGATCCTCTTTTGTCATTAAGTCTATTTCTGTATTAATAAACAGAAGGCACAGGTCCTGTCCTCTTGTCACGTGAGTATAAACATGGAATCATTCTATCCTTGAAATGAAGCCTCACTGGAGTTACTCCAGGTTTGCACCAGTGTAACAGAGATCAGAATGTGGTCCATTTTGGGTCTGTGGTGGAGAGTGCTACTTTCAGCTTTCCCAAGGACAGGCCTCCAACCCTGGGTCTGCTCCTGTTCCAGCTGGAATCAATGGCAAAACTGCCATTGCCTTCTGTGGGTGCAAGACTGAGCCCTTTGTGTTCCAAGTGCTGGGGAAATAACATCCACTGCTTACCTTCCTTGAGTTGAAAGTTCTGGGACAGGTGGCTGGAGCACATGGTACAACACAGTTATTAAATCTATAAAATTACGATTAATTACAGTGATTGTTTAGTTAACCATACGTCTATTGTTCTCCTTTGAAACAATGTCCCTCTCGTGAGTGCTTTAGAAGAGTAAAAATCTCAAATGTGCTAAACAAAAGGTTTGACCATCACACTTGATTTTGCATGTGATTATTATGTGCTAAATGTTTGCACTAATATAGCACCGGAGAGACTTTTTGCCAGCTAGAATACTTTGTTTTCTCTCCAATAGTCAGTTGTAAGTGAGTTCTCATTTGTCTCCATATTGTTCACATCACTACAGAAGCCTCTATATTGCCCATACCTCTACAGTTTGCCCTTGGTATATTTTTTTTTACAGATGCTTGGCCAACAAATAATAGTAGAACAATTGCCATGACTATTTATTTACACTTCAGGGACAGAGGAAAAGGTCCAAAGATCATACACACATACAGCACCATGAAGAGGTGGCAAGGAGCAATACCACATTTTACTAATTGAAACATATATAGAGCTGCATAACCTAACTTGAATTCACATCAGCTCATTGGGTCTGGTTCTGATCTCACTTATACTAGTTTTATACTGGTGTGGAGTTACTTGTCATTTTTACCGGTGTAACTGATATCACTGGGGAAGTGGTCTGATGTGTAATAAAATATCCCATCAAATCCTACACAGAGTTTAGAGATAACATCCACACACACTAGCTAGAACTACTTTCCAGGCCCTTCCCCCCTTTTATAAAATAAGGAAAAGAAACCTTCACCTGAACTGATTGTAAACTCTTTGGGAGCAGGAACTGTTTTTTATTTTCTGTTCAGTGTCCAGCATAAAAGGACTATGACCCTAACTGGCGTTTGTTTATAGGTGCTACTTTAATTAGAGCTGGGTGACATTTTTCAGCTGAAACTTTCTCTTAATCATCTTAATCTTCATCTTAAATAATTTTAAGCAAAAAAGGCAGTTGGGGGACACCAAAATGTTTTCCAAATTTGTGTCCATTTTGTCAAATTGTTCATTTGAAAAAAAATCTGAAATGTTTTGATTTTTTTTTTTTGGCTTCAAACAACTTTGTGTTTCTAAATTTCCTTTAATTTTATTTTTAAAATATTTAAAATTTAAAATATTCAAAAATGTTAATTGGTCAAAATCAAAACAAAACATTCTTTTTGACCTGAAATTAATTTTTTTTTAAACTTTTCAGTTTGCTAAAAATAAAAAATAAATGTTTTTGGTCCAACCTAAAGCTATTTTTTTTTACTTTTCAAGATTGCCAGTAAAGTGAAAAAACTGTTATTTGCCAAACTCTAGCTGTAATATAATAAATGCCGAAGTGCCTGATACCAGCAGCATAAGTGATTTCATAACAATCTATTCACGTATAGAAACTGGAATTCATCTGATGCAGAGAGAGTTCCCAAAAGTTGCAATAGAAGAGCTGGTTTGAATTTTTTGGCACAGTGTTTTTGGGATGTATGGAACAGATTTGGCCAGTCACAAGAAAAGGAATTGGTACGCTCTCTACCATGGAAATGAAGATGCTGAGATGATCAAATGGTTGGACACTCCATGACAGGAAATGAAATGAGGTTGTGAGGATCCTTATGTGGGTTGCCCCAATTGAAGACCAGTTGAGGGAGGCTACGTTACGTTGATATGGATGTGTCCAATGGAGACCTGAGAGTGTTATTGATAGGAATGCCCTTGCAATCATCATGGACGGAAGATGACCAAAGGTAGGCCAAGGAATCAATACATGGACCAGATATCAGTGGACCTTAGAGAGACCAATTGCATGACAGCCTGGTGTACGATCAAGAGTTTTGGAAGAAGGCTATAAACGTCACTGACCTCAAACAGAGATGTGTTGAAGAAGAAGATGATGATGATGATGATGATTTTGGGGGGAAATTATCAGCATTTGCAACCAACTGTCCCCACCATCTTTCTCACACTGCTCCCAGTCGGCCTCAGATCTACTCTGAAGGAACAACTGGCACTACTTGGCAATTCTGTAAGGAGTCCGAGTAGAGAGGCCAAAGGCTGGAGGAGCTATAGGGACTGAACTCCTTTCCCATCACTGAAAGGTGACAAGTCAAAAGTGGACTACAGCAGAACCAGGATGAGCTCAAAAGTATTTTAATGCAAAGAAGTCTGGAGGGCTATTAAAGAAATGGGCAATGGCTTTAGTTAGGCAACTCATGTGAGCAAGGACTGCAGGACTGGATCACAGCCCAGACATGAACATGTGTCTGCAGTTGAAAGCCCCTCCTCCCCCATCCCCACACCATTTATATAGTGGAAGGGCAGTTCATTAAGGGTATCGTAGTGGGGTGGCCTGCCCCTTTAAGGACTGGAGGCCTGCAGCTCGCCAGCCCGTACAATTAACCTGCCTGCCAGGGATGAGATGTGGGGTTTAATTAGAATCAAAGGGCAGCAAGAAGTTGCTAGAGAGAGGGAGAAGCTCAGGAAACTGTAGAGAATGAGAGACTCCTGCAGGCAAGATCCTGAGGCCAGGCTAGGAGCTGGGAGAAGCCTGCTCAAGAAAGAAATTCCTGAGACCAGCAGAGTTTGGGGCAGTGCCCAGCTTAAGGCTGGAGGGAAATTTTTTGTGTGTTTAATTTTGAACTTTGTTAAAAAACTAACTCCTAAGGAGGGTTGTTATTGGACTTGTAAAAGCCTCTTCTGGAGTTTATTGTGGAACTAAGAAGGGACACTGAGGCAAGGGGCTGTTTGCAGGGCTGTCCTGAGGCCACCAGGGCTGCTGGGAGGTGGAAGGGCCACTCGATGCCAGATATGATTCAAAACTCAATGGAATAAATGGGAATCTTTCAATTTCAATTGATTTCAATGGGTTTGAGATCAGGTCCTCAATGCTCCATGCTAATAATTTCTAAATGATGGAAAGAGTTTTTTCACTGTGCGTGTAGGAGGCCCAAGCTCTGCCTTGTTTTCTAGGGTAGAATGGGAAGGTTGTTCCAGAAAAAAAAAAAAGAAAAAAAAAATTAACCCTTCCCTAACCCTAACCCTAATCCTTTTTAAACGAGTAGAACTCTTTTTCAGTAAATAGAGTTATTCTCTGTCTGGAAGCTACCAGCACATCTGGGCACTATTTGTAGCTGTTTCCTGCTTCTTAACCCCTTGCCAACTTGAGCTTGTCATGACATTTCCCATGGCGCATTTCCATATGACCATAAGGAAGTTACATTTTCCCTGAACAGTTTCTTCAGGGGAAACTTGAATTAAAGAAAATAAAATTAATTTATGTTTTATGGTTATGGAAACACCTAAAGAAGAAAAACTACCCTATTCATATACGCGTTCGCTCCATCTGAAAAGCAAGGCCAGAGAGATTTACCTACAGCAGCCAAAACAAATAATTTCCTTGGGTGAGCTTTGCCAGCTTTGCAGTATTTGCGCTCCTACATGCCTGTGGTTGTGTTTAAAACACTCTGTAAACGACAACTGCACTCCTCCAGCAAAACTCATGTCAAACATAAACTTTGCTCTTGACCTAGAAACAAGATTACATAAAGTTTTTTTTTTTTTAAACAAGTTCAATTGCACATGCTAAAATGATGTACTTATGAAAGTGGTTAACCAGGGAACCTATTCTGGGCTCATTAGAGCCTTTATCTGATTCTGAAACTCCTTAAGCCATGAAAGGCTGAATGCCACCTGAAAAATAAGTAAAGACCATAAAATTGCTCTTGTGGTTGTGATTGATTGTGTACTCAAAAGACCTCAAGAAAACCAGGGGTGTGCGTTAAAACACTTAGGATGGGAATGCTGTTAATCATGCACCTACATTGTGAGGTCTGTGTTGTTAGTTCTGCAAACCTGGAATGTCATTTCAAAGCTCATTTGGAAGGACAGACCATTGTGAAAATATTCCTCTGCAAGGAGCTTGGAGGCAGTCCCAACTTTACAGATTATCCTGCTTTATCCCCACTCTTTTTTACCACCAGCCCTGGCACTTTTTCTGGGGTCTCATTTTAGAAAACCTTCCTATCTTCTGCCCAGGTGGTGCCATTGCCTTTTAAGCAGAACTCATCATAGACTTAATGGGAAGTTCTGCTTATGAACTGATGGCATGACATAGCCCCATATCCTTTAAACCCACTGTGTCGCTATGGTTCATTATAACTCCTGCTCCTCACCTTGGGTCACAGGCTCTGACATTGTAACCTTTGGGAAAGCTTTGTTTCTAATACCGTCCAACAGTTATCTGGTGGGGGAAGGAAGAGACATCTGGGGACCAGCTGTGTCAGCCCAGAAATCATGGAATAGACAATGCTACACCATAGTCTGTTATTCAGATGCTTTGATTATAGGGCCACCTTTCTTAGAAAGTTATGCCATATTTGGTCACTGCCACACTAAAGTCTGACAGAAAGAAATCCTCTTGTTGTGGCTCACACACCTTGTTATAACCTGTATGCAAACTGCTCATTGAGAACAAAGGGCAGTAAATGGTGCTGGAATTTTCCCCAGTGATTCTGAATCTGCTTAAAGGAACATTTTTTCTTTTTGGCATTAAAAAAGACATTGCATATGTGTTACATTCACAAGTGCTTCATCTTTACCTTTGTTTTGAATTGGATTTCAGGTGCTTTCTGCCTGGACTAATCACGAATGATTTGTATGTAAAGGTAGACAAAGAAAACTCTAACCCTCAATTCACAGACCTTCCACTGCACAGATTCCTAGCTAGCCCCATCAGTTGAACTGCTTGTGTTGTTTCAAATGTATGCTGTTTTAAAAGATATAATTAATGGCATTTGAAAATACCCTCTCTGGGGTCACCTCTTTGTGACTGTTTCACTGTGCAATACATCATTAGGTCAGAGCCCAAGTGGTCTGAGCTTGGGGCAGGGTCATACCTTGCTAGATGATAAGAAGATATTCAGATATGTGCTGTAAATGGGGTTTTCCTAATGAAGTCACCTAGTTAATGAATCTAATCACACCTGGACAAAGCAAGAGCCTTAACTTACGTGGGGTTGTTGCATTGCCTTTCTGCGTTCTGCACGCCAGCACCACATGTCCGAGAGCAAGTAGACGAAGAACTCCAGGTTCCCCAGCCTCCATCAATGGCGTCCGGGCGGTAGCCCACCTGCACACACTCTCCATTGAAGCACCACTGCGGAGTAACCCAGACAAGAGTGAGGCCAGCTGATGTTTAACAATACTCTTACAAGGCACTAACCGGCACTCGTTTATAAATCCCTAATCTGATGAGCGTGCAGCACAGGGAAGAGAACTCCGAACGAGAGCGGTGTGCATCACAGCGCAATGGGAAACACCGGGACACTTGGTTAGTGGGAGGTGTGCACATGGGAGTAAGATTAGTTTGGTTTCACACACACCTATTTCTCCACAACTCACACTCCAGCTTCCTGGCAGTGCCTAGGCAGAACACATGTCCAGCCTGAGATTAATGCTTTGGTTCTGGTGTCATAACAAAGGCTCTACCAGCTGGTTACCCGGTTAACATGGAGAACGGGTAAGATGGTAGGTTCTACAGGGAAAGCCTCAGGAGTCCTTCACGATCTGTAGAATTGAACTAAACTCTTAGGGCCAGATTATTGGCACCAGCCATTCTGCATTTAGCTCTACCCAGGAGTGGGGGACGTGCAAATGTTTTTATGTTACAGTTATTCCGTTTTATGCTACTTGAACCCGAAGCCACTGTCCTGGTCCCAAGATGCAATTTAGAAGAGTCTCAGCGTTGCTCTGTGACGTGCTCCCTGGGAATAGCCCACACAGGGTCATTAGAGCAGCCAGGGATTGGCTGGTTGTGGCTGCTCTCTGGCCATGCCCTCTACACCTGGAGAGGGGGCATAGGCGCGGCTACCCTAGCCCTATGCCACACAGGGATTTCTCTGCCTGTTGTGTGCTGCTACTGCAAAAAAGCAGGTGGAATGGCGGCCTCGATCTGGTTGTTAATTCTCCTCTTTAGTTCTAGCTGCACTCGCTGGGCTGGAAGAAAGTTGAGTGTGAATGAGGCTACAGTTGCATATGCAATGCTTGGAAAGTCAGGCCCATAAGGCCAACAGCTGCCATGTGAACGCGTCACGGAGCAAAACACGACTCCGCCTCTTATGCTGCTTCAATGGATTTAAGGCCCAGTCCTGTCATTCTTACTGGGGCAGATCTCTCCCTGAAAGCCACTGGAGTTGTGCCAGAGTAAGGACTGCATGACTTGGTCTATATTAAGCATCCCGACAGGGGTGGATTTTTGCCTGCAAAATTTTGGATTTTACCCGTTACCTTTAAAGTTAAGCAGAGGAGATCAAAGCCCCCATTTCCCCCACACCTCACAGGTGTGCTGATCCTTGTGCAAGTTCACCCAATGTACCAGAAAAAATATACGCAGCTAGGTCCTTCTAGATCTCACCTTGGCACAGCTGTGCCGGTAGCCGTGACATGGCAAACATTAGCACCTGGCTGCCTCGGTGATTTGAAGCATACGCTGATTGACTACTCCACAGTACTGAACGTTTAAATAACGACCAGAACACACAAATCCAATGGAGCCGAATGTATCCATTTCTAGGTATGTTCGCAGCTGTAGTTCCGATGCTGCGGAATTACATTCTGCAACTTGTCCTATTTTTTGACTTATATAATAAACCAGTGTGATGAACATTGTCCCTTACATACAGGAGAAGGAATCGACTGTGGCTGCGAATACAATTTACTCTAATTACCTTGTTCTCGCCACACTTTGTGCCATCGACGGCAGCATCCAGCTTGGAGTGGCACGTGTTCCCCACTGAGCACCAGAGCGTATTGCAGACGTTCTGCAGAAAACAAGTGTGGACACAGCTTGGGGGTTACTGAGCATTCCAAAGGGCCAGCCCAAATCTGACCTATTCGAAACGTGTTCACACACTGAATTATCCCACTGATCTAATCAGTCAGCAAAGAAAGCCACGGTGACCTTTTTGTCTATAGAACTCCCCTTCTGGCCACCCTTTTCTCCGGCAGTTTGGACGTTCGCTTTCCCATATACAGCCCCCTTACTTTCCTCTCCTTTGCAGTGACCCTTCCTTAAACCCGGAGGAGAGAATGTTTGTGTGTTTGCTGTTAGTTTGGCTCCTTGGATCTATTGGAAGGGGAGCTTTGGGAGCAGAGGGCTCCACAAACAAACAAACCAACCTACCTCTCTCCTATAATATATGGAGATATACCTCTCTCCTAGAACTGGAAGGGACCCCAAAAGGTCATTGAGTCCAGCCCCCTGCCTTCACTAGCAGGACCAAGTACTGATTTTGCCCTAGATCCCTAAGTGGCCCCCTCAAGGATTGAATTCACAACCCTGGGTTTAGCAGGCCAATGCTCAAACCACTGAGCTATCCCTCCCCCCAATTCAGGCAACATGACAATGGTCCTTTCTCCACTAACAATTCATAATGCAGGATTTATTTATCCCTTCATCAGCAGAGAGTGAGTTTCTATGCAAAGATTTTCACTGTTCAGACTGTCACTCAGCAGTCACAAATTCTATCATTACATAAAGGAAAACTGCAGGAACACCCAACCCCGACTTACATCCATGTCATCGCAGAAGGCGGAGTATGCTCCATACTGCAGCCGGCACTGATGGCTGACGTCATAGAGAACTCCTGGTGGAACCAAGGGGTAGTCTACCACTTCTTTGGCAGGTGGGTCATCCAGACACAACCCCCAGCCTCGACTGCAAACATGAAACGGACAAGTCAGAATCAAGCAGACGGGGATCAATGTAGGGCACGAAGAGACCCAGCAAAACAGGCTCTTGTAGAACATTAGAATTGTTAAAAACAAAGGAAGAGTCGTAACTCTGGTGCATGAATGGCAACCAAGAGTCATCTGCAGCTGGTGAGTGCCAGTAGCTCTCTGCTCTGATACCTTGCTGGAGCTGAGATTTCATGGGAGAGCCTGTTCTCACGGGCTTTCCAGACCACAGTTGCTGACTCAGCACAGCTGGTGAAAATGGGTGCAACTCCATAGAAGTCAATGGATTTACATTCACTTAGCCCAAGAGGTTTCAATGAGCTCAATGTTAGGTACTCAGCTGAGCCAATGAGGCTGTGAGGATTTCCAGCACTGGCTGCACGAGAACAGCTATTCCCAAGCATTACCTCTTTGCTCTATTTCTGCCTGTAAAGTATTTCAGAATTTCATTTTACTCCCGCTGAAGTTAGTGGTGAAACTCCCAGGATATGGCCCACTTTGTGTGCAAGACCCCATTGAAAACTTCACCAGAGACCCCCACATTTAACATTAAATCAAGAGAAGAAAAAGCTTCCACTCATCGGTCTGAATACAAATAACTCCAGCCTAAAACCTCATTGTCAAAGATGGGAAGGCAGCCTGGTTTTTACTGTGGTACCTTGAAAGCACTCAAGAAAGTTATTACTGTGCTTAAATGAGCTATCACAATGCGGAGAGCAAAATACTGCTCGGACACATTCTTAACCTGCCAAGATGAGAAATGTTCGCTATACAATTACACCTCCCTGAGAGCAGCTGTCAGGGTTTTTCTTGCACCAGGTTAATTTGAGAGGGAAGTCTGAGTCTGCGGCCCCTTCCTTAAGCCTAGATGGAACAGCACTGGTTTCCTCTGCTCTGTTTATTAGTTTTGCTCCTTTAGAGTTTGATGAGGTGGCAGGCTTGATGCAGACGGCCTGCACTTTACACTGAGCTCTTGGCCTTGTTCCTATTATGGGAGACACTTTCCCCTGTTCCCAGCATCTGGCTTTGCGCCTGATGCTTCTGAAGCCCTGTCTATAGATCCCTTACTCAAGAAACCTGCACTCGGTCCCACCCCGCACCCCAGCCATGGAACAATATCTCCCGTTACCTGTTTCATTTAAAGGTCTCTGAGAGCTCATTGCAGTGCAATGGTTGCTATCAGATGGAAAAGACAGCACCAGTTCTGCAGGTCATTTAAAATATAATAGCGCACAGGCTCCTTGTCACAGCTACCCTGAAAGGAGCACGGCTTAAGGTCAAGAGCTGCAAAATCAGGTCAGCTAGAGAGATGCTGTTAGTGCCAACATGGAAATAAACAGCCAGAATATTTTACTAGCAAGTCAGGGAGGGAATCACAGAATATCAGGGATGGAAGGGACTCAGGAGGTCGTCTAGTCCAAACCCCTGCTCAAAGCAGGACCAATCCCCAGACAGATTTTTTACCCCAGATCCCTAAACGGCACCCTTAAGGATTGAACTCACAACCCTAGGTTTAGGAGGCCAATGCTCAAACCACTAAGCAGACCCAAATCTATTGGTAGAGCTAAGCTAGTCCCAGTTAAAATTAGCACAATAAATTGTGGGTGCTTCCTATGTGGTGTAGGACAAGTAAGGGCATCGCAAATGTGAGTGTGTGGAAAAGACTTTGCACTGCTGCATTTATTTCAGTCGTGAGGCATCAGCGTGTTTATGTTCTCGCTCGATGTTATTTAAGAAAGGCCAGCTGCTGAGCTCAAGAGGATGCCAGTATGCGTAGGAGACCAAGCATCAAGTTGTGACAATGTTTACGTCCACAGAACCACAAGATGTAGACATAACTAGCAGCCGTTTTATGAGATCCAGGAACAAAATCCAAATGGTGTTTCAAAGCACCACAGCAGGAGGGGACAGGCAAAATATTTTTAAACAAATGTTTACCAGCATTGGAAAGAAATCTTTAAGGATGTTTATGTTACGATGGATTTTTAACCCCATAGAGGAGATAAAGTCAGAGATGAAAAAGACAAATAAAATGGTTTCCGCTCCATCGCAGTTTTTTTCCTCCTGCCTTGCGCTTCATGGATATCCAGAAAGTTATGTATTCAGCCATGCCACTGTGCTTGCATTGCAAAATGAGCGGTGATATAGTTTAACCGGTAGCGTGCACTATTCTAGGGCAGAGATGGTGCGTTTACAGGAGTTGGAAGATACTTTTCAACAGCTATATAGACAAACTTTAATTTTCTTTTAAGTCCTGTATTTTGGAGAAGTGGAAATTTTAAGGCATAACAGCAATAGCATCCTCCATGTAGACAGCGCTTTCAGTACATAAGGATCCCAATGCAGTTCACATTTATAGTCAGCTCTGCTAAAATGCAGCTGCCTCCAAAGTGAAGGGCAGCCATCAACCACCATGCACCACAGGGAGCGAGGGGAAATGGGGGACAAACAGGTAGTTTTTCAAGAGCAACCAATGCCATAAGAGTTCAAAAACCATGCAAAGCAGACGGGATCTCGGCAGGAAGGCCTTGTCCAAGAGACCCACACATAGTAAAGTGCACGCAAGTCAATTTGTCTCCTCTGTGGGGAAGCAGACCTTGAGCCAGGATTTAACTCTGTCATTCTAAGGAACCAAGCTTACACCAAAACACTTGTCTGTTTAAAAACATCTTGGCTGGTATTTATTTATTTATTTAGATAAAGCAAGTCAGAAGCATCCTGACTCTTCCAGAATAAAACAAATTGGAGCACAGGCCTGGGGTTCAAACACAGAGATCTCCTTCCAGTCCTTTTAACAACAGCTTCTGCAAAAATGTCCCCCTTAGCCTGTACTGGAGGTGTGTATACTCCGGGACTGGCTTGGGGAAGGAGAATTTAGTGATTAGCTTTCCCCATGCAAACCAAGGCTCTCATACCCACAGCGCAGGAAGAAGGCAAAGCCCCTTGGCAAGCACATGTGTTACATGCACTTGCTGGAAATGGTTATAATTTGTTCCTGCAAAATATGCTAATTTACTAAATATATGAATGGGGCACCTACATACCATGGGGGTGGGGAGATAAGGAAAGGATAGGGTTAAACATCTGTCATTTGAAATGGGCAGATGAGGGTGGGATGCAAGGGGATCTGACAGTTCTCTAATGTGTAACAAAACAAGGTAATAGCAAAGAAAACGTCTTCCAATGAGTCTCAAATCTTGACATCCGTCCAAATCCTGCTGGTCTTAGGAAACTGAAAAGGCTTCACCAGAAACGGAATATGGACCAGAGGATCCTGTTTGAGTTGTGAGGGACCATTAGGCTACTTAAACCTAGTGGTGCTTCTCTGGGTAACTCCTAGTTTACTGGTAAGAGGGTCGAGCCTGCAATATTGCTGCTGGAATGGGTTTGGTTGCACAATCCTCTCTAGCCTTATGACCTGGAATCAGCTATTAAAGTGCAATAGTAAAACAGATGTGTGTAGCAACAGCCTGATGAGGCTCTAAACTCCCGACTCCTTGGAACCTCCTTACCCAAGTCACAATCTGAGCAAAGAGCACTCCTGGGGGAGTTGTTATAAAATTGCAACCACTTATTGCTTCAGCATTAGGGTCTTAATTCAGGTCGGTTTACAACGCCCTTGACTTCCACCACAATTAGCATTCACAGACAGGACAAGCACTATTTGCTTGATTTAGTACCATGCATTTGTCTCAAGATGAGCTACAAGAGAATCCCACTTCCAATCGCAAAGCATCTCAGCGACTCCCTGGAGGAGTACAACCAATGGCACATTCATCAGGAACAAGTGGCAGATTTTTAGCTGTATAATGAGGTCACAGCCAAGTTCCTCGCTCTGAGGAAGTCATGGCCTCACTTTCATCACTTACAGGAAAGGGCCTCATTGGCACAAACAGGGCTAATGGCAGATGTCCTGGTGCTTCATACATCATACAGTTAATGTCAACGACCTACTAATACAGATGGTCAGCACCAAAGCTCACTGACCCTCAGAGCTGCATCTCCAAGCTATAACCCTCAAAAATGAAGCTGGTAGGTACTGAGGAGGGAACCTTTAAAGGAGGTTGCATTTCCGTGGATACTACTGTACGCAGTACGAGCGAATGTTCCTCACTGCCACTTTCCCCAGGCTCATCGCTCGTGTTCTTTACCTCTTGAAACATCCAGGTCTTTCTATGGTTACTAAGAAGCAAAGACGACCAGGGTTGTTGACAGTGGTATTTCAGATGCTAAAGTCTTCAGCGGTTAGTAAAAGTCAGTGAGGCATGAGGATATGTTTAGAGGATGCCCTGTGGACACTTAATTCTGGAATGTTCCTGATCTGCTCTCATTGCCATCGAATGCTTTTGCTGTATTACCCAAGGGCTTGTCTATATGAACAAGTGTCACCGGTTTAATTTTAAGGAGTTTATTTAAACTGACTTCATTCACCTGATGCAAACCCCTGCCTGGATACTCTGATTTCAGTGTAACACGTGGATTATAGCAGTTTAACTTAAGGTGACTGGGAAGAGGTTTAAATTAACCCAAAATAAGACAGTCTTAAACCAAAATCGGAGTATCTGCACAGGGGTTTAACTAGATTGATTTAGAAACTGATTTAAGTGAAACTGGCGCGCCGTTCTCACGTAGACAAGGCATCCCCCTACATGGGGTTACAGCCTATCACACAGTCAGATACACTTCCCCACAACACTCAATGAGTAGAGTGTACCCCCAGGATAGACACGCTGTACGTTTCCAAAGGGTGTAGCCAGTCCGGTCCCAGACAGCACTCCCCCTTTGGCCTAACGCACAATGTCTCTGCCCAGTAAGGCTGCCCATCTCCTCACCCTTCCTCTCACAGAGCATTGGCTTTGCAGCCCCATGCAGCCCGTTGAAAACGCAATCATTTAAAATTACATGGATCTTTTTCCACAAGCAGCTTCCCAGCGACTCTCCTTTTGGGACAGGTGCCCAACACTTTTAAACAGACTGTTGCTTTGAAATTAGTTCTGTCTTTCCAGCCACATGTATCTAAGTCTAATTCTAGCTAGGACACTGTCGTCTAGACCATGCTTGAGAGGTCTAGATTTCTGTGAGTACTATAGCGCTGAACTGGCATGAAATGAAGAGCTGATCATGTGACTGGAGGAAATATTATATTCCTGCTGCAAGCTTTACATTCATTTCTGAGTTCAGCAAAGTCACTGCCTGGCAGCTCCAAAGCTATTTTCTTTACTTGCTCATGGAAAAACATCAACGGGGTGTTTTATAGAAAGGGAAACAATGCATTTAGTGCAGTGTCAAGTCAAGTTGTAAGAGTTGGACTCTAAGTGTCACCTACACCCATGGCATTGCATTGCTGTTCCTTAAGACTGGTTTGTTCACTGTCTGATGTGAAACTTCAGTCGAAAGAACAAGGGCGAAAAAACCTGCTCCTTGATCTCTCCATGGCATTTGGTATGGCCATTCAGTCTCTAGATAACTGTAACAAACAGACAAAGAATAATTACTCCTGATATTTTGGTTTTGATGCCATGAGCTTCCCCCCTGCCTATGGCACATACTAGTCTAGTCTCCTGTGGGCTGGAATACTTTGGTCTCATTTCGGTTGTTGGGGTTGGTGTGCGGGTGGGCTTGGTGGGCTGTGATGCACAAGAGATCAGACTAGTTGATGGCCATCGAGCCAGAGAATGCCGTCACAACATGGAAACCTTTGGATGCCCCCTGCTTTTCGGATCACACAGAGGGAGTGGCACTAGGATAGCAAGCACTTCGTTTTCTCATTCTTGGCATCTGCCTTTGAAACCCTTTTCCTGTGTTAATGCATCGTCTTTGGAAGCCAAAATCCTCCCTCATTTTGTGGGTCATTGAGCTGCAGCTCCTGTCAGACCGGCAGCCAGCCCCTTACCTCCAAGGGTACTTATGTTGCTCTGTCCAAAGTATTCTCCCTACCTTGGCCTAGACAACGAGAGGGCTGGGAGAAATCTGGCACTGATGGGACATGAAACGGGCACAGTTCGTTCCCCCCCTAGTAAAGTCAGTCTTCTACTTTCACTACAGAACATCTCCCCTTAATGGTGACATCTAAGAGCCTTAATACTCTCTTCTGCTAAGGCTAGAGGGAGAAAACTACATAGGTGCCCTACTTGAACAATGCACTTGATTGTGAGTGCACAATTGCTATCACTTCCTAAGTCTGTTATTTAAGCCGCCAGACACGCCTCCCAGGGTCCATTCCACAGGGTGGTTTGAACTACTCACGGCAATAGTCAGCTTTGCTGGGACTTGAACCAGCGACCCTTGGATCCATGAGCAGCAGAGCTATTTCTTGAGCCAAAGGAGGGTCTCCATTAACTGTTGGGGGCAATCAGATTCATAGCCTCCTCCAGACTCACTGTGGATTTCTTAGATTTAAATGATGCTGGTCACTTTAAAAAAAAAATCTCGTCACAATGAGGGAGGAGGAAGAGGTGACTCACTAGGGAGAGGCCATTTCTGGTCTTTGGGACCTCACCCAGCTGAGTGCTGCTGATCTTCATGTGAATTGTTCAGCCCCTCACATATTCAGGCCTGGAGGCTTCCGAGCAAGACAGGCAGATTCCCGTGGATGCACGCTTAGGGCAGCTCTCCATTTAACATACGAATTGTTTTCACATGTTCAAATCTTTTATTGATTTTTCTCTCTTTTATGCAAAATTGGACAGTGCAATTTTCAATGTAAAGACTGTTCCAGGCACATCTAGCAAGCCCGGGTCATGAGGGTCTAATTCCTTGGCTTATACCTCCCTACTTTCCTGCCAACGTTATTCTAACAACACAGACATTTCTGTGCTCACACCATCCCCTTTCCCTGGCCTGAGGGATGTCACAGACAATGAAATATTTTTGCTGAAGTGTTCTCTCCCCTTGAAAGAAGAGCTGCCTTTCTTGGGGGAGGAGAGAGACAGAAATTAACTGGAAATGCATCCAGATGATCCTTTTCTTTCTTGGGAAGTGCAGCTCAAGGTTATGGTGATCAGGAAATTCCTATTCTAAAAGTGAAGGTTAAAAATAGAGGGCCAGATCATTAGCTGGTGAAAGTCAGCATAGCTCCATTGAAGTCATAGATCTACACCAGCTTACACTACCTGAGGGCCAAGGCAGTGTATTTAAGCTGTTGGCTGAGTACCTGAGATGGGGGATCAGTCACACAGCCAACCCTCACGCCATGCCCATAGCTAGGCCTTCTGCCTGGCTGCTCAGTTCCTTGCAGATGAGCATGCACCTACAATTTCCCCTAGCATTGCTTCTGGAAGGCCCCCTCATTCTTTTCCCTGCAATAATGAAGAGAAATGTCCCAGCAATGCAAGGCACTCACTGATGGATGTAAATCTCTAGGCACCAGTCTTAAGAACCTAATAACAAACTGAAGAGTCAGCAATGTGGTGCTAAAAATAAACAGCTGTACAAAAGAATGTGGCTCGGCCTAGCTACAGCCTGGAATACCTCCTGCCCAGAGACAAACAGAATTAGTTTGCCTTGGAAAGTCACTCAGGGCAGAGCAGAGGGTAAAGCAAGGTAAAGCTTTGCTATGAGAATACCAGGTCTCAAGAGCATGAAAAAGGCAACTGGCACAAGCCAGTGCCTGTGTTTCCTCATGTCATATTTGCAGTGGTGCTGGGAATGCCTGAGAAGCAGAAAAGAAGAGATCACAAGCACTCTGTTACTTGGAGTGCTTGTCTGGCCCCAGATTGCTGTCCATCCTGTGTGCCAGTGTGAGGCAGTAGCGGGGTGGAACGTTTCAGACTGAGCTGTCCCCTTTTTTCCTTGCATTCTGCTGCTGCTTATATTGTGCAGGGGTGGGGAGCAGGGTCTACAGAGTGGCTACATTCCTACTCTTCCAATTGTGAAGTTCAGTATGATGGGAAAATGACATGAACTAAAGCACGGGTACCGCAATGTCTCCCTATGGCTGGAATCTCAGCCAGGTTCTCCTCTCGCTTGCATTGGTGCAAATGAGGAGTAACTCTAGTGAAACCACTGGAGTGACGCTGGTGTGAGTGAGAGCAGAACCAGTATTTCTGGGCATGCACGTGTGACAGCTGCACCTGTGAGTATCCCGACTAGTAATTAAACAGAGAAAATTGGATGGATCTTAAGGATCTACACTGAGAGCAACAATCTAACACACACATTCAAAAGAACATCTATTATTTTATAGTGCTCCGGGTTCTTTTCTGTAGGCTACCGCATAACACCACATGTTTATGTGACATGACATAAGGACATGTGATCCAGAAAGTTTGTGTGATTTAAATGTGCATTTGCAATCGGGATTAACAGCCAATGGCACAAGGTAATGAAATGTAGAAAAGAATGTAACTGAAGTTTTACACAGCTCCAGAGCCTGAGAGTGAGTTGGCTGGATGGCAGTCACAGATCATGTGTTGCAGTGGGAAAGAAAATAGGAGGCTGTTTAGAAAGGAGATCGGTGGCGTTGCTCCAATGCTCTCTTTTCAGTAAGCGAGAGGAATAATCCCTTGATTTCAATGGGGCCAGGATTTCACTGCTAGCATCCAATCCAACACGCCCCCTCTCCACAAAGGGCTCTAATGGTCAGTCCTGTGAATGGACGGTCGTTCACATAGGGCTTGATTCGGCAAGATGCTGAGATCCAATGGGAATGAAGGGCAGCTGTCTGCATCTCAAGGTGGGGACCAGCAATTCAGAGAACTGGGCCCCGGTGTTTGCTCTGTTTGTCTCCACAGTGCCCAAGTCCCATCATCTAACTCCCTATTTGGGAAAGCCCCTTGGGAATACATGGACTATGAAAGGTGCTGTCCGAAAGCAAATTCCTTTCTACTCCCCAAACGGTTCCCTGTCAGCTGTCAAAATTAGATACCAGTGATCTGGAGTCTGGACACACGAGGGCTAATGAACGATAAATGGGGGAAGAATGAGGTTGCACATTTCCACTCACCCCCAGTTCCTGCACTCAGATCTCATTAGACAGAGAGCACGTCGGGCACCAACATTCGCTGAAGACAACGGAAAGGTTTCAGGTGATGCATGTTCTAGAGCAGTGGTTCCCAAACTTGTTCCGCCGCTCGTTCAGGGAAAGCCCCTGGCGGGCCGGGCTGGTTTGTTTACCTGCCGCATCCGCAGGTCCGGCCGATCGCAGTTCCCACTGGCCACGGTTTGCTGCTCTGGGCCAATGGGGGCTGCTGGAAGCGGCAGCCAGTATGTCCCTCGGCCCGCGCCACTTCCAGCAGCTCCCATTGGCCTGGAGCAGCGAACCGCAGCCAGTGGGAGCTGCGATCGGCCGAACCTGCGGAGGTGGCAGGTAAACAAACTGGCCCGGCCTGCCAGGGACTTTCCCTACACAAGCGGCATCCCAAGTTTGGGAAACACTGTCCTAGAATATCAGAAACATTGGTTGCTAATTACAAAAGGTCCCAACCCTCTGTCCCATTCTCTGCCTTGATATGCCAATATCAAGAACATCTGCAGCTCATTGTTGAATGGTCCTTTCTGCATGACCCACGCCCAAGACGGAAAGCCCTTTCAAGCTGCATTTCGGTGAGAAGCACTGCTTCAAGAAGTCAAAATCCCATTTACAGCAGAGGCTGAGGAGTTATCACCAGAAGCGCTAGTGAAAAAGAACAAGCCTTTCCTCCATTAACAAAGGGCTTGCAGCTCCCTTTTTAAGGCACTGAAAATAGAGCACAATGAAGATTAAAAATGCATCCCGAGAATGTTAACCATGAGAGATCAGTAGATGAGATAAGCCACCTCTGAAGGCCCTGTGTCCTTACCAAGTCTTGATGTAGTGTTGGTCTTGCTGTGAATGGATTAAGGCTACACAGGCCCCAAATCCACCCACAATTCAGACCTGTTCTTCTTCCAGAAAATTCTTCCTCGGGGCAAACCTACCTCCACCCCCACTCCCATTCCCACCTCACCCCTACATAAGGCTTGTCCTCCTTCCACTCTCAAGTCCTTGAACTTCCTAACAGTGACTAGGCAGCCCAGCCGCTCCAAGCCCATGCTGAAGGCGGCCAGCCAGTAGCAATCAGGTGTGTTCTGTACCTGCTGCTCTGAGTGCAGCTCTCCATTTCATCCAGGCCCCCTCTGACTATGGCGCCTGGCTCCTGACTGACTGATGAGCCCTGATGCTAGCACAGTTTATCGAAGGAAGGTAAGGAGAGAGGGTGGGGGACTTACTCGAGGAATCGTGTGACGTACTCCCTGCTGCAGCGGGACCAGGTGAGTGGAGAGGTGTCATACAGGAGCTGTGGAGACATGATGAAAGGTCTTTTCCCAACTGGCTCACAGTCATTGCCGCTTCCATCATGCTGAATCCCAAAACTGTGTAAGAGCACAGTCCCACAAAGGAGAGGTGAGCCGCATGCTTGGATACAACCACACAGGTGCTTTGCTTTCTAGCACATTCACATCAAGCCTTACATTACAAAGACCCACGACAGTGTCTCCCAGTTACTCTGTTCTTAACACACCACTGCTCTGTACAGAAACTTTACCTCGTCATCAACTTTAATGAAGCCAGATCCAATGCAATAAAAGTTACACCACTGTCAGTGTGAACCCAACTGGTTCAATGGACTGGACCCTGGACTGGGAACCAGGAGACCTGTGACCTGTTTCTGGCTCTGTCACTGATCCACTGTGTGAGTTGGGGCAAGCTACTCCCCCTCTCTGCCTTGTCTATTTAGATTGTGAGCTCTGTGGGGTAGGGACTCCTGGGTGTATAGACAGTGCCCAGAGCAATGGGGCCCCAGTCGCAGTGAGGGCCTTAATGCACTACTGTAATACCAATAACTAATCCATGTGTGGAGGGAAGTGGGTAGCTGGGTGATGTGGGGAACCCCCCCAGTTACTGCACTTTATGCAGGGCCTGCAGCAAGGCCTGGAGACATAGAATCCTAGGCCTGGAAGGGACCTCGAGAGGTCATCTAGTCCAGTCCCCGGCACTCATGGCAGGACTAAGTATTATCTAGAGTGGTTCTTAACCTGGGGCGCGCACTCCCGCTGGGGGTGCGAGACATGTCCGATTTTTTTTTAGAAGGGAAATCATCGAAAACACAAATTGAGCACAGGCACGTAAGTACAGCTACTTTGTTTCATCAAACCTAAGCATAAGATAACGGCAGGGCCGCCCAGAGGGGGGGGCAAGTGGGGCAATTTGCCCCAGGCCCCGGGCCCCGCAGAGGCCCCCACAAGAGTTTTTTGGGGCCCCTGGAGCGGGGTCCTTCACTCGCTCCGGGGCCCCCGGAAAACTCTCGTGACGCCCGGGCCCCCGGAGCTTCTTCCGCTCCGGGTCTTCGACGGCAATTCGGCGGCGGGGGGTCCTTCCGCTCTGGAACCCGCCGCCGAAGTGGCCTGAAGACCCGCGGCAGGGGGTCCTTCCGCCCCGGGACCCGCCGCCGAAGACCCCAGGCCCCCTGAATCCTCTGGGCGGCCCTGGATAACGGTTGATGTGTGTGGATCAATTTGCACTGATGGTGCCCCTGCCATGCTAGGAAAAAATTCAGGATTTGTTGCCTATGTAAAGAAATAATAATAAATATATAATTCTAAAAAAAGTGTGTAATTTTTCATGTATTCTTAATTTTACTGCGAAATTAAAATAAATATATAATTCTCTCTCTTTCATTCTATAGTTATGCTATATCTAGGTTTAAAGAACTGACGTACTTCAACAATTTTTGATAAGGGGTGCAAGAACATATTTTGAGAACCAAAGGGGTGCAGGCTGCAGTAAAGGTTAAGAACCACTGAAGACCATCCCTGACAGGGGTTTGTCTAACCTGCTCTTAAAAATCTCCAATGGTGGAGATTCCACCACCTCCCTAGGCAATTTTGAGTTTCAGTGCTGGAAATGGAGATGTGGACATGAGGTGGGTTTGCTGCCTGTCAGTTGAGGGCAGGGTGGAGACCAGGACAGCACATACCATAAGCAGAGCTGAGTGGATAATACGCAACAGATGATCCTGTTAGCCTCATTTTCTGACTGGACAACATCTGTGAGCAGTTCACAATTTCCTCAGATTTAGTTGTTTGAAATTTGATGCACTTTCATGTGATTATTTTTTTAACACCACAGAAAGTATTTGATTCTTGCTGTATTAGATCTATATTTGGTTAGTTATGATTGGTCAGATAAGTCACATGCTATTGTTTCTGTTCCTTGATTGGGCAAGTATGCTATAGCCACAAGTATGAATTTAACATTTGGTTTCCACAACTGCTCGTGCATTCAACTTTGCAATGTACTTTCTGTGAATATTGCTGCCAGTAAAACGCGCTTGCACAAATGATCCTGAGAAGTGAATGCACAAAGGGCACTGAGTGCAGACTAAGCAAAGTTGGATAAAATTCAAGCAGATACTTGCAGCTCTTTTTTTTTTTTTTTGCAGTATTGCCCAATTTTTGCAGTGAGGCGGTGAGTCAACACTGGCAAGACTGCAAGGCTCCCACAGTGTGGAGTCCCAAGTGGTGGCATGCACTTAAAATTGGCCCTGTGAGTTTGTCTGATATATGTAAAACCCAAAAAGTACAGGGTACAATTTTCCAAAGCACCAAGCCCCACTGTAAGTCACTTAGGTGTTTTGAAAATTTTGCCCACAAACAAAAATGAAGGGGATATAGCCTCATAATCTCCTCTCCATAGTTACTCTACGTCCTTCCAACCCAGAGGCCTGCTGCTCCTCTCACACTGGTGTAAGTCTGGAGTATTCCCGCTGAAGTCAGTTGAATTACATTGGCCTAAATCCTGTGCAAGTGAGATCAGAATGAGGCCCAGAGAATTCAGTGCAAGAATGATTGGCTAAGCCCAACTGTCTAAAGATGATGACGAAAATTAGCTTGTTTCCAATTTGTTCTCTATGAACAAATATTTGTCTCATGTAATCACTGCATACACTGGCGTACAGGAACATGCTGTTCACAGTCTGAAACCTTGGGGAGTCACTGCCTAGCTCCTTTTTCCCACAAATGGTTCATTTTGTGCTTTTGCAAATGCACAACTGCCAAGCTTAATAATTCCTTTATTGTTGCTTTCCCACTCACTGAAATGCATGGACTTAGAAATGTATTTATTACACACTGTCAGCAGTAACTACATCTAATATGGAAAGCTCCCAGGGGCAACTGATATAAAAGTCAATGAATCCAGGTGCTGACAGGGACAACAAAGCACACAGTAAATAGTGTTACTTAATTTAAAGGCTGCGGTTTACTACAGCTGTAGCTAGCTGTCTGTAAGTTGCCAATCTGACACATTATTCACTTTTGTATATCTCTGAGGCATTTGCTAAAAATGTAATTGCAATAATGTGGAAGAAATACTGTCTGCAAAGAAGAGGATCTATGTGGTATAGCTGATATCAAACCCAATGGGGCCATAGAAGGGGAAAATGTAAAGCAAACATTTAATTAATGGACCAATGAATCCAAAGTTTAATGCAAGTCAGTGAATATATCAATATATGGTACTTTCCTTAAGGTATATATTTTTATGTAAATATAAAAGAATTTTGAAGTAGTCTTTCTTATTGCAAACCCAAACAAGGAAAAGATGAGACTATTGAACCAAACTGATTTAATGAAACTTCAGACAATATATACTTACCCACAGAAATGTGATATACACAATATGAAATGAAATTAACATTTAAAATATATAATGGTTTCCTGGAGCTGTATTAATCTGGTATTTAAAAGACCTTTCCAAAGGTTAATTGCATTAAACAGGTTGGGAGAACAAACCAAACATTTGCCGCCAATTCTATAAATAAACTACATTTGAAGAATTCCTAATTAAAAAGCCTTGTTCAAAACATTTCACAAATTCTAGTTTGCTCTAGGGCCAGCCCATTTACAGAACACCACTCAGCTTGCCTTGAAGTCAAAGACACTGAGTTCAGTCAGACTGGATTTGACATATGAACGTAACTGAGCTGGGACTCCTGGGAGTGTGCAGAGACAGTTTAAACTCAGAAAATAACTAAGTTCTAAAAATGAAACTCTCTGAGCAAAACCCTCAGGGTAAACTCAGAACTTCCACTGACTTCAGAGGGAGTTTTGCCTGCGTAAGGCAAGGTTGAGTACGGATGGATATTTCCCCACTTTCTGTACCACCTGCACTCTTTAAAGTAAGAGCTGAATAGTGTCTCTTTCCAGGAGAGGGGTCATGAAAGAGATTAAACAAATCCCTAAGTACCTGTGTCCGAGTTCATGTGCCACGGTGAAAGCCAGGGGAAGTCCTGTATCCTCGTTTATATTACAGCTTCTGTGAGGCTGACACATTCCTGACACATGAGAGAGACCCAGAGTCTCACAAGGCCTGTTCATTGCAGCACAGATGTCTTTCCTTTTACATTCAGGGGGAAAAAACAAAACACACACACGGGACAAATCGGTTGTTTAAATCATAGCATCTTCCAAAGTGTCAGAATAAAACTGAGCAAAACTATTGTCTGAAAACTCCAGAGTGGGGTCAGCAATTAGATTGAAAGGGGAACTCCGAACGTTGCAAGCAATGCAAGGTTTGTATTCAGTAGGGCAGGGGTAGGCAACCTATGGCACGCATGCCGATTTTCAGTAGCACTCACACTGCCCGGGTTCTGGCCACCGGTCTGGGGGGCTCTGAATTTTAATTTAATTTTAAATGAAGCTTCTTAAACATTTTAAAAACCTTATTTACTTTACATACAACAATAGTTTCGTTATATATTATAGACTTATAGAAAGAGACCTTCTAAAAACGTTAAAATGTATGACTGGCACGCGAAACCTTAAATTACAGTGAATAAATGAAGACTCGGCACATCACTTCTGAAAGGTTGACCCCGGGAGTAGGGGATGGTAAACGTCTCCCTGAGTAGAAGGGAGTCTGGTCTCACTTCAATATACACCTCTACCCCGATATAACGCGACCTGATATAACATAAATTCGGATATAAGTGGTAAAGCAGTGCTCTGGGGTGGCGGGGCTGTGCACTCCGGCAGATCAAAGCAAGTTCGATATAACGCGGTTTCACCTATAACACGGTAAGATTTTTTGGCTCCCGAGGACAGCGTTATATCGGGGTAGAGGTGTAGTAGGCTCTCTCTGCTGTGTACCTGGTGGATACAATTTGCACAGTGCAATTATATCTGCAGCCTATGGCTGATTGGGTGCTGGCGTTCCATCCTGGGACATGACATAGTATCTTACTAACCCAGCTGTAACATATATAGTGTGTATATAAAAGGTGACAACATATTAAGTGGCTAAACAGAAACAAAGAGTGGATGCATCTGAATGTAATAGATTTATGACCCTCTTTTTCCATTTGCTCTCCCGGGAGCCAAGCTTACTAAGGAGCCTGATTAATTTAAAATCAAAAGCAGCTTGGTTACATTAATTCCACTTTAACAGTACAGCTGGGGCTGGGAATAATTAAGCAATGGGACACGACAGGCCGGTGCATTTCTTGGGGGATTACGGCAACCCCAGGTAGCTATGGCAGTGACTACAGCCACCCAAGAAGAACAATAACAATAACCCCACAGGCATGTACTGCCCTGCAGTGTCTTATTTCTATTGCAAAGTAAATCTCCTGGAGAAAATGAGGGTGTTGGGGGAGATGCCATGCTTGTGAATGCATTGGGAGTTACTGAAACAACTTGATATCACCATAGACCAGACTGCAGTGGCTTAAAACCAGCAGACTGTACCCCTTACCCATAAGGAAAACACACTTGGGCTTGGATCCTCAAAGAAGCCTAAAGAATCCAGGTGCCCAAATCCCACAGGATTTCACTGGGAATTAGGCACCCTCCCTGATGCTCTTTTGCAAATCCCTGCCTTGATCCATAAGACAAAATGGCAAGTTTATACAAGTGAACATCCCCGATGGGGGTCAGGAAACTGGAGAGGGGGTCAAACCAAAACCTTGCATTTTAACAGCCCCAGGTGCTGGTAAATTTGAATCCATATTCCAGATTTGGATCTGAACTCTGAGGCTAGCGCCAATTTTGGGAATAGGCTAATCTCAAAAGAGCAGGTTGCATCTCTAGTTACATGTGTAAATGTCAAAAAAGGGCCCACATAAGGAAAATGGAATTTAAATAGCCTCCTCTTTCTCTCTCTCTCACACATTAGATCCAAGTGTCTCTCTCTATCTCCCAGCTTTGTAGGTATTTCTAACTACTTGGTAAATTGCTGAAACCAGAGAGCTAGCACAAGCAGAAAGCACGAAGCAGGATACCTGGTGAGCAAGACAGCTACATCATGATGCAATGGGTGGGCATCTCCTTTCACATTGATGCTTTTCTGCCATTTGCAAAAACTTTTCAAGGTGTTGTCCGCATGGTGGGTGATTTTCAAATCCTCCTGCCAACATAAAAAAGTAAAAGTCTGCTGTCATGGTGTTGTCCTTTTTGTCACTTAGAGACACTGGAGGCAGATTCTGATCTCAGTTACACCAAATTCAGATGGGAAGTAACTACACTGACTTAGATGGAATTACTCCAGATTTACACCACATAGCTGAGCTCAGAATCCACCTCTTTTTTACTATCATTTGACTATGATCAAGTGGAAATGTTAGACAGTCTAGTGAAGGGAGTTAAAAAAACCTGCAGGAAAATATTCCCATTAGGCTGCCGAATCTTTTACAAGGACACAGCTGGGGGAAACAGATCAAACAGCTGAGCAACTTCAGACTTAGCTGAGAATGATAACTGCAGCTGGGAAGCACAAACAACCAGCATTTCACATTCATCATTCAGTGCTGCTAGCTGGGATGCTCCTATGGGACTAAGCCAATTCTGGAAACTAGAAAGAAGACTACAACATCTGCTGGGAAACACCCTAACTCACAGTCACATCTCTGCCAGAGTGGAGCCATCCCGCCTCTAATTTGAATGGAAATGCTGCCAAGAGCAAAAGAGCATGTCCAGTAGGCAGTAGGGTTAGTTCCCGGAGGTTGCTGGATGGGGAGGATGATACTTGTATTTTGTTGGGAATCCTTTAAGAACTACTTAATAAGTGGCTACTTCTCAATATAAGGGCCAGATTCTACAGCGTCTCTGCCTGTGGAACTCACGCTGGCTTCCAAGAAAATCCCACCCATGCAGCAATCACAGCATCAAGTCTCTAGTGCCTGTGTTTATTCTGTGCAAGATCTTTCTGGCCATGCACATGAGATGAAAGTGAGAGTTTATGGGCTTTCATGGCCAGTTCTCAACTGACCATACAGAAGCATACTGAGCTGCCAAGATGGAAATGGACCAAAAATATTAGTCACATTGTTTTCTTTTTACCTCATCATCTTCTAACAGGATAAGACGAACTATTGCAATGTTGATAGGATTTCCAATGCTGGCATCATGGAATATACCTGCCACCTGCAGAAATATAAACAGCCAAGAAAATAATGGGCGGGAGAAAGCAATCACTCTGCTTGCAATACTCATGGTAAACACATCGGATAGAGAAGCATGGTCTTAAAAGACACTGTTGGATAGTGTAGTCCCAAATCAGAAGTTCCTTAGAATCAGGGATGGGTCCAACACTAAGGAAGTTCAGACCCAGAGTTGGACCTAAACATTAATGACATGCCTATAGCGCTACTGGAAATCATTAGAGCTGTGAATTTCAACCAAAAACGTGCGTGGGGATGTGCTTACACGATGTAATGACTGTATATGGTTTCTCAAGGGGAACTGTTCCAACTTGGTCACTACTGATGGAGCAAATGATGTTGCACCCAAGTCTTCTGCCCCCACCATCTTCTGCTGGAATCACTAGCCACATCCAGAACGGTGTTATTTCAGTCCCAAAAGAGGAGCAGGCTAATTGTGCCAAATTATGCTAAACTGCCTGGTGATATGAGCAAATACCACCAGGTGACTAGACTGAGATCATGAAGTTCATTTCACTTGTGACCTCAGACAAAACTGAATGTGGGTCTCTGGAGGCGAAGGGCTAGCTCATTAACCCAAGCTGCCACCTACCTTCCAATTAAATGTGTCTCTGAGCTCCGAAAGATTAAGCAGCAATGTTCGCTGTTGAAGCATTTGAATGCAATTACTGTAATTAACTTTTCGAGCCTGCATGTGACTTTTATTACAGCCCCTACGGCACATAACATACACTCTCCTAGTTCTGTGCCAGGGTTTTTCATCACCTATTACTGGCTGCTTTACTTGCCTCTTTCCCTTTAACTGTTCACAATGACACATTCCTAGGAAAGCCATTCACGTATCCAGTGCTTGCCAGGCTAGTACTCCACTCGGTCCCGGGTCAGCTGGCCCCAGCTCAGAGCATTATTTGGTGGGCTGCAGGAAGCTGTTTCTAGATGAGGTTGCTAAACATGACTGCATCTTCTCTGCAGCTCCTGTCTGACGTGTGGCACTAACACTGGAATCTTCAGGAGTCGTGGGCACGAAGGGCTTGATCCAAAGCTCCCTCAAGTCAATGGGAATCTTTGCATTGACTCCAGTTGCTTAGGATCAGGCCCAAAATGAGGGCAGGCTATTGCTTTGCATTTATTTATCAAGCAGAGAACTGTCAGTTGCCGTACATGCATGCATGGGGGAGTAAGGGAGCGTTAGCCACAGCCTCCCTCCCCTGCACAAGCAACTGGCATCACTGGAAAGGGCTGAACCCTGGAAATTCAAATGACCTATGTATATGCCACTGACCTGTATGGGTTACATTTAGGCCTCCAAGGACACCAGTGGATTTCACGGTCATGGAACCCAGAACTCACCATGTTCATTACGGTCAGCACGTACTTTTCTATATTTTCACTTCCGTGATACTCCACCATCTTGGTGTCCGCTACCACCAAGGTCTCCACCCACTTCTCCTTGCTGATGGAGCGCTGCTTTATTCTTCGCTTCCTCTGCTGTTTCTGTTCCCATCTCTCTCTCCGTTTCTCAGATGTCTCCAGGCTTTGCAGAGATTCTGAAGAATGGAGAAAGGAATGGGCTTTCGATAACGGCTGAAAGCTTGGTGGAATATAAGAGGATTTTTTTTTTTAAAGGAATTAATCCCATCCAAGCCACTAGAGCCCTCAAGACACAGACCATTGACTCATAGACCATTAACTCACTCTTACCTACTCTGTCGAGCCACATGTTCAAAAGACCACTTAGAAGAAAGGCCTCTGAACTCTTTCCGTTGCTTGGTGGCATTAGCGTATTGGAGAGAAATCCAAATGTGGGTTTGGATCAAGTTCTTTTACTGGAACTCTGCCCTGGAATATTGCACGCGGGTCATGGAGAAACTCAAACAGCAACAGGAAACCTACATTGCACAGTTATTAATATTTTTATTTATATACCAATTTATTATGCAACCATCAAGGAGTGTCTGGGCACATACGTGATAGATCAGTAAAACTAGTGGCTGAACAATATGGATTGTTTTCATCCATGCAGCACCAGAGGTTCTGCCAAGGGGACACAGCTCCCTAATACAATAAATTCACTGCCCCATAAACTGGGTTGATGGCTCACACCAAATCCTAAAGGTCTCCAAGGGTCCTGACCAAGCTAGAAAAGTCACCTCAGGCTTTGTGGGGCTGCACGGGAGATGGAATTCCACTGAGAATCCCCTGGGCCTGCCACCAGGAGTTCCACCCTGGGGAGAGACAGCAAGAGCGTTCATGCAAAAAAACGGGAAAAAAGATGGCATGATGCTGAAGGGAAGCTTGAATGGGCCTAATTACACATAGCAACTGGGCAGTCTCATGTGGAGATTTCTCCTGTGATGCTGCCCCCGTGTCAGGGTCAATCACAGGCTGAATAAGAGCTTTACTAACCGCATCATAAATAGCTGGAATTGCTTTTCTGTCCAGGCTCGAAAGGTTCAGGATTACTTCACTAACAATAAACTTGTCCATGTTAACCGTCTGCATTGTGCTTTAAATAATGAGAGAAAGTTTGCCCTCTAGTCCTAAAGAATCCCAAATATCCAGATAATTTGAGAAGTCTCCAGTGCTAAGATATCATCATGGAAGTTTAATGAAAATAACTTACTTAGAATTCATTTTTGTTGCAAACTTTGCTGTAAAGCTTTGACTTATGTGGGTCTTATGATGTGGGGCAATTGGGAAAACATGGAGTTCTGGACACCAAAGGAAGTGTGTATATAATTTTAACTGCAAACACCATCCTAAATACTCACCCTGCTGTACATGTATGTTCACTGTATGCAGCAGGACGCAATGGCAGAAAACAATATATGTGGTGAATGTACCATTACCTTGCTGGGTATTGTTTTATACATAAAATCAGCCCCTTTAATAATCCAAAGTGGTAGGACCAGAGTAATGGAAATCCTACAGATTTTCTACATGTTCTTTTCCAAAGTGTGATTTGGACTAAATTACTAGTCCATACTCTAGTAGAAATTTACATGCATCATCATCTGGGCAAACGAGGCCCCGGGGGATTCACTCATTCATTCAGTATCATAAATTAATAGATTTTTAAGGCCAAAAGGAATATTTGCTTGTAATGATAGACTAAAGATGCTCAATTTATTTAGCTTAACAAAGAGAAGGCTAAGAGATGACTTGACCACAGTGTATAAATACCTACATGGGGAAAGACTTCTGACATAGAGACCTCTTCAATCTATCAGACAAGGGCTGGGAGCTGAAGCTAGGCCAATTCAGTCCTAAGTGCAAATTTTTAAGAATGAGGGTAACTAACCACTGGAACAACTTTCCCTAGGTATATGGTGGATTGTCCATCATCTGAAGACTTTAAATCAGGACTAGAATGCGTTTCTGAAAGATTGTTTGCGGTGTTGTTGTAGCTGTGTCGGTCCCAGGATATGAGAGAGACAAGGTGGGGGAGGTAATATCTTCTATTGGGCCAGCTTCTGCTGGGTCAAGATACAAGCTTCCAAACTACCCAGAGTTCTAACAGACGTGCTCTAGAGCGACCAGAGGGAATGGATTCCTGGAAGCAGGAGTCACAGGGTGAGGTTTTCTGGACTAGGTTATGCAGGTCAAACTAGAGCAGTGGTCCCCAAACTTTTTACCTCATGCCCCCCCTTACCCCTGTCCATGCCCCCCCCCGAGCCCAGGAGTAGGGTCATGGCTCCGGGGGGGGGGGGATGCAGACAGGGGTAAGGGGGCCGAGGCTAGGACAGAGCTGGGGGCAGGAGCAGAGCCTTGTCCAGGGGCTTTGGCCAGCAGCTGGGGTCCCGGGCATGGGGCCAGCAGCCACGGCCAGGAGCAGAGCCTTGAGAGCGGGGCCAGCAGCCGGGGCCGGGGCCAGGAGTGGAGCTGGGTGGCACTCACTCCCCACTCCTCCCCCGTGGATGCTGGCCCAGGCCCCAGCCGTGCCCCCCCCGACATTCCTCCATGCCCCCCTAGGGGGCACGCCCCACAGATTGGAGGCCTCTGGACTAGATGATCTTAGTGGACTCTTTTGACCTTTAAATCTATGAATCATCTAGTCTCATCCTCCACATGGTACAGGCTATAGAATTTCACCCAGTGATTCCTGCATCAAGCCCACAATATGTTCAGAGTATGTTCATAATGTCTTAGAGTTACCCATCACATACAGATTTACTGCTCCTCTGCTATCTACTGTACCTTGCACGGGGAACAAAATGCAGCTCCTGTCCGGTGCTGCTCTGTACCATGCACCCTACTTCACCTTGGAAGGAATTCTACTACGCTCCACAGCCACAGAGAAGCCACGGTAAGGATGTGAAGAATATTAGGTAATATTCTTAACCAACCCTTGTCCGTCTCCTTCAGTGTCGGAAGGACGCGTGATTGTGCTGATGATACTTTCTGTGGCAGCAAGTGCTGAGAAGATTTGGGCTCTTGGACCAGCTTTGGAGGGTCTCACCTGTTCTGCAGTGGATCCAATCTACAAATTTTCCAAGTGAGCTAGTAACCAATGAACTGTGCATTTAAACCTTTCTGCCTTGGCGCACAAGGTAGATAATGTACCATTTGCTTCCTGCCCTGGCAATTGAGATGTCTGTCTAAGATACTTACATAGCCCCCCATTATCACAGTAACTGAGCATTTCACAATCTTTAATGTGTTTATCCTCAAAACACCTGTTAGGTAGGAAAATACTATTTCATAGATGGAGGGGGCCACAGGTCTTTCCAGGCACGCTCTGTTCTTGGAAAGGGATGCTGCTGATTTGAGTCTTCACGTCTCTCCTCTTTTGGATCAGTTATTCTAGATCAAATAATCCCCACCTAAATTCCAAAAGAATGTGGGAAGCCCACTGCTCTGGAAGAATCTGACTTCAGTGGAGCCACCATTTCACTCTGAAAGTCCAACCAGCGGCGAAGTCACAACAACTGATATTTGCAAGAAAACAAACAGTCACCACAAAGCAGAAAGTTCACATCGGAGTAAGAAGAAAAACACGGCAATCAGTGGCTTGTGGTTTAGGGCTGCAGTGCCTGAGCACATGCACACGAGAAACCAGAGCAAATGCAGAACGATTGCCATGTGACAATAAAAATGCTGCACTCTAGCATAACCCTTGTTACTCGTGGGACTCAAGTTACGAATACCACAAAATGATTGCCTGGTGCTCCACAAGCAAATTCCTTAGCAGCTGTCACTCACTCATGACCAGCAATTTGAAAAGCGGTCAGCCCTTCCGTAATACAAATGTCTGTGGAAATAACGTTTGTCTACAATTCTGGAAACTTGGCACTCTCTTCGCTATTGATACATCTATCTATCCTAGAGTTTCACTGTGCTACCCTCATTGTAGTACCGGAGCACCTTCCACTTCAAAACTTGTCTTGCATTAGTAGACTTCATGAAGGCTTGGGCTGTGTCCCTTTTGGGGCATAAATGCACTTGCCGTTGGGGTATGTCTTTGCTGGAAATATTCTGGGTGGCCTAAGAGCTTTCTTTTTAGCCAGCCTATTGCTAGTCGGTACACTTGACCTGCAGTACAATACATTCCAGGAATAAAACCCCAAATTAATGTTCAATTTCTGTTCCTCTTGCAGGTAGTTGTGTGTGAGGATGCTGAATGCTTTAGCACAGGAGGTAGATGCTGAGCTTTGATATCAAAGGCACTCAGCACCTAGCAGGATGGGGCCCTAACTGTTTATCTTTCATTGTCCTATTATTAAAATCAGTTATCCTCTAGCTGCTTTTGACTCACTATGAAACTGCAATAAAGTAGATAAAATACCTTGGACTCCACATGTTCCCAAGGTATCGGGCTGTTTCCTGTCTCGCTTTCTGCTGGATTCCACTATCGACTCTTCTTCCTCATATTTTGGAGCATGACGTTTATAGATCCTATGGGGATGGGCTGTACCATCCTCATGCTTATTTGTAGCCAGAGGTTCAATGAAATAGTCTTCGTTTGCGAGCCGAAATACACCTCTCTGGGATGGGGAGAGAAAGTCGGTGTCATTTGTATGATACATTGACTCACGGTGAAGACAATTACAGTGGGATTGGTTTACAAAATTTGTCATGCAGAAATAGATGCTTTGTGAAGACGTTGATTTTGCCTCTTTATCCATGCTGAGAACTATAAGCTCCCAGACACAGAAGAACAAACCAGCATGGACTGAACATACTAGTCCAGATTTGAGATTCAGAAAGCAAAATTCATGCATGCACTGCAAAGTTTAACTGCCTCCAATTAGAAACAAATGGAAAGGCTGTTTGATGCTGAGGTGCTCAATAACAGTAAGGATTTAGACAGAGACAGACAGACAGGCTTCTGAAGACAAACAGACAGAAAACACCAAGACAGAACAGTAAGGTTACGTGTGCGAGTAAGTTGCAAGCTTCTTTTTCTCTCCTGTATTAAAATCACTCTTTGCTTCTGCCCTTATTAAAAAAGTTCTGTTACTCTTCTGTAACAGACCAAAGTGCTACGTCTTATCACAGTGCTACTCCAGTATTTTGAGTAGTTTTTTGTAGAACACTGCAGTATTTTTATTAGGGTGTCCCTCGAAATTCAAGGTAGTTGCTGCTGCCCATTTACACTGTCTAAGCACCCATGGTTTTTAACCACCCTTAACCAAAGTTCCAGGCTCTGGCTAATGCTCACGCACCAGAACATCTTTAGGGAAGCAGAGGAACAGGGGTCCAAGTTCACTGCAGGAACTCAAAGCTGGGAAACTCAGAGTTACTCACTGAGCCAAACGATTACATGGACAGTACAATGAGCGTGTGCTATTGGCATCTTTCCTTTGGCAGGAAATGAAATCCTAATGCTTTCATTTGTTTAATAAACTCTCCCACTGCTGATCCCTATGGGGCTCTGTGTTTGAGTCTCAAATCTGGGATATCGAACGAGATCAGTAGTAACTACTATTAGGCAATGCTCCCATTCTCCTGACTTCAACCTCTCTGAATTTGCTCTGTGTATCTGTTTCATTCCTAGGAATGGGGAGTTTTGGAGCAGGAGTTTGTAGGTTTCTTAGCAGCGGATGATCCCTGAGCTGCGGGAGGGCAGTGCTGCTAGCAATGTGACTTGACTGTATCTTCATGTTGTAACAGCACTCTGTGGGTTCTTAGCCGAGTTAATTGCTGTGGAGTGGCCTGGCTCTCTGTCTGGCTTGTCTGAAGTGGATTGTTGTGTAGGGTGCTTACATAATAACCCATTCGTTTTCAGCTTTGTTTATTATGCTTTTGATCTGACATTTTCATTACTTTTGCATGCCACAAGCAGAAAAAAACCGAGGGAAGATTAAAATGTGGCACAATAAAGCCTTGTTATTAGACTCTCCCATTTATTCCAGGAGACGTTTGTAAGTATGATCATCAGTTCACCAGGCTTCCCGTGGCCTGACTCCGAGCAATTAGCTTCTCCTTTCCCCAGAGGGCTAGTTCCATGCTGTGGAAATCTTCCAGCCACACGGCATATGCAGACACGACGCAATTCGCTTTCCCGGTGGCTTTCAGAGCTATTTCTCTGCTGACTGTTTGCTGTTGTTACAAAGATACTGAAAAAGGGAACTTCCTGACACTTATGGGTCATTGTTAGAGGGTGGCTGCCCCTTAATCCTGATTACTGAAGAGGCCCATCTGGGTATGGATCAGGTGATCTCCCTATCAAGCGCAGAAGGCGAGTGCAGTGAAGGGGTACTCGCTACTGAGGCGGGAGAGCAGGGACTGCTAGGAGTGGGCTGGCTCCAGCAGCAAGTCCTGGGACTTGGCACTGAGACTCCAGCCAGGTAGAGCCTGGGAGTGGCCTGGCAAAGCAGGAAGGCAAGCCCCAGGCAGGAAGGCCTGGAAGGAGGGTGATTAGAGACCACTAGGAGTGTGGAGAGGAGATCCCTGGGATGGGGGACTGAGACTACAGGCAGGAAAGGACTGGGAGTGATCTGATGAGGGTTAAATGGATGGACTTTGGTTTGGACTTAAAGTTTCATCCTTGAGTTTATTTTATCTGATCCAGACTCCAAGAAGGGGTGTTGTGACTGGACGAAAAGGGTGTGTGGAGTTTCCTTAAGGAGCCCCTTGAGGGGGAAACTGAGGCAGGCTGCCTGAAGCATGACCCAGGCCATGCAAAGGTGCTCTGGTGTAGGCTACTTCCTCACACTCCTTTTTCCCCCCTGCTATTTCATCCCACAGTGAAGCCAGAATGCTACTCACACGCTCCAACCTCACATGCACAGGCTGGGTCTGGCAGAGTCCAGCAGGAGCTGCACACCACCGAAGAGCAGGATTTACCCCCCAAAATTAGGCCCTGATCCTGCAACCGGATTCACAAAGACAGGCCCTTATGCACATGCAAGGCCTCAGTGTCTTTAATGGACTTTTTGCAAGGGTCTAGCTGTACAGACCCAATTGCATGGTTGTGGCCTTAATTAGTGGTGGTAACTCAGAGGTTTCCATGGAAAAGACTATGGGTCTGTGATTTTCCAGATGCTGAGCATCTACAGCCCCCACTGATTTCAGCTGGAGCTTTGAAAATCAGGCTCATGGGGCTGAAATTAATTTCTTATGGTGTCACTTCTCTCCTCTCTGCTGCTAATACCAGCCCCACCAACCCACCTAGTGCCTTGTCCTGTCTATTGCTATCTTCCATGATGTCTCCTGCAAACAGAATGACCTCTCAACCCTGGTGTGCCTGATGCCTTCTGCCCTGGGAGCCCACAAACACTAATAAAAAAAATCAATTATCCAAATTTTGGCGATGTTTGTATTTGGACCAGAGCTTCCCAGCTGGGCCCATCTCTATCAGGCGAATGTAGGAGTTAATATTGTGTTCTAGCCTATGGAGGAGACAGTGGTTCCACTGCAAATCCCAAGGCTGGGGCACCAAAGACAGCGTGGGTTTCCAGCTCTTGTCCACATGAGCCATATTCTTTAATGATAGTTCATGTGATCTTCCAGTTGGTGCTTGGTTGTTTTCTCTCTTGTCTGTGTGCTGGGGTGTCCACTAAAGGGGTTAATGGAGGCAAGATGGGCCAGTTAGCCTATTAGGCAGCAAGCTGGGAGAATTATGGCTGAGAGGAAGTCCCTAATTAGGGGAAGCTCACCTGTGCAAGAATAGGTGGGGCATCTATAAAGCCAGGGAGCTGATGGCAGAGAAAGGCTGCAAGGAGTAGGTTGCAGTCACTCCCTGGGGGGAGGGAGTTGTGAGGCTGGCAAACCCAGAGGGGTGAGGAGAGCCAGAAGGTATGGAAGAAGCTCAGGGAAGGGTAGTAAGGTCCAGGAGGGAACAGACCTTGGCGGCTGAAGAAAAGGCTCCTGAGATGGAACCCAGAGGAGGGGGCGGGCCTGGGTTCCCCTCCAGCCACTGAGGAAGCGGCACCGGCTGGGCAGTGAATGGGAAGACTTCCCGAGCCCATTTGACAGGAGAGACTTTGGTACCAGGGAAAGGAGAAACACCGAGAGTGACCTGGTCAGAGGGCCCAGTCACGAAGAGGAGGCTGCAGGGCCCAGAGCGAGAGAGTGGCCCCAGAGAGAGCAGCAGCAGGGCGTGCAGCGAGCAGCAGAAGGGGACCTTGGGCCTGGAAAGATTCCCCAGAGCTGCCAGGAGGAGGCGCCACCTACAGTGAGTGGACCCCATGACAGTCTGCAGCTACGTTAAGGAACGAAGGCCGAGAGGGTTAGCTTTTAGCACTGCCAGTGTGACCTCACTTGTTTTCTCATTTAAGAATGAAACCATTAATGTTTCAGGTTACATTGTTTCCAAGATGTATCTTATGGCTGAATGATGCCTACATGCTGTACTTGTGATGTGTGGAGGGGAAACACACACACGCGTGCAGTAAAGCACAGCTAGCTGTCGGGTGTGGATGGGAGGGTTACGGGAGCCCCTGGAATGTGCTGTGAGGATTTCAGCTCTGGACCTGGGATTGTTCTCTGAACTGTTCCTGTAATTCCATAAGCATGGTGCTGATGCTTCTGTAGTGCAGTGTTCAGAGGGGAACAGGAATGCCCCAAGTACATTCTTTCCAGTGTGGAGTACCAAGGAGACTTTCAGAAACATGAGATATGAATGCTGTCTCGGGGAAGATTATTACAACACATCAGTGGCATAGCCACAGCGGTGCTGAGATGGGAGCTCCAGGAGACATTGTCCCTTTCACAGCTCTATTCCTTATGGAGCTTCCAATGAGTTCCTTAATATGTTTTATTCTGTCTCCCTCCATAATGGAAGGTTGGATGTGTATCATGGCCTCTGTCTAATAACTGCCCAGAATAGCCTTCAAAAGGGACATGTTTCATCACAAGGAGATTTTCTCCTGGTAAAATATTTTAAATTAAAAATTACCAATGGATGAGATTTGATCACATCAATATTTACAATGTTATTAATGCTTTTACATATTGCATGTGATAATTCCTTATTTTATCTCAGTAATTCCTGTACAATACACAGGATGGATTCTTTTCTCACTTACACTGGTGTAGATCAGAAGTAACTCCACTGAAGTTGATGAAATTATACTGGCAGAAAATCAGCGTAAGAGAGAGCAGAATAAAGCCCTTAACAGGCAAAGGAATAAAGATTGCTTTATTTTAATTTTCTGGAAAGCAAAGATCTAAGTGTGATGGTCTTTTTTAAAAACAATCTGTTAGAGATGAAACATGGTCATAAAAACACAAAGCTAGAAAGGCAGGGAAAGGATACTACTAAACATGTAATTACTATAACTTACACAGAATAATGAATGCTAGACCAGATGTTGATCAAAAAGATAACAGAGGTATTTGGCCTTGAGGAATGCTAATTACACTTGATCTTGTCACAGGCAGAAATTTCAAGTCAGGTCACTTGTATATCACAAGTTGGATGGAAGCAACATTAAGTTTAGAATGTAAAGTATTACCATCCTATATAAAAGTAAGCCACTGTGTCCTACCCCTGTAGCTTCCAGCTTCTGCAGAACTGTATTGTCTTCCTTGTTTACATACTGTAATTCTTAGCATAATTCCAAATGTTATGTGATTAATCCTTTATAATGAAGCTACTGCTCATGCTGCATTACTTTCAACAATTGTTATATATGACATTCTATATTGTTAGTATGGCATTGGGTGTTAACATCTGTCTGCTGAAAAATTCAGGTTTAGCTTTAAAAAAAATATAAAGCCATGTTGAAAAGCTCACTGATTTGGGAGCATTAAACTGTTTGTTCTCTTGTGATTCTAAATAGGTTGACAATATGATAAATAGCCGCTCACCAGCTCTGCTAAATGACATATTGCGAAGTTCTTCTAGTCTAACAATTTTTTTCTGTCAATCATTACTTTAGTAAGTCTGCTTTTAAATAAATAATAATAATCCTTAGCATTTATATTGCACTTTTCTTTACAAACTAGCTATTTAGTCCTCTCAAGACCCCTGTGAAAGGGACTCTACTGGCTGAGTTATCCCTAGCAAACAATGCATTTGTTGATATTAGTCCCTTCTCCTGTTTGTGGATTATCTGCAAATAGACTTCAATTTTCACTAATCTGTTTCTTATTTGACGAATGGCTCAGGTGAACATACTTCAGCCTATGAACTATTTAGTTATTGCTTTGAGTATTTGTTTATGCCTAACTCCTGCTATGGGGCTGGCCATCTAAGCCACATGGTATTGTTTCTGTTTCCTGACTGGATAAGTCCCCCACCTATAAATTGCTTTCAGGATGGCCTTGTGAACACTTCCAGTGTGCCTATATATTTGCATAGGGTATCTATGTGCAGATACATTCATGACACTTCCCCTATCCATGAACAATCTGGCAATCAACATTTCACTCAGACAGACACTTGCAAACGTGTGACTCAAAGGGCTATCGGCTCCTCCTAAAGGAATTCACCTCTTTTATCTGAATGAATGCTTGGGAAGATATCTTTTCCCCGGTGTTCGTCCAGCTCAAGAAGTGTCCCAACTTCACAGGTTTGGAAATCAGCTGAGGCCAGAGAGGCAGTCAGTGTAAGAGGCAGCACTAGAACTCCATGGTTCCCACTGGGGTGCCCAGGCCACTAGACTGCATCTCCGCCCTACTCTCTTTACTCAGCAGGCTTACATCGAAATCCAGAAACTCTTCTCATGAGTTGTAGAACTTATGGGGAAAGTTCAAACTAAAGGGCCTGATCCTGCAATGCAATGAGAGGTGCTGAGCACTGATAGCTCCTCTTCCCTTCAGTAGGAACTAAGGGTCCTCTGTTCCTCCCAGGATGTGCTCAGCACCTTACAGTATTCTCTCCATGTTGTACGCCCTGCACACGGTGATCACCCCTTTCCGGATCTCTGCAGTGATTAGCTGGCACCTTAAGCATCTCCCAAATTTTATTCTTAAATTCCAAATACATTATGCTGAATGTTAGTTACAAATATTTGATCTTAGCTGTTACTACCTTCACCTTCTCCAACAGATGAACTGAAGCTCTGTGCAGAGTTCGATCTGCTGCTGCCCACTGCTTTGTAATCTGCAACAGGGCTTTCGGGGCCAGATGCAATGGAGCTACACTGACTTGCACCAGCTGAGCATCTGACCTACAACATCAATGATTTTGTCACAGAATTTCAGTGGCAAATGCCTAAATTTCAAGTTAAAAAAACGAAAACAAATCTGTGACCTGTCCAGGTTATTGATTCTAAAAAAGCATCGCATTCCAGAAGACTAATGCAATGCACAGATGCATATTGCTTTTGTTTAAATACATTAAGATTAAAACATGCTGCAGGGCAACAGACACAATTACTAGATGAATCACACACACACACACACACACACACCCTGCTGGGGAACCACCTCAGGCCTCTATCACTTGAGCTAAAAAGGATTTCCCCAATATGTAGCAGTAGTCGGTCCCTTTATTCTGTCTGTGGCCCAGGCACTAGAAGACAAATATCTCATACATTCCACTGCCTGCTGTAAGACAATCAGAATATTTCTTGCCCCCAGACATCTGCATGGAAACAGCGATGTCTGGATTTAATGATATTGATCAAGATAGAGGATAATATTTTCAAAAGTGCCTCAGTGATGTAAGTCTCAATCCTATTTTCAAAAATGACCTGGGCACTCAATGAGACTTCCACGTGAACTCCTAAATTCCTTGGTCATTTTTGAAAATAGGATTTAGAGTCCTAAGTCACTTAGGCATTTTTGAAAATGTTACCCTTTGACTTGTTTAATCCTCAGCAAGGCAGGCAGTTGTGACCCCTAGTCCAGGGATTGGCAACCTTTGGTACGCGACCCATCAGGGAAAGCCCCTGGCGGGCCAGGCTGGTATGTTTACCTGCTGCATCTGCAGGTTCGGCCAATTGAAGCTCCCATTGGCCGTGGTTCGCTGCTCCAGGCCAATGGGGGCTGCGGGAAGCGGCGTGGGCCGAGGGATGTGCTGGCCGCCCTTCCTGCAGCCCCCATTGGCCTGGGACGGTGAACCACGGCCAATGGGAGCTTCAATTGGCCGAACCTGCAGACGCTGCAGGTAAACAAACCATCCCGGCCTGCCAGCGGCTTTCCCTGATGGGCCGCGTGCCAAAGGTTGCCGATCCCTGCTCTAGTCTAATGACTAATGGAAACAGACTGGATTTATCGTACCTTTTATCTTTCCTTCACTGGAAAGGTCATTTAGTTTCAGACCCAAATTTAGCTGCTTCCTACGCAAACCTGGTGTTTTCACTGATTTAAATTAGTTATAGCGGAGTGTGACTTTGGCACTGATGTCCAGAAAACATGATGAGTTTCATCAATCGTGAATCGTTTAACCATACATCTCTTTAAGCTTTCTGCATTGACTGTTTTTAATGGAGTCCTTTGTGATCCCACATTTGGACTATAGCAGACGAAGGAGGTATGAGATATGACAGTCTTCAGTGGTTTGCACCTGAAATCTACTTTCTACAGGAGTATTGAAAGAAGACAAGAAAGCATAGTCCCAAATAGGTAAGCCGACAGGACGTGAACCTGCACCACTAGAGTCAATTGGAGCTTTGATGTTAACTTCAGCATCAAATTTGAAGGGTAAAGCCCTTACCCTATTGAAGTCAATGGGAGGTTTGCCTTTCTCTTCATTGGAGTCAGGATTTTACCCACCGTTTCTAATATTTTGATATCCCTGTGATTAAAGCGTCATTTTTTTGGATTCAACTGGAACACTTACCAGCCCATCACACGTGCTCAGAGCTGCTAAACCACCTTTCAGCGCCCAGTTCTGGACCTCTCCAATCATGTGACAAAAGTTGTGATTGTAAGACTGGATCTTGGCATTGGTGATCCCTCCATATCGTCTCTCACTAACAAACCCAGGAGCAAGGAGATTGTTATTAACGCTTAAATTGAATTTTAGATGCTGTCCTTTGTAATGCAGCTCATAAAAAGAGAGCAAATTGTTCCTTGAGGAAAGGGCCCTTTTGTGAATTGCGCGATGAGCCAGATCATAGGACAGAAAAGATCCGCTCTCATCAACTCGGACTGGATGAACAACGTCATAGCCAGAATATTGCTGGAGAACCGTCTCTGTGAAGAAAACATTTGCAATGATCAGATATAAAGACGATGATGATCTTTCATCCCAAAGGATCCCACTGCACATTATGTTTATTGGTTCTACAAATTCCCAGTAGGGAGGGATCATTCTTCCCACCTCTGAACTGGAGACACATATGGGATGATAAGCGTCAGCTGTTTAAAAGAGCAAAGGAATACACCACAGTAATTCAGAACAGGAAGTGAAGATTATCTGAGAGGGAGAATTTAGGCAAGCTAAATTACATGAGCAGATAAAATTATTCAAATTGGAATGATGTCAGGACACCTGAGTTAACCCCCTTATTCTTACAAAAAGTGCCAGAGGAAACAGTCCCAAATAAATATGAAAGTTTCATTAGACAAGTAGTGGTGAAGAGCAGACAAAAAAAAGTGTTTTCTGGGTGAGTAGTTATTTAACTTGAATAAATTTTTAAATTCTCATAATGGAACTTCATAAGCAAATGTAAATATTTAATCCTCAATAGATAGAGTTTAATTTGATTGTTTTAATTACAGTTGTTTCAAAACTGCCACCCCAAAAAATTAATAAAAATGTTCATAAACAAATTCTAGGGTCTTTTCCCCCAGAGAACATAAAATTTTCAATTAAAGGTTTTGACAATAATTCAGAAAATGACACCCAGTTTTAATCAATTGGAGATAGACATTGAGCATGAAATTCATTGATATACATTCTTTGTCTTCCAATAGAGCATTAGTGAAACATGTGATGTCAGAGAGAGTTTAGGAAACCAGCTCTATTGACACTACTTATGATGAGGAGAGTGAGGAAGAAAAAAGAGTTCAAAATACAAGATCTGAAATTTGCAAATGGCTATTTTTTTTTTTATAATGGGCTGAACCAAACCTCCAAATCTGAACAGCCAGAAGAATGGCCATATTGGGTCAGACCAATGGTCCACCTACTCCACCTTCTGTCATCCAGTCCCTGCTGCAGGCTGTCAGAGGTTTAGGGACAACCAAAGCATGGGGGTGTGTCTCTGACCATCTTGGCGAATAGTCATTGATGGACCTGTCCTCCATGAACTCCTCTAATTCTTTTTTGAACCCAGTTATACTTTTGGCCTTCACAAAATCCTTTGGGTAGGAGATCCACAGGTTAACTGCGCATTCTGTGAAGAATTACTTCCTTCTATTTGTTTAAATCCTGCTGCCTATTAATTTCATTAGGTGACCCCTGGTTCTTGTGTTATGTGAAGGGGTAAATAACCCTTCCTTATTCACTTTCTCCGCACCAGTCATGATTTATAGACCTCTGTCATATCCCCCTTAATCATCTCTTTTCTAAGCTGAACAGTCCCAGTCTTCTTAAACTCTCCTTATATGGAAGGTGTCCCATAGCCCTAATCATTTTGTTGCCCTTTGCCAGGTACTGAAGTTAGGCTTACCAGCCTGTAATGGCCAGGATCAGCCACAGATTTTCAGGTGTCTGCCAAAGTTTGCAGTTTGAACCCATCTCTGCTTTTTATCTAATGTGGTAGTACACATTATAACACCATCTCACTTGATGTAATACTTCCAACTCTCAGCATTTTTTTCATTAGCAACTTTTATTCTCAAATGCTATGGGTCATCATGCTCTCTTGCCCTTCCCTGAGACTTTGCAAGATGTCACACAAGTTCTATATTTGGTCTCTAGTGAGGGTCATCTTGGCTCAGTGCCTGCAAGCTGCATGGAAACTATTTAAAAACACCATAATAGAGGCTCAAATTAAATGTATACCCCAATAAACAAATAAATAAATAAATAGATAGATAAACAACAGTAAGCAGACCAGAAAAATGCCACCCTGGCTAAACAACAGAATAAAAGAGGTGGTTACAGACAAAAACACATCATTTAAAAATTGGAAGTTTAATCGTACTGAGGAAAATAGAAAGGAGCATAAATTCTGGCAAGTCAATGCACAGTCAACCTGTGGAACTCGTAGCCAGAGGATGTTGTGAAGACCAAAATTATAACAGGGTTCAAAAAAGAATTAGATAAGTTCATGTGGTCCATCAATGACTATTAGCTAAGATGGTCAAGGACACAGCCTCTGGATGTCCCTAAGCTTCTGACTGCCCATAGCTCAGACTGGACAACAAGGTATGGATCACTTGATGATTGCCCTGTTCTGTTCATTCCCTCTGAAGCATCTGGCACTGGCCACTGTCAGAAGACAGGATACTGAGCTAGGTGAACCATTGGTCTGACCCAGAATGGTCATTCTTATGTTCTCCATCATTTGGAGAACCACCTGACAGAGAAAACATGAATAATACAGCCCAGTACTCTAGGAAAGTGTACTCTGATTCCCCCAGAGTTGAATTCCAAAGAAGTCACAAATCGTCACCTAACCACAGAATTTTTAAAATTCCCGAGGGACCGGAGTGATTCCTGGCCCCGGGACCAGCCCTGGTTGTGCTGCCGGCTCAGCCCAGCAGACAGTCACCTCCCAGCAGGGCCGGTGAATGTGGCCGGGAGGCAGGGCGTGGGGGAGGTGGGTCTCTTGGGGGCCTGGGAGGGTGCTGGGTTGTGAGGGGGCGGGGAATATGTGTGTGTTGGGGCACTAGGGAGTGGGAGTTCTGTGGGGGGAGGTGCTGGGCAGTCATGGTGGGGCTGTGGGCAGGGGGGCGCTGGGCAGGGGTGGGGTGCAGGGCACTGTGCATTTGTGTGTGGGGATCTGGGGGGGCACTGGGCATAGTGGGTCCAGGGGGTCTTTGGCCATAGGGAGTCAGGGGTGTGTGTGTGTTGGGCTGGGGGGCTGTGTGGCACAGCGTGGGCCCACCCCTGAGGGGAAGGGGTATGCTGGCAGCACAGGGCCAAGTGGGCAACTGCCGGTTTGTAAATAGTGCCCTCACGCTGGGCGGAGCGGGGCCGCCCCTGCCATGCCATGCCCCGCCCCATTGCCCCTTGCTGGCCCCTCGCTCTGGGGACTGACCTCCCCGCATCATACTCCATTGCCTCCATGGGGGCCCACAAAAGGTTAATCTGGCCCTGGAGCTGGGCTCTGCTGGGTCCAGTGGCCCCTAGTGGCAGCTAGCAGCAGCCCATTTCTGTGGGGGAAAGGAAATTCTGCAGGCAAATTAATTTCTGCAAAATTCTGCATTGCGCAGTGGTGCAGAATTCCCTCAGCAGTATCTATTCTGTTCTGCCTGAGGGGACAGAGCCTGCCCCCTCCTACCTCCTCAGAAACACCCCAAAGCCCTGCCCCGAGCGTGCCGCAATAGTGAGCAAGAGGGACCAAGTGTCACTCTTTCTCACACGCACAACTGCCCATCCCCCCGGCCCCGGTGGTGATTTATATTTCTACCAGCTGCTCCGGGCACCCAAACCGATCTGCCTGCGCTGACAGGGAGGGGCATGTGACCGCTCTTGCAGCTTCCCCTTGCTTCCCCATCAGAAGTCATTTTTCTGCAGGGAAGCAAAGAAATCTGCGGGGGACATGTATTTTGCGCATGCACAGTGACGTAGAATTCCCCCAGGAGTACCCATTATAAAAGGGACAGGACACACAATTCAGCACACCGGCCTCAAAGACATATGGATCCTTTGGTCTGTCAATACTGCAAGCACCAAACAGTCCTTATAAATATATATTACAGATAAAAAAAATGCCTGTCACACCAAAAGGGACAAAGTAAAAAGTGTGCTGAGATTGCCCAGGAAAATCACGGTGCAGCGGATGTGATTTCTGAGACAAAGTCTACTTAGGTAAACAGTTGCCCCCTAGTGATAAATGTGGTGACTAGTTAAGGCTTGTACAGTAGTTCCACTTGTATGACCCAGTCAAGGCACCTGCACCAGGGAAAGGTACCAAAGCACCCTGTATACCAGTGGATCTCCCCAAACCTCTTGACTTCTTTGGCATCTGCACTAGTTTCTCCTCTGTCTCTACTCATCTCTAATCTGAGTGATGGAGGGTCCTGGCTCTGGATGGCTCTGGAGGACTCTCTAGGAGTTGGTCTGGGCCAAGTAATACTTAGTCCTGCCTTGAGTGCAGGGGATGGGACTAGAAGACCTCTCGAGGTCCCTTCCAGTCCTACCATTCTATGGTTCTAAGGAGGAAAGTTCCCAGCCTTCACGATTCTTCCCATCTCCTGGTACCTGCAGCAAGCCAGGAGTTTACTGCTGGGGGTCCATTACAGGGCTTCTAATGCTGGAGAAAGGGGGGCGTCTAGACAAATGCCCCTTCCTCTCCGGGTCAGCGGGCACCACCGCTTCCCAGGGCCCTTCCATCTGCCCCGCAGCTAGGTCTTTGCCAACAGTGCTTCTATATCGTGATGCCAACTTTTCCCAACCTAGCGCTAAAAATTTCCCAAACCTGGTGAAAAATCCCCAGATAAAGTTTTTTTACAGTGCTTCTATATCCTGGGAAATTACCCAAAACCTGGGAATTTGTGAGCCAAATGTTTCAACTTGGGAAATTGGGAATTTTCATTCACAACGTTTGACTCAAAAATTCCCAGCTTTGGGGAAATTTCCCAGGATATAGAAGCACTGTTTGCCAAGCGCACGGTTCAGTCGCTCAGTAAACGGATCCCCGGGGCTCTGTTCCTGGTTTCACTGCCTCCTCTCCTGCCGCACCCGGGCGGTCCGAGGCCGCTGACCCCAGACACGCCGGCTGGCTGAGCGTTACTTGCAATGACCGGCCCGGCCAGAATTAGCTCTCCCGGGACGCACGGGCAGGAGCCGAGCGCCCGGTGCTCCCAGCCCGGGTTCTGCCTGGGGGGACCCCGCGTGCAGCTGTCAAACCCCACCGGCCCCCGCTGCAAACCTTGCAGCTCCCTGAGGCTCCCCGCGCCCGGCGCGCCCCGGGGCAGCCGCCGGAGAACAGGGCTGCAGCCAGCCCGGGGAGACAGCTCGCCCCCCGCCGCCTCCCGCCCTCTCTCCGCCCTGGTGCAAAACCTGCAGCGGCTTCTCCCCGCTGCAAACAAAAGAGCCGCCCGCGGGGTACAGACCTTTCTCCGCGGCTCCGCCCGGCTGCTCCGCGCAGCCCGCCAGGGCCAGGGCTCCGGCGAGGAGCAGGAGGCGCCGGAGGGGGGCTGGCATGCTGGGCACGGCCCGGGGGTCACTTCTCCTGGGGGCGGCGGCGGGCTGGGTGAAGGGGCATGTCCTCGCCTCGCCTCGGCGCCCCAGGGCCAGCCCGCTCGGGGGGCCGCCTTCACGCCTCCGTGCCCCGGCTGGGGCCAGACCTCGCCCCGGGGCCCCTGGCTGGCACTTGCCGGCTCTGCGTGTGCCCCGGGCTGTCAGCGTGGGCGCCCCGCGCGGTACCCGTCCGCCTCCGGCTGAGAGGGAACAACCCTCCCAGGGTCCCCCCCAAGCTCCCCGCGCCCCAAGCTCCCCGCGCCCCCAACGCCCCGCGGCTCCGGGGGGAATGAGCGTGTCCCGGCCGCTGCTCCCCGCGCACACGGGGCAGGACAAGCGCCGGGAGTGACTCAGACCTTCCCCGCCGAGTCCCCAGCCCCCCCCCGCCGCGGCTCCTTCCCCGGCCCGGCCTCTCGGGCTGGTGCGAGGGAGCCTCCTGGTGGCTTTGCGAAGCACCCGCCGGCGCTCCCCGGGTCTCCCCCGCTCGGCCTCCCTCGCGGAGTCCTTTGCCGGGGCCCGGGGCCTTTCCTTCGGCAGCTGGGCGCTACTACAGGGGGTCCCGAGAGGCCCCGTCAGGGCTGCCCAGAGGATTCAGGGGGCCTGGAGCAAAGCAATTTCGGGGACCCCCTTCCATAAAAAAAAGTTGCAATATTATAGAATACTATATTCTCTTGGGGGCGCCTGGGGCAAATTGCCCCACTTGCCCCCCCTCTGGGCGGCCCTGGGCCCCGTCCCACCCGGAGTACAGGGGGGAGAGGGGGTTGTACTGAGATTTCAGTGTGGTGCCTCCATGGTCCCATTCCAGGGAGGACAGATGGGCGTCCCTCCTGCTGCAGGAGTGAACAGGAACGTGCGGCCCCCGAGATGTATGTGTAACCCCCCAGCAGTCACTGGTTTATAGACCGGCAGGCCAGCCTCAGCTCCCTGGATCTTACATCCTCACGGGAAATCATTTAAAAAAAAACGAGTAAAGACTGAGATACAAAGTAAAGACTTTGTCAAGACTGTCCCTTTAATCCCTGAGGTACACAGCAGACCTTGCTTGAGGGGGGACAGGTGGTTATACACATTGGCCCAGATTCTGAGCTGCCCCTGGGCTATGCTTTGCCCAGGGCAGGAGGGGGGGTAGGGCATCTTTGAGGGGCTATCCAGAGTCTGGGAGTAGCTGCAGACTAGATGCCCCATTGTCAGTTCGAGAAGCCCAACGTCTGCTCCAACTTGTGCCCATCTGCCCACTGCCCAGTGAAGTGTGTTGGTCTTATTCTAACATTCTCCAAGAAGTCTGGCACTTCTGGCTCAAGGTCGCCAGAAATGAGATCTTAGAACTCAAGACAGGATTAATTTAAATAATGCTAACCAGCTTCTCTTCCTCCACCAGTGTGGGGGGAAGGGGGAGCACTGTCTGTCAGATGGTCTGAAAGTATTGGATCTTATTTCTGAGAGTGGGATGAAACCGTCATCCTGTCCCAAGGCTGGGATCCACATCAATATCAGACTGGCACCCAGGAGGTGTGAGTTTAACTCCCTGCTGTGCAGCACATTCTCTAGGTGAGTGACCCAGGGCAAGTTACCCTTACTGTTTGTTTTGTCAATCTAGGGGGTAAACTCTTCGGGGCAGAGACTACATCTTACCATGCATATGTACAGCGCCTTGCACAACAGGGCCCTGGTCTCAGTGGTGGCCTGTTGTATGCTCTCCTGTATTATTATTACTATGCTGAAAGGTACTGGTGACTGCTTAGATCGCAAACATCTTTGAGACTGGGTGTGGACGCACCCTTCAGTTAACGTAACTGGATAAATTAATCACAAGACCTCCCTCCCCCAAGACAAGAAGGGGTTGTGAGTGCACACAGGAGTTTTTGGAATGAGTGGGTAGAGGGCTTTTGCTATGTATTGTTTTGGGTAAGGAGTGTGTGTGTGTGTCTGAGGGAAGGGAGAACACACACACACACGCAGAGCAGATCGGGAGACAGACCGATGGGCAGAAGGAGCAGCTGTAAGCATGGTGTCTGACTGTGGAAGAAACCTGGGGAGAAGTTTTGGGATCGGGGTGAAGCCTGAAAAGAATGCTCTTGGGGCTGTCAGCAAAAGAAGCTGTTTCCTGCTATTTGATCCCTTCTGCGTTCAGAGACACACGACTTTGTACAATTTTAGTAAATAAATAAAGCCGTATCTGAGAAAGACCTGACAGCCACTGATTTCTGCCTCCAGGCCCCCCAACTCTGACTAGCCACGCGGGTCAAAAATGGGCCATGTTATTATGGATGATAAACCCCAGGAAGCCATTCCAGCAGGGGCAGTCCCAATATTTGAGGCTTTGTTTTATTCCTGGCCAATGGGAGCTGCAGAGTCAGCGCTCAGGGCAGGGGCAGCATGCGGAGCCCCCTAACCCTCCCCAGGACCCGCAGGGATGTGCCGGCCGCTTCCAGGAGGGCACGGAGCCAGGGCAGGCAGGGAGCCTGCCTTAGCCCCTCTGCGCTGCTGGGCTTTTAGCAGTCTAAAATCTCCAGTTTGGCTTCAGGAGATCGAGCCCGATTCCGGGAGACTCCCGGCAAAACCAGGAGAGCTGGCAACTCTAGGGAACAGTAAAGTGAATCAGTTATACAATAAGCAGAGGTCTCAGCTCACTGTCTCGTCATTGTTAGGATCAGGCTCTTTACTCTTTCTGCAAACAATAAAGAGGAATAAAATTATGGTTAAAAACCTCACCAAATTTAAAATAATGCGCTAAAGCCCAATAAACGTTCCCGCTATGGGGGCTGATCCTGCAAGGTGCTGAATGCCCTTTGCAAGGAGCAGAGCCACCTCAATGCCCAGGGATGCTCCACGCCTTGCAGCTGCTGGCTCATTCACTGCCTACGCTGAAATTTTCAGTGCTTTGGCCAAAGACAAATTGGAAGTCTTGTAATTTTTGCAAACACTGCCCTTTGCTGTAATACTTAGCCTAAAAGGGAAGAGCATTGTAACTTAGCATTGTATTCTGCATAAAAAATATCCTGTCAACTGTATCTAGATGAAAGGTTAGAAACATCTGAGAACTAGTGAGCACGCAGCTGCGCCATCTCTAAATTTCACAGGGACTTATGCTGGTGAAGCGTAGGACAGGGCTCTCTCCTGCTGCCCCCGCCCCCTCGCTCTGTGGCATGTGCACATCGGACCTGCCCCCACCCCAAATCCCCTGGCCTGTGCCGGGGGCTCTACAGAGCAGAGGTGAGCAGAGAGGGCACACATGAAAGAATTCAATGTACGTGAGCCAGATTTGCTTTCAGCCTGCAGAGTAAATCTGGAGTGACTCCTTTGAAGTCAGTAGTGTAACCCAGTGGCTCTCAACCTTCCCAGACTACTGCACCCCTTTCAGGAGTCTGATTTGCATTGTGTACCCCCAAGTTTCACCTCACTTAGAAACTACTTGCTTACAAAATCAGAGATAAAAGTACAAAAGTGTCACAGTCCACGATTACTGAAGAATTGTTGACTTTCTCATTTTTACCATATAGCTGTAAAATAAACCAATTGGAATAGAAATACAGTACTGTACTTACATTTCAGTGTACAGTATACAGGGCAGTATAAACAAGCCATTATCTGGATGAAAGTTAAGTTTGTACTGACTTGGCTAGTGCTTTTTATGTAACCTGTTGTAAAACCAGGCAAATCTCTAGCTGAGTTGATGTACCCCCCGGAAGACCTCTGTGTACCCCCAGGGGTATGTGTATCCCTGGTTGAGAACCATTGGCTCTGTGTGTTTGCACTAAAACTGGTTACATGCAGGAGGGGTGGGAATGACCAAGTGAAGGCAGCAGATGCATGGTTGGTTATTTGACAATGAGGCAATACACTAAAATATTTTTTAAAGAAGAAATTGAGTGAATCCCTGCTGGACTGGAGCAGGGGCAGGGGCAAAGTCAGTGGTCAGGTGAAGCAGCAGGACTTTGGGTTTGACTGACAGATCCCGTCTGTTAGGAATTAACTTATTGAATCAGACATTCTGGCCTTCTGCACATGGGTGAATTTCCCCCTAATAGCTGATGTTCCAGCAAATGGGAATCGCTGCAAAAACACAATGAATGAGATTTTTGAGCGCACTTAACTTTGGCTCAATTCTGGCTTCAGTGAGGGCAGAATTAGATCTGTGCTGGGCAATTCTGAAAATGCAGCTACTGTTTCATGTTTACTTAAAGAAAAAGATTTAGGATCATTTTGAAACAAATTCAAAATGTTTGCCACACTTTGGCCAAATTTTGTTCTCAGCTACCCCAGGCTAAATGCAGCGTCACGCTGCTCACTTTAAAGGACCTATTTTCAGTTACACTGGGGTTGGATATGTATCTGAGAGCAGAATTAGGCCCCTTTTGCCTTTCTGGTTTTCAGGAATATTGTTTTGAAAATAATACTGATCACATTTTAAGGTACATTTTACAGTGAGCATGACACCTGGTGGGGGAACCAAACAATCACAGTCTGTGTAAGCCTGATCAACAGATGCTTAGGTATAAGGTAAAATACAATATCTATCTATCAAGTAAAGCAATGCTGCTTTAGTGTCACTGATATTTTACAAACCAATCGTGCTAAAAATTTGGAACTAATTATACCCTTAGAAATTCAAACTATGTATTTGGATATCTCTTGAAAAAAATATGGCATTTCTGAAACCCGGGTCACATATTTCTAAACTGTATTAGATGTCCAGTAGCTTTCCCATAAACTTCTCTTTGTGCTACTCTTTTTTTCTTTGTGCCTGTTTGGGTCTTTTATTTGACTGATGACTGAAATGTATGAAAAGGTCCAGAGAAAAAAAAGGAACCACAAGGAGAGATTTTACAACAAGCCTGATAAATGTTTAGCCATAAACAGTTGGATAATTAGACATCTGTTTAAATAAATGTGCCTGATTTCACTAATGTGTCAATTTACAGTCATTTTAACCTTATAATATGAATCACTCGTGTCCAAAAAGCTAACCGAGTGATGGGCACCCTAGAAATATCCAGATAGACATTGGTACGCTCAAGCTATGTCACATGTGAGAGCTCTTTCAGTGCTTGTGTAATATTTTAAAGAATAGCGGGCTTGTGTTTTGGTAAAGAGCCCAATCTGAGGCTGCTCCACACATGGTTACAGGTTCAGTCTAGATAGTTTTTTATCAGGTAGGGTTTCTACCTTTTACACACTATGAGTGAATCAGGCAATGGGAGCTGGATCAGTGGAAGTTGAGGGTGCTTTTCCCTTCACAGGTAGTACTTAGCACTGGGAAGGATTGAACTCTATGGCCCAGATTTTCAAGAGCTCAGATCCCATTTAGGCGTCTAAATAAGGACCAACTTTCCCAGAATAATCCGTCCTCCCCCCCACATTGTGGCCAGTTGTTCAAAAGAGTTCAACACACCTAGTATGCTGAACTCTTTTTAAAAATCTGGCCACAATTGTGTGTGCTGAGTTCTTTTGAAAATTTGCCATAAATCGCTGCTACTGAAATGCGCTGTTTCTGAACTAGAGGAAGACAACTACCCTTTTCCAGAGAGACTACACAGTTGTTTTTTGGGGTGTGCAAGTGCAGAATAACTTCTTCAGTGAACTGCAGAAGGAATCTGAGTTAGGCAGAATATATTTACTTCTGTTGAAATTTGCTGGGTACACACCCCTACTTTGCAGAAAGTGAGATGGGTGATTTAATGGCCAGGCACTTGCTTTTATCGTTCATCCATAATGCAGCATCTCCAGCAGGACAGGCCCTCCTGTGTCCTCCAACAACATCAGGTTGGGATATTGGGTCAGAGCCGACACAGTAGGAAGCATGCCAACCAATGAATCACCAACACCACTGTCTGTAGCACCTGGGTTCTAGTCAGATGTCACTCACCCCAGTATTGAGCAGGCCTAGCCTTGCACAGGCTGGGAAAACTGCTCACAATGGAGTGGTTGACGGTTAATTAAAATCGCCTTTAACAGATATGCTTTGTCATAGATTTGACAAAATTTTTTATGAACTATTGTTTATTTTTTACTAGGAAATCTCCCTCCCCACCTCATTCACAATACAGAAAATGCATATTTACAATTACTTCTGGGGGAATTCTGCACCACTGCACACACACACACAGAATCCATGTCCTCCACAGATTTTTTCTCTCTGCAGAATATAGATTCTGCTGGAGAGGCGGTGCAGTTACACCTTTTGCCCCCCAGCAGCTGCTGTGGCACCAGAAGAGACGGCAGCCAGCTGGTGGAGAGGCTGTATTCCTCACAGCCGGGTCAGGTGAGGAGGCACCCCATGGACAGCACGGGGCACACTTGGATGCTGGGGAGTCAGACTGGGGTTCAGAAAGGCTAGTGTGGGACAGGGTGGGGCGTGGGCTCAGGAGATAGTGGGGTGACAACATTGATCCAGGGGATGAATGGGTTGGGGCTGCAGGGCCACATGGAGACAGGGTGTAGAGGGGTACAGGGCCATGTGGGGACAGGGTAGGGGGCTGCAGGGACACATGGGGACAGGAGGTGCAAGGACACATGGGGACGGGGCAGCTGTGCCTGACTGAATGGGACAGGCTATTGGTCAGCCAGTGTCTGCATGGTAGAGGCTCCCCAACTCCCTAATAATCCCCCCCAAAAAAAACCTGTTCCGTACTTCTCCCACCGACACCCAACAACCCTCCAAGTTCACTCCCAGGCTCCTTCCCTCTCCCTCAGCTCCTCTGTTACCCCCATCTCCCCCAAGCCTTTGTACTGCTTCTGAGGGGTGCAGGAAATATGTTTCTGTATCATAGTTTAAATGAATTATTACTCAAAGTTCTGTATTAATATGCCTAGTAATTAATCTTTTTTGTTGTCTATATTGCTACAGAGATACTTGTATTTTGAAATAAATTACCAAAATAATTGAAACTGGCTTGATTATATTGTGTTATTTTGACAAAATACACAGAATTTTGCAGAATTTTAAAACACTGTGCACCGAATTTTGAAGGTTTTTGGTGCAGAATTTCCCCCAGGAGTATACAATGCTCTCTCTCGCTAACTGTCTAGCCACCTATGGTATTTATGACCAGTCACCATAGTATTTAATCTTTGATAAGAAACATTAGTAGCAATTGTAAACTTTTGTCTCACCATGCAAATTACATTAATATTTAAAGATCTCCTTTGGATTTTCTCTTACACAGACGCATGATATGATCTCGAGAGGCAGCAATCAGGGAAATCTAGTGCAACTGCAAGCAGGCATCCCTATTATGCTGCCATCCAGTTGCTTTACAAAGCAAACGTTAACAAGCACCGAGGGTTAAATATGTGCTGTTTGTTATAATTTTGCATGAGGAAACAAATGGATCTCATGCTGGCTTCAAAAGCATTGGTTAGCCTGACACTGACGACATGTGCAGAGGTGGGGAGAGATCTCGGATCTTTTTGAAGCTTGTGGTAAGGTCTTAATCTCAAAGAACTAGGTATGAACAATGCTGATACAGAACAATCATATAGAAATCACCCTTTCCACTCAGAATCTTCTGATTGCAGGATAGCTAGATTAAACTCTTACCTGAGATGTATTGGAGTTTTATCTTAGTTTTTAATAATACATATTTGAAATCAGTATCAAACTGAAGACACAAAATAAATAGAAACCACGCTTGGAGGAGGAGGTGGGTTGGCACAGGGATGGTTCTTGGTGGGGAACAGGGCCTGTTACACGCTAACCTTTGCTTAGAGCAGCTTGAAGCCTGGCAGGCTGCCTGTGCATTATGCAGAGGCTGCTCCAGCAATATTACCACCCCGTCCATTCTTTAGGATGGGGGAGGAAGGAGCCGTGTGATTCACACCCACAGTTGGGCCCTCAAAGCCTTGGCCCCTCTCCTTTTTGCATGGCAATGTCCCAGAGCCCTATCCAACCCATCTTGCCCCCTGGGTGTTTCATGAGGTTGGCCAAGAATGGGCTCAAGGCAGAGGAGTGAGAGGGCTGGCCCCTTGTTCGCCAGTCAGTGCCAAGCACTGTGCCCTCTGAGTGCCTGTCTCTCCAATAACCCATCCATTCTCACGGAAAGGGGTTCACCAAGGCAAAGCCAGAGGCCTGGGGAACACTAGAATCTGGACAGGCTCATTCTGTGAAGGGAAAAGTCCCCTCTGCCCCAGACCTTTCATATCCCCAGCCAGACCTTTCCTGCAAGCAGCTGGGCTGGGGCCCATTTGAGTGACGGGTTACCAGTGGGATTGTCTTTCTTTACACACTTTTCTTATTTTAAATTCTGTCTCTGTGTGTATGTGAGTGTGTCCCTTTGTGTGTAACCATGTGTTCAGGGGAGTGTGTGTGTGTGTGTGTCCATTTGTGTGTGTGTCATGTGTTGGGGGGAGTGTGTCTGGGTGTGTGTATGTGAGTGTGTCCATTTGTGTGTGTGAGTGTGCCATGTGTTGGGGGGAGTGTGTCTGGGTGTGTGTACGTGAGTGTGTCCATTTGTGGGGGTGAAATTGCCTTTACTATATTCACTGCCTTGCCTTTATTATGCCACCTTTATTATATTCAGCAGTAACACAAGAAACCTACAGGCCTGTATCCTGTAAGACATTGGCTTCAGCAGTTAGCATGAGGCTTGAGGCCTATGAACTTTGGCACAGATAAACGACCCAACGGTCACCCCTAAGTTTTAGAGAACTGGAAGTCAAGTGTAAGCGTCCATAATGACATCAGCCAACCACAGAAACATGAGCTAACAGCAGCTTTTGGAAAGTTTTGGAAAGAACATCCAACCATAAGAGTGCCGTGGCAATGAGCTGACGTATATGATAATGAGTTGAAATCATTAATATACTAACCTAAAAAAGTAGGACACCTCAGCATTAGTAGATCGAGGAAATACAAATAGGGAAGAGGGGGGAATCCCTATTGAATATGCATTAGACATAGTGGCGTCAGTGTAACACTTTATACAAGTTGCATCCCAGCCTAGGGGTGGTAGGACAGAGAGATGTAGTCCTTGGGAGGGGCCAGAATGCTGGCCACTGATGAAGATGAGGAAGGTGACGGTGATGAGGAAGATAATGGCTAGCATTGCAGGTTGTTCTGGAAGGGATGGTGTGAGCATGGATGTTCAGATGTACTTTCTGTATTATCTCTATCCACCTTCCGGAGACAGAGTGAGTGTGACTGTGCTACAAGGAAATAGGGAAGAGTTCCCATAGTGTGAGTGTGCCCACCTGTGCCCATCGGGTTCCCAGCTACACAGTCATTTCAATAATACTGGGCCTGCTCTTGGGACAAGAACTTGTCAACCCTCCAAGGGATAACTGGAGTGCTTAAGTAATCAATATAATTAATACATAATCCATAGATCAGGCATCAGAGCTTGTGTTGGGGGGAGTGTGTGTGTGTGTAGGTGGGTGAATCCCTCTGTGTGTGAGGGTGTGACAGTGTGTTGGGGCAGCATGTGTGTTGGGGGGAGTGTCTGACCCTTGTCCCTGTGACCCAGCCGCACACACATGTGGGGCTGGACAGCACCCGGGCTTCATTGGCGGTAATACGAGGCTCAGGCCCTTTTGGAAACTGCCGGGTGGGTTTGTTTTCCTCCAGCCGGCGGGAAGTGGCCTCTGGCCGGGGCGCGGAGTGACCCAGGGTTGCGCTGGGAAGGGGAGAAGCAGACCCCTAGGAACGGGTTTTTAATCCCTTGCTGATGGTCTCCAGCGGGTGACCCCAGGCCAGCCAGCGAGCAGCGGGAACCTCCTCACACGCTCCAACACGGCAAGGGGCAGCGCCCTGACCAGATCCCGTAGGAAACAGCCCTGCCCCTGGACGCGGCGGGTCTCCTCTAGGGCCCGTGCAGGGCAGCGCCCCACACCCTAGTCCCTGCTCCAGCCCGGCGCTGGCAGACTGACTCACCTCCCTTCCCCTTGGAGGAGCCGAGCCATCAGCCAAGCGCAGCAACTGTGCTGGGCTCCCCGGAGCCGGGCGGCGAGCCGCCTCCCTGGAGAGCCGCCCGCAGGGGCCAGGCTCAGCACCGCGGACAGCTCCGTGCGACCCAGGCGGCAAAGGCGGCGAGGGACGGGCCAGCCCGCCCTCCTTGCCCGCAGCCTGGCACCTGCGGCCAATCGCCGGGGCCAGGGGAGGCGCCTCCGTGGCTGCTCCCCCGATAAAAGCACCTCGCAGCCGGCCACCAGCCAGCCGGGGTCCTCCGTCCTGGCCGCGGGCCCCTGCGCCCAGCCTTGCGCTCGGACCGGCCCCTCCCCCGCAGCGGCCGGACTCACCCCAGGCCCTGCGAGGGACCCGGGGCCGGGGGGCGACCCCGGCTGCAGCCCGTCTAGGCTGCGCCCCCCACCCGCCCGCCCGCGCTCCCTCCCAGAGCCCCGGCGGGCGAGGCCATGTTCCCAGCCCGCGGCGGGGCGGCCTGGCTGGACCGGGGCCCCGCCAACGCGTCCGGCGGGCGCCCGAACACCTCGGCCTGGGAGCGGCCGAGCTTCCGCACCCTGCAGGAGATGGCGGTGCCGGCCCGCGCCGCCCTGGCGCTGCGGATCCTGATCGCCGCCGTCTACCTGGGCGTGTGCGCCCTGGGCGCGGTGGGCAACCTGCTGGTGCTGCTGCTGCTGCGGGGGCGGCCGCGGCGCCCCCGCTCCAGCCTCGACGCCTTCGTGCGCAACCTGGCGGCCACCGACCTGCAGTTCGCGCTGACCCTGCCCTTCTGGGCCGCCGACACGGCGCTGGATTTCAGCTGGCCCTTCGGGGGCCCGCTCTGCACCCTGGTGCTCTCCGCCACCGTGCTCAACATGTACGCCAGCGCCTTCTTCCTCACCGCCCTCAGCGTGGCCCGCTACCGCTCCGTGGCCTCGGCCCTGCGGCGCCCCAGCGGCCGCCTGCGCCCCGGCTCCGTGCGCTGCCTCTGCGCGCTCCTCTGGGCCGCCGCCTGCCTGGCCACCCTGCCCGCCGCCCTCTTCTCCGCCGTGCGCCGCGTGGCCGGCGAGCCGCTCTGCCTGCTGCGCTTCCCCGAGGGCCGGGACTGGCTGGCCCTCTACCACCTGCAGAAGATCCTCCTGGGCTTCGTGCTGCCCCTGGCCACCCTGGGCCTCTGCTACCTGCTGCTGCTGCGCCGCCTGGGCAGCGCCCGGCCCCGGGGCTCCCGGGTCACCCGCGCCGTCACCATCGCTGTGCTGGCCTTCTTCCTCTGCTGGATGCCCAACCAGGCCCTCACCCTCTGGGGCGTGCTGGTGAAGCTGGGCGCCCTGCCCTGGGACAGAGCCTACTACCTGGTGCACGCCTACCTCTTCCCCGTCACCGTGTGCCTGGCGCACGCCAACAGCGGCCTCAACCCCCTGTTGTACTGCCTGCTGCGCCCCGAGTTCCGCCAGCGGCTCCGGGAGCTGTGCTGGGGCCGCGGGAGGATGGGAGCCAGGGCGCGGAGCCTTGGCACCGGGTGACCCTTCCTTCATTCCCCAACACCCTCGGGGGAGCGGCTGCGGCAGCCCCCGGGAAGGCGCATTGGACCCACCTTGGAAGCCAGGCTTCCAGGGCAGCTCCAGGAGACGCGGTGCTGACCTGACGACTCTTGGCATGGACCCAGGCCCCGCGGCGCAGCCCCCGTGCGCTCCCGGGCCCGAGCCCTTCGGCTGCAGGCCAAAGGAGATCCAAAAGTTCCTGCAAACTCCGCCGGCTCGGTGCATTTCCCGCGGGCACCGGCGCAGAGTAAAGAAAGGAAGGGGGGACGTGGTTCGTTCGCTGCGGGCAGAAGGGGATTTACAGTTACAGCTTGCACGGACCTCGGGCAGGCACCGCCCCTGGTACTATCAGAGCCAGGTGTGCAGCATGCGGGTGCTGTCGGTTAGCAATAGGATTGGCGGCGCATTTCCAGGCAACTGCAATGTGCTTCTAGGAGCGCCAGCCGCCCAGGGTGACTGCAAAGGACAAAGCTCCCCTAGAAATGAACTCCCCCGCGCACCATTTCTAGCGAAGAAGGTGGAAAAGGTGCGCGTGAACTGGGCTTTGATAACGTGGGGTGACATCATCATGCGCCACGCATAAAACTGTATTTGTCTCCTCAGCTCCAAAGCCAGGCTGAACAGGTGTGAGCATGGTGAGCTCACTCTTCCCTGGCAAAGAGAGACGCCAATAGGGGATCTCCCCCTTAATCTGGAGGGGTGGCTGGATTTGCTTCAGCGCAGCATGGCACCTTTTCTCTGCTATGGGCACAGTGCGAGCACAGTGGGTACAAAGGCTTCATTGGCATCCCAAATACAAAACGTGTTGTCTTAAATGTGAGTCTTCACATGAATCATTGTAAAGTGCATATTTATTTGTAGGCGTTATTTTGCTCTGTGTGGCAAGCTGAAGTCAGCAACATGACAGCTCAACCTCAGAGCGAGCCGTTTACACTGTATTAGTCCTAGGATTTGTTTGTATTTCATTGGTATTACTGCAGTACTTAGGAGCTCTAGCCATGGATCAGGCACCGTATAAACACCGAACAAGGACAGTCTCTGCCCCAAAGAGCTTCCCGGCTTGGCAAACTGACATCAGCTCCACCAGAATCTTTAATTTTTAGAAGGGTTTTACTTTAAAAGATGACTTATAAACTTTCCCACTGGCCTAAGAAAATGGAGATAATTTTATCACAGAAGGGCAGCAAAGTATGAACTATTTTTAAAGTGGTTCTTTAGGCTTGATGTGTACAAAAACATGAATGACCTGTAAATAGCCAGACCCATGTGCCATTCTTACAAGCTGCTTCTTGTGCTAGTTAATGAAGGCACAACACTAAACTGCTAATAAAAAGCTGCTTTTTAAAATTATCTGCTCCCCAAATTGTTTGTTTTAGATCAACTTGAATGTGTTTATTTTGTATTTGTGGAATCACAGGGCTGAATCCTGCCCTGGCCTGCACAGTGCATCCTGCATCCTGGGTGTTGTTCAGAGCCTGGATTCATAGAATTCAGGGCCAGAAGGGACTACAAGGTCATCCAGTCTGACTTCCTGTATTTCGCAGGCCACCAACCCCACCCAGCACCCGCATGCTAAGCCCAACTATTGAAAGGAGACCAAAGTCTTACAAGCACTGGAGACTAGACTATTATCTGCCAGAGGCCGAGAACTACGAGGCCCTGAGTGGCTGAGGCCCCTGCAGTGACGGAAATAATTCAGTGAGATACACCCTGTTAATCCTGGCAAGTGACCCACACCCACACGCTGCAGAGGAAGGCAAAAAATCCCCAAGGTCATTGCCAGTCTGACCTGGAGGAAAATTCCTTCCTGACCCCACATATGGTGATCAGTTAGACCCTGAGCCTGTGAGCAAGAACCAGCCAGCCATGCACCTGAGAGAGAGAATGCTCTGTGCCAACTCAGAGCCCTGGTCCTCCTCATCCAATGTCCCATCTCCAGCTGTGGCCATCCCTGATGCTTCAGAGGAAGAAGATAAAAACCCCTGCCAGAATACATTGGGGGAGAAAAACACTGGGGCTGAAATTAGGGTGACCAGACATCCCGATAAAATCGGGACCATCCCAATTTTTCGGTGTTTGTCCCGCATCCCAACCGATCTCTGGTCGGGACGCTATTTGTCCCGATATTTCGCTCCGCCGACAGGTTTTTTTGGTTTTTGGGGGTTTTTTGCTCCGCTGGCAGCACTCGGCTTTCAACCCATAATAGATTATTGCCAAATTCTAGAAATCAGCCCCCTGGCTAAGTAAGCAGCTCGTGCAATCAGGCAAATGAGCACCAAAGCCATGGCACAATGCACACTGGGTTGGATTAGGTCCCCAAGGTGAAAGGTTAAGAGGAATGCTCAACTCCAGCATGCATGTATGCTAGGGAAGGGGATGGGGAGGAGGAAAACTCAGCATGTTTTCACAGGGTTTTGGACTTGTGAGTCATCCATAAGCAGACCCCTTGCCAACCTCCCTAACCTGCCCTCTGGCTTGCTGGGTTCCAGTTCCTTAGCGAAGGCTTTTGTAGCGATGGGAGAGGAGCTCTGCAGGGAGGCTCAGCCTGGAGACCAGCATTGCACAGTGCAGATATAGAGAAAAATGGATCCCTTTCCTCTAGAGCTGCTATCTTGGATCTACTGCTGGAACTGATTTTTTTTACTAGGTTCATTAGTCTTTGTATATTTTGACATCACTGGGCTCTCTGGGCAGCAGGAGCAGGTTAGCACTGAATAAGATATCGAGTATCAGGGGATAGCCATGTTAGTCTGTATCCATTGAAACAACAAGGAGTCCGGTGGCACCTTAAAGACTAACAGATTTATTTTGGCATAAGCTTTGCATGCATCTGAAGAAGTGAGGTTTTTACCCACGAAAGCTTATGCCTAAATAAATCTGTTAGTCTTTAAGGTGCCACCAGACTCCTTGTTGTTACTGTATAAGATGGTCCCTCAAAATGGGCTGAATAGCTGACTAAGGGCAAGGGGAAGAGGAAGTTTTCCCAGTGAGATGTTATCTGGCAAAACTGTATGGTATGTACCCAGTCTGCAACCTGCACACTGCTACCACTATTCTGGCCCACACAGCCAGCAACACCTGAATAGTTCATCTCTTAAGGTATTTACATTTTGGCTTCATTTTTTTAATGTTTATTGGAAATATTTAAAATATGAAGCACATCAACATACACCTGTGTAGAAGAGGCTTAATACTAGAGATCATTGGCACAAATTAAAGTCGCCCCAGGATTGCAAATCTGGCAACCTTTAAAAAACAGTGTTTAGGTGAGGGCCGGGCACATACACTCTATACTCACTAACCCATTGGTGTGGACTTCACAGTCACAGAATGTGCCTGTGCTTGTGAATGGTCAAACCAGTCCCCTGGCCCCTACATCTTATTGTCTAACAGTACTGATCTCAAACTGGTGCTGGTTAATACATGAAAAATCTGATCCTAGCTCACCCCATGTTAGAAATCCAAATACTCCTTTTAATCCAATGAATGTAAAAATAATAACAAAAGCAGAAGTGCAGATGTATTTTGGGAGCAAAGGGATACACAGGGTGAACACAAAGTTTGGACCTAATTTGCAATTTCTCATGATTGATTATGAATGCAAGTCTTCAGTTTCTGAGGCACCAGAGGGACTTTTGTGTCTGAAACTGGGAACTCTTCAGCACCTGAAGCCTAGCACTCCTCTGACAGTGTGCTAGGTCAGTGCAGACAGACGAGCATCTGACTCACTCAGAGATGGATCAATTGAAGCTTAGTTTCGTACATCCTGCTGTTCGGAAGGAGTGTTTCAGCGTGGACTGTTTTTAAGAGGAAACCCTCGTCTGTCGTGCTGTGTGAAGCAGGCTGGCGATTATGCCGTCAAGGCTGTGTAACAAACCAGCAGTATTTTGGCCCCGGTGCCCCGGGCATTTTCAATGAGTGACTGTTCCTAGGAGAGCTGAAGACGGGCAGCTCCGGAACAGCGCCATGTGTTGGCAGAGCCTCTGACAGTGCCGACATAGGGTGACCAGATAGAAAGTGTGAAAAATCAGGACAGGGGGTGGGGGGGTAATAGGAGCCTATATAAGAAAAATGCCCAAATATCGTGATTGTCCCTATAAAATCAGGACATCTGGTCACCCTAGTGCTGAGAGATGAGCGGGGCCGTTCTCCGGAACCCACCCCATGGGAATGGCGCTCTCCAGGCCAGGCAGCGCCCGGCAACAGCAGCCCTTGGCCCCCGCCCGGGGAGAGCTCCCGGCCCGGCCCGTCACTGCGCCGCACGGAGGCTTGCAGCCAGCCACGGGAGGGCGCCGGCATTGCAGCCGGAGACGCAGGGCAGCAAAAGGCAACATGTTCCCGTTGTACAAATGCGCGGACCTGGCTTTATGTAACAGCCTAAAGCTCCTGCCCTGCCTTCCCCAAATCCGCCTGGGGCAGTAGCGCAGGATGCAGCTGAGGGAACACAGCCCAGACGGGGACACAGTGTGAATTGGAGAAAAAAGCAAATAGGCTCCACAGCGCCCGGCTAGCTCAGTCGGTAGAGCATGGGACTCTTAATCCCAGGGTCGTGGGTTCGAGCCCCACGTTGGGCGTGAGGTTTTTCTTTTCCTCTCACCGGTGACCCGATTAAATACAACCCCCGCGGGTTCAAGGCCTGGGCTCGGCCTCGGCTCCAGCTCGCGTTGTTAACGGGAACACGGACCGTGCAAGGCAGGCGCTGTTGTGAACACTGGTGCAGCCGGGCGAAGGCCCCCCCCCCGCGCACCGGGCGCACGAGCAGCGGGGGCTGCAAGCCAGGAGCCGGAGCAGTGCCGGACCCATGCGCACCTCCCTGGAGCAGGGCAGGCCAGACAGCCCCGGCCGAGGGCTGGCCCCTGGGGGCCGCTGGCCACAGGATCTCCTGCCCGGGGAGGCGCTGGCTGTGTAATGCCAGCGATGCCCGCCCGTGGCGCGGGGCTCAGCCCGCACCGGACTACAAATCCCAGCATGCCGAGCGCGGCGGCGCGCATGCGTGGGGCTGGCCGTTATAATGCGGCGGAGCTGGCGAGGCCCCGCTGGGAGGGGCGGGGTGGGAGGAGGGAGAGTCACTTATAAATGGCGCCCAAGCAGGACCCCAAGCCCAAATTCCAGGAGGGTGAGTGCGGGCCGGGGCCGCGGCTCCCCGGGGCTGGGCGGGGTGCGGGCCCGGAGATCTGTGTGCAGCGGGAGGCCGGCTGGGCTGTGGGGGGGCCTGGGGGGCGGGTAGGCCCCTGGGGCTGGCGGGGGCAGGGGGAGGCTGCCTGGCTGGGCTGGGGGTGATGGGTGGGCTGTGGGGTGGGGCTGGCTGGGCTGGGGGGTGCAGTGGGGGAGGGGGAGGCTGGCTGGGTTGTGGGTGTAGGGGGAGGCTGGCTGGGGGAGGCTGGGTGGGGTGCGGGGGTAGGCTGGGTGGGGTGGGGGTGCAGTGGGGGAGGCTGGGTGGGGTGGGGGTGCAGTGGGGGAGGCTGGGTGCAGTGGGGGAGCTTGGGGGAGGCTGGGTGGGCTGGGGGTGCAGTGGGGGAGGCTGGGTGGGTTGGCTGGGGGGGGTGTGGCTGGTGGGGATCCTGCAGCCAATCCATGCTGTAGTATTGCACAGAGCTCTGGGTGCGTCTGACCTGGAGAAGGCCCTTTTTAATCTTCTGGCTGCAGTTTATTTTTCTAACGCCGGGGGGGCTAAAAGGAAATGATGGTTCTCTTAAAAAAAACAAAACAAACCCATCAACCAACTGCTGCAGTTGTAGGGGAGGCCACTCTCTCTCTCTCTGCTTTGTACCGCTTGTATGCACTTTGTATCTGAGACTACTGATTTGTGGACTGTGGGGCTGAAATACAGCCTCCAAGGCCAGTTATGACCCATGGAGACAACACATCCTAGCAGGTGATGATGATGAATCTGAGTGGCCTTGCAGCATGGATCAAGGTGGACGGTTTCCTGCTGGAAGCAGTCTCCTCCAGAAGGGTAGTTGCAGTATGTGTACTCCATTTTACAGAGAGCTTGCAGCTCCTTGGCAATCCTTCAACGAGGCCTTTAGCTATGCAGGATTTGGGCTCCATGACGTAATGGTACCTGAGGGCACAGAGGACCTTGAGGATGTTAAAGCTCCCTGGATCAGAGAAAGGGTTAGGAAATGAGTGTTTGGTTTTTTTCATACTTCTCAACACTCTCAGCTCACGTGTGAGACTCTGGACTTTTTCCTTTACTCAAAATATGCTTGATTTTTGTTTTTCTCATAGGTGTGTATCAAAGCACTCCCATGGACATCGGTGGGCATTTAAGCCATTGAAAGATTTTTTTTTTAGTAGGACTGTCAAGATTTTCCCTTCTTGAGGTTGAGAAGTATGTTTACTTTGTTACTTAAAATATCTTTATAAGATAGCCCAATTAGGGATCTTGAATCTTGCCTTATGACATAGTCTTTATAAGTATGGCTTAAGGATATTGTAAAATACCGTATGCTGATTACCGTGACACTGCTATAGCTATGGTGGTTTCTGTTCATAACAGAACCCCTGTTTTTTGAGGCATTTAATGTTTTAGGGCATGTCTACACTACAAAATTAAGTCGACCTAACTTACGTCGGCGTACAGTTGCTGCAGTAATTGCATCGCTTGTGCATATCTACACTTTGCTCTTTCTGTCAGTGGTGCATGTCCTCACCAGGAGCGCTTGTACTGATTGTACTGTCAGTGTGGGGGATTGTGTGATGGCTTCTGAAAGCCAGTAACAGTCAATATAAGCAACACAGGGTCTACACTGACACTGCATTGACTTAACTACATCAACATTGGCTCTGTTCCTCTCATGGAGGTGGAGTTAAGTTGGCGTAGCAGGGCAGTTATGTTGTTGGGAGCGAAATGTTAGTGTAGACACTTATATAGTTAGGTCAACATAGGTCAGCTTATCTCTGTAGCGTAGACCAGGCCTTAATTCTCATCAGGCTGAAACATGACATACACATTTCCATGAAAGATTCAACTTACTCCATAAAATCTGGTTTAAAAATAGGTGGCAGTTTTAGAATAGACAAATGACAACTGTTGGGGTATATTAAGCTTTGTTGGCTTTGGAGATGAATTTTGCACAACACTGAATTCTATCCTTAGAGCTATTGCAAAAGAAACATAACCTGGCCAGTTAATAACAGTAACTTTGGAAAAACCATAATTATACAGGCTCTGTAGTCATTTCTCTAAAACGGGGGTGGCCAAGCTTACTGGTCCTCCGAGCCGCATACAACAATCTTCAGAAGTTTGAGAGACGGGGCATGCCTGCTGGGAGCCAGGGTTTGGGGCTTCAGCCCCACTCCTACTGAAGCCCCAAGCCCTGGCAGGTGTGCCCTGCAGGTCTGAAGCCCCAAGACCCCGCCTTCCCACTGGACAGAAGCCCCTACCCCACTGCAAGACAGCCCTGGGCAGCGAGGCTCAGGTTACAGGACTCCTGCCCAGGGCTGAAATCCTTGGGGTTTGGCTTTGGCCTCCCGTGGGGCTTGGGTGGACTCAGGCTTCGGTCCCCCTCCTGGGGTCGTGTAGTAGTTTTTGTTGTCAGAAGGGGGTCACGGTGCAATGAAGTTTGAGAACCGCTGCTCTAGTTTATCTGTAGACGGAATCCTGGTGGGGATGGTGAGAGGGGAGAGTTCTCTTTAGCTTTTTAGAATGGATTCACTAGGATTTAAGAAAATGAAATATTTTATTGATATTTAAATGTGTAATCTGAAAGACTGGTAGGTTTTTTAAATGCACAGATCAAGGTGTATTTGTATAGGAAAGAGAAGTATCGTAAGTCCCGATGTTGTGAATTTCTAGTGTAGTGTATATAATATGCCACATTTTTATTTTAGCTTTAGAAAAGCTGACACCAAGTGATCTTTAAGAATTTCCCCTGGATTTAGCAGTATTTATTTACCACTTTTTAAAAAGCAGATTTATCTTGCAAAGTTGTCTTTTGCATTGTATCTTGTCCATTCTGGATCCTGATCCAGCAAGTGGCATTTTATTGAAACCTCGTTGAAGTCAATGGAAAGACTTCACTTGGAGTTGGATCAGGTTGTTAATGTATATATTAGAATCCCATGGACTACATGAGACCTTCCACATGTGAAATTAATGCAGCATTAAGCATTTAAGCCCCAATCCTGCAAGGTGTGTGGGGTTTTTTTGTTTTGGCTTATCTGGAGCCCAATGGAAGCCAAGATTGTGCCATGTGGGCAGAACTTGCAGGCTCTGGACAGCAGCATGGACTGACCAGCTCTAGCTTGGAAACTAGGAGCAGCGTTACTAAGCAACAAAACCACTTGGCATAGTTTGGCATCCAAGAATGTTGACAAAGCATGCCTGGTTCTCTCTTGAGAGCCATTTTGCGCCCCCCCCCCAAAAGGCTCCATTCAAAAATGTCTGATTTTTTGTTTTGTTTTTGTTTTTAGGAGAGCTGAATAAATAAAGGAGGTGTCTCACTGTAGTGCGCCTTGTTGTGTCTATATACTCAAAAATAACAGGAGTACTTGTGGCACCTTAGAGACTAACAAATTTATTAGAGCATTCTTTTGGTATGATGTCCATCTGCTTGCATTTGGAAAGGAAGATGATGTCTGTCTGTATCTGTACGAGTTTTTTCAGACAGACAGACAGACATCATCTTCCTTTCCAAATGCAAGCAGATGGACATCATACCAAAAATGCTCTAATAAATTTGTTAGTCTCTAAGGTGCCACAAGTACTCCTGTTATTTTTGCGGATACAGACTAACACGGCTGCTACTCTGAAACCTGTCTATATACTGTAGAGATATGATTTGGAGTTATTTTGATCTAAGCTAGTGTTGGGGAAGGCTATGGTAAATTTCTTTCTAATGTGTGTTCTTTGAGTGTGACCTGTGGTTGTGGGGGAGGAGGTTTGTCAAACTTTCTGATTTCTCAGTACTGGGTGTCTTGCAGAAATAGTGCTACAGAATGTTCTTGGTCTGTATTTATGTAAAGAGCCTAACTCCTCTTAAACATAGGCAAAATGTTCATTTTTAAGAACAAGTAAACGAGGCTTGTTTTCCAGCAGTGTTAAACAGTGCAAAATAGAGGTGAAATAGTGTAGTTATTTTTAAATAGCTATTCTACATGCTGAGTAACTGGTTTTAAGATTAAATATTTATAATGGAAAACACATTTTAATAAAAATACACAAGAGACTTTTAAGTGGGTACTTCCTCTGTGCAAAATATTTTTTAAGCTGGTGTCTGGTGTCAAACCAGTCTTGGCAAGCCACTTTCATACAGATTTTTTTTTTTTCTTAACATAACTCTGTACAGAAACTGTTTTATCTTGAATTTGCTTTCTTGTAAGTGTATCTTTTTTCTGACCCACTGTGGGCATGAAATCCCGCTGATTAGCATTTACAGTGAACTCTCCAAATCTCTCTTATCCTACTGCTGTATTGAATCTGGTAATAAAGTATTAATTGGAAAAGCGGTTTAGTAAATTGATCATTAAATATTTGGTGCAGTTAAAGGATTATTAAAACCAGCTTACTCTGTAGGCATAAAGGAATGGCAAACAAAGCTAGAAATGGCCTTCTTGCAAAAGGAAGGGAATGTAGGGTACTCAATAGTGGACTGTAACCCAGTAAGTTATTGATACGGCTTAATTATTTTGGTATGCAGAACCGGTCACCAGTGTAAAGGGTGTGACCTTTATTATAAGGGAGTACTGTACAGGAGGAAACATCTGCCCTCTGAGAGCTTATGTGAGATAAATTAGACTTCCACTTTATAAACAACTGCATAATATGGATCTTATAGCAGCTGAAATCCTGATTGTCAAACAATCTGTTCAAAAGTGAAACAGCCTCTTCCCCCTGCAATGCCCTCATTCAGCTGTACTTTTTTTTTTTTTGCTCCTTTGGGGAGGGGAAGAACCTGATGTCATTATATCTGGTTTTCTTTAGTTTGTTTTTGCAATAGAAATGTCAGGTCCTGAGTTTCCTCCAGGAAAAGGAAAACTCTTTTATTTAAATATTAGGCGTCTATTGCACCATAATTTTAAAATGAGACGTAGGTTGGCTGGCTTGATAAGAGAGCATCATGTTCCCTTTCTCAAAACAAAATGAAACCGAGCCCTCTAAAAGAATCTAAGTCTGTTGCAACAAGACTGACCTCTTTCTGCTGTGCTATTTACCGCTTGTACATTCAGGTTGAAATTCAGTCCACTCATGTAAAGCCAGAGTATTAGCGCTCTATCCAGTTAGAATGCAGAGAGGCTAGACAGGTAGAATCCAGCCCAGAACCAGGGTATAGGGCTGCTGTGCCACTCCCTCAAAGCTGTTGCCCCAGGCTATGGGCTGGAATAGAGAGAGGGTTCTGTGCCATTTGCATCCATTCTGTATCTGCATCAACAGATGTCTGGGGCAGCCCAGCCCATACAGCGTCGCCTTCAGTGCCAGCCTGTGCAGAGGTTGTGCAGAAGTCCTTCTTGCAGAGCACAGGGGATATGCAGGCACCCCCTGCTCAGCAGGCAACCCCTTTGCACATCCCCAATGTGGGGCTTAAATGGTGCGGAGAGCCTTGAGCTAACCCTCCACTCATCTTCTATTTTATAAGCAGGTGCTTTTTGAAGTGATTGCTTTCTAGTTTGACAGTGTGTAGGTAATATGCTGCCCCTGGGCAGTCTCCTAGCACAGCACTCTTAGTGGCGTTTGGTTTCCTGTGTTCTTTTGTAAAATGCATGTATTCGTATGCAGTATTGTTTGTCAATATGACTAATCAGATGGCTATTTGCAAACTTTTCCAGGTGAACGAGTGCTGTGTTTTCATGGACCTCTCCTTTATGAAGCAAAGGTATGTCTGGGTTCTCATTTTTGCAGATGACAGCAAAAAATAACGTTTACATAATGAACACAAGAATTGAATGGATTAAAGTAGCCTATTGGCTAAGTACTAGATTGGATTGAGTCAAGAATTCAAGCGAAACTGAGGAGAGAACCGATGAAAAGAAAATACTATCAAATTACTTTGCTTTTTGTAAGAAACCTGCAGTTTTACAAACTGTGAAGCACATACATTTGTTGCATATTGATATTTAGATTAAAAACTTGGAAGATAAAGGTGTAATGGTAGTAAGTGGGAATTTGAAGCAGTATGACTGACCCTGTCAGTGGACCTAGGCATGTGTGTAAAAACATGAAAAGATTTCACCAAATGTGAAATGGAATATACATCATGTAGACTCCTACTAGAATTCTGCTATTTCTAAATATGCTCTCGGATTCTAAGGAGTGTGTGTATGTATTAATATATTACAAAATAACAAATTGAAAATTGGTTTGGCTTCCAGTTTGGCCTCCCGTTCATCATGAATATCATCTCTTAATACTTGTATCTATCAGTTGTTAGATACAACACTGAATTGTCTTAGGTCACTGAAGCCCCCTCTGTACACTTACCATGTTTCTAGTAAGATCGATTTCTAAGAGAAATTTTCTAGGCTCTAAGGTTGCTTGTAAATCTGTGTAGGTGGGGTCAAAATGATACCTAATTGCTCCAAGGGAGAATGAATAAAAAAGCTCTGTCTTGTACTAGGACAAAATGAGGTGTGGTGGGAGAGGTTTAAAAGGATATTCTAAGGCAGAGCAGGACTACAACATGGTTTACGCAGTGAGATTACTCATATTCCAAATGTTTTCTACCCTTTTTTTTTATGGGTGGATGTGGGTGAGGAGCCAATTCTCCTCAATACGTACCAGATCTACAGAAGTAGTCAAAACCCAGTTTATACTACTGCTGTTGAATTAAATCATAGTGTGACTTATGTTCATACTACTCCTATTTTTAAAATGTGTTATGTGGTTGTTAGAGAACAGTGCTGATCCTGCTAAAGATGGGGCTAGAGAAAGGGAGGCTTGTCATTGTCATTCTGTCTTATGTATTCCGTTCAGATAGGTTCAGGATTTGGTTTACAGAGACCTCAGCCTGCTTAGTACCATGACGCAAACACCATTACAAATCCTTTTAATCTTTTATTGAAGATACAGAAAAAGAAGGAACAATAATTAAAGCATTTGAATTATAAAGCCTTAAATAAGGCTTTCATTTGAACATCCCTTGCTCCTTTTCCCTTTAGAAAGAAAAATGCTCTTGTTTGACAGTCCTAGATGGAGTTAAAGATGCTAATAACTGTCCTTTTGGGGGGGAAAGAGAAGACGTTAGTTGAGATGGTGGTTGTTTAAAGTCTGATTCTGCTTCCTAGAAGACGAGAAGAACACACAAGAGAGGAGAGATAGAAAATGCAGTTTCTGTCTCTGGTGCCTGATGTCACTTGCAACCTCACTGTTGGCAAAACAGGCAGAATATGTGGTTTTATCAGCCACTCTTGAGACCTGGCAGATTTTTACCATTATGGGCTGGTTAGGGCTGCATTTACTGTCTTTTCGGTCACAGGCTCACAGTAATGATGCAAAAGATGCAGTCTTTGCTGGCTAACCAGACTCTTATTGAACAGAAGTTAAAAGAAGAGGGATAGGAAAGAGAAGGAATAAGGTAGGGAAAGAAGAACACGGGGTGGGGTGGAGGAAGAGACGAAGTCTGACACATTAGATGGTGGTTGAGATTCACCTGGAGCCAGTGGAGGTGGCAATGTCACCTGGATCCCTCTCTTGGCCTGGGCTGGTCAGGATGCCATCAAGATGCTAAATGCCCAACAATGTCACAGTGGATTCCAGGGTCCCAGGAGCCTGTGGGAGTAGCAGCCATGATGGTGATGCTCGCTCCTTCCCTTCTTTCAGTCAGCAGTTGTTGCACTCGTCCTCAAATTATCCCCAAAACTCTGGATTTTTTTAAGGGCCCCAAAGATAGTGATGGGTGGAATAACTCCTCCCTTTGTTATTTTGTCCCCCAACAGGCCTAATTTCAGACACCAATTTTAGGTTCCACGCTTCTCTTGTTTACCAGTCATGAGCTTAACACAGTCCTGGAGTTAGATCAGGAGGCTGCTTTGATTGGACTAATTCAGTCTGTCTTCCTTTTGCACCTTTTCCCATCGACATTTATCGTTCTATGTGACTGGAACACTTTGTAAACATTTATCCACTTTCCCACAGTTGAGCTCACAATTAAGGTGAATTTCTAAGCCCAGTTATTACAGCAGGTTCAACTGTTTGCAATGCCATGGTAGCTTAGCGCTAGTGTGGCATGGCTTTACAGACTCTTTCTGTTGACCTTAATGAGAGTTGAGGCGCCTATCACTCTGTGGGAGGCATTAGCACATCACGAGATTGTGTCCTAATGCTGATGCATGACTATTATGCTAATTTGAGCTTCATTAGGAATGCAGAGGCTAAATAAAATCCATGTTTATCAGACAAGACAAAATTGGAACTGAGACCAATTTTATTTCTCAACAGTCTGAGGGGTGGCTATAGATGCTAGATTAAATTTAAAACAAACTTGATTGACAGTGTCCTCATAAAAATCGGAATGAGAATGTGTTAATCTCAGGAACTAAGCATTAGGCTTTGATACTAAAAGAACATGTACGTGTTTCATATGCAAGTCTGAGTTTGCTACATTTATTAATTTTTTTAAACCATTTGGTTTGTGTCTTCACCTGATGCCATTGTGTGCAGTGTCATCTGACTATTTAAAAGTTCTGTCCCTGATCTGTTTGATACTGGCTAGAACTCTGTTTTCCTCTTGAACCAAGAAGGAGTTGTAGGCATATTGGTTGGGGGATTTTGTAGAAGTTTTCTTGAGATATTTAGTTTACGCTTAGACCTACCAGGAAACCGATGCTTTAATTTAATAGTTTTTTAGTATCCGTAAAGGCTAATTGGAAAAAATTACTATAGGGAGGACTTGATTGGAATGGAATAGGTAAAGGGAGACTGTTTAAAAATGTCCCAAATTTTCTTTATGCCATCTAGAAGTGATCGTTGTAATGTAGTAAACATTTTCAAGAGTACCTCTCTATCAATGAGACTTTAGTTTGTTGTTTAGAGTGTATCTCCTACAGCTAAGACACTAAATCTTTATTTCTTTAAATATTGGGCTGACAAAGACTAACATGCAATGGATGCAAAATTTAAAGCAGTAAGTTTATTCTAATAATCTGTTGCATTGTATTTAGTCTGTTTCTTCCCTTCTCCTGGCACTCGAAGATGGGCTCATTTTGAGTGTGTGCACTTAGGTCCAGATTGCTTCCTGTGGCTGAGTTCTTCCTGACACAGCAGAGGGGAGGTGATGGCAGGGAAAATCATTATGGCTTCTTAATTATGAGGGCCAGTCTCTGCTGCCACCAGTCCAGACTCCTCTGTCAGTTGGAGCAGCTTGTAGGCTGTTCCATCTTATGCCACTGTTGTGTGATCTCTTGTGCATCACACACGCACAGCGTGTGATCAGCGTAGCTCTTCTCTCCCATGCTGCACAATATATCCCCTATGCAGGGGTGAGGTGGATGGTGCAAGAACTGTCTGCCAGAGTAATTCCTGCTGCCCACTTACAGCCAGTGTCTGACCCCTTTGTGCTCCCTGAGTGGCACAAAGAAGTTGCATCTTAAGTGAGAATTTAGTCTGTAGCCTATGGTATGTAGTATCCTTGATTTCTTCTCCTCCCCCGCCCCCCGGTTTCTTTAGTCTACTATTTTATCCTTCTATGCTCTTCCATCTCCCTATATAAGACAGCTGGGAGTGTAGAAGGAATGATTTTTCTCCATAATTGAGACTAATGCAGCCTGTTTCCATAAAAGGAGTAGTTGGTAAGGAGAATACTGCAGTCCACAAAATTTGCCCTTCTGATTGACTTGAATCTCGCTTGCCTTTTTCATTCTAATCTGTGTTCTTCACTTAAATGGTTTGTAAACTTCTCTTGGGGATGAATGATTGTTTTTAAATCAGCAGGCCTGGATAACTTGCACTCAAGAGTCCTAAAAGAATTGGCTGAGGAGATCTCTGGCCCACTGATTATAATTTTTAATAAATCTTGGAATACCAGGGGAATTCTAGAAGAGTGTTAATGTTGTGCCAATATTAAAAAAGAGCAAGCTGGCAGACCTGGGTAACTATGGGCTGGTTAGCCTGACATCAATCCTGGGCAAAATGGGGTTCAATTAATACAGCATTTAAGGCTAGGAATATAATGCCTGTCAATGAGGTTTCATGGAAAACAGTCTTGTTAAAGGCAACAGAGTCTTGTGGCACCTTTAAGACTAACATGTATTGGAGCATAAGCTTTTGTGGGTGAATACCCACTTCGTCAGACGCATGTACCCCTTCTTAAAGGTGCCACAAGACTCTCTGTTGCTTTTTACGGATCCAGACTAACACGGGTACCCCTCTGATACTTGAGTCTTGTTAAACAAACCTGATTTCATTCTTTGAGAAGATCACAGGTTTGGTTGATAAAGATAACTGTGCAGATGTAATATATGTTGCCTTTGTAAGGCATTTGGCTTAGTACCACACAACACTTCAATTAAAAAAAAATTAAGAACTATACAATACCAATAGAGCACATGTAAAATGCATTAACGACTGGTTAAATGACCTCTCTCAAAGTAGTTGTCAATGGGGAATCATCAAATGGAGGTGTTTTAAAGGGGTTCTGCAGGGACTGATACTAGGTCCAACGCTGTTTAATATTTTTTTCATCAATGATCTGGAAGTAAATATAAAATCACTGCTGATAAAATCTGTGGATGAGACAATCTACTGTGAGGTAGGGGTGTGATTCTCCTGGTTGTGCGCGCACATGCTCGCTAGCCCTCCTTGAGCTAGCAGGAGTATAAATAGCAGTGTAGCCAGAGTCGCCTGGGCAGCAGCAGAGGCATGACTTAGCTGTGCCAACTACAAACCTGCCTGAAACTCCGGGGTAGGTACTCAGCACAGCTCGCTGGGTCACTGCTGCCCATACACTGCTAGTAATACTCTCGCTAGGTCCATCAGCGCTGGGGCGAGTATGTGTGGGTGACCAGGAGAATCGCTCTGTGTGGATGTAGCTAAAGATTGGTGGAGCGGTAAATGATGAAGACAGGGCAGTCATACCGAGTGTTCAGGATCTCTTGGTAACCTGGACCCATTCAAACCAAATGTGTGTTTAACATAAACATGACCCTGCATTTGGCTAGGAGCAAGGATTGCAGGCCATACCCAGCAAATGGGGGAACTGTATCCTGGAAAGCAGTGTCTTTGAAAACAATTTAGGGATCATAGTGGCCAAGCAATTCAACACACTAACCTAGTGTGATACTATGACACAGGGATAATGAGGTATTTGGAGTGTGGAGTAGGGAGGTGATTTTTATCTCTGTATACTCTATTGTTGAGACCAATATTAGAATAGGTCTAATGTCAACATTATTAAATGATGTTGCAAAATTGGAGAGAGGGAATAGAAAAGAACCACCAAAGTGATTTGAGAATATCCCTTGCAGTGAGAGAAAGGGCTGGTCTACACTGGGGGGGATCGATCTAAGATACGCAACTTCAGCTACGAGAATAACGTCGACTTCAGCTACGCATCTTAGATCGACTTACCTCCCGTCCTCACGGCGCGGGATCGATGGCCGCGGCTCCCCCGTCGACTTCGCTTCCGCCTCTCACCCTGGTGGAGTTCCGTAGTCGACGGGAAGGCGTTCAGGGATCGATTGCTACTCGCCAATCCGGCGGGTAGTGAAGATGTACCCTTAAAGAGCTCAATCTGTTTAGCTTATCAAAAAGAAGATTGAGAGCACTTGATTAGTGCATCAGTACCTTCATGGGGAGGAAACACTGGACTCTAACTTAGCTACAGTGTGTAACAATAACAGTTTATCTTCACCTTGATCAGATATTCAGGACTTTGAATGTTTCTCTTAGGTTTCCTTAGTTTAGCATAAGGATAACAAAGTTTAGCTTATTCTCACTTCAGAAATTCTTCAGCCTGAAAAGCACCTACTGCAAACAATTACTGCTGAATGTAGAGCTTGCTATGTGGCTGCAGAAATCCAAAATATTATTTCCTTAACTTTTGAGAAGTCCTGTCCTGTAATTAACTGAGATAGGGGTATGCATGCGAACAATGATACTGAGGACTTGTCTTCACTACTGGGGTAAGTCGACCTAAGTTACATTACTCCAGCTACGTGAATAATATAGCGGGAATCGATGTCGCTTAGGTCAACTTACCGCGGTGTTTTCACTGCACTGCGTCGACAGGAGACACTCTCTAGTCGACTTCCCTTACTCTTCTTGGGGAACTGGAGTATCGGAGTCGACCTGAGAGCACTCTGCTGTAGCTTTAGTGGGTCTTCACTAGACCTGCTTAATAGACACCCGCTGCATCTATTGCAGCAGTGTGGTAGTGAAGACAAGCCTTGAGTCATTCACTATGTAAACCTGGCTTCTGGTTAGCTTTCCAGAGAGTACTGAAGAGATTAAAGTGACCTGCTCCTTGTGTCTTCTGGTCAGCAGCATGTTGTCTCTTGCTCTCCTCCTGATGGAAGTTATTAAGCCCTTCAAAAAACGTATGGGTAGTTGAGTGTCAGTTAGTTCTGCTTATATAGCCCTTCTGATACACGAAAAATATTTAACTGAAATACAAAGCCACTAATAATGTATTTTGCTGGACAATTTCTATTCTGTAGTGACGTTGCTGCCAAATACTTCAGTGGCTTGCACAGAAATCTTTGTATTTAGACTGAAAGCTTTTAGTCAGACTTCCAGAGATTTTTTTGAAATCTTATTGCTAACCCAACTTTCTTCTTTATTTCAGTGTGTAAAGGTTGCCATAAAGGACAAACAAGTGAAATACTTTATACATTACAGTGGTTGGAATAAAAAGTAAGTAGTAAGTCTCTGAAAACAAGACTTAATTTTCCTTTATTGATTGCCCAAGCTGGTGTTAGCTTAATGGACTGACACTCCCAAGCATAAGTCAATTGAAGATGTTTCATTAGCTCAGAAATTAACTTGAGTTTAAGTCAGTTTATTGCAGCGAAGCCTAACCATTTAAAGCCTGGCATAACACAAAGCTAATGTTGCTCAAATAATTGTTTAGTTTTAAAGGCACATTTCCTTTGGTGCATCAGTTGGATAGTCAAACTTGCTCGAAGTGCTAGTAGATTAACTAGATTGCCTTATCGCAGCAGTCCAGTGCACCGCCTACCCATTTTAAGAACTGTTTCCATGATTTCTAGGTTTGAAGATATAGGATACAACTTTTTGTTGTATATTGGGATATGGGACAACCCCTGCTTGTTGAACAGTGGAGCAATATTTTCTCCAGTCAAAGACTCCATCTGTTCTATTTATGTAACCAAATACTACAAGTGGTGGAAAAGGGAATAGGATTAGTGGCGGGGGGAGGGGAGGGAGGCTGCTCTCAGAATAGATGAGATGGTGTGTGCCCTAAGTTGGTACAGGAGAGACTGAAAGCCTCACCTATTCTATCTGCCTGTTGGGTAGCAACATGCTTGACTTCGGGGGTAAAGGAAGGTTGTACTAAAGCTGTACAATGTTTTCCTTTTGTAAAAATGAGATTTTAGAATTTTCTCTTCTCTCAAGAATTAAAACTTCTCTTTCATGTCTCCAAAGATTAGAAAGTCTGTGTGAGCATTTTGCTTTTGGAATTGCAAGTATATTTCTTGTGAGGTTTTTTGGGTGATCAACAAGGATTGAGAACAGCATCATTGATAAGTTTTGATTACAACTTGTTCCTATTCTTGGTCACCAACTTTCTGTAAACAATCCTGATGCAGCATCCACGTGGTGCTTGTGGGTTGCGATGTGTTTTTATTTTCAAAAGGGGGATACTACTAGACTGCCCTCAGTTTTATTGCTCAGTTCAACTGTATTCTACAGTCTAACACTGAGTGTAGGAGCCGTAAATACTTGTTTTTCCTTAGCAGCTCACGGAATACGAAAAGCTGCAAATTCTAAGTCTCCTTCAGAGACAGCAGTTTTCAAAGAGTCATTTTGGTTCATGTGAACATTGCTGCCATATACTCTGAGAGAGGCACGGTGGGGGACACAAGGCGTAATTGTTTGCTTTTGTTGGCATGTAGTGAGGTCCAAGTTAAACTTCATGTTTTGGTATCTAGGATCTTCAAAAAATGCTTCCCCCAAAGCAGTGAACAGCCAAAGGAGTGTGTCTTCATGTAAACGCCTGTGTAACAAGTTGGAATTTGAACGGTTGTGCCTGCTGCTAAATTCATGCTGACTCTTAAGGATCAGTTAAAATCCATTCTTTTCTATTTAATAGGTAGTGGTGGGTGTCATTGGCTGTGTCAAATGACTTTTTCTTGTCTTTCTCCACTTGCACTAACTGTTTGCCTTTGATTATTTTCTTGCTTTTCCAAGCTTCCAATTATCTACATTAAAAGTGGCATTGCTGCAACATCTAGACAACTGGGACTGTATGGCTTTTTAATTTATGACTTTATAATTAAGCTATGGTTCTCTATAATTCATGAGTTTTAAACTGCTTGGCTTCCAGTGTTTTTTACAAGCCTTAGTAGTAAGTCGTTTTCACGTCATATATAGTATAATACATTCTCACACAGTTGTACAGTTTTCTTCTATTGAGTGTTTCTGGCAACAACATAAGCTTTGGGAGCAAAGATCAAGTGGCTTACATACTTCACCAAGGCCTCATCCTAAATATATAGCCTCTAATATATGTACAGTTGGATGTATTTTATTTTTGTTTTCTGTAATACTTGCACACTAAACTTACCTTTAAGAATCTTGAAGACTTATGGTGAACTTGTTTTTACCATATTGGCATTCTAAGCTTGACAACTTTTGCAATGAGATCATTACTTCACCATGAAATGCAAGGTGGAGAAACTCTAATTTACAAAGCTCTGTATTTTACATACAAATTTATATAAATAAACATACAACTTGATATATTTTGGAAAATGTGTACATAATTTCACATGGCCATTTTTAATGTGCCTTTAATTTAAAATATTCGTCAAATTTCTGAAAGATTATCTGCTCTTTGTCAAAGTGGAATTGGCTTGCTTACAATGGCAATTTCTCCAACATACGTTTATATTAAATCATTTACTTCAGATTTCTCAAATGTTCATGCCATCTTGGTTTCCTTTACAGAGAGAAATCAGAGCTCTTCCTTTTACAGTAAGATCTTATTGCTGAATTTGTTCACCTATAAAATATGTTGGAAAAGATACAGTAAATTTATCTTGCTGCATAAATTAATTATGGCTGCAGATTTCCCATGTTATAGTAAGTGTAGCCCTTTTAAAAAAAAATTAGACTTTTTAAAAAAAAAATTAAAGAAATTTTAAGATTTGGAGTCTGTTTCACAATTGGCAATCTCTGCAGGAAAGACTGAACATTTCACTTTGTCTTAGAGAAATGGTTAGAGCTTCAATCAGTGGCAATGCATTTTATCTGGTAACTTACACTTTCAATTGTGCCAGTTCATGACTTACCACAGAAGCAAAAATTCAGTCTCAAATGCTGTGAAGTCTTTGATTATTGGGAACAGAATCTAATTATGTAGTGTTTTTGAATGGTGATTTAATTTTTCAGCTGGGATGAATGGGTTCCAGAAAGCAGAGTGCTCAAATACGTGGACACGAATCTGCAGAAACAGAAAGAACTTCAAAAGGCCAATCAGTAAGTATTTTGTGATAGACTGATTTGACTTATCATGATTTCCTTTTTACAGAGCTTCAGCCCAAGAAATAAATCTCCAGGGGAGTAGGTGGGTTTTTTAGATTTCAAGGAATGTGCTAGTCATATTGTCCTCTTTCCCGGTTTGTTTTGTTTTGTGCCTGTCTTCTTCAGACTTCTAACATGGACCTGTCCTTATCTTCATAGTCTTTTAGCCAAATGGATCGCTACTCCTTGACTTCCTGATACTTCAGATTTTGATTAAAAGCTATGTGAATTTTAAGTTGCAAGGAAAAGGGTAAAATAGGTTTAAATGAAGGAGATTGCTTGTGGTATTTCAGAACTACATTCTGAAAATAAAACAGATATATGTAATTGAGTTGATGGCATATGTTGTGTGATAGTCACCTAAAATATCTTGTAAAATGGTAATGCCCTCTTATCAAAGACTAATTTTTTTTATAAGATGGGGTCTAAATGTATTCATCCATATGAATGCTTTTTTGTATTGGTCTGGAAAAAAGCGACATCTTGGAATACAAATATTTCTAGTAGGCACCTTTCTGAAGCAGCTCCTGTGTATTTCTTTCTCACAATTATGAATATTGGGAGGAGGGGGGGAGGGAAGAGTTGGGTGTCCATGTGTAGGTAAAAATGAATGGTCAGCACTATAATGAAGTTCAATCTTGTCAGTAGTTGGATTCCCCCCCCCTCCCCCCTCTGTCATGAAGGGTCTTCCTCTGTCTGTTTTCTTTAAACCCATTCACTACAAATTCTCTAAATTTTTGTACGGACTGTTACCTTTTAGAAAAGAGAATAGCTTCTCTTACAGTAAAATCTTGTTGCTGAATTTGTTTTTAAAGGGAACAATATGCAGAGGGCAAGATGAGAGGTGCTGCTCCAGGCAAGAAGACATCTGGTCTGCAACAGAAAAATGTTGAAGTGTAAGAAGCCTTTTTAAAATCTATCTTTGCTTGTCAGTCATTACACTTAAATTTTAAGCAGCACTCTTTTTTGTGCGGTTCCAGAGGTTAAATTTAAAGTGCAAAATCTTCATTTAAAATTCAAAGAAACGTCAGTTTATAAACATGGAGTGTTTCTGTTGTGACAAAAAATACTTGTCTATCCAGCAAAACGTTCTCTCAGTGCACTGTTCACTAATGCAGGATCCACATGTTGCTGAAAGTAAATGACTGGATGCACTTGTTTTTAAATTCTGCTCCAGTCTTTACATACCATTCCTCTTAAATTACTGAACAGAAGTTACAAGGGCACATCATATCTCACGAGGTAGATCTTAGTGAAACTGCTAATTCCCCATGAAATGGCAGAATCAACCCTGGTCACACAAACAGTAATAAAGAATCTTTGAAGACAGGGATGTAGCTCAAAAGAATAAATTGCATATTTCCTTCATGGTGTGTATTTATTAAAGCACAGTTTAGGATGCAAATGAAGTTTTGTGATATTCTGCCATTCACGAAACACTAGCTTCTTTACTACAGGTTGCATTTTGTTCTTTTTTTAACTATTCTATTTTTTTGGACAAAAATAATGCTAAGTACGTGTGTGGGTCTTAAAACAAAAATGGCTTTGCATGTTAAAATTGTAAGCTTAAGACACCCAGACCCAAGCTCAAGTGTTCGTTAGAAAACAAATGTATTTTCACTAGTAATCAACAGATCTTCAGTTCCATCCATAGGGTTTTAATGACTAGGATTGTGGCCTTATCTAGACACAGTTACATCCAGTCACTTAATGTTCGAGTGAATCGGCAACATTCGCTCCAGACACATATCCACAATGTACCATTTAATATTTTATTTCAGAAGGTAGTGGATTTGATTAATTTTTGAAGGTATTCATTGCTAATGTGATACTTTGAGCTCCTAGCTTGATTTGCTTTTTGGTCTTTGTCAAGAGAGAGCTGGCTAAGTTTTGACACCATTTTCTAAAAATAAAGGCATTTGATGGCAGTTTCAGATCTCTCTTTTAGGTCCTGTATCATTCTTTTGATGATGATTATGGATATTTTTTAGCATTATGAAATATGTATCTCTGTTTTGGATCTTTTATTTTGACGTCAAAAGCGTTATTTAGACATTTAGTATAACACTGTTAAAAGTTAGCATAATAGATTTAAACTGACAGGAGCTAGTGTTTCTGTTGAAGGGCCTAGTGCACTTGATACTATGGACAGTAAAGTTTGTAAGAATACAACTGCGCTTCTGTGTTTGCTCTGTGACCATAACAGGGTTATGACTACTAATCATGAATATATATCCATGCTTTTGAGATTAGAGTTCTGACTCCCCCCCCCCCCCCCCCCCAACTTGCATGGTATTGAACATCCCCTAATGGTAACGTTGGGACCAGATCCTGCTAGCCTTACTCAGGTGAGCAGTCCCAGCTGAATTCGCTGGGATGGCTTGTGAGAGTAAAGTGAGCAGGAGTGACCCCTAAAGATTTAACTCAGAAAAGCAATGAAATTCAGAGTTGCTATCCTAACCCTCTCACTCTTAATTATAAAGGCACATCAGAAACACCACTCTGGTGTGGGCTTTTTTTTTTTTTTTAAGAGCCTCAGTCTTATTGTGTAATTTTGAAACCATATTTTCAAGCCCTGGCTTTGCTTCCCAGTTGAAACAGCGTCTGAGAGGAGGATGTGTCTCTTCCTCTGTTGCCACTAGAACAGAAACTGGGGTTGATAGTGTTCCATGGTAGCTGGGACACTATATCATAGGTAGGTTAACTGTCCTCCTAAACCTTCTTGATAAGAGCGTCTCATTTTTGGGGTGGGGAACAGTTCATCAATGATGGATCTTCAGATTGTTAAGAGGAATCCATGAAAAAGGAAGATGTCCTTGGAATAGTGAGCTGGCTTTTGATGCTATCCTTCATCTCACGTAGGGCCCTACCAAATTCACAGTCCATTTTGGTAAATTTCATGGACGGAGGATTTTAAAAATTGGAAATTTCATGATTTCAGCTGTTAAAATTGGAAATGTCCTAGTTGTAATTGTAAGGATCCTGACCCAAAAAGGAGTTGTGGGTTGGTCACAGTTATTGTAGGGGGGTTGAGGTACTGTTACCCTTCTGCACTGCTGCTGGCGGTGGCACTGCCTTCAGAGCTGGGCAGCTGGAGAGCGGTAGCTGCTAGTCAGGAGCCCAGCTCTGAAGGCAGAAATAAGGGTGGTATTGCCACCCTCACTTCTGTGCTTCTGTTGCTGGCCGGGCACTGCCTTCAGGGCAGGGCACCTGGCCAACGGCCGCTGCTCTCCGGCTGCCCAGAAGTAAGGGTGGCAATACTGCAAACCACCCTTAAAATAACTTGCAACCTCCCTGCAACTCCCTATTGGGTCAGCACCCCCAATTTGAGAAACGCTGGTCTCCCCGTGAAATCTGTATCATATAGGATAAAATTACACAAGACCAGATTTCAGGGGGGGAGACCAGATTTCACAGTATGTGACGTGTTTTTCATGACCATGAACTTGGTAGGGCCCTAATCTCATGGTATTAAAGGTACCTTCCAGCATAAGGTCCATGTGCCTCTTGCACTGAACTTGCTCTTCCAACGCTTTCATTTATGTCAGCACCATTGGCGCTTCCTCTTCAATTAGCAGTTTGGATGTACCACTGCTTCCTTCAACAGCAGAAACTCTCCCTGTCCCCTTCTGATGGCGACGGAGGAAGAGAAGTCATTTACCTATGACAGGTTTCAGAGTGGTAGCCGTGTTAGTCTGTATCAGCAAAAAGAACAAGGAGTCCTTGTGGCACCTTGGAGACTAACAAATGTATTTGGGCATAAACTTTCTTGGGCTAAAACCCACTTCATTGGATGCATGCAGTGGAAAATACAGTAGGAAGAGAGATGTATGTAATGAAAAAATGGGTGTTGCCATACCAACTCTAACAAGACTAGGTTCCTGGGTTAGTGTTTTTGTTGTGTGGTGTGTGGTTGCTGGTGAGTATGGTCATTACACAAAGTAAAAACTTTCCCCATGCTAACTTTTCCCCTACTGTTACTCACACCTTCTTGTCAACTGTTTGAAATGGGCCATCCTGATTATCACTACGAAAGTTTTTTTTTTCTCTCCTGTTAATAGCCCACCTTAATTGATTAGTCTTGTTAGAGTTGGTATGGCAACACCCATTTTTTCATGTTCTCTCTGTGTGTGTGTGTGTGTGTGTGTGTGTGTGTGTGTGTGTGTGTGTGTGTGTGTGTACATAAATATATATGCATCCAATGAAGTGGGTTTTAGCCCACGAAAGCTTATGCCCCAATAAATTGGTTAGTCTCTAAGGCCTGGTCCACACTAACCCCCCAATTCGAACTAAAGTACCTTAGTTCGAACTTACCTCGGTCCAGACGCAGCAGGCAGGCTCCCCCGTCGACTCCGCGGTACTCCTCTCGCCGAGCAGGAGTACCGCAGTCGACGGCGAGCACTTCCGGGTTCGACTTATCTCGTCCAGACAAGACGCGATAAGTCGAACCCAGAAGTTCGATTGCTTGCCGCCGAACTAGCGGCTGGGTATAGATGTACCCTAAGTGCCACAAGTACTCCTCATTCTTTTTACCTATGATAGTATCCCAACACTGTGCCTGGGACTGTAGGGCAGATATTTGCAGAACAGTGGGCCTCAGACCACTTAAGCCAGAAAGTGAAGATGGGATCTGAGAACTGCAACTATATCCTCTCAAATTGCACTACTAAAACAAGGGGTTTTTTTCTTTTAAAGAAACAATAACTGGCATTTTAAAAAATAAAGGGGCATTGCAGATGCATAGTGTGGTTAGTGGGGAGGGAGAGTAATTGATCTAACCACATTTTTAAAGGGGTAACACTGTCAATCTGTTTAGGCCTCAGAATTTACCTTCTGTAGCATCCTTGGAGGATGCCTGTAATGTAAAAAGACAAATTTTAATTAAAAAAAGCAGACAACAAATTTGACTCCTCAGTGACCCAAACAATACTAGAAAGGAAATAACAGTGTAAATATGTGTATCATGCTCCAGGGATGTGGAATGTGTTTTTAACATCCTCTAAAAGATAAATTTTTGAAGCTTAAATAGATTCTCTTAAAGGCTAAATATCAGGTCTGACACTCTGTCCTTAACTCAACCCCCATTGTGCCTAGATTTTTCAGACGAGATGGAGCGCATACTGTTTGCTGTTTGGAGACCCCTACAATATCGACACGGTGAGTTAAGGATGGATTGTCACACCAGGATTTTCATCCTGAAATCCAAATTTCCTTGCTTTTGTAGATTTCTTTTATAGGCTCTTAAAGTCTTAAGTCGCAATAATGTAAGGTGCTGGTGATAACACAGGTAACAACTGAGGAAGTGACTCTTACTTTGACAACATCTCCATAAAGTGCAGCTCCTACTTAAAATTCTTTTTAAAAGTCTGTATGGGCTAGTAGCTCTTACCTATTTCTAAACGTGTGCACTGTGCCCATTGAAAGTATACAAACTTATGTGATATGCACGCTTCAGTCAGAATTCAGTGCATCCATTTAAAAAGGAACTGCAGACATTTAACTTTAAGACTTCCATTTATTTATTTTTGTGTTAGAAACTGGTGGTTTTAGAAGACTAGTCTTGGTCTGCTACCTGTTTACCAAAGGGTGAAGTCCTGGTGTCACTGAGAGCAATGACAAAACTCTTACTGACACCAGTAGGGCTAAGTTCTGGCCTTTGCTCATAGATGGGTGTTGTGAATGTAAGGATTGAGTCTCATGTAACTATGGGTTTAGGAACTTCTAAAATACTTATTCTGTGACCTGCTATAGTTTGTATATTGGAAAAGTATGCTGAGGACATTAAGTAATTTTTAATCAAATACAATGATTTGTAATGTGCAAGTTGTATTAATAGTACAAATGTGTTTTATGATGCTGGTTCTTACTGATGGGAAGAATGCCATACAAGGACAGTTGGCTATCAAAAAAACAGGCTTGACGTTTTCTAGCGATAAACTTCCCTGTACTTTTCTCTGCAAAATTTCAGGCTTCTGGCTGCTGGCACTGGACTCCTCCGGGGTTCTGCCCTTCTGACATGGCTGACCTAGCTACAGAAGTTTTCACTTAGAACAGCTAGCAGGCAGGCAGAAGGCAGCCAGTGCTTTGGAATATGTGAAGAAAGACATCCTGTACTTTTAGGGAATCAGAACACATGAGCCAGCGGCAAACCTGTCCGAGAAGTCAGGAAAGGGAAGTCTTGTGGTTCTTTTTAAATAACATGATTTGCTAGGGCTCTGGCCAGAAGTGCTACCAAGGCAACTGCGTTGACAGCTTTAGTAACCTGGGAATTGGAATTTGTTTACATTTTTCTCCCTTTGATAGAACATTCAGACTTCAGGCTCCACCTATCCTTTGAAACATGTTTGTGTATGTTTCAGGTGTCCTCCTTTGGCAAAATGACGTAAAGCTGCATGAATAATGGAACTCAGGTCCCTAAGATGTGAAGTTAATTTCCAGCTTTAACTTTCATATTATTGCCTAATGCTACAGCAAGAACTTGTATGCTGAATTTAAAAAGGCTGATGACTTAAACTCTGACTTCCTTTTAACAGGGAGCTGTGGTCATGTATCAGTTCTTTGTTCTGAAAGCTCACATGGTCGGAAGCAATTCTCAGCATGCACACTTCAAGTTGTTTGAAAGTTGGCATTTCTGAGCTGACTCACTGGAAAGTGATCTTGTTGCCAAGTGGCATAATTTGTTCCACTGGCAGAATGGGAGCACAGGATTATATTGTGAAGTGAAACTATTTTAATGTTGCGTGTTTGAAAACGAAATCTTGCTTTGTTTTTTCTGTTATCAAGATGTGGTTGAGTTCTGGAAGACGAGCCATTCAAACTCTTTTGCCCACTGCTAGATTAGAACATTCCCATTAAAATTCTGCATCTTAAAATATTGACTTCAGTTGAAAATCGGACATCGCTAAAAGGCTCCAGAACCCTGTTACTTTCTGGACAGTCACTAAAATGGCATTTACCTTTCAGTCTTTTGGTTACAGTGAGGTTCACTTCCTGTACTGAATTGTAATGCTGTTAAACTACTGCCATGTTCAGGCTCAGAGGTTTGCATTTCAGTGGTAGGTGAAGTTTGTCCTATCTATGTAGCTTGTAAAATACTTTGGGATCCTTCAGGACGAAAGATACTGAGTAAATGTCACTGCTGTTCAGTGTTGCTTCATCAGTGGGATTGACCCTATTCCTCCACAGCTGTGGTCACAACTTTGAGTTACTTCTGTTCATAATAAATAAACCTTTTACTAAGGTGTCTTGGTTCAGTTACTATATATAACAATATTTAGTGTAGCCTTATACAATATATATGACTATATCAGAAGATTGGCTGTCACAGAAAACAGCTTTTTTTTTTTTTTTTTAAATCTACCCATTACTAGTGAACTATTTTTAACCTATTTCAAGAGGAGATCTTGGCATCGTGCTTTTTCTTTAGTAGTTCCCTGATGCACTGCCACTGTCAGACTTGGCAAAATGAAAGTCACTTTGACCTAATATAGTTGAAATAGCTTTGAAATTTAGGGATCTGAGAGATGGGAGAGCACAAGGCACCTGCATTGTACTGTACATATCAATAGTGCAAAAAACAGAACAGCTCCAGACCTAGGAGGGTTATTTGTTCTGACAAATTGCAGTGGTTCTTAAAGTACTTTAATTTATATTCCTGAATTATCACAATTGCTCCAGTTCTTATGGATTATAAAGACCCCCGAGGCCTCTACTTCTAGTTGGTGTGTTTAAGAGTAACTTTTTTTTGCCTTTGTGTTCTGGTCAGAATTCCAATTGTGTGACATTCAACCTGTTTCTATTTAACTTGTAGTCTTGGGTAGGCTTTTCTTTTCTTCTCTTCTCTTCTCCCCACACAAACTGAGTACTACCACTGATACGGAATGAGAGCTATTCCACCCTGTTTGTGGCTGCATTTCAGTGGGAAGTGAAGTGATCCATTGCTTTTACCCTCCTCATCGACATGTGCAAAACACTGATACATTTTATGCGCCCCATGTAGGGGAAAAAAGTAACTCTTATAATGTCTCTTCTTCCCTATCCCCCACCACTTCTGTGGTGCCTCCGCTTATCCTCTTTGTTACCCAGCAAGTGCCTAGTCACATACAGGGTAAGAGTTCAGAAGCTGGTTGGGAAACCCAATGCACATGCAGTTTCACTAGTGGCCTGATTCATTGCCAGCTGGACTTTAGTGAATGTTGGATTGGGCCCTAAAACCGTGTAAATGGAGGCTCCTTTGTGAAAAAAGGTTCTGTATGTGTACATTGTGTTACTGGTGTTTAAAATTTGAATAGACTGAAACCTGACCTGACATTATACTGAATTTCTGAAGATTCACTCTTACAGTATGGAACAAAATCACAACATGGTTTAGTGTATGGGAGCATATTTGTTAGTCATAACATTATAAAGAACATGACCCAAACACTTATGACAAACTAGATTTGGGTGACAGAACAAGAATTATCTGGACTAAGTCATGGTATTAATATTAGAAATCTGCCCTTGAAGATAGGCAAATATGAATGTGACAGAATTATGGATAAGGTCTTATTTAAGACTGTAGCCAGACAACTTGAACCAGTGACCTGGCCTTAGCAGATGCATATGTAACACAGGCAGTTGTCTATATCCTAGAAAACAATTGTGCTTGTATGTGATTGATTTTGGATTTTAGGCATAATTTACATGATTTTAGGCTCATTCTGCATTTGTGAATGTTAAGAAAAGTAGTTGAAGGGGGTTTCCATGTTTTCATTTAAAGTAATCAACTTAGGTTCTCTAGGTCAGGGGTCGGCAACCTTTGGCACACAGCTCGCCAGGGTAAGCACCCTGGCAGGCCGGGCCAGTTTATTTACCTGCTGACGCGGCAGGTTCGGCCGATCACGGCCCCCACTGGCCGCGGTTCGCTGTCCCAGGCCAATGGGGGGGGGGCGGGAAGCCGCAGCCAGCACATCCCTCACCTGCGCCGCTTCCCGCCACCCCTATTGGCCTGGGGCCGCGATCGGCCAAACCTGCCGCGTCAGCAGGTAAATAAAACTGGCCCGGCCCGCCAGGGTGCTTACCCTGGCGAGCCGCGTGCCAAAGGTTGCCGACCCCTGCTCTAGGTGTTAATGGAAATGATTTCCCTATACAGTTCAGAAAAGCTTTTCATATTTTTATGCTGAATACAGAAGTGTAATGGGTTTAGAGAACAGTCTAAAGAATTGCCTTTAGATTAGAAACATGAAAAGGTACATGGAGTAGAGCAAGTGCTGAACAGTATCTTTGGTGGTGTGAGTATGCTAGTGAATTGTTCTTGCCAATCATGATGCAGATATGAAGGACAATCCATACTAGCTTCATACATCTTTATCATTCTGACATTGCCATTTACTTAAATTTCTTCTCGTCCTCTACATCTATGGTGATAGTACTAAAACATGCCAATTTTACCTAAGATTAGACTGAGATTTAACTAATTTATAAACCTCCCTATCAAGCTGGATTCCTTTCACAGCACTGAGCTTATGATAGCCAGTTTCAGTATTTCAGGTATTGCCTAACTACAAATCTTATGTAGTTACTCAAGATATGCACATTATCCAAGATAACTTTGAAGTATCACCTCTGCACAGCACGTTGGATATTATTGATATAAATGTCAGTATCTCTTTTGAATACTAATAGTTCTTGGCCTCTATCTTGTGTCAGAGAATTCCATAAGTTAAGCATGCATTGTGTTTTTTAAAAAAAATCCCCACCTGTATAATCCACTTTTATACTACCATTCCAATCAAAACAGTCTTGTAAATGTTCTATTAAATGGAAAAAGCTGGCATAGGATTAACTATGGTGCTAAGAGCATGCCACCAATAGCTTTTATCAGTTTAGAATTTGTTGCCGTTAACCTCATTGGTTGTACCTTTATATTTATATTGGAGAAAGTAAATGACAGTGCCTTAGTGACAACCTCTACCTTCCTTTATTTTGTTAGTTTCTTCTTGCTATATAGTCAAGCGGGTTGGTGGGCTTTTGTTCATTGTCCTGGGTTTACTGGCTCAAGTTGCCTCTTGACTAACTTTTTAAATACTTTTTAGAGATCTTTGTGTATAGGTGTCCCCAAAAATTCAGATTTATTTTTATTGGTACCTTAAGACTTGAAATAATGTGTGTTTCCATTTTTGCAGGAAAACAAAAAAGAACAAACAGAAAAGTAAGCATATTTTTATTCATAAGTTATAGTTTATTCAGTACATAATGGAAGATCTACTGGAACAGATACTCATCTGATGTAAATTGCTATAGTTCTAATTAAAGTGGGGCTATGATCATTTACTTGGTTGACGATCTGCCCAACTAAGTTTATGAAGTAACTTTTGTCTCAGATTTTAGGCTGTTAACCAGGTGGAAGCATTAAAAACATACAAATGGAAATGTCTGTCAGGGTCAGGACTGCTTACAAATTAAAACCCACACCAAGTGTTTGCATATACCAGTTCTGCAGTAGAATCATTCTTTCTCAGATTACACAGGTGTTGGGTACTCTTTCTTTCAGCATGGAATATTGTGCAGGCTCAGATGCTGTAATATAGTGGGGACGTGAAGGCGTAAGAGTGGGTCTGCAATAGGACATATATGGAGTTGTAACCTGTAATCTTTGTGTCCAAGTTACCAATGTAGGGGATGTTTCAGGAGGGGAAATGATTTTTTTTTTTAATTGAAAACAATGAATTCATCTGCAGTTTGAGACCTGCGTATAGTCAAACAAGTCCTTTAGTGAAAATGTCAGTAGAAAAACTGTTAGTGTAGATATAAAATGCATCTACAAACAAAATAGCTGTTTTTTGTATGTGTAGCTCCTGGAATTGGGGAAGGCAGCAGTACTAGCGAGACTCCCCAGCCTCCTAGGAAGAAAAGGGCTCGAGTGGATCCCACGGTTGAAAGTGTATGTATTTTAACTCTGTAGTAACTCTCCATTTAGCTGCATCAGATTGAATGGTTTATCTTGATAGTTATATTTCAATCTTTGGTTACTGTTTTTTAAAAAAGTTCCTGTTGAAATCTGCAGCTTTGATCTGCTTTATCTTTTTGGTCACAAATGCATGACAAGTATGTCAGTAATTTAAGCAGGGGAAAAATATTCCGAGTAATGTATTTACGTGAGTTAGCTTCCTATCCCTGTTTAATACAGAATTTCCAGACCTAGCACTCCAAGCTATCATTGTGCTTTTGGTAAAAAAGATAAGTATATGGAGGAAAATGCCACCAGTTAACATGCTATAGTTGTGAGCAGCTTTCAGACTGAAATCTGAGAGCTTTGAGTTTTAGTTCTTTCCATCTCAAAGTACTGCTTTAGTTGATGCATCATCTTAAGTATTTCAGAGAGAGAGGAATAGTTCTTAAGTGCCAAAGCTGCAAACATCAACAGTTTTATTTAAAAAAAAAAAATCTATTTTCATAAGTTGATATTTATGTAGTCTTAAATGAAAATCTTTTTTTGGTTGGAGGAAAACACTTAATGTGTCAATAGATCTATTGAATAGCATCTAAAGACTATCAGACATGTGGTTCTAGAGTCAGAGGTGCCATTGAGTCATCAGCACAGCGTGAAGGCATTTGTAACTGGAAGTGAAGTTGCATAGTAATATAACAACTTAAAAACTGGCTTATGATTATCTGTTAGTATTGACTGTTTTCCCTGTTCAACAAAGTGGTAGTGTTAGCACGAATTAACGAATAGGTAATGTAACAAAAGAGAAGTAATGCTCCCAAGTACAAAAGCTCTACTGGTTTTGTAAGGTTCGTATCTTAAAGTGCTGCTCTAGGGATAGCTTTGTCTAACAGCTGAAATACTGTAAAATTCTAGCAAGAGTTGAACTGTCTGTCACTTCATAAGATTCTGAGGTAACAATAGCAGTTGCAGTCTTGAATCTTTTGATAGACTTATGTAATGGCTACATTTTGGAAAATTGAGACTGGGTATGATGACCAAAGTAGGATGACTTTTTGTTTTGTTTTGTTTTCTTGATTCTTCAGGAAGAAACATTTATGAACAGAGTTGAAGTAAAGGTAAAAATTCCAGAAGAGCTGAAACCATGGCTTGTTGATGACTGGGATTTGATCACCAGGCAAAAACAGGTAACCCTCACATTGTGAAAATTATCCTTTATCTATAAGCATGTATATGGACTTCAACCGACAGTTTGGAACTTATGCTCTCTCCAGCTGGGGGAATGTGTTGGTCTATTTTTCAAGGTATACTTGGTATTATGTCTCCTCGAGGCTTTTATTTGACTGGGTTGTAGGTACTAGCTGGTTTCTTCCCACAGGTCATCTGTGATGTTCAGCAGAGCTGCATGTTGTTGTCAGGAGCACATCCTGGAGCTTCCTTAAGTCCAGACAGGCATAAACTAAAATGTCAACTTGCCCTTTTAAACTCATGGTGTTGCCTGTGGCTCTTTGTTGGCCTTTTGATACATACTCATTTTAGCTGGTAGAAAAAGCTGGTCCATAACATTTTATATAGACATTGACATGTTCCATATCCTCGTCAATGATTTAGATAGTGGCATAGAGAGTACACTTACAAAGTTTCTGGGTGATACCAAGCTGGGAGGGGTTGCAAGTGCTTTGGAGGACAGAATTAAAATTCAAAACTGGACAAACTGGAGAAATGGTCTGAAGCATATAGGATGAAATTCAATAAGGACAAATGCAAAGTACTCCACTTAGAAAGGATCTGGGGGTCATAGTGGACCACAAGCTAAATGTGAGTCAACAGTGTAACACTGTTGCAAAAAAAGTGAACATCATTCTGGGATGTATAAGCAGGAGTGTTGTAAGCAAGACACGAGAAGTAATTCTTCTGCTCTACTCCGCTGATTAGGCCTCAGCTGGAGTATTGTGTCCAGTTCTGGGCACCACATTTCAGGAAAGATGTGGACAAATTGGAAAAAGTCCAGAGAAGAGCAACAAAAATGATGAAAGGTCTAGAAAACATGACCTATGAGGGAAGATTGAAAAAATTGGGTTTGTTTAGTCTGGAAAAGAGAAGACTGAGAGGGGACTAAACGGTCGTTACAAGGAGGAGGGAGAAGAATTGCTCTCCTTAACCTCTGAGGATAGGACAAGAAGCAATGGACTTAAATTGCAGCAAGGAAGGTTTAGGTTGGATATTAGGAAAAACTTCCTAAGTGTCAGGGTGGTTAAGCACTGGAATAATTAAGCCTAGGAAGGTTGTGGAATCTCCATCATTGGAGGTTTTTAAGAACAGGTTAGACAAACACCTGTCAGGAATGGTCTAGTAGTTACTTAGGCCTTGGCTACACTGGCACTGTACAGCGCTGCAACTTGCTGCGCTCAGGGGTGTGAAAACGCCCCCCCCCCCCCCCCGAGCGCAGTGAGTGCAGTGCTGTAAAGCGCCAGTGTAACAGCGCTGCGAGACAGCTCTGGCAGCGTAACTACACTCGCGCTTCACAGCGCTGCCGCGGTGAATTGCCAAGTGTAGCCAAGGCCTTAGTCCTGCCATGGGTGCTGGGGGCTGTTTCCAGTCCTACGCTTCTATGATTAACCTTCAGGATAGGAAAGGAGTTGAGAGAATGCCAAAGCCTAGAGTGGATCTCGAACTTGGGTCTGCAGTGCTCCTGGTGGGCGGCTCATACTCCAGCCCTCCACCTGACAGCTTACCGGCATCAGCTGGAACTGGGACTCCTTGAAGCCCCGCTCAGATAGGGTGCTCCAGCCTGGGCCCGGTTGGTGGAACACAGGCGCAATCCATTGGATTGCTTTCCCCCTATTTGAGCCAGAAGGAAGAACAGCAAGTCTTCTGTATAACTGAGCTCTATCCTGCTCCGGACTGCTCACCCAGCACTACCTGCTTGTCTCCTGGTTTCCTGACTCTGCTTGATTCCTGGTATCTGACTCGAGGTTCCTGATCTTCTGGTTCGGAGCCCTGGCTGGCATGGGGACCCAGCACTCTGCCCATGGCTAACCACTAGGCTGCCTACAACTAGGTCCTGACAATCAGTTTTTGTGCAAGCATGATGTGGTTTAAAAACAAAACACAAAACTTTCCAAGTTGCACTGAGGCTCTGTGAAAATTGTTTTCTTGTGTAGTTGTATATGTTCCTATCTCCTCCTGCTTTCCTGCATGATTTGAATCCAAAACAAGGTTTCTTGCTAGATTAATTTAGCTAAATTAAACTCTGCTTGTCCTGCTTCTGTAATAAACTAAAATGCAATTCTCTCTTCAATTAAAAACCTTAATGAATTGTTGTAGATCATAGATTTTTTTTTTTTCCCCCCCCTGGAATCTTCACGCAAGCAATCCTCCCCATCCCCAATTTGAAGCCCGTAAGAGTCTACCACAACTACTTAAAAATGTGATCTTTTAAAAGCAAGAGATCAGTAGCCATGACTTGAGTCTGACATAAGGCTGTGGACACTTTCCCATGCAACTCTGCAAATTTACGTCAGTAGTGGTATTCAGTACAGTACTTATTCCAGTTCTGGGAACATCCATTTCTGAATCTCCTCAGACTGGAATGCTCTTGTGAAAGGAATTGCATCATTGAATACAGATGTGACCAAAGATTTGTATTTGAGCTCATGTTTCAAAAGTGTAAAGCAAGTATATTAACTAATATACAGTTTAATTATGGCTTGTGTATATATAATGGCTTCTACGTACAGTGTTAAACATAGAAGCTAAAATCCTTAATGGCCCATGCATTTGAATAATATTAATCAAATCCTCTGCTTCTCTGTGATGCCCTCTTTAAATAGACATTCCACCTGCAGGCATTACAACTTACAAACATACAAGGTATGATCAGTGGTGTCTGAAATACGTCTGCTGTCAGCAAGCAGATCTTGGCAGAGAGTGAACAAGAAATGATGAGCCCTTGATATCTGTAGGGAGCTAAGAGAGAAGAATCTGGACTCTTCATGTGTGTAATGCAATGCAATGCTATCGGCTATTAGATTTAGGACAGAATACTTTATCTTAAATAAATTTTAAAGTAGTGGGCAAGGTTTGATGCATAAAGATATTGTGGTGCTCCATCTTGTCCCTGGATGGGAGGAGTTCTGTAATTCCCACCTATATCAGCTAGACCACATAGGGATTTGTTTGCTGGGGTTCTAGAATTCATTGCTGCATATTATAGATTCTGAGGAGCTCTGCTTAGTCAAACAGTAAAATATTGCTTTTGAAAAGCAGACAACATGCGAAAAGAGAAGGGGCAAACATGATGGAATGGTTAGCTGTGATTTAATACCTTCATGGTCAAGTAAAATCCTAGTTACAAATTCTCTTACCAGCTGAATGTTGTAGAAAAATTCTTTTCTACAAAGGTCCTCGTATTTGTCAGTACTTTGAAACCAGTATGCAGACACACGTTCTGCAGGTGAGACTATTTGCATTCATCAATCTATTTATTCTTTGATTTTCATAGCTCTTTTATCTTCCTGCCAAGAAGAACGTTGACTCAATTTTAGAGGATTACGCAAGCTACAAGAAATCACGAGGAAACACTGATAATAAGTAAGTAATGGCATTTTAAAAGGCATGTCTTAGCCATTACAATGGCTTTCTGCTGTTGACTGTTACAGACTGTCCCAGTCCTCCTTCCTGGATGGGCACCACTTCTTTGTAAATGGACCACAATCCTGGGCCCAGTTTGGCACAGGAATTTCTTAACTACAGACATTGACTGTGGAGCAGCATTAGAATGTTAGATCTTTGGAAAACCACAAACCCTTGAACGCAATCCACCCGGTTTGATCTCCCTGCTCTTGTCAGCCTTGGCTTTGTTCAGCATCCTTAAGCAAGGTAGACCACCCTTGCTGCCTTCCTCTTTCCATCTCAGTCTTCTGGTATCTGGTGGTGGATGGCTTCCCCCTCAGACCCATCCTTAGTCTCTCATCTGTGGTCAAACTGCAGCTCTCCAGCTATGGGCTTAGACCAAGGAGTTCCAGCCCCATCCTTTTAGATTTGGGTAGAGTCAAGTCAGTTGCGCCTCCTGGTTGCAAATCCAGAACACAGCAGCAGAGAGTTAATCCAAGTTGATGGTTCTCTGAGTCTCCTTTATAATCATTCACCTATGTGACCAGTCCCTAGCCCAGAAGGAACATTCTAATCCCCAAATGAAGGCTATAACACAAAGTGAAAGTGACTGATGTTTACAATTAAAATGAAGGCTGAAAAACAACCTGGAGTTCAGTTTATCCAAACATCTCCCAATCTCACAGCGACCACAGAAATTGTTAAATACAAATGGTAGTTTAGTACTTGAAGTGCAAATCAAGAACTGAACCTGAAAAAATAAATAACTTCTGTGCTACCAGGCTGGAATTTTCAAAGAAGCCTGAAGTGTAAATGTACCTGCTTGTTTCTCTCTCCTTCTATTGGTATATGTAACACAAGGTCCAGTTGCTAAAAATGCTGTTCATAAAGGGGACTAATCTTGTGCTCCTGTATATGCCAAAATCTAGGTTGACACTTTTTTGAAAATTGGGCTCGCATGTCTTTATGTATAATCAATTATCGTTGGAGTGGCTCTGAGTAAAGCTAAGGGTGATTAGTGTCACCCTTATAACACCCTGTTTCACTTTGCCCCCTGTGTGCACACAATACACTGTTTAAGTTTCCTGCAAGACCCTAGCTTACACTTTGGGACTTCTGAGTGCTTAATTGTGCAATCTTAATAGTTTTAACTTAGTTCTCTTTTAGTGGATTTTTCTAGGGCTGGGCACAACTGGAATGCTCTTTCATGCACTTTGAGGGGTGGGGGGGAAGGGGAAGGCCTTCTAAGAAGCTGTACAGTATCTTACCCTCTTCATTGTGCATCTTGTAAGGGCTCCTACAAGATCCTCCTCCCAGATCCAGGCCCTGATCCAATGTCCATTGAAATAAACACCCATGTGACATCAGTGGGAATAGAAACATAGGGATTAGAACTGAGGTCCATCTAGTCTAGTATCCTGCCTCCCACAGCGGCCAGTACCAGATGCTTTAGGGGAAGATACAAGAAATCTTGCAGCATGCAGATGAGAGATAATGTACTCTCCGTGAAGTTCTTATCTTAATCACTAAAAGAGATTGGTTTAAGATCTGAAAGGTTTTTTTTGTTGGTATTAACTACTAGAATGCTGGGTATGCTTGTATTCTAAGTGAATGGTCCAATCCCTTTGCCTCCATTACATCATGAGGCAATGAATTCGTCTAATTAAATTGCACAAAAGTGTTTCCTTGTATCAGCTTTGAATTTGCCATCTTTCAGTTTCATCAAATGCCCTTTTGTGTTCTGAGATTGGGAGCTTCTGTTTTCTCTATCTCCCTCTTCTATGCCATTCATTGTATATAGTTCTGTCACATTCCCTCGGTCCTTCAATCTCCTCAATGAGTCTTCCACCTTCCTAATTGTTCTCCTATCCTTCTCTGAAAACGCTTTTAATTCTACAGTATCGTTTTTGAGATTGGGTGACTAGTGTTCCAGATGAGGATGAAACACTGATTTATATCATGGCATCCTGTTCATGATCTGTCCTGACATCTTGTTTGGGTATTATATCAGACTTCTTGCAAAATGTCTGGAGAATAGCTTGGTTTAATGGATTTGCTATGGCGAATGAACCCTGTGGAAATAAAAATAATTTGAGTGGTAGAGAATTTTTTCTCCAGATGGTACATCTTTTTTCCTTCCTTACTCCTATGCAGAGCACAGCACTTTCCCCACATGTTAAATGTTATCTGTTCGATGTGAAAGGCTTATGTTCTTTGCTGATATTACAGAAGTCTAAAGTTAAAAGCAGTAACCCCAACATTTTGGGGAAGGAGTTGGAATAGTGTCAGGGAGGGGGTGGAGTGGGGGCGGGGCCAGGGGCAGAGAGGCGGTCGAGCACCCACCGGCGGGAGCAGAAGTCGGCGTCTATGATGTGTGTGGCATAGAACTGACAGGTGCATCTTCCAAGACTTTAAGAAATTGCCTTTTCATCTTGCTTTGAATGTGCCGCTTTAGACATGCGTTTGGATAAGTATCCCCTTCAGGTGGGAAGGCAGACAGTTTGCTTTTAGTTACTTTTTCTTAGAACCAAGTTGGCTTGAAGCATGTCTTCATGTAGAGCCAGAATACCCCATTTTTAAAAAGCGGAACCACTAGAACTATGCATTTGTTTCTCTGGGCCATCTCTTACGAATATTGGCTCTTCAGAGTTCTAAACTACCCCAGGAAACCACAGCCCTGGTGGTTGCTTTTGTTTTTTATTTACATTTTTAATATTTCACATTTCCTTTCTGTGTGCCAGAGAATATGCTGTTAATGAAGTTGTTGCTGGAATAAAAGAGTACTTCAATGTAATGTTGGGGACTCAACTGCTGTACAAATTTGAGAGGCCACAGTATGCTGAAATCTTAGCAGATCATCCCGATGCGCCTATGTCACAAGTCTATGGTGCACCACACCTACTACGATTATTTGGTAAGTTTGGCATCTTGATTCTACCATAAAAGGGGACAAGTGGTTATATTGCTCCAGCTTCTTTTGTCTTGTTAATAATTGGAATAAGACACTGAATCAGAGTAAAATGTCTAAACAAATGACTCACATGACTATCCTTGGGTCATTTATATGAAATGTTCAAAACCACAAATCACCTACTCCGAATGGAAGTTTTTAAAACGTAATTGTTTAGAGAAGCTTGCGTAGGTAAGAATGGGAGTCTGAAGTTAGTGATCATGTCATGGATCTTGGGCTTGTACTCATGTATGGTTAAAGTTGTCATGAAAAACAATGTCAAATATATGCTTTTCTTAAAACAGTACGAATTGGAGCTATGCTTGCGTACACCCCTCTTGATGAGAAGAGCCTGGCTTTGTTGTTAAACTACTTGCATGATTTCTTGAAGTAAGTTCAGCATTTCATGTTTGTGTGTTGAAGGTTTTTTAAAAACACCCTGATCCTGCAAACACTTATTTATATGCTTAATGTTAAGCATGTGTTTGTTTATACGACTGTGACCTAATGCTTTTTTATTCTAATTTTTTGGACAGTATTTTGATATTGACAATGTCAGTTAATCTGCAACACTAATCCAGAGCAAGCACGTTGGTCTCTTGACAGCCTTTCTTCCAGTTTTGTGGTGGTGGTCAGTTCTGCATAGTTAGTATTACTACCTAGTGTGCATTTTACTGAAGAGTAACTTGTTAAAGATTTCAAGTTTCAGGACCTAGATTTACCTAAAGCAGCTTAAATTTTTCTGTACTAACTAAACAAACTGAAAAAAGGTTGCTTGGTTAATATTGCAGTTAGTCATCCCTTTGTAGCAACAGAGTTGGTACGAGAGGTCTTGTACTAGAAATTGCTCTGGCACCCTTTGTCTTGACATACTACAAAATTGTTCCTGATTATAGAGAAGTGTGTATTTCCATTGAAGGCACATAAAGGTGAAATGCATGGGTTTTTGCAGTTGAGTTTCTGTCATTACTAACATTCAGTAAAGTTCTTTTGATATCTGAAGCACAGTTGCTAACTTTCATGCGGTAAATAAGCACCCCGACTTTGACAATAAGCCAAAAATCAAGCCAATCCCTAAGAACTCCAACACTCTGACTAGATTTCTTCCCCCCCCCCCCCCGCCCCCAGGCATGCAGTCTGGGACTGTGGTGGGCCCGCTGTGCACCCCTGACTATTCCCCCCCTTGCCTCTGCTTGCCGGAAGCCAATTCCCCCCCCCCCCCCAAGGAAGCAACAAGCTATAAGCAAAAAACTTGCCAACAATCAACTCACAAGCCAGTTAAGCCAAAAACAAATGTCGTGGTGTTGGCACCCAATTTCTTTGTTTGTTTTTTTCCCCATGGGTTTGGCATGTCTGATGTGAAGTACACTGCAGTTTAAAAGGAAAGAAATCAAACCAACCATTTGGGTAGAAAAAAGATCCATTTTTGTTCTTGCGTGTGCTGCTGCAAACTGCTAAATCAGAGCAATTCCATCAGGCGTTTCAAAAACTGTCCTCTATTATTGCCTTAATGAAAAACATCTTTACATTTTTTGCATCTTTATATTTTAGTCAAGTGTGTAGAAGCCCCAGTCAAGATTGGCACCCAATTCTACATACATGCAATAAGAGACAGTCCCTGCCCTGAAGAGCTTATCCAAGTACACAGTCCAGACAAAGGTGGGGGGAGGAGCATTATCCCCATTTTACAGACTGGGAATAGAAGCCAAAAGATGTTAACGAAGTCTCTCAGTCTGTGGCAGAGCTGGGAGCTAATCCCAGTCAAGTAGCTGAGCTCTGAGTCCGTCTTTCAGCTCATCAAAAGCCAAGCGTAAGCCATTTGTTTCTTGATGCGTTTTAGAACTCGTTGATCTGCCTTTCCTGAAATACGTGCAAGGCAACAGACTGTTTGCAACGAAGTCCCATTTGTTCAATAGCACTTCGAGGCATTTAAGTCAGTTAGAGTAAAACATTAAAAAGCACCTATCTTACTATAGGACTTAAATGTGAAATCTAAAAGTGGAAAGTTGATCTGCTGTAATGGAGCTGGAAGTTCATGCTCTGTTAATGGAGGAACTGACTACTCTAAAGAATCAGTCCTCTACATTTTAGAAACTTATCTGATTTTAAATTTTAATGTATGAAAGAATCCTCTGCAGTTCTCAAATTTAAGAGGACTTCCTCTAGTTATGGCTTATGCTTTAGAACTCTGGATGCATAGTTAATTCTCCAGTTGTCATTGGTCTCACATTTATGCTTATAATCCCCAGTAAATGCACAAACACAATTGTCATACTTTCCAGTATGGCAGGGAAATGTCAGGCAGTGTCAGTCTTGTAGGCAATTTAAATACGTAATGTTTGAAATTGCTTGGCCTTGTGCATTAACGCTCCAGAGGCATACCATCATTTTCTCACTATGCGCTAACTACCTGCTTATATATATACCACCACGTTCTGTTGCTTTCTCTTTATTCCTTCAATAAAGCAATTATTTCTTTAACACTATTGTGAAGAATAGAAAACTGACTTAATTTCATAGGTGAAAGACAGGCTAATATAGAAGCCGTTGGTAGCTAATCCATAATGTTTGAAAATGTGTTAATAAGTGAAGTGCAGTAGGTGATTAACTTAGTGATCCTCACAGGAGGCCTTATAGAACCCTAAGAATATCCCCATTTTAAAATGTAAACGCTTGTGGTTAGGGAGGAAACCGGATTCTGCCCTACAAAGAAGGCCTGAGTATCACTGTGCAGCACTCGGTTTGTAGAATGCCATATTTACTGGCCAGTCTTCTACTAGCCCTGGTTATAAATAGGACCCTACCAAATTCATGGGCCATTGTGGTCAATTTCATGGTCATAAGATTTTTTTTTAAAATGTAAATTTCATGATTTCAGCTATTTAAATCTGAAATGTCACGGTGTTGTAATTTGTAGGGATCCTGACCCAAAAGGAGTTGGGGGGGGGGGGGTCACAAGGTTATTGTAGGGGGGTTGTGGTACTGCTACCCTTACTTCTGCGCTGCTGCTGGTGGCGGTGCTGCCTTCAGAGCTGAGCATTTTACCAACAGCCGCTGCTCTGGCTGCCCAGCTCTCAAGGCAGCACAGAAGTAAGAGTGACAATATCACGACCCCCCCTAAAATAACCTTGTGACCCCCCCCCCGCAACTCCCTTTTGGGTCAGGACCCCCAATTTGAGAAACACTGTCTGCCCCATGAAATCTGTAGAGTATTTCCTAAAAGCACACACAAGACCAGATTTCATGGGAGGAGGCCAGATTTCATGGTCCATGATATGTTTTTCACAGCTGTGAATTTGGTAGGGCCCTAGTTATAAAGCTTCACCTAGCACCTGTTAAGAACCACATTTGTTTGTACAAAACAGTAGGCTACTTTTTACCTGCCTGCTTGAATGACTGGCAGACATCCAGAAAGGACAAACATTTGATAGGAAGCGGAACCTCATAATTCATATTGTATTGGAGGTCTTGTGGCAACACTTGGCTGTAGTCAAATTTGTTTGACAGTATTTCACTGCTTGGAATTCTGAGTGAGGCACTCTGTAGGATTTCATGAGTACAATATCTGACACCTATTAAGAATTAAACTGAATATTTCTCTGGGCTGTTCAAAGACTAAGGACAGATTTTCAACAGCAGATGCTGGAATCCACTTCGAAGCAGTGAAATAACAGTTTGTGTACACTAAAACTTAAGTCTTGAGATAATGACCTGAGCAACAAGGTATTTTAATTTCTGCATGTGTATATTTTTCTTTCACAGGTATTTAGCAAAGAATGCTTCCACATTGTTTAGTGCCAGTGACTATGAAGTAGCCCCTCCTGAATACCATCGGAAAGCAGTATAACGCCATGCCTCTGTATAGTGAAGTAATACTTGGATCTCTGTAACAGTGCTGTCCATTTCTACATTTTGTTCTTTGTCCTTCCATTGCACATGTCTCTTGCACAGTTTATGTAAATTTAAAGTGAATAAAGTGTGTGTTAAAACTGAACTGACATTTGTAAGTTCTAAAGTTTTCTTTTGTTTGTTCTGAAACAGAAGCCTAAAAAGGAGGCTTTGGGAACCCATCAGTGGGATGTAGAAAGAAATGCAATTAGCATATTATTTCGTTGTCTGAGCTCCTTAAAGTTTATAGGTTCATTGTTTTGACACTAAGCTCTTACCTAACCTGCATTATTGCTTAGTGATGACAAGTGTGCCACAGGGGTTGTGATGACCTAACTTACATGCTACTAATTAGTTTGACTTTCAAGCCCACTCACTTTCTTGGTGTTTGAAGTGTAGCATTTGTTGATCCGTAAATTCATTCCTTGCCTAGAGAGTTGAAGGATTGTGACTTTTGTATTCTAACATAATGGAAAAATGCATTATTGTATCTTGGTGTTCTGAAAATGTTGGTCTTTCAAGGAGCTATTTTACAAGTCTTCAAATAAACTTTTTTATTTCAAAGATTACCTATTTTGACTTTTTAACTGACCTGTGTCCTGCTTCATCTGTTGGAGCATTTTCACATGATCTAGCACTCAGAAGTCATAAATCAAATCGTGTTGTCATAGTTAAATCTGCAGTATCCTGAAAAATATTAGTATAAAGTGTGAATTTGTGATTTTTAGTTGTAACTTGGAGGTGCTGTTTCTGAGCCTTCTTCAGCATTCCTTACTCCTAACTGAAATCAATAGGATACAGCATTCTGCTATTCCTAACTTCTTTGAATAAAGAAATCAAACTGCATGAAACAGCAATGAAGCTGTAAAAGAGCTCATTAGAAACAGTGTTTTGAAACGGATCAAACACTTTGAAAACAGACCACTTCCCGGCCCCTTCCTCCTCTCACCCCCCCCCCCCCCATATTCAGGCAGCAGAAACCTGACAGTCAGGTAAAATGTGAAGTAGGACTGACAGTCAGATAAAATGTGAAGTAGGACTAGCGTTTTTCTCAAAGTCCCAGTGTGTGTCTTGTTCAATAAACCCCATTTTCCAGTGGTAAAGAAGCATCAAAAGTCTTTATTTTTTTTATTGATGGGCTAGATTCCTCCCTCCAGTAGGGAATAATTCAATTCCTGTCTACTCATAAGGCAGTTGCAATATACTTGACTTGTATATCTTTCTAAACTAAATTGGGGCAGATTAATAATGCAAACCATGCATGAAGAAACTTGTATATCTACAGTGGCTTTAATCCAGAATTCTTGAATAACCTGGTAGTTCCAGACAAATATGCATGAAGTCGCGGTTGTAGTTTTGCACAACCTATTGCTCTGTCTGTTTTATGTATTTCTCTTAGATAATGTTTAAAAAAAGATTTAAAATCTGTTAAATATGTATTGATGTGATTTTTGACTGAGCAGACAAGAGAAACGAAAATTTGTTAGAATAATGTATTCCCAAATTTTCCCTCTTAATTTTGTGTCTGTATCTTTAATCACAGTATATTCATACAAGGTTGAAACCTGTTAAAGCACATTGCCAAGCACTGATGTTCTAACAAATTAAAATCTGCTCAATAAGTACAATGGATTTTAGTTACTTCTGAGTTCTAAGATAGTGAATAGTTGAAGGATATAAATGAGGCATAGCCCCTCAATGGACATCTGCCTTAACATAATTAAATCTTTATATAATGGTAGCGCCCAAAGGCCCTAATTAGGGTTGATTATCCTGAATTATCACTGCAAATTCATAATTCCAGTACTTCAGTTCTTAATTATTTTTACAGCCACACAAATGTGCTAAGGACTTCAGTTGTGGGTCTTGACCCAAATAAAAGCTTCCAGTCTGGGATCACCTGAAAGGATTTCAGACACTTGCAAGAGAAAATATTGCTGTGGGAGAACTATGAATATGTAAAGTCTTCCATAGGCAGTAGAATTCAGTCTCTCCAGTCTGAAATCATTGACACACCCCATTGGCAAAACTTTTAAAATAAGAACATGGGAAAACGTAGCTCCTTCTGGAAAATCTTCAGAATTAAAGCTAATTTCCTGTCTTAACACCTGACATTGTCATGGCTTCAGTTTGGTTATCCATGTGATCTTAAACTTAATCTGGAACAATAGTAACATAAAACTTGCAATTCCATGTGTACATCTACCTCTTGTACCTCTGCCTTTCCTCACCCTTCTATAACTTTAAAATCAGTCTGACAAGGGGACACTCACAAATGTCTAATTTGCCGCGCCGCTGAAACAAAAACAAACAAACACAAAAAAACCCCACCGAACCAAAAAAACAAAAACCCCCAAGCGCCTCCCGCCACCCCAAGATTGGCCGCCCCTTCCAAGGTGCCGCCTCACGCACGTGCTTGGTCGGCTGATTCCTGGAGCCGGCCCTGTCTACTTTAGACTAAAAGCCCCCTCCCAACTGGTTGCCCTGAGTGTTTATAAAGCCCTCTACACCTATAGTGCTTCGTGCATTTGTGGTGGTAAAAACTAAACCTGCAAAAACAGACTGCATTAAATGTGGCAGGTTTGCTTTACTGCCAAATATTCTCATACCGTTCTTTCTGGTCGTAGCAGGGAAGGGAGTTGGGGATTTCCCCCTAAATATACAAATCTTATTCAGTCTGCTCTCCAGCTTTGCATGTCTGAAATGCTGATCATCAAACTTTGGAATCAATTCCTGCTTTGGCATAGGGACCAGTGTGTGCGCCATTGAATAATGAATGTGGCTTTCCAGTCCTCCTGAAGGCAATTACCGGGGCTTTATTCAGAGTGATTGATATTCCTAGGCCAGGTGCAAAGGCATAGAATTTAAGCTTTCACAAGAAGTCCAGGACTATGGGAATACCTGGAATGCAGGATTTGTCTGGCTATTCCTGTGCCCTAAAGGTTCAGACGGGCCATTAAGGCACAGGACAGAATAATGGTCTGGGCAGAGCTTTGTTGCCCTGGGGGAATCTCCAGAAGAGATGGTTCCTGAGAGCCTCTGCTTCGCACAATACATATGGAGATCAGCAGATGCACCTGAACAAGAGCCATCTTGATGTGCACAAGAAACCGTGATTATCAGGGCATTTCTATTGAGGGGTCCTTGACTTTGCATTTGCAAATCACTCCCTCTACCCTCCCATCCCCACCTTGCTCCATCAGAGGTCAGATTTGTTAACCTCCTGGGTATGCTGCAAAGTGCAGCTACTCTCAGGCAACTGAGGGGGGTGTGAGCTGAGGACTGGTGGTGGCTGCATGCACGGGTGTTCATTTTGTGCATCTGTAATTGTGCTCTAGATGCCCAGAGCATAAGGTTTGAATACACACAGACAAATAAGAGTTGATCACTTTTGCACAAAACTGAGCTGTCCCCTGGCTGGCTATTGAGAAGTAAAAAGACAAATAGGAAAGATCTAAAGGACCAGCAGGCGCCTCTTTAAATGGAAATAAGGACACTGAGCAATTACGTTTCTGCAAGTTGCTATGGAAACTCTAAATTACAAGAGGAGCAGCTTATGTTTGCAAGAGTGGCTGGCTTCGGAGGTGTAGGGGGCTCTGTCCAGAGAGGACCCTTTGCCCTGGTGTGGAAGCTGATAGTGAGAAGCTGACTGTGGACTCAGGCCATGCCCCAGGGTCTCCTGGGAGGGCGATAGGAGGAGAGGCTGAGTGGGGTCTCCAGGAGCGAGGAGAACACATCTCTCAGGGCTTGGGCATTACAGATTGCTGTGCCTGCCTCTCAGAGTGCAGCATTTAATGAATAGCTTTGAGACTGTAATTAGCAACTACTTCTGATTTATCCCGGCTATTACCCAGCAGGACAGCCCAGATTACATTCTGAATTAGAGCAATGCGTTGGCAGTTTGCCAAACCGCCCCGGCGAGTGGAAACGGGCTCCCTTCCCGCACACTGAATCTGGAAAATGATGTTTTGTGTGTGCGCCGTACGGATCTGCTGCAATTCTTCGTTTGTTCCCTTGGTGGGGACTAGATCCCTGCGTGCTCTGGTGGGAAAAACACGAGCAGTGCCTTTGTCACTGAGATGGGCGACGCGGAGTAGGAGGGAGCAGGAGAGTTTGGTGCCTGGAATTAAATTGGCCTAGGAATGAGACTAGGCAAATTTCAGGGTAACTAATGAAATCGCAATGACGGAGGTTTAGGTTGGACATTAGAAAAAACTTCCTAACTGTCAGGGCGGTTAAGCACTGGAATAAATTCCCTAGGGAGGATGTGGAATCTCCCTCATTGGGGATTTTTAAGAGCAGGTTGGACAAACACCTATTAGGGATGGTCTAGATACTACTTAGTACTGTCACGAGCAGGGCTGTCCCTAGGGGGGCACGGGGCCTGGGACAACCCCCTGCTCTGCCCAAGGCCCCACCCCCACTCCACCCCTTTCCCCAAGCCCCGCCCCGCATCTTCCCACCCCTGCTCCACCCTGCCCCCATTCCACCCCTTCCCCCAAGTCCCTGCGCCCACCCCCGCCTCTTTCTGGCTTCACCCCCCACCTCTCCCCAAGCGATGCCGGGAGCCAGCGGAGTGTGGTGGGCTGGGGCCGGGTTGCTCACTGCTGCCAGCGCCAGGCCCCCTGCTAGGCCCCCTGCTAACCCCCCAGGCTGCCCTGGGTCCCGAAGTGCAGGGACCCGGGTGGTTGCCCCGGTCCGTCCTATGGACAGGGCGGCTCTGGCCACGAGTGCCGGGGACTGGACTAGATGACCTCTCGAGGTCCCTTCCAGTCCTACGATTCTGATTCCTTGCTTGTCTTTTTTCCAGGATCCATGGCCAAACCAGCTGCTAAGTACTAGAGAAATCGTTCAGTCTTCTCTTCTCAGGCAGAGCCTGCTGACCGCACTGCCTGGAGTTAGCGGCTGGACACAGCAGCACACAATAACATGAAGCATTTAAGGACCTCAAAGCACTTTACAAAGGTGAGCAAACAGCCTCCTTTTACAGAGCTGGGGAGCTGAGGCCCAGAGTGGTGATGACTTCCCCAGGGTCACACAGTGAATCAGCTGGAGAACCCGAAATAGAAGCTGGCTTCCAGTCCTACGCTTCTCTCCACTGGACCATACTGGAGTGCACCGCCAGGGATGCTTCTAGATCAGTGGTTCAGAGGAAGTGCTTCTACAGACAGTAGCTTGACTTAAGGGGGGTGGATTCTGGCTAGACCCCAGAGCGAAGACTGTAGTTGGAACTGATTTCTTATGATAAAGGGAGTTGGTCGCGATCCTTATCTTTAGCTGGCCTAACACTTTCCACGGTCAAAGACCCTTGTCTGTCATTTGAGAAACTCTGCTGCTTCGTTTGTTTGCAGCAGAGCTCTGACATTCCCTAGGGACCGTCCTGGGCCTGGAAAAGTGCCTTTTTTGTGTCCCACGAAATTCCAGTCAAGCTGTGCGGAGAAATCCCCATTTCCCTTCTCTCACACGCTCCTCCGGAATCTCTGGGCAGGAGCGTGTATAATCCAGGAACATGAACGTTCGAAAGAGCGGGCCACGCCCACACCACCCACAAATAAACTGTGGGTGCACACCTACTGGAGCAGGAACGCCTGGGAGCTACCAGAGCAGGTGATGTGTCAGAGGGCAGAGCTGTACTAAGCAAGGCTGCAACCTCCCACCAGCCGCCCCTTCTTATAGCAAGCCCTTGGCTCCAGTTTCCCATCGCCCCTTGTATGCATGTGACAGAATCACACATTATTTTATCCACCAGAGCCCTGCCTCAGTCAGTGCACAGGATGGATGTGCAAAGGGGCAGAATAAAGGTTGCCTGGGCAACAGTCAATCGAGTATTTCCTAATTTTTGAGTGCTAGACTTTGCAGGCTAAGTACCATTTTTTAACATACTTTTCTCTGTGTGCAGGACCTAGAAAAGCTGCTGTTATTAAAACAAAGGATTCTGGCTTTGTCCGCTGGAGGGTACCACATGTTACAAAAGCCAGTCAAGAATCTGGGGCGCTGTGTTATGGTAGGACTCGGCTGTTGCAGTTTCGGTTGTAGCTGGTGGTGTGGTTTGGGCAGAGCCCAGGGGCCAGTCCGTTGTCCCACTGAAAACCACATGGACCTGGTGGTTGCTGCTGGGAGAGCGCATGGTGAGGATTACAACTCAGCATTGTGACAGGCCAGAACCAGAGAGGTCCTGTGGCTGGGTGAGTGTTTGGGGGACCAGACGGGGGCCCCACACAAGAAGGCAGAGATCCTGCTGCAGGCAAGGACATGGCTGTGATGGAAGCAAGCGCTGACTCTGAGGCTGAATGACATGGGGGCAGTGGGAACGGGACACGGTACCACCCCTCAGTGATCTGTGTTACTTTATCCCATTCTTGGTTTAAATAGTGAAAAAAGCAGCCGGTGTTTCTGACCGAGTGTTCCTGAGCCTGGCTGGCAGGAATTCCTGCATCTGCCTCAGTCCAGTACAGCTGCAGCACCAGGATGTGGCCTAGGAGCTGCTAGACAGGTTTGGTAGCTGAGTAGGCAGGTACCAGAGGGTGTCTTGGGAGGATAGTGGCCAGCCCAGCAGCTCCCGTATGCCGGGGTGATACAGCAGATAATTGTAACCCCAAATCCTTTTATCTGGTGAACCTGCCCCCCAGGGTCCTTCACCTTCACAAGGCTTGTGAGCAGAGTGCTTTTCAGTGTGCTCTGAAAAGGGACTGTGTGAAAAAATGCCCACCTCTTAGTCTGCAGATCAGCCCCTGTGTGAATTCAGTGTCCCGGCTGGAATCCCAGGTGCAGGGGGCACGTTCTGGGTTCGTTGAAAACACGCCCGTCTCTTTACTTGTGACATGAGTGGGATGGGTCCAGACATTACTGAACCAGGGCCCTCGCAAAGGTATTTGCTGCAGTGACTTTTCTGGGCAGGCTTTTCCCCCTTCCATCAACCTTTTAATTTGATCCACTTCCAGGCAACTTCTTGGAAGGATGGGTCTGGTTTTGCTTCCAGGGGCAATCCCCAAGATACCTTTGCAGGTCTAGATTTTTTTTTTATGATCTGCATGAGAAACTCGGAACTGTGCACTGCTGAGTGCCAAGGGTTCAGAGAAGCAGCCTAACCTTGATCAGACGTCCTTCCCGCTTGGGAAAGAACTAAAGCCCTGAAAGGTATCAGTAAGTGCAGTCTGGGCTCCTCTGTCCGACTCCTGCCCTTGTCATTCTAATAGAAATAGACACTACTCAAGTATAGTGCTAGCTTCATTGTTTTGATACTCGCTCTCCTCTCTCTTTCTTTACCTCTCCCTAAAGTATGTCCATCTGATCACATTCATCTGCAAATCTGGGTCAGAGCTGAATTTTTCTGCCTGGCATGAGTTCTCTTACAGGCTAAGAATCTAGCATGGGATTTTCAAAATCTGTGTGATTTCACAACACGGGCCTCCAAAGTCAATGGGACATGTGCACCTAAATCACGTAAGTGCTTCTGAAAGCCCCCACCATAAGCAGGTCTCTACAAATGGAATCCGTATGTCTAAAGTGCAGGCTGTGAGAGAAGGAAAATTAGTTTTTCAGGGAAAGCCCGCGTTAGATTTCAGACAGGAGATTGAAGTGATTGTAATGACTGTTGCTTCGACCCTACTAAAACAGATATGCAGAGCTGTGGTAGCCGTGTTGGTCCCAGGATATTAGAGAGACAAGGTAGGGGAGGTGATATCTTTTATTGGACCAACTTCTGTTGGGGAGAGAGACAAGCTTTTGAGCCACACAGAGCTCGTCTTAGAGACTAACACTGGCTTAGAGAAAGAGCTCTGTGTAGTTCGAAAGCTTGTCTCTCACTGACAGAAGTTGGTCCAATAAAGATGTTCCCTCACCCACCTTGTCTTACCAAAACATGCCGTCTGATTTGCCTGGCACGTGGGAGAGGGTCATTCAGAAATATTCTGGCTAGTATTTTTTCTGTAAAAGACCCAACTGCATTTTGTTTGGTACAAATGCTATTGCAGGGGACTATAAATGTGCTTTGATGTCTGGCTAATACGCAGTGGTGCTATTTCTCCTTCTTACACTGAATACCTGCTTGGTCAGAAAAGGAACCGAGTCTGAATGATCTGGCTCTGGCTCAGTCAGAATGGAGTGCTGTCGCTCCCTGTCAGCCGGGGTCCTGGCCCTGTTCGGCTGGGGGAGCAAAGGGTCCCTGGGGCTTTGCTTCTGCAGAGCTGTTCTACTCCACAGTAATCTCAGTGCAAAGGAGCCCAGGATGTGTGTGGTTCATACAGACTTTAAAACCGATTGTCTCATTTGTTTGTTCCACATGCCGAGAGGGATACCAACTACAGATCCAACGGCTGCTCGGCAGCAGATGTATTTATTTTCCAGTTTCTCCTTGCGTGGTCACAGTGAGCCGGCAGGGGAAGCCACCCTTCGATATGGGTTGTGCTTCCATCTGTAGAAGAGGTTTCCAACCGTCGGAGGCGTGAGGTTTTGGAACAGCCTCCCAAGAGGAGGAATGGGGTTGGCGTGGCTAGGCAGGCCAATAAACTGCCCAGGCAGCATCTGAAGAAAGAGACAGGAGCAGGACACTAATTTGAAATGGGCGCAGCTGGGCAGAACAGGAGGGGCCCGTATAAAGCCCAGGAGCTGTGAGCAGCAATGGGGGCTCCCTGGGAGGAGGGAGCTGGGGCTGTCCAGCCCAGAAAGGGGGAAAGTCAGATAAGTAGGAAGAAGCCCAGGGAAACAGCAGTGAGGAGTAGGACCGTACAGACCTTGGCTGCTTGTTATAAGGTCCCTGGGCTGGATCCGAGTGTAGAGGGCGGGCCCGGGTTCCCCTACCAGCCACTGGGAAGTGGCGCAGGAGATGCCAGTCGGACTCTGGGTCTGGAAGACTTTGATTTCCCCAGAAGGGGAGGACCTTAGTGAGCTGGTCGGAGGGCCAAGCCACGAACAGGAAGCTGCAGCTCTGGGAGTGAGAAGAGCCACAGGGTGACAGAGACGGCGGGTAGAGAGACTGCCAGAGGAGGGAAGCACAGTGCCTGGCAAGAGCTAATCCCCAGAGCCGCCAGGAGGAGGCGCCACATGCTGTGACAGACACTTTGCTCTAGTGGCCCCTCAGTCGGAAAGCCAGCGTATTGGTCAGTTTCGATGTAATCTCTTGCCTGCGTTTTTGTGTTGGCAATGTTCCTTTGCAAACCCTGCTAATGAGGCTGCTTCACAGGATAATATTCAGAAGTAAGTTCACTGCACATTTTATCCTACGAGTCCTTGAAGTGGGCAGTTGGGGGCTGGGAGTTCTGCAGTGAGTTGGAGGTTTAAATGACGGTAAAAAGGACTTGGCATAACACTGGAACAAAGGGGCCTCGCAAATTATTAACTCCCCCCCTTTCCTGGCACGAGCAGCCAAGGGGTGCACAGGCTGAAATACCCACTATGCCGGGTGGGCAGCTTGTTGATCAAAGTTCACATCTGATCTTGTTGTTTCAGACATTTGTTATTTCATTGACATTTCTGTCTTCTAAGTTTTACCTGAGTGAACAGATAGCCAGACATAGCCAGTTTTTGGTGAGTAAAGTTAATTATAAAACAAAGAAGGAGGGAGAATTTAGCCAAAGCAATTGTGATGGGTCTTAAGACCATGAAAACGGTTGGGTATGTGGTGGAAATAGAAAGATCACAAAGAGGACACATCTCTATTGGCCACTGGTCTGTCACCTGGACACTGATTTTTAGACACCTCAGATTGAAATGACTAATATGGGTTGTCTCCATTCATTTCAGCCTCACTTCTGATTTTCATTTTTACAGTAAGAAAATTCATAAGAACAGCCATAATGGGTCAGACCAAAGGTCCATCTAGCCCAGTAGTCTGTCTTCCAACAGCAGCCAATGTCAGGTGCCCCAGATGGAATGAACAGAACAGGGAATCAGCAAGTGATCCATCCCCTGTCACCCATTCCCAGCTTCTGGCAAACAGAGGCTAGGGACACCATCCCTGCCCATCCTGCCTAATAACCATGGATGGACCTATCCTCCATGAATTTATCTAGTTTTTTGAACCCTGTTATAGTTTTGACCTTCACAACATCCTCTGGCAAGGAGTTCCATAGGTTGACTGTGCGTTGTGTGAAAAAATGCTTCCTTTTGTTTGTTTTAAACCTGCTGCCTATTAATTTTATTTGGTGACCCCTAGTTCTTGTGTTATGAGGAGTAAACAACACTTCCTTGTTTACTTTCTCCACACCAGTCATGATTTTATAGACCTCTATTATATCCCCCCTTATTCATCTTTTTTCCAAGCTGAAAAGTCCTAGTCTTATTTATCTCTCCTCATATGGCAGCCGTTCCATACCCTAATCATGTTTGTTGTCCTATTCTGAAACTTTTCCAATTCCAATATATCTTTTTTGAGATGGGGCGACCACATCTGCATGCAGTATTCAAGATGTGGACGTACCATGGATTTATATAGAGGCAAATATATTTTCTGTCTTATTATCAATCCCTTTCTTAATGATTCCCAACATTCTGTTCGGTTTTTTGACTGCCGCTGCACATTGAGTGGATGTTTTCAGAGAACTATCCACATTTGAGTTCCTTCAGAACTCTTGGGTGAATACCATCTGGTCCTGGTGACTTATTACTGCTTTGTTTATCAATTTGTTCCAAAACCACCTCTAATGACACCTCGATCTGGGACAGTTCCTCAGATCTGTCACCTAAAAAGAATGACTCGGGTGTAGGAATCTCCCTCACATCCTCAGCCGTGAAGACCAATGCAAAGAATTCATTTAGTTTCTCCACAATGGCCTTATTGTCTTTGAGTGCTCCTTTAGCATCTCAATTGTCCAGTGGCCCCACTGGTTGTTTAGCAGGCTTCCTGCTTCTGACGTACTTAATTTTTTTTTGCTATTACTTTTTGAGTCTTTGGCTAGCTGTTCTTCAAATTCTTTTTTTTTTTTTGGCTTTCCTAATTATATTTTTACATTTCATTTGCCAGAGTTTATGCTCCCTCCTATTTTCATCACTAGGATTTAACTTCCACTTTTTAAAGGCTGCCTTTTTGCCTCACTGCTTCTTTTACTTTGTTGTTTAGCCAGGGTGGCACTGTTTTGGTTCTCTTACTATGTTTAAGAGCCCTAGGATACAGATTGCTTGGTGTAGGAGATTGAATATGGCTATGGAGTGTATTTAACGGTTTTTAGATGCTAGGCACCCTCGGCTCCCCCGAGGTCAAGAGACAACCATGCATTGGACTTTGAGTGTTTAGCATCTCTCTGTCCACCAGAGTGCAGAATTGGTGTGTGCACCAGCATGAACTGCCCATCAGGGAGAGCTGTGTGAGTGCAGTAGAGGCTAGCAAGGGGTCTGCTGTGGTGATCACTGACTGACTGGGGAAGGGCAGGAAGGACAACCCCATGAGTTCAGGAACAGGAGGACAGAGTAAAATACCCCCATGGGATTATTTCCAGCCCTCTTTCAGTGTCTGTGCTCTCATCCCACACGCGCATCATGGCACCTCTGCTAGGAGAGCTGTGTCCTGAAAAGAGCCAGGGCTAGATCTCCGGGGGGTCAGGCAGCTGATCTGCTCCCTGGTACCAGTTGGAAAATACTGCTTCGAAGTTGGCTTTGCAGCCTCTCCCCTTGCCAGCAACTGACAAGCCCAGGGGACACACACCCCCCCTCCCCTCCAAGGGGCAGCTGTGCCTTTCTTCTAGCCTGGAGTGTGTCAACGTATAGGCCCTCTTAGCAAAACCAGTAGACTGTAGGTCACCATCCAAGTGGAAATGGTGCACCGACAATGCTATAAAATGGTGGTTTCTGTGCCCATAGTGTCACTTACTGGATCCTCTCCCACACAGCGCTGCCCTAGGTCAACATCTGCCTACGGGACCGGAGGCGTGTGAAGTAAGACTTGGCGGCTTCCCCTGGAAGGAAAGGACAGTGACCCGTGGACAGCAGAGCCGTTCTCGGCTATTGCAGCAGTGTGTTTGCTGCCCTCAGCCTGCGCGATCCCAGATGCGGAAATCGATTTACAAGCCAGTTAAAACATGGATAAGCCTTGATCACAGCGTGCGAACACAATGCACATTTCCAAGCAGTGAAAGGCGCAGACTGGGAGCAGAGTGGGCACTCCCTCCCCCACCTCCCGCTTGGGGAATTGAAATCAGAAGCATTTTTTTCTCCCCAGAGTATTGATCCATGGGGTCATTGCAACAACTGGGCATCACTGGTGCTCCAGCCTCTCCTCTTAACACTTTCCCCTGTGCCATAGCAATCCCCAGCTGGCCACTCGGACCAGCCTTACGGTTGCTTTGTGCTACTGGAGTGGTGCAAAACAGCTGGATCTGGCCCGTTACCATTGACTTACTCAGGCATGCGCTATTGCTTATGAGCTAGTGACTCAAAGCACTTACACAAGCTATTCCAGCTGGTAGCCAGGTTTGTTTCCTCAGTAATGAGGACCATGGCCACCTGTGGAGAGTAAGGCTAAGAAAGAATTTGACTGTAGGAAGCTTTGCATAATTATACCACTAATCCTGTCAAATGTGTCAGGCAGCTGTTGAGAGGGCTGCCTGGTCTTTCCCAGAGAGAAGCCCCCCACTGACTCCTCACTCCCCCCTTGTGTGTGTGCACAATGATACAATTGTGATGTTGTATGATACCATCATAAATTACATGATTACCCGCTGTTTTCCCCCAGGACTGCGTGACAGGGCGATCGTCTGTCCCTGCCCTCCCATGCACCAGGAGCTGCTCAGACCACTTCTTTCCATGTCCGGACTGTATTTTATTCCCGCCCCTTCCACCAACACCTGAACCGTGCGACATCCCAGTTTGTAATCCCTACGGCTTTCTGTTCTTCTCTGGCAGGGCCTAGGACAAGAGCTCTCTCCTGCCCCTCCCTGGAACCCTTCCTTCCTTCCTTTCTTCCTGGCTTTTATCAGGGTTAACGGAGGGCTAATTAGTTCCTCACCTCCCCAGCCTCTCCTCCTGCTTTGCCAATTGCTCAATCGACCAGCACTTGGGACACTAACCGAGGCCACAGTGCCCAGGGTGCTGACCCCCCTGGCAGGCCTCAGCCCTGGGGCACAAACTCGTGCGGTGCACAGGAGGGGCCAGCTGTAGGGATGAGTCGAGGCTGGCCAGAGGAGACTGTCGTCTGCAGGGTCCTGCCTTGTTAGCTGGGGAGGTTGGAAGGCATGTGATGAATGAGGCAGGGACGTACAGGGTGAGCCAGGCTGGCCTTGTGCTTAAGGCAGCTGCCATTTTTTATGTCGTGCATCTGAAAGTCCCGCTGGTTGCCGCTGCAAATCGGACAATGTGTTCTGTGCTGGGCGCGACTCAGTTAGTGCCGGGAACTGGGGGAGGGGTTTTCCTACAGCCACTGAGTGGCAGCCATGCAGGGTGTTAGGGGCCTGGCCCAGGGCTCTGCACAGTGTGAGCAATACTCCCCACCCCCGAACATCTCCTGCAGGGTTTCACTGGCCGTGGGGCAACCTCCTGCCTCTGGCTCGTTGACTCGGATATTCTCAGTAACTTTGGGGAGCTCATCAGCTAGCGGGCGGGATGAGTCCTCCTAATCTTCCGTGCCCAGCCGTTCACCGCTAGGGTTGACAAAGCAGGAGATTGAAGGTCTGCCGGTTTGGGTTTTTATGCTGGAGTCTCCTGACAGTCTGTATAAGGCTCCTGAAGCGTGTGTGACGGCTGAGGCCTACGACACGACTGTAACGCAATTAATAACACAGTCAAACCAAGAATCCAGCCCCTTGCTACTGGGCTATTTATTTTTATAATGTATTGGAGCTCTTCCGGTGGCATCCAGACTCGTTACATCTCAAGCCAGGGTTCAAGTAACAAGACTGAACAGTGAAAGTGAGCAAGGAGGCAGGCTTTAGATCAGGTGCAGGTAGGATTGATAATATTTAAAAACCGGACACTCCAGCAGGAGTGCCAGAACCTCCCCTGCCCCGCCTCTTCCCGAGGCTCCGCCCCCATCCACGCCTCTTTTCCCCTCCCACCCCCCTCGCTTGAGTCAGGAGGGACACACCTGTGGAGCCGGGCTCGGAGCTGCAGCAGCCCGATGCAGGTAGGAGGTGGCTCTGGCTGACTAGGGCCTGGTGTGGGCGATGACCCATCACCTCACCTCCGCCACCTGCAGTAACTGGACTTTTGGTGTCCAGTCAGTAGAGCTGACTGGACACTTTCAGGTCCCCTTTTTGACTGGACTTTCCGGTCCAAAACCAGGCACCTGGTTACCCTCCGCACTGGTTTGGCTGGCAAGATTACCCGTGTTCTGCCTGGTACACTGTGATCGATGGACCATGAGAGAGGGTGAATGCCATGGTCACGTACCTCCCCCTCTTCCCCCCCCCCCCCAAAAAAGAACAGCACATCTCCGGTCTTCACAGGTGCAAAACATCCAGGTGTAGCTGGAGTCGTTCTGTCCCTCGCACCTTCCAATGAGCTGCCTCGCTCAGGGTGATGTTTGCCAATGCCATTGCTGTCAGCTCGTCTGGAGAGGCCGGCCAGTCGGGCCTGCCTAGAAATTGTGGTAAAGGAGTAGGTGATTCAGGGCAGATCTACACTTAAAACGCTGCAGCGCTTCAGGGAAGACACTACTACGTCGACAGGAGAACATCTCCAATTGGCGTAGTGAATCCACCTCCACGAGAGGTGGTTGCTATGTTGATGGGAGGGTTTCTATAGCTCGGTCTATACCAGGGTTATAGAAACTGTGTCGCTCAGCAGGGTGGATTTTTCACACCCCTGAGTGACGTAGTTAGCGCCATGTAAGTTTATAGAGTTGACCTGGCCTCAGTGACAGAGCAGGTGCATGATAATTGTGGTAGATTTGGGAGGCAGAAACACACTGCCCTCCTACCCCCACCCAAGGGTGCTGACTGAAGACACCCAAGGACAGCAGTGGCTTGTTTGGTAGCCTCCAGTCTAGGATCCGGTTCCTGTGAAGCCACCTGGATTGGCAGATTTGCCAACCCCAAGCAGTGTTTTAGCACCCAAAGCCGTTCTCTCACTCTCTCGTTTGTGGGATTTGAGGTTTTGTGCTCTTATGTGTTTGGGCTTTAAAAATGGAGTGTTGTTTCTCCAGACTCAGGTCATTCTTACACAAACTGCCCCATGTAAACCTGGGGTGAACCTGCCCTTAGCACTGGTCCAGCCCTCACTGAGCGAGGCCAGGGGGCCCCACCAGTTATAACAAATACATTGGACTTTTAGAGCATCTTTCTTTGAGGATCTGGCTGTGCCTGTGTCAGGGTTTCCTCCCCACTCTGAACTCTGGGGTACAGATGTGGGGACCCGCATGAAAGACCCCCTAAGCTTATAAGTACCAGCTTAGGTTAAAAACATCACCAAGGCACAAATCCTTTCCTTGTCCTTGGACGGTATTGCTGCCACCACCAAGTGATTTAGAGAAAAATTCAGGAAAAAGACCACTTGGAGTCCCTATTTCCCCCAAATATCCCCCCAAGTCCCTTCACCCCCTTTCCTGGGGAGGCTTGAGAATAATATACTAACCAATAGGTTAACAAAGTGGGCACAGACCAGACCCTTGGCTTTTTAGGACACTAAAAATCAATCAGGTTCTTAAAAGAAGAACTTTATTATAAAGAAAAAAGTAAAAGAATCACACCTGCAAAATCAGGATGGAAGGTAACTTTACAGGGTAATAAAAGATTTAAAACACAGAGGACTCCACTCTGGACTCAACTTCACAGTTACAAAAAACCAGGAATAAAACTACTTCTTAGCATAGGGAAAATTCACAAGCTAAAACAAAAGATAATCTAATGCATTTCCTTGCCTTTACTTACAATTTCTGTAATTTTATATGGATCATTTCAGGTATCTTTTTAGGATCTGGTTTACCTGCTTGGTCTCTCTCTCTGTCCCGAGAGGGAACAAACAAAGAGCACAAACAAAACCTCCCCCCCCCCCCGCCTCCCCCAGATTTGAAAGTATCTTCTTTCCACATTGGTCCTTCTGGTCAGGTGCCAACTAGGTTAACTGAACTGATTAACCCCTTGCAAGTAAGTGATTCTGTACCTCTGGCCAGGAGGGATTTTATGATACTGCATACATAAAGGTTGTTACCCTTCCCTTTATATTTATGACAGCCTGCCAGTCCCAGGGCTCACAACCCCTGCTACAAGGTAGGCAAGTAGTGTTGTATCATCCCCATTTTATAGCTGGGGAAACTGACTTGCCTAAGCGCACACAAGTTAGTGGCAGAACCTAGCATCCAATCCTGACTCTTGGTCCCATGCTCTGACCCCCTGGACTGTGCTTGGCTGTCAGCTGTCCTTCCACAAGTCAGATCCCCTTCCCCGACAGGTAGAGCAAGCGGCTGTGATATCTGTATCAGGAGAAGCCTGTTGTTATCCTGGCTGTTTTCACTCTCTCTTCTGTTCTCAGCCCCTCACTTCTGGATTACGCCGACACCATTTGCCCTTCCCGAGCAGCTAAGCCTGAGCTGGCTAGAGCACAGGGAGTAGCCGCACAGCCCTGGTATGTAGGGTGAGCTCATCCTTCTGACCGGCAGTGGGGCCCATTATGAGTGCAAATGGCTTTCCGCAGGTTTTTTACACCTGACTGGAGCCCTGAGCCAGGAACTGGTGACTGCTGAGCCGTGGTGTTACCCTGCCATGCTAAACAATGGCCATCCTCGTGTTGTGGCTGCAGTAAGCGGAAGGTTCGCTCTTGCGTGCTAATCCCAGCTCCAGCACCGACTCACTGTGTGGCCTGGGGGATGTCCGGGCCCCCCTCGGCCTCCGCTTCCCCCTCTGCGAGGTCTGGATAACAGTACTTGCCTTGCAGGCCAGGCTGCTGGGCGGGGGGCTGTCTGCCCAGAGCAGCTGAGTGTTGTGAATTAGTTATTTAGGCCATTTGGAAACTTGATTTGAGCCCTTCTGGGTCAGTCGTGCCATTGGACTGTGTTCGTCGGGGGAGATGATTGGAGCTGGCCTATCGCTTATAAATCTGCTGAAAATACTGGGCCCGTTCTGCAGAGAGCTAGCGTAGCAGATTTGTACAGCTGGAGCGTTGGCTCCCTGAGTGCCACGGTCTTGGGGACGGCATGGGGGATAAAGACCTCTGGAATCGGGGCCAAATTTACACACACGCCTTCTCCTGCTGTGAACAATGTTCCGGGGACTATTTTACCCTTTGACTGAATGATCACCTCCTCTCCTGCTAGGACCTGAGAGGTGTCGGTAGGAGAGCAGCGAGAAGAAGGCCTTTGATTTCTAATGCTGCCAATCTGGCAGGAGCCATAAGCACTACATTGGCTGTCAGGGTGGGGGCAGGGGGACTCACTCAGACCTTCCCAGAGTGAAGCATTACAGGGGCAAGGTCAGTTTCTGCTTTGCAGCAGCCCGTGGCTGATCTGTCTATTAAAGGGACAGCAGCAGCAGCAGCCCTTATTGTGAGGTAGACAACGTGTGGTTCTGAAACATGCTTTGTGCTTGTGCCCAGCCAGACTCATTCATGACAGAAACTCGTCTGTATAAATACATCCTCGGCGGGTCAGCACTATTAATGTGTATCAGACCTTTATTATTCCAGCAGTGCCCTGCAGAGCTGACACAGAAATAGTGTCCTTCATCGTTAGTTTCAAATGGCCCCGAACTAGCAGCCAGCGACTGCTATTCACCCGGGCAGGGGCAGGCCACATTTCTGTCCTGTATTGCCACTTCTGAAAGGCCGAGTTCTTCAATACGGTAGCTAAGCCGAGTCAAGGAGAATGAAGCTGGGGAAAAAATTCATTGCTACCCAAGGCTGTTAATTAAAAAGAAGAGTTTAGTCAAGTCCACGACACTCTGCTGATGGCCTTTGATAAGGACGGCACACCAAATTCTGAACCATTGGCTCAGCGGGAGAGTTTTTAAAGTTGCTTTAATTTAAATAACAGCCCGGGGGGATGGATGGGTCCTTGTAGGAAGGGGCTGTGCCGTAACCAGAGGTGCCGCTGAAAGGGGGAGGAATACGTACCCCTCTGCTGCGGAAGCAGGAGGCTGCATTTCTTCCAGATGTACAAACTCGTCATTTCATCAGGGCTCAAATTTCTTATGTTCACAGCCTGCAAACAGAGAAATTAGATAAAACATCAAATCCTCTGGCTGGGAGGGTGCAACGTAGCACGACTTTATTTCTCAGAATTCAGAGCAACAACACCCCCTCCCCCAAAACAGAGAGACAAAGCAGGCTGCTCGGTAAAACAGACAGGTACAACTCCTCCCACCTTACTCTAGGCTGGCTGGCTGTCAACTGAGTCTGCTGGGCCCAGACCACACTTCTCTGCAGAGGCCTGCAAGCAGGACCGGGACGCCCCTCCCCCAACATTTAAAGTGGAAGCTTACAAGGTTAATACCGTTTTCAGTACACCCCAGAATTGGCCTTCAACCCCTGTGCTGGCCAAGAGGGGCCTTCAAGTGTTGCAAGATGCCAAAGCTGAGTAGGCCCGGGCTCCCGCACTGGGGCGAGTGTTTGTGCGTGGCGTAAGGCAGCTGATGGGCTGAAGGTCACTAAAGAGCTTTGGTTAGTTGGTTAAAAATCTCCGTTTCCAGGGTGACCCAAACTGTTCCTTTTCCGTGACAGACCCTGCCCCCACCCTGCCCCATAGGTGGGGCCGCATCCCAGCACAGGGTTAACATGTTCTCTCTCTGTTGGCGCAGGCAGCTGGAATATCCTGCCCAAAACATTGTTTCACCTTTTTCCTTCCTTCGCTGTAATCTGATGGTGGTTTCCTGCCTTCGGTGGGGCTGGGTGCAGCCACGCTTTATTTTTACTCCCCATTGTGTCATGCTGGTTTAGTTCCCACGCGGCATAACAAATAAGGTCTTGTATGAAATCTAATTATTCCTCTGCCCTCTAAGCTTGTCCTATTCCACAGAGCTCTGCCTCCCTGGAGCCGGCGGGCTGGTCACTGAACTTCCATCATTCTGTGCCCCCAGTAGGAATGCCATGGAACGGCCGCCTCATTTGTCACCCATCGCTCACCCTCTAACGGCTGATTGGGGCTGATTTGAAAAGACAGGCTGGCATCTCTGGCCTCTCTCCCCCTTCGTGTACCATGGCATCGTTGTGGGTGAGGCTGAAGTTCTTTTGTTTCCTCTCTACCGGTGCTCCGGGAGCATGGCTTGTATGTGATTTGTGTGTGGTGTTGGGCATGGGTTTTCTTCTTTGCTTCCCTTTGTGGCTTCCCCGGCATGTTGCCTTTGCAGCTTAGCTGGGTGTTAAGGGACCCACACGCTTTTGGCCGTTGCCTGCCAAAAAGGAATTATTGTTGCTTTTCTTTTATTATTAATAATAATTAGTGCATGTCTTTGTCCAGCTACGTTGTAGAATAATTGACCTCTGTTGGCTGATAACCAGGGATCCTAGTTTTCTGTGATAAAACCCCCCAAATTCTCTGATTTAAAAAAAAAAAAAACCATAAAAATCCACGATTAAAATGAAATGCTGAATTTTAGTTTCCCTAGCCACAATGTATATAGGTATCAGTTGATCACAATGTTTTATTGACATATTTACAATTTTTAAGCAAGTTCAAAGCCTACCAGTACCATCCATTATAATAAAATATAGTTAATAGAATGATCCAGTCACGGTCCATTGTTTCTTTGTTGTTGTCGATGGTTCTCCTGTATCAGCCTCTTGGTTTAGTTTCTTTTCATTCCGTTTGTTTAGTGCTTTCCATGTGTTCTACAATTGTCTGCCTTTGCATGTCATCTCCAGCCTTGCTGCATACAGAACAGAACAGCACGTTACCATCAATGTGAAATTTGTCCTTGCCAAACTCAGTGACACGGACTTTAGTGGGGATTTTAAAAGTTTTCGGCATCTTTTCATAACTTTAATTACTCGCGTCTGGAGGCTGAGGTGAAATTTGAGATGCATTAAAACACGAACTCCTATATACCATTGAGTAACCTCTGTTTGCCGGAAGCTGTTTATTGGAGTCTATTTAGCTATGTACATTTACAATGCATTGAAAACTCAGCCACAAAGGGGCAGGTTGCACACATTGAATAAGTGACACTGGGACTTTCAGTAAAATGTATGTGTTTATTTTTTTCACAAAATGTGAAAACTGAAGAGTCTCTGTCAAAACGCAACTTCTGCGTTTTTCTGTGGCAAACAGATTTCTAGGCTCCCTGCTGATAACTGTCAACAAGCACAACAAAGCCACTTTAGGGTACACCTGTAGTCTACAGAAGCTGACAGTCCAGCACCTTTAATTAAAGAGGCAAATGGAGTTAAAAGTTGCTAGGGAAGGGATGAATTGGAGGGACACAATTTTGAGCCCGCTGAGCTCAGTCACCTGGGGCTGGAGGTGGGGCTATTTCCTGCATGTGTGGAGAGAAGAAGCATAACCCTGAGAATAAAGAAATAGTCGCTATACCATGGAAACCCCTACTAGGGCCTTGCCCAAAGTCCATCAAAATCGATGGGAGTCTTTTGATTGACTTCAGTGGGCTTTGGATGCGCTCTGGTGCCATATGAGAATTTATTCTAAACCTAGTCCTGCCTAGTCATTCATGTTACTGACTAACACAATTCACTGGCCATTCATTTCGTATATGAGAAATGCAGCTAGTGCCTGACCCAAGAAGCATGTTAGTGCAGTCAGAACAAGGCCACTCCTGTTCTCTGAGCGCCGATGTTGTAAGCAACAGGTGTATTTCTGCGGAGCAGGCTCCAAACCAAATCTCCGTTCTCCTCCACGTGCGTGCAATAGTCCCGTTGGTTTCTCTCCAGAAATGCAACTTTGAGCCCTAACTTTGAGCAGGTCCCAAGCCACTGACCAGCTGCACAAAACCCTCCATCACATTAACTGTACATGCTCTTCAGGAGTGTCGCCTAAACTATTCTGAGCTGCTTAGGAGTTGGTCTCTCTATGGATGGCTGAAGAAACTGTATTAAGCTGCTGGCTAAATAAACCAGCAGAGGTTTGCACTGTTATGGGAGATGAAAGCAGGGGATGTATGGGATCTATTATGGAGAGTGTTTCTTCTGACACAAGTTCCCCCCGCTGAATGGAAGGGATCAGATTTCACTTTTCATCATGTTCTCTCATTTTCTTGGCATAATTTTATACTGACGAGCTCAAAGAATCTGGAAAAACCAGAATAGCTGTTTCTGGGGACCATTGTATTAGTGATGGAGAGACTCCATCCCTCCACCTAGTCTCTGCTATTCAGTGAGGTTGTGAACAGCTGTGGGAACAAAATGTTTCCTATTTTTTAATCAAAGCCCTTAGAGTTGAAAAAGCTTCATCACTTCCCTGGCTTTCTATTACCTATCTGCATGTCTAGCAGTGCACACTCTTTCTCACTGCTTCCACGTGAGCCAGTAAAAACTCCTGCACTACTGGGAATTGAGATTTTTCTCTCTTTCCTGTGCTACAAGTCCACCTCTCTGCATGCAGCCAGCCCATTATCTAGGTTCAAAGCAATCTGTGAGGAGCATTACTTGCAAACATTCAGAAACTCCAGCCAAAGTCAGTTGGCCATGTCAGTTATAGGGTTAGATGGAGCTGTTTGAATACAATAAGAAACCAAGCCAAAACATGGTTAGTTTAAAAAAATGACATTATTATTTATTACTTTGGTGGTGGTTGTAGTTTCGCTTTCCTGTGCAATGGCTGGTTTCTTCAGACACCCAAAGTCTGAGCATAGCTCTGGATATGGGGTGTGAGCAAGGAGAAGTAAAGAGATAGATGGGAGAGCAGTCTAGATTCCCAGCAGCCTAGATTTGTGTGTGTGTGTGTGTGTGTGTGTGTGTGTGTGTGTACATGAGAGAGAGAGAAAGCCGTGTCATAGAATATCAGGGTTGGAAGGGACCTCAGGAGGTATCTAGTCCAACCCCCTGCTCAAAGCAGGACCAATTCCCAACTAAATCATCCCAGCCAGGGCTTTGTCAAGCCTGACCTTAAAAACCTCCAAGGAAGGAGATTCCACCACCTCCCTAGGTAACGCATTCCAGTGCTTCACCACCCTCCTAGTGAGACAGTGTTTCCTAATATCCAACCTAGACCTCCCCCACTGCAACTTGAGACCATTACTCGTTGTTCTGTCATCTGCCACCACTGAGAACAGTCTAGATCCATCCTCTTTGGAACCCTCTTTCAGGTAGTTGAAAGCAGCTATCAAATCCCCCCTCATTCGTCTCTTCTGCAGACTAAACAATCCCAGTTCCCTCAGCCTTTCCTCATAAGTCATGTGCTCCAGCCCCCTAATCATTTTTGTTGCCCTCCGCTGGACTCTTTCCATTTTTTCCACATCCTTCTTGTAGTGTGGGGCCCAAAACTGGACACAGGACTCCAGATGAGGCCTCACCAATGCCGAATAGAGGGGAATGATCACGTCCCCTTATATCCAGCTTCTATCACTAAACAGCCACAGAAATGACCAAGTCTGCTGCTTCCAAAGAGACTGTGCACACCCCAACCAGTTTGTTTACCTGAAGACCCCACTTACTTTAATACACAGCACAGATGGTTCAGAGTAAAACTAAGTATACATTTATCAACAAAGCACATAGATTAAGTGATACTGAGCAAGAGAAGGCGACAGGTCAGGTTACAAACAAAACAAAAACTCGCTTGAACTTTAGCAAGCTACAGTCTTTGCCTACGCAGCTTTCTCACTGCCATCAAGCTATCAGCATCTCCAGCCCCTCAGGCAGGAGGACCCTCCAATCACAGAACCAGAGGGTGTTTGGTCCCTTCCTCCCCGAAGTGATGGATAACAAAGGAGTTCCCTCTCTTTCCTTTGATGGTCCAGAAAATCTTTGACATGTATTCTTTGATAAGTAAAGCCAGACAAAGTTTTTCTCCCCCGTTGCTTGTTCTTTGGGGTGCAGGTGCCAAGCCGCCACTTCATCTTCTGGTCAATTTGCTTTCTCAGTTGGCTTGATCATTTTGTTTACCTTAGAGGCAAATATCCTTTCATTGTTCTTGACTTGTAATCAAGCCATGCTGTTTTCTCATCCGCCTGTTGGCTTGATCCCTGGAGACTGGCAAATCCACATTCCTTTCACTAGGACAGACTTGATTATCAGCTGCTTCCACAACATATTTTAAGAACGTATTTCCAGCACACCTACATAACTGTGTGTACACCACCCATACATATATCACACAATGATATTCATGACCAGTGTGCCACGGCCACCGGGTATAAGCTAGGGCTAGAGTTAATGTGAGCTCTGCGGAGAGGTGCTTCTCCCAGCTTGTTGGTGCAGGGCAGGGAGTTGGTGTTTTGTTTACAAACAGAGGCAGGGTGACTAAGATAAGAAAGGGATGGTAATTAAATGAAGGCTCTGGAAGGCCTTAGATAAACTTGTAAAACAGGAATCCCTCTGCGGGGTGTGTGTGTGTGTGTGTGTGTGTGAATGGAGGAGGGGGGTGTTGGAGCGAGAACGCAGGGGACTCAGAAGAAATACAGCTAACCCTCTGAGCCAAGTTTACATTCAGAAAAGAGGGAGACGTGAGGGGAGGTAGGTGAAAAGAAGTGGCCAAACCCCAGGGAAGGGCTGGCAGTGGTATAAGAGCAGTTCCCACTCTACCTGTGGTACTGGCCCCATCACTATAGTATCTGAGCGCCTCTCATCACAGCCCCTCGGTGAGCTCAAGCAGCTGTTATACCCATTGTACAGATGGGGCTCTGAGGGGGACACAGACTAAAGGCCAGATTTTCAAACATTTTTAGGCACCTTGTGGGATTTTCTAAATTGCCTAGAAGGTTCAGTGCTTTGTAAACCCCACTAGATGCCCAGCTGCATCTTTGGATGCCTAAAACCCTTTGAAACTCTGTCCCCAGAGATGTGTCCGGTGCGGTGTGACAGAAAAGTCTCAGGATGTTTCCGTTGAGGAGAGGCTGGTGGCAGGAGCACGGTGGCCGTTGTGAGTATCCCCAGGTCTGCCCCAGGTCTGCCCCAGAGACCAGTCAGCTCAAGGGGGCCATGCATGGGGGGGAAGCAAATTCTGTGCCTGCCCACGGGGGCACCATTTCAGATTTTTCTGGGGTTGGGCGGGGGCAACTTTCACTGTGATTCCAGGGGCTACTTAGGCAACGGAAAACTCTAGTTGTTTTTGCAGATAATAACTTAGAAATGATCTGACGGGCACTGAATCGAATTCCGGTATCAAGAAAGAAAATTAAATATTAGACCCACTCAGCCCTAATACTAACATGTTCTGACATCTTGTGGCAAGTCGCCCAACTTTGTGTCATCTGCAAATTTTATTAGCACATGCCCACTTTTTGTGCCAAGGTCAGTAATAAAAATGTTAAATGAGATTGGTCCCAAGACTGATCCCTGAGGAACTCCACTAGTAATCTCCCTCCAGCCTGACAGGTCACCTTTCAGTATGACCCGTTGCAGTCTCCCCTTTAATCAGTTCCTTATCCACCTTTCAGTTCTCATATTAATCCCTATCTTCTCCAGTTTAACTAATAATTTCTCATGTGGAGCTGTATCAAATGCTTTACTGACATCCAGGTAGATTAGATCAGCTGCATTTCTTTGTCTAAAAAATCAGTTATCTCCTCAAAAAAAGATATTAGTAACTTTGTTACTACCTCTTGAATAAAACAATTGAAATAACTGTAGAAAAATCATCTATTACTTTCTATCATTTAGGCTGCTTACTTTTTTCCAGTTCACCAAGCTTGGAACAGATCATTTAACTTTAGGAAACATCCTAACAGCCCTTTCTTATCTTAGTCACTCGTTAATCCCTCTAAGAAAACAGAGGAGTCCGGTGGCACCTTAAAGTCAAATCCCTCTGTTTATAAACAAAATTTGGACTCCTTGTGTCAGAGGCAGGGCCGGCTCCAGGCACCAGCGGAGGAAGCACATGCCTGGGGCTGCACATGCTAAGGGGCGGCATTCCGTCCATTCTTGCGGGGGTGGCACAGTTCGAGCGGTTTTTTTTTTTTTTTTTGGCTTGGGGCGGCAAAAATGGTAGAGCTGGCCCTGGTCAGGGGCACAAGCTGGTAGCAGTGTTTCCTGTCTCTTCTGCAGAACTCATTACATTGTGCACACAGGCTCCCCTCCTGAGGCTTGCAGTTTGGGGGAGGAGGGTAACGCCCTCCCACGCCACCCCAAACTCCCTGCACGCTGCTATTTTTAGTGTGCTAGGCCCAGCAGAGCTAATATGAATCTATCTACCTGTGCTGGGGGTCACACTGGAATTAATGGAGCACTGCCTAGGCATGGGGCGGGAGGTGGGATCTAGCCATGTGGGTCTAATTGCAGGATGGCCATAGAGCCTTTGCCCAGAATGTTCCATGAAAAGTGAGTTGGTCCCGTGGTGCAATCGAAAGGGATGTTATTAACTCACTTTCTCTGGAATAAAACCAGACAGCCTTTCCACAACAAAATACTGAGATTGCTCACAATGGGGTTACCTCGGTGAAGCTGTGTGTCTTTGCAGATTCCCATAGCAACCACTGCCTTGGGCTCAGTGAATTTTATATTCCATTACTGGTGGGCAAAATATTGTTAATGCATCGTTTGCCTCTGAATGATGTTGTTTTTAGAATCTTGGTAGGTAAATGGACAAGCAACTATGTTAAACCCACAGTTATTTAAATGTAAAATTAGAGGGCTTAAAAAAACTTTCTTTTAAAGGAGAGACTTTGAAAAACATACCATTAAATGCTCAAAATAGTGTCTGCTTCTTGGCGGTCATGCCAGCTTGTTCTAAGAAGTTGTTTCAGTCCCAACAGTAGTATTCGTTCCTGACAGATTTCTGCCCAGTATTTCTGGCTAGTAGCTGCTGGATAAGGTGTGATATTCCTCATTCCAACAAACACTGGGTGTAACAAATGCGAGGGTGCTTTTTGGTGACTGTTAATATGGTGTCTGGATCTGCCACTGCTGTGGTGTGTCTGTCTCCTAAAGGGGCAGAGCTGGGGTGGATAGTTCACTCTAGGGGGTTTTCTGGGTAGGAGCTAGCCTCAAGGGAAGAGAGAGGAGAGACCCTTTCTGATAGTTGCCTAACAGCATACACTTAAGGGTCCTTAAGAGACAATGCAGCAGGACAGAGCTAAGTAGCCTTAATATTTCCAGCCTGCTCACATGGGGAGCATGCAAACCAGTTTGAACAAGGCCGGTTAGACTTGGTGAAGGAGAATGAGAGTCCTTCAGACACAAAGGCGGCTCTGGACTGGTTAGGAGAATGTAAAATGGTTCTGTTCCTGTATCTGAAGCGAGAAGCCAATCTAATTGAGCTTGCCCAGCTGGGGGCAGGTGGAGGGTCTGCAATTCCGCGCCGGCTCCTCACAGCTATTTGCCTGTTCTTACAGAGAGGCAAAGTGACGTGACCGCGGTCACACAGGAAGCTGGTGGCAGAGCAGGGAACCTTGAACCACTGAGCCATCCTTCCTCTCATCTCCCCTTCCCCAGCCGTGTCAGCAGGATGTTGGACGTGGCTATGCAGTGGACAGGAAGAATTACACATAACATGTTATGCCAGACAGAGAGGTGGGTCAGGCTCCTGCCAGATCTGTGCAGAGTGAAGCGCAGCATGACACACTACGCTGGCCGCTCAGTCTCTGGTGCCTCTCTCCACGCTCCACAAACTGATTTCTTGAACACGAAGGGCCGTGTTGAGCGTAATGTGCAAACTGCTTCTTGACCCCCGTCCTTTCTCTCTGGTTCCTATCTCAGCTCTGGCCTTCAGCAGGCTTCATTCTTCTCCTTGTCTGGTCTTTGGTGTATGACTCTAAGTTTCCATTTTGCACAATCTTTACGCTTCCTCTGGCTTGGCTCATGCTGCATTTGATGCATGAGATCCCACTGCTGGCCCTGCAGTTATAGAATAATTTCACATGCCCCTCGTGCGCGGAAGATCGATGTACAGATTTCACTAGTATTTTTGCTTAGCCATCTCATGGGGTGTTTCTAGGGCTTTGCTAGTCGGATGGCAGTGTGTGGTGTTAACTGCTCATGGTCCCAGGGGCCACTGGTGGTTTCCTGTCACCCAAGAAGGAATCGGGACTGAGCCTATCCAGATACGTAGCACAAGCCTGCTCATTGAGATGCCCTCTGACCTGACCTCATCACAAAGAGCCAACAACTGCCCTCTCACTTCTGGGCATACCTGGCAGCTAGAAATAGCCACAGGCAAATGGCTTAGCAAGGGTCAATAGTTAACTTCACCCGTCCCGCCTCCCTTTGTGCAGAGAGAAGGAGCAAGCAAGGGAGGGCCTTCCTGTGGGGCACGAGCGAGGGAGGGCCTTCCTGTGGGGCACGGGAAACGGATTAGGAAGTGACTGAGAGGTGGCTGCTAGATGTGTGAGAACGGATGGATCCCTCGCCCAACAGGGAAGCTGCTTCTGACAGCGCATTATCTGTCACCCGTTCAGTTCAAACTGGTTATTTGGTGTGGGAATAGGAGACACGGGCTGGAAATTCTGTTCCATGTGTCCTTAGAAACAAGAGGGGTTTATTGTCCACGCTTTCTCGCTTAATCAGGGTAATTTGGTTTCAGATCCACTCTCTTCTCTTTATCACTGAGTACTCCATGGAAACAGAGCCCAGCGTTGTAACCAGCATTACCGGCTTTACCTACAAAACAACACCTATCCCCATCAGCCGGGTTTGGGGAATTTACGTTGTGGGGGTGTTTTGGAGGAATCTTTAGGTTCTCCGCAGCTTCTGACTGCAGAAATGGAGCCCACCGTCTTATTCGGTACAACCCTAGCAATTAGTTTGCACCCATTTATTTTTACAAGGTTAAATCACAAGGAAAAGTCTAGAAACATCCCCTTTTTATTAAAAAATGCCAGCAGAGATTCTTCTTTGTAGCCCTGCAAGCCCTGTGAACAAGGGACTTCCCCAAATCTCTCCCCCCTCCTCCCCCCAAATTCATTGCTGGTTCCTGATTCATGCGATGTGGCTCCAAGTACAATGTCATGCATCAAGGCTAGAGGAAGGGATGGATGTTTAAGAGCTCATCTCCCACTTAGACACCAAAATAAAGGTCCAGATTTTCAAAACAACTCAGTATGTTGGGTTCTGAGCTTCTGAAAATCTTCCCATGGGGGAGCTTCTGGGTGCTGAGCATTTTGAAAATCTGGGTCTTAGTTAGGTGCCTACCTGGGAGCTAATTGAAAACCTGAACGCACGTGACCTGCCTACCTGCGTTCATACCTGCACCTGTGCCAGCTCCGCCTCCCTCCCACGAACATCACACCTGCCGCACGGTTCCTCATCTGATGAAATTAGGTGACCTAGGAAAGCAGAGAGCCATCGCTGCTGGGCTGGGTGCTTCCGAGCAACGACTTTATTAGTTCACTAACATTTTACATGCACACCAGCATGTAGTGGGTTTAGTAGCCACCAGGTGGCAGGAAAAATATGGAAAGTGCTGTCCTGCCCAGTTCTTGTTGCAGCCTGCTCCCGTTTACTGTTCTGTGGCGAAACATTGCAAGGAGCACAAGGGAAAGCTGCTCCCTGGAGCAAGATGCAGAGTCCTGGGCCAGGTCTCTCCACAGTGGCAGAGACGACCTCTGATGGACAGAGCTTTGTGCCATGAGGCTAGGGACAGTGAACAGAATTTGGCCCTTAAAGGTCTACAGTGACTTTTCTTTCCGTTTCAGAGTAGCAGCTGTGTTAGTCTGTATCCGCAAAAAGAACCGGAGTACTTGTGGTACTTTAGAGACTAACACATTTATTTGAGCATAAGCTTTCGTGGGCTACAGCCCACTTCATCGGATGCATAGAATGGAACACACATAGAGAAGATATTTATGCATACAGAGAACAGGAAAAGGTGGGAGTAGCCATACCAACTGTAAGAGGCCAATCAATTGAGATGAGCTATCATCAGCAGGAGAGAGAGAAAAACCTTTGAAGTGATAATTGAGATGACCCATAGAAGGTGTGAGGATATTTTAACATATTTTAACATGAGGAAATAGATTCAATTAGTGTAATGACCCAACCATTCCCAGTCTCTGTTCAAACCTAAGTTAATTGTATCTAATTTGCATATTAATTCAAGTTCAGTAGTCTCTCTTTGGAGTCTGTTTTTGAAGGTTTTTTTGTTGCAAAATTGCCACCTTCGGGTCTGTCACTGAGTGGTTAAATGGACACAAATCTCACATCAGGAATCATAACATTCAAAAACCAGTGGGAGAACACTTCAACCTCTCTAACCACTCAGTGACAGACTTGAAGGTGACAATTTTGCAACAAAAAAACTTCAAAAACAAGCCTGCAAGCTCTAGGGCCAAATTCTGGTCTCCTGTGTGGCCACTCAAGGCCTGGTATACCATAGACCCCATGCAGGGGACTGCCAGGATTTGCATAGACCTGCAGTGGGGGCTTTGAAGGGCCTCGCTCCCTGCGCAGCAGAGACAGCTCCTGAGTGCACTGAACGGAGAGGGGAGCTCTGCCCCTCTACAGATCCACAGAACATGGTGCCCACAGAAGCAGAGGGGCCTATCAGCCATGGAGTGACTTCACTGGCATCCCGAGGCCTGGGGGGAGGGTTCCCAACTCCTCTAGGCTAGTACCAAGCCTGGCTACGTGGGGCTTGGCGTGTGTAGGAGGATTTGGGCCTCGGTGAATTGTGAAATGAATATTGTGGACACTGACTCCCAAAGGGAGACGTTGCCTTAGTGACAGGCCGTGAGAGACCGCTCTTCCCCTGCAAGCTGCAGCCGTGTTAGGGATCTGCATGCCTTATGGCTCATGACAGAGCTGGATGGACACCCTGCCCGACCCCTGCATTTCAGAGTTGTGCAGGGCTCCAGGCGCAAAGCGGCTCTTGTTCATTTTAACTTTTTGTTGACAGAGCTGTGGTAGCCGGGAATGCTGGGACAGAGGCAAGCTGGGCCAGGTGATAGCTTTTATTGAACCCACTTCTCCAGGTGAAAGAGAGACAGACTTTTCAGCTTCATGGAGCTCTTCTTCCGGCTCCCACTTAGGTGAGCTTCTGGTGGGCTGTGGAAATGCAGAGGCTGGTGGGGCTAGTAACCAGGAGCAATGGCAGGGTAGGATCGGCTAGGGCAGCGGGTCCCCATTAGCCATTTAACATGCTCAGAAAGCTGCTCCGGCCCATTCCAATGGTACATGGTAGCCTTCACTTATAGAAGTACGGCAGTGTGACCATCCAGTCCAGCTCTCGCGCGTGGGGGTGCGGAAGGATTCCGTTTGAACTGACTGTCACTAATCAGTGATTTCTTCCACCCTCCCACCCCAGGAACCAGCTAGGGAAAAACCCATCTTTAATCAGCTACATTTATAGAAAAGAAAAGTAACTGTTAAAAAATATCACTTCAGGACTAAGACGTGTGCGTGTGTGAATGGCTTTGCAAAGAATTCGATGTTCTGTAATTCTCAATGAGGCTTTAAAATGAAATATTAAAATTAATATTAAGAATTGTTTATCAAATATTATTTTATGAGCCTGTTTGAATCTAGACTTTCCTAAATTATGAATAAACACCAATTGGTGGCTGAGGATCTTTTTTTCCTTTACTGATGGTGCAGAAGTTATTAAAACAAAAAATGATTCGGTGCATATCTCATTATTATTTCTTGTTATATTTATCATTAAATATTTGCACCATGAAGCCTGAGACAGGATTGAGCCCCCATTATGTTAGGCCTTGTACATACATGAAAGCCTGGTCCCTGCCCTGCAGAGTTTATGTGGGAATTCATCACAAATAGAAATGAAGAGGGAGATTTCCAAAGGCACACAAAGGTGACAATAAGACAACTGGCTGGCATTTAGAACAGGAGTACTTGTGGCACCTTAGAGACTAACAAATTTATTAGAGCATAAGCTTTCGTGGGCTACAACCCACTTCTTCGGATGCATATAGAGTGAAACATATATTGAGGAGATATATATACACACATACAGAGAGCATGAACAGATGGGAGTTGTCTTACCAACTCTGAGGGGCCAAATGGCTGGCATTTGTGCTTTTGAAATTCTCTCCCTAAATCTGGAGAAGCTCCCCCCGCACCCCCGCAGTGCAGAGGAGACGAACGTTTCCTTTTTCTTTGGACTTTGTTTGGATTTCCTCCTCATTTTTCCCCCTTTCATTTCATTGAATCGCAGGGGAAGGATGGGCTTGTTAAAGCACTTGACTGGGATTCAGGAAACCTGGCTTATCTTCCCAGTTCTACTGCAGACCTTCCTGGGTGACCTTGGGCTAGTCGCTTTGCCTCAGTTTCCCCATTTGTAAAATGGAAGAGGATGATGCTTACCTGTTTTCCCAGCCATGATGAAAGGCTCTGTTCCCTAATGTTCCCAGAGCACTTTGCAATCCTTCAATATCAGGTACTATAAAAGTGCAGAACATTTTGTATTACTCTTATTTGTACTGTTGTATCATTGGGGGCCCACCAACATTGTGAGGAAACTATGGACAACTTTACAAAAAGTAAAGGGAAACTGTATAGAAAATACCAGACAGAGCTGATGAGTTTTAGGGGATTCAAACCCACTGTTTTATTTCTTAAACAAAATCCAGCATTTGTAACAGTCTGTGACCCTTTGCATGACTGTTGCTAGGCGACATGCTTTCCCGGCTCTCAAGCCATCCAAGGAGAATGGGGACCCACACGGAGGATTTTCTGCAAGTCTCCTGCCTTTCCCACTGCTCTGGTGCTGCAGCTGCTCTGAGCAGGATGAGATGTCAGGGTGGTGGGAAAGGCCTCAGTGCAGGAGCTCCAGAAACTCCTCCGTATACACCAGGCTGTAGCCAAGGGTCAGAAAGTGTCTGAGCTGCCGTTTTGTTCCCGGGGGCACCTGAGGAAGGTGGCATTGCCAGCTCTCACTCGCCATCTTACTACAAGTCTCATGATATTTGGGTGGTTTTCCGGAGAGCTCCTGGAGGCAGGTGATAGATCAGACTCTCCCCTTTCATTTTTTGTTAAAACGAAATTCTAGCCCTCCAGAGAAAAGCCGTAAAAACGTGTCCTGGAAGCAGCATAAAGAAAAGCTCAAAACTCTAGAAGGCAAATAATAAGCCGCTGACATTTATTAGGTTTAAACTCATTATTTTTTTAAACCCATTTCATGGTGTGTGTGTGGGGGGGGGGGGGGGGGGGGTTGACTTCGGCTGGCGATGCGGTGAAGGTGAAGGGCCTGCATGTGGGCGTGAATGGGGCACAGGAAGAAATATGCTAAGTGGCCGTGTAGTAATACCTTGCAGTGTAAAGATGCTCGCTCTGCGACATGGAAACACCCTGAGAACTAGTGAGACCCAATGATTATAGCACTGTGGAATATGCCTCTAAAAGGAAAACTCACTGGTGTAATGATCATTGTATTGTCGCTGATATTTACATGGCTAGGATTTGTAAACCTGTTAACACTTGCTAAATAAAGACCGTTTTTAAAAACAGGAATAGCTGACTCTCTTCATTGCTTTCAAAGCACTTTACAAGGAGGTCAGTATTATTATCCCCATTTTACAGACTAGGAAACTGAGGCACAGGATGGGGAGGTGACTTGCCTAAGGTCACCCCATAGGTCAGTGTCAGAGCCAGGGGTCCCGAGTCCCAGTTCCGTGCTCTATCTATAAGGTCATATCCCTTTTTCCTCTGCAGACCTGTGTTTTGCAGTAGCCTAGCTCTCCTTTACTAAGTTTGGCAGATCCCAACCACCCACAACTCAATGCACTTTGCACAGTTAGCCTCGCTGGAGAAGCTGAGTGGGCAGCTGTAAACACTTCAGGATAACAGAAGATTGGCAGAGCTGGGCTGGGGGCACAATATGCCTGTCTCCAGCCTGTACCAATAGTCCCTTGCTTTTATACGTATGGAAAAAAAATCAAATAAACATGATTCAGAGTCTAGCTGACCAGACTTTTTCAGATTCTTTCCTCTAGATTTTTGGATTCCTTCCTCCAGTCTCTTTCAGCTGCCACCTACTTTCTAAACTTGAGCAGCAGCCCGCACCGGGGTTCCATCCAGCTGACACTTATACTCTAGGTAGTGTGTGTATTTTGATCCCGAAACTGGCCCAAAGCTCTTTAAGAAGCAGTCCTCAAATTTCTGATGCAGTGTGTCACAGCGTGCACCAGCTCAGGTTACAAAGCCCTGTGCGATGTCTTATTTGTATGATACTGCATCAGTAATGTAACAAAATACTGTAGAATGGAAAAAAAATACTAGATGTACTATAGCTGTGTCTGGTATGTTACCACTAACCCCATGTAGAAATAGGCCGGGGAAAAGGGATGGGGACATGGCATCCATTGGCCTATTTCTACTTTTAACATGATAAATAGCATGTCTGTAACCTGCTATAATTTTAGGTCACCATATATCTGACCTGAATTCCTAGCATGGAAGAGTTAGAGCAGGTATAAAATTAGCAATGGTATTTATGGATTGGCGGTTACCAGCGCTCCATCATCACGTAGTTCAGCGCCTACTCATGCTTGCGTTACTACCCAGTAAACTTGGGCCAAGAGCTAAAAAACTAATTCCCCCTGCATCTGATGTATGAAATCAAAATCATGGTCACCAGGCAAAGGTTTATAGTAAGAGGAAGCCATTGCTATGCATAGTTAAATCGGGCTTAGATATAGTCCAAATTGCATTATCCAGAGCACTAAACATTTATAAAGACGAGGCTCAAACTAGGCCAGTTTGTGGAGGGTTGGCAAATCGATTCTCTTCCTTGGTGCCCATTATCTTGCACTCCAGATTCTAAGCTTCTCTCTAAAATCTTCGGAATGGGTGTGACGAAAACTATCAAAATGTGAACTAGCTGGAAGCCAGTGCCATGCTCTTTACAAAGAGCCTGGGACAATGACTGTGAGAGTTGTTAATTCTGGAGCCTATTGATGCTAGTAAAAACATCACTGTTAACTTCTGCTCACAGCATGCAAGAAAGAAGGAGGATCATGTTATGCAGATGCACACAGTCCAATGTGACGGGCATCTCAGGCTGGTGTTACATGTGGGTGGAGCTTGAGTGGAGTGCAATGGGGAGAGTGCACCAGTATCTTCCCCTAGCCTGACCCTGTATAAACAATCAGATAAACGATCATTAAACTTGCAAGATCAGGTAAAAGCCTTAGCCCCACTCAATCTTGTTTCAGTCAGGGAGCATCCAAATGTAGCCAATCATTATAAATAAAAATGAATGAGTTGAGAAGAGGACTCTGTATTGTAAGAACAAAAATTTTCAACAGAAAGTTTGCTTTAGGCCAGAGTAGGACCAGTACTGCTTGAAGTGTCAAGGCTTGTCTACACTACAAAATTAGGTAGACTTAATTTAGGTCGACCTACAGCCACTGCAGTAATTCAATCAGTTGTTGGTGTCCACACTACCCTCCTCCTACTGGTGGTGTGCATTCTCACCAGGAGCGCTTGCACCGACTGCAGTGGGGCATTGTGGGGCACTGTCAGCCGCATGGGGTTCACAGCTGGAGCCCCCCATCCACCCTGGGGTGACAGCTCCAGCTGTGAGCCTGGCATGGGCTCAGTTTCACAGCATGGAGCCTACCAGCGGTGAAATTGACATTCGTGTCAGTTTCATGGCTCCAGCCCTGAGCCCTCCCTGCTGCTCTGAGGGGTGGCAGCCCTGAAACTGACAAGAATGATAACCAACAGCTGAGGTAAGTAGTAGTGTCTGCATGGACACTGCGTTGCCCTAACCACGTCGACATAAGCTGTGACGGGTTGGATCACAGAAACCCCCTTGGGAGCTGCCACCTAATGTGCAAAGACTACCCCTGCTTCTGTTTTCCCTGCCAGCTCAGGACTCCAGCACCCTGTTTTGCTGAGCCAGACACTCCAGTCTGCTCTAACAAAGACTCAGGGTCTGAATCACTTGTCCCAAAGCTGCAAGTTTACCCAAAAACAGCGTACAGTAGTGTGCTTGTCTTTAGCACTCAGATGCCCAACTCCCAATGGGGTCTAAACCCAGATAAATCCGTTTTACCCTGCATAAAGCTTATGCAAGGCAAACTCATAAATTGTTCGCCCTCTATAACACTGATAGAGAGATATGCACAGTTGTTGCTCCCCCAGGTATTAATACATACTCTGAGTAAATTACTAAATAAAAAGTGATTTTATTAAATACAGACAGTAGGATTTAAGTGGTTCAAAGTAGTAACAGACAGAACAAAGTAAGTCACAAGCAAAATAAAATAAAATGCGCAAATCTATGCCTAATCAAACTGAATACAGATAATCTCACCCTCAGAGATGCTTCAGTAAGCTTTTTCTCAGACTGGACACCTTCCAGGCCTGGGCACAATCCTTTCCCCTGGTACAGCTCTTGTTCCAGCTCAGATGATAGCTAGGGGATTCTTCATGATGGCTTCTCCCTCTCTCTGTTCTCTTCCACCCCTTTATATGTCTTTTGCATAAGGCGGGATCCCTTTGTCCCTCTGGGTTTCCACCCCCTCCCCTCACTGGAAAAGCACCAGGTTAAAGATGGATTCCAGTTCAGGTGACATGATCACATGTCACTGCAAGACTTCATTACTCACTTGCCAGCACACACATATACAGGGAGACTCACAGGTAAACAGCCAACTGCAGACAATGGGAGTCATCAAGATTCCAAACCATCATTAATGGCCCACACTTTACATAATTACAATAGGCCCTCAGAGTTACATTTTATATTTCTAGTTTTAGATACAAGAGTGGTACATTTCTACAAATAGGATGATCACACTCAGTAGATTATGAGCTTTGTAATGATACCTTACAAGAGACCTTTTGCACAAAGCATATCCCATTTGCATTATAGTCACTTATTATCAATTTTTTTATAAAACTATTCCAGTTACATTATATTCACTTATCATGTTTTTATAAAACCATGTAGACTGCACGTCACAGGGTGGCAGCCCTGAAACTGACAAGAATGACAACCAACAGCTGAGGTAAGTAGTAGTGTCTGCATGGACACTGCGTTGCCCTAACCACGTCGACATAAGCTCTTCGCCTCTCGTGGAGGTGGAGTTATGATGTCAGTGTAGAAGGCCACTTACTTTGGCAGAAGCAGCATTCTGGTATCGACAGTGACATAATTAGGTTAACGTAAGGCAGCTTATGTCAACCCAACTATGTAATGTACCAAGCCTTTTTTTTTTTATATAAAGAAAACCAGGGTTGTTAATTACATAGCTTGTAGTTTATTATAAGGTGAGCAGTGAAAAAGACATAATGGTCTCCAGTTTCCAAGTCAATGTGGTTACAAGGACAAATCTTTAAATTCTCTGCAATAACACAGACTTGACCACTGTAATTCACATTAGAAATGCAGAGAGAAGCTAGCCTTTCTGAGCTCTCAGTTATGGTGATGAGTAAAGCTATAGAGTCAATGGCCCCTCCCTTTGACACCAGTGGGGCCAGGATTTTGCCCCCGGATTTCCACTCACCAGTCTGGTTTACTGTAGGAAATTAGGCCAGTATAACCACGTCGCTCCGGGGTGTGAAAGATCAACACCCCTGAGCGACGCAGTTAAATTCACCTAAGCTCTGGTGTAGACAGTGCCAGGTCGATGAGAGAATTTTCCTGTTGACTTAGCTACCGCCTCTCGGAGATCTATTACCTACATCGACGGGGGACCCCCTCCCATCAGCACAGGTAGCGTCTTCACCGCAGTGCCGCTGCAGGGTTTTAAGTGTAGACAAGCCCTGAGTTACTGGAAAGTGTGATGGGATTTTTAATGAGCACAAAGCCAAGAAAGAAGAGAACAGTGACTTGCAATTCTAGATTATTGGTACCACTTCTGCGTGGCTTGTTGGTCATTTGTTTGGTAGGAGTGTGCTGGGAGGAACCTTACACAAGCAATTCTCGGAAGGCTTCCCAGAAATGCAGTTAAGAATGGATTTGAAAGTGAAGGTCTGGGAGCAGAGAAAGGGCTGCGTTGATCAAATACATGATATAACATGAATTATTTGCTCAGCTCTCAGAGGGAGACAAATGGCCCCATTTTAATGTGCTAAAGGTTAAGCAGAAATAAAGGCCTGGCCATGGGCAGGTGCATGGTGCGGGGAGGCTGCAGTGACCAGCAGTCCTTGAACGGATCCTGATTGCTGAACCAGTTTCTGGCTCCAGCGCCATGCTGCACACCAACGTGAGGCCTCTGGAATGGGCTGGAAACATGGAGATTATTGTCATGATGAAGGTCATTCAAAGATTTTGGCCCATGTTTTATGCCTGGTTATTACAAGACTTTGAGGAAACCCCCGATCGTTCACTGGCTTTCGAAGAGCCACAGCACAGAACCTGGGCTCCTGTCATGCGGGCTGTAGAACAGAACATGTCGGTATCTTAGCCAGCTCACGGCTCTCTCCTTGCAGTGTCTGTCTCTGTGCTCGTCACTGAGTATTTATGGGAAACACAGTAAAAAGATGCAAAGTCCGTTTTCTTTCCAGGTTAGAACTGGACCCAGGGCCTCCATCTCTGCAGCCAAGACACCAGACCCTTTATTTAGAACAAGCCAGGGTTCCCGTCTCAAAATAAACGAGAGAGCGTGCCAGATAATGGAGAACACTGCGGCCAAATCCCACTCTGGCTGAACCAGTGAGAGGGAGCAGAGATCCCTCCCGCCTGCTGCATCCTTTGCTACAGAGATTCCTCTGGTCTGGGCAGGATTCTACAGCGAGGCCCAGGCCCCGCCCTGGAGGGATTCACTTCACTGCTCTTCTGTGCAGGAGCCACATGTCTGACCACGCTCTGCTGATAGCAGCATTGGACAGAGCCTGCCCAAACTTACAGGCTAGGGTGACCCCCTGGAGACCTAGGGCACTGGCTGCTGCATTAACCTATCTCATCCCCCAGTGCACTCCTATGCTCTCTGGAGTTCTCCTGCCTGACGGCTCGTGGGGAAGGGCTCCCAAAGCCTTCAGCTCCTTCATGGCCCTGCTCCTGCTCCTTCTGAAGTAAAAAACTCCTGCTGAGGTTGGTGTCGCAGGCTCTGGCCTCATCTCAGCAGAGGGCAGGATTCGAAGCTGACCGGCTCTGTGGTGATCTGCATTAGGGTAAATGCAACGGCCGAGTGGGCCACTATGGAGATAATGTAGCTGTTTCTTTTGACTGAAAATGCCACATGGGATTTACGCAGCTTGAGGAAACCCTGCTGCTCTAGATCTTGATTGTTACTGGGGTGCTCAAGTCACTGCAAAGGTACCCGAAGGTGAGTCGCTAACATGAGATCCCAACTCACTCTTCTCCTTGGGAACCTCCCGATGAACCTAACAAACTCTCCTGAGCTGAGATGATGGTTTCCAAGATGAGGTGGAGAGCAAGGATGTTACTGAAGGTTAAAGGACTCAGATTTCAGTGTCTCCATTTGGGCTTAAACAGGCAACTGCGGTGTTAATGCTCCAACTCTAGAAAGTGACCTGATTACTTCCCCTTTCATAGGGAGGGCTTCCCCTTCCCCTCTGACCTCACAGCTATGCCCATGGAGAGTGTGAATGTGATTGCGTTTGGGAGCTGACTTCACACTGAATGCAGCATGGAACACTACAGGAATTGCTTGCAGCTCATGGATAGTTAGTTGAGGTGTTCTTCAGTAACCTGAGGGGCAGCTAGCTCCTGGTGATTCCCATATACAGAGCATCTGTCTCTTTGGCCATCTGGCTGCAGTTCTGTTAATGCTCAGATACCAGGGTGATGGGCACAATACTCAGGTTCTGCTCTATTCTGCATGGCAAATAAATCAATTGCATGGTGTGAGGTTCCTATCTGGCTAGCACATTCTATAAGGCCTATAGCAGAGTTCCAGTCCCCATCTCCCTTTATCAGTGTGTTCCTCTTGCAGAATTCCTTCTGTTTACAGTTTTCTCCTTTGTTTATTACATTCTTTTCCCGCATTATCATTCTACTTCTATCCCTGGTCTGCGTCTGGCTTCCCTGTGGCTGTTCTACACGACAGCCTTGTCTGTACTAGAAAACTGGCTCACTGCTGAGAGAGGCCTGGTCTACACTTGATCTTTTCCCTAACGTTTCCCACCATTCCTACACTCCACCACCAGGAGCACTGGGGGCTGCTGGCATTTTAACCACCACATCGGGCAGATCTCCTTTGAGCAGGGTTAGAGGACATGGTGGGTCAGACGCCAGAGTTGCCTGGAGCCAAGTCCACACAAGAGCTTGTGCTGCAGCGGTGGGAAGTTTTTTAGGCATAAGAGGCTAGTGCAGACACAGACAAATGGAAGGAATTGGTTATTGGCCAGTATGCTGTCCATCTCCAGCCACAGCCAATGGAACTACCCCAGGTGTGAATTTGGTCCCTCACCTTTAAGGGAATGCGGACATAAAGTGCCTCGCTGGTACCCTGTTGTTGAGCTTGGGATAGATGTCTAGACAAACAGCTACGTGGAATGGGTTCAGGAGCTCAATATATTTGAACTAAATCCTTAAAGAGAATTGGTCTCAGCTGGTTCCCCTCTGTCTCCTGCCTCTGTCTCCTGCCTCCTACTTTTTTGGTGATGACTGTGAATAATGGGCCCTAGTAAAACGCCTCTCAGCTTGACTCTCGGTTTGCATAAATGTTTTTCTTGCCTGAGAACTGGAAACAGTTTCCAATGTGGCAGCCAGTCAGAAAAAGTTTCCATGTTACAGGGCTCGCAGTGTCTGAGAGAAGCTGGTCTGTGTTATTGCTGGTAGCAGAGGACTCCGCCTTCGTCTGCGCTGGGAGCCAGAAACTGATTAGTTGTGTTGATTTTCTAATAGATATGTCAACTGGTGAGGGCGGTGCACTCACACCCATTTCTAGGTCTGGCTCTGCCATCTCCCACAATGCATTCTTGGTTCTGATCCAGGAGTCGAGTGTGAATTCAGACACATTTTTCTGTGAAGAAGGCTGCAGGCTGGATGCCGATAATCAGCTGCAATTTTGTACAAAGACAAACTGTAAATTTCTTTTAACAGATTGCTGATGGTCAGCACTTTTTGCAAACCAGCAGCCTGGGGGGGGGGGGGGAGAGGGAGGGAGATGCTGTTCTCTGAAGAACGGGGTTTACCTGTAGGTAGTTTTCCTCTTATTTAGCATGAACAGTATCACACCATGACGCACTGGCCCAGGAACCAGGAGAGCTGGGTTCTATTCTCAGCCCTGACCTACCATGGACAAGTCAGTTGCCATCTCTGTGCCTCTTTGCCCTTCCCCCCTTTGTCTGTTCAGCTCTGGAGGCTCTTTGAGGCAGGGACTGTCTCCTGCTCTGGCTAGGTACAGTGCCTGCCACACTACGGCCCCGTTCTTGGTTGCGTCTTCTAGAGGCTACGGTGATATGAATGTAACGATAATAATAAGAAATCATAGCCCTGCTTTCGCCAGATTAAGCTCAGTGGAAGCTGGCTCATAGCTTGCCTTTTCACAGGCCAACATTGAGCAGAACTGGTCCTGGACAAGAGCCTGTGAGCACAATCCATGTGGTGATGTTCATCAAAACATGTTCCCATCCATCTGAGAACACAGAGCTGAACGTGGGTGAGGTGCAAAATGAAAGGGTAGGTAACAATCAGCTGTGAAAGGTGTGGGGAGCACACACATTAGGGACCAGCAGGTTTAAAACAAACAAAAAGAAAGTATTTCTTCACACAACGCACAGTCAACCTGTGGAACTCCTTGCCAGAGGATGTTGTGAAGGCCAAGACTATAACAGGGTTCAAAAAAGAAGGATAGGTCCATCAACGGCTATTAGCCAGGATGGACAGGGATGGTGTCCCTAGCCTCTGTTTGCCAGAAGCTGGGAATGGGCAACAGGGGCTGGATCACTTGATGATTACACTGGTCTACAATTTTTGAGAAGTCGTCTGCTTCAGAGATAAAATGTGCTATTTATTATGTATTTTGATGTGCTGAATTCAAATATGACAATTAAAACAACTGATTGGCTACTGTTTCTGAGATATTTAAGTTTTTGCATTTTATGTCTATGTATATTGTGTAGATAGTAGAGTTTTAATCATAAATTGTAAACCTAGGTCTTTTCATGTGTTTATGGTTGCTTTACATGATAATATTTCACCTGTCCTGTTTATGTAACACTTTAAAAATCAGCAAAAGGGTTATATAAATAAAATTTATTATGAAACAAAAGGCAAAAAACTATTATGTACATAGTTTAGTCCTATTCAGTGTCTACTCGGCGCTTCTTGGCTTGTCTCTTGTATTCATTCAATGGAGCATCTCTTGTCACTGTCCAGCAATAGTCTGCAAGCATTGATGGGCTCCATTTGCCCTGATAGTGTTTCTCCATTGTTGCAATGTCCTGGTGAAATCGCTCGCCATGCTCGTCGCTCACTGCTCCGCAGTTCGGTGGAAAAAAATCTAGATGAGAGTGCAAAAAATATATCTTTAGTGACATGTTGCAACCAAGGCTTTTGTATGCCTTGAGGAGGTTTTCCACCAACAACCTGTAGTTGTCTGCCTTGTTGTTTCCGAGAAAATTTATTGCCACTAACTGGAAGGCTTTCCATGCCGTCTTTTCCTTGCCACGCAGTGCATGGTCAAATGCATCATCTCGAAGAAGTTCACGAATCTGAGGACCAACAAAGACACCTTCCTTTATCTTAGCTTCACTTAACCTTGGAAATTTTCCACGGAGGTACTTGAAAGCTGCTTGTGTTTTGTCAATGGCCTTGACAAAGTTCTTCATCAGACCCAGTTTGATGTGTAAGGGTGGTAACAAAATCTTCCTTGATTCAACAAGTGGTGGATGCTGAACACTTTTCCTCCCAGGCTCCAATGACTGTCGGAGTGGCCAATCTTTCTTGATGTAGTGGGAATCTCTTGCACGACTATCCCATTTGCAGAGAAAACAGCAGTACTTTGTGTATCCAGTCTGCAGACCAAGCAAGAGAGCAACAACCTTCAAATCGCCACAAAGCTGCCACTGATGTTGGTCATAGTTTATGCACCTCAAAAGTTGTTTCATGTTGTCATAGGTTTCCTTCATATGGACTGCATGACCAATTGGAATTGATGGCAAAACATTGCCATTATGCAGTAAAACAGCTTTAAGACTCGTCTTCGATGAATCAATGAACAGTCTCCACTCATCTGGATCGTGAACGATGTTGAGGGCTGCCATCACACCATCGATGTTGTTGCAGGCTACAAGATCACCTTCCATGAAGAAGAATGGGACAAGATCCTTTTGACGGTCAAGGAACATGGAAACCCTAACATCACCTGCCAGGAGATTCCACTGCTGTAGTCTGGAGCCCAACAGCTCTGCCTTACTCTTGGGTAGTTCCAAATCCCTGACAAGGTCATTCAGTTCACCTTGTGTTATGAGGTGTGGTTCAGAGGAGGAGGATGGGAGAAAATGTGGGTCCTGTGACATTGATGGTTCAGGACCAGAAGTTTCATCCTCTTCCTCTTCCTCGTCTGACTCAAGTGAGAATGATTCTGGTGCATCAGGAACCGGCAGTCCTTCTCCGTGGGGTACTGGGCGTATAGCTGATGGAATGTTTGGATAATGCACAGTCCACTTTTTCTTCTTTGACACACCTTTCCCAACTGGAGGCACCATGCAGAAGTAACAATTGCTGGTATGACCTGTTGGCTCTCTCCAAATCATTGGCACTGCAAAAGGCATAGATTTCCTTTTCCTGTTCAACCACTGGCGAAGATTTGTTGCACAAGTGTTGCAGCATATGTGTGGGGCCCACCTCTTGTCCTGATCTCCAATTTTGCAGCCAAAATAAAGGTGATAGGCTTTCTTAACCATAGTGGTTATACTGCGCTTTTGTGATGCAAAAGTCACTTCACCACAAACATAGCAGAAGTTATCTGCACTGTTCACACAAGTACGAGGCATCTCTGCTCACTTTGGCTAAACAGAAATGTGTCCCTTTGCAAAATCAAACACTAACAAATAAGAGAGCACGACACTGTATGATTTCTAGAGCTGATATAGGACAATTTGTTCAGCAGAGCGATGTAAGCTTCGTTATGATTGCATCATCCATGACTTCTAGGAATAACATGATGCAATTCATATCATGTATGACGCAATACCAGCTTCAGATTGCATCATTCATTGTTTTGCCTAAAAAGCAAGTACTGTCCAAACCCAGTCATAGATTTATTCATAGATCCAGTCAAAGATGTATTTTAGTCATTTCTGGTTTAAATTGAGATCCCTTCCCTTTATAATTCACTTATCCTCCGCCATTCCCAAGTCAAGGGTCGTATATACTGACCCAATAGCATATCTTGAAAACTAGAGCCAATCAACAATTTTAAGCATCATTTTCGTTCTCAGTGACCCAGAATTAGTAAAGGTTTCAGAGTAGCAGCCGTGTTAGTCTGTATCCGCAAAAAGAACAGGAGTATTTGTGGCACCTTAGAGACTAACAAATTTATTAGAGCATAAGCTTTCGTGGGCTACAGCCCACTTCTTCGGATGCATATAGAGTGGAACATATATTGAGGAGATATATATACACACATACAGAGAGCATGAACAGGTGGGAGTTGTCTTACCAACTCTGAGAGGCCAATTAAGTAAGAGAAAAAAACTTTTGAAGTGATAATCAAGATAGCTCAGTACAGACAGTTTGATAAGAAGTGTGAGAATACTTACAAGGGGAGATAGATTCAATGTTTGTAATGGCTCAGCCATTCCCAGTCCTTATTCAGTCCTGAGTTGATTGTATCTAGTTTGCATATCAATTCCAGCTCAGCAGTCTCTCGTTGGAGTCTGTTTTTGAAGTTTTTCTGTTGTAAGATAGCCACCCTCAGGTCTGTCATTGAATGGCCAGACAGGTTAAAGTGTTCTCCCACTGGTTTTTGAGTATTATGATTCCTGATGTCAGATTTGTGTCCATTAATTCTTTTGCGTAGAAACTGTCCGGTTTGGCCAATGTACATGGCAGAGGGGCATTGCTGGCACATGATGGCATATATCACATTATCTTGATTATCACTTCAAAAGTTTTTTTCTCTTACTTAATTGGCCTCTCAGAGTTGGTAAGACAACTCCCACCTGTTCATGCTCTCTGTATGTGTGTATATATATCTCCTCAATATATGTTCCACTCTATATGCATCCGAAGAAGTGGGCTGTAGCCCACGAAAGCTTATGCTCTAATAAATTTGTTAGTCTCTAAGGTGCCACAAATACTCCTGTTCTTTTTGTAGAATTAGTAAAGTTTGACTACATTTATTTCAGAAGCATTTTGGCTGTAGAGCAGTGTTACCTGTTCTGTTCATTCCCTCTGGGGCACCTGGCATTGGCCACTGTCGGCAGACAGGATACTGGGCTAGATGGACCTTTGGTCTGATCCAGTACGGCCGTTCTTATGTATCATTTCCATCACCTTCTTTGTGTTTCTTTGTGCTTCTTTCTTCATGCCCAGTGGCTGGAAGGTGGGTTTACGTGGACAATGAAATGGGGAGAGGTAACCTCAGAGTGGAAGCCCCCTCCTCCTCCTCTCCTCCCCCCAAGGTCCGTCACTATAGCAGATAGACACATTAACACCCTTCACCTCTCCCAGCCTCCTGGTTCAGTGGGTGAGCATAGTGCCACCCAACTTCCTGGTTTGCTTGGTCATTATTTCCTTGTGTGCCTCCCTCAAGAGCAGAAACCCATGGTTGGTTGAGGCACGCCTCAACATGGCCCCTGAATGGGTGTCTAAGAACATCACAGGCACGGTAGTATTGAAAATGGCTGTAAATCTGGGGGCACACATTGGGGTCCCCCACATTCTGGGAGCCCAGGAGGACCAGGCGTGCAACCCACTTTTTAACATGGGCATAGTAGCCTTGGGCAGGTATGGAGTGGCAGCGACAGAGTCTGCGCTTCATGGCAGGGGAGCTGATAAGATCGTCTGCTATGAAGCACAGTCCCTGCTAATGGTGCCAGCCTCTTCGCAGGGGTGGTGGTGGTGGTGAAGTAGGCCTTAGCCCCGCCTTGCCACGGGGCCCCGCCCCTGCTCCTCCTCTTCCCCCGAGGCCCAGCCCCCCTGGCCAGGCCATGGTAAAAGCTGCCCAAGGAGCCTGGGCCACTGTGGGGAGCCCCAGACCCTCCACCTGCCCTGGGCAGTGTGCCCTGGGGAGCGGGTACACAGGCCAGGGGCTGATCTCGGGCCCCCCGGCCTCCCGCCCAGGACACATGGAGGGTCTGGGGCTCCCCACAGCGGCCCAGACTCCCTGGGCAACTCTTACCATGGCACGGCTCTGGCTTCTGGCCTAGACTGGGGGCAGGGCCTCAGGGAAGAGGAGGAGCGGGGAGGGGTAGGGCCTCAGTTCTGGCACCAGTGGCCCCCTACTTCTACACAGGTTCTGGAGCTCCTGGGGCCCCCCTAAATTGGCTGGGGCCTCTGGGGGGCATGGGCCTTGTGGGCCCATGCATTTTCCACCACTGCACAGCAGCATGCTCTTGTTCAGCTGGAGTGATATAATGCTAATTTGTTAGTAATGCTCTTCTTCCAGACCTGACGAGGAACTCTCTGTAGGTTGAAAGCTTGTCTCTCTCATCAACAGACCCAGAAGATATCATCTCACCCACCTTGTCTCTGTATCCTTGTGAGCTAAGCATTGCTGGCTCAGCGGGGGAGGGTTACCATTACAGAGCTTCCTGTAGAAACTAAAATCAGTGAGGGGTTAATTAATGCAAGAAATCCCTGGCAGGTAAACCGCTCTACAGAAGTACCACCCCCTGGTGGAATCCTATAGACTAGTTTTGGCTGGGTTCAAGAGACAGCAGACCACGAAGGAATGGTATACAGTCAGCCTGAAGTGTCTCAAAGGCGGCCCTCCCTTGGTCCAGGAACTGAGAGGAGACTTTAATCAAGAGGGCAAGATCCTGCTGGAAGGGTTGGAAGGTCTTTTGAAACTTTCGAGGGTCTCCCTGTGGCTGACGGGTGACACCCGCTACGCTAGCATGTGTGCTGACCGTTAATTGTTTTACGATGTGTTTTCTCTGTAATGCTTTTGTCTTACATAAATGTCTGGTGCTTTGTGAAGGCTGGCTAGTCACTGGTCTCCCTCTCCTAGCTCCTGGGAGACAGCAGGGCTGCAGGTGCTGGGCTAAAGTTAGACCTGCTGGGACAGTCACAGTGAATTACAAAAGGAATTGCAGATTAAATTCCTGCTCTGGAGGGAGAGGGACATGAGTTTTCACCCTGAGAAAGAGGCCTGAGACTTGAGTGGGGGGGGGGGGCACAAAGGGGTTAGAAGTGCAGTTATCCCAAAACTGTGACCCAGTGTTCAGTAGCAGCTCAGCAATTCCCATGGCTGACAACTGTTGTCAGCAGCGGGTAGGTTTGCTAGTGTAGACAAGGCATAAGTTACACAAGATTGTTATTTATCATTTATATCGCAGTAAAGGCCTCACTGTGTTAGTTGCTGTACAACCATATAGGAAATGTCCCAAAGAACTTAGTGTGAAAGACCAGAGGTCACAGGTGGAGGAAAAAAACAAGGAGGATGGAGTGAGGGGGCCTGGATAACAAATATAATAAAATGTGCAATCTTCAATTGGTCTCCGCCCATTGGTAGTGATCACAGCTCTCCATTTGCCCAGCTATTAGCAGGTTGTACTCTACGGTCGGCATTCCAGCAGAAGTGAGTTCTGAGGAGGGACTGGGTGGAGGACAGGGTGGTGGCTTTCTGCGTTCTGACTGGGAGCTTGTAAGGGGTGGCTGAGGAGAGCATGTGAAATAAAAGGAAGTATTTCTTCACACAACGCACAGTCAACCTGTGGAACTCCTTGCCAGAGGATGTTGTGAACGTCAAGATCATAACCGGGTTAAAAAAAAACTAGATAAATTCATGGAGGATAGGTTCATCAATGGCTATTAGCCAGGATGGGCAGGAATGGTGTCCCTAGCCTCTGTTTGACAGAAGCTGGGAATGGGTGACAGGGGATGGATCACTTGATGATTCCCTGTTCTGTTCATTCCCTCTAGGGCACCGGGCACTGGCCACTGTTGGAAGACAGGATATTGGGCTAGATGGACCATTGTTCTGACCCAGTAGGGCCATTCTTATGTTCTTAAAGTGCTTCTCAAAGCAGTGGGGTGTTAGGTGATAGAGATGGACCTGCTGGTAGAGTGAAAGCAAGAGTTCACCTCGCGATAAGTGAATAGGTTGCAGAGATAGGAAGCATGAAGGGGCATACGAATGTTTAGCATATCGGGCATGTAAATACCTTGCAATGCCAGCTACAACAGTGCCATGCAAATGCCTGTTCTCATTTTCAGGTGACATTGTAAATAAGAAGCGGGCAGCATTATCTCCTATAAATGTAAACAAACTTGTTTGTCTTAGTGATTGGCTGAACAAGAAGTAGGACTGAGTGGACTTGTAGGCTCTGAAGTTTTACCTTGTTTTGTTTTTGAGTGCAGTTATGTAACAAAAAAAAATCTACATTTGTAAATTGCACTTTCACGACAAAGAGATTGCACTTGTATGAGGTGAACTGAAAAATACTGTTTCTTTTATCATTTTTAGAGTTTAAATATTTGTAATCAAAAATAATATACACTGATTTCAGTTACAACACAGAATACAATATATATGAAAATGTAGAAAAACATCCAAAATATTTAATACATTTAAGCTGTTAGACAATAGAATAACAGTGCAGTTAAAACTGTGATTAATCGCGATACATTTTTTGAGTTAATCGCGTGAGTTAACTGTGCTTAATCGACAGCCCTAGTACTTATATATTTGTTTTAACATGGTCTCCTGTAGACCACTGTGACTCAGAAATAACTCCACTGAAGTGGAATAAAGTTGGTGTCAGTGGGAGGAGCCTACCTAAGAGTTAGCCTGGCCCTAAATGTCAATGTAAATTTTGTTTTTGCTATTTTGTAGCACTGACACTTCTGAAGGTAAAAGCCTTGTGAGTTTGGGACTTAGAACCCACCTGTTTCTCAGAGCAGCCTCTTGGAAGTGTTTTATACTGAACAACTCAAAAGCTGCTTGATTTATTCTGACCCATTTTTAGCATGGGGCACAAATTTTGCTAGTTTGAGACTAGGCCGCACGCTGTGGAAGACTGGAGCAACCATAAGGGGCTCTTTTTCACTGTCTGTTTATGCAGGTACTTATGTGGCCTTCCTCACCATAACATCCGAGCACCTTCTCTGAGCTGTTGATGCTCAGGTGTGCTGTGGGAATGAGCTATTTAGGCTCCGTTGTCCTGTCTAAGCTAAGGAAGTTTTCCATTATTGTTGATATCTTTTCATCGCCACTGACGTAAGCAACATTGGAAGCTCTAGTACTGAAGGGCTGTCAGTTGCTGCTGGCATTTTTACCATCACATCAAATGTTGACTTGTTGTGAGCAGGGTTAGATGAGGTGCTTAAAACCCTGGCAGCAGCCAGTAGCTTGCAACACCGGGACTCCCAAGACTGGTGGTAGCAGCCATGGGAAATGTCTGTGCGGACAAGAGTACAAAGGAAAGCTCCGGCTCTTTTATTGCACAAGTGCCTCTGGCTGGCTGACTCACAGAGTGGCAATGAAGAAAAGCAGGGTCTTTGTGTTTGTGACAATCTCATGGAGCGTGGGACTGGAGGTGTCCATAAAAGACAGAATGGTGGTTTCTAAAAGAAAGGGACAGGGACTTTCTTGAGAATCAGCTTTTTATTAGGCTGGTACATGGGGGTGAGTGCCTAGGAAGAAAGGCAAAGACTGAAAATCTGCCATTTGGCCTGAAGTGCTCGTGTTCCAAGAGGAGTTTAAACTTTGTACAAAGTCTGGAGTGGATTCCTGTAAGATAGGGCCAGACCTGGGCATTAAAATTGCCTTTCAATAATGTGGCCAAAAAAGTGGCAAAGCTTTATTTCATTGAATAGGATGCTGCTACATATGTCGGGTGTGTGTCCTGAAGATTCTGTTCCTCTAACCTAAAACAGCATACAATCAATACATGTCCAATGATTGGGCATCAGTGTTCCAAAATTCTCTGTGTTCTTTAACCCAGTTGAGTAAAACATTAATTCATTTGTGTATAGGTAGACAATCAGCTACTCTTTCAGCCAAGCAAATGCTTGTTTGGCACAAACAGATTGACTGTCTGCGAAGATATCTGAGTAATAGGTGTATTCAAATGGATTAAGGCACTGTTTGGAAGATTTTGGGAGCAGAGAGAGTTGTCACACACTGTGCTGTCTAATCTACCTAACAGGGCACTCTCAGGCTGAGCCAGACCCCACATTTCTATTTGGTATGACCAAGGTTTTACAAAACTAAACATCAATCACAATTGTTATAGTTGGAAATGAATGGTGCCATGCAGTGTGCCTAACCCAAAACTTCACAGCACAGTCCTACCGGGTGTGATGGGGTGAGAGAGATGTGAAATAGACTTCATGCTGAACAAAGCTGTGACAAAAAACCCACCCCAAAACACCCTCCCTGATTCTGTTTCTGAGGAACTAAATGTAAAGGGGGTGGGTGGGGACCCAGCGTTCTCTTTCACCATGTTCTTGGGTGGTAGTGCTGTTTTTTGGCTTATTTTATGCAAATTATGGCTCATTTTTGCCCTGATTGGCTTCCCTGGAAAGTCAGGGGAAAGGCTCCCGCTGTCCTCAGTGGGCCTTGCAAGAGCACAAAGCCGAGTTTAAAAGAATCAGCCTTGAATCAGGGAGAGCTCCCGTTTTTTATGCCTCTCACTGCCTATTGACTTCCTCGACCAGGCAAAGCCCTTGGCAGCAAGGGGGGTTATGAGTGTACCAGGGCCGAGCTCTCCCCTACGCCCCAGCCCCTCTGCCAAGCTCCCAGCCCGTGGGTGTGTGATGCTGGCAGAGCTGCCCCCCCAGGCACAAAGGGTGATTCTGGGGTGGGGGTGCCGAGGATGTACCCCCTGCAAGGGGGTTTTTGGGGTGGGGGCTGCTAGCGCACCCCATGCAGGCCCTGTGCAGAGGGGCTCTAGGGCATATATATACACACCATCCCAGGCACTGCAGGGAGCAGCCCCCCCGCCCCCAGTGAGTGCTGGGGAGCTGCTGCGGGGGCCCCCTGGCGGCCGCGCTCGGGCCCTGCGGCGGCTGCTGCCCAGGGGGCGGGGCTCTGAGCAGCCAGGTGCGCAGGCCCCGCCCCCGCCCAGGTGAGGCTCGCAGAGCCTTTTTCCAAGGGGAAGTCCCGCCCCCGCGCTCCCTTCCCATTGGCGAGCGCGCCCGCGCCGGCGGCCGGTGATTGGTGCGGCGGGCGGAGGGGCGGCCCCGCTGGAGCCGCTGAGTCTGGCTCCGTCCCGCTGGGCGGCAGAGCGAGCCCCGGCCGCGCCATGAAGAGCCTCAAGTCCCGGCTGAAGAAGCAGCACGAAGTGTCGGGGGGCGGGGGCGCGGTGAGTCCCGGCGGGCGGAGCCCCCCCCGTGCGCGCGTGGGGGCCATGACCTCAGCTGGGGGCTGCGCGGGGCGAGGGTTGGACTGGGGGGGTCACGGGGCAGTTGGGGCTGGGCTGTGTGTGGGGGTCACGGGGCAATGGGGGGAGGGCTGGGCTGTGTGTGGGGGTCACGGGGCAGTTGGGGGCTGGGTTGTGTGTGAGGTTTCACGGGTCAGTTGGGGGAGGGCTGGGCTGTGTGGGGGGTCACAGGGCAGTTGGGGGAGGGCTGGGCTGTGTGTGGGGGTCGTGGGGGAGGGCTGGGCTGTGTGTGGGGGTCACGGGGCAGTTGGGGGAGGGCTGCGCTGTGTGTGGGGGTCACGGGGCAGTTGGGGGAGGGCTGCGCTGTGTGTGGGGGTCACGGGGCAGTTGGGGGAGGGCTGCGCTGTGTGTGGGGGGTCACGCGGCAGTGGGGGCTGGGCTGTGTGGGGGGGGTCACGGGGCAGTGGGGGGAGGGCTGTGCTGGGCTGTGTGGGGGGGTTGTAGGGCAGTGGTGGGAGGGCTGTGTGCGGGGGTCACGGGGCAGTGGTGGGAGGGCTGTGCTGGGCTGTGTGGGGGGGTTGCGGGGCAGTGGGAGGAGGGCTGTGCTGGGGCTTGGCCGGAGGAGTGTGGGTTGTGGGACACCGCGGGGGCTGGGCCGTGGGGGTATGTGTGATGGAACAGCGTACGTGCACTGCAAATGAGTTTTTATCTCTCAGGAAATTTGTGTCTACTATACACTTGGAAATGTGGCTTATTGGAAAGAGGCGTAGAAATACTCTGAAACACAGCCCTCATGTTTGTAGAACGGTGCTCTGGAAGCTTGCTTGGTATAATGCTATTTCTTCTCTGTATCACAGTACCACGTTTAACGTTGTTACAAAATAAATACGTTCAGAAGTGTCTTTAAGCTTGACGTATAATGTATAGACTTACACTGTCTATTGGTAGTCATTAGAAGTCATCTGTTACAGTAGTATTCTTTGCTTTTTCAGAGCAAGTCTAACATGGGATACTTAAATGTTAAGAAATGCTTTAGTAAATCACAACATTGGTATTCAGTAATTGATTTTGAGGGAAAATATGAAGATACAGGATTTTGGTCAAGTACCCTCCCATCTCAAATAAATGCGATTCATTTACCTCAACAGGATATTTTTGTAAAGTTGAGATTATTTTGATGTATGACAGTAAATTGCTTTTGCTGAGATTTTGAAACATTGAGGATCACGACTGAGCAGAAACTAACTTTCTGAGAAGGAACTGAGTGATATGAAATGGCTATTGCTAGGGTGATTTGGCATGCAGAAATGAAGAAGTTCATGGTCAAATGTAGACGGGAGGAGATGATGATATGGTGCACAGCGTGAGTTTTGGCTGGGTGTCAGTATGCCACAAGATCGAGGTGTGTTGTGGGTAATAGTTATTAACTTGTTGGTGTGTAATTTTGAGATAATCAGACCTTGAAATATTTACCAGGTACATACCAAACTCTAGCTTGTAAGTTTACTATGGAAAAACTTTGTGTGGGTGGCTGTTAATACAAGTAAAGGGAAATGCCTTGGAGAATTCCGGGCCCTGTTCCTAACTGCTGTGGGAGGGAAGATAGTGGGAATCCTGCTGAGATGCTGTCCCAGGATCCATCTTGGGAGCGCGCTCTCTCTCTCTCTCTCTCTCTCTCTCTCTCTTTTTTTTTTTTTTTTTAATTAGATTTTGGCTAATAGGTGTCCAATAAATTCTAAGCTCCCACACCCTCATCTAGCCCCTGGAAGGCAGAAAGGTACTTCTTTTCAAACCCCTTGTTTCCTGAACCTTTTTCTCCAGGTAAGATTCTCCCACGGCTTCTATATTTTTGGAAGGTAGTTCTTCATAAGTAGCCTCTATTCATGGCTCTGGTGCTTTTCATAGCTTTCTCAAGCAGTAGCAGAGTGAAATTGACAGAATTAGTGTCAATTCCTCTGCTGTCTACAAAGTTTTTAATAACTGTTATCCAGTCTTGTCTTGATGCTGTTGCTGCTTGGGAAAGCTTTAAGCAGCCCATTCAGTCACCTGAATGGTCTCAGATCAGACTCAGGTGAACAGTGCTGCTGTGTTTCACATTTGGGAGGTTAATTTTGCAACTGTAGGGTCTAGAAACTTCCTAAAATAAAAAGCTAAATTCTACATAAATTGAGGGCTTAGCGCACCCTCCGCCACCTCTTATCAAGGAAAGTGTCTTATTCACCAATGGTCTCAAGATGTATGTCACCTTATAGATGTCAGTTGCTCATGTTTAGAGGTGGTCACAGCAGCATTCAACCCTAAATATTCTACATTCTTGAGATTCCAACATGTACTGATGCTGTAAATGTCTTTGGGTGGTCCAGTTACTGTTGAGGGACTGCATTCTTGCAAGTTACACTAGGTGTTCAGTGAAGATACTCATCCTCACTTCGGAACAAATTAAATGCAAAAGATTAGTTGTGTATCAAGAAACAGCAATGGCTGCTGAATCACCTCTGAATTAGAGGTGATAAAGAGCTTGTGTATTAGTTCATTCCATCAAGTTTCTTTATTTGTCAAAGTTGTACTCTTTGGGACTGAAAGTTTTTTCTGGTATTGTTCAGATTTCTTGTACTTGTATTATATGCTAATAGTTATTACAGCATCATACACAGATTTTATAATTGTAGCGTGCTCTACAAATACACCTCTACCTCGATATAATGCTGTCCTCGGGAGCCAAAAAATCTTACCGCGTTATATCGAACTTGCTTTGATCTGCTGGAGTGTGCAGCCCCTCCCCCCGGCGCACTGCTTTACCGTGTTATATCGGGATAGAGGTGTATAAGCACGTGCCCAGTCCCGGTGAGAAATATGACATGCACAGCACTTTGAGAAGAAAGGGATTGTTAATGAGGGTGGAATGCTGGAGGAGGTTGGTTAGAAGGGAAGGAGAGTTTGTAGGGATAAGGAGGAGCATGGTAGTCATAAAGCTTAGTGTGGGAGGGAAAAGGGAGGAGTAAAGTGGGAGGACTGGGTAGTGGGTAGGAAACAAAGAGGAATGTCATTGCGCTAATGTAGTAATTTAATGTCTTTCATAATGGAAAGCATGGAGCAAGCTTTGACCTCGCAGTCCTCTAGGCTAGTTTTGTCTTATAATTTCTCACTTTAAATAAAGCTATCTCTTGCATAGGCTCTGTGAATTATTTTTTTTATTGTTTTAGCATCTGTTGACTGAGCCAGAATCGGAATACTTTATTATGCAGTTTCAGAAGTGGTTTGTCAGACAAATGATTTTTTCATTAAATCATGTAGTTTAGAAGTACTATAGCCACTAGTAACTAAAACTTTCTCTTTAGAGTTAAGTTGTCATTGTAGTAGTTGTGCCATCTGCATCAGATCTGGTCAATATTGTTTATATGACTTCCCTGTTCATTAAGGCTATCTTCTGCTATTATGTTATATTGCAGATTTTTTGTTTCCACAATTCATATATTTATAATGCTTCATTAAATATTTTTGTTCAGTCTTGTAAAACTTACTTTATTTTGTTGCTAAATCTAAAATAGTGTGATATATTGAGACCTAGCCACTACATTCTAAGTGGAAAACTAATATTTATTGAAAATATCTCAACAAGGCTGACTTAAATATCCCTTTAGCATTGTATTTTTGGAAACACTTCCACATGCCTCTCAATTCCAAATAATCTGTATTGATATGCTAGAAATGAGTGGACAACTTCCTAAAAATGAATTTAAAAACAGAAGCTTTAAACAAATTGCCCGATAGGGCAGTATGGATGGCAAATGCAAGTTAACTTGTACAAATGTAAGGTAATGGTTGTTGACAAAAATAGCATAACCTTCGCATGCATACTGATGGGCTCTGGAGTTTCAGGGGAGAAAAGCTGTAGGAGATCCTTTGGAAAGGTCACTGACATCATGCAATGGCAGTTAAGATAAATTATTTAAATTATATCATTGAGTGGTGGTTTGTCCACATCTGGTTCCAGTTATCTGCCGCACTTGAAAGATTTAGTGAAGGCTGAGAATGTCTAGCGGAGGACATCAAAGATGATTAGAAACTATTGAAATCTGCACATATGAAATTTCAATAACCTACATTATTTAAAGGAGAAGAATTTGAGGGGACTCTGAGAGATTCCAAATAAAGGGCATATTAAAAACAAATTACTTTAACTCATTCTGTAATGTAAGACTGGAGAAAATATTTGGGGGGGGAGGAGAAATAATCAAAATTAAACTATGTTCAGAACTCATAAAAACAAATGTTACTTTATTCATTGCACAGTCTGAGAATTCATTACTGTGGGTGGTCAAGATTTATATTCCGCATAGAATGTTGAAAAAGAGGTGGATGGATAATTATATGACCACTGACAGTGGTCGCTATCCAAAATGAGCAGTGTGTTTTTTTTTTTTTTTTTTGGTGTGTGTGTGTGTTTAAGTGTTCTTGTCTAGAGGAGTCAGGAAAAAAAATTCCCACCTTGCTATGTAACTCCATTATTGTCTTGGTGCACTGAGTTTTTTTTTGTCTTCCTCAGAATCATTAGGCATGGGTCATTGCTAGACACAGAATACTGGAATAAGTGGATGTGTGGTCCAATCTGATATGGTAAACTCCCGTCAACCTTTAATCCAGTTGTCTAAACGCTATCACAGATCTTACTCTTACTATATGTACTGCTAAGAATTAAGAGCCAACAATTTTGGTTATTGATCATTGGTTCTGATAATTTCTGAGAACAAACTGTGGCATGTTTACTCCAAAATGAAATAGAGGGGTGAAGCTTGTAATACATATGCTTGGCAAAATATAATTCTGTTTTGTAAGATGTGGTTTCTTATCCCAAGGGTGGTACTCAAAACTGAACCAGGTCCGATCATCCTTCACTAGATTAAAATGGGAAATATCTCCTCTGTGTTATCCTAATTTTAGTTAATTGATACTGTATCTTGAATAATTCTCATACTTCTGTCAGGCATATGTGTTTTTAAAAAAGCTGTGTTCCTGAAAGCTGAACTGAAACGTTAGAACAACTAGTGATTGGATGCTTGTACAGATTGACTTTTGTTTATAAAAAAAATCACGAAAAGCTTTGTGTATAATTAAAATGTCTATTCTTAGAACAAGCTTTTTGATGCACTGAAAAACAGTAAGCAGTTCATGGTGCAAAATGAATGGGCTGGGGGATAGACCGTTCGTTTAATAAAGTTTGCTGGCTGATGGTTTTAGGCTGACGTTTTAAAAATTGCTCTCTCCTCACCTTTATATTTAAATATCCAGAATAAGGAGAATCCTGAAGGAGGCCTGGAGGGAGCAATTCTCAAGTCTGTGCCTAATATTTTGTTATGGTGGCTATTGTCTGAAGTTAAGATGGGCTCTTTCACAAACCTATTCGTACTAAAATAGGTTTCCAAGCAGTACCCTTGTGCATTAATCCAAATAACACATTATTAAACTGTAGTCTCTGAGCAACCTCTGTAGTTAGTGACAGCTAAATGTTCCTAAAGTTATATGTATGTAAAGCAAGTTCTGAGGATGTTGCTGTATTCTATTATATAAATGACTTTTCCTCCACATTTCTTTATGTAAGGAGTGGAACTCCTCTTTATCCACCGCTGATAGTAAAATGACTGAGTGCAATCACTCTTGTATTATCAGAACTGAAGTATGTTGTAACCCTCTGGATTAGCTAGTCAATTAGCAATGACATGCATCTATCTGAGGCCCTGTCTACACTATAAAAATAACTACGTTTAATACATAGGTATAGCAATAATGTGTTATAGCATGGTTTATTTCTGCCATTGTGGAGTGCAAAAATAAATGGTAGAACCATGCTTGAAATTCATGTTTTTAGTTTGGGCAAAACCTTGTTCTCTGTGGCCTTTTTAAATTCAAGTTTCTGCTGTTGCTCTCTTTGGTGAGAGCTAGAGTGTAGGTAAGGGGCTGGCCATCAGCATTTTAACCTTTGTGTTGTCTAACGCTGCTTGCTGAAAGCATGTCTTGAAAACATGGTGATTAAAATGCTCATGACCATTCAACACTAGTGCTCCCATTGTTGCTGGCAGTGGTAAGAAATCTGAGGAAAAGTTCAGGGTAGACACAGGCTAATGCTGGGGTTCTCAGGACAAATTTTTTGGTGGCCTCAGTGCGGCCACCAACTCTTGCTGGTGGCTGCTCTCACACTTTCCTAAAATACTTACCATGTATACTCGTTCATTAGCCCGTTCGTTTATAAGCTGACCCCCCAAGATGGTTAGGTAAAAATAGCAAAAACTGTATGACCCTTTCATAAGCCTGCAGAAGGGGGAGGGGGGAGGCTTAAAATCTCCTGGCTGTGAAGGTCTGCCTCTCCTGCCAGAGGATTCCCTTCCTCCTCAGTGGCTGGTACTCTGTCACCTCTGTTCAGCCATGTGGAATGCAGCATGGCAGAGAAGGGGAAATCCGATGTCTCCTGCGCCTCCCCTGCTGATTAATTGCCTCCATGGAGATCTGTGGAGACCCTGGTGCCTCAAGTGCTCAGACGGGGCAGGGTTTCTAGCAGCCTCCCTTCCCAAGCAGGAGGGCCCCCAGGAAGCAGCAGCAGCACCTCAGCAGCAAAATCCCCTGTTCCTGGCACAGATGAGCACAGCAGCCCTGGGACCAGCAAGCAGCTGCTCCCTCCCCTCCCCATGTGGGGGAGCTTAGGTTGAAGCACAGTGTCAAAGGGCCAGGGAAGCTTTCCACCCAACCCCTGGAACCTGCCTTCACAGCCCCATGGAGCAGCTGCCCGGCCCCTCCCCTGCACTGGTGGTGTCAGGGATCTAGGGACAGAGCGAGGAGAGCCTGGGAACGTGCGCTCAGACCCAGCCCCTCCCTCTGTTCTGCAGCATGCATCCCCTGCAGCGGCTCACAGCTATTCTCTGCCAGCAATGTCAGCCTCCCAGTGCGACAAAATGGCCACGGACTCTCTTTGTACGACTAGAGCTTGGTGCCCCTAGCCTAGGATCAGCCTACCCTCAGGCCACGTCCAGGAATTTCACCTGAACAAAGCGTGGGCCCAGTCCCACACAAACCCCCTTTTTCCCAAGGCACGAAAGCTGCTCAAAAGAGTAATCACAAGGTCCCTCCCCCACCTCCAGAGAACCATGAGCAGTCCGGGCTCCCTGAGTGACTCTTACAATGGTCCAACTTCTGGCCTGGTCAGGGGGCGGGGCCTCGGAAGAGGCGGAATAGGGGGTGGGGCCTTGGGAGGGTGAGGAAGGGTAGAGGGAAGGGCCTCGGTTCCAGTGCTGGTAGCACCCCCACTTTTACATAGGTTCTGGTGCCCCCAGTCTCTTCCATCTTCTGAAGAGTCTGACTCAAGGGTTTCCTCTAAGGGGATGTCTACACAGCAGTAAAAGACCTGTGGCCAGCCTGGGTCAGCGGGCTGAGGCTGCAGGGTTGAAAATTGCAGTGTGGATGTTCAGGCTGGGGCTGGAGCCTGGGCTCTGAAATCCCATGAGAGGGGTGGGTCTCAGAGCCCAGGCTCCAGCCTGATCCTGAATGTCTACACTGCAATTTTTTGCCCCACAGTTTGAGCCCTGTGAGCCCAAGTCAATTGACTCAGGCTCTAAGAGTCACAGCCGTGAGCTTTTTATTGCAGGGTGGGCGTACCCTAGGAGGCACAAAGTGAAATCTGTTTCCTTCAAACTCTGTAAATCTGCAGAGTGCAGATAATTCTCAGCATCTGATTCCCCTGTTTATCTTTATGGAGTGCAACAGGGCAGGCATTCTTCAGTAACTGCTCACCCTCACAGAGTGCAGCATTGGCAATTCAGTGTTGAAAAGACCATGCCAGAGATGTGTGCTGTTTCCTCTAGGCGTGCATACACACAACTCCACAATAGGAGTTCTCTTTGCTTAGGGGAGGAAGGTCAACACTCCAAATCAGAGCTAAAAACTAAAATAATAATGATTAAAGAAACAAAAAACCATGTGCACAGAGAACAGACTTCCAGGAAAACTGTACTGTGTATTGTGAGCTACATTTGAGATCTACAGATGCCTTAGTCAAACTATGGCTGTATATACCTCCTAATACACCCTGGGAGTGTGTAATAGCAGGACAGGGATTTCCTGCCACACCTAAAGACTGGGAAAACATCAGGCTGTCATCTTCAGCTGCCACTTCAGGTCGCCATGACTTAACTTTTGGGCTGTCATTCCCAGTTGTCATCAGGCCCTAATGTCCTGGTTATTGTTCCCAGCTTCTGGTGCAGATTGCCCCGCCTCAATACTGCCTCCACCTCCTTCCCCCAACAGCTGGCTATGGAGTGATAAATTGACAGCAGTTCCCATGCAGAAGAACTGGCAGGCAGTGAGGGGCTTCCTGGCCCACCATTTTTCTTTTCTTTTTCTTTCTGCCTCCATTCTGCAAGGCCAGAACATTCCTTGGTGTGCACCAGTCAAAATTGATCTTGGTGTCACTACCGAAGATGAATGTGCCTTTTTTCCTGGTCGTCAAGGACTCGTCATTTCTACTTAGGAATTTTTTTTTACCTGGAAGTGGCCTTCTCACTATACAGGCTCTTCACAGGCAACCAAGTCTAGGCAAGCATCACCTCAACCCGCACTTTCAGGCATGAAAACTATTGAGGGCATCATGCCAACTACCTAGGGCATCAGACAAGACAAAAGAATTTTGTCATCTGACACCCTGAGTGCACTTGCATGCTCTTACAAGCAATGCCAACATTGGTGGGCAGTATTGCAAATATGGTCTCTCTCAAACTATTTAAAAAAAAAAAAAATCATATGCCTAAGAGCTTCTGTTGGTGGAGGAGTCAGGGCATGCAGATAGCCGTCCTGGATCTCCTGTGAATGGGAGCAATTGAACCTATCCCTCCTCTTCACAGGAGAAAAGGCCTTACTCCATATTATTCCTAGTTAAACAATCTAAAACAAGCCCAGAAAACTACAGTGCACTTCCCGAAAGTATCAGACAGATCCATTTAACAAAAATCAAGATGAACACCTTCAAATCCACACTAGCTGACATCAATGGAGGGGGCTGCATGACTTCTAAAGATGTGAAGGATGCTTGTCTTCGTATCCCAGTTCGACAGTCTTACAGTTGCTTCCTAAGCTTTGCTCTCGGAGTACATTACCAGTTGCCCTAGGGTTTAGCAACAGGGCTGGTAGTGTTACTAGTAGCTGTCAAAAGGAAGCGGTCTGTGTCTCACCTTTCCTGGGTGACCACCATATCCAAGCCTCATCCAGAGTCAGTTGTACGCTCTACCGCTGAGCAATAAGGATGCTGCAGAGCCACGGTTTTGTGAGTGTTAGAGTTCTGTGTATTCCCAACCTGAGTGGGATTGGTTATTGTAATCTACTAAATTGCTTATTACAGGAAAGACAGGAGAAGGGGGGGAATCTTATCAAAACAATCCACCTTTCAAGGGGAGTTCCAATTCATATGCTTCTGTCTCTTCTAGGACCAGTGGTCTCCATGTGGATATTCTTAGGGAGTCTGTGCTCACATGAGGCTACTACAGAGCTTTCTCTTATCCCTGCCTAAACAATCTCTTATCCACCCCTCACAAAGGTATCTCCCTTGAGGATTCTCCAGTCATTCCTTGACAGTCCTTGACCTCCCGTAAATAAGAGAGCAAGCACAGCATAAACTGGCGAGAGCTCAGGGCAATCCAATGTGGTCTCAATGTTCTGCTCCCATATCTGGACTTACCTCAAGTGCTGGTCATGACAGACAATACTTCAGCCATGTCATTCATCAACAGACAAAGGGAACGTGATCTTCTACTGTTCAAAGAGAAGCTACTTCCTGATGTCTTGGGAAAGGACAATCTGCAGTCAATTTGTTCCCTTCCCATCCAAAGCAAATTGAATGTTGTTGCCGACTGGCTCATCAGGCCAAAGTTAGATCATCCAGAATTTGAACTACACCTAGAGGTATTTCTCTGTTGGTAAAGAAATTTAGTCTTAGATCTGTTGCTAAATTTGTCTCCCCGCAAATCACAAGATTTCAGTTTTATTCTCTTACCAGTGGGTTCACCAAGCCAAAGTTCTGCCTTGTTGCAAAGATAGCCAAAAGGGACTATTACGTGCCTTCCCTCCCTTTTTCTCTCCTCACCAGAATGCTACAGAAGATCAGGAGAGAAGCAGTACTAGTAATTCTGGCCAAGAAGGACTTGATTCTCTGATCTTCTTTACAGGGTACAAAGGCCTCCCATCTGCTTTCATCCAGAAGGGATATAATTAGGGCTGTCGATTAATCGCAGTTAACTCACACGAATAATTCAGAAAAATTAATCGTGATAAAAAAATTATCACACTTTGTATTCTGTGTTATAATTGAAATTAATATATTTGAAAATGCAGAAAATATCCAAAACTATTTAAATAAATGGTTTTCTATTACTGTTTAACAGTGTGATTAATTGTGCAATTAATTTGTTTGAATGCATGACAGCCCTAGATAGAATATTACAAGGCCCAGTCATGCACTAAAATCTAGACAGTTTAAGGAACTGATCACAGAACTAAAAATTAACGGTAGCATATGTACAAGTTATCATGATTTAATCACTTTTATAATGTGCAAACAGAATAAAATCCAGACCTCAGAGAGAGAGAGAGAGAGGGAGAGAGAGAGAGAGATTTGTTGCATTAAAATGGTTAGTTTCACAAAGCTGAAAACAATCATGAGCTAAATCAGCTGGGAGGAAGAATTTAATTAAAAAAAGTGAGTAAGGGGGAATTGTTTAAGAATGTTTTGCTAGATGCCCTAAAAGCCACAATTGAGGAAGAAGGCCATATTGGTGGAAGAACTGCTGTGGTTTGGAGTGGAAGTGAAGGCAGCTATAACAAATGGAGTTGATAGGAATGAATATAAATCAAAAGCTAGGAATTGTAGAAAATTGATAAAGGAAACAAAGGGACACAAGGAGAAAGCTATGGCCAGCAGAGTTAAAGACCATAAGGAGTTTAAGTATATTAGGAACAAAAAGAATCCTAACAATGGTGTTGGTCCACTATTGGATGGAAATGGTAGAATTATCAATAATAATGCAGAAAAGAAAGTGTTCCATTAATATTTATGTTCTGTATTTGGGGGGGGGGGGGGGGGAACAGATGATATAGTCGTATCAGATGGTCAGAACGCACTTTCAGTTCCACTTGTATCTGAGGAAGATGTTAAATAGAAGCTACTAAAGTTACATTTTTAAATCAGCGGGTCCAGATAATTTGCATCCAAGACAATTTTCAGTAATCTTGAAACACTGGGGAAGTCCCAGAAGATGGGAAGAAAACTAATGTTAATGTCAATATTTTAAAAAAGTAAATGGGATGACCCGGGTTGTAGGCCTGTCAGTCTGACATTGATTCCGGTCAGGATAATTGATTGGCTGATGCAGGACTTGATTAACAATTATATTACCCTCCTTCAATTAATCCCAAACAACATAGGACCCCTCACAGGGTTCCAGAGCTTGGGCCCAAGCCCAGATGTCTACACAGCAGTTTTTCAGCCTGTGAGCCTGAGTGAACTGATCCAGGCCAACTGAAGGGTTTTTATTCCAATGTAAACATTCCCTTACTGGTCTGCCTTGAAGCTTTAGTGTTCTCTCAAGCAGGGAGTGCTGTTACGCATAAGTTCTTAGCTGAAAGAAAAAACAAAAATAGTGAACATCTTGCATGTCTTATTTATCCAGCCATTAGCAGATGTCTTAACTCATTATCCAATATTAATTACAGGGTGGAGATCTACATTTAAAACATTCCAGTCTAGAACTCCACTGTAAATGTCAATTTTTCATTAAAATAGCTTGATGGTGTGAAAATGCAGCAGGCCTGAGAGTCTCTTTACCAGTGTGGGGGTAGGGAAGGGAACTAGCTGACACTGTTCTGTACTATGACAGAAAGAACAGCTGGCGAAATAGGAGTGTTTGAAACTTGTTCCCAGTGTCAGTTCTCATGACAATCTCAGTCCAACCTATTTCTCTTTAATCTCTTCAACCCATGCAAGAGAGTTTTTTAAACCAAACTTTTCATTATCATTTCTCTGTATAAATTCACAGGTGAGTCTTTCCAGTGTCAATTTTATTCAAAGGCAAACGTACTCTGACCTTTGCAAAGCATGCAGTTTATTGCCCTGTTCATAGTATAAACTGATCGCTGATACTGAAAGATCAGGTCTGCCACAATCTCTGCCTCTCTTGTGTTCCATCCCTTTCCCCTCTCACATACAATATTGCAGGGGTTCTCAAACTTCATTGCACCATGACCCCTTTCTGACAACAAAAATTACTACATGACCCCAGAAGTGGAGACCAAAGCCTGAGCCTGCCTGAACCCTGCCGCCCTGGGTGGGGGAGGGCCAAACCCCATTGCCCCAGATTGGGGGACCGAAGCCAAAGGGCTTCAGCCCCAGGCAGGGGGCCTGCAACCTGAGCACCGCTGCACAGGGCTGAAGTCCTCAGGCTTCGGCTTCAGCCCTAGGAGGTGGGGCTTTGGCTTCTGCCTTGGGCCCCAGCAAATCTGAGCCAGTCCTGGCGACCCCATTAAAACGGGGTCACAACTCACTTTGGGGTCCTGACCAACAGTTTGAGAACTGCTGCAATCTTGGCAATATGCGAGCTGACGTCTGGTAAGAACAAATCCAACCAATTGTCTACTGGAAAGAGAAGGTGACATCAACGGTTTTCATTTTGTAGGTATTGTTGTAGAGTTCCATTATTTTGGATGCTGTCGAATTTTTTTGAACGTTTAAATAAGTGTAATGCGTATAGCCTGTGGGTGAAAACACAAGGACCACTGGTGAAAATGACAATCTAGAGGCTTTAAATAAGTGATTAAGAGAAAGGTACAGGTAAGCGTATATGATACGCTACATCTAGTGTAGGAAGGGAAGAAATGCCACCTAGTCCTTGCTTAAATGGAAAATGTAGCTATTTACTCGTGGTATAAAGTACTAACAAATGTACTAATGTCAACCTACAGTGCACTTGGATATTTATGCTTACCTAGCTTTCATATCCAGTCTAATGAGAAAGTTGAGTACAATCAGTTGAGAAACCCATTGCATTGGTGTTGCCCATCTTCCTTAAATAAAGGGTTCTGTGTGCTGACTGAAACTTATGCCCGAATGAGCTGGCAGCGAAGCCGACAAGCTACTACCAAGCCCCTGAAGCATGCAAGTCTGGGCCAGCACATAGGAGGAAGTAAGAGGATGTAAACAAATACCATTCATTTCTCATAGATACTAGCAACAAGTTGTAAAAAGGGAGGAGTGTGACGAGATTTTAGTTTGAAATTGATATTAGAAAAGGCTTAAAAAAAAAAAAAAAAAAAAAAAAAAGACTGAAACACTGACCATGTGCTTTATATGTGACCCAGACCCTGTGTGTTCTGGAACCTGCTGCAAAATTTACCCCTTGTGGCAGAATTTGCTATAGCAGCTGATGTCTTGAGTGTCTTGTTGTCTTGAGTCTGCAGATGGCGTTGCCAACAGCAGTAAGGGGTGTAAGCTAGTCCTGAAACCTCAAATGTCAACACTGCTAACTATTTCACCACTGACCGTTATAGTAGACACATCCTGTTCTGTATAGGTTCTTATTCTGTTCTGTAATATGGATTAATGTGCTTCTCCCACAGTTCTTCCCAAAGGCCAAAAGCCCCATATGTCCCCATCTCTGCTCCTAAACATGTAACTATCGTGCCCACCTGCCACTCCAATTTCTACAATGTACTTGTGGTGTGTTAACATTGATCTGTAGGGGGAAACTGAAGAGATCATGGTACAGTAAACAAAATTGAATTTAATATCAAAATAACTGGGTACTATAATGACTGCCTATTGTGGTGGTTTCTTCTTTCACTCAATAAAATGTCCATTTAAAAAAATGTACCTGAAAATGCTACAGAATCTCAGTCTGCTGAATTGGAGAGCTACAGAAAACAGGGTCTTGCTTCAGAATTTAGATCTTTCTTGCTGCTGAATATCATCAGGCATTGTTTATAATGCTTCTCTCTTTTTAAGATCATGAGACTCACGAGATCATGAATCAGGCTTAATTTTACTTAGAAATCGCCTCTCTTGCGATTAATTCGTATGAGTTGGCATGTCTGGAAGTTTCCCAGTAGATAAGCAGCACTGCTCAGCGTGAAAAACCGTGTGCTGTTCTACCCCAACAACAAATGGAAATGGGTTTGGGGAGCCACAATCTCTGAAGTTTGTAACACATTTCCTTAAACAATAGTTTTATTTAGAGAGGGGCAGTTTTCCTTCTGGAATGATTTAAAGGAAAAACAATGCTTCTAGAACCTAGCAACCTGTTACAGATCCCGTTACATATCCCTTGTGTGCAAGGAAGAGCTATCAAAACTGTCAGACAGCTTTTCTATCCATGGACACAGTTACCAGGCTTTCCTCACTCTAGTGTCCAAAACCCACACTTTTAGCTGGGACTCTTGGGATCCCCTTTGCTGAATCATGGAGGCAGCTGGCAGTGTGAAAGAGCTTTTCTTGCAGATTTGACTTGCATCCTTGTGAATGAGGATTCATGTGCTTGCTCCATCTTGGAAATCTACCTTGGTGATTTTGAATGATTCTAACAGTAGTGAGAGAGAGCAAATGCCTGGTACATGATGTGTCTCCTGGAACGTAGGCTAATACCAGAAGAGTCTTGCCGGAAGGGAGTGGGACATGGAGAGAAGAGACCCACCCACATGGTGCACCCCACAGTCTGATCAGCCTTGTACTTTGTCACAGCCTTGGCCAAGCTCCCCCTGCTTGACACTCACCAGGCTACTGGTGTGTTTGGGTCCCACCACACTAGACCCGTGTGTTTTTAAGTTTCCTGAGACTGGGCTCAGAGTCCTGAGTCTGCACTATCTCTTCCATTGGTGTGTCAGGGAAGTTCCTGGGCACGGGCTCTCTGTTAGTCCTTCATGAAAACGAGACCTCATGGTCCAGCTGCTCTAGATCCCCAGGACCAGTGCTGACTCCCCATAGACATCTGTTACTTAACCACAGCCTTTCCCAGAGCTCCGGTCTTGGGGGTCCTCTGCCTTGCAGTTGACCTCTCTAGGGCTATGTGAGAGTGGAAACAGACACAGGCTTTGCAGAGGGCTCCTCAATCAATCCCTCTTTACTTTAGACAGCACAAGAAATGCACAGATCCTGACAAAACAGTAAAACACCTGCACACGTTTACCTGCTTCAGTTTCCTCACCACTCCTGAGTACTCTTTGGGCTTAGGTCAGAGTCTCTTAGACTACAGCGTATCCAGAATCCTTCATCTCCTGCACATGGCTTCCTTACCGAATCATGGAGTCCGTCTCTGAACCCTGCAGTCAGTGACCTTCTGGGCGTTCTCTAAAATGATCAGTAAGAGACCCTTCTTTTTAAACTTCCCGTCCCCTTTGTTAGATCACCCCCCCCCCCATTAGTCTTCCACCAGGGGATTTGCTGCCTGATTACCATCCTCTTGGAGTTCGGACTTGAAAAACTGGCTTGCTCTGGGTGGTAGCGGTCTTTGTCCATGAGTGCTCCATATGAATAGGCCATCAAAATTTAATGACCCTCCACTGTTATCTTTGTGCCAGGTGCAAGAATTTCTCCTGTCACCGCCTGTGGGTTTCAGCTCAACATGGAGGCAAAATTCAGCAGAAAAGGCATACAAACCCCACGCTCAAAATGGAGTTTGCAGTCTGACACACATCCATAGAGAGGCCTCAATATCAAACAGTTAGTAAGCTGTACATTCCCCAGATAATCACAGCCTTAAGGAATGGTGAGCCTTGCAGGGTAGCACAAAGGTTTTTGCCTTTTTCTCCTTGTGAATAAACAGTTTAAGATTTGTGTGTGTGTGTGTGTGTGTGTGTGTGTCAGGGTAGGGTGTGGCATAACCGCTGCATTTGAGGCGTTTCTGACAATATGTTGGCTTACTTCTTACACTGGTACTCTCTCTTGGTGGTGGGTTTCCCTTCTGCTTGGTCTCTGCTGGTACTGAAGCCTTACTTGGCTCCTAACTGGTGGTTTTGTTGTGAAGCGTCTGCCCCGATTCTGCATGCAGGGGAAGAGACTTTGAGGGGAGAAGGGATATTTTCTGCTACTGTCATTGTCGTCTTTGAAGGCATTCAGTGGTGGGAGGTCATCTCAATATCCTAACTAAAACAAGTGAGCAGGGAGATGCTCTGCTGCTAACTGCCTCTGCTGAGTTAGGAAAGTAGACTGGGGTGTGACTAAACTAATAGACTCCAAAGCATCTTGTTTGAGGACATTCTGCTACCTGTCAGTCTACTACTGAAAGAGGAACAGCACCCAGGAGATGCAAACTGAAGCCCTCTAGGTGTGGATGCATTGTACGTATGATGGCAAACTTGAGTTCCACAGCATAAAATTTTTTTAAAACTGTCTATTGGACCTGTTAATTGCTGCTGTGATAATCGAACCTGAAAAACTCTAAGCCAGTGGTCACCAACCCATCGATCGTGATCACCAACTGGTTGATCCTGGAGCCTCTGCCAGTCGATCCCAATCTCCGTGGCCGGGTGGTGCAGCGGGGCTCTCCAGCAGGCTGCCTGCCTGCCGTGACCCCATGCCTCTCCCGGAAGTGGCTGGCTGGCTGCTGGCATGTCTCTGCGGCCTCTGGGGAGAAGGGGGGCAGCTGGTCTCCATGTTCTGCCCGCGCAAGTGCTGCCCCCACAGCTTCCATTGGCCTGCCTGAGCCCCGCTGCGCCACTGACCAGGAGCCGCCTGTGGTAAGCACCTCCCGGCTGGAGCCTACACCTCACACCCTCTCTTACACCCCTACCCCAGCCCGGAGCCCCCTCCTGCACCAAACTCCCTCCTAGAGCACACACCCCATGTCCCCTCCTGCACCCCAATCCCCTGCACCAGCCTGGAGCACCCTTCTGCACTAATATCCCTCCCAGAGCTTGCACCCCCCACTCCTGCACCCCAACCCCTGCCCATGCTCAGCCAATGCACACCCCACAGTTGAGAATATTACATTGATTTGTGACAATCCCTGAAGGATGTTGGATCTATAAACCACAAATGACAGTAATAAAAAGTAAAACTCATGAAATGTCCAGTGGATTCTGAGATTAGGTGCAGTGTGACCACATGATCCTTGCACCCATACTCCCTCCCAGAGCTTGCACCCCTCACTCCTGCAGCCCTGCCCCAGGCTCAGCCCAGAGCCCCCTCCCACACTCCAAACCCCTTGGTCCCAGCCCAGAGCCCGCACCCCAACCTCCTGCCTCAGCCCGGTGAAAGTGAGTGAGGGTGGGGCAGGGAGGGAGAGGGGAATGGAGTGAGTGGGGTGGGGCCTCGGGGAAGGGCGGGCCCTTGGGGAAGGGGTGGGGTAGATCCTGGGTTGATTTTAAATTCAAAATGTGATCTTGTGCATAAAAAGGTTGGAGACCACTGCTCTAAGCCTTCTACAAGGATAGTCTATAAATAACTAACTGTATTGCTGATCTCACCCTGTGATTGTCATTCCCTACATTCTCAGCAGCTCTGTGTCCTTTCTGCTACCTCTGGTAACTTAAGAACATCCTGTGTCTCTTTTTCCAGAACTGCAAGAGTAATCATCATTCTTGGTACCATATGTACTGTGAATGCCTTCAAGGACCTCTGCTGGCAGGCCCTCATTTATTCTCTACTTAGTTGAAATAGCAGGTGGGGAAGTTTGTTTTTTGAAGGGCCCATTAATGCTAAGGGACATTGCTAAGGTTGGTAGGGCAGACTTTACATTCCTTTTAAAATGCTACTATTTAAACTGTTGGTCATCTTTGCACTCCCCCCATCAAATTAAATGCTGTAAACGAATTCTTGAGCAGCACAAAGTGGGGAGAGGAAGGGACATGTTTCAAAGCTGCAGGGAAATGAGAGAGTACGTTGTTACCTCTAAAGCTATAATATGCAGGGTAAGTGTAAATTAGTGGCAGCTCTCAGCTGTAAATGATTAGAGGGGATTGACTGAATAGTTTTCATTTTCTCAACTACTGGCAAACAAGTGCCTTAAAAATCCAATTACCACCTGCTTAAGCTGTTATATAATGCAAAAAGCATCATCGTACTGGACTTTCTTTCTTACCCTTTAATTTGGTTTATATGTCAATTTCTCATCACCATGCCTGCACTAGTTTATTTTTAGATAATTTTCCATTTCTTTAAAATGATGGAGAGGACTTCAGGCACCAGTTGGTTTTTATAGTTCTTTCAGACAGTTCCTATTGGTTCCCATTCAAGGTGGAATTTAATTGTGTATTCAGTTATCTAATTTTCAACTCTTGATTGAAAGACTTCAAGTTACAGAGACTCTATCATTTACTCCAGTACAAACCAGCAAGTGACCCATGCCCCACTCTGTAGAGGAAGATGGAAAACCCCCCAGTGTATCTGCCAGTCTGACCTGGGGGAAAAGTCCTTCCCGTCCCCAAAATATGGCACTGAGTTAGACCCTGAGCATGTGGGTGAGACCCACTGGCCAAAAGCCTGTGAAAGAATTCTTTGTAGTAACTAGAGCCCTCCCCCTCTAGTGTCCCATCTCCAGCCACTGGAGACGTTTGCTAATATCAGTTGTGGAAGGGCCATATGCCATTGTAGGTAACATCATACCATACCCTGCATAAACTTATCAAGCTCAGTCTTGAAACAAGTTAGGTTTTTTGCCCCCACTTTTGGATAGTTAGAAACCTTTGTCTAATTTCAAGCCTAAACTTATTGAAGGCCAGTTTATATCCCTTTGTTCTTGTGCCAACATTGGCCTTTAACTTAAATAACTCTTCTCCCTCACTGGTGTTTATCCCTCTGACTTGTTTATAGAGAGTAACCATATCTCTGCTCAGCTTCTTTGTTAGGTTAAACTAGCCAAGTTTCTTAAGTCTCCTCTTGTAAGGTATGTTTTCCATTCCTCTGATCATCCTAGTAGCCCTTCTCCAACACTTGTTCCAGTCTGAATTAATCTTTCTTAAACATGGGTTTCTGAATTGCACATAGGATTCTGGATGAGGTCTCACCAGTGCCTTGTATAATGATGATAACATTTCCCTATCTCTACTGGCAATACTTTGCCTGATGCATCCTAGGATTGCATTAGCCTTTTGCGTGGCTGCATCACATTGGCGGCTCATAGTCATTCTGTGACTGAACAATACACCCAGGTCTTTCTCCTCCTTTGTCGCTTCCAACCAATAGGTCCCCACCTTGTAACGATTTTTGTTGTTGTTGGTACCTAAGTGCACGACTTTGCACTATTCATCCCATTTCTATTACTCCAGTTTTCAAGGTCATCCAGATCTTCTTGTATGATATTCTAGTCCTCCTCCGTATTGGCAAAACCTCCCAACCTTGTCATTTACAAATTTTATTAGCACACTCCCACTTTGTGTGCCAAGGTCATTAATTAGAATGTTAAATAAGTTTGGTCCCAAGAAAGACTGAACCCTGAAGAACTTCACTAGTAACCTCCCTCCAGTCTCACAGTTCACCTTTTAGCATGATCGACTCTAGCATCCCCTTTAACCAGTTCTTACCCACCCTTTGATTCTTGTATTAATCCCTATCTTCTCCACTTTAACTAATAATTCTGTATATGGAACTGTATCAAATGCCTTACTGAAGTGCAGGCAGATTAGATCTGCATTTCCTTTGTCGTGGTTTTATCTTCTTAAAAAAAAAAAAATCAAGTTGGTCTGGCACAATATAGCTTTTTGTAAAATAATGTATTCTGTCCCAGTTACCATTTACTTCGATGTTCTTAACTACTGTACTTTCTCTTTCAAATTTTGTTCTAAGACCCTGCAAACAATTGAGGTCAAGGTAACGGGCCTGTTTTTCCCTGATCACTTTTTTTCCTTTCTTAAATATAGATGCTGAATTTGCAATTCTCTAGTCATAGGGTATGGCCTCTGAGTTTATGGATTCATTAAAAATCCTTGCTCTTAGGCTGGCAATTTCATGTGCCAGTTCCTTTAATATTCTTGGATGGAGATTATCCAGGCCCCCTTGTTTGGTCCCATTAAGCAGTTTGCGTGTCACCTCAGATGTGGTCATCTCTGCCTCCATATCCTCGTTCCCATTAGCCACCCTGTCACTGTGCCCAGGCTTCTCGTTACTCTTATTCAAAACTGAGGCAGAGTGTTCATTTAGTTGTTAGGCCATGGTTGGATCATCTTTAATCTCCACCCCATTCTCAGTGTTTAGCAGTCCCAATTCTTCTTTCCTTGTTTTCTTTTTATTTATGACTAAGGTTCTTTTACAATTGGTTTTAATTTCCTTTGCAAAGTCCATCTCTGCGTGGCTTTTCCCAGTTCTCACTTTTTCTCTACACTTTCTGACCTCCAGAGGTAGCTTTCCTTGCTGATCCATCCCTCCTTCTGTTTTTGTTCAGGGTAATTTAGGAGAGTACTCAATGAACTCAGTGAGACTGGCTGCTGTGTGCCTTTTTTATTTGGATTGGGGTCTGACTTGCTTTTAATGCTTCAAGGTGAACTTTGACATTGTGAGATTGAACTATTTTTACATGGGCTTGAAGAGCAGTTAAAGTGAAAACTACCAACGGTTCTGAGTGAGGCAGTGTGATGTGTGATCTCTCACTATTAGATAAATATACATCCTTCATTTGAAAAATAAAATATATTATTTGCAATTTCCAGCAGCACTGGAAGTATCTGTGTTTGAGGATTAAGCCATTGTCAAAAGGAAAAGATTATAGCAGTATATAAATTATTAGGTGTCTGCTCTATATAGCTTCTCCAGCTATCTTACTTCTGGTTCCACAGAACAGAATTCCAATATTTCACTGTTACAAGGTGATGGAAGCTAATATATAAACACATTGTTCACCTTTCAAATGTTACCTTTGGCATTTTGGTGTAGACTGTTCCCTGCTGAATTTCTTTCTGGTGTCTTGTCCCGTGGAGAAGATCTGTGCTGCTTCTAGAGTTCTGAAGATGTCTTATTGCTGTGTGCTGAGGTCCGAGGGTAGGAAATGCTTCTGAGAAGGGAAATATTGTGGGGTGGGGTGAGTGGAAGAAAGGTGGAAAATCTTCCTAAATTTGGCAATGAGATATGTTCAGTAGGATTTTGTGACTCAAAGGGGGCAGGGCCACAGGTGACAACTCTGTGGACGTTGAGGGTGGAAGGAAGGAAAGTGGACAGTGATATCCCATGGGCCCCAGGTAGCTGAGGGGTTTAGGATGCAACTGGCTACTACAAGGATATTTCAAGCCCCAAGTGGTAAAAGTGTTGTTTTTATTTGTTTTGCGGCCCCCTCCCCCCGACGATCTAGTGTTTGAAAATCTGAGTCCATGGCTGACTGAGAACTTGGTGCTCTCTTAGGCCTGGTCTACACTACCCGCCTGTATCGGCGGGTAGAAATCGACCTCTCGGGGATCGATTTATCGCGTCCCGTCAGGACGCGACAATCGATCCCCGAATCGACGCTCTTACTCTACCAGCGAAGGTGGGAGTAAGAGCCGTCGACGGGAAGCCGCGGAGGTCGATTTTGCCGCCGTCCTCACAGCGGGGTAAGTCGGCTGCGATACGTCGAATTCAGCTACGCTATTCGCGTAGCTGAATTTGCGTATCTTAAATCGACCCCCCCCTGTAGTGTAGATGTAGCCTTAGAAGCTAAAAGAGAAGCAGCTGATGGAGGGAGAAATGTAGCATGAACATTGAAGCAGAACAAAAACAAATAAAATCACTGCTCTGTAGAGGGCACTTAGTTTGGGACCTGCTCTATTGGAACACTTCTGGGGGAAAAGATTGGTTTAAGAGCCTATGGGTATGTCTGCACTACAGCTAGGAGTGTGACAGGCAGTGCTAGCTCTGCTTGAGTTAGTGTGCTAAAAATAGCAATACAGGTGTTGGGGCTGGAGCTTAGGCTCTGAAGCGCCTCCCCACCCCTTTCAGAGCTGGTGCGTCTCCACGGCTATTTTTAGCACTGTAGTGTGAACCCTAGTCTGTGGACTCTGAGACTCACTGCTGTGGGCTGCTGCTTGCTGTATACAGATACTGTTTAAGAACTCTGAAATGCGGCACCAGTTGGGGTCTGGGAGAAGTGGTCCAAAGCCCCCCTCTCACTTCTGAAAGTTAATTGTTTAGCTGAATGGGGGCAGAGCAGGGCACATCTGCCCTGAGCAGAGGCTACCACAGCAGTTACGGGAGGGGATCTATCCCACTCTGGCCAGCAAGCAGCCAAAGAGCAGAGAGCGGGGCCATTTCTGTTCAGAATGAGCTGCTGTTAGTTCTCCCAAGTCAGCATTCTTCCCCATGTGGGACAAGGGAAATCAGGGGGATTCCTTAAAAGCTGCCAGATTCCTGCAGTTGTGCAGCAAGCTTTTAAGTTCTGGGTCTAAGGTCATTACAAACATTGGTTAATTAGACCGAGAACTTTAAATATAATCTACATATTTATTAAATATCTATTACCTGGTTGTGGTCATCTTGTTCCTTGTGGTAATCTCATCAAATGATGTCTTCTCTAGCAGTCCTCTTCCGGCAAAGTACTCTAATTACCTGGATGTAATGATCTAAAATACTTTATGGGCTTTTAGAGCACTTTTCATCTCTAAGGCCTTTACAAACAGTTAATTATAGATGAAAGGTATTCTATATGCATAAAGTGTTGGAAATCGTTACACCCAGGTAGATTTATCTGGGACCGGCTTTGCTTTTAAAACATCCCCTCCTATATGTACTCAAAATGTTTAAAATTTTAGTATCAGATGTGTATATTTTTAACTTAATCCAAAATTTGCATCACAAGCTAATAGTTTATTTAGACTTAAAGGTCTTGCTCAAAAATTATCTGCTCCAACTACCCCCTGATACATTGACTTATAAAGGATAACTGGCAAAGTTGTGCTCTCTGAGATCACCTATTAAAACAAAAAACAATGTTGAACTCTGTGGAAGTAAACTGTTTTCTCTGTGACTAACTTTTGTTTGGCACTATTGAACTCCATGTGTTTACGTGATTCAATGGGATCAGAATGCAAAGTTTATGTGCTAGAACAGCCTGAAAACAGCTAATTTTGAATTGAAGTAGTAATTGCTATAATGTGGATGCATGCCTTAATCATGAAATGCAAAGCTGAATTGTCTGTTTTTCATAAACCAGCCTGTTCACTTCCAGCCATAAACTAAACCAGAAGGGCCTGTTTACAAATTAAATAGGATGAAAACATTATCTTGCAATTTCCCATGTCAATGTTTCTCCTTTGAGTTTAAATATATATGTTTTGCTGCCCTGGGGGGAAGTTTCTGTTTAAACTCTGCAATTACAGGTTTGAAATTGTGGGCAGAAAGGGGGAAAAGATAGTGCCAATTATACACCTTGTTTTAATCTTTATAGATATGTCCTTGGGCTTTGTAGTAGCTAACCCATCTTCTGGTTTTTGTAATAGGTAGCTGCAAGATCATGTACTTGTTTTCATAAAAACAGAACAGTCAAAATGCTCTTTCAAGTCTATGTACTGCTTTTGTGGTTCAGCAGTAGACTTTTTTAAACATACTGCTAGTAGCAAAAGCTCTAAGCAGCGTGAATATCAGGTAAACGAAACATTTTTGTTGTTTTTTCTGTTTTATACCTGTTGAGTGTGGATTTTAAACACACACACAAACCCCCAAAAGACTGTTTGAATTCCTGGGCATATGTATTCCAGATCTTCATTTCCTCCTTATGCTGTAAACAAAGTGTGTGTTCAGGCAAGTCATTCTAGTCAAAACTTGTATTGACATCAATGACATTTCCATGCGTGGAATGAGGGAGGCGGCTACCCACTGTGTAGGTGAGTGGGATTTTTCAAAAGCACGCTCTACTTGTCTGTGTTCCCAATAGGAGTTTTACTTACTGAGTTCGATGGGAACAGAGTTAGTCCAATATAATATTTTTTTTCCCTTTCAAAACAAGGCTTTTTTCCAAGTATAAAGCTAACCAGGATTTGGCAGCTGTTACTCCTGTAAGGACCATATTGTTACGCCAGAGCTTTAGATAACTTTTGTTTTTGTATTTAACCAAATCCAAATGTAGAAAGTCAAAGCAATTTATCTTTTCGGTCAAAGCCAGTTAAGGCCTCTGGTGTTCACTCATACTGATTTATTTAGATCTTTTTATAGGGTAAATGTTGGATCCTTGTATAATACTGCATTGTTTAAAAATATTTGGACATCAGCGGAGACATTTTAGCTACTTGGATAAAGTACACAAGCTGCATTAAAGGATCAGACATCCTGGGGTGAGGAGCCTTGATTTTTTTTTTTTTTTTTTTTTTTAATCCTAACAGCTGGTTCCTAACAATCTCCTTTATTTCTATAAGGTGTGTGTGTGTGTGTGTGTGTGTGTGTGTGTGTGTGTGTGTGTGTTGGGGGGAGGGGGGAAGGTTCTTGAAGTGGGGTGGGGGAATGTGGGAAGTGAAGGGGGGGGACACCATTGGCACTTACTTTAAAAACTCTTTGTGGGAAGCTGTACAAAGTGCACTATGAATGTTGTTTTTCTTAAAGCTCCCTTAAGGTTAGCTTTTTGTACAATGGTGCTAGCTGGCCAAATATTTTTCCCTTGTGACTTGATTCCTTTGCAGGTCTCCTAAATTGGAATGCTTTAGTTTATAATATTACATGGGAGAAGGGACAATAAACAAAAGAAATGACTACATCTACCATCCTTTTAACCATTATCTCACCGTATTAGCATTCCATCCTTGCACGCTGCTCCAAATAGGTGTATCAGTACAGCTAACATTAGGGCACTATACTTGCAGTGGAAATCTTATAGAGCTAGAATGAAAGTAGACATCCATTCCTCTCTCCCCCGCCCCAACGCCCTGCCCCAGTCCTGCCCCCCCTCCCTCCCTCCAAACCCCTCGGCTCCAGCCCAGAGCACCCTAGTGCACGCCAAACCCTTCATCCCCAGCCCCACCCCAGAGCCCAGACCCCCTCCTGCATCCCAACTCATTGCCTCAGCCTGGTGAAAGTGAGCAAGTGAGTGAGGGTGGTGAAAGTGAGCAAGGGGACGGGGTGGAGTGTGGGGGGGCAGGGCAAGGATGTTCAGTTTTATGTGAGTAGAAAGTTAGCAACCCTAGTGGGACATAGAATCGTAGGACTGAAATGGACCTCGAGAGGTCATCTAGTCCAGTCCCCTGCACTCATGGCAGGACTAATTATCTAGCCCAGGGGTAGGCAACCTATGGCCGTGTGCCAAAGGCTGCACGTGAGCTGATTTTCAGTGGCACTCATACTGCCTGGGTCCTGGGTCTGGGGGGCTCTGCATTTTATTTTAATTTTTAAATGAAGCTTCTTAAACATTTTAAAAACCTTATTTACTTTACATACAACAATAGTCTAGTTATATATTATAGACTTAGACCTTCTAAAAATGTTAAAATGTATGACTGGCACGCGAAACCTTAAATTAGAGTGAATAAATGAAGACTCGGCACACCACTTCTGAAAGGTTGCCGACCCCTGATCTAGACCATCCCTGACAGGTGTTTGTCCAACCTGCTCTTAAAAATCTCCAATGATGGAGATTCCACAACCTCCCTAGGCAAGTTATTCCAGTGCTTAACCACTCTGACAGGAAGTTTTTCCTAATGTCCAACCTAAACCTCCCTTGCTGCAATTTAAGCCCATTGCTTCTTGTCCTATTCTCAGAGGTTAAGGAGAACAATTTTTCTCCCACCTCCTTGTAAACAACCTTTTACATACTTGAAAACTGTTATCATGTCCCCTCAGTCTTCTCTTTTCCAGACTAAACAAACCCAGTTTTTTCCATCTTCCTTCATAGGTCATGTTTTCTAGACCTTTAATCATTTTTGTCGCTCTTCTCTGGACTCTCTCCAATTTGTCCACATCCTTCCTGAAATGTGGCGCCCAGAACTGGACACAATACTCCAGTTGAGGCCTAATCAGCGTGGAGTAGAGCCGAAGAATTACTTCTCATGTCTTGCTTACAACACTCCTGCTAATACATCCCAAAATGCTATTTGCTTTTTTTGCAACAGTGTTACACTGTTGACTCTAATTTAGCTTGTGAGCCACTATGATCCCCACATCCCTTTTCGCAGTACTCCTTCCTACGCAGTCATTTCCCATTTCGTATGTGTGCAACTGATCTTTCCTAAGTGGAGTACTTAGCATTTGTCCTTATTGAATTTCATCCTATTTACTTCAGACTATTTCTCCAGTTTGTCCAGATCATTTTGAATTTTAATCCCATCCTCCAAAGCACTTGCAACCCCTCCCAGCTTGGTATCGTCCGCAAACTTTATACGTGTATTCTGTATGCCATTGTCTAAATCACTGATGAAGATATTGACCAGAACCTGACCCAGAACTGATCCCTGCGGGACCCCACTCGTTATGCCCTTCCAGCCTGACTGCGAACCACTGATGACTACTCTCTGGGAATGGTTTTCCAACCAGTTTTGCACCCACCTTACAGTAGCTCCATTTAGGTTACATTTCCCTAGTTTATTTATGAGAAAGTCATGTGGGACAATATCAAAAGCTTTACTAAAATCAAGATATACCATGTCTACTGCTTCCCCCCCATCCACAAGGTTTGTTACCCTGTCAAAAAAAGCTATCAGGTTGGTTTGACACAATTTTTTCTTGACAAATCCATGCTGACTGTTATTTATCACCTTATTATCTTCTAGATGTTTGCACATTGATTGCTTAATTATTTGCTCCATTATCTCTCCGAGTACAGAAGTTAAGCTGATTGGTCTGTAATTTCCTGGATTGTCTTTATTTCCCTTTTTATAGATGGGCACTAGATTTGCCCTTTTCCAGTCTTCTGGAATCTCTCTCGTCTTCCATGACTTTTCAAAGATAATTGCTAATGGCTCAGATATCTCCCCAGTCTGCTCCTTGAGTATTCTAGGATGCATTTCACCAGGCCCTGGTGACTTGAAGACATCTAATTTGTCCAAGTAATTTTTAACTTGTTCTTTCCCTATTTTAACCTCTTCTGATCCTACCTCATTTTCACTGGTATTCACATTAGATATCCAATCGCCACCAACCTTCTTGGTGAAAACCGAAACAAGGAAGTCATTGAAGCACCTCTGCCATTTCCACATTTTCTGTTATTTTCTCTCTTTCTCTCCCCCCTCCCCCCTCATTGAGTAACGGGCCTACCCTGTCCTGGGTCTTCCTCTGCTTCTAATGTATTTGTCGAATGTTTTCTTGTTACCCTTTGTCTTCAGCTAGTTTGATTTCGTTTTGTGCCTTGGGCTTTCTAATTTTGTCCCTGCATACTTGTGTTGTTTGTTTATATTCATCCTTTGTAATTTGACCTAGTTTCCACTTTTTGTAGGACTCTTTTTTTAATTTTTTTAATTTTTAGATCATTGAAGATCTCCTGGTTAAGCCATACTTCCTATTTTTCCTACGCAGTGGGATAGTTTGCTCTTGTGCCCTTAATAATGTCTCTTTGAAAAACTGCCAACTATCTTCTAATGTTTTTCCCCTTAGAATTGCTTCCCATGGACTCTTACCTACCAACTCCGAGTTTGCTAAAGTCCGCCGCCTTGAAATCCATTGTCTTTATTTTGCTGTTCTCCCTCCTACCATTCCTTAGAATCATGAACTCTACCATTTCATGATCACTTTTACTCAACCTGCCTTCCACTTTCAAATTCTCAACCAGTTCCTCCCTATTTGTCAAACTCAAATCTAGAACAGCCTCTCCCCTGGTAGCTGTTTCCACCTTCTGAAATAAAAAATTGTCTCCAATACATTCCAGGAACTTATTGGATAATCTGTGCCTGCTGTGTTGTTTTCCCAACATATGTCTGGGTAGTTTAAGTGCCCCATCACCACCAAGTCCGGTGCTTTGGATGATTTTGTTAGTTGTTTAAAAAAAGCCTCATCCTCTTCTTCCTGGGTAGGTGGTCTGTAGTAGACCCCTACCATGACATCACTCTTGTTTTTTACCCCTTTTATCCTAACCCAGAGACTTTCAACAAGTCTGTCTCCATCATAAAACAAGCTTCAGAACTCCTTAACCCTCTCTTGGAATCTCCTCCCCCTTGCAACCAGCAGTGCATCCAGAGGATAAGGGGTAAAGCAATATGCAAATTAGCAACATTTTAATGAAAGAAAACTACATGAACTCACATGCTTGTGTGCACCACTAATGTTAGTGGTACTGGCTGTCTCGCAAAGTAGTTGCTTGTATTTTGTGTCTTTAGTCAGCTCTCAATAAATAAACAGCAGAGCTGATCAGTTCAAACATTTTGAGACTGCAGTGCGCCAAGAATGGAAAATGGACATTTCCCCAGTAGCCACAGTTGTTGGCAGAGTAACAAATCCTTAGCAATACATAGATATTGTGACAGGATATTGGGTTACTTTCAGCAACACTTTAACTAATGGTCTCTTCGTTGCCAATATCTCCTCCATTGTTAATCCGTAGACCTGATCTTGATTCTTGGGTAGATATTGTAAACAACGCTTAACTATAACCTTTCACCATAGGTATATTTGCTGAAGTTTGTAGAGAGCTGAGCAATAATGTTGGAGGCAACTTCACTGTAAGTTCTCCACCAGCTTAATGGTACCTTTTTGCCAGTTGGTTGACAATACAACATGGAAAACTCTGTCCATTTTTGTTCTGCTTTTGCAAGGCATTTGTTGAATTGATCCTCATGTGAAGGCATCTCTAATAGCCACTGATGCTCCTACGAGTTCTCTGTTTTAATATATTGATCACTAGTGCATGTCTAATTTATTTAGGGCACTTTTGGGCAAGAAACTAGAAGTCTTCCTGATTTCAGGGAGACAGAACTTTAAAGGTATTGTATTGGCAGATGCCAGTAAATCTACTTCCAAGATATTTTCAAATCAATCCCTTCTCCTTGACTAAAGTTCTTGGCCTTTACACCCACTTAGCAAAACAGCTGCTCTGTGTTAAGCGAGCACTGGCTATATTACTCTGCAAAGAAACCCTTGGTCTGTTGGCAATTAATTTAGCAGCTTTAGATTTCTGCACTGTTTTCATATTTGATGACTAATTAAGTTCCAAAAGAGAAAAAGCAGTGCTATAAATTTAAACTTGTTCATACTGAGAGAATGTGGCAGAAGCATCGTCATCAATGGTTGTCTTTAAATTCTTTCCATATTTTAATTTTTTTATTGGCAAAATGTTTTGTCTTGAGTAAATTCCCCTTTATCACAAGCTTTTTAATAATTTTCCTTGCATCCCAGTTGATGCCATTAGTAAAAGATTTATACAGATCTTCGCTGCTGCTTATCGTTTTGCATACACCATTTAACATATCCACCGTGTAAGAACTGTGCTCTTTAAAATACTTTGGTGCAGATATTTTCTCCCTTGCAATGCAAATCTTAAAAAATAAAATAAAATGAAAAAACAGAAAATGACTTCTTTTTTTTTTAAATGGCACATTGTGTTGCTTTTGGACATCTTTGAAAGAGGAGGCTTTTCCCCCTATAGTCTTTCATTATTTTCCATCCTTCAAGCTGTCTAGAGTCTAGCTAACCAGGAGAACCTTTACTATCATTCCAATTGGCTGCTGGGTAGGGTTTATTCAGAGCTGCCTTGTAGCTGATACCCTTTCTGGGTGGCCACATCTTTGAGTGTTTGGCCTTAAGTGGGCACAAAATAGGAACAGTGTTTTGTGGCATGAGACCCCCAAAGGCAGTGATAGGCAGGATGCCTCATGTTGGAACTTGCAGTCTAAGAAGTTTTTGGCAGCCACAGGAGAAGTGAAGTGAAGTCCAGGAGACTTGGATAAATATTGATCTGTCAGCAGATAGAAATGTGAGAAAAGCAAAACTCTTGGTTGGGTGAAATTGAAGAGAAGCAGCCTGGCTGTGAGTCAGCCACGGTCTTAGCTGAAATCATGCACCAGGGTGATAAATGGAGCCAAGAACTGTATCTAGCCAAGCATCTATATTGCCCTCATCACTGTGATACCGACTCAGAAATTAATCTTTGGCACGAGCTCTTGGTTTTCAGGCTGCCGTTGGAAGTGTTCCTTTAAGCTTTGATTCATCAAAGTAAGGGTGCAATTTTTTTTTCTTCTGGATCTTGTGCAGTATTGATGAGCCTTTTTAATTGGCCTATTGGGACTTTCTTGTCCAGCCCCCTTGTGAACTGAGCAAACATTAAGTTCCTGTTGCTACTTCCTTCTGAGAATACTGCTTATGGCCTTATGTATGTTACAATATTCTCTCTCTAGTTCTGGTGGCATACGCTGCTCCCCCGTGGGCTGACTGTTGATATTGTAGAACTGGCTAGCATGCTTTTTCCTGCTCCTTTCTCTAAGGATTTTCTCTTTGTAATATGTCCATGTTCCTCTCTCTCAAAGGTGAAAATTCAAACACATTTTCTAAAGTTCTTTGGCATGCTGGTGAGTTATGCTGTTGCAAACCCACCAGTCTGGCTCAATGTGACCTGTTTTGATTTCAGTTGTGCTTTTAAACATATCCTTTTCAAAATCAGAGTGCTAACTTTATCTTCATTTAGTGTTCAGGGTAGGCTTATATGTTTTCCAAAATACCTTTTATAGCTGTAGGAGGTTGACTTGTTTCATGGTGATAAGCTAACTGCTGGTATGACACAGACTGTATAAAATTCACTTAACCTTTGTTTTGTTGGAATGCTCCTGTCGTGTGGAAACTTTGACTGCAAATAACTCCTTGGAACACGTGCTTTCAAGGGGAAAAAAGTGTTTTAATTGGCATAGGGTCTGCTCTGAAGGCGGCAGATAAGATGTATGACTTCTTTCAGTATTATGAAAAATGATTGCATTTTTGTGTGACGGCAGTTGTGTGCACACAACCCCAAATGTGGACAGACGGAGGAGGCGTAGTGTACGGTGACATGTCTGTTTTCCAAAAAGGTCTCCACAGAAAAGTGTACGTGCAGTCTCACTGACTGTATATGTTTAACATTGTATTGTGGTGTCCTGCATATTATTACTGTGCACCACGTTTATCTCTCCTGCGGACAAAACAGCCAATAGTCACCAGGTTGACCTAGTCCACTAAATATGGTGTTTAGGAGATTTCCACTGTTAAATTTAAAATGTGTGAAAGAGGACCCTACATCTTCAATACTGTTAATCATTACACTGTCTATTTAATGGTTTGACAGCCTCTGTGGCTCCTCTCATTTCACGTGTTGGGGAGACAGACTGGCAGCAGCGGTAAGCTGAAACCTGGTTGTATTCAGAATGGGATTCATACTTGTAAAAGGAGAGTTTTTTTTTTTTAAAGCAAAGGCATGTGCTTTTTCTAAATTAAAATCGGACACATTTTTGTCAAAATAGAATCACCCAGTCTGTGTTCTATGTAGTCATAACTTTGTCTAAAGTCAGATGATCATAAAGCTGATTCCAGCTTTCAGTGTTGTTTGGTGGAATAGCTAAATCTGTTCCTGCCATTATTTGTAACATCCTGTTTAACAGTGATAACGGTAAAAAGCAACAGAGGGTCCTGTGGCACCTTTAAGACTAACAGAAGTATTGGGAGCATAAGCTTTCGTGGGTAAGAACCTCACTTCTTCAGATGCAAGTGATAACGGTGACCCTCATATAGTGTCCGTCAAAAGTTAATTTGACTAACAGGTTTGTTCCTTTAAGGTGAACGTTTGCACATCTGCAAAATGTGGCACCATGGTGGTAGTTTCACACGTGCTTCTCTCATTTGCTACCCATAAGCATAAAATGTATTACTCACAGGATGAGCATGCATAAAATGTATTATTAGCTATTCCTTTCTATCACTCAGCTATCAAGTACTGGACAATCAAAAAATAGAACTGGGCTGTTGTGAGACTGTCTGCATATTGTTTACAGGATATTTCAGATCTGGGGAATATTACCGAGAGTCCGTCACTGTGGCAGTCTGTGCTGCAGCACAGAGCCTGCCGAAACAAAAGCTGTATGTAGGGTTTTCATGTGAAGTGCCAGAAAGGGACAGCCTAAGCAGTCAGTACAAAAGAAGGAACTCCTGTACCTGTCTTAGGCTGTCCCTGGGCAGTCTTTAAGGGAAAAGACTTATTTTTGTAAGAGTTATGAAGTCTGAAGAAGATCCTGAAGATGGAGAAAATATAGTTGGGGATCCAAGCTAAGCAAAGGATGGAACAAAATGAATGCAGGGCAGAAAAAATAGTATATTGCTTAGAGCAGCCTGTTTTGACCTCTGGTTGGGTGCTTGCCTTGTAAACTGCAGCAGTTTGTAACTGAATGCCAGGTAAATTATTTGCTGCTGACAACAAGGAGTCGCAAGTTCTATGATGATGAGTTGGTTTTCCTGTGCTGCTAGAAACACAGTAGGTATCTTGTGTTTCTTATTAATGGAAGAGAGATTTTTTTTTTTTAGTAACCCTTTCTGCACCAGTTTAAATTTTGTAAATATTCAAGCTGTTCCTTACTTTTTATTTAGCATCAGTTATGTCTGTAGCCACTATAATAGTATTTGTTTCTTGTTGGCAGTTTCTACTATAAAAGGGTTAAAATAAAAAACAGTGCTGTGAACCACTTCTTAATTGACAATTATTTGGTTTAGTGGACCATAGTAAATTGACATAATTGAAAATAATCTGTGCAGAAATCACTAACTTTTATATTGTACATTGTTTTCTTAGGACTTGATACTAAACTTTTTTTTTATACTAATCATTCTAAATTTGTGATGATCTTAATTATGGGTATAACGACGTAACATAGTAGTGGTTTCATTTGGAGTATTTTTCTCACTTTAAAAGGAGTTTTATTGAGGTGTTTTACATCTGTAAGTGTGAACAAATTCAGAGCTTGAAGGTTAAGCCTGAAGATCTTTGACAATTTAAAGCATCTGTCTGCATGCAAAACATTTTATTGAATTCCCTTTGAACCTAACACACTGAATATATTAGAGCAGTGGTTTTCAGCCTTTTTTCATTTGTGGACTCCTAAAAAATGTCAAATGAAGGTTTGACCCCTTTGGAAATCTTAGACATAGTTTGCAGTCCCCTGGGGGTCCGCGGACCACAAGTTGAAAACCACTGTATTAGAGTATTTAGAGGCAGCAAGAGGATGCTCCATATGTAGTCTTTAAAGTATATAAACTTACACATGCAAAGAAATTTAGAGTGACAAGAAAAATTGCCAGTTTTCAGAGCAAAACAACTTATCCTCTCCAGGACTAGTGCACTTGCGGGTTTAGTATGGAAGCAGTGACTGGCTTTAGCTGAATACCAAAAAGGCAAAGGTGTTGTAATACAGTAAAATTTAGCTAATTTGGTTGGACTGGGAGAGAAATTCCAAAATAGATTTTAATTGACAAGTCAATGAACAACAAAAGCAAGGGTGTGAACGCATTACAAAACACACTTCACTTTGACAGTTGTTTACTTCTACTTATTTGGTCCTTAATGTACTAATAGTACCTGTTGTTGGTAGGATGTTTAGTAAAAGAGAGATCCATTACAATACAGAATAGAGGTTCCAATCATATTTGCAGCTCCACTGTATAAGGCATTCTGCAGAATAAGAGTCACTTCTTCAAATAGCAAAATGAGACCTTGCTACAGCACACAAGTATCGCTATTGCTAAAGAGGTTACTAGAGACAGCTGTCGTCTTGTATGGATTATCTATACGCGACTTTATTAAACACACTTGGAAAGACCAATGTTCCCTAATGAGGCAAAGTTTTTAGAATTCTAACAGTGTTTTTTTTTTCTGCCCAAGACTTAACTTGATTTTTTTTAAAACATTTTTTACGTGAATCTGTATTCTTATTTTATGTACCTTTTTTTCTTGTTTTCCTTCCTTCATGTACATATAAAGACTGACCAGGCTCTCCTGCTTAAAGATCCAAAAATCATAGATTGATGTTTTTGACAATTTAAGACTGGAACAAAATATATTTCTTACAGTGCATAAATTTTAAATGTTGCATTAACAATATCAGTTTGCAGTGTTTTTATCGGAGAAAACATAAAAATGATTCAGCCTATTTTCTTTGGAAATTTGGTTAGGTTTGCTGAATGCTGGTTTGGTAGAAGATCTGGTTCTCACTAAATCAAGAACTTTAAAACTTGTATTCAGTGACCTGCAGCAGCTGGAAATAGCTCTGTTGTTGTTTTTTAGTGAATTACATAGAGAAGCTAGTCTCTACGGAACCAAACTTGCAGCTAACATTCCATTATAATCCTGATTTTTTTTTGTCTCTCACCACCTCCTTCTGCCAGCAACTTCACTGATCAGTCTGAAATGTTGCATGCAGGATTTTAGCTCCAAGTGGAATTTTTCTGGAATGAAAAGGGCAATTCGGATAAAGTGATTTGGAGGCATATAGGTCAGTAATGGAAGTGAGTTTCACTTATTGGGATAGACTCCTAACATGTTTTGGCTTGTCAGATCTCTTAGACCAAGTGTGCTGAATCTCTAAATTTGTTGGATTGGGTTGGGTGTTTTGTGTTTTTTGGTTTTGATGAGTGTTGTCTGACTAGTATTGGTGGGTGATTTAGTTATTAAAAATGATTTATGCCTTCTTTACAAAATCTGCATAGCCAAGTACTCTGCAGGCAATTTGAAACAACTCTATGAACTTCCTCGTTTTCAAACTGCTTGAGGAAAGCTAAAATATCTACACTGTTAATAGGAGAGAGCTGCACAGGAAACCTGATCTTCTCTTGTTTGTTTCCAGCATCAGCTTTTCATTTTGAAATTAAAAAGTTAAGTAGCTGGTTCTTCTATAGTTCAGCCATTACTTTTTTGTGTTGTTTTAATCGGCCAAATTCAACAAGGAATGGAACTCAGATGGGAATCTTGGTGCTGAAGTAAATGTGTGTTGGAGGTGTAAGTTGCCCATAAATTGAGTTTGTGGGTATAAGGGACAAAATAGTGTAATTTGCATCAGTTGGGCATTCAGTTGTGTATATTGCAAGTATAAGTTACTTCTCCAAGGTGCAGGAGAGGAGTGTACCAGGAAAAACAACTTGGAAGTGTGTAAGATAAAAGCAGCTACTTATGCCAGCACCACTTCCTTGCAATCCTGTGGTGAGTTTTAGCCATGGAATAAGCGGATATAACAGCCACTTACTTTAACGGAATTTGCACCAGGTTAAACTAAAGATGAATTTGGTGTCAAATTGGCTACACTTTTATTTTACATAATGCTGAATGCCAAATTGGCGGCAGTTGGAGTATTTTGGCAATCACATTGCTCTCTTCTATTCACTTGATATCCTACGCATAAGGATCATAAATTAAATTTAGTTTAGATATACCCCATTGCATTTTTTTTCCACACCACTCCTTTCTTGTATGTGGGGGAAAAGTCTCCCAATCAAAATCTATAGACACCACTCTATCCTCAATGTTCCTCATTAAACCTCTTGGCTGCTATACAGAAAACTGTATTTGAAAATGTCTAGATAGAGGTGGCAAGTTGTAATTTTACTACTGCGAATATTCAGTGCTGAAATAGCTTATTTTGGTTACTCCTTCCTGCTGCCCACTTACATTTCATCCACTTGTTATGTCTTGTCTTTTAATTTGTAAGCTCTTTTGGACAGGGGACTGGTATTTACCACACATTAGTTGAGTGGGGCCCCAACCTGGCTTAGGCTTGTAGGACTCTGCTGCAGCATAAATGTTGGATAATAATAAAGAAAGATGCACTCAGAGGTGTTTGTTCATACCGGTAGTTAGCCCAGAACACAGACTCATCAACCTGTAATTAACTGCTCTGCTGTGTGGTATGGCTCTTGTGTTAAGTTTTTGTTATCATGGAAGTCGCTCCTTCATAAAGATGGCAATAGGTATGTAAACTTTCATATGGCCCCTCCACCCCATTGCAAAATCCTTGTTATGTGACTACCCCCATATATGTATTTTTCAAATGTAAAACTAGTCTCCTGATTTGAGACGTGGCATGGAATCTTAGCTAACTTTTCTGGGGCTACTAACCTATTAAGAGCTGGTCCAAATGCTACTAAATTTGCATCCTCACTGTGCTGGGTCGTATTAGGTTATGATTTCATATCCTAGAGGTGTATGCAAAATCAAAGATGTGGTCTCTGTATTTTGTGTGTGGAGTCAAACCCTAAAGTGAATTTAGGATGTTGATAGCTTCTGGCTGCAAACTTTGTACTTATCAGATATCCTTCAGTAAAATGTCTTCATCTTGCACTTAAGTAGAATGCAGCATGCAGGCTGGAAAGTTGGCAGAGGCAGAGTCACGATTCTTTAACCTTATACCCTATGGTTGTTTTCATACTTTCATATTGGATTTTATGCTTTTAATGCAAACTTCTTTGTTTTGTTTCTGGACTTCATAGCACATGGGTCTTTAGAGAAGTCTACAGAATTCTAAGGGGACTTTTCCCCTTAAGTATGTGATATTATATTCTATATAGTTCTTATGTTCTCATCACTGTAGGATGTGGGCATCTTCCTGTAGTGAATTAAGCAGTGTTGTCTACACATCTGTCGCATGGTTTTTCTCTTATGCTTTCCCCAGTGGGAGAACTGTGTGCAGGAGCGTGGTGTCTTTGGTAGGGTTTTTAAGTATACATGCTGCTCTGTGTCTGTAATAGATATTGACAAATTAAACTGTAATTTAATGAAGATTTCTTGCCTGGGAATAGGAGCAAATTATGAGATAAATTTTTTTTATGATGGTAAACTTAATGGGTTCACATTATGCAGTTAACTCACTTGTGGTGGTTTTTTTTACTTCTGTCTTTATGCAGCTGAATACAGATTGGAACAAATATGATGATCGGTTGATGAAAGCAGCTGAAAGGGGAGATGTGGAAAAAATTTCATCTATCCTTGCCAAAAAGGGAGTCAATCCTACTAAACTGGATGTGGAAGGGAGATCCGCGTAAGTAATTCCCAAGAATGTAGTGGAGGATGATGGCACAAGTAGTGAAATCTGTTTAGACTGTAAATCTTTCTTCATTATATCACATTTTTACTGATGATGTGTATTACTCTTCCCCATCTGAAACAAACAGACAGCAGATTACAGAATTAGAGTTCCAGAATTACATATCTATTAGAGGTAGAAGATTTTAAGCAAAAGAAGAGTGTACACAAATTCCATTCTTTACTAAAATAAGCTCCCCACTGTACCATCCTAGATAGAAATTCACACTTCATCTAGTCACATACCATTGCTCTGAGGGCTGTCAACCTCCTGTTAGGTTCATTTAGCTGTACTGGGGAAATAGGAATGCATACTCATTGACATCCGCCCCTCGAAGAGATGTGTGAAGTCCTATTGTGTGAACTGGAAAGGCAAAAAGGTGCAAATCAGTAGAGCCTAGGGTAGCAAAATTGAGATGGTGATAATCTGAAGGAAGTTATATTGGGCACTGTGAGTGGTTGAGGGGCTTGTAAGGGATTGATTAGGTAAGAGTGGAGTACTCTACAGTATAGCGAGAGGGAGGCTTGAAAAGAGATCTGAAAGCAGGAGGATGGGGAAAGATCAGGAAAACCTACTCAACAGAAATCTGTGATCCAGGGGTTGAGTCCATGAATTCAGGAGTCCGCAGCATGATAGAGGCTTGCCCATGAAGCAAAAAGTAAGAGATCTAGCCAGTCCAGCAGTGGCTGGCTGTCATTTTTATTTCTTTCCCATTGCACAAACTGAATCTATATATGTAACTGGCTTTTCTTGTTTGTATGTAATCGTATATGGAGTAATTTATCTTAAATTTCTTTAAAATGAACACCTTCCCCCTAAATCTAAACAAATCCCTACCGTGTGTCATCTAAAATGTTTCCTAAACCCCTTTTGGGTTTGCTAATTTAATTCTTTTCATAATGGATGTTATAGGAAAATACAGTTAGTATTTTTAGAATCATCAAAACTAAACTAAAAAGAAGATTTGAAAAGCATTCTCCAGATATTACTGCCAACCATTTTGTCTCAAATTACCGGTGTTGAGACTGTATTTCTAGGTAGTTAAACAGCATTAATACTGTATGATTTGTGGTAGGTAATAATAGGTAAAAGAAATATGCATGTTTGGGTGGAACATTCCTATAGCCATCAAACTTAATATCACAGTGTAATCTTTGGCTATCTGCCTGATTCTGCTAACCATTTCAGGTTCTTGAATCATCTTGTATCATCCTGTCTGAAATAGGAGGGATTCTGGTTACAAACTGAACTACAACCATGGTTGTAATAGGTGGACCAAACCCAATAGCGCCTCTGGATTGAAGCATCCTTAATAGCCTTTTGAGGGAATTTCCAAGCCTATGGCGTACCCTATCTTTCTGCAGCCCCCTCAGCATTAAAAATAGTGGGATCCAGCAGCACTACTTTTGGGGCCCCAATGCTACCCTGTATCTTTACTGTACTTATCAAATCCCAGAATGCATTAGCAAATACACAAATAAAACTGGAGCTGGGGTTGATCAGAGTGAGAGATGCAGCCAATTGAAAAGCAAGGAACCAGACAGTAAATATAGAGGGAACTGTTAGATTTTGTGGGGAGGAAAGGTAAAGGAGAGAGGAGGATGAGGAATTGCTCTTTACCAGAAGTTATCCTCCATCTTTAAAATTTGGATTGATAGGAGAAGTTTGAGCTGGTTCTTATAACAGTCAGCTGGACCATCCTTCCTCAAGGTATGTTCACAAAAGTTAACAGAAATCCACGCGGCTACAATTTCAAACGGAAGTGATAGAAGTATCCTTGCTTTGACTATGCTAATGCTTGATCCTAGTAAATTTGAATCATGATTTGGAAAGGGAAAGCTTATCGATTATTTTACTCATTCTTTGACTCAGGCACAAAAGTAGTGTAGTGTACTGGTTTTATTGAAAGAAATGATGCTTCCTCCTCTCCCCGCCCTCTTCCGCCTCTCCCCCCCCTTTTAATTGGGTCAGGACATGCTACAACACTAGACTTTCCAAGCTCGAACTACATGAGTGAAATCTGGTTTTAACCTACGTAACACTTCACTGTACAACTGTTTATTATTATTATTGTGAACTCTGCCTCTGTTACCCTTTTTTTTTCTTCTTCTTCTTCCATGCAAAACTAGTCTGTTTAAGCCAAGAAATGCAGAGTATCTTTTTTTTTTTTTTTTTTAGATTTCATGTTGTAGCGTCGAAAGGAAACCTGGATTGTTTGAATACCATTCTTGTACATGGGGTTGATATCGTAGCCAGTGATGCTGCAGGTGTGTTTCATTAAAGTTTAAGGGTGACATTTTCAAAAACACTTGGCATAGGTCTGATTTCTATCCAAAACAAAATCTACATTAAATGCTTATAACTTGTCCTGTAGTATGGAACAGGCTAAAATAGATGCAGACTTGAGCACGGGTTGAATATCTGCTTGAAATTCTTTGCTTCCTCATGGCTAGAAACATGGCATAGAGAACATGCTTCAGACTGTCTGATTCTGTGTTGGATATAGTTTAGGTTCTCCGAATTGAACAAATTTCCAGGGAATAGAAAAGTTCAACTCGAGTTTAAATGATTTTAAGTACTCTGGCTCCTCTGAATATGGACTTATGTCTACATTTGCTATTCTAGCTAAGTAAGTCTTAATACATAAAATTTAAAATATGTATGGGAACAGCATGGTTTATGGAGTTTGGAAAAAGTGCTGGGAGAATTTCAAAAGGTTTTGATTCTGAGTAGTATGTAAAACCATGCAGATGCTTCTCTGAATTGCCTTTCGTCCAGTCTAGAAACCTGTCTAGAAATCTCATGGGATTTTCATAACCTTGAAGTTCTATCAAGGTTCTGAATTTAGTAGTGAGAAATGTGGGCATATGAAAACTAAGAAGGTGGTGAAAAGAAGAAATAAACAAAAATTTGGTTATTTTAGCTGTCAAATTTCTTGTTCCTTATAAATTACAATATTGCATTATGAATAGTGAAGTATCTGGATACAAGGGAAACATATTAAATGTCTTCATGGTATATTTTATTGCATGTTCATACTGGTAGCCCTACTGTAGTTCCCAATGTAATGCTTTTATGTATATTTAATCCGTAGGGAGAAATGCGTTGCATCTTGCTGCAAAATATGGACATGCTCTTTGTTTGCAAAAGTTATTACAGGTATTGAAGACAGTAAATCAATCTTTGTGCCACATTTTACATTTAGACATAAAAGGGAAGTACGTGTTCTTCAAGAGATGCTGTTAATTTTATAGTTAGTTTAAAAAAAAAAAATTTAAAGTAGTTTGTGGTATTGCACCTGCCCCTAAATTCGCCTTTTGATTATGTGAATCTTTAGCACATCTGGCACGTAAATACCTTGCCATGCTAGCTACAGAAGTACCATGTGAATGCCTGTTCTCACTTTCAGGTGACATTGTAAATAAGAAGTGGGCAGCATTATCACCTGTAAATGTAAACAAACTTGTTTCTCTTAGCGATTGGCTGAATAAGAAGTAGGACTGAGTGGACTTGTATGCTGTAAAGTTTTACATTGTTTTGTTTTTTGAGTTCAGTTATGTAACAAAAAAAAAATCTAGTTTTGTAAGTTGCACTTTCACGATAGAGATTGCACTACAGTACTTGTATGAGGTGAATTTAATATTTTGTTTATAATTTTTACAGTGCAAATATTTGTAATAAAAATAATACAAAGTGAGCACTGTACACTTTGTATTCTGTTGTAATTGAAATCATTATATTTAAAAATGTAGAAAAACATCCAAAAATATTTAATAAATTTTAATTGGTATTTTACCCGAGTTCCCTGTAAGCCGCACAGCCGCGTAACTGCCTATTAAGGGCTGCGGCGGGGAGAGATGCCTCTCCCCCGGCCCGGACCGGCCCCAGTGGGGAGAGGCGCCGGCCCCAGCGCCAACCTGCCTCGGACTTGCTGCGGCCGGTGGAGAGGAGCTCCTCCTTTGGCCTGGCTCAGCCCCGCCAGAGCTGCTGCGGCTGGGGAGAGGTGCCTGTCCCCAAGCTGCTGCGTTGAGAGAGGGCTGGGAGGAGTTCGTTCTCTCTCTCTCTCTCTCTCGCAGCCCCGGGGCAGCCTGCACTCCAAACCCCTCATCCCTGGCCCCACCTCAGAGCCTGCACCCCTCCCATACCCCAACCCTGAGCCCCCTCCCGCATCCCAAACCCCTCATTCCCGGCCCCACCCACGAGCCTTCACCCCTGCTGGGGCACTCACCCCCTGCACCCAATGCTCTGCCCCAGCCCTGAGCCCTCTCACACCCCAAACCCCTCATCCCCAGCTCCACCCCCGAGCCCTCACTTCCCCCTCTCCCCCCCCCCCGGCCCCACCCCAGAGCCTTCACCCTTAGCTGGGGCACTCACCCCCTGCACCCAACCCTGAGCCCCCTCCCGCACTCTGAACCCTCGGCCCCACCCCCACCACATGACTTTTGTTATGTGCACCAATATGAAGGTGATGTATGACACATCACCTCCACGTTGGTGCACATAACAAAATTCATTCCGCACATGGACATAAAAAATGAGAGGGAACACTCTATTCTACTATTTAACAGTGCGATTAAAACTGCAAATAATCGCGATTAATGTTTGAGTTAATCGCGTGAGTTAACTGCGATTAATCAACAGCCCTTGTTTAAATGTTTCTAGTTCAGTGATTTCTAGTTTTTCCTTGTAAGCCTGAGTGACTTGTGCATTATAAATATTGGAACTAAATCTTAATTGATACATATCTAGTCATTAAGAATTATTCTTTTAACAGTACAATTGTCCAACTGAAAATCTGGATCTTCATGGTAGAACTGCTCTTCATGATGCCGGTAAGCAGTGTTTTTGCCATTCCAGGAACTGCTGCATGAAGCTATTTTATTTCAGTTTGTTTTAAAAGGTTCTCCTTTAAATTGTATTTCTCACTGAAAAGGATACTCTATCATCATGTATCTACTGTAGAAGAAATTGGCATAGTTTATTTTTTCCCCTTCAATTGACCTGATTAAACCTGTAGTAGAAAATATTTATCTGAAAAATTTTTCTTATGTCACTCAGCTAATATCTATAGTGTTGAGAAGCGCTCATACGTGAGTTCTGTTTTCAGGTGCCTAAAATTTTGAGAGAAACTCTTTGGTTGAAATATCTCCTGCTTCTAAGCTAAAAGTGTATCTGTGACTGTGGGGGCAGAGGGAGTGGGGCTTGTTAAAATTTTATTCATTTTTAGATCAGTGTGAGGAACTGGATTATTGCTAAAGACCTATTTTTAGATGAGGTTTTGCACTCTTACCCAAATGGCTGCTTCTTAAAACTTTGTCCATAGACTTTGTCCTCACAGAGGAAAATGTGCCTTTGGCAGGTCATCAATCAGTTTAGAAAGAAGAACAAAAGACATTAGAAAACTGCATACAACAAATGAGTTTTTCACTGAAATTTTACAATATGGCAAAAGACGATGCTCTGAACACTGGTGTAAGATGTTAGTAGACTAAGGCTTTGTCTACAATGGCAAGTGAACAACAAAACTTTTGTCGTTTAGAGGTGTTAACTTCTCTTTTGGGTGGGTGGTGTTGGTTTTTTTTTCTTTTTTTTTCTTTTTCTTTTTTTGGTCAAGGAAAAGCGCCGGTGTGGACAGTGCATTGTTGACAGGACCGCTCTCCTGCCAACAACGCTACCCCCGCTCGTTGGGGGTGAAAGATTTTTTGTCGGTGGGAGAGCTCTCTCCTGCTGACAAACAGCGGCTACACTGTGCGCCTTTTAGCAGCACGTCTGTAGCAGCATAGCTGTGTCGCTAAAAGCTGCGTAGTGTAGACATAACTTTAGATCGTTTAGTCTCGATCAGTCTAAATCTTTCCAAAACTCTGTGCCCCTCCTTAACATTTTGGACTATGATTTTGTGTTAATTGCAAATTGCACATGCTTTCAAGAGCATAGCACCAGAGTTCACTGAATCCTAAAGCATAAGACACTCTTCTTTTTGTGTGTGTGTGTGTGTGTTGAATTTGACTTTCCTCAGAAACAGTGTATTGGAGGCTGGAAGCTGTGTTATGGTATTCTGGAGGTATCTTGCACAGATATGCCACAAATGACACTGCTTTCTAATTAAGTTAATAATTAAGGATAGAAAGCTGGCTAGATCGTCGGGCTCAACGGGTAATGATCAATGGCTCCATGTCTAGTTGGCAGCCAGTTTCAAGCGGAGTGCCCCAAGGGTCGGTCCTGGGGCCGGTTTTGTTTAATATCTTTATTAATGATCTGGAGGATGGTGTGGACTGCACTCTCAGCAAGTTTGCCGATGACACTAAACTAGGAGGCGTGGTAGATACACTAGAGGGTAGGGATCGGATACAGAGGGACCTAGACAAATTAGCGGATTGGGCCAAAAGAAACCTGATGAGGTTCAACAAGGACAAGTGCAGAGTCCTGCACTTAGGACGGAAGAATCCCATGCACAGCTACAGACTAGGGACTGAATGGCTAGGTAGCAGTTCTGCAGAAAAGGACCTAGGGGTCACAGTGGACGAGAAGCTGGATATGAGTCAACAGTGTGCTCTTGTTGCCAAGAAGGCTAACGGCATTTTGGGCTGTATAAGTAGGGGCATTGCCAGCAGATCGAGGGACGTGATCGTTCCCCTTTATTCGACATTGGTGAGGCCTCATCTGGAGTACTGTGTCCAGTTTTGGGCCCCACACTACAAGAAGGATGTGGAAAAATTGGAAAGAGTCCAGCGGAGGGCAACAAAAATGATTAGGGGTCTGGAGCGCATGACTTATGAGGAGAGGCTGAGGAAACTGGGATTGTTTAGTCTCCAGAAGAGAAGAATGAGGGGGGATTTGATAGCAGCCTTCAACTACCTGAAGGGGGGTTCCAAAGAGGATGGAACTCGGCTGTTCTCAATGGTGGCAGATGACAGAACAAGGAGCAATGGTCTCAAGTTGCAGTGGGGGAGGTCTAGGTTGGATATTAGGAAACACTATTTCACTAGGAGGGTGGTGAAGCACTGGAATGCGTTACCTAGGGAGGTGGTGGAGTCTCCTTCCTTGGAGGTTTTTAAGGCCCGGCTTGACAAAGCCCTGGCTGGGATGATTTAGTTGGGAATTGGTCCTGCTTTGAGCAGGGGGTTGGACTAGATGACCTCCTGAGGTCCCTTCCAACCCTGATATTCTATGATTCTATGATGTGTTGCCACCTCCAGCATAAGGCTAAGGCCAGTTGTTTAGAATTTTAGTACAGGAATGTTTGTTCCTGCTGGTGAACTTTTCTTGCACTGTAAACTTTTAGATGTATGCTGAAGAATATAGCTGTCACGTTCCTTAGAGTCAATTCAAAAGCACAGCACTATGATCAAAATAGTCAATTACTGAATTCATATTCTATAGCAGGGGTCGGCAACCTTTCAGAAGTGGTGTGCCGAGTCTTCATTTATTCACTCTAATTTAAGGTTTCGTGTGCCAGTAATACATTTTAACGTTTTTAGAAGGTCTCTCTCTATACGTCTATAATATATACCTAAACTATTGTATGTAAAGTAAATAAGGTTTTTAAAATGTTTAAGAAGCTTCATTTAAAATTAAATTAAAATGCAGAGCCCCCCGGACCGGTGGCCAGGACCCAGGCAGTGTGAGTGCCACCGAAAATCAGCTCGCGTGCCGCCTTCAGCATGCATGCCATAGGTTGCCTACCTCTGTTCTATAGTTATCTGTGTTGTCCAGCATAGAATAAAATATGAGCATCTTGTTTGGGTTTGATTCTAAGTATCTTGCTCCATAGGCTGTGAGCAGCATTCAAGGAGTGCTTAGCTCATGGTAAGGAGTGTATATGGGGGAGTGCCTCATTCTGGTCAGCAACTCCTGTGGCAAATTAAAAGGCAGCAACAAGTTTGATTCCTTTCTGGTCCTGCTGAGCTGGAGGAATGGTGGCTGCACAGTGGAGGTTGGCAGATGAAGGCTTAAAAGTGGAATCCTAGGCGTACTTGGGACTCCATGGAAGGCTCTCCTCAGACACTTAAACCGCTCTTTCTTTTCTTTGTTCCCAAAAGCTATGTCAGACTGTTCCTCTAGTATTCAGCTACTGTGTGATCATGGTGCCTCAGTGAATGCCAGAGATGGAGTAAGTCACTAGTTATTGCTATCCTTCCTTCTCTTCGGAATCTAATGGAATGCTGTGTTTGTTTTTTTCCCCTCTTTGAGAATGTGCCCTTTCCCAATTTTTCCTGTTTTCCAGGATGGGAGGACACCCCTAGTGCTGGCCACTCAGATGTGTCGTCCAACAGTATGTCAGCTTCTGATCGACAGGGGAGCTGATGTGAATGCCAGAGACAAACAAAACAGGTAATACATTCCATTGGGATATGTTGGCAATGTATTTGTATTCTTAAACAGGGCTCTCTCAGCTTTCAGGCTTTCAAGTTGTAAAAATAAACTTGTTAAGCTGTACAGCTGAAAAATGTACTAAATTAAGACTTACTTCAAATGTTGATTAGCCAATTCAAATAATATAAATGAGACCGCATTCACAAAATGCCTATTTCCACAAACAAAGTCCATAATTTCCATAACAATCTTCTATTTTTCAGTGTACGTATTCCTAGCTTATGCAGCTGAAAGACTGTTGACTTGTGTAGAGAATGTAAACTGGTGCTTATAGTGAACTGGAGAGAAGTAGAGTTGGCAGCTGAAAGACCCAAGTGAAAGGGATTACCTCTTCTCTGAACTCAGGCACTTGTGAAAAAATTCATCTTCACAACATATCCCTTCACGGTGCCCTGTGTTGCCTGTCTGCTGTTCCTCCCCAAGTCACATTTTTAAAAGCACCCAAATCCCATTAAGTTTCATAAGTAGGGTGACCAGATGTCCTGATTTTATAGGGACAATCCCAATATTTGGGGCTTTTTCTTATATAGGTACCTATTACCCCCCCACCTCCCACCCCCATCTCGATTTTTCACACTTGCTATCTGGTCATCCTACTCATAAGTGACTTAGTAATTTTTACTCTTGTAATTTTTACCTTGTGCGTTTACACATGTGTTCTGAGTTTCATGCACAGCCACTTCTTCCCCAGGTATTTCTGCTTGGATTATAAATACACTATGCTGAAGGGTGGGCATGGGGCTTGTCTTGGGTAGAATATGGGAGCTTGCAACAATACTTTTGAAAGGTGCATATGCACTTGTTTGGGTGGGATTACATGTTTCCAGGCACCTTCAGAATTTGGTCTGAGGTTTTTTGTGTGACTCTTTTTTGATACCTTTTTTTCTATAGTATTAGTAACTTGTATGCTGAACTTCTTAGTAAAACTTGAAATGAAGGATGGGATAATAAACATATGTTTTGAAAATCACGAGCCTCTTGAGGAGAATAAAACTTGGGTTTACTTTCATTTTCTCTGTGAATAAAGCATTTTAGCTCAGTGGTTTTAGTAAAATAATACTTCATGTATTGGTTAAATAGAAAAATCCAATTACATGAAGATGCATTGAGGAAAGCTTCTTTCTCTAAGCACAGGCTTCTATAATTGAGTTCACAAAAAAGTAGTGATTACTACTTTAAGTAAGCTGTCCATTGCAAATATTGTCTCCTTACATGTCTGGTGTGTGTGTGTGGTCTTTCTCCCTGCCCCCAGGACTGCTCTAATGTTAGGCTGTGAATATGGCTGCAAGGATGCGGTCGAAGTTTTGCTCAAAAATGGTGCAGATGTTAGTTTGGTTGATGCCCTTGGTCATGACTGTTCTTACTATGCCAGAATTGGTGACAATATTGACATTTTGGCCCTAATAAAGACTGCCATTGAGGATTCCAGCAAAGGTATGAAAAGCATTCCTGTATTTGGGAGAGATTTCTCTTCTTTCCTTCTGGGTTTTTTGTTTTCATGCTGCTTATTCCTCTTACAGGGAGTGTTGGCTCTTGAGTGGGCAGATAGTATTAATATAAGCATTATAATGTTTTTAAAAAATATATCTGAAGTACATTTTGTGGACAATGTCTTTTTGGAAATAAGTTTATTCAATATAAGGATGTGATATTGTCACAGTATACGGCATGCTAACCTTGGAGGACAGACTGTCACGTCTATTCAGAATGGGAACATTTAAATTTATCTAATCCTGGGATACTCCGTTGTAATGTTACAAAAGCTAACACTGTATATGATGTAAATATGTTATACATTTGGAAAATAATCAAAAATCGAAATGATACATTTTAAATAAGACTAGTTGTTTAGACCGCTCTTGAAATTGGTATAGCATTATCAATGATAATGAGAAACATTCAGTCTTACCAATAGTAAAACTATTTGGATTTGTGATTATTCTTTCAGTTAACAAATCAGAAATACAAATTGGTAATTAAATATTTCCTCTAATATCACTGTTAAATCAATGTCTAACTTGAAGTATGTGTGTGTCTGTGTGTGTGTGTCTGTGTGTGTATTAAAAACCTTACTTTTGTTGCTTTTTAGCAAAGGAGCTTATGAAGAAAGGACAGCCGGAATATAAGGTAAGACTTTTCCCCCCCCCCCCCCCCATGCTAAATGTCTCACTAAATATCTGTCACTGAGGAAGCTCATATGTTCATAAGCATTACTGACACTGCATGTTGTATGCTTGTAAAGGTTTCACTCTGGCAAGATGTTGACCCCATGTCCTCTTTGCCCATGTCTGATGACTGCCTAGAAAGAACACCTTGTTATGATACAGTACTTCTCAGAATGAATAGGGACATCCCTGTTGTTCTGGCCAAATTCTTTGTCAATAAAACCTTTTCTGTTGTCCTGAGCTACATATGAGCTATTGGTGAGCACAATGGTGGCTGTTTGTACACCATTACTGCACTGCCACAAAGCTTATGACTTTGCTTGTGTGAAAGACACCGGGGAAATCAAAGTTCTATTCTAAATCCATCCTCAGTAATATTTTCTCTTAAGTGTTTGTTCCATCTAAATGATCCTTTGTGGCTAATGCTGAAATGCTTATACAGAATGTGACTCCCAGGTGTTTCTGGGGTTTCTAACTTTTATTAACGTGCAGTAAACGGTAACACTGCTTTAAATTCCATCCAGTGGGCCAATGAATAAAAGTAATTCATTAGTTAAATTACTGTTTTCTAAAACTTTTTTAAAAAGTTGCTATTGTCTATTTCCCCCCACTTGCTGTCTCTCAGTCCAGTAGTGTAGCACAACTAGTATGGGAAACATTTCCAGGCCTGCTCATAGTTAACCTCACGTTTTAAAAATATTTGCTCAGTAATACTTCATGTTGCCCAGGAGCCTGATTTTTATTTACTAAAATTGCCTGGTCCATGTAATGGAAAATCATTCTACTGTGCAGCTTTGTGAGCATAAGTGCTGATTTTCTTAATTTGTATGTGGTTATTTTGAAACGTAGCTCTCTAACAGTCTGAAAGCATTTGAAGCATGATTCTCAGACCTCTTAAATCGGTTTAGAGAGCTAATGGAAGACTCCCTAGCACAGGGGAATGCTGCAGCGGCGTAAAACCACAATAGCAGCTCATACAACATTTTTGTCTAGGCCACTAATGTACATAAGTGTGCCTGGGGTGAAGGACACGTGGCATGGCATGGTGATCTCTGACTGCTGGCATAGTTTAGAGTAGGCTCAAAGCAGCTGTAATTAAACATAGGCACTGGTGCGGAAGTGACACCCCTCTTCAGCTGCATTCAGTGCTTGTTGGTTGTAGATGACAATCTGGGCCTTGATATTTAAATGATATGCATATTAGTTTGGGGATTTGAAATAAGACTACCACAATTTAGCTCTGTAGATTAGATTGCCTGACAAATTTATCTGATTTTTATCCTCTGTGAAATATAGCATAGCAGAGTAAGCATGAACTAGTAATAACACTGCCCCCCCCCCCCCCCCCCCCCCCGTGGGATATATAACGAAGTATAATGCTGATCTCAGTTGGAAAACACTGGGCTTCCATGTTGTATCCAGAAAGTGAAAGAGCATGAGTTTAGTTTGCTTAAATTTACTATTTTATGCTTTAATGCTGCAATAACAGGTTACTAATGTGTCACAGAAACGGAATCAGCTGTATGCACAAGAAGTGAACTTCAAGCAGTATCAGAGGGAACAGCTAAGCATGCAGGTAAATCAGAATAAAAAGAGCAGGAAGGGGTTTGTGCTTTGTATATTTTATGTGATAATCAACAAGTCTGATTAAAGATTAGGGTTTTGTTATAAATCACATTGTCTATTCCTATAAGAGGAATGCAATATTTCAGCTCTCAATATTACTGACATGCAATGTTGCAAGTGTGTGATTTGTTACCCGTCTTTTAAAAAGGGATAAAATCTCTGCAGTGTTTTATCAGACTAAAAAGGTATTAAAAAAAAAAAGTCTTCCACTTAAAATGCATGCTAATCAGTTCAATCAGACAGCCTAAGGTTGAGCTATTAAACAACATTTCTCTTTATGTAGACGCTGATTCTCTTAGATGTTGAGTATCGCCTGTAGAGTGCGAGATGAAGGTGTCTAGTACTTTTCAGGATTGAGGCAACAGTGAGGGAATTACTTGTTCATAATTGAGTCTTGTACACGGTAGAGAAAATGTAAATTATAAAAGCAAGAAATAGGCCTTACAAAATTTACCTACTGTTTCCTCATGATTTATGAGACATACTCTTACTAATTCCACCTGATAACTGTGAGCAGGCCATTTTAAAGCTATTTCTCCCTTTTGTGCCCTATGTCGTATGTAGTGTCTATTTTACAATATGTTCTGCGGGGGCTTTTATTAGTTAAAATAGGTAGATTCTGTAAAGAGCACTCAAATGTTGATAAATGGTAGTGTAATAAGCTAACTTTTATTTCAACCTTTTAAGCATTTCACTGAATTAAGGAAAAATATAAAATAAAATACATTAGTAGGTGTCTTACTAGAAAATGAATTTGCTTGCTATAATTGCTAGAATAATCAATGCCATTTCCTTCCTCAGCTTATTAGTATGCCAGTATAGTATTTGAAAAAGGTAAAATAACACAGAGGGGATAACTTTTTAACCTAGGGAAACTAGCCAATTTAAAACTGAGGCTGCCATTATGAAATATTTTAGTATACAACAGAATGACTTGAGATCATAGGTCCCAAAACTGACAGTCATGCATACCCTATATTGTAACAACTCTACCGTGAAAGTACCTTACTATGTGCATTGTGAGAAGTTACTGTAATGGTAGCTTAACTCTGAACTTTTAGCTTTTGTCAGTTTAAATAGGTCCTTTATTTATTTATTAAATATTTATAAAATGGTCTTTTATTAGTGGATAAAAAATTAAAATGGCCAATAACGTATTTTAGTTTAGAAAGCATGTATATATCTCATTCTGATAAAGGGTACTATGCTAATTGGTAGAATTGCACTTTATTTAAAAAAGACAGAATGCATTTGTTCTGGCTTAATAGACGTGATTAAGGTTACATTCAATGCACTTCAGGCATACAGCATGTTAAAAGGCTATCATGATGCCTCATGCCGATGAAGTGTCTTTTAGATTACATCTTTAAACACAGTGGCTGGGTTTCAGATTTTTTTTTTTTTTTTTTTTTTTTTTTTAGCACAAGTTGTTTTTTATATGTTGACAGCCAGGAGATAAAAGTAGCTCTTGAAATGCTGTCAGCATTGGAGTATGGACAGAGAAAGATTATATTAAAAACTGTGTGTGTACCACATCCATCCAGGGACAAGCTTCTAGTGGTAGAGAATCTGAAGGCACTTTAAATCATTATACCTGTAAACTTATCTAAAGTGAGGCTACAGATATGTTATGAATTTTGTTGAACAGTCATTGGTGTTCTGAATGACCATTATAATTATTAGTTAAGACGCCTAAATTTTCTTTGTTTCAGGAACTGGAAGCAGAAAATGAAGATTTGAAAAACCGATTGAGAGAGATTCAACAGGATCACAGAATACTTTTAAACAGAGTCAGTGTATTGGAGCTACAACTGAATGAGGTAAAAATAGATTTTGTATCATGTTTAAAAACTAACAATCATCTAACTTGAATAACAAAGCCATTCTTTTGAAGTTGGCATAGTACATCAGAATGGCTTTGTCTAAAGTCTTGAAATGGAAATTTCAACAATTCACAGTGAACTGCACATTAAAAAAGGAGCCAGGGATTTATTGGTGGGTTGCTAGTTTTCCTGGTGGATTATTTGATTTAAGAAACCAATAGCCTCTCTGCTCTTATATAGAGCCATCTGTGGGAAACGGAATTACTTCATTTAACTTTAAAAAACAAGTCCTGCTTTGAACTTTAATTTGATGTTCTTTGATGAATAACCAATGCTTGTTTTGAAAGGAATGCACGTGGGAAGGCTGTCACTCTCACTCCCTGAAGGATTCTTCATTGATCATTTTACTTTCTCAGTTTAATGGGTGGCTTAGATTCCTGTCTGGTTGGGTGGGGGGAAAATACACATAACTGAGGTCTGTAATTTTTTTTATTGCTTCCCTGTGAGCTGTTCTTGTTGACTCACTGTCACTTGGGTTTTTGCTGCAATACAGTATATCCATAGGCAGATGACCTTTTGATACTGTGGTCATTTCTAGAATGTGGTGAAAAGTTGCTGTTAGAAGTCGTTCTATTGATACTCAAATATGAGCAACAGCCTTGCATCATAATCAAGACTAGAGCACGTGATGGTTCGTGTTACAGTTTTAAGAACAAATACTAATCTCAGATGCATGGCTAAAAGCAGATATTCTGCCTTTAATAGTATCTTCTATTCTGTATTTAAAAACAGCTGGAAAAAAACCCAAATGTGATTATCCATTAACTAGTAAATAGATTGCTTCTAGGGCATTGCTTTGCTATTTTAGTACTGAGAGCTGGTGGGGGTGACTCAGCAGACATGAAACTGTAGTAATTAACAGGAGTGTTCAGCAGGAGCAAATCTTCAATCAGCAGAAATCGAAACAAAGATTCCCAACCTGGGACTCACCCAGCTCTCACCAAGTGAGTCTGAAGCCCTGCCTTTCCAGAGGCATTGTGTATCCCCCTCTGCCTTTACAGCACTCTGAGAGCTTGTCCAGTGGAAGAGGAAAATAAAGCTGGAGTTAACCCCTTGTTTACTGGGAGCCAGGTTTTGCCCCTGTACTTTCTTCACAAGTACTTTTTAAACGTAAACAGCAGTAATCAGTTAAACAGCAGTAATCAAAAAATCAAGCGTTTACATTCTCCCATCATGTGTATGCATAACTCAGTTCCAGTGTGTTATAGGCATCCATTGGTATGTTCATACCTGATGGTCATGATTACAACAAAGTGAACCTTTAACTACTTTGAGCAGCAGCACCAAGAGAAACTTGTCTAGCATTCATTTTCAGCCAAAATCAACCAAAAATATGTTAAATAACTCAAGAAAGGATACATACCTCAATAATTTGGAAGCACAAGCTGTCATATTAGATGCATTTTAAGACTTCAAAATTATTTAATTCCTGCTTTTTTATTTGGAATATGGCAGACTGCAGGTGCTTCCTGCCAAAAATTAGAGGAATGTGGAAAATGGAGGGGAAAGACATGTTGGTAGCAGATATCGTTCTGGATTATTCATAAAGTATCTGGAGAAAGGAGTAAAAAGTGAGGTGGCAAAGTTTGCAGATGATACTAAACTGCTCAAGATAGTTAAGACCAAAGCAGACTGTGAAGAACTTCAAAAAGATCTCACAAAACTAAGTGATTGGGCAACAAAATGGCAAATGAAATCTAATGTGGATAAATGTAAAGTAATGCACATTGAAAAAAATAACCCCAACTATACATACAATATGATGGGGGCTAATTTAGATACAACAAGTCAGGAAAAAGATCTTGGAGTCATTGTGGATAGTTCTCTGAAGATGTCCGCGCAGTGTGCAGAGGCGGTCAAAAAAGCAAACAGGATGTTAGGAATCATTAAAAAGGGGATAGAGAATAAGACAGAGAATATATTATTACCCTTATATAAACCGATGGTACGCCCACATCTTGAATACTGCGTACAGATGTGATCTCCTCATCTCAAAAAAGATATACTGGCACTAGAAAAGGTTCAGAGAAGGGCAACTAAAATGATTAGGGGTTTGGAAAGGGTCCCATATGAGGAGAGATTAAAGAGGCTAGGACTTTTCAGCTTGGAAAAGTGGAGACTAAGGGGGGATATGATAGAGGTATATAAAATCATGAGTGATGTGGAGAAAGTAGATAAGGAAAAGTTATTTACTTATTCCCATAATACAAGAACTAGGGGTCACTAAATGAAATTAATAGGCAGCAGGTTTAAAACAAATAAAAGGAAGTTCTTCTTCACACAGCGCACAGTCAACTTGTGGAACTCCTTACCTGAGGAGGTTGTGAAGGCTAGGACTATAACAGGGTTTAAAAGAGAACTGGATAAATTCATGGAGGTTAAGTCCATTAATGGCTATTAGCCAGGATGGGTAAGGAATGGTGTCCCTAGCCTCTGTTTGTCAGAGGGTGGAGATGGATGGCAGGAGAGAGATCACTTGAACCTGTTAGGTTCACTCCCTGGCATTGGCCACTGTCGGCAGACAGGATACTGGGTTAGATGGACCTTTGGTCTGACCCAGTATGGCAATTCTGATGTTCTTATGGACTGAAATATAGTGATTGTTTTATCAAATACACATGAACCCCTGTTAACATACAACTAAAATGATTTTGGGGGGTGTGGGATTTTTGGTTGCCTTCTAGGAGCAAATGGTTGCAGATGATCTTGAGAGTGAGGTAGGAAAACTATTTTTTCACCTCTACCTTAAATTTTAGTATTAACTTGTAGCATGAGTAAAATACTTCCCTTAGTTCATCATATTACTTTTATTGTGACATTTATATAGCAGTTTTAATGATTGCTACTTTAAAACTAAAATGCTACATGTTCACCTTTTAATAGAAAAGTTGCACAGCTGTATTTTTGTCTGTATGAGTTCTTTCCCTGTTTTCCACTTGTGTACAGTGAAGGCAATAGCTTTTGATTAATGAGAGCCAAAATGATATACATTTAGTGTTGCCTTGCACTAGTTATGTAGGTTCCTGGCATCACCACCATAGATCTTGTCACAAGAATGTTGTGTAAAGCATGCCATTGCATCTTTGAATTATATTGCTCATTTTATAGATCTTTCAATACTAAAATAGTGACTCTCAGTAACACAGCAGACTTCTGGTGCATGCAGCCATGTTGTTGATGATTTGTGTCTGCCATCATTTACATGTTCACTTGATTAATAAATGTACAGACGTTCGTGTCAGAGAGAAATCTCTGGCATTGGAAAGCAAGGAATTCTGAATGCTAACCTCTAATGGGAGATCCCCTGAAACTTTAACTCAGGATTTTAATAAGTGTTCTAAATGCTTATGGGTCTGGATATAGTGGTGGATAGCTGATCTCAAACACAACCATCTCTTGTTCTTCAGAAAGATGAGCTGAGAAGACTCTTAACAGCCAAGGAAAAACAGCAGGAAGAAAGCTTAAGAAGTATTGAAGCTCTGAAATCTAAACTTAGACACTCTGAGGTATGTTGTAGTTCAACTCAAACAATATATATATATACACACACACTTTTCATAAATATTGGGGCAATAATACCAGTTATAGCCTTGAAAACAAAAATATAATTGTCCTGAAAGTCATCTTATCCCACTTAAACTGTAACTGAAAATTAGGTACCTGTATTAGCATCTCATTTCTATACGTAAAATTAGAACAAAATGAATATTTTATTTTTGTCAATTGCTGCAATCTGTTTTTTTCATTTCAGCGTGACTATCTGGGCTCTGGAAGCGATTCTGGTAACAATGTTTAATTTTATTTTTAGAATTTCTCTCTTTAAATGCATTATGCATTCTCAAAAAATTCAAGTGAAACTGTTGCCCTTTTTTTCTGTTTTTCTTTCTAGTCTCATGTTAATTTTAATTGTAACTGGATTTAACCTATAGGTCTCACTTCTATACGCTCAGACTTATTCTTTGAGGGTAGATGTTCCTGTCCTGAATAGGTATCAAGATCTCATTTAACTCCCCACGCCCCAAACACAGCAAAGGGTGATCTAACGTTTATCCTCTGACAGGGACAGGCATGCATATTCTGTAATAGGGGGTGAATATCGCTAAACCTATTTAAATTAAAAAATGAATAGTTGATAAAAGACAACTTGAATAGTTATGCTGTAACTATACAAAGATTGCGAACAACATCTAAGATCACTTGTCTTAGGTTCTTGATTTAGTCAAGTTTTCTGTTCGGAATCTATATTGGTGTTTGTTGCTGTAGAATCTGAGCTCTTACCAATGATTATTTTTAAAAAGATTGTTGGCCCAATTTAAAGAGATTTTTAAAAGTCCAGTGTTAGTTTTGTAAATTAATATTATGTATGAATGGCTGGTAGAATATTTCTTAAATGTGAGTTTCTGTATGAATGATTGACAGGCTTTGGTGCAAGCTTATCTATCTATATCTACAAGAGCTTTGTAGTGTGTATTCTTAAGCTTTTGAGCTCACACACCACCCCTCTTTTGATTTGGGTATACTTTTAATTTTCAAGTTTGATTACCAACTAATCTGGATGAGCACAGCATTAACATCTATGTAGTAAAAAAAAACAACCACCACCATTATTTGGTCTGTCATAAACCTGTATGCAAGTCAGTGGGGGCTACTTATTGAAGTAAGGTGTCCTATGGCTATTTGAAAGAAGAGGTTTTTATCTTATCCCTTATTTTATGGTAATATAGGGAAAGAAGATATGCTGCTTAAACAGGGTCAAGTATTTGCTACAGAATCACAGGTAACTTTTACTTTTTGAGACTATATTAACATTGTGTGTGGATATTTGTGATGTATCTCTTTCTGTATGTATTCCTGGGCACGTAAAAAGTGTTTGAAGTAGGTACAGTTGTAAGACAGAAATGTATTCTATAATAAACAGTAAATTATTTCATGTTCTCTGCATATACACCAGACCCTTGCTAGAACGCAGGATTTGGGATCCATGCACGGTACCGCGTTAACGCGGGGACCGCGTTAAAATGAATTGCAATTAAAGTAATTAAATTTGGGATCCATGGCTGTGACTGCGTTATATGCGAATTCGTGCTATATAGACGCGCGTTCTAGCGATGGTCCGGTGTATACATCTTCCTACTGTATTTTCCACTCCATCTGATTAAATGGGTTTTAGCCCACGAAAGCTTATGTCCAAATACATTTTTTAGCCTCTAAGGTGCCACAAGTACTCGTTCTTTTTACTGATACAGACTAACACGGCTACCCCTATGAAACCTGTCTCTAAATTAATCTTACTAAACTGTTTTTGTAACTGCTGGTGCCCTCTAGAGGAAATGTGTAGCATAGCTGTTTAAATTGTTGCTCAGTTCAAATGGAGCCTGTTTAATATTGCTGATATGGGACTGAATGGATAAAGAATTGAAGGAGGGTGGTAATATTTGGTTATGGAAAATAGATCCTGTCTAACTGGATTTTTTTTTTTGAGATTAAAAATATGGTTGATTAAGGTAATAGTGTTTGATTGTAGTAGACTTCTGTAAGGTGTTTGACTTGGTACCCCATGAAATTTTGATTTAAAAAACTAGAATGATATAAAATTAACATGGCACATATTGAAATGATAAAAACCTGGCTAACTGGTAGGTCTCAATGTAATTGTAAATGAGGAAGCATTCAGTGGGTGTGTTTCTAGTGCGATCCTGCAGGGATTAGTTCTTGGCCCTACACTATTTAACATCTTTATCAGTGACCTGGAAATAAAAATCGTTACTGAAAGTTTTCAGAGGAGACAAAAATTGGGGGACTGGTAAATAATGAAGATGACAAATCTGGATCAATCTGGATCGTTTGATAATTTGGGCTCAAGCGAACAGTCATAGAATCATAGAACTGGAGGGGATCTTGAGAGGTAATCTAGTCCAGTCCCTGCACTCATGGCAGGACTAAGTTTATTATCTAGACCGGTGGTTCTTAACCGCAGCCTGCACCCCCTTTGATTCTCAAAATATGTTCTCGCACCCCTTAAACCTAGATATATTTTTTGTTTGTATATTACGGTAATCGTTAAATGTATAATGTTAATAAGTACATAGTTTGATGAAACAATGTAGTTGTACTTACGTGCCTGTGCTTAATTTGTGTTTTCGATGATTTATCTTCTAAAAAAAATCTGGCATGTCTCGCACCCCCAGAAAGGGCATCTCGCACCCCCACGGGGTGCGTGCACCCCAGGTTAAGCACCACTGATCTAGACCATTACTGACAGGTGTTTGTCTAACGTGCTCTTAAAAATCTCCAATGATGGAGATTCCACAACCTCCCTAGGCAATCTATTCCAGTGCTTAACCACCATGGCAGTTAAGAAGTAGGGCTGTTGATTAATCACAGTTAACTTACGTAATTAACTCAAAAAAATTAAGTGATTAAAAAATTAATCACAATTAATGGCACTGTTAAACAATAGAATACCAATTGAAATGTATTTAAATATTTTTGGACGTTTTTCTTCATTTTCAAATATATAAATTTCAATTACAATACAGAATACAAAGTGTACACTGCTCACTTTATATTATTTTGTATTACAAATATTTGCACTGTAAAAATGATAAACAAAACGAAAAAAACCCAGTATTTTTCAATTCACCTCATACAAGTACTGTAGTGCACTTTCATGATAGAGATTGCAACTTACAAATGTAGGGTTTTTTTGTTACATAACTGCACTCAATAACAAAACAATGTAAAACGTTAGCGCCTGCAAGTCCACTCAGTCCTACGTCTTGTTCAGCCAATCGCTAAGAGAAACAAATTTGTTTGCATTTACGGGAGATAATGCTGCCCACTTCTTATTTACAATGTCACCTGAAAGTGAGTACACGTTCACATGGCACTGTTATACCTGGCGTCACAAGATATTTACGTGCCAAATGCGCTAAATATTCGTATGCCTCTTCGTGCTTTGGCCATTGTTCCAGAGGACAGAGCGGAAGAATTACTTCTCATGTCTTGCTTACAACACTCCTGCTAATACATCCCAAAATTATGTTCATTTTTTTTTTTTTTTTTTTTTTTTTTTTTTTTTTTTTGCAACAGTGTTACACTGTTGACTCATATTTAGCTTGTGGTCCACTATGACCCCCAGATCCCTTTCTGCAGTACTCCTTCATAGGCAGTCATTTCCATTTTGTATGTGTGCAACTGATTGTTCCTTCTTAAATGGAGTACAATAGGTGTTTTAATATGGCTAAATATTAATACAGACATCTAGGAACAAAGCATGTAGGCCATACTTATGAGATTTGGGACTCTATCCTGGGAGGCAGTGACTGTGGAAAAAGATTTTGGGGTCGTGGTGGACAATCAGCTGGACATGAACCCCTAGCACGATGCGGTGATCAAAATGGCTAATGTGATCCTTGGATGCATAAACAGGAGAATTTTAAGTCAGAGTAGGGACATTATTTTACCTGTGTGTGGCACTGATGCTACAGCTTCTGGAATACTGTGTCCAGTTCTGGTGTCCACAATTCAAGAAGGAAGTTGAAAATTTGGAGATGATCCAGGGGAGAGCCCTGAGATTGATTAAAGAATTAGAAAACCTGCCTTATAGTGTTAGGCTCAAGTTGCTCAAACTTGATTAGATAAATATTTGCTAATTGGCTCTTCAACCTGGCAGAGAAAGGTACAACACAATCCAATAGCCAGAAGTTGAAACTAGAAAAATTCAGACTGCAAATTTTTAACGGAGAGAGTAACTAACTATTACCAACCAAGAGCCATGGTGGATTCTCCATCACTGACCATTTTAAAGTCCAGATTGTATGGGGAAGATCTATGGCCTGTGTTATATGGGAAATCAGATTAGATGATCACAATGGTCCATTCTGACCTTGGAATCTATGCATATGATTTGAAAAGCAATTTTTTTCTAGTTTTTAACACTGGAGCAGGCCATTTCATAGCATTAAAGTACAGTCAGTTGCCCTTCTCCACAGATTTTCTCCTTTATGCTAAACTTGAGGTGAATTTAATTTGTCCATTGAATTCCAGTGAAAACAAACTACACCTTTAGGGCCCAGTTCAATTTATAGTGTAGCCCAATGGGGATCTTTTCACTGACTCTTATGAGAGTGGTCTCAGTTCCTAAATGATGGAAAATGTGCATACATTCAGTACATTTACATTTATTTTATACTCTAACAGCTTCAGATCATTATGCTTCTAGATGTTTGAGTGATGGCTACAAGGAAAGTTGCATAGTTTCTCTGTAATACTGATAGTTTTGCTTATGTAAGCCAAAATATATTTTGGACTCCTGGTCTAAATTACCTGCATTAATTTTTCCTGCTCACAAATTATAAACTGCTTGTAAATCTGAAATATACAATGAAGGTAAAGATTATATATGTTTTAGATGAGCATAGTTAAAAAAGTAATGTATGAAAAAAATATGAAGAGTAAATTGAACAAATTTCTGTTTTTAAGCATGTATCTATTTCTGTGCCAACTAATCTGCAGACCAAGTCTATGCTGAGACCATTGGAACTGTCACTATCTAGCCAATCTTCCAGTTCTGAGAATGAAATTCTAAAGAGAGAGCTAGACAACATGAGAATCTCTTATGGCACAGCAAAAGAAGAAATAAGCAAACTTCAGAAAGAGCTGTCTCACAAGGTAGCTGAATGCAAAGCTTTGGCATCAGAGTGTGAAAGAACCAAGGAGGAATCTGACGGACAGATAAAGCAATTGGAAGATGCTTTAAAAGATGTGCAGAAGAGAATGTTTGACTCAGAAGGCAAAGTAAAGCAAATGCAAACCCACTTTCTTGTGCTGAAAGATCACCTGACTAACGAAGCAGCTATAGGAAGCAATAAGTTAACAGAAGATCTAAAGGATCAGTTGAAAGACATGAAAGCAAAATATGAAGGAGCTTCTGCAGAAGTAGGCAAGCTACGGAACCAAATCAAGCAAAATGAATTGTTAGTTGCGGAATTTAAGAGAGATGAGGGGAGGCTGGTGGAGGAAAACAAAAGGTTGCAGAAGGAACTCGGTATGTTAGAGATGGAGCGAGAGAAGAGTGGGAGAAATGTCTTGGAGGTACAAGGGCAGCTAAAAGAAATGGCAGCAAAGTTAGTCCTCTCTGTACCTGTTGAGAAATTTGAAAATATGAAGAGTTTATTATCAACTGAAGTGAATGAGAAAGCAAAGAAATTAGTAGAGATGGAAAGAGAGTGTGACAAACTGCAGGCAGAGCTTCGGCTCTTAAAGAGGGAATTTGAGAGTCAGAAAGCTAAATTTTCTCAGTACGTGAGGCCAGAGGAACACGAACAAATGAGGGGCAGATTTGAGAGAAAAACCGAAGAACTGGAAAAAACGATTTCTGAATTGTCAAAGAATCAGACCTTGCAGAAGGAAGTGGAAAGGGTTCACCTGGACAACAAGCTGCTTAAGCAGCAAATACACACTTTAAAAACTGAGATTAAAAGCCAATATGTGCCTTTAAAACTGAATGAAGAAATGAAAAAAACAAGTGATCTGACTATTGGGGGTCTGACCAAAAAACTTGCTGAAGTAACACAAAAGTACAATGAAAACAAAGCAGAAGCTGAGAAGTTGATGATAGAAAAGACCAGTTTAAGTGAGACTGTAAGTCACTTCCAGGCTGTGTACCTGTCTCCAGAAAAGCACGAAAAAGAAGTGGCAGCCTTAAAATCCAACGTTGTGGAACTTAAAAGGCAGCTTGGTGAGCTTCATCAAAAATATGATGCTGAACAAGCAAAAGTCTCCAAACTAGTGTCTGAAAACACAACTCTGAGGGACACTCTGAATGATCAGTATGTACCTGCCATAACACATGAGGAGATTAAAACAGTCTTGAACAGCACATTAGAAAAGACTAATAGAGAGCTGTCAGATCTGAAGGAAAAAACTGAAGACATAAAGCGAGAATTTATGAGAGTAAATGAAGAGAATGGAACTTTGAAAAAGAAGCTGAGACTTCTACAGAACCACATACAAACAGAGTATGTAAGTGTAACAGATCATGAGAGTAAGGTGTCTACCTTAAATAAAAGCCTGCAAGAGTTACAGGACAACAGCACTGAGACGTTGGCTAAATATAAGAGAGGCCAAGAGGAAATCGTACAGTTACATGCAGAAATTGAAGCCCAGAAGAAGGAACTTGACACAATTCAAGAATGCATTAAGTCCAAATATGCCCCAGTTGCCTGCTTTGAAGAGAGAGAGAAAAACTTTGAAGCTATGGTGAAAGAACTAAAAAAGCAGTTGCTAGAACAGACACAGAGATGCAGAGAATGGGAGGAGGAGACACAGAAATACAAACAGGAAAATGAGAAGTTAAAGAATGGGGTTTTGTCTATCGAAAATGACTTGCAACAAAATTACATTCTTGCTGAGAAATCACATGAAATGGAAAAAATGTTCACCAGCAAAATGGAAGAACTGAATAAGCAATTGAGAGAATTACTGCAAAAATACACAGAGATAAAACATGAAAAAGACAAGCTACAAGAAGAAAGTGCTAAACAGATTTCCGAGGCCCTTGCTGTGCAAACTCGCATGCAGGGTCACTATGTTCCAGTGGAACAGTTTGAAGCCTTGAAGAGAACGCTTGGCCACACGATAGAGGACCTAAAAGAAGACCTCAATAGTAAGAAGGCATGTTATGACCGAGAACTAGAAAAAGTAAGAGAACTGCAGCAGGAATTGGCTGATCTACATAACTTCTCAATATCTTTGGCTGAACACACACAGATGAAAGAAGAATTTGAAAAAGAAATTGTAGCAGTCAAAACTAGCTTGAAAAAGGAGGTGGAAGAAAACCAAGCAAAAAGTAAGGAAATCTCTAAACTCCAGTCTGAGATTCAAAGTACTAAACAAGCTTTAACTGAACTGGAGAGCAAAGAAGTAGTTGATATGTCGGAGTATAAATCCATGAAAAGTGCCTTAGAGACCCAGGTTGCTAGCATATCTGGAAACTTGGCCAGCTTGAATAGAAAATATGAGGAAATGTGTGAAGAGGCTTTGCAAGCCAAAAAAGAAGAGCTTTCTGCAAAAGATGAAAAAGAATTGTTGCAGTCAAGAAGCTTCAGCATTGAACAAGAAATTAAGGACCAGAAAGAGAGATGTGATAAATCTTTGACAACAATTACTGACTTGCAAAAAAGAATACAGGAATCTGCAAAGCAAGTGGAAGCAAAAGATAACAAGGTAGGCGGAAAGTGTCAAATATCTAACAGTATTAACTGCCTCTATTTAGATCCAAAGGGCCAAATTTTCAAATGTAGTTACTTAAACAGACTCTCACTTACATGCCTAGATGTAGGCATCTGAATTTGGGCCAAATTCGCAAAGCTGAGGACCTATGTGAAATGCTATCTAATTCCCCAAAAACTTTGCCCTTTTTTGTAAATAAAGTGTGGCGATTCATAACACAGAACTATTCAAATTTCTGTTTTACTAGGATTTTCAGGTTTTAAATGCATCTTATTCAAATTCAAAATATTCATACTACATCCACTAGCAGACTTTTTTCAGACTTTTTTTTTTTTTTTTAAATAATAATACTCGGCTTCCTTTGTGTGTTGCCTTGTCATTTTGACACTGCTACTTGCCAGTTTAACACCAAATGATATTGGGAAGTCAATGTAAGAAAGAAGATTTAAAGCATCATGAATATGTGATGAGAAAGACTTGCAATTTTCTTAATGCTATTTATTAAAGATTCCAAATTGTGCCTGCACCATTTTTAATGAAGGTATTTTAGTTTTAAAACAGGAAGCATTATTGTTATACTAGGATTAAAGAGCACAGCATTATAACTTATCCTACAGTATGTTTCAGAATTAATGTTATATGCCCTTTATACCATTCAAAGAACTAGGTTTTCACATCTAGTAGTAGTGGCTAATACTGTAGTTAAATGTGTACTGTGTGCACTCTTCCTCTGAAGAATTGGATACCTTTACGGCCGAATTTCCTAAGGGTAGTCTCACTACTGGGCATTCATTGCACCTGCAAAAAAAAGATAAGGCTGATGCCCTGCTTTGAAATCTGGGCCTTATCTTCAGTGTGCGAATTAGCTAAGTGGCTGGTTGACCTATGGGCCATGTCTTACAGAGTTCTGAATCCTAAGAAGCCAAGAGCAAAATAACTGTATCTGATATTTTCAAAGCATCTCTCTTTTTCTCTTACAAACTTTTCTAGTAAACCTAGATTGATGGGCTACATTGAGAAGTCAATATTAGGATCCCCTCATACACTTGTTAACCTTTAGTTGACCTTGCAAACTAATATTCTCTATTAACATGTTCAGAAAATGAAACATTATAATCTTTGTATTTCTCTTGAAGATAACAGAGCTGCTTAATGATGTAGAACGACTAAAGCAGGCTCTTAATGGCCTGTCTCAGCTTACATACACCTGTGGGGTTCCCTCAAAGAGACAGAACCAACAAGTTGAAATGCTCCAGCACCAGGTGAAAACCCTGCAGCAGCAGCTGGCTGTAAGTACTTTGCTCCAGAGCTCAGTCATAAGGTGTGTTACTATTTTTGTCAGAAGTTGTGGAATAAGCTTCAATATATGTGGTTTACGAGCAGGGAAATGCAATGGGCAGGAAGCTAGGATCATCTGAGGAAAAGAATGGCATTGTTTAATGTGATTTGGAAAAAGGAGTAAACAGTGAGGTGGCAAAATTTGCAGATGATACAAAACTACTCAAGATAGTCAAGTCCCAGGCAGACTGCGAAGAGCTACAAAAGGATCTCTCAAAACGGGGTGACTGGGTAACAAAATGGCAGATGAAATTCAATGTTGATAAATGCAAAGTAATGTACATTGGAAAACATAATCCCAACTATGCATAGAAAATGCTGGGGTCTAAATTAGCTGTTACCACTCAAGAAAGAGATCTTGGAGTCATTGTGGATAGTTCTGAAAACATCCACTCAATGTGCAGCTGCAGTCAAAAAAGAACAATGTTGGGAATCATTAAGAAAGGGATAGATAATAAAGACAGAAAATATCATATTGCCTCTATGTAAATCCATGTGGTCACCCCATCTCAAAAAAGATATATTGGAATTGGAAAAGATTCCGAAAAGGGCAACAAAAATAAGAGGTATGGAACGGCTGCTATGTGAGGAGAGATTAATAAGACTGGGACTTTTCAGCTTGGAAAGAAGACAACTAAGGGGGGATACGATAGAGGTCTATAAAATTATGACTGGTGTGGAGAAAGTAAATAAGGAAGTGTTGTTTACTCCTTCTCATAACACACAAACTAGGGGTCACCAAATTAAAATAATAGTCAGCAGGTTTAAAACAGAAGGAAGTATTTTTTCACACAACGCACAGTCATGCCAAAGGATCTTGTGGAGGCCAAGACTATAACAGGGTTCAAAAAAGAACTAGATAAATTCATGGAGGATAGGTCCATCAATGGCTATTAGCCAGGATGGGCAGGGATGGTGTCCCTAGCCTCTGTTTGCCGGAAGCTGGGAATGGGCGACAGGGGATGGATCACTTGATGATTACCTGTTCTGTTCATTCCCTCTGGGGCACCTGGCATTGGCCCCTGTCGGAAGACAGGATACTGGGCTAGATGGACCTTTGGTCTGACCCAGTACAGCCTTTCTTATGTGCTTTCTTTATGATAGAATATTTTGGAGGTTTCCACTTGCCCCAGTTTACTTGTGTCCATGAGGAGGTAGCAGTGTCTTTTGGAAAAGCCTGTCCAAATGAAGTGTTCTCTTACTGCAGCATTAATCCAAAATCATTGACTAAGTCCTGTGTGCAGGTGCTGCAGTAATATTGCCTACTACACATGCCAACAGTGTATCCTATGCAGTATAACACAAAGGAAGGTAGTCTCTGTCCCAAGGGATTAACAATCTCAGGGTTGTGAGAAGCTAGGAGGTTTGAGCTAACCTGCTAGAAACAGCAGTGGGGCCACAATGGCAAAGGTGGTGGGTTGGGCTAGTGGCCTGAGTATGCAAGCGGGAGGGTTGGGCTGGATTGTACTCAAGTGGTTAGCACAAGCCTCTGTCTGTGCTGGTATTTTTAGCACACTAATTCTGGTGGAGTTACTGCATGTCTACCTGTGCTGGGAGGTGTCCTCCCAGCTGCCGTGTCCAAGTCTGCAAACACTTATTCCAATGTGCTACTTACTGTTGTGAGTAGTCCTGTAAATAGCCTCATTGGAGTTCATGGTAATAAGTGCTAGGGCTTTACTATAAATATACATAAATGTATCTTTGTTCATGTGTGTAGTAGCACTGTTGACTTCAGTGGAACTACTCCTGAGAGCAAAGTTACACATATGTGTAAATCTACAGAGAATTGGGTCACATTCCTGGTAGTGTGTGTAGCATTGCCACTTAGTGTGATAAAGTGAGTTTAAATTGGGACTTGGGTTAGGGGCTTCTGAACAGAAGTCAAATTCTATTCTTGTCCAAGTCGATTGGGAGTGGTAATACCTGGGCTGACGTGGAGAATGAGAGTAGCTTGTAGATAGCCCTATTTGCAGGCAAAACACTTCAAGCTGATGCTAAAGCTGAAAGGCTCTATTTTTCGGTTAGGATTTTGTAAACACTAACCTTGAAATTCTAAGCTCATGTGACACTTAAACAAGCAAAGTCAAACAAACAAAACGGTAATTATACGAAGAATTGATGTTGAAAATATTGACATTCTTCTCTCCTCCTTCCCCTGCCCTTCTACATACAGGATGCTGATAGACAGCACCAAGAAGTCATTTCAATTTATCGGACGCATCTTCTTAGTGCTGTGCAGGTATGTTAGCTGGTCTATGAAAATGAAGTTACTCTTTTTAGAAAATTCTCTTTCAAAGTAAATGTGTGTGAATGAGTAATATCTGCCAGTGCTTCCTCTATGCACATTAAAATATTTTAAAATGCTTTTTGCGGTGCCTGGTGTTTCTCCAGAAGGAAACTGAGACGCAAAAGAGCACCACAGCATGTTAAATTTAGTGTTTGCCTTCATCTGCTTGTCATTTTTTTATGGACATCTAGACAACATACAGTGGTGACCCACTTTAAGGGGGATAATACAGTGCTGTCAATACATGTCCCTATCCCAAATAGTGCAGTGGAGGAGTTGCATGAGTGTTGGGAACTTTCAACTCTCCTGTTCCTTTTGAATAGGGAATATGAATTTATGCAAAGACCAGTAAAATTTCCCTGTAATTACTGGCTGCAGCAAGGTACGATAACATGGTTCAGCTAGCTGAGTACGGCAGAGAGGGGCAGGAAGCTGCAAGGCAGTCTAGAAGATATGAACAGCAACATCTCTAAATCAAAACAGTGATTTCAAATAGGAAATTTGCCACTGTGCTGCAAAGCTGGAAATTAACTCTGCTTACACAAAGTCATTAATAAGGTTAATTAAATTCAGTTTTACCAATGAGATGGTGATTGACCATGCATTCATTTTGGGAGGGTATTTGTTTTAATTTTAGTCATGAATAATGCAGTCTGGTTTTTTAAAAATCCTGTTTTTTTCCCCCACTTCCAGGGCCACATGGATGAAGATGTTCAAGCTGCCTTACTCCAGATCATTCGAATGAGACAGGGGCTTGTTTGTTAATATGCTTAATGCTGGTTCTATAGCATGGCTGCTGCATCCCATAGGAGTGCTGTGATTACAGTTGTATTAACCTTCATGACCTTTATCTCATTATGGCGTGGTAACTGTAAAAAGAATGCACTCCCCTTCCCCCCCCTCCCCCCAAATAATTATTCCAAGTATGAAAAACATTAGGAGGCTGAAGTCATTTACCCCTTGTAAAATAGAACAATAGGACAACTCCTTTAGATCATATTAGACATTTCAAATATGTGGATTATAAATTGTGTAGAATTTATTTTACAATTGGTGTACAAGCTGGCAGTCAAAATGATGACATAGTAGTTACATTCTTTTAATGTCGGATTGACCATTTTAGAACAAATAAATAAACCCATATCCAACACCTCCAAATTGATCCTATTGTTAATTCCCAAAGGGTGAATGACAGTGAGCTTAAACTAAAGTGACTGTAGCTGAAATACTGTAACGGTTGGATTTTTTTCTTTTAATGGTTAAAAAGTGTGCTTTTTGTGATCATATTAAGTTGATCAGCAGATTGACAGTAGATCAACTACAGAACAAGATGGATAGTGTCAAGGTATACGTTGTAGCTTGGCTGGCCAGGTTACATTCTTTTATTTAAGTAATTTAAGATTTAGTGCCTTAGCATTTTACTAGAGGTACAAATCAGTTTTTTCCATCAGACACTAACTTTTATGCTTTTTTACAAGATATATTTTTTCATTAATGCTTTGTAACACTGATTTCAATAGGCCGAGAAACAGCAGGACTGGAGTAGATCGTGAATGTAGAACAGCATTTGAGTCTCAAATGCAACAGTCCAATTTTTATTCTTATGTACTTTTACAAACTTCATTATGCATAAAATGGACCTGGATTGTTTGAGTAACACACTTCATAAAGTTGTACATTATCTAGTTTAAGTGTCAGATGGTCAACCGTTTTCCAGCAAAAGCTTAAGAGGTTTTTCTGGTTTTTTAACACTGTAAATTATGTACTATAATCAATTTTTGATTATTTATGGGGAAAGATGCAAATAGTAAGATTCATAGAAAGCAAAATCTAATTTGAAATTCACATGTTAAACAAAACAGAGCTTCATATTTTTTTTAAGTGGAAGTGCAATAATGCCAAAGAATGAAATATCTACAGTTTTATGGAAGGAAATACAAAAATTGGGAATATTTCAAGGAAAATGGCAGTGAAACAAGAGTCTAACCACAAAGTTACTGTTTTTTTAGTGTCTCAGAATAAACAGAGTAGCGTCTGACCCTGTGAATGCTACTTATGGGGTATAATGCTCCTTGCTGCCAGGAGCAGTCCCACTAGCTCTGTACTACGCTCGGTACCAAGCATTACACCTGTCAGTCAGCATTTGCCCATAATTAGCAAATAAGAGGCTGTCATCCTGGCACTGATTCAGGGCAAGACCGAACAGAACAGAATTCAGCCTCTCTATTCCTGTGAATAGACTTCCAGGGTTGTACAGTAAATGCGGTAAGTGCTTGCTCTAACTACAGTTATGTTAACTGGGTTTAAAATACAAACCCCCAAACTGTACCTGGCAGCCTTTAAGCTTCCTGTTTTCCAACAGAGTTTAGTCTCTCTGCCCTTGAGTGTGGGCCTCCTGCTGCATCACTGAAATGGCAGTCCCCAAACAGAAAAGAGGATGTTGACGCAGGCACTTCTAAAACAAACTGTTGTGAAAATGCATGTTTAATATATTTAGCTGTAGTGTGACAACTGATCACTCTTGTTTTCCTTCAGTTTCCTAGAGGAGTCCCATGAGATGTGTGAGTTCACCAAGTATACTTTCGTTTTTAGAAATTCTTTTCTAATCACATTACTTGAAGCTCTGGTTGGAGAGAAATTTGATTGTTTTGATATACTAATACTGGCCTATTTTAGTATTGTATTTTTTCCATACTGGGGGAAGTTTTATGTATTTTTTTTCTCTCGTATTACATATCAATAAAGTGTTTTATCTTACTGTAACAGTCCATTGGTAAATGGTAAAGCAGTATAATACCTTGTGGCTTATTGGCAAAATAGTCTATGGGAAAGAGAATATTAGTCTTCATTTTGACTAGAAAAGATTGTGTATGTGTGTGTATTGCCAAGGCACATACTGGGATTACCAACTTTTCCACCTCCAAAACTGAGCGGTTCAGTTTGTCTGCAGTCAATCCTGGACTACTGATGCTACAGCCAACAAAAGTGTCAGCTGTGAGATTGCTGCCTCGCTTCTTGTGGGAAACTGAACAGCCTTCACATGTTCACTTCTGAGCGCTGCCAAAATGGCTGGATTGGAGCTGGTTACCTGGAGGTGTAATAATATCTAGCCCCAAATATTAGCTTCATATTAGTTTCCATAATTGGTTCAGGCCAAATCCATGAAGGAAACGAGTACAGGAGGGAGTGCAGAAAGTTCTTCGGGAGAAGTGCAAAGTGAGTCTTGTGACTAAATGCAATAAATGATCGTTTTCTCTTAGAACTTTGGAGATTTTACAAAAGTGACTCAGAACAGGGAGTATAAGCAAGTATTGTGAAAATATTTCTTCAATTCTTCTTCTAATACATCTCCAACCCGAACCCAAACATTTGAGTCTTTCCTAAAGAGAGACTGCCAGTTGGGTCAAAAAATGTTGTGGTTTTATGTGGCTAAGCAGCCTCCAAGCAGCAGGTGTTATATCTGTTAACCTTACTATGAGTATCGGCTAAGCTACAACACTTGCTACTCAGACCTGATTTGGAAGCTGTTTTCACTGATTTACCAGTCATCGGCTTTATGCATTCTCTGATGGATTTTTTAAATCATTTAATCTCTGACCGTGCTACCTACTTCACATTGCAGCCAGTTATTTGAAAGCTTTTGAATGGCGATAGATGTTTCCAGTGGGAGTCTTTTACTTGTCTGTCTTTTTAAATAAGATAACATTATTTAAACACTAGCTTGAAAATCTCCTCTCAAGATTAAGATGACATTGAAAGATATTAATTCTCTCACACCCTTCAAACTTACAATGCAGTGGAAACTTGGAAATGCTGCCCGTGTATACTCTAATATCAGTAATATGGAAGAATAAAAATCAAGAGTACCATGTAATCCTGAAATTGTATGGAGATCGACAAGCAGCAATTTGTTCAGCAAAGTAGAAGACAGAAATGTTCAATGAACTTTCAGACATAATAGTTGGAGCTGTAGAATTTTTGCAATATCTGATGTTTCTACCGCATGTACAAGCCTGCTACTTATATTTGTGAAGTGGAACCGTCATTTGTGATTAATCCTATTAATATCAATGAGTATGGGACTGCTCACTTTATATTAGTGACCAGTTTTCAAGATAGACTTAATTGCTATTGTAATTGGTTCTACTGATGGAGTAACAAGGAAACACATGTATGGACACTACTGTGGAATGTTGCATGGTTTGACAGCTGCAGCAGCTGTCGAGGTTGAAGTGAAAGGAGTCTGGAAAAAGGCATACATAGAATCATATAACTGGAAGGGACCTCGAGAGGTCATCTAGTCCAGTCCCCTGCACTCATGGCAGGACTAAGTATTATCTAGACAATCCCTGACAGGTGTTTGTCCAACCTGCTCTTAAAAATCCCCAGTGATGGATTTTTGCCTCCCTAGGCAATTTAATCACCCTGACAGTTAGGAAGTTTTTCTTGATGTCCAACCATAACCTCCCTTGCTGCAATTTGAGCCCATTGCTTCTTGTCCTATCCTCAGAGGTTAAGGAGAACAATTTTTCTCCCTCCTCCTTGTAACAACTTTGTATGTACTTGAAAACTGTTATCATGTCCTCTCTGTCTTCTCTTCTCCAGACTAAACAAACCCAAATTTGTTCAATCTTCCCTCATAGGTCATGTTTTCTAGACCTTTAATCATTTTTGTTGCTCTTCTCTGGACTTTCTCCCATTTTGTCCACATCTTTCCTATGAACATGTGAATAGAAAAACTTGGATACAGTCAGCTTTAGAAGATGTATTGTGACAGGTTGAGAGGAAATTGTAGCTACTGTTCCCTGCCATGTGACAGGAATATCTAACCCCTACCATATGACTGGGGCTAGGAAATAAAAATCTGCATTTTTTTAGTACTGTCACATCTTTATTAGTGATAAACATTGATTATGAGTGAGTTGGCGCCCTCTGAAACAAGTAAACAACTCAACAAGTTCGGATGCTTATCTGAACCTTTTGAGTCTGCACAATTGGGTTTGGAATATCACAACAGAATTCTTGCTGGACTTCTGGTACTCTCCAATGCTTGTTGGACCACAAATACTATAAGAATAGCTTTCTCTAAATATTTTGGTAGTGGGTTTTCTGGTCCGAGAAAGAGGCATTGTCAGAGCACGGGATCTAGGAAATCTGGAATTCTGGTTTCAGCTGCAATAGTGTATCAGAGTGTTCTGTCGTTCCAGAGGGCAAGCTCTTCCACTTCCATCCTAAATAAATTTATTCTCCCTTTAACCTGCATATCTGATCTCCCTAGACTGCAGCATCTTGGTCGAGATATATCGCGTCCACTGCTTTCCCCATATCCACAGACCCAGTTATCTCATCGTAGAAGGCAATCAGGTTGATCAGGCATGACTTGCCCTTGGTGAATCTCTGTTGACTGTTCCTGATCACCTTCCTCTTCCAAGTGCTTCAGAATGGTTTCCTTGAGGACCTGGTCCATGATTTTTCCAGGGACGGAGGTGAGGCTGACTGGTCTGTAGTTCCCCAGATTCTCCTTCTTCCATTTTTTAAAGATGGACACTATATTTGCCTTTTTCCAATCATCCGGGACTTCCCCCAATTGCCATGAGTTTTCAAAGATAATGGCCAATGGCTCTGCCATCACATCCGCCAACTCCCTCATCACCCTCGGATGTGTTAGATTGACTTGTGCATGTCCAGCTCTTCTAAATAGTCCTTAACCTGTTCTTTCACCACTGAGGGCTGCTCACCTCCTCCCTGTACTGTGCTACCCAGTGCAGCAGTCTGGGAGCTGACCTTGTCTGTGAAGACCGAGGCAAAAAAAGCATTGAGTACTTCAGCTTTTTCCACATCATCTGTCACTAGGTTGCCTCCTCCATTCAGTAAGGGTCCCACACTTTACCTGATGATCTTGTTGCTAACATACCTGTAGAAACCCAGAGGAGTGAGGGATGCGTCATAGGGGTGCTATGCATTGTGATCTGTTCCATGAACTAGTGAAAGCAAGACCACTAAGTAATGCAGCTTATAATTGATTGTTGGCACAATGTTGTTATCCATACTGGCTCTCTTGTTTTTAAGTGGGTAGGCAAAAGGTTTTTTTGGGATAGCTGGTTTGGGAATATCTCTGAATTCAGAAAAACTTAGAGGTTATTGCTTTCTGAATAATTTAATGCTTGTATTGCTCTGCCAACTCAGAAAATTAACTTTTAATAGAAAAAAAAGTAGAATATAATTTAGTCACAGCTATTAGATCTGATGGGTTTTACATTAAGTGTAAAAGATGCGGAGCATTTAAGGACCATTACACCGCAGGGCTTTTTTATTATGGGAATCCTAGGCCTCCAAGCCAGCACTCTGCTGTGAAGAGTATTTATTTTTAGGTTTATGGAGGACATTCATGACGGGAAAGGCACACATTTTAAAAGAAAATAGGGCATGAAAATGTAATTCTCTCCCCCCCCCCACACACACACATTATAAAGAGCGAGTTTTATTTCACAATAACTGGTTTTACACCTCATTAAGTAGCGTTTTTTCTTAAATGCTTGTAAAGGACAATGGAGACCATTTTAAAAACTGTTACCTGCACAAAAAGGAGCTAAGGCGCATTATAATGCAATGGGGATGTTTCACTGCAGGGAAGCATCTTTTAAAACTAGCTCCCAGTGCATGGAGGGTCGAACATGATGGGAGGGAAGAAAACTCTTTTTAGGTGTAAGGAAGTTCCCACTTAGGGCCTGATCCTGCAATACAGTCACTGAGCATGGGCCTGAGATTGGAGATAAGGATACTGCACTGCATCATCTCGAACAGGATCACAAACTATATTCTGAGCATATATTAAGTTGAGCCTGCAATGACCTGTTCCTGAGACCGTGGGTGAGGTAATATCTCTTATTGCCTTGAATTCTCTTGGTGAAGTGGCCTGACCTCTTCCATCATAGGACTTCACCTTACAATTTGTGTAAACTACTTGTGCTAAACAATCTGTTCCACCTTGTATTTAGCTCTGACCCTCTCAGTTCCTTTCCCAGACCTGAAGAAAAGCTCGGTGTGTAGCTCGAAAGCTTCTCTCACCAACAGAAGTTGGTCCAATAAAAGATATCACCTGACCCACCTTGGTTCTGTAATATCCTGAGACGACCACAGCTACAACAACACTGCAAACAACTGCTTGTAGTAGTCAGACTTGGGCAAAGAAGCCTCTTGGTTGTCAGGCAGCTGTTAGTGACCTTATGCCTAATACTTGACAGCAAGAAACCAAGGAAGTCATGCAGTGGAAGCAGTAAAAAGGACCATTTCTGGCTGAATGTATGGCCAGTGGAGGGATCTGCAGGTTGGACTATGAAACCAATGGAATCTGCAGAAAATACCCAGATGTGGGGACAGCTGTGATGGAAGCAAGGGAAGGTGAGAAAGGAAAATACCTCAAATCTCTCTCGCCAATGGGGAAGAGGAGCAGAAAGAAGCAGAGAAATGTGCTAGGTTTGGGAGAACTGGAGTAAAAGCTCCCCATGAGCGTGAGAGTGGTAGGAGCAGCAGGAATAGAGCGAAAATAGCAAAAGTGTCTTCCTATGGTTGCATAGAGGCTCAGGGAATTGTAAGAAATAGACCACTTCAAACCTGTTCGAATTCTAAAGAAAACATGGGGTGGCTGGTATCTTATGCGTTAAATAGCATGGGAACGACTCAACATTACCAGGTTGAAAGCTGTACCTTGTCTGTGAGGTAAGGCACTGGAAATGACCAGCTGGGTTGTGAAGCCTGATATCAAAGCTTCCAATGGATGTCTTGAGTCCCGAAGAGAACATTATTCTCTAGACTTGAAGACTGTGCAGTGAGACTAGTGCTGCTTGGGAGCAGGCCGCTGTGAATTATATCGGCTCTTAGCACAAGGACAAGTTGACAGTGGCTTGAAACAGGGATTGTTTTCCCCCCCCACAGTTTACCCACAAACTCATGTAATGAGCATGAGCGTGCATGGACAACACGGCATATTCTCAGCTAGCGTGTAATAGTGTAACACTATTGAAGTCAATGGAGTTATACTGATTTTCAGCAGTAGAGAATCTGGTCAACTGAGTTAATAATTTTATAAATGTGCTGCTGGATGATAGCTTGTCTTATGGGGAAATGGAAAAGCTGCTGCAGATTTGGTAAAGCCATGAAATCTTCCCAACCACAAATATTGTGGGAAAAATAAAAAGTCTGGATATCTGAAAGAATAGTCCGTTTTTCAACCAATCAAAAATGGATTTCTTGTCCATCGTTCTAATGCTCTCAATTTTTCATACATGAAATTGCCTCCAGAATATTGCACTTCCTGTTGACAACCAGTGGATGCTGAGATAATGCAGAGATTTTAAGACCGCTCTCTTATTGGTAGTTAATAGTATGTAATACACACCGCCGAAACACGCCATTGCAAATCAGATCCACCTGCACTGTGCAATGCACTGCGCTGATGCAAGTTGTAACATTCTGGTGACCAGGAGGCTTCAGAAATGTTTCCTGATCTGTGGCGTTTTAGTTGACAGTGCCCAGAACTCTCCCCTCCCTGACGGAGATGGGAATTCTGCCCTGCGTCGTCCTGATGAACTGAGTAACCACACACCAGATGGGCTGGTCTGCGGCGACCCATGCCAACTGCCTGTTCCCGAAGAACATGGAGAAGAATGTGAGGAAGAGGAGGCAGGGCTATAATCCCCAGAGAGATGAGGAGGGGGCTTCTTCTCTTCCCCAGTGCACTCCTCCTGCACTAGTCGTTCAAGTGGTTGTCTCTCTCTGTTCTTTTTATTTGATCAACTTCTGAGATATTTTGGATACAGTACTAGGAACTTGGCTGTGGATCCAGATTCATACTACACGTAGCTTTCTCATTCACTAAACACACAACCAGGGTGGATTTGTAACCAGCCCCATTTTAGCATTTGTGTGTTTTCCCCTGAATTGTGGAATGGGTTGACTCTAGTGGACTGGGGTGTTAAGGGAGTTGATAATGAGAATTTGGGGGTCTCATGTCACCATTTCAAATCCAGACCTGCAGAGCTGTGAGGTACAGTAGTTACTATCTGGTCTGTTGTTTGTATTCCAGTAGCACCTATAGCCCTGGGCTCCTGACAGGGAATGGACCACTCAATAAATTGCCCAGTTCTGTTCATTCCCTCTGAAGCACCTGGCATTGGCCACTGTCAGAAGACAGAGTACTGGGCTAGTGGATCATTGGTCTGACCCAGTATGGCTGTTCTTACGTTCTTTCTTTATCTTATCTACTGAGCCAGGAATACAGTCACTAGCCAGCCTATAAGATACACACGACATTTATAAACACAGTAGTCTTTGCATATTCCATGGGGCTGCATCATGTCCCTTCTCAATAGAATGATGTTGGAATATTTCATGTTTCTAACGCTTCACAGCTGTTACCTTGTGCATTGCTCCTTACATCTGTTGTACCTGTGCTGGGTCAATAGAGGACATTAGTCTCTAGGACTTGCAAGACAGCACCTTACCTTAGTGTTAATTTCACTTAAAACATTTTAAAATGAGAAATCTGTTTGTTCCCTCGAGCTGCTCTGCCGCTCCCAGTCCTGCTGGGCAGAGGAAAGGATGATGTGATAACCTAAAATGACCATTCTGTTAACAGATCAATGAGCTCCAGAGCTACATCCTCTCCTTGTGGCCATGCTCAGAGGATTCTGAATGGAAGCCGTCTATAAATCAGACCGCCACAGAGTATTTTAATACCACGAGAAACTGCCCCCCGCTGCTTGTGATTAACCCTGCCATGCGCAGATCCTAAGCCCTGCTAGAGAAGGGCTCATGTCTGGAATGCTGTCTCGGGGAAAACACAAGCAAGGGCTAGCTAAGGACTCGCTCTTTTCCCCCACAAGCTTCTCCTGCTCCAATAGGGCTGGTTCCTGAGTGTTCTGCCTCTGAGCCCACAAGGGCAAACACCAAGATCACCTGCTTAACGGGCGTCCTTGGATTGGGGTCACCGTGCTCTGTACCCTGCGGGACTGAGCCCATGGGGAGAGTCCAGGAAAGCCAAGACTTTGTTCACTGACTTGGGGTTCGTAGCCCACTGTCTCTTGGCGGTGCGCGTCCATGCACGCTCTGTCTTAAATACAAACGATCTAAGACACACACAGACAAATTCCTGGCAGCAGGTTCCTTGCTGGGAGTGGGACCCCTGACCCTACTTTAACCTCTCTACCGTGACACCACATAACTCTCCGGCCGGCTGTGTTCTCCACGTGGTGACGGGTAGAATTGCTAGCTCTTTAGGGCAGGGCCTGGCTTCCTTATGTGTTTGTCAGCACCCAGTGCATCGCGGGTGCAGCCTGAAACTAACCCTAACCGACACTCTCTGGTTTGCCCCGTTTGCAGTGTTCGTATAATTATTAATCATGGAATTAATCAAAGGATCCCTCCCCAGCGACGAGTGTTCCAGCCTCAGAGAGAACATTCTGTCCACATAGCTTCATCCCTGTCCTTTGCGGCATTTCATTTCCCTGGGAAGAATGGCCGAAGTCTTGCTCCATCATAGAAAATGAAAGTACGGGACTTTGCTTCCATGGAGCGAAGGGTTTATCAATATGATGGATACGTGCGACGTGGGAGCCAAGACGGAAGCTCTGCTGACTGTAATGCAGCTTTGTCAGGCCCATTAGTCAGTGGCAGAGTCAGGATTTATTTGATGATATTTTATTTTGCTCCGAGCCTGTGCTCCATGAGGGCGGCTTTGCTTAGGTGCTTCCCTCCATGGGCAGCACTATGTCCAGCCTATGGGCGAGAAGAGAGGTTCTCTTCTACCTGAGACTTGTTGGCACATGTTCTAGCTCCTGCCAGGAAATTCCCGCCAGCCCCTGAACGCCCGCAGGCACAGGTGCGATAGCTCAGGGGTTTGAGCATTGGCCTGCTAAACCCAGGGTTGTGAGTTCAATCCTTGAGGGGGCCATTTAGGGATCTGAGGCAAAAATCTGTCTGGGGATTGGTTCTGCTTTGAGCAGGGGGTTGGACTAGATGACCTCCTGAGGTCCCTTCCAACCCTGATATTCTATGAGTAGCACAGGCCGGGGAGAACTGCCTACTAGTGAATGAATGAAGAGCCAGTATCCCCCTCCACTTGCCAGGCTATGGAAGCACATGCTGGAAGCGGCCTGGCTGAGTGGGTCTTGTCTGACATCCCCCTTCCAAGCAGAGATGCCAGGAGCCTCTGATTGGGCCCTGCTTTTGTACAGCAATCGCGTTGAAAGGCTTTGGGAGATTGGTCCTTGCTGGGATGCAGAATAGGGGAGCTGGCCTGAGCCAGCAGGACTTGCCATGGAGCTCACCACCTGGCTACAATACCAGTGAAAATACGTTTGGGAGGAAGGGAGCAAGGGAAGGGAGCTGCACAGAGGATGGGAACATATAAAAATGGGCCGGGACTGCTAAGGCCCATGGAGCACCTGGTGCGGTGTGCTATGAAATCCTTGCTAGACTGGACGTTCTGCACCTGCCTAGTTTAGTGGCATGTTCCCAATTGGTCTCCACACCTGTGCAGAGGAATTAACGTGTCTAGAACTGCACAGCATTCTGTCCCGATCCTCTGGACCCTGCACCCGTATAGCTATGGCTGCAGGATCGTGACTTACCCATGCTCCAACGTACCAGTTTCCTGTTCAAACTGTCGTGTTTCTATGTCCTGTGCTGCTGTCGTACCCTGCCACTGAGCCCACAATCGCAAGAGGTACTAAAAAACTATCAGGCCATCAAAGGAAACTTGAAAGCACAGGTAGCAGCGCCTAGGTATTAATTATAGGGTGCCCCGAGAAGTTCAAAACTGCGGAGGCTTGGTGCGCACTCAATGTCTTGCTTTAAACGCTTTGGGAATTAGCATGACAATTTGCAGGGCTGTAAGCATCTCTTACTGGTACTATCACACGAACAGCAAGATGGAAGGTGAACTGAATATTCAGACTGACGTTCACAAGGAATGACTCGGAGGTGAATGTTAGTAAGAGCATGTGATTCTGCAGGAAGAGCATGTCAGCTGGGCTGTGCATTTACTACAGCTGGTCAAAATCCAGCCCGTGGCCTGGGGGGTATTTCCCCCCCCCCAAAATTTTCTATTTTTTTTTTTTTTTAATTCAATGTTGCCACTGGAAAAGATGCGGGGCAGGGAGGGAAAGAGGCGAGAATGGGGGGGGAAAATTGTGTGTGTGTGTGTCTTTGTCAAAAAATTCCACAAAAAAGTTCAGTGGGGGTGGCACCAATACCAGTATCGCCAGTATTTTGTTTTTTAAAAACCATATAAATAAATATTTGACTGTGTTGGTTTAAGCACTTTTCAGCCTCAAGAGCAGGCCCCCTTCTGCTGCTACTTGCACAGACTTTACAGAACCAGAGGCACTCAGATCTAGCTGAGCACTTGAGACACATGCGACTACCTAGTGTGCTTAAAATTCAGCATGTGCTGAAGTGCTCTGCTGAATCAGGGCCTAAATTAGCAAGAGTCAGATCGTAGTAGCAGTGCTGTAAAAAACCTGGCGTGCCAGTCATCTTTTCTATCTGGTTTTATTCAGGTTCTTAATTATTGTTAATTGGCCTTTTGTTGTTCCATTGATAGTGTTTGGGACTCATATGGGCTGATTAGGGTGACCAGATGTCCCAATTTTATAGGGCCAGTCCTGATATTTGGGGCGTTGTCTAATATAGATGCCTATTACCCCCCACTCCCCGTCCCGATTTTTCACACTTGCTGTTTGGTCACCTGATCCAGTTAAGCCAAGTGAGGTTAAGGGACTTCTCAAGTCAGTAAGCGTTACAGATCAGACCTGTAGTGTATCAAACATATTAAGGTTCGGATCCTGCAATTAACGTGGGTGGACCGCTGTGCCCTCAGAGAGTCAGTGGGTGCACAGTCTGCCTGCATGCTGTCAACTGCAGGCTCTGAGCTTGACGTTATTTGTTATTTTACAATGCATTTGCCAAAGAAAACAGTGTGGTAAGAATGCATTATTGCTCACGTTGAGTGACTATGAAGCAAGACTAGCTTTGGCTGCGTTTCTGTTAACCACATTCGTCCTCTGAGTATGGCAAGATTGGGGATATGCTATTACTCATTGATTACATGTTCTTGCTCAGCCCTCTGTTAAACGCATTGCTTCAGTGTGTGATTGACGTATCTTAATAAGTAATGACATTCAGACTTGGCCACTGTGGCCTAAATGATTTCTATTATGGCCCCCCACTAGATTTTCTCCTCTCCTATTAGAAACTCATTTCTGTGCAAATATCCCTGTTCTTTATATAGACAAATTGCATATTATGGTTTATTTCAAGGAAACGATACATGCACAGTACCCAGTGAGCCAAATTCCTTCCTGTTGTAATGCCACTGAAGTCAGTGGTTGTAGCCACATGCTTTCTTATGGTCTTGGCATAAGTTACGTAATATGTGTAACCATTCGGAGAACTCAGTCGACTGGGGTTAGAGCAAAAGAGCTGAACTGAGTGTCAATGTATACGAGCAGTGAGTTCAGGGAACATTTCTGTCCCTCAGTGAATGCACCTGGAAAAAGGAGAGAAGAACAGGGCTTCCTGGTCTCAGGGCTGAGATGGACTTTCCTAATTAACTAAATTACAAAACCACATTTCTCTAACGGGGATGTGCTGGCAAGAATTAGACATACAAAGTCCACTCCCACAATATCCAGGGAGTTGTGGGCGAGCTGGGCTGGATCCGCAGAAGTTCTGTGAGCGCTGCTGGGGGAACTACCAAAGGGTCAGAGTTCAGGTTCCATTCAAATAAACACGCCAAAATTCAGCGAGGGGCCCGAAGCTTATTTGAACCTCTTGCATGTGCACATTTGGGCTGAATGTCTTCTACAAAGAGGCTTTCTGATGCGTTCCTCGGGGCTCCTTTCTTTCTTGGAGTGGGAAGCTCTTCAGAAAGGCTATTTGCATAAGATGTTCAGAACAAGTTTGAAAAGCCAAGAGGATCAAACCAGTTCTCTGGGGGGCTTGAATCACCATGGAAACAGCAGGCCCAGAGTTAGGGTTGCCAACTTTCTAACCACACAAAACTGAACACCCTAGCCCCGCCCCTTCCACGAGGGAATCTCTACAGAAAGGGTAACGCTCATCTGCACAGGAGACCGCTGCCTTGGAGACTGGCCCCAAGCTGTGGAATGAAACCCCTGGAGAAACAAAGGACCATCACAGACCTTCCCTCCTTCCACTGCAAGTGCCAGGGGCATTTCGTTGACCTGCCGCCTTTAACATAAACACAGAGCAATGTGTGCGTGTGTAGATATTATCCAAAAACTCCAAACCAAAACACACCTTCCGCGGGGGAGAATAGAGAGAACGAGCATGTGACTGGTGTTAATTGTGTTGCTTTGTCCGCAGCTAGAAGGCGCTCAGATGCTGCGGTGATGAGGGTGGTATAAGAACCTCTATAGAATAGAGTCCAATACAGAATTTCATTCCTGATGTGAATATCGCTGTCTGTAACTATTAACTGCAATTAGGCCAAAGGAGAAGTGAGAAGGAGGCAGTTACCTCGCCTCCCCCCCCCCCCCGGCTGCCATTTGTGGGGTTCACTGCACATGTTGGGAACCAGAAATTAAAATGTAAATTATTTGTATGATTTGAAGTTGAGTCTGACAAGCAGCTGCTGGTCTCTGTGCTGTCTGCAGCATTCATCATCTCCGCATCAACCTGTGTCATGGTGTCCAACAAGCCACCAAAAAGACTATTAATCCTGCCTTGCTTTTCCTTGTTCATTCCCCCCCTGTAGTTTGTTACGTTGATCAGTAGCCTGCCACTCCTGCCTGCCTCCAACTGGAAACACAAGACAAGCTCCCTGGCTTCCTCTTGCACTTAACATACTGTACAAATTTGCTCAACTTTGGCATCTTGCCTCAGAGGAATTTTTGTCATTTGAAGGTTTTAAATCCGCTATTTGAGCCACTCACAATTGTAAATAATAGGCTATTAGTTTATAAGCGGCATGCTTGTTGGCATTTCAGAATTCTCCGAGGGATTGCCCTGTCTTTGACACCCTTTAATGCTTATAAAATAGAACATTTAAAAAATGCGCCCCAGGAAAATTCATGTATGGAAAATCAGTGAAATGAATAGACATTTTGGGGCCACATGTTAGTCATTTTCGTGTTATTGCTTTAGCATGTCTTCACTGGAGTAAGTTAATGTTGGAGGCCATTCATGCCAGCTCTACACCTGGTCCAAGCTGGGAAGAAACAGAGCTTGAGCTTTCATCTTCTCCGTCTTCTGTTATGCCTGGAACCAAGGCTTGGCCCCACATCAGACAAAAGGGTGAGCTGAAAACCATCAGTGTAGCTGGTTTTTAGAGGAAGTCGTTAGAGCCTTATCAAGTTTATGTACTGGCAAAAGCAGGAAACCATCTCCTATAATGTGGCAGGCATGGCATGGCTGAGCAGAAGCTGGGCCAAAAACTAAATAATAACATCTCTGGGTTTGTGGTTTACTTGTTCACTCCAGATCAATGGGTAAAAGGTGCATTGAGCCACCTTGTAATTACCAGGCTGATGTGATTAGGCTTTAGTGGGAGATGCAGAAAGCTGAAAAGGGGCCGACATGGAAACACGTTTGAGTTTCCAAGGTGGAGATCTTGCTTTTCTCTCCTCATTAGTGGTTAGCTGCTAATCTTCCAGACGGCCAGCGTTTTGGTGTAGCTTTGAGAGAAACCAAATTACAGCTCAGCCTGGCTAAGAGGGTTTCTTCTATCCAATTTGTCGCTCACTTTCTGGTACTCCTATATAGTGGAAATAATTTCCAATAAAAATGCCAAGCGAGTGCATTTCTATGGGATTTTTGGCTTATTTTAAATTAATTGCAGATTCATTTTGCAGCAAATGTCTGGCATTTATTTTTTATTCATGTTGAGAAAACATTCGGTTTCTGCCAATAACTGGAAGGAAAAAAGTTGCTGCTCCTAAGAATTTCCTAAATGAAGTGGACGTTGGTACATGGCTTAAATTTTTCTGCTCCCTGGCTTCTGGCACGGCTTCAATTAAAATAAACAATATTCAGCTGGAGGTCGTGTTTATGCTCTCTGAGCTATAGGAGAGGGGACCTACTGAATGATGTTACTTCGAGTATCTGGCTGGCCTTTAATGATTGAATAATTAGGCTGGCTTTGCTTGATCAATAAATAGCCGGGAGCAAAGTCTGTTTCGGAGATGCAAACTCTTCTTTCTAGAACAGGACTGGATCAGTCGCTGAGCTCCGGCCATTGTCTTGAGCATGCTAAAGTCCAAACCCATTGGACGACAGGCTCCATGGAGCAGGGTTTTGGTCCTGTTTGTTGATTTTATATTTCCTCCACCTCTTGTAAAGCATCATGCACCTAATGATCATTTAAAACACAGACAAAACGAACAGGCCCTCTGCTGGCCCAGGGTGCACATGAGAGATTATACAAATGAATTCCAAACTCAGCGCCCTGGATTTCCAAATGGCCATAAGACCCTGATCATCGCTGGATGCCTGCAGCTTGTTCCTGGGGGCAGATTTGACTGGTGCTCAGAAAAGCAGAGGCACATGGAATACAGCTATTAGCACAGAATGTGCTAAAAACTGTAAAACCATGTTCATGCTTTACCTTTCTCTCCCCTCCCCCTCCCCATCCTGATAGCGCTGTTGTTGAGCACACACTGGTCTTTGCTGGGTAACACAGAAACCACCAGGCCAGAGGGGCTTGAACTGAAGCCCAGTGAAGTCCCTGGAAACAGTCCCACTGACTTCATTTGGCTTTTGCTCAGCCCCATGGGATTGTGGGTTGGCAAGAAGAGATCTTTTCCCATCTTATCTGAAAATCTTCGTCATGTCTCTGTGCATGGGAAGTGGGCAGGGACCCAGCTATCCAAGTGTCTCACCAGTCTCACAGCACCTGGTTCTCTGGCCTGAACAGGGCCTCTAACTTTTCCATAATTCTGGGGCCACCATTTTCTTCTACTTCCTCATCACCATGCCAGCCCTTGCCCCTCACTAGAGCTTGTCCTATGAAAACTGCAGCAACGTCCTACTCTAACTACAGGGAACCAGCGTATGGCAGCTACCGCAGACTGGTAATGGTTGATAAAAGATGCCTTCAGTAGTGACTGTGGTACGAGTGGAATGGCTGCCTGGCTAGTGAACCAGCTAGTGACAGGGAAAGGGGGGATACCATGCCTGAGTTCTGTCAGTCTTAAAATATCTCTGCCTTTGTGATGAAACCCAGCCGGGGAGGGGCTGGGCGGTGCTATAAACAGAGGAATGTTAGCGCAGAAGGGGCTGCAGGGGGGAACTTTGCAGTTACTCTCCTGGTGGTAGGGAGCGGAGAGACCTGTAGGGCCCATGAAGGTTTTTGCAGGGTGAGGAGAGAGTCCAGGGAAAGGCTGGTGGGAGGTAGCAGCAAGGAGACTAGTGGAGTGACCCTTCACTGCTTGGACTGGAACCTAGTGTAGAGGGTGGGCCTGGGTTCCTTTAACAGCCCCCGAGGAAGGTGGTGTGAAGCTCCTGAGATAAGGACTCTTGAGCGCCCTGAGGAAAGGGCATATGGAGCACTGGGCTGGGGAGAGAGGGAGGCAGACCAGACAGCGGGACCGGATGTTTATTTCTGTTGCCATGGAAGGGAGGGGGCTAACTGTGTCCTGGCTGGAGGGCCAAGTCACGAGATGAAAACGAGACCGCGGCAGGGCCAGAGCAGCTCTTGGCAGGGGGGCTAGCCATGGACACTTGCTATGCCAGGCCCAGCTGCGAGGGGGTGCACTCTTCTACTGCTTAACTGGCCTAGGGTTTGTGTGATGCTCCCGACTCCCTCTTCGAACTGCTGAACCTGGACGCCAGGAAAAGCGGGCAGGTAAAGGAAAGGATGAAAGCTGCATGGTCATACCAGGGGTGTGACAACAATCCCAGGAACACCACTCACATTTTGGAGGCCAGGGCTTTATTGTGCGGGTGCTTTGGGCTGTAGAGTGTCCAAAGGGCCAGCCCTGACATGAGCCAGCCTTGGACCATCAGCTCTTGTCCCTAGCCCCTGCCTGGCAACCACAGCTCTTCATCCCGGATACAGTCCGCACCAGGCAAATCTCCGTGGTCATGGGACCAGAGGGGGCGTGCGCTCTGCTTCGCTGGCGGACGGGCGCAGGGGAAGGGCCCGCCCATTTCAGTGGGCCTGCCCTGCCCTTGATTGTTTATGGACCCTGCCCTCTCGGCTGCCCCTGTTCTCCTCATCTGTGCGATGGTTTGAGAAGGGATCCCATGCTGCAGCTGGGATGGCTGGCCTCACGGATCCTGTGTTTCCCACAGCGCCATGAGCCCCTGGTCTTGTCAGCCTGTGCTTGCGGCTGGTTTGCTTGGTTCTTTGGCTGGATTTAGTGATGTGTCCTTTGCCCTCTGCTGTACGGCCCTGCACAGCTTTGTGATGGGCATCTTCCTATGGGGTAAATAATTCAATCCATGCGCGGGTACAGTCGTCGCTCCCTGCCCAGAAGTGCCCGGCAGTGGGGGAGGGAGGCTAGCAGCTCGTCCTCCTAGAGCGACCATAGACGGCCAATGACGCACGGTTTCTTTAGAGTTTGATGGCCCTTCCCGTCCCAACAACCTCCCTCTACTGCCAAAAACAGTCGAGACACAATGGCAATTTGTTCACTCGCGCTCCTTAGACACAAAAAAGGAAGGAGAATAAAGAGAAGCGAAGCCACACAGACAGGGCACCCAAATTACAGAGTGGCCTCCTTTGCCTTTAATGGGCCAAAGAGAGAGGCCCTGAAGTTGGCAGAAAAGCCCCACTTACTCCTCTGCCCATCCCTATTTATTGCCCTTCTCCATGGCTTTCCTGTGTCCTGGACCCCTCAACAGTTTAAAAGGAAGAAATACCTCCAATCTGTGACTCTCCGGATAGGTTTGCTCCAAATTCTGCTCTCGATTATCAGCCCATTGGGGCAGGATGCATGGGCAGGCAGAATAAAGTACTAGAGCTGAGCACAATTTGAATTTCTGTCCCGTGAGAAATTCTGACATTTCAACGTTTGTTTGTTTTTTAGTCCCGAATTGGAACAAAAAGTTGAAACTTTGAAAACTCCAAGACCCCAGAAATGTTAGAATGTTTCATTTCTGGTTACTGAACTCATCCGAAATCCTTCGTTTAGACTCAGTTCAATACTAAACTGCATTGTCCCATAGTGGTGCATTGCCTCAGGGAAGCTGTAGTTCAAGAGCCTGATGCCCCCACTCTCTCCTATGGGCCAGGAACCCTGACCACACTACATCTCCTAGGATGCACCCAGTCATGCTATGCCCCTGATGCACCACGCAGAGCTTGGTCAGAGGGAAATCCCCAATGCATTATGGGAGATGTAGTCCTCCAGAGAGCTTGGCCAGTACGAGAGAACAGGGGCCCAAAGTACAACTCCCATAAGGCAATGTGCTGAGAGGAAAATGCAGTTTAATATTTTATTGCATTGATTCAAAACTAAGGGTTTTGGACCAGTTCAACACAATGAAATATTCCAATTGATTTTGAAAAAAACCTGATATGAAATAATTTCAAGAGAAAATTGAAAATTTTCAGCAAAATTGAGATTGTTTCCCCCTTGTGGAAAATTCCAATTTTATGGAAACTACCCTTTCAGTTGGAAATCATTACGATGGAAAATTCCCAACCAGCTCTTCCCAGCCTGCTGTGGTCAACTTAGTCTGCTGGTTCAGTGAATGTTCAGGTCAATGCTTATTGCGATTGTCCGGGTGAGCCATCCACAGAATACATGTGCACCGTGTTTCAGTACCTAGCCAGGGTTCTTCTGAGACAGGTGCCTATGAATTACCGCGGTGAATGCACTATACAGCAGTGGTTCTCAAACTAGGGCCGCCGCTTGTTCAGGGAAAGCCCCTGGTGGGCCGGGCCGGTTTGTTTACCTGCTGTGTCCGCAGGTCCGGCCGATCGCGGCTCCCACTGGCCGCGGTTCGCTGCTCCAGGCCAATGGGAGCTGCTGGAAGTGGCATGGGCTGAGGGACATACTGGCCGCCACTTCCAGTAGCCCCCATTGGCCTGGAGCAGCGAACCGTGGCCACTGGGAGCTGCGATCAGCTGGACCTGCGGACGCGTCAGGTAAACAAACCGGCCCGGCCCACCAGGGGCTTTCCCTACACAAGCAGCGGCCCTAGTTTGAGAACCATTGCTATACAGGAGACCTGGTGATGGTCTTTGAGAACTTCCATGAATTGGCAGGTTCCCCTCTACTGGCGTTGCTCATGCCTCATCACTTGGATGGGGATCTTTAAGCCCTGATCTTGCAAGTCTTTACATGTGTGCTTAATTGAAACCACTTGAGCAGTTCCACTGATGTCAAGCAATGAAAGGGAATGATTCTCATGTGGGTAAAGTTAAGCATGTGTGTAAGTTCTTGTAGGATCAGGCCCTTAGGCTGTAACATGTTCACTCTTCGGTGGACCTAATGTTGTTTTTAACTTCATACACCTTGAAGGGTGGAGAGGAAAGCAAGTCCAGTGGTTAGAGTACTAAGGAAACCTAGGTTCAATTCCCAGGTCCACCACGTTCTTTCCTGTATGACCTTGGGCAAGTCATTTAATCTCTCTTCGTGCTTCAGTTCCCTATCTGTATAACGGGGACAGTAGCACTGCTGTGCCTCACAGGGATGTTGGGAGGAGAAAGACATTAAAGTTTATGAGATGCTGAGGTACGAGGGAGATGGGGGTCATAGAAGTACAGTACATAGTTTGCTGCTATCATCAGCTTAATTGGGATGCTGGCTTTAAAATCTGTGCTCAAAATGTTGTTTGTTCTGCCTCACCTGATCGAACAAAACTTAGTGATTTGGGGTTTTGTAGATTTGCCTATCTAATAATGTGTCTATTTGAAATCAGTATGTTGATTTTCTTCCATAGTGATCACGGTTCTACTTGTAATTATTATTATTTATGTTTTATTCGGCCAGGCTTAATGAAAATATTAAAATAACCAACCGTCCCGTCCCCCTGCAACCTCAAACCTTTAATTTTTCCAGTGCAAATACTGTAATGAAAAACAGGGCCACTGAAAGTGGGGGTGAGTACAGCCTGCAGGTGGCACTATGGACACGAGCAAAAGCCACCTCTTACACGGCTGTACAACACTGATCGAATCTAGCTGGTGAATTGGGTGAACAACGTGCTTAGCTAGAAATAAGAAATCATCATCATCATAAAACTAAGAGTAACATCAGGCAGTACTTGGGGGGGAAAAAAGCTGTAATGAAAGAGATTTCAAAGGGAATGATTCCAGAAGACCCCTGCCTGTGTTCAGTGCTTTGCCTGAGAATGTTACAATTTAACAGGGGGGGGAGTAGAAATAACAATCAGATGTGGAAGAAACATTCATTTTAATAAGGCCCTTTAGAGAGTCATTGCTCTTCGGTAGGGACCGGTTGGTGGGGTTAGTTCGCTCCCAGTGTCTCCTCGAGGCCCAGGTGGAGACCAAGGCTCCATTGTGCACATACATAGTCCCTGCTCCGAAGAGCTTCCTGGTTTGTAGGCAGGACAGAGCAAAGAAGGTGTGGGGGGGAAGGGGGCAAAGAGCAGTGAGTGACTTGCTGAGAGTCACACAGCAGATCCGTGGCAGATCCAGGGCTGGAAGGCAGGCCTCTGAGGCCTTGTCCATTGCCCCACCCACTAATCCATACTGTGTCTCAGGGCAAGCTGTATCCTCTTGCATGTAAGGTCAATACCTGCTTTGTTTGCCAGGGCTGCTAACCCAGCTTTGGAAGCATGAGCCACACACAACCGTTTGGGCGGGGTTTAGTGTGACGCTCTAAGAAGACCCAATAGCACCTTACCAGAGGGCATGTGATAACCAGAGACACATGCTGTTTCCTTCGTTCTCTTCATCCATTCCAGAGCTGCTTCATGCACCAAGCCGCTTGCCAGCTCTCCGCTCTCTGATATTTTACTTGTTCCAGAACATATGTCTCCTAGCTCTGAATATCCTTGAAGTCACTTGATTAATTGCTCAGTTTGGGAGCACTTAACACATTTCAGGACATCAGCTGCCTCAAAGTTTAGTTACAAAAATAGAAAACGAGCAGACAGACTTTCTTCAAATTAATTGTTTTCACTAAAAAGCAAGGCTGGATAGAGACATCCAGTGCAATTACCACGGTTCAGCATTAGCTGCGAGGCAGAAATGAATTTAACCTTGTCATGGCAAAAGAATCTCCAAGTGTATTAACTGTTCTTTTTCCTGTTCAAAATATATTTAGTTCAGAAAGACCTGAGGTCAGTGACAGGATCTATAGAAAAAACTATGTACAAACAAAAATGCCTGATGTGACACTGTACTTGGGTCTAGGCTGGGTACAGCTTGGCTGTACTGATGCCAGTGGGATTACTGTGCTGCGTACAGGCAACCCCTAAATGTGTGATCAGCACGGTTTAGCCCATAGGTCTTAATTGCCCAGGACAAGGGGTGATGTCCAAACCAGAGCTGACCAAAGGGTGACAGTTCCCTTTCACAGCAACTTTTGAGGGTTTAAATTTTTTTGTTCCACAATGGCATAAAATCGAAACCTTTCAAGTGGGAGAGGTTTGAGCATTGGCCTGCTAAACCCAGGGTTGTGAGTTCAATCCTTGAGGGGGCCATTTAGGAAACTGGGGTAAAAATCTGTCTGTGGATTGGTCCTGCTTTGAGCAGTGGGTTGGACTAGATGACCTCCTGAGGTCCCTTCCAACCCTGATATTCTATGATTCTAACAAAAATGAAATTGCATCAAAATGCCCATTTTCAGATTAAAACCTGAACATTTCAATTCAGCAAGAGTCACAGGTGGATGACCGAAGTTCAAGGCCCCACTCTACCTGATTCAGGGTTTTCCATTCCAGACTACTGACTCAAGCAGAGCAGGGTCTTGAACCTGTGGCTCTCAGAGCCCAAGCCAGTGCCCCTAAGCGGCTATAGACTGTATCTCTAGCTTGTTTGACCCCTTTCCTGCTGAAAATTTGGTCAAAACTGATACATCTCCACACAAACATTTGGGCTTTGACAAAACCGCATATTTTGGTGACATTTCATTGAAAATGATCTGACCAGCTCTGGTCCAGATCTCCTTGTCTTTCAGATGAGGTAAAATTTTCTCCAGTTTTCCAAATACTCATCCTCTGCCGTTTCCTGCTTTTCCTGAAATCATGGGCAAAGCCTCCTTCGAAGGGGCAGGGCCCAAATGGCTACATACAGTCTTTTGGAAGAGCCACTCATTGGGCTGATCCAGACCTGCAGAGTTAAGCAACCAGTGCAGACTTGGCTTTCTTAGTCCAACCATATTTGTTGACAATGCTCCAGTGCATCTTGGCTTTGTCGTACGTATGATATTAATTCCACTGCATACATTGATCAAATCAGATGAGGGGCTAAGGTGATGGTGAGTGACTTTTATCTCGTTTTGCAATGGCCTACAGACGGGATTTATTTGCTGTAGAATAACCAGCTGCTTACTGACTGGGGACATCGTCTTTAAGTTTGGCTTATGGCTTTACAGAGGTGGCTAATCACCACACTGTGGTGAATCCAGATGGACCTGACAGCCTATTTGGATAGCGCCTGGCAAGCAAAGATGGAGGCGGAGCTGCACTGGGGAAAGTGGAGGCAGGCTCTCCCTCTTCTCTTGCTTACAGGGCCGGTATTTTTAAGATCAAAAGCTTTTCACATTTGGGCTCCAAAATTGAAGAAGCTAAAATGTTTCCACTGCAGACATTAGAGAATCTGGCTCAGCCTCCTGCCGTCTATCCCCACAACGAGCTTTCGGCGCATTCTCTTCATAACTTTGCAGCTTACAGAAATAAAACTTAGATTAAAACCAGTCCAGCAGCCTGGAGGTTTGAATGAGCTCTTGTACGATGTGCTGCCAAAGGGAGTGTGTGTTAGAGAGCAACGTGTCTCCAAAAAGAGCCACAGTTTTCAAAGCCATGGAAATTTCACAGCACTGACCAAGGCACCTTGAGTTAAGAGTCCTCCACGCTCTTCTCAGTCGCAGGGGTGCCTGTCGTCTTGCCCTGGTGCTCAAGTCAGTAGTTTTCCACCTCGTTCAATAGATTCTGATGTTCTTGCCTTGAGTGGGGTTTGCTGACTGGGAGCTGCCCTCCAGTCTCCTTTCTTCTCCCTAGATGTACACTAATATTTTGACATTCTTGGCTTCCTGTTAGCAAAGATTCCATCAAGTTCTCCTCTGGCAGCATCGCCAAAGGGCAAGGTGCTCAGTCAAACTTTAGCAATTCTAGTTCTCGGCAACGGGGTTTGCCGACAACTGGCTTCTGAAAGTCCTGGCCCCCAAGAAAGATACAGATGAGCTCTTACCAGGAGTCATCGGAGCTGGCCTGCTTTTAGAGATGGCCTCGGGGGTGGGGAGGTGGCATAGTCTCAAAGCAAGGGTGTGCGATGAGTCTGGGCACACGTCTGCATGTGTGGAAGGCTGAAGGTGCAGAAGGGTAAGATGCCGCATTCAAGAATTAATTTGTTTGGCCGCAGTTTATCCCTTTTTCCAGATCAACTATGAATATGTAGAACAGCACAAGTTCCAGTACAGATGCTTGGGGGATCCTGCTATTTACTTCCCTCAACTGTGAAAACTGATAATTTATTCCTACCCTTTGTTTCCTATCTTTTAACCAGTTCCTGATCTAGGAGAGCACCTTCCCACTTATCCCATGACTGCTTACTTTGCTTAAGAGCCTTTGGTGAGGGACCTTGTCAAAGGCTTTCTGAAAATCCAAGTACACTAGATCCACTTGATCACCCTGGTCCACATGTTTGTTGACTCACTCAAAGAATTCTAATAGATTGGTGAGGCATGATTTCCCTTTACAAAAGCTAAACTTTTTACAGGAGCTGAGACTTAGTTCACATTATCCCTGGTGGCCAGGGCTAAAACAATGCATTTCAGTTGTTGCCTTGTTAAAGCAAACTAAGTCTTCTTAACATTGCCTTCTGTCCAGAAATACCCACATTCACCTGGAGGCCAGTTCAACAGCTTCAATCCAGCCATCCGGGGGGAGGGATAGCTCAGTGGTTTGAGCATTGGCCTGCTAAACCCAGGGTTGTGAGTTCAATCCTTGAGGGGGCCACTTAGGCATCTGGGGCAAAATCAGTACTTGGTCCTGCTAGTGAAGGCAGGGGGCTGGACTCGATGACCTTTCAAGGTCCCTTCCAGCTCTAGGAGATAGGATATCTCCATTAATTACTATTACTATTAACCAGACATTCCAACAGAGCACTTGGGCCAATGAGGCGGCTGGAGTTCTTGGCACTTATCCGCCTGGTTTTCTTCTTTGTCTGCTAGATGGCAACCTTTCCCTCCGCTGGGGAGTCTGGAATGGAGCTCGGGTTTGTGCCTCTTGGAAGTTGTTTTTTGCTCAGGGCTGGTTAGATGCTTGAAAGTTGGAACTTATTTCTGTGCTGTCATCTAGAGCCCTTGTTTTAAAATGGATCATTCCAAAAACTGGCAGCAATTCTCTGCATCTAAATCTGTGGCTGCATCTCCGCTGCTCCTAGAGCTATCCTGCTGTTAGTACCTTAGGAGTCACCGACCCGGCACTAGGCACTCTGGCTGACTGGCAGATTGTCTTTCTCCTCAAAGGCTACACTGAGCAGTGACCGCTCCCAGTGTGAACACTCTGACCCGGCACTAAGAGTGCGTTAGCTTAAACCACTGACTAGCCACACAAAGGCACCCTTGCTGCAGAGTAGGGCTGCTCACACAGGGAGTTAGTGCAGAATAGTTACTGTACTTTGCATTCACATGTTAGCTATTCCGCATTAACTTCCCCATGAAGTCTACCTGTAGACAAGCCCTTAAGATTTTATACAGCCACCCATCACAGCAGTATCTGAGCACCTTCCAGGTAAAATCAATAACACTGCCCCTGGAGAGAGCGCCGCAGCCTGTGATGCTGGGAGTCATTGGAGTATTGCGTCCAGTTTTGGGGCCCCCACTACAGAAGGGATGTGGACAAACTGGAGAGAGTCCAGCAAAGGGCAACGAAAATGATGAGGGGGCTGGAGCACATGACTTATGAGGAGAGGCTGAGGGAACTGGGATTGTTTAGTCCACAGAAGAGAAGAATGAGGGGGGATTTGATAGCTGCTTTCAACTACCTGAAAGGGGGTTCCAAAGAGGATGGAGCTTGGCTGTTCTCAGTGGTGGCAGATGATAGAACAAGGAGCAATGGTCTCAAGTTGCAGTGGGGGAGGTCTAGGTTGGATATTAGGAAACACTTTTTCACTAGGAGGGTGGTGAAGCACTGGAATGCGTTACCTAGGGAGGTAGTGGAATCTCCATCCTTTTGAGGTTTTTAAGGCCCAGCTTGACAAAGCCCTGGCTGGGATGATTTAGTTGGGAATTGGTCCTGCTTTGAGCAGGGGGTTGGACTAGATGACCTCCTGAGGTCTCTTCCAACCCTAATCTTCTCTGATTCTATGAAATGCTCAGTGAGACCAGAAGAGTCGGTGTTGAGAAGAGTGTCCAAAGCCGTGGCCCACCCACTTCGCAGCCAGGCCCACCCAAATCTGAGCAGGGGGGGTAGTGCTGCCACAGCGGCTGGAGCATCACTTGGGCACCTGAAATGCAGGACGGAGCTCTGCGCCCGCCCTTCAGAAAGATACACTCCAGCAGCTCTGCCTGGCCATTGTCTGAGCCGCCCCAGGCGTGTGCCCAGCTCAGCAGGTGAAGCCCTGTGTTTGGGGGCACCAGGGCGAGGAAGAGGATTTGGCGTCGGGAGAGAAGCTGAGCAAGCACCACCGACGAGCACCACCGTTGCCTGGTCACCTGAAAGTTGGGGCCCACCCACATTTCCACTCCTACCTAGGCCACTGGTACAAAGAGGCCTTGCTCTGCTCCCCTTGGAGGAGGTCATTGCATTAGGTGACTTCTTGCCAGGTGTCAGGGCAGCAAACACAGGCTCTCTTGACCCAACAGCTCACTTGGCTCAGTTAGTGTCTGAGGCACAAGGAGAGGGGACTGATAAATACCTCAAAGAAATGCCCCATACTCAGATGCAGCCCCCAAAGACTGCAGCGCAGCACTGCAATCCTGTTATCCCAGAGGAGTAAATGCCTATGTTCTGGATCAGGAATCGGGAACGTCAGTGCAGGCGAGCTGGCGAGAGGCCATGCCTTGCAGGGTCGGGGGAGAACAGAGCTGAGGGGAAAATTCTGGGGGAACCCCCAAAGTGGGAGTTTGCGGGGCAGTGGGGGTGGGGGGGCAGTGGCAGAAATGTTGATGGATTCTGGCTGTGTTTATCATTCTCGGATTCTTGAGCATATTCATCCACCCCTGTGATAAGGTGCAGATTTTACCATAAATAAACTGAAAGTTGAATTGAGAATAGAGCTAAAGCTCTCCCCTGCAAATCGCTAAGAAAAAAAATACTTGCCGGCTACTTAAATAAGAAACAAAACTGGGAGAGAGAGAGAGAGAGGGTGCCACTTCCATCCTGCCTCCCCCTCCCCTCCCAAAACAAAGTTTTCTGCCTACAAACAGGGAATCGCTTCCTGACCCATCAAGTCCACGGTGCAGTTTAATTTCTGTCAGTGCTAATTGATGTGAAGCAACATTATTGCCAGATGAGGCTGTGAATTAGATTCAAATGGGAGAAATGGGCCACCCACTGACCAAATATCATATTGCACTGACAACACTAAACCCAGAGCAAGCCGTAACCCAGGGAAGGAAAACCCAAGTCAAACCAGATTTCCACTCGCTCCCTCTCCTTGCGAAAGTGGAACCAGATGGCCTGTGGCTTTGATAATGAGAGAGGCTGATTACTGCAGATACCACTTAAATGAAATAACACCCAGGGATGGGGTTAGAAGCAAAACCCAGAGGCATATAAGTTTTGCCTTCTGGGGCCACTGGCATCTGAAACAGTCTTAATAAAAGCATTACCAAAAAAATCCAATTCCTCACTGAAATCAGGCTGCTCTCTTTGGACAGCAAACACAGCTGGGTTTCCCATCTGAAATCCAAAGAGCCATTTTAAGTGCACATGCAAATTCGTAATGGTGTTTCCTGCAAGTGAACGCACGCTCACCAGGGGTAGGAGCATTTGGAAACCACGTGCACAGCAGGGCTTCCTTTTGTTAAGAGTGTAGCACTTGCACCCTTTGGCCCTCAGATGCAAGAAGACGTGTGCCAGTGGCATGGGTCTGTCTGCATGTGATAGCCACCATGTTGGCCAATACACCAGGGATTGAACTGGAGGCTTCTAAGGCTATAGACTTACGTTACTACACCTTGAGCTAAAGCCAAGGCTTGCTAATCAGGCCGCTAGCAGACGCAGCTTGGGCACAGAGAGGGCCCTATACCACACCCTTACCAGTGGGTTACACATGTCAACTGCAGGATTAGTGCCTTAGGGTTCGATCCTGCAAGGTGCTGAGTGCCCTTAACTCCCAGTGATATTGCTGGTAGCTAAAGGTGCTCAGCACCTTAAGGTGTTGGGCCCTTAGGGAGATGCACCAGGCGTGTGTGCAGAGGTAGTTCAGGGCCCAATGCTGCAAACACTGACCTGCATCAGTAGCCGTCCTCCCACACTTCAATCCATGGGATTTAGCTGCATGTGGCGTTCTCATGTAATAGATGCATTTTTAAAAACTGGTTTGCCAAATTTATAGGGTCATAATTTTGTGTTCAAACTTGGAGCAACCTGAAGATCTCATTGAGCGTTAACAATCAGGTTACCTTTGGAGAGTGTCAGTGCAGTATTTAAGTTCTGAATGTTGAGAACCACCAAACTGAAATGTTTTCCATTTTGCACAAAACTAACCCTGTCTAGCACGGGGTAGGGAGGCCTCTACATTCAGCACATGAGATTTCGTCCAGCTAAAGCACTGGGCTAGGCCCAGCTTGGTGTGGAGGGGCGACTGGGCCTTTAATGGTGACACTGGCTCTGTCATGGTAAGAGACCGCCCCGCCCCCGCTGTTGTCAGCAGCGGGTACCTTCCTAATGCTGAGGGGAAGCAGACGCTGCTGCTGTATGTGGGAACATCCCTATATAAGCAGCATGGTCCACAGCAAATCACAAATTCCTTCGATGCTCCTGCAGGAAGTTCTCCTTTACCCAAAGTGGCCACTCAGAGCATGAAGCCGTGCCCTCCATCATTCCAGCTGTCGCTCCGGTCGCGAAAATGCTCTCCCATTTCAGCAGAGTTGTCTGGGAACCCTTGCGAATGGGTGGGCCCAGATTTGTCTTTTTCACTTTGAAATTATGTTGGCTCCCCCCCCAGACCAAGCTTTCTTGCAGCCCAGGAGGCTTTGGCAAAGGGCTCGGAAAGGAAATAGCCTTGTGGCGTAGGCAGCAGGCACAAGGAACAGTGACTAGTTAGAAACCGAGATGCCAAGCTCATGCCAGATGGACCCCGGTGATTAGCTTGTTTTGTGACTGTGACGCATGGCCAGAAAGGGTTAACCATCCTGCAGGATAAATGACCCAAATTCAACCCTTAAAGACATATTGGTAGATAATGTTTGTGATTTTGTGTGTTTACATATATACTGGTAGAGGTTAACAATGTAATCAAACAGTCCGTGTCTATGCTGTATTCTGTTAATTCAGAGATCTAAAGGACATATTAATATTTAGATGAGCTGTAAACATAGTTATATGTATTTATCTCTGTTTGAAATGTCTAGCAAATCACCTGAGAATGGCGGAAAATGGGCAATTGCCTTGTGTTAATCTCTGTAGCTAATTACAGTGATGCTTAATATAATATAATTAATAATATATGGAGATATCCCTATCTCCTAGAACTGGAAGGGACGCTGAAAGGTCATCGAGTCCAGCCCCCTGCCTTTACTAGCAGGACCAAGTACTGATTTTTGCCGCAGAGCCCTAAGTGGCCCCCTCAAGGATTGAACTCACAACACTGGGTTTAGCAGGCCAATACTTAGGAAATAGGTCTACTTCTCTTGCTGCGGTTCTGCTCCTTTCCAGCCGGGCAGGTGCTCGAGGAGGATCCTGTGACACTGACAATTCACAATGGGAGATGCGGTGTCAGCTAAAGCATTTCTCTAGCGCTGGTTGGTTACCTGACTCGGCTGCAAAATAGCCACCATGTACCTGTGGACATCCAATTAGATCATCACTTCTAAAAGCCATTAGCTGTCGTTGTGATTTCCAGGTCTGAAGGCTGATCTCTCACGGTTGTCCCCTGGGTGTCCCAGTGGGGCTGTTTATAGCAGGACAGACCTGTTACCCTCTCACCATCCCACAGTCAGGCAGTATTTCATTGTATTCATAGAATCATAGAATATCAGGGTTGGAAGGGACCTCAGGAGGTCATCTATTCCAACCCCCTGCTCAAAGCAGGACCAATTCCCAACTAAATCATCCCAGCCAGGGCTTTGTCAAGCTGGGCCTTAAAAACCTCCAAAGAAGGAGACTCCACCACCTCCCTAGGTAACGCATTCCAGTGCTTCACCACCCTCCTAGTGAAAAAGTTTTTCCTAATATCCAACCTAGACCTCCCCCACTGCAACTTGAGACCATTGCTCCTTGTTCTGTCATCTGCCACCATTGAGAACAGCCGAGTTCCATCCTCTTTCGAACCCCCCCTCAGGTAGTTGAAAGCAGCTATCAAATCCCCCCTCATTCTTCTCTTCTGGAGACTAAACAATCCCAGTTCCCTCAGCCTCTCCTCATAAGTCATGCGCTCCAGACCCCTAATCATTTTTGTTGCCCTCCGCTGGACTCTCTCCAATTTTTCCACATCCTTCTTGTAGTGTGGGGCCCAAAACTGGACACAGGACTCCAGATGAGGCCTCACCAATGCCAAATAGAGGGGAACGATCATGTCCCTCAATCTGCTGGCAATGCTTCTACTTATACAGCCCAAAATGCCGTTAGCCTTCTTGGCAACAAGGGCACACTGTTGACTCATATCCAGCTTCTCGTCCACTGTAACCCCTAGGTCCTTTTCTGCAGAACTGCTGCCTAGCTGCTCGGTCCCTAGACTGTAGCAGTGCATGGGATTCTTCCGTCCTAAGTGCAGGACTCTGCACTTGTCCTTGTTGAACCTCATCAGGTTTTTTTTTGGCCCAATCCTCTAATTTGTCTAGGTCCCTCTGTATCCAATCCCTACCCTCTAGTGTATCTACCACGCCTCCCAGTTTAGTGTAATCTGCAAACTTGCTGAGAGTGCAGTCCACACCATCCTCCAGATCATTAATAAAGATATTAAACAAAACCGGCCCCAGGACCGACCCTTGGGGCACTCCGCTTGAAACCGGCTGCCAACTAGACATGGAGCCATGTCTAGTATTGGCTGTGAGAAGTCACTGTCTGACTAGACAACTTGATTCGTCCTGCATGTGCACAGGCATCCGTTGTGTCTCAGGCAGATACAGCGTTACGTTGTGTGCATGGATCTGTAGGGTCTCTCTCTGGGTTTTTAGGGGGAAGACGGGGTGAGTCTGGGGGATGGTCAGAGGCCAGGACCCTGAAGAGCGGGAACTAAACACTGGCTGCTGAACTCTGCCCTGAAGCACTGTCGATGTCGCTGTAGCTACGACGGGCCGAGTGAGGGCAGGCCCCCTATGACTTTTACCCATGGACGTTGGTGAGGAAGGAGGAGGATGGCCAATGACTAAGGCACCTGACTGGACTTAGCAGACATGGGGTCAGTTCCCAGCTCTACCACAGGTGTTCAGGGTGACCGTGGGCAAATCACGTGCTCTGTGTGCCCCTCTGTAAAATGGGGCTGAGAATACGTCCCTCGGCTGTCTCCTCTGCTTAGACAAGCTCTTCAGGATGGTCTCTCTCTCTGCACACGGCACTTACCACAGTGGGACCCTTCTCTCAGATGGGCCCTGGAGGCGTTAGCCTAATACAAGCTCCGGTGTATTGGAACCTCTCAGTCTAGAAGACAGGGTGGGCAGGTGAGCGCCTGATAGAAGAGTGTGTGTGTGTGTGTGTTCTCAGGGAAGCTGATCCACGCTGGTGTCGGACTAATATGCTGCTTCTCTCCTCCTCTTGCAAAGCACCTATGAAGAGCTGAAAGACACAGCCTCAGGGAGCAAAAAGAAACCATTGCCCCAAATGGAGACTGACCCCATGGTCCTTGAACTTGGCATTATGACTGGCTGCTTTTCATTATGCCGACAGCCTCCTCCCGAGAAGAACAAAGCTGGGTTCTACCAGACTAATCCCTCTTTGGAACAAGATTGATCCCTGTCTCCTTTAACTATTTTCAAATCTCTCCCCCCTTGTAGAGTGCTCAAAGGGATACACACCCCACCCCCAGCGTACAGTGTGTTACCGTTTGCACACCTTTGAGTCGTTTTCATACCTAGCCATCAGCAGGCAGAGAGATGAGTGCAAAAGCATATGGTGCACATGTGCATGTCCTGTAAGGAACAGCTTAACGTGCGTGTTATCAGAGCCTCTTTGGAGAAGGTGGGGTGTTTTCCTACCCCTCCCTGTTCTGATGGCTGGGAATGAATTCAAGCGTTTCTCAGATTTTGGCTGCTAACTTGCAGATCGAAAATGTCAGTAGCAAACTTCATTCTCCCCGTTTGTGGGACACAGACCTCTCCAATAAGCACCATGTCAGACAAGCAATTTACAGGCTGCTAATAGCTAAGGGCCTGATCCTGAGAGCCCAGCTAACTTATCCAAGGCATCTCTGTTCTCAGATAGCTGTTTGCCCTGAGCTCTGCTGACCTTGTCGCTATGAATTGTTTCTGTGAGCGGTAAGGGAATTTCCTACATGAGCTATCTGGCAAGATTCGGACTTAATTTCTTTGAGAGACACTAATTAAACTGCCGGGACTTGTGCTATTTGAAAAGGTCAAGATATCTACATAGACTTGGAACGCTAAAGCTGCTGCAGGCAGCTCGGTGCTTGTCAGGTCACGTACCGTGGCAAACGCACATTCTGATAGCTACGTAGACACTGCTTGGCCTGTGCACAGGGGGCTGCTCCCTCCTACAGCTGTTCCCAGAACCTACTGCCCAGCCAAAACACACGAGTCCTGCCGTTCTTTAAGGCTTATTAGTTACCAGGCCTCAGCCTCCTCCGGTGACACCACAGCGTGACAAGCACAATGACTAAAGAGAAGCCTCTTCAAGCTTGGTCAGCTCCAATCTGTGAGACCGGCCCATGGACAGCTCTAATTGTCTTCTCCTGGCTGCCTGGGAAAGAACCTCTCCTCTCCAACAATCAGTCTCCAGCTTCTCTCCTCCCCCCACTCCCAGCTGTTTGAGCCTTCTCCGGCTCACCCACTTGGCTTCTGCCCCCTGGACCTCAGTGTGTTTATTAAAAGTGCATTTGCACGTGGGCTAGCCTGACACCATGACACTCAGCCACACGGGGCGGGGGAAGAGTGCAGAGCCAGGGCCAGCAGCTGGTCTCTTCGCCAGCGGGAGCCGGGAATGCTGTGGAGGCAGCACGCTTGGCTGCTACAATGAGCCCACTAGTAGATCCAGGAATAGACCCAAGGGCTCCCAGGACAGTTCTCCTGGCTGGGTTAACACGGCAGAATAAACTCATTCATTGCTAAGGTGGGGCAGTTTACGCCTCGCCAGCTCCCCTCAGTGTGTAAGTCAGACTCGGAGCCTTTTCGCAACTTGCAGCCTGGGGCATGTTTGACAAACCCTCACTGGTCCTAACTCACTCTCCCCAGTGCAGGGTTGCTCTTTTATGGGAGCTTTTTTCCCAGCATGCCTTTCTGGGGCTGGCCCTTTAAATTCCACAGAGACAGGCAGCTGCAGCCCTTAAGAGACCAGTTTGCAACTAGCTACTGTTTGCTGCATCTCTCGCTCTTACAGCTGGTAGGTTATCTTAGTTCTTGTTCTGTTTTCCTGGAGAAAGGGGATGATTCTCACACCCCCTCTTACCTGTCTCAGCCCACACAAGAGAACATGGAACACAACTTTGCATGGGGTGCCCAGAGCTGTGAGCCACTGTGTTACTGCTCTGCCTTAGCAAGGGGGAGCTTTGCTGTTGCTAGGCTGGGGGCCACGCCAGCCTGTCTGCCTTGCCAGCAACTCTTTAGGACTCTGCTCGTCCAAACCTGGCCTTGCAGGTAGCAATCAGTGAACCCCCAAATCCTGAGTTTCCCCAAGTCTCCATAGGTGTAGCTTGACTTCTATATTGGGGTGGGGGGGGAGCAGAGCCCTGCAGCCAGCGCCACCTCCACCCCTGACTCACCTCAGCAGGCCACCCACCTGTCTGGGTTTGGTCTGGGTGCAACCAAAAATATTAACTCTGGGGGGTGGGGGAGGGCTCAGTTCAAAGTTTGAAAACTGCTCAAGGTGCAGGCAGGAGGGTAGCTAGGGGCTGTGTGTGGGCAGGATGGTGGCTTGGTGCAGTGAAGGGGTAGCCAGGGGCTATGTACAGGCAGGGGGTGATTAGCTAGGGGCTGTGTGCAGGGAGGGTAGCTAGGGGCTGCGTGTGGGTAGGGGTATAACTCCGGGTGTGGAGGGGGTAGCTAGGGGCTGCGTGTGGGCAGGATGGTGGCTTGGTGCAGCGAAGAGGCAGCGAGGGGCTATGTCCAGGCAGGGGGTGATTAGCTAGGGGCTGCGTGTGGGTAGGGGTGTAACTCTGGGTGTGGAGGGGGTAGCTAGGGGCAGTGTGGGGGCAGGATGGTGGCTTGGTGCAGTGAAGGGGTAGCCAGGGGCTATGTACAGGCAGGGGGTGATTAGCTAGGGGCTGTGTGCAGGGAGGGTAGCTAGGGGCTGCGTGTGGGTAGGGGTGTAACTCCGGGTGTGGAGGGGGTAGCTAGGGGCTGCGTGTGGGCAGGATGGTGGCTTGGTGCAGTGAAGAGGTAGCGAGGGGCTATGTCCAGGCAGGGGGTAGCTCAGGGTACAGGCAAGTTAATTGAAAATGCACACTTCACTTTAACACACAGCAGTGAGATGGTTTTGTAATAAAACAAGAATGAGTTTATTAACAAAGACCAGAGATTTAAGTGATACTGAGCAAGAATTAAGGAGACTGGTCTGGTTACAAATCTAACCCAACAAAATGTGCTTTCTAGAGACTAAAATTTAATCTTTGTCGAAGCAGGTTTCTCACTCACATCAAGTTTCTAGCAGCTCTTGCCTGTCAGGCCAAGAGAATCCAGCTTTCCTAGGCTCAAAGGGTGCTGTCCCCTTCTGGCCCCGAGTGAGGGATCTCTCCTATATCCGTCTGTTACTCAAGTCCATTGCCTCTGCCTCAAGGGCCAGGAAGGTTTCCTGGGGCGCAGGTTCTGTTCCTTGGTGTGATTGTTGAATGGTCTTTCCCGTGAGTTTAGCTTGAGGGCGTTGTTGATCTCCTATGTAAATGTCCGTTGGTTGCCCTCAGCCAGCGAGCTTGCTGGTCAGACAGGTAAATACATGTTCCTCTGTCTAGGGCAGGCGGGGTTCATGCTCTGCCTCCCAAACCCATTTTAAGGACATTTCCAGCCCACGCCCATGGCGCTTTGTATACAGTTGTACCTACGGCACACTGGGAGTTTGGGGAGCAGCAGGTCACCAGTTTACGTATGATGCCTTACGGGACACCTTTGGGATGCATATTATGACAACAGTGTGTTGGGGCAAGGAGTGTGTCAGGCAGGGGCATGCACGAGCGGGGGACACAAGCAGAGACACGCCCCCCCCCAAATCTCCTGCTGCTTCTCCTTCCCTGCTGCTGGAGTCCCATGTGATGCATCCACCCCCTGACTCACCTCAGCGGGCGTCTGCAAAGCAGGCAGCAGCGCTTGGACTCCAGCAGCAGGGAAGGAGAAGCAGCAGCGGTACGGGTGAGGGGAGGAGCTCAGCCAGCTGCCAGCCACGCTGCTGTTTCCTCCCTCCAGGGCTGCAGGGACCCGGAGAGTGCCGCTGCTGGGTGTTCCCGCCAGAGGCGTCCTGAGAAATCGAGGTGGGGGTCACACGAACCTTTCATTTGTGTGTGTGTGTAACGTGCCCCTCCAAAGGAGGTCACATTGAAATGCCAGTGCATGCCCCTGGGGTTGGGCCTGCTGGGAGAGACGCTATGGGGGGCCCTCTGCCAGTTGGGATTGAGAGGCTCCCGGGGTGTGTCCGGCTCAGCCCCAACAAGAGAACATGGAAGGGTGCTCTGCTCCCCCATTAGTAGTGGTGGTGTTGGCAGGATGATCTGTATTCAGAACCAAAGGGGCTGGACGCACGTGTGCTCTGGCTAGACCGTTCCAGTTCCAGTTAGCTTGGCTCGGATTAGCTCTAGAAGCCGGCCCCAGAAGAATGCAGAGACGCTGTGTTATTCTGTTGCTCATCCCCTCAACAGATGGTGATGAGCTGATCCCTTTCTAAGGAACGCATTGCTGAGGAGATGCCATCTTGGTGGGTTCTGTTTCCAACGCGCGGCCCAAGCTGCCGACGCGGTGCAGGCTGCATGGATGACATATTGTTTGCGCCCGTTAATGGAGACCTTTCTGCTGCCCCCACCAGGCAATAATCGATTGGTGTAATTTGCGCTCACTCGCTGCGTTGACGCCAGCCGAGGCAACAGACGTTCTTGCTGACGACAGGCTGACTCGCTCCGTTTGGAGGAGCAAGGGTTCTGTAACTGAAATCACTTCCTTGGAGTAATTAGGGATATAATTAGCTAATTAGAGCAAAGTGACAATTCCTTCACTCTACAGGGAGAAAACGCTGTACAGAGGCGAGCAATCCTGAATCCCCCCCCCCCCACCACCACAGCTGTGGGTGTCAACTGGTCTCAGAAGTGGTGTTTACTGGCCTTGCCAGCCCTGTGCTTTCCTCTCCCTCGCTTTGTAAACCCTTTATGAAGGGAGATCATTTCCTCCAGCTTGTGATGTCTAACTCAAATTGACACCGCTGTCCTCCAGGCAGCAAGCTGCTGCCCTGGCTCTCTTCAGGAGTCTGTGCCTTGCGCCGCATTTCACCGTTTTCAAGCCTTAGCCTGGTGATGCAGCCTGTGAAGACGTTACGCGTGGGGAGGAGACGGGCCTGGTGTTCCCTGCCAGGCGAGAGGCTCGGGCCGAGAGGCTGGTTTTTAAGACGGAGAGTGGACGTGCACAGTTCTGACTTTGTGCTGTGTGAGCTGGGTCGTGGGAGTGGTTTGTGTTTCTGTGGGACAGAGGCTGGCTGGTGCTTCCCGTCAGAAAGATTCATAGTTGAGGTGAAAATTCTGCTTCCAGCCTCTTTCTTGCTTGGTCGCTTTCCCATTTATAAACTAAAACATGAACATGGCCAGAATCTGTAGCCTAGCCTCTGGTAAACCTTTCCGATGGGCTTCAGTACGTGAGCCAGTGGGTAGGCCAGAGGACACTGAGCTGCTGGAAGTCCTAGCTCTATTGCCAATATACTGCCTGGTCTTGGGCCAATTGCTTCCCCCCCTCTGTTTCCCTTCCCCCCCTTTGTCTGCCTTGTCTACTAGAGTGTATGCTCTCTGGCAGGGGCTATTCCTGTGTGTGTGTGTGTACACGGTGCCTACCACAGGGGGGGTGCTAATCTCTGTGGGGCACTACTGTAATAAACAGAACGTGTGTTCTGTGCAGGTCAAACACACCTCTGCACAGAAGGGCCCATTTTCAGGACTTAGGTGGTGCATAGGTCTTGGTCGAGCCAATTTTGCCCTGGGTGCACAAAATGTCTCCTCTAGGCTGAATCATGTAAGGTACTGATCCCTGGCAGCTTGCACTGGCCTCTTCTCAGGAGGCACTCGGCACCAGCATCTCCTAGGACAGGGGTCGGCAACCTGTGGGAAGTGGTGTGCCAAGTCTAAGGTTTTGCGTGCTAGTAAAAGGTTTTGTGTGCCAGACCGGCAGCGCGAGCGGCAGAACAAACCCCACATCAGCAGCGGGCTGAGCCGCTCAGCCTGCTGCCGGTCTGGGGTCCCAGCTGCTGGCACCGCTCAGCCCGCTGCCGGCCCGGGTTCTGTCCATCCAGGCTGGCAGCGGGCTGAGCGGGGCTGGCGGCTGGGACCCCGGCTGGCAAGGGGCCGGTGGCCGGAACCCCAGACCGGCAGCGGGTTGGGCGGCTCATCCTGCTGTTGGTCTGTCGTTCCGTAATCCAGGCCCACAGCGGGCTGAGTGGGGCCAGCGACCGGGACCCTGGATGGCAGCAGCGTGCCACTAAAAATCAGCCGGCGTGCCACCTTTGGCACGCATGTCGCAGGTTGCCGACCCCCGTCCTAGGATCAGGTCACACGGCCTCACAACTCCAAACAGACTGATTAATATCCTCTTCCCTCCTAAAGCGACAGATGCTCCCAGCCCTAGGCCTGGCACAGATATAGGAACACGCTTAGATCCCGAGCGCCCCTCATTTCCTGCAGTCAGTCGACATCAAATGTCATTGCCAAGCCTATGAGAGCTGTGGGAAGGTTAGTGCGCTCGCTTTGCAGGCCCCTGTGCCGGAGGTATAGGCCCTTTGGGCCGAGCGGGATTACAAGCATGAATTTCTTTGAGATTCAGTTTCTAGTGAACCCAAAGTCTTAAGCAAATTGAGTCCCACTGTCTCAGTTTCATGTCAAAACCATATGAAACTGAATTTCTCATCAGCTTGATGCAACAAAATTCACTTAAAACTGGGTGACCCTTCTGCTGGATAACAACGTGAATTTGGAGTCTGGAATGACAGCCAGAGCCAAGGGAGTTTTGCATGGTTTTAGGTTTATTGTGAACATTTCACCAGCTTCTAATATACAGATGCTGGTTATGGTAACTCCTAGCTTAGTATTTAAGTTACAGCAAAGGATACTCCCTCTGACACTATAAACAGTCTACAACCCTACTCTTGTTTTATATATTCACTGTAGAGTAATGCCTGGCACTTACATGAGCCAACTTACTCTCGGAGATGTTGTTGCAGCTGGGGAAAAAAACCTAGTAACTTTTCAGGATAAACTGGATTCAACATATTTTTATATTGTGCAAAATATTTTATTTTTTATTGAATAAAAGAGACAAATAAGTAACTTTCCATGAAGCAGAAAGGAGGATAAGTTCCTGGAGTAAATTATTCATTGGGAATTCTTTTTCTGCTCTAGAGCAGGGTGAATAACCGATATTTTGGTTCAATGGCTGAAATCAGCAATAAGATTCATTGAGGTTTGAACCAAAATGTTCATTTTTCAAATTACTGGGCAAAGCAAAAAAGTTAAACATTTTCTTATGTTTTCTGGGTTTTTTAAATGCTCTACAAAAAAAAAAAAATTGACGAAATTGACCAAAACTTGTGAATAGTTTTGATTATCCCAAATCTGCATTTTTCGGTGAATAAAACTATTTGGGTGAAATTTTTCAGCTGACTCTATTCAGTTCTGTTTTATCGATCACTTACTTATTCTACTGTAGCACCCAAATACCCTCATCAGGCTCAGAGTTCCATTGTGCTAGGGTGCTGCACCAATCCAAGTGAAGAAACAGTGCCTGTCCTGGAGAGTTTACAAGTTAAGGCCAAAATCCTGCAGATAGATGTGGCTAGGCACAGGGGGTTGGCTGTCTGGATCCATCTGCAAGATTTAGCCCTAAATAAGCATGTGACAAGGCAGGAGGAGAAACAAGGTAAGGGATGGAAGATGAGTGATTATAAATACAGAGTAGAACTGAATAAAAATTTTCATATGAAACTTTTTTTGGGCAAACACTGCAGATTTGGTGACATTAACATTTTGCAAATTCATATTGGTGCTGCCAAATTGTTTTGGTCGAAAAAAAATTCCCAAATTGAAATGTTTCATTTTGATATTTTTGAAGTGAAACATTTCAATTTTTTTTATTCAAACCAACTTTTCTTATCAAAATGTCCTTTGTTTTTTTTTAAAAAGTAATCAAAAACATTTTAAAATGACCAAAATCAAAACAAACAGTTTCATTTAATCCTCAATGATTTTTTTTTCTGGAATTGCCAACAAACTGAAAAATGCACGGTGCAAATTATGAGTAGGACTGTCCAGGATACAGAAATTCTATTTCACAAAAAATATTGAGGTTTCAATTTTAGTTTATTTATTTTTTTGTTCCACATTGGAACAAGAACAAGACCTTTCAAAATTTCAAGTGAGAGGACCACACCTCCCCAGAAAAGCTGGTATCCCAGTGGTTCAGGTGCTTGCCTGGGATGTGGGTGATCCAGGGTCCAGTTCTGCTCTGAATCTGATAAGTTTCAGTGCAAAGCTCTGGTTTTGATGAATCAGCATTTTCTGATGAGAAAACCCACCTGGGTTAGTGCTACAGCCTACATCTTGCTTTTGCTAGGTGTATGGGCAGCGAGTATCGTAGGCTGGGGGAGGCTGTCTCCCCCCAAACAGCCAGGCATGGCCCCGCCCATACTCTGTCCCCAGACCCCTCTCCTGCTTCCGCTCTGGGTGGCTCCAGTCTCCCTGTGGGGTGGCCCTGGCTCGGGTCGCAACACCTGCCCTTCCAACGCTCCGGGGCGGGGGGGAAGGCTGGGACCACGCCTCCCACTCTGGGGTTGGGCGGGGGGCAGTGGCTGTGTGTGTGTGTGTGGGGGGGCTTTGGGCTCTGCAGCGTGGAAGGGGTGTGGGGCCTCAGGCAGAAGGGGTGGGGCTGGGGGCTAGCCTCCCCCAGCCGGCCGTTCATGCGCTGCCCATGGGTGTAAGTGGGGAGAGCCGCTGCTCCCCTTTGAACGATGAAATTAACACTCGCCTTTTCTCCAGTGATTTCTCTCCTTGCAGCATCTCCTCACCTTATGCCGTGCTTCCCACTGTGCACCTCAATTGCCTGGAATAGGATTGCAAGTTTTTAAGGTTAACAACTTAGCCCTACCACCCAAAATACACCTCTTTCGTTCGACGGAGTTTTTGTTGATACTATAGTGAATCTAGCGCTCCTAGGGTGACCAGATGTCCTGATTTTATAGGGACAGTCCCGATTTTTGAGTCTTTTTCTTATATAGGCCAGGGCCGGCTCCAGGCACTAGCTCAGCAAGCAGGTGCTTGGGGTGGCCAAGGGGAAGGGGCGGCACGTCGGGCTCTTCGGCAGCAATTTGGCGGCGGGTCCCTCGGTCCCTCTCGGAGGGAAGGACGTGCCGCCAAATTGCCGCCGAAGAAGAAAGTGACGCGGTACAGCTGCCGCCGATCGCGATCGCGGCTTTTAATTTTTTATTTATTTATTTTTTCCGCTGCTTGGGGCAGCAAAAACCCTGGAGCCGGCCCTGATATAGGCTCCTATTATCCCCCACCCCCTGTCCCGATTTTTTCACACTTGCTGTTTGGTCAGCCCTCCTCAGTTGTCACTGCGCTGCACATCATGTCTGATCAGAAGTTCTGGCGTGCAGATGGAAGAGCAGTTCTGATTAGGGTGACCAGACAGCAAATGTGAAAAATCGGGACAGGGAGTGGGGGGTAATAGGAGCCTATATAAGAAAAAGACCCCAAAATCGGGACTGTCCCTATAAAATCGGGACATCTGGTCACCCTAGTTCTGATTCCACCCAGCAACTGGCAGTGGAAAACTCACCCGAATTGCTTCATTACAAGATTAAGTTCAGAAAGTGGAGCTGGCGGGAAAACCAACATTCTTCCGGTTGGAAAAATTTGGAATGAAAAAATCTTTGTTCAGAACTTGGAATGGTAAAATGTTAGGTTTCCCACAGGGAGTTTTGAATGGCGTCAAAATGAAAATGTTCTGAACCGACATTTTTTAAACAAATTTGTTTTGTCTCCTTTCGACTTAAAATGTCGTGTTGGGTTTTTGACTGAAGAATCAAAGTGAAACAACATTTTAAGTCAAAAGGAAAAGCTTTGTCTGGATGTTTCCCCCGGGAAAATCAAACTTTGTCATCAGAACTGATGTGTTCCCCATGAGGACTGCCTGTCCCGATTCAACTGGTTTGTGGGGAGACTTTCCCCAGACTAAACTTCAGCCAGCTCCATCAAACAGCTGTGCAGAGAACCAGCTTGTCAGAGGGGCAGGTGGGTGAGTTCCCAGGTATGCAATTAATCAAACCAGTTCAGGTTGTTTCTAATGGCAAAGAGCCAGCGGATTCTACTGCTGTTTCAATAAAGGTGCTCAGGTCACCCGACTTATGCCATGCCGCGGAGCCTCTGCAGCTCTTCAACAAAATCCTCTGGCACTTGGAATAATGAGCTCTGCTACTTCAGTGTGTTTTATACATCCTGCCTTGAATGCAAAGAACCTGCCATCCCTCCGCTAACCAGGCTCAACCCTCTATCCCGAAGCCTGCCTGTTTCACTAACTCTCTTTCAGAGAAATGCTCAATTATTGCAAAGTAAAGGTTTGCTTTTCAGGAGTGTCCAATCCACAGAAGCACCCTCTTGTGCAAAGGCAAACTGCCCCTTCTCGCACGTTTCGCAGTGACTTGCTGATGGTTTTCCAGAGGAGGGAGTGGGGTATAGAAAATTAACTGCACTGAAGATAGTTTCCCACCCACAAAGCTGGAGAAGTGTTGTTAATCAAGTCTCCCAGGAGACAAGGGCATGATTTGTTCTTGCTTCTCGGAGACCTTAACATCCAAGTGCTAAGAGACTTTGACGGCTGGAAGCGGGTTTGGGGCCAGCATGGAAAGGACAAGGGAGGAAATGTGCTTGAATTGTGTAGTCAGAACCTACTGATGATGAAACATGATAAGATGAAAAGTGACACCTCCTGCAAGCAGGACAAGGCTCAAGTGCTTATCAGGAGCTCCCCTCTAGGACAGCTTGATGCTGAACAGTGATGGAAGGGGAACAGCTTAAATCTGCCCTGTGTCGCTGAAAGGTGTAGAGTTGACTCCCTAAGAGACATCTGGGCTGCAGGTGTGAAAATCCGGGCATCATGAATGGTACAGGCAGGGGGCGGAGTGGGGTGGCTGAGGAGAGAGCTGAGGAAAAAGGCCCGCTGCCTGGGGAGAGGGGGCACGCAGGTAGGGTACCGAGATCTAGGTACCAGCTGACATGAATGGGGAGAGGCGGGGGTGGGGGGGTGTGGAGCGGCTAAGCTGCGATCGGACTCTCATTCTTTGGGGAAGGTGGAGTTCGCCTGGGCTGTGATCCATTGGACGGAGGCGTTCAGGGAGCAGACGGAAGTGCTGGGATGGAGGTGCTATGTGAGATGGCCACGGGAGATTTTGACATTGTGAATCAGCTCAGTGGCAAATTCAATGAACTGGAAACAAGAACGGTTCAGAGGCGTGGAGAGGAAATGCACGTGAGGAAGAGGGAATCTTTTGTGACTGGCAGCTGTATGTGACTTTGACAGATGCCAGGGCCGGGCGCTGTTTGGGGTATGACTCGTATGAGAGAAAAGGTAAAGAACTGTGGGTAAAATGCACGAGCCCTTGTTAGCTTCAGCTGATGTGAAATGCTCCATCAGCTCAGCTTCTGGTCCTTTCAGTTTAACCCCTTACTGCCAATGGCTGCCTAGCAGCAGCAAGACGCTAGCCTGCTAATGTGTCTGGATTGGCATTGGAGAGGCAGCGGGCAGCCTGTGTGTAAAGGCAAAGAGCTGCCCTAGGTGTCCCCAGAAGATTGGGTTAAGGTGGAGAGAGGCTCGGACTCCAACAGAATGATCAGAACCTCTTTGTTCCAGAAATTCCTGGGTCCAAGCTGCAAAAGTCCAGGGTGCATCATTTGGGAGTGATGAGAGGCATGTGTGGGCCAGGCAGGGTGGGGCTGGGAGATGGAGATGGAACCTCAGCCTTGGACAGCAGTTGGAGGGGGCACCGGTACAGAGGGAGGCAGCTGCTCATAGCTGGCCTGTAGAGATGGGAGGGCCGGAGGCTCAGTTGTGGGGTTGTGTTAGCAGCATCGGGGTATTTGTCGGGGATGCCTCCCTTTTAAATTGGTCCCAATTCTATTGCTCTTCAGATTTAAAAAAAACAAAACACTAGAGTGCTCAGCAAAGGTTATTGGGCCAAATTCAGGAAGTGCAGATAGTGTCTGAAAATGCAAAGCTATGGTGGCCACAAATGCTGCTGGCTGAAACTCTCCTGACGCTCGGCTGATGGTTGGGGTGGTTTTGTATTGTCTGAGCTGGTTCGTCCACGGCACCGATGTCTCCTGTGTTCTTAAGAAGCTGCTCGGAATCTCAAGAGGAAATTAAATACACATAGATTCTAATCTGCCGACATCTTGCCTGGGGGTTAATTTAGTATCTGTCTTTCCTTAACCAGAAAGAAAATAATTCTGAAAACCTGGTGGCTTTGTGCTTCTGCACCCCCAGTGCCTGATCAGCGTGAACATTGTGTGTGGGTGAGAAGCCTTTCTGTGTCAGTGCCTTGCGTCAGGGCAGCGTTGTGCTGCTGGCCGGTTGCCTTAAAGCCAGGGAGAAGATCTGGCCACTTGTGGATTCCTCTGGGGTATCAGAGTCATCAGGGTTGACCTACTGCAGGAGTTCCCAGGCCACCCCCTGGACAGTAGGTGTGGCCTGAGGAAAGGCGAAGGGTCTGGGATTACTTATGTCCCAGTTAACCCTAGCTGGCGAATGGCTTCTTAGGGCCATAGGTAGCTGGTGCAACTTCGAATACCCTGAGGGCTGATCTGATTTGTGCCTTGCAATCAGCCAGGTGCCTGGCAGCACCTCTATGGGTGGGTGGGTGAGGGGTGGCACACAGGGGATTTAAAGCCACCTTCATCCTTCACCACCTCAACCCATGCCAGGCACACGAGGGGTAGACCTCAGAGCCCAGCCCAAGATGGATGGGTGTGTGCGTGCAAAGATATTTCTCTGTTGATTGGCTAAGGAAGTTTGACATTTCTGCCCTGAGAAGCCTTTATGGGGCAAGACAAAGCCAAGCACAAGCAGGAGCTAGAGAGGGGCACATGCGGTAGAACGTACAGAGAGACCGAGCCCGGCGTGGTTGCGGTGGGGGTATCCTGGGTGCAGCCTCTGGGTGTGACCGTAATGCCACTGATGTTTCACCTTCAGAGAGGAAACGCATGTTTTCTGGGTGTTTTTTTTTTTTTTAAATTCCTTCATCTGGACCACCAGGGATGGCCAAGGCTGGAGATGGGACCCTGGATGAGGAGGGCCAGGGCTCTGAGGTGGCACGGAGCGTTCTCTCTCTCAGGAGCATGGCTGGCCGGTTCTTGCTCACAGGCTCCAGGGTCTAACTGAGCGCCACATGTGGGGTCAGGAAGGGGTTTTCCCTCCAGATCCGATTGGCAGCGACCCTGGGGGTTTTTCACCTTCCTCTGCAGCATGTGGGTCATTTGCCAGGAATCTCTGTGTAGATCTCACGGAATCATTTTCCTGCTTTCGCAGAGACCTCGGGCACCGGCGTGTCTCAGGGCCTCGTATTCTCTCCCTGTGGCACATCATTGTTTCGTTCCCGGGGGGCTGTTAGACTTGGGTCTCATTTCAGCTGCTGAGTTTAGTGTGCGGGTGCTGGGGGGTCGGAGTGGCCTGTGCTAAATGGGAGGTCAGACCAGATGATCTGGGGGGTCCCTTCTGGCCCTAAACTCTCCGACTACAACTCAAAACCTCATCATTTCCCCCAAAGTGCTTTTCAGCACTGTCCCCAGATCACCTCTGCTCTGAGGGGCCTCTGCAAATCCCATTGGTTCCAGTGGGCGAATAATTGGGCTTTTGCCCTGAATAAAGGGCTCATTTATAGCCTTTCCCCCCACTCCTGCTACAAAATACTGTCCCCATTGCGGAACCTGCTAGCGACACCTATTGGGTGAAGATGCAGCAGCGCCAGTTTGTGCACGGCACCGAACCAGGGTGCATGGCGGAAAGGAGGAGTTTGTATTGCACTTGCTCTGAGTTGCGTCGCACGGGGGTGGTTGTAAATAGGTCAATGTATGTGCTTTTTAAAAATAAACCCGTTGAGTTCCAGTATGAGCATCCATCACACAGAAAGCGTGGAAGAAGCTAGGTTTGACTAGAACTGATGGCAGCACAGGAGTGCTGGGCAGTTTGCCGAATGCCTTTGAGAGGCTGCGGAGTGCCAGCGTGCTGTGGGGGGCCCATGCTGGCAGCAGGCAGCGGTGAAAGTAAGTTAAAGGACTTACTGGTACGTCAGAGTCCTGGGCAGGGGCGTGGCCTCAACCGGAAGAGGAGGGGCCTTTAAATCAAGATTTAAAGGCCCCGGGGCTGCGGCTGGGAGCCCCGGAGCCTTTAAATCACCCACAGAGCTACCAGCTGCAGAGGCTGCTGGGAGCCCTGGGGCGATTTAAAGGGCCTGGGGCTCTGGCCACTGCTACTGTAGCGGAGCTCCGGGCTCTTTAAATCGCCGACGGAGCCCTGTTGCCGCTACCCCAGGGCTCTGGCAGTGGGGCTCGGGAGGCAATTTAAAGGGCCAGGGGCTCTGGCCGCTGCAGGGAGCCCCGGCCCCTTTAAATCGCCAGCCGGGTCCGGCACGAAGTACCGGCTCTTGCCGGTACGCCGTACCATACCGTACCGTACAGGCTTACTTTCACCTCTGGCAGCAGGACCAAAGCACTGGAGCGGTGCTTCGAAAGTAGCCTTTGGCTTGTCATTTGGCACTTGTGGGTTTTTGGGCCGCTCTGTCTGTTTGCGTTTGCTTGGAACTTTTAAAAAAATAAAGTTCGAAGGAAAGAGGAGGCACCGCTTTGTGACCAAGCTGTTGTGAGCTCGTCATGTTGAGGATGATCAAAGGGTGAGCCTGAGCGGTTGGCCCTGTTGGTGATAACACACGTCCCTTAATTTCACTTGAAGGGTCCGGCGAGCTTTCTCTTGTTCTGGCTCCCAGCATGGGATCGTCAGCTCGGATTAATAAGCCAGTCGGACTATCCTTTTGTTCTTTGGTAGCAGTGCAGTTTATTCCTCCGATGCTTAGTGCAGGAGGAGTGGACAACCCTTTCATTTGTGATATTACCGCTCTTCACTGCATTGTTTGGGGGGGTGGAGCGGGGCAAAGTTCATAACTTCAGCTGGTCATTTCAAGTGTCCCGTTACCAAGACAAACCACACACCCATCTATACTTTAGTTTAATTGCTGCTTTTTCCAGACACTTCAAAGCATGTTTCTAAGCCCAGTGTGCAGCACATATTATTAGATTTGTTTTTGGAATATAATGATAAACTGTTGCCACTATGGATGTAGATATAATTATCCTAAATCTATTTTAATCTATTCTGCCTCTTAAATATTCTATGTTCTCTTTTAATAAGAGAACGTTCAGCCTTTGATGTTCTAGCGGAGGTGTAGAACGCTCTCCTCTCCTTGCTAGAAATGTTAATTGAATAGCCTGCATTTCTCTTCATTAGCTGCATTAACACCTTTTAATATCGCTTTAAAATCTTGTTCAATTTACTTTCTTTAATCTTTTCCTTTCCCAAAGTGTTGCCTCACTTTGATCCTCATCTTCGTCTTTTCTTTGATGACAACTTGGAGCTTAATTTGTATTTGAATCGAAATGGAAATTTCCTAATTACCCACAATTCAGTGTTACGCCATCAGTGTACATTTTACCATGGCATTTTGATATCTGAATTAGCGCTCTATGCCTCCCGTTCCCACCAATCTACGGGGGAGGGAGGAGGGGAACATGTGTGCAATCTAATATTTGTCTCTAAAACTCAACATCATTCCCCAGCCCCAACACAGACATGCAAGTGAGCTCTTTTACCGGCCTGTGCCACAGCACGCACCGGCTGCACGACTACTCACTCCTGCGAGGCAGGGAACACTCGCACCAGGATCCCACACAGCACTTACGCACACAGAATCTCAGGGTTGGAAGGGACCTCAGGAGGTCATCTAGTCCAACCCCCTGCTCAAAGCAGGGCCAATCCCCAGACAGATTTTTACCCCAGTTCCCTAAATGGCCCCCTCAAGGATTGAACTCACAACCCTGGGTTTAGCAGGCCAATGCTCGAACCTCTGAGCTATCCCTCCCCGGTGTCATGCTTAAGTGTCAGCATTTAAGCAGTGCCACTGAAGTATGTGTAACTGCTTTGTTGGGTTGGGGCCACAAGGCTCACTGTCTTGTTGGATCCAATTAAAAGTGACGACGATCGAGGTGCCAAACAGCAATTTACCTGATTTCTCTCTTCTCAGCGTGACCTAGTTAACCCTGTCCCCTTTCCTTTATTTCTTATTGAAAGAGGCAGCATCAGCTGGAGCCTTTTCAAGCTAGGAAAATAGAAAACTTTACAAAATGGGATTTCCTTTCCCTTGTTTGTGTGGGGTTAGTTTTCTCTCCGCTTTGTACCGGGTGCTGTTCTGGCTCCAGGGGGAGTTGGCACTCGGCATGGAAAAAAAGCGACGGTGACTTTGAGCGGTCTCCTGGGAGACCCGATGGTTTGGCAAGGATTTCAGATTCGATCGACGGAGAAGTTTCACACAGTCACGGCCTTAAAAAAACAAAAACAAACCCCCAAACCAAAAAACTCGACACTGCGGTCAGCTGGGCTTAGGGCATGCTCTCCACCGCTGGCCGTCCAGCCATCTCCTCTCTCACTTCATCTGACCTGGGTCATCTGTGAAGCATGGAAGATGGTGGAGCATTTACAGGCCATGCTATCTACAGTGGAGGGCAAAAGATTATAATAAAGTCCTACCCAAACCATCAGTAGCTGTTTTCCCCCCCAGGATGCTGGATGCTCACTGGTTCCACCAAACTCCAAGGGAGACCCTCCGAATGCACTGATGCCCTGTGTTCCTGAGAGTCGTTACACAGTCAAAGCCGAGAAGCAGATGTCGGCCGTTTCAGCCTTGCTTTATGCCTTGTGCACTGCGCTGTATGTGATCTCATCTGTCCTGTCTCCTGCTTGCCCACATGCATCTCCCTAACGCTCGCCTCCCCAGCTAGTCTGAACTGTCGTTCTCCCCGGTTTTTCTCTCGTTAGGTACAAACTCTGTGTTGCACATAAGCCCCAGAGTCAGCCTGTCCTTCTGCTGGTCCCACATGTTGGCTAGGTCACAGAGGTGTGTTTCCCTGTGGCTGTGTTCCACTAACTGTTGTTGGGTTATAAATGTTCAGAGCTGCACAAAGGAAGCCATTTGCCATGCACAAGGGACTTTATTAGGCCTACAAAGCCTATGTGTTCTCGAGTGCCATCTACTGGCACCTTTTCCGTTTATTAGCTATTTACATATGTACAGAACTCTGAGGTAACCCCCAGCTTGCTTGGAGGGGCGCTTTGTCTCCCTCTAGTGGTGGCTAGGGCCCCTAGAAATGATGAGCCTGCTACAGTCTTGGCTAACAGATGCGAGTCTCATGTGTTTAGCTCCAGAGGTCCCAGGTTTGATCCCCGCTGCCGACATCCGTGAGTGGGTCGCCATTACACTTCAAACAGTAATTGTTAGGGGTGTGTATGCTCTTAGTCTGTTTCTCTGATGTACAGATTCTAGATCCAACGACGGTCTGTTGGCCCAATGCTATTTTCTGAGGGAAGGGTTTACGGTAGGTTGTAAATGAGTCACGTTCAAGTTCATTGAGGTGTTTTAAAACTAACTGTATTCCTGGGGTTTACCTCTGTTTCTTGCTGCTTTTCCTCCCTGCTCCTCTGTCATGGATAATGATCAATGCAATATGTCCGAGTCCAGTGAAAGCAGAATGCGTGCTTTACAAACCCGGGAAGGTTTATTGCTCTCCTTGCAATTAAATTAAACTGCAGAAATGGACGCTTGCCGTGTACACGGCTTGCTAATTGAGCTTTCTATGCCTACCTCCTCCGCTGCAGTTTTCACCTTACAAATAACACAGTAATCGCCGGTGCATTGTGATTTACCTCTGTGAGTGATTCCTGCCTCGTGAGGCTGGAGTGGGGAAATGTAACTTTTTTTAAATTCAGCATGAGCATGTTGATTTATGTCCTTGGTGTATTTACCCTTCCCCACTCCTGCTCCCAGGAGATATTTTGTATTGCTGTCTATCTGCAACGTCTCTGCCAGCTCCAGCCTTGTTTTTTATTAATGGACTAAAGCGGAGGGTATATTGATTTCCCAGTTATAGCTTTGAAGTTTTGGGCCTGTTTAGATGGCAGTGTACATGAGCTTATACGTCTATGTAAATTCTCCCTGTCTAGGTAAATAAGGAGATTGAGTGTAGAGGAAGCAGGCGGCTGGGTGGGGGACACCCAGCGGATTTTAAAGCCCTATGTATGAGATGACCGTTTTGTTATGATCTGGGAGTTGTGCCTATGTTGGCAACAAGCAGGAACATTTCATAGCAAGTGCTATTTTCCATGCAGTGATCACTAAGGACCTAATCCAAAGCACATTGGAGTAAAAAGGATCTTTCTACTGACTACAATGAGCTTTGGATAAACCACTGATTTCCGCCCGTCCCACGCCCCGAATGTTCTGAAGTCAGCTCTTAGGGGTATACTTTACTCCAAGGTTATTCTTTGGCTACTTCAGGTTTTGAAACCAGCCTCTTTGTGCAAACAAACCAGTTTATAAAGTTTCATTGATTGCAGGGTGTGTGTGTTCCTCTAATGCAACAGATCTTATCATAGACACACATACATGGCAGCAAGTCTAATACATGGGCTGAGCCCTTAACTGTGTTAGATTTCTGAAGTGCGTTAGGATTAGAGAGAAATCCTTCAACTGCATAGGTCAGGATCTTTGAGTTTCTGAGATAACAGTCTTTATAAAAGTGTCCTGAAGGTATTGTATGGATTATCTTACAGAAATGGTATTGGAGCGATTCATTTCTAAGTAGGAAGATTCAGTAGACTATAGACTTTGATCTACAAGTCATACATACAAATGGATGAGATATCACACTGGTCTTTGAAAGAAATAGAAGCACCTTTCTGATTTTTGCAGGCTTAAAATATAACATGGCAAGAATCAGGTTGTGCTTTTGAGAGAAAAATATCTATCCTCTCTTTAAAGATCTTATTCTTGGTGCTCCTGCTCAGAATACTTGGTGTATTCAGTAATAACGAATGGGCACGCTTTGTAACAATAACCCTAGTTATTAATCATATTTGTGTGAACCCCACACATAGTACTTATTGAGCCCAAGAGACTGATGATTGACTGATTTATTGTTCACAGACCCGTCCTGATTTCTGCAAATATATTCTTTATTCATAAATATTCTCCTAGTAGTTCAGGCTGGGGAATACTCACTTGCTTCAGACTGATTGGCCACTTAGTATGTTTCCTGTTTCCTGATTGGATGACTGAAATGTAAACTAGAGAATAACCAATGGTGAATAATGCATTCTGTACAGGGCTAGGATGGAGGACTGAGACTCAGGCGATCTGCGTTCAATTCCCAGGTCTGCCAAGTTTTTTTGGGTGAACTTGGCTAAATCATTTACTCTCTCTCTGACTCAGTTCCTTATCTATTACATAGGAATAATAAATCTTCCCTACCTCACAGGAGTAAAAAATGAATGACTGAGTGGTGCTCAGATATATGGCAATGAGGGGGCGAATAAGAGAGAGGTGAAGCATTGAGAAGACTTTCATGAAAGCCAGTGGCTGTACAAATACTGACAGCTAGCTGGTAACGTTGTCCTTGTGAATAGAAGAGAATCTAGTCCGAGTAATTCATTCAATGGCTATATATATATGTATGTGTGTGTGTGTGTGTGTGTGTGTGTGTATCCATCTTTTTCATTATTTGACCAACATGAATATTTACATGGGAACATGAAACGTTAACTAACAGCAACAGTAATCATAGCTAGGCTCAGTGTGATTGTGATAGTGCTTCTAAGCATAATGGCTATGGATCAATCCGGGCTGGTTCAGGAAATTTGTATGCATCTCTGGAGCACCCCTCCCCCCCAAACAACACAGCACCATTTTCTGAACATGGCACTGTGCACATGGAGATGATGTCTTGATGAGTAGCTGTATCATGCCAGGGTGATGCTTCTACAACTCCTCATCAGTGAAAATGGCCCCAAGACTCCTTGGTCATTGAGGGTTTAGAGGTTGCCACTGGCTAGTCTGGTGGGGTCTGAGGTCCTGCAACCTGTCCACCTCTAGTTATTTGTAACAGTGGAAGATTTACAGCTGCTCTATGCATGGAGGGGGTGGCACAGAGAGGGTTTTTAACCCTAAGAACATGAGTGGGGTTTGGATGGGCTGGTAGGGAAGTGGACTGCTGGGGTTAAACATGGGTTTACATGCGGGCTGGGATGTCCAACGGATGGTCAGAAACGTTGCAGAAGTGGTTGTCTTTGTCACCTACCCAACACTTTGCATGATAAACCCTTGTTTTCAGTTGCTGATTACTTTCTCCAAGCTAAACTGTGTTGAAATTTCCTAGGCGGGGTGTCTGCCTCTGCCTGAAATCTTGTTTTGGGGAAGTTTCAGCTAAAGTGGTATTTCTAAGAATGGGGTTAGAAAAAAATGTTTTGTCATGTAAAAAACAAAAACAAAGCAAGATTTCATTGATAAGCTCTCATATATCCCTGCTTTGTAGCAGGGACTTGAAATTTGGCATGGGAGGGGGTCACCCAAGGGTCAGGTTATGTGCCCTTTGTCCTCCCTATGTATATTAGCACAAAGTTAGCAGAGTTGTAAACCTCTGAAAAATCTGCACAGTCGAGACTGGTGGGTTTGGCAACTAAATTCTCCAAAGAGTCCATCTGCACCGAACATAGAATCGGAGACATGTGGGGCTGCACAGGGGTGATCCCCCACCAGAGTTGCTTCTGCTGGCGATAGGGCTGCATGGTGCAGACCAGGAGGTGTCCAATAGCAGTAGCTGAAGAGAGAATCTGTTCTGACGTATTCAAAGCGTACATTGCTGAGTGATGAATCCTCCCCTCCCCTCCCCTCCCCTCCCCTATCTGAGGCAGGTGCTAAGTATTATCCTCATTTGGCAGCAGTGGAAACTCGGCAATAGACTTTCCCAGGCCACGCACCGAATCAGCATAAACTATAGTACGTGGCTTGGGCAAAATGACTGGTGACTGCTGCAGACGTCCGCTTCGAAAAGAGTGAAAATGGGTCAGATCTCCACTCCTCCTCCCGTCCAGTGTAACAGGGTCTTGTTTGCGTTTCCAAGCGCGTTCCAAGGTTTGACCAGAGCTCACTTCAGAAAGGCTGCCAGGCATTCGGCCGGGCGAGGTCTGACTCCTGAGCACTGCCTGGGCCCGTTTGGCCGAGGTACACGGTGAGGACAGTTGAAGTTGGTGGGGTTGCGGGGTGCCTCACAAGGGTTCCTGAGAGCCCAGAATGTGGTCTGTGCATCTGTTACCTGGCTGGGGAGGGTGAGGCGGGGGCTAGGGGGGAGGGGAGCTGAGCCTCTCCCTTCCCCAGGGCTGTGGAATGAGACGACGTGAACAAGGAGCTGAACTGGGGGCTGGCACGGAGGTGTGGGAATGCCGTGGGCCCAATCCTCAGTGCAACCCAGCTCCACTCGGCACCAGCTCCAGCAGGGCTTACGGGTGGCTTTAGGCCACATTCAGCCCTACCTATTGCTCTGACGCCAAGGAGCTGGTGTGGCAGCTGGCAATAACTGGAGCATGGAGCACTCTGCCCACACCCCCTTTCCCAGGCTTGCCCCCCGATATCCGAGGCTATGGAGGGGCATGGAGCAGCCATTCGCTGGGGCCAGCCCTGCTGCTGAGCTGGATTTAGCATCTTTGTAGCCTCTGAGCTGGCTAAGGGGGGCCATGGCACAACGATAAATTGGCCCCTCCCCTGGATAACAGGGGAACACTTAATGGGGTGTCTGGGGTGAAGAGGGGTTTTTAAAGTCTTTGGAAAACGCTGGGCCTCAGGTGTAAACAGGAGCAAATCAGCTGGAACTAACCGAGTGACGTCAGGGATCAGTTTGACCTCGGTCCCTTCCTTCCTGTGATAAATGAAGGGAGGGAGGTAGCTCCCTTTTATGGACACCCAGCCAGCCAGTAGCTATAAAATCACTCGTAGTAGTTGTTCTCTACCTGTAAAGGGTTAAAAGTCTCACTGCTATGCATAGGTAAAAGGAAGTGAATGGACACCTGGCCAAAAGAGCCAATGGGAAGGCTAGAACTTTTTAAAATGGAGTAAAGACTCTCCTTTTGTCTGTCTGTTGTTGTTCTCCCGGGGAGAGGTGGACAGGACAGAGCTATGCTGTAAGAAGCTTGGGCCAGGTATGAAAAATCATCAGTATCATACCTAGAAACTACTCATTTAAAACCCCAGACATGTAAGTAGATCAGGAAATGTCTAGAAAGACGCGATTAGGTTTATCCCTTTGATTTCTTTATGGCTTGTGGATTCCTCTGGGCTAACCCCAGATGCTTTTGTTTTGCTTGTAACCTTTAAGCTGGACCTCAAGAAAGCTATTTTTGGTGCTTAATCCTTGTAGTTGCTCTTTTAAAATCTAGCAATAGTCTGAGTTCCCAGATGTATTTTCTTTCTTAATAAAATTTACCTTTTTAAAGAATAGAATTGGATTTTTGTGTCTTAAGAGGTTTGTGCACATGTTGTTTAATTAGCTGGTGGCAACAGCTGATTTCCTTTTTTTCTTTCTCAGCTCTTCCCCGTGTGTGTGTGTGAAAGGGCGTGAGGGTACCCCACAGGAAGGAATTCCCAAGTGCGCCTTCCTGGGTTCTCAAAGGGGTTTTTGCACTTGGGTGGTGGCAGCATCTATCCATCCAAGGTCAGAGAAAAGCTGTAACCTTGGGAGTTTAACACAAGCCTGGAGTGGCCAGAATTAATTTTTAGAATCCTTGGGGGGCCCACCTTCTGCACTTGAAGTGCCAGAGTGGGGAATCAGCCCTGACACTTCCCCTGCAGCACCGTGGGTGGGCAGCGAGATCCTGCAGCAGGAGAATAACGTGCTCACTTTAAAAGCTTGGCTGGACTCTCCTAGTTCACCTCCTGGCAAGTCCTGCCTCCGCGTTTGTCAGATAAGGCTGCGTGAACGCAGGCACTTCTTGACAAGGCTACTTAAAAATGAAGAGCCCTGTGTGGTGTTAAGCAAAGAGCGGCGAGTAGTGAATTGTTCTGTGAATTGATGATTGATAACTAACATGACATTATTTGAATAGCGTTCCCTGGTCTCTTCCGGAGAGCCGCAGTGGAGGGATAGAGATAAGTGCAGGAAGAGATGTAACCGTCACCATTTCACCTGCGGGTCTATCTTTAACTCATCTCTTGATGTTGGAATCCATTCGTATTTCTTGAACTTAAGTGCAGCCGTGTTATTAGACCTTCTCTCCTGACTGTTCAATGCTAAAATACGCAGCACCTACCCAGCAGACCATCCCTTCCTCAATCACGTTGCTGGCAGGCTGGAAACAGCTTCCTGAACTGCGGCCAGCGAGCTGCCCTTTGCCCAGCTTGTCTCTAGAGCATCACAGTTGCCAGAAAAACACTGAGAAGGTCTCTCAGATCTTAGTCAGAGCACTAGTATTTGTTCTCCGAGCACAGAGAAATGTGGCAGAGAACTGCTCGGGCCGGCGATGGAGCACAAATGTGGAAACCCAGCCTGCCTTCATGTTGCCAGTGCTCAGAAACCCAGCTGAGTTAGTAAACGGGGCATCGGAGCTTAGCCACCCCCTTGACTGTGAACTCTCTGCATGGCACTGGGATGGATTGCATTAATCCAGCAGCCGGGAACGGTTGCCAGCAGAGGGCACTCAGTCAGCACTGAAAAGGGAGGGAGATGTCTGTCTGGCGTGCTTAGCCAAGCATTCACAATTTGCTTCAGAGTCACTGGGCCCCATTTCGCACTGTTTACACCGGAATAACTCCTTCCTCTGACGTTCCTGTTACCAGAAGGGGGCCGAAAGGGAGGGACACTAGCCGTGAGGTGATGTAGCTACTGAGGGGGTCCCCAAACACCTGGGACCTCATTGACCTGCTTATGCCAAGCCAGCCTCGCTGATATGGCTTCTGCTCTTATGCTAGGGGTGGTCGCCTGTTACCAGCCCACGTCATTGACGCTGGCTGAAGTTAACGAGCTGCCAGCTAACGACACTGAGATTTTTGGGGCTATGGGTCCTGAGAGGCCATTCAAGGGGAGACGAGCAAAGGTGTTGGGGATACCTCCTGAGGGCAGCGTTTTAAGTCCCCCAGCAGGTGGCCCCGTCTTGGTGCTGATATCTCCAGTACCTGTTTGCGCTGGGTGCTCCAGTGTGTGTTACTCGCAGAGGGGTTGTGATGGGCTAGAGGCCCATATTGGCTGGTTCTGCGAGGTGAACTATGACCGAGAGGTGCCTGGGAATGTTAGCCAAGTGCCCGGTCCCTGTGCCCAAATGTACATAGGTGATGTAGGTGGTGCGTGAATCGCTCCTATTACTACTGCTGGGAAACATTGTGTCTATTATTAGCTGTGGCCTTGCTGGGTAGCTGCCATTATGGAAGGCCTGGTAACTCAGGAAAACAGATGTGTAAGGATACCATGGTTTGGCCTTACAAGTAACTCACTTCAGTGGATAACGTGACCAGGATTGGGCTCTTACTTGGCAGCTGTGAAAATATATTGTATGCGGAGCCTTTTCCTGCAGCTCAATATCATCACTGATGTTATCTGATATTCAAAAGTCATGCTATTATTGGGCATTTCGGTCACATGGTGCTGGGTCTGTTTCCCTGGTTCGATCAGCCTCATGCTTATGGCGTGAATGGGGGAATTCAGAATTTGCATTTCACTAACCTGCAATACTTCCTTTAAAATTAACGTTTCTGGCAAACTTTCCAGCCAGTAATCCTGTCTGCCAGAACACGGCCCAGTGGGAATAGTGAAAGGGAGTGAGCACATACAAGAATTCCTGCTTGGGCCATCAGCAGGATTTGAACCCAGGACCGTCCTTGCTGAAAGCTTTAGCCTACTGCTTGAGCTAAAAAAGTAATTCCCTTAACTGGCAACTATAGAGGACTCTTATCTTATGTGGACCAGTCGCTAGAGGGCGGCTCTGCCGGTATGAGTTACACACAGTCACAGCAAACTCACTACAACAGGCGCAGAATTTTTGCAATGTATTTATTTCACCGCTGAAGCACAGAGGCACTGTGCAGATCAATACAGAGTTTGCACCGGAGGGGGGGCGGTGGAAATGAAAGGGAATTTTTAACCTTTGAAAAGAAGACGGATCGTGTCTGCTGTGTGAAATTCAGAGACCTGGACATGAGTAAGACGTGTGTGCGATGAAAAGTGTCCTGAAAGTTTGTCCTTTATAATTTGGATGTCGAACTCTAACTTTGTGCAAAATGATAGGGGCCGCCAGGGGAATACAAAAGCTGAGGGGCATGCAGTACCACAGCCCATAATGTTGTTTGAACATTGTCTGCAAATCCCAGAACGGGCCATTAGAAATTAAAGAGATGCTGTTAATCTGAGCTGGAAATAAAGCAGAACACACATGAGCTCCTCTGGTTGGTCTAGAATACTTGTGGTGTCAACTTCAATTGGAATAAACAAGTGATGCTCGGCTGTACTGAGCTACTGGAATGCAGAGTGCTGCTGAGAGCTAGAGATTTCTCAGTTCCCAGATGACAACCACTTGCCCAATTTCTGCTCATTTTTAAACACAGGCAGTTGTGAAACCGAGAGGGTACTCATGGGTGCTCATTACTACTTCTTCTTTTGTGAGAGCTTTTCCTCCAGCGCCCACTTCTTGCTCTCACAAGGGAGTCCATATCAAATATTCAAGGCAGATTACAGCAAGAACCACACACGCGCACACACACGCACACACAAAAACCAAAAAAACCCCAACCCTAAAATGTTCAGTTGCTCAGATAAAAGCGCTAAAAAGGTTCTATACAGAAGGGGAGGCTTTCTCAGTCCTTGCTCCCTGGGCACTTCCCTTTTTATTAATGCCGAGCCAACGTCTGATCTGCAATGGGTCCCAATTGGACATGCCACAGTTTATTATATGGTATAAATAAAAAATGGCTTCCAGGGGTAACACATGTGACTAATTCCAAAAAATGTTTGTGTAGCACTAATTAAAAAAAAAACGTGACAATTGTAACCCTCTGATAGGTATTGGGCCTGTTTGAAATGAGTTTGGGGGTCTCCAGGTCTGTTCCTAGTGAATACATTGTCTGCGTTACTAAAAGCACCATTGTAACTGCCATTATTCATAGATTCTAAGGCCAGAAGGATCCATTGTGATCATCTAGTCTGATGTCCTGTATACCACAGGCCAAGAATTTCACCCAATGCTTCCTCTAACCTGTGACTGAGCTGTTTAAAAAAAATCTTATGATTGAAAGACTTCAAGTGAGGGAGAATCCACTGCCTCCCTCAGTTCATTGCCCATACTGGTTGGACTACGTTTCCCATGATTCACCGCAGTTGTTGTCTATCTTACTGCCAGGGGCATGGAAAATGAAGCCTGACTGGCTGAGGTACCTGCACTACAACTCCCATGAAGCACTGTGGTGGCATTTCAGAATCAAAACAGTTGTTTTCAGCCAAAACCTGAACATTTCAGTTTCTGGACATTCTAGTTTCCAAAGGGGAAAAAACAAACTTTTTGCTCAGAAAGCAGATTCTTTTCATGAAAAATCTCATTTAGTTGAAAACCTGATTCCCACCCCCCATCAAAAACAGTTTTGACAGAAAACTTTCAACTATCCCTACTAGAGACCTGATTAGGGCTCCTATCAGGAAAGTATCTAGAACTGGCCCAACCACTTGCTATCAATATATCTGACACAGGTTGGGGTGCTCCTTCCAAAATGTTGTTTGAGGGGCATTTAAGAAAGTAAGAAAGTGCTTCAGTCCCACTGGTCAGGGATGAAGCCCATTGGCAATACATTGTAAAATGCTCGTGCTGTAATGGACCAGGGCATAGGCAGTCCAGCCTAGCGGTCACGGCTGGGCTGAGGTCTGCCCACCAGGGGATGGTAATTGCCAGGCAGGAACTGGAGGAATCGTAAGAGCCAGGTTCCGTAAGCAAGAGTCAGGGTCAGGCTGGGGTTGAAGACCGGAGATCAGAGGCAGTACCAGCTTAGAATCGAGAGGCAGCAGGAGATCAAGCAAGGTCTGGAATTGCAGAGGGTCAAAGTCTGTGTGGTTGCGCGGACAATCCTTCGGGTTAAGTAGGGTGCGTGGCCAATCAGAGGGCTGCAGGGTACCGTCAATCTGAATCTTTTGGCCAGTACTTCCTGTGGCGCCTACTCTCCATAGAGCTCCCTGGCTGTGCCTTTGCATGGCCTCCGAATGGCACTGTGAGACTACCAGCCGTCCCATGCCACGCGGACCTGGGTTCTAATCCCTGGGTGCTTTACCTGGTCTTCTCTACACTCGAGTGATCCCTTGAGCAGGCTGAGAGGAATTTTGTCCGGAATCAACAGTTTAGATGCTGTTTAATTAGTGTGAATTTTTTGAACATTGTCTTAATACTAACACATTTTGAAAGTGAAGTGGGCTGTAGCCCACGAAAGCTTATGCCCAAATAAATTTGTTAGTCTCTAAGGTGCCACAAGTACTCCTCGTTCAAAGTATTTTTGTTACCAGTACAGCATCATAAACTTGCTCTGTCCTCTGCCAGGAATTTGTCATTCATGAAAGTCATTTTGTACTTAGGGCAACTGGGGGAAAAGTGACGTGATTTTTGGACTGTAGCTTTGGATGGGAATATAAATTTTCTCCAAGTGATATGATGCTACAATAAGAGACATTTGGAAACCAGCCAAAGCCCATGAGTACAATTTTTGCTTCATTTTCAACATCCTCCTCTAGAAATACTTTGCAGTTTCTTTCACTCATTCTTTTAGAGTATAATTGTGGTGGTGGTGTTTTTAATTATGCTGCAGCATGCAATATCTAGTTACAGGTATGATTAGAGGTTGTCTTGTGTTAACCTAGGGATGCAGGGTCAGATCATGACTTTTAAATCTGGAATGACTCCATTGAAAGCAACTGAGATATTCCCTATTTAAACTGGTGTAACAGAAACTGACTCTCAGTACCTGTAATTACATGGAATGTGCATCTCAGAACAGCATGGTTCACGGTGAGGTCCTTCCCGTCCCCTGAACACAGATCTGTTTGCTTTCATTGGAGGGTGGCCTGGAGCACTTGACTCCTTATCCCAATGATGGAAGTAGATTTGATTTTACTACTTCTCCTCTTGCAGCCCATCAGATTAATGTCACACTGATCTCTGTGAAGATTTTGGATTCAATGAGTCTTCTATTGACCACTGCGTGGACACAACTCTGAGTAGGGCGGAGTGCTTTCTCTACTAATGCTAGCACTCTGAATAGCTACCGTAATACATTGGCTGGGTGTGAATGTAGGGGAATCCTCTAGGACAGTGGTTCTCAAACTAGGGCCGCCGCTTGTTTAGGGAAAGCCCCTGGTGGGCCGGGCCGGTCCGCAGGTTCGGCCGATTGCAGCTCCCAGTGGCCGCGGTTCACTGCTCCATGCCAATGGGGGCTGCAGGAAGCGGCGTGGGCCGAGGGACGTACTGGCCGCCGCTTCCAGCAGCCCCCATTGGCCTGGAGTGGTGAACCGTGGCCAGTGGGAGCCGCGATCGGCCGAACCTGCGGACGCGGCAGGTAAACAAACCGGCCTGGCCTGGCCCGCCAGGGGCTTTCCCTGAGCAAGCGGCGGCCCTAGTTTGAGAACCACTGCTCTAGGATCTATAAAACAAAGCCATGACACTGAAGGAGGCAGCTCCCCCAGGATTTCCATAGCAGCGTGGGGCTTGCTCCTTGTCGTTGAAAATGCACTTTGTTAAGAAGTCTGAACTCTAATGCAAGCTGCAAGAGCCCTGTGTCCCTGAGTGGTGTAGAACTCTGACTGTAATTCTGCTCTCCCAGCCCGGCATCGGCTGGCCTTGCATTTCAGGAAATGCACACACGCGTTCGCTTTGCCAGACACCTGACTGCCTTTTGGTTGACTCCAGTCCTGGGGGGACACAGTGAATTAGTGCCAGGAAATAATTCCCACCAAGCCGCCTCAGGGGTAATACCCACTTGCCGTCCATGGTTTTTTTTTACCCAGTAGGTAACTCTGATCCTGTGGCACCTTTCACTCTGGGATCTCAAAGTGCTTTTCAAACCTCACACCTCACCTCACCCCTGTGAGGGCAGCTAAGGGATCACGTCACCCAAAGCTTGGGTGTAACTCAGAAGCTGTTTGCTATTGCACAGCCCGGCGTGAAATGTTTCAGGGAGGAAGTGGTGAAGAACGCGATATGCAATTCACAGTGTGGGGAGGCAGATGGTAATTACTGAAAGTAGAGTCTGGCTTGGGCCCTGGGGTTAACACCCTAACTCCGCCAGCAGCAGCAACAACAAAAAAAGCACCATGTAATCTTTCGTAACCATAAGCAGTCAGGCCCTATTCTGACATCTCATCCTAACAGCGGTGTGCCCTCTTAGACAACAGCAGGGCAGGCTCAGCAGTGTCTCAGATGGAGGGAGAACATCATCCCTGAATCACCATTTTGCAGCACGTGGATGCTTCTTTGTAGGTCTTCCATCCAAGTGACGACCCCACCCAACCCTGCTGAAGCTGGAAGCATCTGACAGGATCACAGCGCAAAGTGTTACAGCTACAGGCTAACCACAGCCTCTAATTACTCATTATTTCCCCCTTCCCACCCTCCTTTTGTGGCTGTTTTTATTTTTTTCTAACTCTTGATGGTTTGATTTCTCCACACCGGCACCTGTAACACACTGCAATTGAGCAGATGAGTCACATGCCACGCACGTTGTACCTCTAGAAAGATGGTGGCAAGGTGCCAGAGGCCTACCTAGCCTTGTTCCTCACCCATTTTGTCCGCACAGGTAAATGATCCAGTTTTATCCCAGTAAAGGGAGTACAGTGTGCTCCTGGTTTTCCCTGGGTGGCTGGATGTTTCTCTTGCACGTCTCCTCAGGAGAAGGCACGTTGACTGCTCTGCAGAAATCTAGCTCTGGAGCGGCCTTCTTGTGTACTGTCTGGTTTGAACCTTTGCCATTTTGCTGGCCGGCCAAGCACACTCCACTGTAAAACCTGCCACTGGTGTGGGCAGAAGGGCCTGGGAGGGGGAATCGCATGGACCTGGCACGTTCTTGCTGAAACCCATGGGCTGGCTGGGTGAGAGCCCAGGGCAACAGTCAGTGCTCCAAAGAGAGAGAGAAGGGGGTGACGTGACACAGGTATTCATGCATTCCACTACAGCTCCCGCACGTGCTCTGACCACTGGGGCCCTGTCCGATGCAGTATTGCTCATGCTTGAGGCCTAGCCTGTGTCCCTGCACCGTTGTGGAGCAGGCTGGAGGGTGGCAATCGTAATTCTGCTCCAGGGTGACCCGAAGGGCCAATCCCTCTGGGGAACTGCTACAGCGTCTTGTGCAGCTCTCCAAAAGCCCTGGCTTCTCGGCTTGCCTGCCCTCCCCAAGGCATAAAGTGCCTGCCTGTGCAGACTCATCTGAGAACAGGAAAGCAGGAGGCAGATGGTGGAACACATGCTTCTGAAAGTGAGCCCCTCCGCTGTGGTTTTGTACTCGTAGGCAAATGGATTTTGCGGCTCCAGTCAATCTACTCATAGCTGGAGAGTCACTTGGCAAGCGCTGGGGCGCTACCCCCCCCCAGCACCGCACCCTGTGCTGTCTTGTAGGCAAATAACACACCGCGTGTTGCAGTTTCAGATAGGCCAAGGTGGCTGCTTGGGGTTTTTTTTGTTTTGTTTTGTTTTTTTAAGCAAACGCCTACATCCATTTTAAAGAGAGACAAATGGCTGTGGTCAGTCCCCAGCAGCTGGAATCTAAACCAGATGGGGAGTTGGATTCTGACAGGTCTGGCGAGCCAGGGGTATTCACGCACTTGGCAGCAGAGCGAGAGCTGAATGATCCACACCAAAGAGGGTTTTGCAAGAATAGCAGGTTCCGTTTCTTCTTTCGTGCTGAGAGCGAGAAGTGGCTGCCGCCCACCACCCAGCCACATGCTGCGGCCACAAAGTCTGTTTGCTTTAGCAGCCTGGCTACCCCTTCTCCTAGGTGTGTGGGAGGGGATGGGCTCCAGCTTGGAGGAAAGTAGTCTTGCCACTATTGGGCAGTCTGTGCTGGTGTGGGGCACGCTTAGCACTGACTAGAAACATGCACCACCTCTGGGTGACACAGGTCAGACTACACCAGCATCTACCCAGCTGTGGGAATTGAGAATGGCAAACAGAGGAAGTGGTCAACTTTGAAACCGAACTAAGCTTCTTTGGCTCAGACACATTGGGGTGAAGCTAGTTTCTGTTGAGTAATTTCAGAAACTAATCTAGCTGCTTCTTAAACTGGCACAAGTCTCAGTAAATGTATGTGGGCACTTACTCCAGCCTACTTTAAGAAAAAGAAATGAATCCCCCTATGTTTACTATACAGGATTTTACTAACCAATAGGAAAATGAAATGAATCCACTGTCTTTTTCTAATCTTTTGATTTCAACACTTTTAGTTTGTGTCCTTCTGATTTCAGTTTAGTCACTAGGCAGGGGTTCTCGCAACAAAAATGTTGGTGGCCTGAGAGTGCGGCCACCAACTCTTACTGGTGGCCACCCTGACACTTCTTCCTAAAATACTTGATTCACTGTAGGAAAAACAAACAAACAGCACATACACATTGTAATTTATTCCTGTAGGCTTTTTTTGCAGACTCAGTAATAAAAATATTACTGTGAAATGTGATATTTGTATGTCTGTTAATACACCTCTACCCCGATATAACGTGACCCAATATAACGCAAATTCGGATATAACGTTGTAAAGCAGTGCTCGGGGGGGCTGCGCACTCCGGCGGATCAAAGCAAGTTCGATATAACGCGGTAAGATTTTTTGGCTCCCGAGGACAGCGTTATATCGAGGTAGAGGTGTATCAATCACTTTTCACAGGAACCGTAGCAGTTATCTGGAAGGCTGTGAAAGGTGATACTTGCATGTTTGTTAATATCACTTTTCTCAGCAAGTTCCAGGACAATTTAAGCCCTGGGTTGTGTGTGTGGGGGGGGTGATCAGAGGTCGAGGCAGTGGGGGACATGGTGGAATGGATGTGGGCCGGGAAGGCAGTGGGGGTCCGGGTGATGGAGGGGTGGATGCAGGGCCAGGAAGCCGATGGGATCCAGGGGTGATGGGGAGGAGGACATGGATGTGGGGCCAAGAGAGAGGAGGGTGGGTGGTGAGCCCCGCAGCTGCGTGGCTGGAGCCGGGGGTTGGCGGCCGCTGCTGGGCGGCAGGGGTCAGTGCCCGTGGCCAGAGCCCGGAGCTGGGGGCAGGAGCTGCATGGCCGGGGCAGAGAATTGGAGCCCAGGGCCAGTGCCCAAGGGCACGCGACCAGACCCTGGAGCTGGGTGCTGGAACCCAGGGCCGCGTGGCCAGATCCAGGGGTCAGTGTCTGCCCCCACGAGGCTGAAGCCAGAACCCGCTGCTGCGTGCCTAGGGCCAGGGATTGGTGCCTGCTGCTGCATGCCTGGGGTCAGGGATCGGCGTCTGCTGCTGCACGCCCGGGGCCGGGGATTGGCACCTGGAGTCAGCGCCCGCTGCCGCATGGCTGGGTCTACAAGTCGGCACCCGGGGTCAGCAGCTAGGACTGGGGGTCAGAGCACACAACTGGGGGTTGGTGCCGGGGCCAGCGGCTGCCGCCGGGGTCAGGGGTCGGTGCCTAGGGCCAGCAGCTGCTGCTAGGATTGAGGGTCGGGGCCCAGGCCGGCACCGCATGGCCAGAGACGGGGATTGGAGCCTGCTGCCGCATGGCCAGGGGTTGGAGCCTGAACGGAAGCCCCATGGCCACAGGCCAGGGCCGCGTGGCCAGAGCTGGGGATCAGCGCCCGAAATCCTGCAGCTGGAGCTGGATGTTGGTGCCTGAAGCCCCATGGCTGCAACCCTGGTCCGTGCAGCCAGGCTCCCTAAGTCCCACCGCTGGAGCCCACCTCCCGACAACCCCAGGGCTGAAGCCCGAGCCTTCATGTGCCCCCCCCCCCCCGGTAGAGAACTCACTGTGCTCCTGCAGTGTGGTGCCCCACCTGTCTCCAGGGGCCCTGCAGGGCTGTGCATCCAGGAGGAACCGAGGGGGGAGCAGATGCTTTGCTTTCCCTCCCCCCCCATCACCTCTCAGGAAGCTGTCATGGCCGTAGGGAAACCCTATGGTGGCCGCATTTGAGAAACACTGGTCTAGGGGTGAGGTTCCCCCCAATCTTTGTGTGTGTTCTTATCCTTTCGTAAACTGGAGTAATTTTTGCCATTTAATCAGTCCTGGAGAGAATGCGTCTGCTTTGGTCTGTTCTTTGAAGACGTCTGTTCTTTAAACAGTTTCATTTCAGCATTTCCTCTCTGCATCCTTTCCATTGTGTCCCTCTTTTGGGCTGTAGCACATTCAGTTTCATCTCCATGCACAGACTGATCTCCCACACAGTTTAGATCCCAACATTTCTGTGATTTCTATATCGGGCAGACTGGACAAAATGAGGCCCAACTGGACTACCCAGCTGAATGTGCAGCTTGGCTTTGAGAGGTGACACTGTAAGAGTGACATGATGGGATTCCAGGTTGTCTCTGACTTTAGGATGACAACTGCTTGGTTTACAAGTAAAATACTTTTCCTCCGAACTACCTGCCCTGCAAACTCAACCTGGGATCTGAATGTTGAGCTGGCTTCTTTCTGGTTTCAAATGATCATGAACCTTAAAGATTCTGTCCACAATAACAACTTTGCGAAGTTCTTCTGAAGCTGGGCAGAATTGGCCTTGACGTTGAAGGAAACAGGCCACATTTTAAAATTTGGTACCCAAACTTAGGCACCTGAATACAAGGGGCTTCTTTTGCAGAGGTGCTGAGTGTCTGCAGCTACATGGACTTCTTTGCCATGTAGTCCACATTTTATAGCAGCACAAAAGTAACTGTGCCACACATGTGCTATAAATCTACTAGTGCAAGTGCTCTCTAGTGTCAGTAAAGACGACGTCCTGTGGGTAATACACTGGCCTTTAGAAATGGGCTCTATTCGCCATTGTTTTTAACCAAACAAGCCAGAATCAGAACTTTTGCAGTGATCTTTCAAAAATCCTTGTTTTCGTGTATTTCTTAGTTGGGAACAGAAATCACATAACATTTAATTTAAATAATAATGCTGAGTGTCTGAAAAGGGAAAGTACTCTATCGAATGCTACTAGCGTGGGCCCAAAGTCAGTCGGAGCTCCAAAACTCCAGCAAACGAGCCCTGTAATCCGGCAGAGCTGCCGCTGCAGTCCATCCCTCAGTAATCGCACGTTCTTTTCTTGCAGAAGCCCATCCCTGGTGCCACAGGTGTAAAATACTAGATCTAGGGATGGTCGAAAGCCCCAGTCTTTTTGCTCCCTCACAAAACATTTCCAATTGAAACTTTTCCTTCAAAACGTTTGATGTATTTTTAAAAAAAATTTCCTGGGAAACTTTTAAAACGACACATTTTTTTGAGTTGGAAATTTCATTTTGATTCAGTTCTTAAACTGAAAAAAAAAAATCAAAATCAAAATGCGGAATTTTTGTTCCCCATGCCAGCTTTTTGCCATTGAATGCAATCCAATGAACAATGGCGAGGATCCCCCTGCCCCACTCGCACACATTCTCTTTTTTCTTTTTTGTCTTTTCCACAATAACGTCTCCAAATGTCTGTAACTTTGGAAAAGTGGCAGTAGCAGTCTTATGTTTGCTTTTGTTCCCTGTTGCTTTCCCAATGTTGGAGAAGATTTGAGAAGTTAGAGTGGGGAAAAAAGAAAAAGAGAAAGTGGGAGACCTCTTCCCCTGCCCTCAATATGATTCTTTCTATTCGATTTAGCGGCCAAAAAAGAGAAACAGGAAAAAACAGAACTTCAACGTTTTGAAAATTTGTGTTTCGAACATGCATGAAAATTTCAATGGGAATGAAACTGGAAAAATTAAGTTTCAAAATTTCCAGTTGAAATATTTTGTTGAAAACATTTTTTTGTGAAAAAATTAGTTCAGTTTTTCAGTGTATTCCCCCCCCCCCCTTGGAAAATCCAGGGAACTGAACTGGAGAACCAGTTTGAACTGGTATTTTTACTTGAACCAGAACCAGAATTTTGTTTTACCTAAGTAACCCAAACCAGAACTGAACTGAAAAAAGGGTTACCAGTTAAAATAAAGGGTCAGCATTTTTTAAAGCTCAATATTTTAAAAAACGGTGATCATATTTGCTTTATAAAACAAGCCAAGACAATAACAAACAGGCATGTGATTGCTACCAGAAAGGCCTGGCCCAGGAGAACGAGAAGAGAAGGAGGCCAGCCCATGAGAGCAGGGAGGGAGAGGGGAAGCCTGGATAACACACGAGGCAGCAGGGGCCCCGGAGACAGATGAACCATCTCTGAGACTGCCTCCTGGGGAGAGAAGAGGTGGGGTGTTCCCTGCTCCCAGAAGTTAACAATAACTCTTCAAGCCCAAGGAAAATGTAACGACTCCCTAACCCTTCTCCCCCTCAGACAGGCCTCCTCCCACCCACCCCCAATCCCTGGGGCAGCTCCTCCCTCCACTTTCCCCACTGGAGGCAGGGTCCATGCTCCAAACGCCAATTGATCCTGTCACCGCGGAGGTCCAATAAGAGAGAGCAAATCTTACAGGATGTTATGTTCATTCGCGCTCCCAAATTGTTCATAAAAAACAAAAGCGTGTTTATTTGACAACACGCAAACAGTAGGAAAACTCATGTAAAGTTTAAAAAAAAAAAAGGTAAAAAATCAAAATAGTTTCAATTTTAAGTTTCAGCTCTTTGAATTTACTTCCACTAAGACTGGAATTTGATTTGAACTGGTAACCGAGCCGTAATTTTTTTTTGGTGGCTTGAACTGGACCTGAACACACTGAATGCAACTCAATGAACTCAACCCAAAATAAATATCAGTTTGACTCCCTGGGAAAACTTTGACCACTTCTGCTTAGAAACTCAGAAATGCCCCCGGCCGCTTTATTCACTGGTGTAGTCTGGCCCATACATTTGATTCAGTGCTAAGCCCGCCCTGCATCCGGACAAAGCACCCTCAGCAGAGAGGCTGATTTCCTCCGAGGCTGATCCCACTCTCTATGCTGAGTAAGACGTGACAGCAGTGCTTATTTGTGCCGGGGCTTGCCAGGGCTGAGCCCCGGCCCCTCTGGGCCCGGCAGTTCAGAGCCCCCGGCACCTCTGGGCCTGGCGGTTCAGAGCTCCGGCGCCTCTGGGCCCGGCGGTTCAGAGTCCTGGCGCCTCTGAGCCTGGCAGTTCAGAGCCCGGCACCTATAGGCCTGGCAGTTCCTAGCCCCGGCGCCTCTGGGCCTGGCAGTTCCTAGCCCCGGCGCCTCTGGGCCTGGCGGTTCAGAGCCCCGGCGCCTCTGGGCCTGGCGGTTCAGAGCCCCGGCGCCTCTGGGGCCTGGCGGTTCAGAGCCCCGGCGCCTCTGGGGCCTGGCGGTTCAGAGCCCCGGCGCCTCTGGGGCCTGGCGGTTCAGAGCCCCGGCGCCTCTGGGGCCTGGCGGTTCAGAGCCCCGGCGCCTCTGGGCCTGGCAGTTCAGAGCCCCGGCGCCTCTGGGGCCTGGCGGTTCAGAGCCCCGGCGCCTCTGGGGCCTGGCGGTTCAGAGCCCCGGCGCCTCTGGGCTTGCCGTGTCAGTTATGAAAGTAAAAACATTGCTTGAGCCCTGGCACCTCTTTCATTACAAGTTAAGCACAGCACGCCAGCCTTCTGTTCGGCAACTATTGACCAGTACTAAGAGGAAGGGCAGAGGCTACAAAAGCAGAAGGAAGCCCTGGCTTAGGCTGGGTTAGACAATCGTTGTCCGTCACCCCTTTAATTGGATAATACAGCCTACTGGGTGTGCGTGTGGAGGCGTGAGGCCAGCGGAGGGGGTTGCTTGTTTTTGGATACCAACAATCCTCCGTTTATCCCAATGCAAATGCCATCCATGTTGTTTTCTTCACTACGCCTTTAAGGTTTACTCCTGGTAACACAGGCTAGTTACAACACTGTTTGCTTTCACTGCCTGTTGGCCATAAAATGGAAGGAGGCAAAGGGCACAACTGAGTGGCGCTGCTCTGCGTGGCCAGTTGTGTTAGAGATGAATGTGATGGCACTTCTGGCTATCAGATGTGCAATACAGATAAGTGCAAGAATTCCTGCTCCTTTAATAATTTGCATTGACCTCCTGCCAGTAATCTGGAAGGAAGTGGTTTGTGGGGAATGGTGACAGTGATGACTTTGTTCTGAAATGTGGCTATTGCTATCGCTTGAGGTTTCTGCTTTGGAAAGCTGACTAATTTCCACCTAGAGCAGGCCACAAGAAAAAAATCCCAAGGAATGACTAACCGCTAACCTTTTGACATGTAGTTTCAACACAGGCAAGATGGGTTTGGGTGACATGGAAATGTTAAGAGCTGAACACTGTCTCCTAAGTGTTATCAGTGCTGCTTCACTCCACGCAACAAGCAGCTGGTGTTACCCATCTTGATCTCTGAGGTCTGGGATCTGCTGACTGTCACTCGTCTGAGGAGCCGTGGAGAGCACGCAGGAAGAGTTGGTATAATAAATATTGATAAACTCCCATCAGTTTCTTCGTGGGCCTGTTGATGCTCCTTGCAAATCCAAGTGCCTTTAAACGTTTCCTCCAGCACTGCAGGAGAAGCCCATAGCTGATTATGGGGCTCTGACTCTCTTACAGGACAATTCGTGAAAACAAGGAGAGCCGCCTTTGAATTGTAGCCCAAGTTTTAGACTGTAAATTCCTCCATGGAAAAGCACCCGGGAAGAATTAGTGACACATGGAATTGCGTGTTCGGTTGGGGTGTAGGAGGTCGTAAGCTTCTTAATTCAGGTCCTGTTTAGAAATTTCAGTGAACGTGTTGAGCATCCTTGTTCCTCAACAGCTGAAAGAATAACTGACTCGTACCCTAGATTTAGGGGAGAAGCCAAGCCACTGCAGAAGTCTGCTAGCATATGAATGGATGGATCTCAAAGACAGAAATAAATCCTGATATGCTAATGTGACCAGCACAGCATCATGCTGTTATTAAGGATATGTCTTGAGAGCGCGGACTGAGGAGTTGGCCGATACAAGTCCTCTTCCTGTCTCTCCCGCTGGCTCTGTGCTATCCCAATGTGCTCAGATCCCCAGTGATGGGTGCCATAGAAGAACCTAGACAAGTATCTATAGAATGCCTAAACTTGGGACAAGTCACATGAGCAGTCTGTGCTGCACGGTGATCTGTATATTGGGGTGATAATGCATTTACTTCCTTTTTTATTAAGCACTTGGTGCTCTTTGGCTGAAATCATTATACCAAGTGCCACATACTTAATATCTGGATTCTTGTGTCAGATTAGCCCATTTTTATTGGCCTGAATGGCAATTCCCTCTGAACCTTTGAACCCAGCTCGGATCTATTTCTATTGCTCCAACTTCTGAGTAGGAGACATCAATATCCTCATGGTAGCGATAAGAATAAATACATATTCGAGGTTGCCTATTGACAGGTTCCCATTTCTGATGTTAGTGCAGAGGGGACAGGTGTAAAGTGACTTTGGCTTTGAAGCAGTTGAAATTTAGGAGGTTAGGCGCTTGCTAAGTTCTTTCTCCAAAGTAGCTTAATTTCGTGGGTGGCAGGATGCAATTTGCATTTGTTTGGCTTTCCAGTGAAACGTTTGGCTTGTCATCTCTTGAAGCACAACACGCTCCCTAAATAGCAGACTACATTTCTCTACCTAGACTTAAAAAAAAAATTACCCTGCCAAATGAAAGGACATATTCCAGTATTTTTTTGTTGTTGCAACAAATTGGGTGGATACTGTCAGGCTTCTGTATTCTGGGAATGCGTCCAGAGTCTCTTTGTGTGTAAGTCAGTTACCATGTAATTGTCAGCTTAAATTGCAGTGTTGGATAACTTAGCTTAGTTGTAAGATAAACTGCCTCTCTTCTGACACAGCATCAGCACTGTGAGGGCAAGGAGTTTCTCTCTGGCATTCCCTGTTCTTCGGCATGACAGAGACTCCTAGGAGACTGGAAAGATCTGCAAAATGCAGTGGATGCTGGGCTGGAAAACCCCTGGCCCTGCTGGGTGGCTTGGCAAGCATATTGTAAGCGAGTACGAGACGATTTCCCATCAGCACTTCCTGATCCTCAGTGGAGAGAGATGCCTTGATAAAATCCTGCCTCCACTGGGGTGTGCGCATGTGGTCTAGTGGAAAAGCTACTGCACCAGGGAGGACTGTCTCTCTAAGTGTGGACGTGGCAAATTGTCATGCGAAATACCTGGTTAGCCCAGAGGTTAAACCAGGGTACTAATGGGTGGTCGAACCACATTGCTTCCTTTCCAGACAAACTGCTTTCCATGCGGCGATGAGATCTGTAACGTTGGGTGATTTCTTCTCCACACCACCTGGAGCGGTGGGAGGGAAAAGTCCTCGGAGGGAATGGGAATTTGTCCAGTTACTTCCTCTTTCACGATGCCAGCTTGTTGTTTTGTTGTTGTTCAGCCAGCATCCCAATGACAGTTCCTGCTAGACAGTACTTGCACGTTAAGGTTCGGTCGTTTCTTGGCTTTGATTTCCACCTTCCCCAAATTCTTAATTCCACAGAATATTTAACCTCTTGTGACAACAGTCAATTACACATCTCCCATTGGGATTTATAGGGGCGGTCCTATTCGAACAGCTCTACTTCAGTTAATACTATCAATGCTGCTTTCAGTTTGTTGTGCAATTCTTTTTAGACAAGGAAACCACGACATCCGTTTGATCACGAGCCATGCAAGTGATCTGGGAACAGAGCTTTGTAATAATGGAGAATTTCAGTGGTTTATGAGAAAGTGGAACACCCCTTGTTCCACCTCAACCCTCTTGCAACAACAAGTGATTTGTGCAGGTGGAAAACCTCTCTCTTTGTCAGAAAAAGCTGATTTCGTTGAGAGCATGGCAAACCCCGTAAAGGTGATTAACTCTGTGGTCACGTGACTCCCATCATAGAATCATAGAATATCAGGGTTGGAAGGGACCTCAGGAGGTCATCTAGTCCAACCCCCTGCTCAAAGCAGGACCAATCCCCAACTAAATCATCCCAGCCAGGGCTTTGTCAAGCCTGACCTTAAAAACCTCTAAGGAAGGAGATTCCACCACCTCCCTAGGTAACCCATTCCAGCACTTCACCACTTCCTAGTGAAAAAGTTTTTCCTAATATCCAACCTAAACCTCCCCCACTTCAACTTGAGACCATTACTCGTTGTTCTGTCATCTGCCACCACTGAGAACAGCCGAGCTCCATCCTCTTTGGAACCCCCTTTCAGGTAGTGAACTGCCATGCAGTGCCATGGTTTGACTGTGGTATATAGTGAGGAATATAGTCCAGCTGAGGGAGGACAATAGGAGTAGGAGGCAGCCCAGCTGTATGTTTTGTATTCCTCATGAAAAATGGTGACTAAACTTTATTTTTGTCAAAACGCTTCACGGAATTTTGTAGGGTTTTGTTTTCTGATTGATGAAAACCGGACAAATTTCATCAAATCTTTTCTCCTTACGTTGTCAAAAAGGCATTTTTCATTTTAAAAAAGTTTGAGCTAGTGCTAGTCTCCGTGTAGGCCCCTCAGAGAAATAATCTCCATTTCAAAATCTCCTCGTTGCCCACAAGCAAAGCAGAGATAAAATTCAGGGTGCACAGACCCCAGGAGAGGGAACAGCCATTCAGTTCGTACTGCCCAGCAGAGTGTGTTAACAGGGAACCACTCTGTGCTTGGCATCAGTTGGCACGTCTCAGCAATACCATGTGGCAAATTCATTGTGTCAACACTTGCTCCGCTGATTATATTGCCCTTTTTAAATGCGTTTGGTTGGCTGGTGCTCCGAATGAGGCCTTTTACCACGCACATGGTCATTTGCTTAACAGTATCCCTAACTGTTTTGCAGGGACATTTGGCTTTGAAAAAACAGGCTGCTCTCATGTCCTGCTGCTTTATTATATTAAACATGATGTGGCAAACTTTGCCAGCCAACCCTCTGACGCTTGCAAGCTTAACTGTTCTTCACCTGGGGGGTTTGCTCTTTATCAAGAGGCCCGAAGTGCCTGCCCGCTGGATTGGAAGGAATCTCACCGGAGCGCCAGCAGACAGCTCCGAGCACTCAAGCCAAGGGAGCCCTGTAGCATATGGTCACTTTCCGAGCAGGGTTACAGCTTCCTATCTAGTGCTAAGTTATTATCCGGTTTTGGCATGTCTGTGGAACGGGCTCACACCTGGCTGGAGACCGTGTGAAGGTAGAAGAGGGGCTTTTGAAAGGCTTGCATTTGTTTTCAAAGGCGCAGTATGCACTAAGCCCCGATTAGCATTGGCTCAGTTCTAGCTTGGAGAAAAGACATCCCTGTTGGCACTGCCACCTACTGCGTCACAGGGCTTTCCTTTGGGGTCTCCCATCCAAGTGGCTGTGCAGACCTGACCCGGCTTAGCTTGAGAGATCTGTGAAGATGTCAACTCAAATTAGGGGCAATTTGTTTCTTGTTTTGAAACCAAATCCCAGAGGAATGAAGGCAGAGAGCCGGAGGCGGACTGCGTCAAAGCTGCAAGCTTTCAGGGGTTGAAGAGTATTTGATAGTTTGGCTTAGTTCCTGAGCTCTCCAATGGTACTCCTAAATTTAAGGGATTAATTTCCTCTTTGGCTTATACAAACTCACCTCAGTCTCCGGTGCCAGGCCAAACTGAAGAATGTGGCTTTGGGGTTTTTGTTCCTTTAAGCAAACAAGAGTTTGCTTGTAAAACAGACGTTTCCACCACAGGCTAGTCTCCGCTCCTAGACCTCATTGTTCGAGCCCAGGACGGAGATGCAGTGACAATGGAAAGACGATTTCCACTGTTTTCCCTGCTTCTCAGAGGGGTCTCCAAACTTCTCCTTGTGTCATTGTTAAGTGGACGCGCTCGGAGGGGCTCTAATCGGATGTGATGGAAAGTGACCGGATCTGTAATGCAGGCTGACACATCCAAGAGGTTTAGCAGCACTCAGCCTCAGCTCGGATGGCCCTTGGTTTACTGCTGCATGCAGAAACTGTGCCGAGAGTTAAAATGCCCTGTGCTACTGGCAAACTGACAGTCCTGATCTCTGCTGAGCTGCATTACATGTGGGTAATTCAGCACATCCCTAAATAATGGGATTAATAGTTTTAGAGGGTCTGTTACCCAGGCTAATGGTTCATTGCTGAATCATAAAGGGTTCCATTATACTTCTGATTTATTATAGGCTGTGGGATTAATTTCCTGAAATATATGGTCATGATGTTGAGGTTAAATTAAAATCTCATTTGAAAGGATTCTTTTTATTATATTTAATTGGTAATTCTTTTCCTATAGCCATTTTATGGTTCTCTTCCTCCCTCCCCCACCTTTAAATTTTCAGTATTGTGTTTTCAGGAGGAAAACTATTTCATGGCCACTAATAGCCTTTTTCAGTTTAACCTTTTAAAGTCACTTACCATTGACAGTTTTCTAGCACCAGTTGTTCATACACAACACCATTGTAAGTCCTCTCTCAAAAAAAACAATAATTTAGAGGTAAAAGCAAAGACAGTTCCCGATGGATTAGAAATCCTTCCATTTTCCTCTTCTCCTGCCCTCCATCTGCTTCAATCTGCTGTAACTAAAACTCATTTTACTCAACAGCTGAAAACCCTAATAAAGCTCCATTTTAGTGACTCTCACCTGGAATTCTTTCTACTTGGTAACATAGGCGCCACCTTCCTCCGGGCCCAGGGGGGGCTCAACCCCCTGCTCCACTCCAGGCGCCGCCCCCACCCACCCTGCTTCCCCCCCAGTCCCCACCCTGCTTCTTCCTGCCTCCGCTCCGTCCCACCCCACCCCTTCTCCCAAGTCCCCACCTCTTCCCACCCCTGCCCCGCCTCTTTCCCGCCTCTTCCTGCCCAGTTCCACCCCCTCCCCTGAGCGTGCCCCATCCCTGATCCTCCCCTGCAGCACCTCCTGCATGCCGTGGAACAGCTGATTGCGGTGGGAGGAGGGGGGGGAGGAGTTGATTGGCGGGGCTGCAGGCGGGTGGGGGGCGGGGGAAGCTGGCTGCCAGTGGGTGCTAAGCACCTGCTAATTTTTTTCCTTGGGTGCTCCAGCCCTGGAGCACCCACAGAGTTGGCGCCTTTGCTTGGTAATATCCTGAATGAAAAGCGTAGCTGGTTCAATGTTAGGCTTGCCAGGCCCAGACCTGAAGAAAAGCTCTGTGTGGCTCGAAAGCTTGTCTCTCTCCCCAACAGAAGTTGGTCCAATAGAGATATTACCTCACCCGCCTTGCCCCCAGACCCTCTATGACACCCTTCTGAAGGTTTCATGTAGATAGTACTGTGCACATCTATCGAGACACTGGTTTTCTGTCTCATTACAACAGTCCGTAACTCACTAACCTTCTGTGTCCAATGACTGCAGAGGTGTTAGTTGCCCACTTCATCTTGAATGATTTCTTGCAGCATGTGTTAACTCCTTATGCTTAACAATCTGTTCCACCCTGTATTTAGCGGTGACACTTGGAGTACATTTCCTAGACCTAAAGAAGAGTTCTGTGTAGTAACAGAAGTTGGTCCAATAAAAGATACTACCTCACCTGTCTTGTGTCTCCCACATCCTGGGACCAACAATGCTACAACTCTGCAAACACACACAAATCAGCAGCTGTGCAGTTTGGCAATAAGCAGGTCTCTGGGAGAGGTAGGACATGGAGTACAGAAGGGCTTTCTCCTGGACCCTGTTCCCAGAGCAGCTCGTATGTAAATTCTCATATGTTACTTGTGGTGGCTTATTATTTATTTTTTTCTTTGATTGACAATAATAAAAAGTGTCCATCCAAAGGCTCTGTACACCATGCCAATGAGCTCATTTGCATTTTTGGTTTTGTAAGACTAATCAACTCACCCTCTTTACTAAGCAGCAGCTCATAATCAAATATGAACAGCCCCATGCATTGGCCTATACCTCCGTCTCCCTGTTTTATTCAAAAGCCAGGTGAAACAAATGGAGCCAGTATATTGATAAAATGCCCTAGGAGGGTTCAAATGCCATCACGTAAATGTGGTGATTTATCCTGTGCTCCGGGAATCCTTTCCATTAATTTAAAAAATACAATATCGTCGTTGCTGCAAAACCAGCCACCCATTTTCTCCCTCCTATGTACATCTGAGAGCCTTGTTAGCAAACATACTACAAATCTCTCACCCCTCTTATTCCTCTCCCCAAATGTCAGCTCAAACAAGTCGGCCTTGGAGCATAGGGTAGTTTGGATCAAAGGAGGAATGAATTCCAGAATCGAGAGGCTCTTATAGTGAATATTCTGCCAGCACCATCTCTCCTATAGACCAAGGGACTCCAGTTTGAGTTCCTCTGTTGCTTGCCAGTGCAGCAGTATGGCATGGGGAAGGAAAGGCAGTCTTAATCCAAAGAGTTTACAATCAGAAAAAGCCACAAGCCATCAAGTATGTGTGAAGATAAACAGGAACATATGATTTCTGAGGAAATTATGCTTCAGTCATCCATAACACATCATCATCATCCCTCAAATGTTAGCGCAGTGGGTCTCAAACGTTTGTACTGGTGACCCCTTTCACATAGCAAGCCTCTGAGTGTGACCCCCCCCTTAAATATATAAAAATGTGTTTTTAATTTATAACACCATTATAAATGCTGGAGGCAAAGCAGGGTTTGGGGTGGAGGCTGACAGCTTGCAACCCCCCATGTAATAACCTCATGACTGCCTGAGGGGTCCTGACCCCCAGTTTGAGAACCCCTGTGTTAGCGCCAGCGAAAACCTCAGGACCCTGTTTGCCTTTAAACGTTTGTGTTTTGAGAGAGGGTTTAAGAGTCTGTTGTACATAAACAACAAGAGCCGGAAAATTGGGACTGGTGTGTGAATTTAAAAGGTGGTATTGAAATGAGATTCTTCTTGGAAATATGACTCTGCACATCTAAGGGAAAGAGTGCAGGATTCTAGGAAAAGTTTTATAGATGAAGTCTTAAAAAAAAAAAAACACCTTTCAAATCCGTTTTTAATTTATCCTCAGTGTTATGGTTGGATAGTTCAGGGAATGAATCCCTCAGTTCATAAATTCTAGATGCTGAGCTGTGAGCTGTCCTACAATTCCTCTGTAACAAACTTTCTTGTAGTGGAGTAAAAAAGAAACAGTTTAGACAGAAATGAAGCATGTTCTTTGTGGAGACAGCTTGTTGTCTAGTCACTTCTTGTTGCTGTTTGGTCCAGGGCAGGATAAAACTGTCTTCGGTGCTGTTCCTACATCTCTCCAAGTTGCTGGGTTCCTGTGCAGCTCCTCCTAGGTAAGCCGGCATCAGCATGATGTTGACAGCCATACCTGCCTCCACACTGATCTTCTCATTGAGGATGACCTGTTGTGTCCCTGATGACATTGTTTAGAAGTTTGTCAAGACAGGTTGCTGCTGTCCTGTTGCACCTGGGATATACCAGCTGGATCAATCTTTTACAGGAGGCTAAAAGTAAAACTGTTGGCAAGTCAATCTGTTGGCATGGCCAGGTAACTTTTGCCTGTGAAGTGTTAGGCTTCGATACAGTGAAGAGGTCAGGTATTGGGAGAATTGCAAAGTTGAGTCACAGCTCAGGCCAACTTCTCAGCAGAGTGCAGACTTCTGATTGCAGGATGAAACATTTCTTCTAGTGGTAACAGCTGCTGGTCCTTGCGATTAGTGCTCTTGAGATTGCTATCAGATTTTGAATCTGCCACCTTCTTGCACTTGCCTGGAAGATGGTCGTACCGCCATAGAGTTTCAGGCCAGAAAGGACCAACAAATCATCTAGACTGACCTCTTGTGTATAATGGGCCACCAGCATCACCCAGCACCTGCACGCTAAACCAAATTAGACCAAAGTAAACGAGACTCCCGGGCACCTAGACTGTTATGTGCTGGAGGCACCGAGGTGCACCAATGCCTGAGTCCCCTCAGGGACAGGAAAATGATTCAGTGTGATAAACTTAGATAATCCTGGTGAGTGACCCGCATGCAGAGGAAGGCAAAAAAACCCAAGGTCATTGCCAGTCTGGGGGAAAATCCCTTCTTGACCACACATGATGTGGCGCTCAGTTAGACCCTGAGGCTGTGAGCAAGAACCGGCCAGCCATGCACCTGAGATACAGAATGCTCTGTGCCTCCTCATGCAATCAAAAATCCAGCAGCTCCAGAATACACTGGAGGAGGGTTGGGGGAGAACATTTCCTGCCCCTGAAGGTGGCCAAGTGAAGCCCCATCTCCCCCCCTTCCTACATCTGTCTAGGTCTGTGCACGTCTCTTTCTCCTCCTTAAATGCTCCCAACCCCACAGGGGATTTTACTCCATCATTGGGCCCTGTGTGCTGGTAGCATCAGTGTGAAAGTGACTAGTATCTGACTCATCAAAGCACTCTGTGTAGGTGCTTCGGATCTTGGTCACTTTCTGCTGCTAGTGCACACACAGTAGATCACAGGAAGATGACAGCTAAGAAAGTGGGGAGGAAAGTGAGCGATTGCTTCAAACCTCTGATTTCTCGGGTGGCAAGAGCATCACATTGCTGTTGCCTACTGCTGGGGCGCCTGCTTACTCATCCTCTTAGCATTATTCATGGCAGCACCTACTAGGGGCTAAGCACTCCCCAAAGACTTGAAAAGGATGCTCTCTCCTCTGAGCGCTCACCATGTATAAGGATCAGCAAGCTCAATAGAGACGATAGGCAATTGTACGTAAGTCAGCTTGATTCACTGTCGGCGGTGTGGCAGAAGGGAGTCTTCATGAAGGACTGAAACCCGGAGACACCCAGGGCCATGCGGATTTGCTCAGGGAAGTCACCCTGTGCACAAATGGGCTGCATGGAAGGGCCCGGAGAAAAGTGACCATTTCACAAATGGGTGGGTGAGGTTGAGCGCGTTGGTGGAGTGGGGGGGGCAGGGGTCAGAATGAGAGGTTTGGCTACAGGGACGGAGAGGAAAGGATGGGTCTTGGAGACACGGGGGAGGCAAAAGCAGCAGAGTTTGGAAATGACCTGGATGGATGTGGTGAGAGGAGGAGTCAGAAAGACCATGCAGGTAGCAGACCTGAGCAATGCGGCGGGCAGTGATCGCAAAGCTCTGGGAGGGAAGATAAGGAGTTTGGTTGGAGCCATGTGCACTCTAAGACGGTGACAAGATATGCAAGAGGAGTTGTTGGAGATAAGCTGAGACGTGGGGTGCGGAGGAAGGGGACAGTTTAGGAGCACAGAGAGATTTGGGAGGGTAGTGATGATAGCCGAGGCTGTGTGAGCTGATGGGATCCTCTAGAGGGAGGTGGTAAGGGAGAGGGGCCAAGGGCAGAGTCCCAGGGAGCCGCACGGAGACCAGGAGAGGGGAAGCGGAGAAGGCCTCCCAATGAAGCCGGAAGGTCAATCAGAGTGGTAGGAGGAGACGCAGGAGAGGGCAGCGTCTTGACAGTCTGTGGGGAGAAGATGCTTGACTGTATCCACGGCAGAGGGAGGCCGAGGAGGATGAGCGAAGAGCAGAGGCCTGAGGTTAGGCTGGGAAGAGGTCACTTGAGGCCCAAGTGAGAATGGTTTCAGTGGAGTGGACACGTCGGAAGCCAGGCTGGAAGGGATGCAAAGCCGTGCTAGCCAGCTGCAGCGCAGCCTTGTGCTGTTGCCTCTGGTCCCCTTTGACAGGAAGAGAGAGGGGGTCTGAAGGTGGTTTCGCGAACAAGTTCTCTCCCTTATATGGAGGCAGAGCCAGGCTGCAGCCCAGGCCAGCCGATTAGATCCTTTGTTTGTGAGCAAAGAGTCTCTGTGGTCGGTCCTGGGGCAGGGCATGCCTGCGAATCCTGCTCTCTGGAAACCAAATGTAACACTGTCCTCTTGTAAGTACCCCAGTGTCTGGGGAACATGAGTGGAGTTTGACTTCAGATTCCCAAACCAGCCTTGTCCAGAGGCACTTTGCCTCCTGAAGCTGAGTCTCCATGTTCTGTGATGTCGTTTAACTTATTGCCACACTGACAGCTCTCCACCCTGAGCTGTCAATTGTGTGTGAGTGTGTGTGTGTTCCTCTAGAAGTGCTGATGGACATGTTGAGTAACAGTATCTGCTTGTTACAGGACATCTTGAGGCCGATTACTGAGGTCAGGACTGAACTGGAAAGACCACAGAGGGTTGCTGACTGGCATCCGTGGTCCAGATAAGATAAAAACAACTGATGACAGCAGGGAAGTGAAACAGCCATCTCAGCAGTTGGATTAGTGCCCAATGCAGAGGAAGGAAAAAATGGGGGAAGGGGTGGAGATGAGGCTGTTGTGTGTTAGTTGTGTCCAGAGTTTCCATCTGAGCAGTGTGTTAAATATTTATGAAATGGTGGCACTTGTCGAATTTTTCCGAGCTACACGTTTTCACTGAGTGTGTGTGCGATGCGGTTAATCTGACTGGCCCATTACTCTCGCCTGGCATGGCTTCAGCCACACGGTGAGAAATAATTCCATTGTGATAGTGGCAAAACTTCAGGGGAAACCAAGCTAGCGGCATGCAAGGTGAACAGCTCTGACGTGTCCGCGGTGCTGCGGGCTGCGCCGGACCTGGGAGCCGGATAGCTCAAGATTCACTTCAGCAGAGTATAAATCCAAATCAAAGCGGGGGAAGGATAAAGGAGGAGCCATTATCGTTCAGAAAATTCTGCTGAGGCGCAGCAGAGTAATTACATCAGAAGTACTTATTATTCAGCCGAAGCGACGTGGTAAGTGGCTGAAGGACTGGGACGAGAAAGGGAGGACAATGCCCAGCCTTTCTGTTCAGAGTCTCCGCTGAGATGCGAGTCTGCTCCTGTTTACACTTAGCCCTACAGCAGGGTCAGGCTGGCTGCATGAATACGCAGAAGAGCTTGGCTTGTTTAGCCTAGCGAAGGGGAGGCTGAGAGGGGGGGTCTGATGGCTTGCTAGAAATACAGCAGGGCAGTAAACACCAGGGAGGGAGAAGAGCTGCTGAAGCTAAAGGACAATGTTGGCACAAGAACAAATGAGGATGAACTGGCCAGGAATAGACTGAGGCTGGAAGTAAGCAGGCGATTTCTGACCATCAGGGGAGTGAGGTCTGGAGCAGCCTCCCAGTCGGACGAGTGGGAGCAAACAACCTAACTGGGGGTTAATATGGAGCTTGATCAGTCTGTGAAGAGGATGAGACGATGGGGTTGCCTACAATAGCCGGGGACTGGACTCACTGACCTAGGAGTCCTATGGATGCACCTCCATTAAAGCCAAAACAGAACCCAAAGGCCTCAGAGACTGGGCCAAATCCATGCCTGGAGCCCGGTTGCAGGGGTGCCTGAAGTGTGGTGTGTGCTGAGGTCATTCATTCCTGGGCCTGTCTGCAAAGCTTGCTCCTGCCCCGACTGGGATCGTTGGCACAGCAGGTCTGCATGGGGACAACAGCCAGGTCAGAACCCAGGCCTGCCCTGCCACTGTTTTCACAGAGCGAACAGCTGCCCATCCGGGCCAAATAACTAAATCCGTAATCAAACGTGGCCTCAATTCGGGCTGCAGAATTTCCTTGGACTTTCAAACACAACAAAAGCAGCCCTGATCAGGGAAGGTTGCCCCTGAAGTCACTATAATACGCCAAAGTACCCATCGCCATGCCAGTCTAGAATATACTCTTAGGATGTTTTTACCAAGGAGGAACTGGGTGTGAGATCAGTGCCCCAGTGCAAGCTAGTTAACATGCTCTGGGCTCACACGTTCTTCCTGGAAGTAAGCTGGAGTTACGCTGACATGATAAACTCTAAGAGCTTTAAAAGAGCCGTTCCCAACTGTGAAACAAATAGCCAGCCTACAAATCCTGTAAGCGCTTAATTACATGGCTCTATTTATGTAACATTTAAAAGGCTCATGTAAGCCAGCAAAACTAAGGTGATCCAGAATTAAGGCTGAATGCCCAGCCCCCATGCATGTGAATCTGCCTTGAGTTTTCGGTCTGGCATCACAACGTACCGGAAGGCTGGAGTGTTCAACTGGATTTTCAGCCTGAGTTCTGGATTTCCCTAGTTTTGTTTGAATTGCCCTGGTTTTTAAGTCACTTTTCATTTTGTTCAAACATTTCCTGGGTTGGAATATTTTAAAAGTGGATGAAAAGTTGGAGTGGTTCTTCCTTCTTCCCCAGCTCAGTTTGTCAGGCTGGTCCCACCCCCTCTCCCCTTTACTATTCTGCCTCTGAGCAGGAAATATGCTCCCCTTCCCTAAGGTTTCTTGAGTTTGGAGGAAGGAGCCTCCATTTGGTTTAGAAACAGTGAAACTCCACCCAAGAAAGTTCTAAGAAATCTGGTTCATTATTTTTAGTCTAAATGTGGTCGTGTGTCCTCAGCACTTCCTCCTTGGGATTGGCGGCAGAACTGATGAATGTGCCATCAAAGAACCTGATCTCTTCTGTACAGGGCAAAACCAGGAAGAGTGGGGGATCATCTGGGAGCTGGCCTATTCGTGAGATTTCCAACCTAATTGCATTTAGATAAGCATCTGAATGTCAGGATGACTAATCAAACCAAAGAGCCAAGTTCTTTGACACTCCCCAATTGCTAGATGTTCCTCTTTCCTTATTATTTCTTTGAACATCCCAGGCTGCCAGCTTTATCCACAAGTCTCAATAAAGGTAGAATGACTAGGGCTGGCTGAACTTCACTGAAGTTTGGAAAATGTCAATAAAGTTTTCATGGGGGTGGGGGAGCCATTGGATTTTTTTCACAAGGCTTTTTGCTGTTTTCTTTAGCTCATTCATATAGAATGAGATGGCTTTTTTTTTTTAAAAAAAATCTGAACTTTTGACAAGTTTTAAAATAAAAAATATTGGAAATTTCACCCAAAAAAGTCCCTATTTTTGACTATTTAAGAGCCAGAACCAAAGTAATTTCTGGAAGTGACCATCGATTATCTTTTTTTACAAATTGAAGTTGGTTAAGTTTTTACTAGGCATATTTTTTTAAATAACTGTATAATGAGTCAGCTGGCTTCTTGGTAGAACACAGCCCATTCCAAGGAAAGAGCTGATGAACTAGATGCTATTAATTCACTGCCAATAAACCACTCATGACTTTAGAAAATCTCTTGTTTTTTAGGCTTGTCGGAGCCAACTGGAATCATAGTTCTCCATTACTCCAAGTAGCAAATGCCAACCCCTCTTTGAGAGCCTCAAACAATTGCCTCCCAGTGCTACCCATTGCCAATGAATATTTTGTATAATTATACAATGTAAATAGGGCGAATACAAAAGACATGTTGATTTTGGATCTGGCTCTGATTTTGAAAGGCGGGGATTGACCTAGTCTCCTTGCAGAGTGTGGGAAGTCAACCCACTTGTTCTTGGGGAGGACGTGACAAGCTGTAGCAATTATTGAAACTGGGCCATGAGGAGCCGTGTCGAACAGATGAAAGCATTAGTTAGTGAGCTATCCTGCCAACTCCCTCCCGCCAGCTTTCGTTGGAGAAGAATTGAAGCATAACAAAACAAGGAATCTATGTTCCTATAAAAAGAAGTATTATCTTTTATTGGACCAACTTCTGTTGGTGAGAGAGACAAACTTTCGAGCTCTTGGAGCTCTGAGGAAGCTCGTCTCTCTCACCTACAGAAGTTGGTCCAATAAAAGGTATTACCTCACCTTGTCTCTCTAACATCCTGGGACCATCGCAGCTACAACACTACATGTAAAAAGAAGTATAATTCCTTCTACAGAAAACAAGTTCCTAAATGAGACTCATCTGTGGCTTCTTTCCTTCCTTGCAAATAACTTTATAAAAAAATTAATCCATTTGTCCTGTTTAAAAGTCAATATGTCCCTGTATGCAAGGGCTCTTAACATGTGGCCTGGGTGTTTGGTTTTGGAATTCATTTTATTGTTTTCCACCAGCTTCACCCAACTCTAAAGCTGGAGGGCCAGCTTACCTTGACATAGACAATGGAGAACACTGTCCCAACATATGGAATTTAATTGATGGGGGCTGCAAAGTGTCATGCCGAGATGAATATCCCCTCTGTCTAGAACAGTGGTTCTCAACCTATTTACCAATGTGAGCCGCATATGCAGCTCTCTGTGTTATGTGGGCCGCACCCACATAATATAAATACTATCTGTGTGGCTGTGAGGATGTCACATAGGCCGCAGCTGTGTGCTGATTGGGCAACAAACAGACCATGGGTTGAGAACCACTGGTCTTGAACAAACATGACACTTTACACCTAAAGCCTTAGCAATAATTAAAGAGCAAAAGGGAAAAGGAAATTACTCTAATGAGCCCAATAATAAAAAAGTCTCTGTATTCCACTGAAGTTTCTTGAGCAACTGGCGCTTGCCCATAAATGTACTTAAACAGAAAATCACCAGAAAAGTGCTATAATCTGACAGATTTTCCAGAGGCTTAAATATTCATGAATTAAAAGAATTGGCAGAATTTTCTACATTATTAGCTTTCAGCATGGCTAGAAGAGCAGTTGTTACGTTGGCTGCTCTTCAGAAACTATTAATCTAGTCTGTCATCAGAGCAGCCATTTTTAATTAGCTATTTTTCTGAACGATCTGGTGCAGGAGTGAGACTGGAAAATTTAAATGTTATTAAAGTTTTAAAGGTGCCCCTTTCCAGTTTTAATTGAGGGTCTGATGCACAGGAATGATGAAATGACTGTAGAAAAGAACGACTGACATGATTTTAAGGGTTAATTTAAAAAATAAAATCCAGTCCTGGAAAACTGTACTGCTCCTACCAAGAGAAGCAATTGAGAGAAATAAATTGTTCTTTAAACTGAAATTCACAACATTCCTTCCTGATGAAATCAAAATGAAATGTTTATAGCTGAATCTAAGCCTGTGTATTTCAACGTAAGTAACAGGATAGGCTGCAACATGGCGTAGCATGCTTCCTATTGGAATTTATCGTGTTTGGTTTCACTTTGCCACAATGTCTTTTTTCTGAATCTTTTTTTTAGAAGAAAATGAAAAGTTGAACCTAATGTTGTAGCCTGGCTTCTCCTGACAGGAGCCAGGAGATGGGATGGCACAGCATCCCCGCTCTGCGCCCATGTACCCAAAGCCACCAGCATAACCCCAGAGCATCAGATGCAGCCTATGGTGACAGAAGCGGTTTTTCCATTGCCGTAGGAACGCCACTGGCCCAAGTGACGGTAGCTAGGTTGATGGAAACATTCCTCCATCAACCTAGCTACGTCTACACCGGTGGTTGGGTTGGCTCTTGGGGGTGTGGATTTTTCACACTGCTGAGCACTGTAGCTATGCTGACCTAAGTTTTAAGTGCGATGGAGAAATCTCTGAACTGTAGGCAGTTTTACAGAGCAGGTGGCCTGCAATACCTAGACACACCAGAGCTATGAACTCTGAACACAACACTGATTCACGCTCTATTTCTTGTGGGGAGATCTTTGTGTTTCTTTATTACATAGCTCTCCTGGAAACATGAGGTATTTACTTGGCTTTAATTTCAAACTCCGTGTCCTTCAGTGAACAGACTTGGACCGTTCTTGTGGCCTGTTAGCTATCGCATAAACTAGTATTGAGACAGCTAGGAGAGAACCTGCTGTGCTCTAGGTCATAACTGCTGCTTCAGAAGCCCCGGTGGGCTCCAGCCCAAAGCAGGGTGGCTAGCACCGTCAAGATAGTACCACCCAGCTATTTACAGCACGGTCTCACTCACCAGCTGGGGGCCTGTGCTGAGTAGCTCCTTAGCTCACAAGTAGACCAAACCAATGGGACTTTGCCAAAGGCTGGGAGAATCTGGCCCTTGGAAAGGAAATGTATTGTTTTCACTTCTAGGGGCACATAGTCTAGTGGTGTGATGGGTGCACAGGGTGGAGTTCTGGGTTCTGTCCCTTGTTCTACCACTGACACTGTGACTTTGGGTAGGTTACTTAGGGCTAAATCTTGCTAGACCCCCAACTGCTCTAAGCCAAGCCCTGCCCATGGGGCTCTGTGTGGGCTTGAAGCGGAGAAGGAATTCCCCCAGCCACCACACCCTGAGCTGCAAAGCCTCTCTCTGGCACCGCGTCTCTGGGCTTGGTTAGGCAGCATACACAATGGCAAACTCTAGTTCTTCAGCGTACAGGGCGTAGCATGAACTCTCTGTGTGGTGCATTGATCCAGCGCTGCAGGCTGGTACAGGGTGCATTGGCCCAAGGCCCTGCCCTTACTCCAGCCCCTGCCCTACAACATCTCTAGTACCACGGTTACACCTAGTGCTTGCATCCAGAGTGCAAAGGTTCCATGTGCCTCGGCCCAGAGCAGGGGTTCAGTGGCTCTTTTCGCCCTCTGCCCTACCCCCTTGCACAGCATAACCCTGGAAGTGCAGTCAGTACAAAGGCAGGCGTGGAGGCTTTATTTTCCTTGCTGGGTTTGTGGGACACTCTGACGGCCTTGTCTGGGGGTTGTGTTTGGGCACTGGTCCCTCGCCCTCCCAGTGAGACTTTCCTGGTCACCTCCGCATTTCCTAGAGTGTATGTGGAAAAGGGACAAGGCAGGAGTGTGGTGCTCTTGATTACCAGGCACTCGAACTAGCTGGTCCGCCGGGTAACAAAATGTCACATCCATAGGCCAACGTTCATCTCTGAAAGCCAGGCCCCCGGCTGTCCAGTAAATGATTCCCCATCACACAACTCAGACAAGGGAGTTCTGGTCTAGTGTGCAAACCGGCGGGGTTGGCTGAGGCCTCGGAGCTGCGGTAGCCTTCCCAGTCTGTGCTCTCCAGGAATGTGACAGTACAAAACACAAGGGCTTATGACAAAATAATTATTGTTAAAAAAAGACTGCTTTCCACGGGAAATTTTGACTTTTTTGTTAGAACAAAATGAAAGAAAATTCCTGAAAATTGAAAAGGTTTTTTTCCCCTCTTAAAACTTTCAGCTGAAAACAGAACATTTGGATTTGGAAATGTCACCTCATTGCCGCATTGGAGTTGTAGTTTGGATGCCTCATGTCCCTATTGTCCTCTATGGGCAGAGCTCCCCAGCAAGACTACACAGAAAAATAGAAATGTCGGGCTGGAAGGGACTTCAGTAAGGATCTAGTCCAGCCCCCAGCTCAGAGGCAGGACCAAGTAAACCTGGACCAGGGGTAGGCAACCTATGGCACGCGAGCCGAAGGCGGCACACGAGCTGATTTTCAGTGGCACTCACACTGCCCCGGTCCTGGCCACCGATCCGGGGGGGCTCTGAATTTAAAATGAAGCTTCTTAAACATTTTAAAAACCTTATTTACTTTACATACAACAATAGTTTAGTTATATATTAAAGACTTATAGAAAGAGATCTTCTAAAAACGTTAAAATGTATGACTGGCACGCGAAACCTTAAATTAGAGTGAATCAATGAAGACTCGGCACGCCACTTCTGAAAGGTTGCCGACCCCTGGACTAGCCCATCCCTGACAGGTGTTTGTCCAACTTGTTCTTGAAATCCTCCAATAACGGAGATTCCACCACCTCCCTTGGCAGCCTGGTCCAGAGCTTAGCTACCCTTATAGCTAGAAAGCTTTTCCTAATATCCAACCTAAATCTCTCTTGCTGCCCATTAAGCCTGTTACTTCTTGTCCTACCTTCTGTGACATGGAGAACAATTGATCCCCGTCCTCTTTAGAACAGCCTTTAACACATTTGCAGGCTGTTCTCAGATTCCTCCTCAGTCTTCTTGTCTCGGTATTAAACGTGCCCAGTTTTGTTAACTTTTCCTCACAGGTCGGGTTTTCTAAGCCTTTCTCATTGCGGTTGTTCTCCTCTGGACTCTACGATTTATCCACATCCTTCCTAAAGTGCAGTGCCCAGAACTGGACACAGGGCTGCCGGTTAGACCAGGGCAGTTACTCCCGTGTCTAACATACGACAGTCCAGCCCAGAACAATACTAGCCTTTCTCACAGCTGCATCTCAATGTTGACTCAGATTCAATTTGTGATCCACTATTCCTTTCTGCGGTTCTACCACCCAGCCAGTTATTCCCCGTTGTGTAGTTGTGCCCTTGATTTTTCCTTCCTAAGTGTAGTACTTTGCACTTGCACGATGGACCTCGGTGGCATTTCTGAATTGAAGTTTTCAGCTGAAAATTTTAAATTTTTTATTTATTTTTTGTCACTCAAAAGTTGAAATTTTCTGCTGACAAACACTCCATTTTCTGACCAGCTGTGCTATGCAGGGCTGCTGGGGCCCATAACATCCCTGCCGTGTGGGACAAGGAGCATAGGAGGCATTGTGCCCGTCCCAGCACTGAACGAGGTGGCCCGGCCTGGGGGCAGTGCGTACTGAAGTGTCAACAGCTAGAGCTTTGGATGCGGGCATTCCTTCTCCCTCTGCTTTGATCTGCCAGGTGGTAGCCTAGGGGATGCTGCTGTAGGCACAGGCACTGGGATTGTGTCTGTTTCCCTATGCAAGCATGCAAAAGGGCTCCTGGACGGGCACACATTCTCCCCCCCCCCCGCCCATCAGAGTCTGCCCCTAATGTGCACTCCGCTTCCTTTAGCAGGTATAAACAAAGGGCTCAGCAGCAGGGATCTGAAGTCAATGGGAGTTTTGACGGAGTAAGGACTGCAGGGTTTGATCCGCAGGGAGGAGGAGGGGATGCCTACTGAGAGCTGGCATGAAAGATTGACTGCAGTCATTGCCGCAGTTTGACGTTAGCACTGGAACCACATTCGCCAGGCCTTGGGGCGATAGCAACATTATCTTTATTAAATCTCTCCATGAAACCAAGTTCCAGCCCACTCTTGGCTCTTAACATTTGCTCGATTTACAGCAGGCTATAAATTCAGAATTCATTAGCACCCAAATGTGTTGCAAGCGTCAGCATTCACCTCCATGTAGATACCCAAATTTTGTATTTAAGGGGATGTTAATTACCAAAAAGCCCAGCTGGAATTTTCTTTTTAACAACTGGGGAAGCCAGCCAGCTACACAGTAGCTTATGAATTTCCAGCTACAGAGACAGAATTGCCTACATAGGGGAGGACTGATCACTGATGTGCAGGAGAAATCCCTTCCGTTCCTGAAGGAGGAGGAAGGGCTGGCTGCCCTTCTTGCCGAGGGCATTCACTCTAGCGGCATAGTATTCATTTGTATGAGGTTTCCCTGAGGGGAGCAGTGTTGGGAAGAACAGGCCTGTCTCCTGTGGCTCCACGAAGCCTGAACCCCACTGATCTCCCACAGAAAGCCTTCATGGGGCAGGGAGTAATGCTGCAGCGTGGGCACCTTCTCTTGTTGCACCTCTCCTGCCCTGACCCATAGGTTTGAGTTCCCCTGCCACTGGCAGAGGTGGGGAGGGTGTTTGGTCCATAATTTCAGTCACAGGTTTGATAGCCTCGAGGGTGGGGTTAAATCAAGCGTGTCCAAGTGGTCGCTCCAAACAGAACTATCCACTTGAAACCAAGCCCTACAGATCCGTGTTATGTTCTTTACACTGAAGGCTGGAATAGGCTGATGCCTTGGAGGGATGCGGACATGAAGGGATATTGGAACATGCCCATTCTCTAGGAGAACCGAGCGTCCACCTAAATTTGCATCTCCTTGTGTACAAAATGTTGTGTGTCGCTACTGGAGGAACACGAGACTTGTCAGAGTGGAGGCCCTGCTGGACCCCATCTGACAATGGTCAGGTATAGCTGCTTTGCTGGACATTGCAAGAATTCCCATAATGGACACGTATGGAATAACTGGACTCTGGGAGAAGTTTCTCTCTACTGCTAGGTAGTTAGAGCTTGGCTTATGCACTGAGGCATGAGGATTCAAACCCTCTATAAATCTTTGACCCTTTCTAATGTAACTGAAAGTTATTCTCTATCCGTGTGGCTAATCCTTTTTGAACCTACTAAGCTCTGGGCCTCACTGATACCTTGTTACAATGAGTTCCACAGCTTATGGGTTTTTTAAACACAGTGCAAAATGATTTCCTTTTATCAGTTTTAAATTTGTTGCATTTCAGTTTCATTGGCTACTCTCTTGTCCTTATGAGTCAGAGGAAACAGGAGCACCTGATTCACCTTCTCCATGCCGTTCCTTATTTATAGATCTTTATTTGACATATTTTAATACCAGCATCATGCTGATTTTGAAAAATTATACTATGCTCTTAAAAGATTTAATTTTTATTGCAATGAAAAGCAAGAGGTGTAGATTCAACTCTGTCTTGGTGGAAAGAAATTGGCAGCCAAAACACCAATACCGCCGTGTATAACATTTCAAGCAGTTGCTGCTTCGTAAGTACTTCTGCTATAAGATACATTTTTTTTTCTCCAAAGTTTTTTATTTTACTTGACTTCCCATTTGAAAGAATCCGGAATGAGGCTGGCCCGTTACCAAAGGGTGTCTGTAATACAGAGTGCTGTGAAAGAAATACACAAACTGCTAACCATTTTTCATTTGCTTTTAGAGTATAGACTCCAGGGAAAAAAAATTACCAGACATATTCTTTATCCCTGTACTAAACAGCTGTATATCTCTTGCTCTGTTGTACCCACCTGTAGTGAGACCGCTGTGCTGAATCTGAAGAGAGAAATAAGCTGTCTGGCACAATGACAGCTAGCAGCTCCAGCTTTTCCTAAAGCAGCTCTGGATTCAAGAATCTGCTATGTAAATCGCACCCGGACTTTTCAGGCCAGAAGGACTGTTGCATCTGTTTTCTTCTCCTGCTTGCTGTATCCACAATAGCTCTACCAGGAAAACACATTGTTACACTCGACCTGGAGAGCTGCAGCATTTGTTTAGTCATCTGGAAAAGGAAACCTCTGGAAATCCAAAGTTCTAGCTAGAGTTTAGTGCTCTCTGTGAAACTAAATTTTCCTTCATGTGAGCATTTGTATAGCAGAGGAGGTATTTGTAGTGACCGTGCATCATTTGATCCAGTGTGAAATAACAAACTTTTCAGTTTTCACCAGTGACTTCTAAGTTCCACAGCAAAAATGGTGAAAATTCTACCCCGTGGCATACCTTACAGTGTGAGAGTTTGGGGAGGGGAGAAAAAATTTGATATCTAATGCAAGCACAAAATCTTCCATGTGTGTTGAGTGCAAAAGCCCCATATGCCTGCACAGAGGGGCATTTGCACACCCAAAAGTTGTTCTAGCAAATGCAGATGATTGGGGATGTAATTTCACAAGTGACTGGCTGGCCATGTCTCAGTGGTGTGCCCTGTCCTATGAAAATGTACCTAGAATGTACACAGTGCCCACAAATGCCTATGTGCTAATTTCTCTCTTTCTGCCCCATCAGTCTCCCTTTGAAGCCAATGGAAAGAATCCCATTGACTTCAGTGAACGTTGGCTCAGGCCGTAGAGGTGGGCGGCTAGGATACAGGCATTTCAGCAGTCAGCAGGAGTGGTGTTTCTCCAGCTCCAGCCCATGGCACGTTGAGTGTTAATTTCACACTACACCTCACCCAGCTTCACTGCTAATGTGTAATGCTACAGATATAACACCCCAAATGAGAAGATAATAGGATACAATTTCGGAAACTCAAACCTTTCTAACATGATTGATTAATACCCAGGATGGTATATGACATAAGCAGAAAGGATGCACTTTAAATCAAAGTTACTACTTTAATGCCCGTGCCGCTGCTGTCATTTCTATTAAACACTAGGCAAGGATTTGACAGCCCTACAGAAAAGAGGGAGTCTGAACTGGTTCACAGCTATCTTTCTGTTTGCTGCTTTTTAAACTGGCCCTCGTAACCCCGACTGGCCTGGTGTCTGCACATCCGTCTGTAATGGGTGGTCCACTAGCAGGTAACAGCCAACTACTGTACTACTACTAGCTAATGGAGTTATTCCTGTGGCTGAAGGGACAGCAGTCTCTGCTGAAGGTCCTGAGTTCATGGGTGGCAGTGTTAACTTTCACCCACAAAGTGTGTTAAATCAACAACCTAATGGTTTTAAATCTGGTGTGACTGAAAGTGACGACTACAGAAAAATTCCTCCTCTCCACAATTTTTCAACTGAGTAGATTTTTCACATGACTTTCAGGGCTGGAATTTTAAAGACCAGGCTTGGTGTTTGCACCTGTCGTTATTTGCGATCACAGTTCAGATCACTTAAAGGGGTCCCTCCCCAGTGAGCAGGGCTGGATCAGTGTGTCACTTCACTCTTCCCATTGCACAGATACAGAAGTAGGGCTAGGGGATAGGAGTTGGAAGACCTGGGTATGTCTTCACTGCACAGCAAACCTAGCTGATTGGCCCCCGGATTAGCCTAGCCTGGGTGTGAGTGTTCTCATAGCAAAGCCCTAGCCACTGCACTGTGTCCTCACACTTTCTGCCCCCACCCTCGTGAGTCTGGGGGCCTGTCTCATGGGTCATTTGGATTCTTTCCCAGTTTCAAGTGTGAGAGAGCTTCTCTGTCCTGTAGAAGGAATTGTGGGAAGGCATTGGAGGACTGTTAGCCCTTGAGTTATTTTTGCCTGCATCCTCATTGCAGAGTGGGTGGTTTCCAGCTGGCGTGAATGCAGAACCAGGGCTCTCACCCACACCCCAGCTGGGGCTGCTAGCCCAGGGGTAAAGTACCTTCAAACCCAGGCCAGCGATTTTTCTGTATGGATGGCGGGGGGGTCGGGCTAAAACCCAGATAAGAGTCTGGGTTAATTGTGCAGTGAAGACAGACCCTTACTGTGTAGCCTTAGGCAGCTCACTTCATGTCTTTGTGGTTTCACAGTCCCCTGAGAATAAGAAAAATCTTGAAAAATATTTAGAGATCCTTGGAGGAAAAAAATCACAATATAAATGCAAATCTGTATTGTTGTTGTTAATCATTATTATTTTAACTCCTGCTTCATCATTCTGAATACTTAGTCACTTAAGCAAAGAACAGACCCATCTGCAATTACTTGTAATTGTTCCCTGCCATTTCTTGAACAACATTTCTTTTATTATTACTTAAAGCTTTCGAAAGCCGTGCTGCTCTGATGAAGAGATTTTATTCTGCACGCTGTGCTGTGCACTGCACTTCACTAATTAAGTTTGCTATATAGGATAATTAATTAGGATATTGTGTATAATACTCTTGAAATGTAGGGTCGACCCATGCTGCCTCTGTTGTTTAATATATACATTTACTATTTTCCTTAAAAAAATAGCCTTCATATTTCAATTCAAATGAACATCGGCACAAAATGAATACGTTTGGGGAAGATTACCCTCCTGAAATCTTACTGTCCTGTGTTGCATCTTGTCATAGTTGTAACTAGCCACGAGGAAGGAAAACACAGACGAAGCGTGTGAACTTGCTATAGAATTGAGGTAGTGCCAGACTGATCTGGGCTGGGATTATAAGACCAAAAACCTCTTCCCATAATGGAGGGCTGGAGCAGCTATATACCTGGAATCCGACTTATCTAACGTGCATATTGAATGCTCCCAAGCCCCCATGGCAGGTGCCCTTGGATGACAGAATGGAGGCTAAAAGAACTCACACTCCTATATAAAAAATAATCCGCTTTCTGTTCCATATTTGAACAATGCAGCCGTGGATGTTCCTTTTCATTAAAACCATATTTTTGAAAAGAACTCGGTTGCAGAAATCAGTATGGAAGCAGACATAATTAAAGGCTTCTATTTTCCCAGCCATTGTCCTCTAGTCTTTGAAGAGCTCAGGGATTCCCAGGGGAACGCTCTGAACTCGGCAATATTTTGATAGCTGCAATAACATAATCAAAAGATGCTTTCAGGAAAAGCACCTTGTGTGAACTGAGGCCATTTTTTCCATAGATAACTGATTTAATAAGGTCCAGAGCTCAAGCATAGATGAGTAGTTTTATTTCTACCATGTGATTCTCCAGGGATGGTGCCCCACAGCGATTGTGAAGTACTGTATGGAAAGAAAGCATTGCTCTGCGTTAGGTAGCCTCCATTATACACCTGCGCTGATACATGCAATTGCTTTTCTCTCTGCCCCGGCGAGTGAGTGAGCATGAGTGGGGCAGCAGCGCAGCGCTGACCTCTTGTAGGTCTTGCTCCTGGAGATCTACGTTTATATGGCAGCGGGTGAGTGTAGGCCATTAGTGCAGGGAATTGCAGGTGGATTTGGGCTTTGTTCCCACGCCCCGCCCCCAAGCCACTTAAATCCTCATTTCTCCATGTTTTCTCTGCAAGCTGTACTGCCACCACCTGTCCACTTCACCTGAGTCTTGGCAGTGGTGTGGATAGTTTGGAATGGGGAGAGCTGGGGCACTTCCTGTTTCATCGTTAAGCCTTCATCACTTCAGCTTTAATTGAGCTGAATTTGGATGCTGAGTCCCACTACCTTGCAAAGGTCTCCAGCCTTATTCATTCACTCACTCTGAAGGGAAGTCATTTTGGGGCAAGTCCAGTGGCGTATTGCCATTGAGTTCAGGGAGTGCAGGACATGGCTGTCTTTGATGTGGGCAGGGGGTTCTCAGACGTTCTCGTGATTATGTTGGGTTGTGATTTTATTTCTATTACAGCCGTGTTTGGAGGCCCCAGCTGAGATCGGAGCTTCTCGGTGCTAGGTGCGGTGCAGACACACGGTGAATTCCTGCCCCGAGAGCTTGCCGTGTAAACAGACAAGACAAAGGGTGGCAGGAAAAGCACAGGCACACAGAGAGGAATGTCTCGGACCACTTTTTCTCCCATTCCTGGCTGGGCTGGGCACTTCCCCTCCCATTACTAATCGTCTGATACCCCTGCAATAACTACAGCAGGTGCTTACATAGGGAAGTAATATATGTCTAGCTTCCTTTCATGTGATTTAGCAGCTGGTCACCTGGCAAACCAGCAGCGTATGTTCCACAATTTGGGACCCTTTCATCAAAGTTAATGATACACAATATCGATATATTTTTCCAAGTGCATCATTCTACAAAGTACAAAGAATTCCTGGTGTTGTCCTGAGTCATAGAAATCAGCCTCTTGTCATTTACAAATGTGACATTGTAACGCTGTCGCCAGTTAGCAGTAGAGCTTGTTGATTACTGTAAAAACTGTGGGTCAGACCCTCAGCCGGTGTTTGATTTGTGCAGTTCCATTGAAATCAGTACATTGGGCCGAGGATCTGGTCCCATACTTGCAATGTTTGTTCCAAATAGTTGTCCAGTTAGATTGTATTTTAGTTGTCCATGAGTGTTTCCATGAATGTTTGGGGGAATGACAGTGCTTCCCAGGTATTTCTTTTCACAGTTGAACAAGGTTGTTTTATACATGAACAAGGGCATTTGTTATTCATTTTCAGTATTTGTTCTTTGTTGTTTTCTTGTTTTGAAACGATTTCAGCCTTCCAACGAGGGAGGAGAAATAATATCTTGTGACTTAAGTGATCAGTCAGACACATAACTAATAGCAAATTGTTGAAGTGAATAGTAAGTAAACAAATACGTCAGTGTGCCCCATTCTCTTTCTTAGATCTTCATGGAAACAGGAAGGACTTTTTGGCAAATCGTTAGCTTTTTAAAAAGTGCAATAATATATCCAATTTGCCCTATTGGGTTTTGTAACAAATTCTTTCAGCTGTTTCCAAACACTTGTAGAAATAGAGAAATGAGTCAATTATTTCCTTTCCCTTCGCTCCATTTTTTACCACATATTTTTCCTTAAGTGCTTTTGTGGCAATTCTCCTGGCAGGAGGGGGGTAACCAGACGCAGAGAAGAGTGATACATGGCTGCATCGGTGCCAGTCATCTTAGCTCTGACTAGTACATCACTTGTTTCCCATAAAAACAGCCATTTGTGATCAAATGTGAATGAATTCTCATTAAAGTCTGTGAACTGACTCGGAGACATTGCAGGGAGCCAGCGTTAAGGGTGCTTGCCAACTGCTCACATCATGGTTGATTTACCACCGCACCCTTTCCTTCCAGATCGAGGAAGGCACTTCTGCTGCCCATGGTTAGGAAGAACACAGTGGGCAAAGGATGGCATACAGGCAGCATTTAACCTTCTACCTAGCAGAACTGTCTGAAGGCAGCACTCCCTAAGTTGGTATCTGGTCGTCTTACGCATCTCAATACCGCTCTCAGGGACATAACAGGTGAAAACAACAGAAACTGAAAGAATCCAAAAGACTTTTGTCCTTTTTTAAGGAAACAAAAAAGTCTGCCTTGACTTCTTAACTTGGACGTTGTTTTCCTTCCCTTCCCTTTTTTTCTGGTTTGGTTTTTTTACATTGTAAGGTCTGTAGGGCAGGACCGTGGCACATGGAGTGTTACCAGAATCATCAACATGACGTAACTTCCTATCCCAAAATGCGTCTTCTATATTTTGAGGTATCAGGTGGCATTGCAGCATCTGGGTTAGAAAGAAGCTCAGTGATTATATCACAGCAAGGGGTAGGATTCAGTTTTGGGATATAATTTTGTGAATTTTTCCATTTTTATGCTTTGTCTTTTCCCATCTTTTCTGAATTTCATCTGGCCCAAATTTTGGATCCGTCCAAGTTCTGGGCTTGATTCTCCTCTTCCTGCACCTTTTACACCAATATAACTCCATTGACTTCGGCGGAGTTACTCTTGAATTAGACCCCTGTGAGTGAGACTAGAAGCGATCCCTGTGTCTCATGAACCCATTGACATGAGTCAGACAGGTATGCGAGCAAAACTTTTTTTTTTTGGTAAATTCATAAATACTTATCTGAATCCACCCTTATCTGAAATTCGGTTTGACTGTATAGTCACATTTCCAAAGATCATCTTCTGTGGGAGACTTTGTCATCAGATGTGACGTCAGTGACAGGCAAGTGACTCTGAACATGATGCATCTTCTGAAATGCAACTAATACCAGAAGTAGGAGATCCTTTGTGTGACACCTCACAAATGTTGCTGAAAAGGCCTGAACCCAGATGATCTTCACCATGGAAAAGCAGATACGAATAGATTGACTGAAAAACCCAGATCGAAATGACTAACAAAATTAACCCGAATGGAAGACAAGGCTGTAAAAATTCTTTTACAGCAGATCCTCAGCTGCTGTAAAAGGACAGGCCTCCGTTGGCTTCAGTCCAATTGTAGCCAGGTACGCCATCTGAAGATCTGACCCAAAGGGTTTTTCAAAAGCCTGATAAAATTCTTGGACATGTCTGTTGGTGCTAATGATCGGCTGGGACTTTGTGTTTAGATATTTGGAGTAGTTCCCGGGAACAGGTACTTGGAAAGGGAGAATACACTGCTATCAGCATGTGTGCTGTATGTTGTCAGGATCAGGAGCACACAAGGCATCATAGTACCTCTGGCCTCCTCTCTCATAAGAGTTTCCCTGCTGCAGATTCTATTGTTCTAAGGTGAGTGGTTAACAGTAACTCAAATCTGATCTCCCTGGCCAAGGAAGAGAAGGCCCTGGTATTCACATCCTGCGTGACCCAATCTGCCTATTGTTAATTCTCACAATCATTTGGAATGAAGCCCTGGCACATTATCTCTGGTTTTGTGTTATAACCTTTTATTACAAAACCTTCAGAATTTCTTTGACTCATTTAGCCTGTTATCACCTTCCCCACAATGCACTTGTATGATCCTCTCTCAGAATACATAGCAACCACATCGCATTATGCAACTTCTGTTCTGAGATTATTCATTTTCCCCCCTATTGTTACTTTGCCAAGTTTTTCTTCTAGTTTTGAGAAACTGAATTTAAAAGAGCAGTGTCTCTGGTACAAGGATGTTCTTAAGAGGCAGCTGTAAACGAATCAACTCGACAAGTGTATTCACAAGAGTCAAACTGGAGTGGCAGTGAAAAAGCAAAACAAAAAAATCACTCCAAAACGGTATTGATTTTATATTCTTTTCTGGAATGCGTCATCACATACATTAACAAAGCATCCAGGAGAAGAGTGTGCAAAGAGGCTACAGCTAAAGGGCAACTGAGGAAAAGATCATGTGACAAGTAGATTTTTATATGCAGTTTACTCCAAATGACAGTTGCCGGCAAGCCAGGGTGAAAGAAAAGGTTTGCATTGTTGGGGGTGTATGTTTTATCGCCGCTATGCTACGCGGGAATGGATTCTGCCCACTTTGCCATTGAATCATTGCCCTGCTGTCATGCATTGTCAAAATCTTCTTCTACTTCAACTGGGTGGTATGTGCAAAGGGCACTGTGATTTAAACTCTTTTCCCTGTCCAGAGCTTGGGGGAAATATTGGTTTGTCAGAAAAAAGGAATATGGTTTAATGCCTCCCTGGGAATCAATTCTACATCAATGAGCCTTACCTCCTTCTCTTCAACCACATGTTCATGCTGGAGGGAAGGATTTGGCAGTTAAGGTCCAGGGGAACATGGAATGGGCGCATTAAATATTAGCCATATACAAATATTAGTGTTCTGCAGTATCTGTCTGACACTGCATCCATAGGATTGCTTGTGAAGTAAAGTGCTAAACATGGGTATGGGTGGCAAAATCAGGCCATGAATAAATATCCTGAGTTTAAGGGTACTTGTCGCTCTTATTTAGACAAGTTCATGTCAATTACATTAAACTAATGGTAGAGAAGAGCACAAATTGGGTTATTAGAAAGTGCCTATTATATCTTCTTTAGGTGTCTTCCCTTCAAAATGATGCAGGCAAGGGAGCAGAAGTAGATCAGTGATCTCCCCCAAAGTATGAGGGATCAGAGACTGGGGACCTGGCTGTATTTTTCAGACTGGCTGAGGACGGGGCAGTTGAATTAATGGTTCCCTTGCTCACCTACTGACCCCATTGGGAGAAAATGAGCTGCTGACGGCAATTGACCAGCTGTTGTCACATTAGCTGGGAGCAGGCTGTAGAACTGGTGAGTCATGGAGTGGAAGAAGAGAAGGTGGCAAAGAACTAATGAAACAACGAGGAGTCCTTGTGGCACCTTAGAGACTAACGCATTTATTTGGGCATAAGCTTTCGTGGGCTACAGCCCACTTCATCAGATGCATGGAGCGGAAACTACAGGAGGCAGGTAAGGGTTACAGAAGGGTTCTCTAGGAGAGAAAGTGGGAAGTAGAGCGAACCTGAGAAAAGAGCCTGGTGGATATGGTGAAACACGGATGCTATGTGCAGCAGAAGCCATGTCTTCGGCTCATGTCTGATCATTTCTAGGATAACTGCAAAGTGGGAAAACCTTCTGTGTGATTTTACCTGGGGCTGATGGTTCTGTGGCCAGCCACCAGGCACAACATGGAATCTGTTTAGTTTATAACCTGACCTAAACTGCTTTTGAGTGTCCTAGTGACCTCCCTCCCAACTGGTGAAATTTCATGATGACGGTGTGTGTCTATTCACAGAGATGGAGGCAAGTCTCCTATGGAACAGAAACAATAAGCCCAGGGTGTTCCAAAACTCGAATGTAAACATTACAGCCAAGATTTTCAAAAACGGAGGGCCTGAAGGCAGGCTCCTAAGTCCATTTCAAGGCCTGATTTTCGACAGTTCTGTGCACTCAGTAATTCTCCCTGGAAAGACAGGCCACAGATTTAGAAATCCTGGCCTAGACTTCCTCAAGGACTGAAATAATGTTACATTTGGTGATATATGTATGTGTAAATTTAATATAATCTGTGTGTGAGAGAGACATGAGAGAGGGAGAGAATCTTATAACTATTTCAAACACATTTTCAGATGAGAAGGCCCTTCCTGTCCATGTTCAATTTTTTTTTAATTATTGTAAAATAAATAAAATGATTTATTTTGGGTCTAACTGAATCTTTCCTTTTCCGTTTTTTAAAGGATTCGTCCTACCTTCACTTTTCGTCCTTCTGTGTCTTCTAATCCTTGAATTATCAGCCACACTGGCCAATTTAGCATAAGAAATTAAATTAATTCTCATGCTCAGACTCAAAATGTAAATTCCTTTATTAATAATTGAAGCAGATTTATTTATGCAGTTTGATATTTTTCAGGTTCAGGGAAGCAATTAGGTTTTGCTCAAGTTGCTGCTCAACAGACACTGTCATTAAACTCTGTCGTCCCCCGCCCCCCTCTGTTCTGCCTCAATCTGCTAAGTAGATAAAAGATTGGAATCTGGTGGTATCAGAGGGCCTTGCAGACAAACATGTTGTGAAGTTAATGTAGGGTAGATAATTTGTTCCACGCTAGCTTCTATTTGGATCATGCCTCTAACTAGAAAAGATATGGACTTTCCTTCCAAACTTTGCAAGTTGCCATCATGGCGAGAATTCCTGCAGGGGGCACAAAGCCGTTGGTGAGAGCCACCTTAGAAAGTGGGTGTGGTGCTTTGAACAGCAAGGGGTGAGGCTCAGGAGGAAGCAAAGGAGAGGGGAAGATTTTGAAATTCTTTTAAATCTCCTCTGAAGTGGCAGTAACAGCCTGGGTTTGGTGGCAGGTAGCAGAGGCAGCCCAGAGGTTCTAATAAACAGCCCTTTGTTGGTGCCACGCTTTGCACTTCCTGAGATGTGCCACTTCCACGTCTCCTAAAGACACAGTCCAGTCCAGTCCTCTGACCTCTCCAGTCCTGAGGCTGAAGTGATGGGAATATGCACAACGGGTGTAATTTTCCCAAGAGGGAAGTGCTAGAGGGCAAACTGCAGAGCCATATGCAGTGAGAACTATTAGAACTGAATGGTGCCTTCCATGCGGTAGTCAGGTTTACCGAAGTAGTGTTGGTATTGCCCATTCTGCGTCACAGGGCATGTATCATGCTGCAGTCAGGTAAAGTACCATGATGCTTGCATGTCAATTTGCTAATTGCATTCACAGTACTTTAATCTGATTCAGATTGGGATGAATGGCAAACCCTAGCACCGTATGATGTGGTAAGTTCTATTAAGCAATTGTCATCTATATTTGCTTAAAGCTGTAATTAGTCTCTCCCAAAACTAAACCACAGATTTGAAAAACCTCAAACTTTGAGAGTGTTGAGAATCCAGACCTTGCTCCTGATTGTTTTGCACCTGGCCCTTATCTGTAAACTCCTTGATCTGAATACCCCTAAACCTTGGGAATGTTTGAAATCTGGATCCAACTTTTATGGCTTGCACTCCTGGCCAACATATAGATCCTTAAATCAAGTTGGCTGCATTTCTTTCTCTGTGTTAAGGTTCCTCTTCATAATGAGGCCCTACACATCTCTCTTGGCTTTCTCATGCATCTGACGACGTGGGTATTCACCCACGAAAGCTTATGCTCCAATACGTCTGTTAGTCTATAAGGTGCCACAGGACTCTTTGTCGCTTTTTACAGATCCAGACTAACACGGCTACCCCTCTGATATTTGGCTTTCTGTTTTGTTACAAACCTGACACTCAGACCAGATACCTCAGATGTTTGTAAAATTCACAGTCCCTTTGCGTGGTCCTGTGCTGATTATTGAGCAAATTTGGGCCCAGTTAGTTATTCATCAAAATCAAGGGAGAGTAGTTGTTTTGCACAAGGGTGTGAAACCAGGTGACTTTAACTGATTTGGAGATGTAACATTTGTTCAAGATCAAAAGGAAACTTGAGGGAGTTGTGAACTCACGTGGATTATAATGGGAGTTGTGAACTCACGTGGATTATAATAACAAAAATCCTCACACGAAGTGTTGCACAACTCAACTTCTGAATGCTCTTGCTAAGCTTTAGCTTTTCTCTTTGATCTCATTGCTGTATGCTTCAAGCCAGCCTGAAGTCAAATTTTACCTTGCCACAGATTTTAACCATATCATGCTTCTCACATTCACTGAGTGGAACTTCAGTAATTGTGTGGTCTTCGCCAGCAATCATACAGTAATTCCTGGAGGTGTGTGGAAGACAGAGTTTTTCAGAATCTCTTTTGGCTTTCTGGTTCTTTAAAAAGACACTTTCAAGGCCATATGGGACCATGCTGTGCTTTTGATTCTGATGACTGCATCTTCAGATAAATATGCTTCCCCCCATTTGTCTGTATGGCCTGCTCTTGTATCCAGGAAGCAAAACGAAAGTTACAAAAATCCTCCTGTCAAAGTGCTTCAGAAAATAGCCCTGAGTCTTTTTTGGGTAAACTTCGCTACTGGCATACAGTCAGGACTCCTCAAAGTAACTAAATTCACAGCGTTGGCAGTGGTAGCTCCAAGTCAGAAGAGGTCATTGGCACAAAATGAAGATTATGTGGTTTCCAAAAATGGCCCGGCCAACATCCTGCTCAGTGAAATAACTTCCTTTTGGATGAGATCCTCAGTGCCCTGAACAAAGAAGTCACCTGAAAGCATCTTAATGAAGGTTGTGAGTGAAGAGACAACCGAGGGCAGGAATGTTCGAAGGAGACAAGACGAAGATTGCAAGATGGCAAAGTGACAATTGTAACATGGCACATACGCAAGAGGAACCCACGTCTTCACAAAATGACAACACTCTCGTTTCTTGGATCACAAACCCGATCTGTCAATTAGCACAGCCTGCATAGAATCCAAACGCCATGCCCAGAATAGCGTAAGTGTTGAAGCACCTATTAAATTTATTTTAAACTATGAAATCTGACACATGGCTGTTCACATTCTTATAATACAGGACGTACTGGGATGTTTTATATTTCTCTACATTTATTTTTTTAAGTTTTGGGCACCTTCACTTTGGATTGTGCTCTCACCTTCTCTTCTCGGCACCCTGATTGGTTTGATCTTTGACCTCAAATAGGTCATGTACACTAGGAAATTTTGTACCGATTCTCCAGCCCCAGCATGGCTAGGCTCATGTAATCAATGGTGCTGGCTCTGACGTGTAGATAGGGCACATACGTCTTCACCCAACCCAGTGTTGCTAAGACTGCCAGAGCGGTACTGGTGGGAAAACTTTACAGAATTTCCCTAGGGTTGAAACGCTGTAGTTTAGACACCAGGCCCAGGGGTCTGATTTCACTTTTCCTCAAGCGACGAGCTGCTTAGGAATAGTGATCCTGGCAAACCAACTGTGTGAAGTGTCTCCCAGGAAAGCCTCCATCCTATTTCCTCTCACCTCTACTGGTTTGCTCCTACATCAGTCCCTTTCCCTTTCTCTGCCTCTTATCCTGCTTACTTTCTTCTCCCTTTTCTCCCGTTCATCTCTGCGTTTCTGTCTACCCTGTTTTCTTTCCTTCTCCCCCTTGGCTGGATAGCAAACGTTCACAAGGCAGTTCATTTCCCACCTCACTGGCACTTCAGAGACCCCAGTGTCACTCCGCAGACGAGAGGCTGCAAGAGCTCAGGCTTTTTGCTAACGCTCCATCCACTGGGGGAAATCGCCAGTGGCTTAGCAGACAGCTGGACACCATTTGCCAGGAGTTGGATCCTCCCAAAACAGCCTGAAAATTGTGACATTCACAACTTCCCTGCGGCTGTGATTTTTTTTTTTTTTTTTACTCTTGCGCTGATGTCACACTTGACTGAAACTCGGCGGGGGGGAATCCAAGGTACATTCATGCTTTTAGGTCAGGAAGCAAAGGCACCTCTTCCTTTCTAGAAGGAATTCAAAGAAAAGGAAGAGGCAAATGTCACTATCGCCTCTGTGCCTGGCCTGTGTGTGCTCTGCCTAAGACCTAATGTGCTGCTGAGGAGAAGACAGCAGTCCAGGGATAAAGTGAGGGCAGTGAGGTGGTGGAAGTTAGAGAAGGAGAGGAGACAGACAGAGGTAAGGGGGTAGGCTGCTTGTCTTTGCCTGGCCCAAAGCCAGCATGTACATGTTCTTCCTTCTGGGCGTCCCAAAGCCACTGTCGCTGCATGTTGTCTTCCTCCTGGTTTTGCCAAACTGCTCCCTGGCTCATCCATCCCAATCTGGGTGCTTGCTCGGCAGGTGAGAGGGCTTGTTTGTCATTCCTCCCTTTCTCGCTGACTTTAGAGTGCGCGAAAGCATTTTAAAAATGGGGTTGGAAGTTGGAGCCTTTAGCGACTTCAGTCCCACCGGGGAAGATGGGAGCTCTGCACCCTGTTGAAGTATGATGTAATTTCACTCTCTAAATGAGTCTGCGATATGGGGAGAGTAAGGAATGATTGGGGGGAGGGCAGGGAATGATGTTGTACTGAGCACTTTCATCTTCTCCTTTGTCTCTTGCTGCTTATTTTGGACACGTGCAGGGAAATTGCAGTTGGGTCAATACCACACCATGGTAACTAATATGTTGCAATTAACAAACCTCAGTATTTTCCGTGTTGGCAGTATTTCTTCGGGTAAGCGTAGGGGCATTCAAGGGAATACCAGAAATAGCTGAGGTTACTGTAGCTATTTCTTTAGTTAAATTGCCAAGGTCTCCTGTACCACTTGGAATACCAGAGGCAGGTAGAGGATCATGTATAGTCATCAGAAATTAAAGAAAGTAATCTCCCTGAACAAGCCTTTTTCTGTCACAAGAGGTTATTACACAGCCTGTGGGTCTCCATCCCCTTTTTCCTTTTGGATTTGGTAAACTCCACTACATTTAGATTTACCGATGGTTTCTTTGCTGCTGTTCATTTCTGGATGAAACTTCCCCACTACTTTTGTATATATAGGTCACTAGCAAATCTGTTCCTAATCAAGAAGCCTTAATGAGCATGTCTACAAGACCAGTTTGTTCACTGCATAATTTCAATTATGTTTCTGATTAATTGCCCAACTGCAGGATCTTAAACAATGGGCTGAATCTATTAAAACGCATGATAATTTGCAGAAAAAAGGGCTCTAAAATGTGATTTTGCAGAAGATAACACCTCTACTAAATGATTACACGGGTAAGATTGGGGATGTAAAATGCCCCAATTATGTAGCTAGCTCTTCACCACAGAGCTATTGGATACAGTTCTGAATAGCTCCTTGTTCACCTGGTGCTCTTGACTCCTGCTAAGTTAATTTCCAAAGGTGTCAACAGTTGAAAGTACAGAGTACACCCGAGCAAACGAGAGGGGGCGGGTTGGGGGAGCTGATGGCCCTGGGGTGGTGGTTAAGAGCCCCAGGTAGAGAGTTTGGTGGCATTCCACGGGGCTTGCCATTTTTAATAGCAAATATCACTGGAGCCCGGTTTAGGAGAGAAGAGAAACAAAGAACAATAACGTGAGAGAGAGGCAGGATGGCGCCCTGACCTCCCTAGTAGCAGCTCGATGTGGTGCTGGCTCTCGGCCAGACCCCTCCGCTCCTGCTATGTAAGGGGGACGCAGCCACAGCTGTGTCCTGCAGGGGTAGCAGCGTGTATTCCCCTCCTTTGCCAGCCAGCTTCCCTGTGAGGGCAGGGTCACGTACCTTCCTCCTACACGCACACAGTCCTTGCAGTCGCTCCAATACAAGGGCTATGACTGTTCTTGGCTCTTGGTTAGACCTAGAAATGGGCAGGAAGCTCCCAGGCCTTTCCTAACTCCCTCCATATGCGTCAGTGAAGGGGCAGGGCACAGTCTGTCCTCTAATGCACACCGGGCATATAGACCAGGAGATAAATGGATTTCTTATGGCTGTGATAAGCAGCCTGGTGTCCCTAGCTCCTGCTTGCAGAGCCAACCCTTAAATATAGGCACTGGCTCGGCTTATCCCTGTCCTTTGCGAAGGGCTCACTTTATAAAGACCTGTCCTCTTTTGAATTATTCCTGCAAACAGACACAGCTCCTGGTACACAGAGCAGCCAGAGGCAAGCGAATGAGAGAGAGAGAGAGAGAGAGAGAGAGAGAGAAGGAACAGGGCAAAAAAGAACAGCTGGAGGGGAAAGAGGGGGCAAAAGCTGAGGCAGTGCATGCACACTCTGCCTGCCTCTCAGCCTGGAAAGCCAACAGGGAAAGGAAACAAACGTTGACTCCTTGGAGTTCTGTAGCTCCAGGCCTCACTGACATGGGGTCACTGGCTTGAATTTTGCTTAGTAAAGACCAAAAATCATTCTTCTCTCCCGGCTGTTTGGGCCACATGCTCTGAACTGAGCTGGCTAAAAAAAATAAATATTTCTTTTGGAACAAAAAGGACTTTCTGGGTTTAGGGGATGGGTGGATAAATGGCCCCTTTTCAAAAACAAATATGTTCACAAAATATTGTCACTATCAACGTTTTTCATTTAAAAAACAAAAGAACCCTCCCCCTGACATTTTCCTCCTGAAATTTTTATCAAAAATCAAACATTATTGAAATATTTTGTTGACTGATAACCAGTTTTTTTTTGGGGTGGGGGTGGAAATCAGAAAACAGTTTTTTTGTTTTAAAAAAGTTAAATTTTTTTAAAAAACTAAAATTAGGTCCATTTTGAACTCCCTGAAGTGAAAAAAAGGGTAGCCATTTCCAAATGTTTTGCAGAACGCTCTTGCCAGGTTTTGCGACCCAGCCCTAGCAGTGAGGATGCTTACGCTGCCCAGTCCCTGTGGGGCCCGTGCTGGGAATGAGTTGATGACTCGTCTCTCCAGGGCTGTGTGTGTCATGAGCACAAAGTTCACATTAATGTTCCAGGACCGAGAATGCTTTGTGCTTCTGAGTTTTTAACTGAAAACATTTAGCACTCGATGAGACTAACTCCAGTTATTTGCTCAAAGGATCCCTCCTTTATCATCATGAGAAAGAAATGCATGCTTTTCCCATGTGAATTCCCAGGGGGGCGGGCTTGTAGAAGCCCGGTGTATTTGGAGAGAAGAGTGGAGACATGTACCTCTCCACTGGAAATGTTTGCAAGCTCTGATTCTGCAGTGGTGGCTCAGAATACTGGCCCTGACTCAGCAGGGTATCAGCGTATAAGCATGTGCATTGATTTCACTGGGATTACTCACGTGGCTAAAGTTATGCCTATCCTTAAGTACTCTGCTCCACTGAGGCCTTTATTAGCATCAAAGGAGGCTTCCTAGCATGAGCCTACAAGCATTTGGCACTTCCCTTCAGTATCTCCTCTCAGTTTCACTGTGAGGGTTTCTCTTCCTTTGATTGCTTTAGGCCTGGACATTTGCACCAAATAAAAATGCTGGGCATTGCTGACTTCACTTCCAACAGGCAGCACTGTATGTTGATATGATGTTTTCCTAGCCTGGCATGTACTGAAGGCACCAGTGTCGTGGGTGTATTAGGAGTGAGATACAACTTTGAGAACATTGGATGAATCAGAAATAGCAGAGACACCCCAAAGCCTTGACACACCAGTGCCTTGACAAACATCCGAGACTGGCATAAATGCACCCAGCTGCATTGGGTGAAATGGGAAAACAAACAAAAAAAAACCTTATTCTAGAAAACACATTTCCTAATGTATTGGTTTTTCTTTCTCACAGGTGGAAAAATTGAGGGCAGAGCTGTGGAGCCTGCCTGAAAAATGTAACTTCTAGGGAAACTTGGGGAAGGACATTGATTTATGATCAAACGGAAAAAAGCAAAGCAGAATAAAAAGAATACTTAAGACGTAAAAACAGGGAAATCTCATCTCTTCCTGTGAAGGTGTTGCCTTGGAATCTTTCATGTAAACCTTAAATGGAATTAAGAATGAGGGGGAAATCACACTGGGACTACAGTGATCCTTGTAGCCCTCTATTAACATTAATACAGGCATTGATCTGTACAATTTATTAATAGCCTAACACCACAAGAAGAACTGCTATGATAAACAGCGCAAGCCCTAATGCGACTAGTCGCTGGTCTAGCAGGGTCCTGTGCCTTATCATCACCTCAGACTCCTAGTGATTTTATAATTGGTCTGACTTGTTTCTATTCAAGCCCTGTAGAACCAATTAGCAATAGCCTTTTTTGACCTATGGTGTCTATGGTGTGAGGGAAAACTAAAGACTTAAAATGAAAAGCCAAGAGCAAAGACCTAAATCTTTTTGGCTCCCTGATGAATAATCCTGTCAGGCCTATCACAGGCACTAAACAGGAATGCTGGTTGCAGCTGAATTTTTTATACTTTCTATTAATCTTTAATGATAGCTTGGTCACCTAGTCTCTTTTATCTTGTCAGATAAATGTATGGTTAACAGGATAATGAGATTTCTAAAGCTCTATTCTAGCTTACAGCCAGCCAGTGCATGAGGCGAACCCTGACCCCTGTCAGAGAGCAACGCTGGGGTGATGGTAATTGGTAGATGTGCTATGAATGTATTGGGAGCTGATGGATGGTTTAAACTTTGATTTGAGGTCAGGAGGTCCCTCGGCTCTGGAAGGCAACTGTGGTTTTATTACTCGCAGAATCTGATGGGGTTGTAATTAGATTTAGCTATTGCTTTATTAATAAGTAATTGTTTCTACTATTGCTTTAGGTTAGCAAATCTATTCCACTGATAATTTAGGGCACTGATAGGGCTTTATTTATTAATAAATGGGGAATGTATATTTTTGCCTGCGGCAAAGAACAGCCCAGAATTCTGTCTTGCCAACTCTACTGGAATGATGAATTGTTCTTTATTAATTCAATAATTAGCCTAAGTGCTAGAACTTCATCACTGCTACAGAAAAGTGTGTGTTATATACAATCTGGTGTATGTGTGTGTATAATATATATAATATGATATGTATTCATTAATGATCTGGAGGATGGCGTGGACTGCACCCTTAGCAAGATTGCAGATGACACTAAACTGGGAGGAGTGGTAGATACGCTGGAGGGTAGGGATAGGACACAGAGGGACCTAGACAAATTAGAGGATTGGGCCAAAAGAAATGTGATGAGGCTCAACAAGGACAAGTGCAGAGTCCTGCACTTAGGACGGAAGAATCCAATGCACAGCTACAGACTAGGGACCGAATGGCTAGGCAGCAGTTCTGCAGAAAAGGACCTAGGGGTTACAGTGGACGAGAAGCTGGATATGATTCGACAGTGTGCCCTTGTTGCCAAGAAGGCTAACGGCATTTTGGGCTGTATAAGTAGGGGCATTGCCAGCAGATCGAGGGACGTGATCATTCCCCTCTATTTGACATTAATGAGGCCTCATCTGGAGTCCTGTGTCCAGTTTTGGGCCCCACACTACAAGAAGGATGTGGAAAAATTGGAGAGAGTCCAGCGGAGGGCAACAAAAATGATTAGGGGGCTGGAGCACATGACTTATGAGGAGAGGCTGAGGGAACTGGGATTGTTTAGTCTGCAGAAGAGAAGAATGAGGGGGGATTTGATAGCTGCTTTCAACTACCTGAAAGGGGGTTCCAAAGAGGATGGATCTAGACTGTTCTCAGTGGTGCCAGATGACAGAACAAGGAGTAATGGTCTCAAGTTGCAGTGGGGGAGGCAGGGCCGGCTCCAGGGATTTGGCTGCCCCAAGCAGCCAAAAAAAAAAAGCCGCGATCGCGATCTGCAGTGGCAATTCGGCGGAAGGTCCTTCGCTCCGAGCCGGAGTGAGGGACCGTCCGCCGAATTGCCGCTGAATACCTGGACGTGCCGCCCCTCTCCGGAGTGGCCGCCCCAAGCATCTGCTTGCCAGGCTGGTGCTTGGAGCCGGCCCTGGGGGGAGGTCTAGATTGTATATTAGGAAAAACTATTTCACTAGGAGGGTGGTGAAGCACTGGAATGAGTTACCTAGGGAGGTGGTGGAATCTCCTTCCTTAGAGGTTTTTAAGGCCCAGCTTGACGAAGCCCTGGCTGGGATGATTTAGTTGGGGATTGGTCCTGCTTTGAGCAGGGGGTTGGACTAGATACCTCCTGAGGTCCCTTCCAACCCTGATATTCTATTCTATGATTCTATATAGTAAGCAAGAGAATGTTTAACAGAACAAGGTTTTCAAAGACGTGGATTTTAAAAGACCTTAAATCTCCTTGCACTGAATGGCTGCAATTCCAGTGTCCTAAATTTATGTTCCTTTAACATTCAAAGAGAAGCTCAGAAAAGGAACAAGCCACAGGACCGGGCAGTGGCACAACCCCTTGCTTGTCTGGATTGCGCCCCAGCATGTGGCCGAAACGTAAAGGCTAAAGGGAGATTTTCAGAGGCCCAAGGGGCAGTTATGTACCCACCTGCCCCTTCTGGCTTGGAAAATGTCCCCCTAAACAAGAAGCCTTACAGAGGACCAGAGTGCAAGGCATAGCTAACCAAATGCTGAGTGGCCTGCATTACAAAACACGTGTCGAGCTCACAGCGTTACGAAGCTCTGGACAAGATGTCCAGCGAGGGAGGTGCTGGTTGACTGACTCTGAGCATAGTGTGTACAACAAGCAGAAGAGCAGACCTCAATAAGACCAGTAGGAAATGCATGAGATTTTAGTCGCTTCACATGTCAAGAGCTTATAACCCGAGAGAAATAATGGTTTATAGTAAAAAGAAAAACAATTATTATCCCTCATATTGCATCACTTCTAGTCCCAGCGCTGCTCCCGGGGAGGTCACTGGGAGTTTTGTCATGGGTTTCAGCGGGGGCAACTTTGGACTGCTGATCCTCGAGCACGTCACAGGGGGTTGTGGGAGTTTTTATGAGGGAGGGACGTGCTATTCCTATTCTACAGCTGGGGAAAGTGAGGCAGAGAGGTTGTGTGATGTGCCCAGACCCACAGAAGGAATTGCTAATTAGATTCCAGACTGGCAAACAGATCTTTCCAGGTGACTATACCCACTAGTAAGATTGTAGGGGTGCAATCTGGATCTCCTTTGCAGTCTGATTTTCCTGCCTCCTCTGAAGAAAGCTCCATCTGTATTTCAGGCTAGCAAAAGTGTTCCTCCTTAGCTCTCTAACTACCAATAGTTGTCACGAAAGAATCTAGAATAAAAAACTCCCGGCACTTAAAGAAGCTGCTGGATGGCTCAGGGGACTGGCAATGTGGATGGGAAGCTCTCCTGGGTCCCATGTTGTTTTTACCTCACTATGCTCACCCCTTTGGGGACCTCTCCCACTCCCATGTTCATTTCCCACCTTTCTTAACTTGCTTATTTCCCTTTGGCGTTTCTGGCTTTGGAGTGCTTTTTCTTTGCAGCCTCCTGTTCTGCCGCTGTAGTTTTAGAGCAACTGTTCTAGGTTTGCTTTGAAAGAGGCAGAAAAAAGAAACGGGGAAGTATTGGGCTGGGTGCCGTTGGAATGCCCTATCCCACGTCCTTCCAGAGCCACCGGGGAAAGCTTGGTTCTCAAGCAAACACAGCCAGGTGTGTGATCAAGCTGGCAGTTTTATAAGACGCTCCTGGGCTCCAAGGAGAGAACAAAACCTTGGCGAAAGCTGCAGAAACAGTCACAATAAGTTAAAAGTCCGGCCTGCTTTTCAGAGTGCCTGCAGGACCAGTAGATTTCAATGGGAGTTATGAATGCTCAGCACTTCTGACAGTCGGACCCAAAGGAGCAAGTTGTCTGCATATGCTGGCGGTGCTGGCATAACAGAGTTTGGTGCCAATCTGGCCTTTTGTTACTTCGCAACTCAAAGGAAGCTCCTCGCATTAATTATGTTACCAGAGAGCAGGCGCTGGTCTGTCATATTTTTTTTAAGCTCTGTTTTTCATAAAGTGGTCCTAGAATGACAGCGAAAGCAGCTGCTTAAGCAATTGTGCCAATTAATGGGTCTCTGAAATTAAAACGCCTACACAGTCTAGATGAGATTTCTCCAGGAGGGAATTCAGCAATTGTCTTCATGATAATCAGGCTTGACTTGTCTTAGCACACATTAATAAAAAAGCAAATGCATTCAAAGAGATGCCCTTTAGTAGAGAATATTCACAATATAGTAATGAGTCTTGGCAAAAAAGAAAGAAGAAGAAGAAGAAGATAGCTAGTGATGGCTGTGCATGCTCAAAACAATTTACTTATATTAGGGAGACTTGGAATTCATGTCATGGACTTGCTATCTTCTCCAGTTCCAGCTACTGAATAGAAATCTACATTTTCTATTACGGATGAGGAGTTGCATAAGTTAAACGTAAAGGTCAATACAGGGTTTTGAACTAAAACCATGTGTGACTAGAACCGCAGAGTTTGTGTGCAGGGGCTTCCCAAAATCCGTGTCCACATCCACTGTCTAATGAGGGATTGGAGACAAAGCAGGGGACTCTGCAGAGAGCCCTGTGGCTAGAAGAGGCAACACAAAATGTCAAACTCATTATTTTCCCTTCGGTTTCTACTCTTGCACAGGGCTGAAATTTCTGATTTCTGGCTGGAGATTTCAGGCCAGCCTGCCTTTGGTAGCCATAGCCTTTTATAATTAGCTGATGAGAACAGTGTCGGAGAAAAACTGAGTTCTCACTTTTTGTTTGGGTACAGCAAGTCAGAAGCTTTATTCACTCTCACAATTGTGCAGAGGGAGAGAGCCAAGCAGGTCTCTCTCACTGATACCTAATTACAACAAGCATTTATACCTTTCATTACAGAAAATAATGAGGGACAGCTGCATTTTGTTATACATAAGCCATCTTGATATCTTATTTCTTAATTGTTTTGACTCTTGCCAACATACAATATTTCCTATACCTTATCTACACAAGGTCTTCTACACCTTATCTATACAAGGTCACAATAACTTCTCACACAGTACTTTCTCACCCGCCTCACACAATCCTCGCTTCTACAAATCTCGCGTTATCAGGGCTACAGTTAGCCTGACTCTTGCTAACAAACTGTCATGCATTGCAGTTCTTTTCTGACAGTTCTTTTTCTGCTTCCACAACCCCCCCTTTTGTACTTCTAGTACAACAAACATTCTCAAACCTCTATTTGCATCAAGTCCTGGACTTCAGATTCTATATCAGATGTTTCAATGTTAGCGGTTCTGATTGGATGTAATGACAATGCATGATTAGCATGAACATGAAAGGTATTACTATTATTACGTCTTTTACAACAACAATAACATAATCCTAAGCTAACTAATAACAATACAAGCAATAACATTCCCATAGCAATACTATAATGGGGTTGTTGTACAGCCTTAGTCACAAAGCACAATACATCATACTTAGTACATAAAGTGGATACTCTATAAGCTGTCTGAAAGGCATACTTTTCAACTTGATATATGTTTTGAAGCATGTGAATTTGCCCTTGTACTTCAGAGATTTTCTGAATCTCTGGTAACAGTGAAAACAAATTCTGAAATCTATCAGGTACTAAACTAGTCCAATTAAAGGGTATCTGGAACCTAAGGGCTACTTGGAAAGCTCTATCTGCAGGCCAGTAAATAATATGATTGCCTGCAGTGGTAGTGAGATTAAAATGTATGTCTTGTAATGTGGTGTCATTAACATACACACAGCTATCGTTAGCTTGAAAAAGTAAGTGTCCTGTCAGGGTAGTTCCTTGTCCCCTACCCTCCCAGCAAACGTAGTCATAAACAGTGACAACTTCTCCTGGCTCCAGTTTACGGTTACACTGAAGCTGTGGGGGTTCTAATGGCCAAAATGTCCACTGACTTCCTAACCCCATCCAAATGTGAGGTGTAATCCCAGGAGCACTGACTAAAAATCGATTGGGCATATCAGGTGGTCTAATTTCCCAGATGTCTCGGTGAATTATCCAATCCCACATGCATCCTCCCCATGGACCCGGCAGGATACGGTATGTAGGAGCCCACACCCCCTTTACCGGTCCATATGCTTGGAAGGAGCACTGAGAACGTCCGCACTTCCATCCAGAAAGTTTCCAAGTAAGTCTCCATGGCCACAGATCAGATGGTACTCCTGATGTGTCTGTAAGGGCAGTGGGCCAAGCCTGATGTTCTAGATCATTCCGAATGGACATCAGCTGGTCATTCAGGAAATCCTGAGTCTCTGAACATGCTAGATCCCACTGCAATGCCTTCCCAGCCTCAGTGATATTCAGTACCATCTCTCTTAGCAACTTCTGGGTCATAGAACTAAGGGCGGAAATAACATGTAACTCACCAACTCCAGCCTGTACCTGGGTTAGTTGTGCTCCAGAAACAAGGCCAATGGCCTTCTCTAGTTGGCCCAATTTCTCATCATGTTCCTGGTTCTTAAAAATATTCCACACTGCTGCTGCACTATTGGCCCCATCCCACAGGGATCCGGTCAAGTCTCTCTTCTTTCTAGAGGAAATAACCCAAGCCCTCTGTTGTGCTAATCTAATGGCAGCCCCCTGTGAACAATTTGGGTATTTGTCTGATTATTCACTAATTGGGTGACCAAATAACAATAAGGGCCTCTCTCATTTAACACAGTACAAGTTCCAGGAACAACCATCATATCTACTTCACTATAGAACCCATCAATTGCAATTATTAATTCTTGGGGTTCGCTGGTAGTGATATCATGTATTTCTATCTCTACTGATCCATTTGTTTTCCATTCAATTGTTTGCTCATATACATTATCCTGAACTTTAAAGAATAATTTCTCTGAACAAAATTTCAGTAAATCACTAAGATGTGAAAGCCTTGGCCAATGGGTTTCATTGGAATATACAGTACGGTTTGTATCTGGGTAAGTTACAGTGGTGGTGGCAGGGGTCAAGGGACTAGTGGGTGTAGTCCTAGTGGTGGCAAGGCGGTTTTGATATTCATCTTCTGAAAGCCAATTAGGAAGGGCAGTGCATCCTGAAGGTACCTGTCCATAAGCACAAAGTCCTGCCCCTGGAAAGAATCCACCCCACCACTGGACCCCGCATTCCCAGGAACGGTCCCCACAGTTCCCTCCTTGCCAATAAACGATGCTCCGTCTTCTCCACCAGGGCCAGTTCTTAATGTCTTTTGTAGTCAGGAATTCCTGGACTTTGGTGGTTTCAGCAGAGCGAGTGTTTCTTCTTTTCTTCTTCAAAAGCAGTTGTGATTCACCATAGTGCAGGGGAGAGGTTACTAGCACTTCACCCTGTACTGGTGTGATTCCTGTAAAAGAATTCAAAGGCATTGTAGATCTGTCAGTGGACAAAGGAGAGGTTACTAGCACTTCACCTTGTCCTCCTTCCCTGCTGTCCAGGAGGCACAGCAGAGCTAGCAGGAGAAATAGGCTGATCAGCAGCTGGAGAATCCTCTCCAGGTGGAGGGGTCTTTTTGCAGTAAGAAGCATGGTTCCAGGTGGGCAGTCCTTGGCACTTCACAGCGGTGTTGGTGGTTAACAGGACTTGGAAAGGGCCTTTCCAGCATGGAGCCAAAGCAGTCTTTCGTTGATGGACTTTACATAGACTCAGTCTCCTTGTTTCAATGAATGGCAGGGCTGCTAGGGTCTTTGGGTAGCACTTCTTTTATCTGTGAGAAAAGAAACCTAACACATTTCATTAATGCCTGGCAGTGTTTTGCAGATATCATAGTTGTTGGGCACATTCAGGCCCCCCCTTTTCTTGGCTGTCAGCCAAGTCTTAGCTGTGGGTAGTATCCTTGGATGGGGCCAACGTCTTATCTTTGGACTGAGCTTGCTAGCTATTTTTTTCCTCAGTTAACTCATTCTGTTCTTTTTCCTTCTCCCCTTCTTGGCTTCTTTTAACCTACAAAGGAAACGTCCACTCTTCACTCATACACCTTTTCCCAACAATGAACACATACACATTGCCATTATACAGTACATTAGTCGTCTTATTCAATGTATGCCATGTACACCCTTCCAGTAAAATAACTTTATTACAGAGCTTTGGAGCAACAAACCAGGACAAGCACACCCACTTTTGAGGAGTTCACTCGGTACAACCTCAGGTGTCCAATAGCTTTCCTCCCTCCCCAGCCCTCTGGCTAGAAATCTGAGGTAGCCAGAAGGATCCCATGGGCAATATGGGGAGTGGGTTAACCTTCCATGTCCTTGCTTCCAAAGACTGTTGGTATGCAAATTTTAACAACAATTTTTTCAATTAAAAATCTGGCCAATGAAGTTTCTTTTTCTTACTTAAGCAACTGTATTAGACTTTAGTATATCACATTTTCCTGATTTATCCAAACACTTTTTGTATTCCAAGTTGAATAAAACAAGTATCTGCTTTTTTTGATTTAACCCTTCTATTTAATTTTGAACTAGACTGTCTTATGAAATTATTAAACCCAACAATTCTGGCCACAAGACAAACACCACAAGACAGGACAAAGAACACAAAAATAATTCCTATTGTACCAGTAAATGCATGGTACATTGAATGCTGTTCAGCTGGCATCCGTTTTCTCTGATGATCTGAAAGACAAAAGAACAGAGGTCTACCCCTTCTGGGTAGTCAGTCATTGCTTAAAATATTTCCTTTATATACACATACTCTTGTTGATTTTAGACAAAACAGAGGAATTACCCCATATTTCCTTGTATTTGTTTCATAGGCAGCCCAGGTTTCAGTGGCTTCTACCTTATTAGTTAGAAAATTGCATTAATACAGATGCTTTCTGGCTTGCTTCCAGATCCAAAGCTATCCACAGCTTAAAGATTCTTACTTTAAAAGGGACACAATTAACTTTCCCAGACTTTTGATTGCCTTTTACTTCTAGCTCCTGCTTTCAAACACCCAGTGATCTGAAAAAGACAACACAACCTATACTGGTAGGTTTGCATTTCTTTTACCTCTGCTACAATATACACTGCACATGTTCTGGGGAAAATGCACATCCTCTCCACAATTCAATTTCCACAACACTAGCCACATCCATTTCTACACAAGGTGTAACTGTTTCTTTTGTGCTTACAAAATCTCCATGCACCCCTAGTAAAGTGACAGCTCGACCACACAGAGCCAGGGGCACTGTCCTTCTCTATCTTTTTACCAGATCTTTTATCTGCTATTTTGTTACCCAAAAACAAATTCAAATCTTTTATTCTCCTGGCTTTGACTACCCTGCTGCAGCCACAACCTTTGGTCTTTAGTTAAAACATTTCAAATCTTGTAAAGCATTAAGTCACCTTAAGGATTAAATGCTAAACACCATATTAAACAACACTAGTTTCCTGTGTCTGGCAAAAGTATTTTCGGTTTTTGCAACTTTAAACAATACCAATTCATCTCAAACTTATAAAACACAGATTGTATACAGCAGGAGTGTTCTTCAGCAAATTAGACTAACGTATTCATAGTCGAATAATTCCACTTAAATAACCTCTTGCCTGAATTACTTACAGACATTCCTACCAAGTTTCACTGCTTGATTCCCTCTAGCAACTACAGAGTTAACTTTTCACTCTCTTTTCTTAAATCACTTGCTTGTCTCCCAAAACGACACCCAATCAACTCAGATTTTACCATTCCAATTATTGTCCTGGGGATTTGAAATCCCCATGCTTATAATTACTTACTCCTTTCCTTCCACTATGCCCTCAAAGTTTCCAACCTGTTTTCCAATCTCTCTATCTATTGCCTGCCCGCTTGGGCCCAATCCTGCTTTTCTCGCTGAACCGTCCCTTCCATGGGCACCGGCTTTTTCACTACCAATTTAGATAGGAGGGTGGGCTTCTCAACTAGCCCCCACCCTTCCTGGTCTCTTCTCTTAAACATTCTTACTCACAAGGCTACCCGAGTCCTCCCTCGTGAGGCTTGCCACTTGGGCAAAACGCAGGGCCCATTGGCGTTTAACTATTCAATTTTCTCTTGTGGCAAACACACTGCTGTTACAGCATATGCAAACACAAATGGTTAAATTCTGACAAGTCCCTGAAGGACCGGTACTTGCTTAGCCAGTGCTTCCTTTTCTGCCTGGAAGTCCTGTCTCAAGGCTTGCAACTTGCCCTGGGCATAGGTTTGAGTTGCTGCCTGGTTCATGATCTATGCTCTTAATTGCTCAATTCTAGTTATCAAGTACACAACTCTTCCTATTACTCCAACTTCTCTATTGCCCAGTCCTGCTACGACTGGGGTAGATCCACCTGACACCCTTCCCGGTCAACCGGGGTGGAGAGAGGAATGCTAAATCCCTCTCCGGTTCTCAGACTTACTGCGGCTGAGAGTAGGCACACTTTCATACTCACACACGTATGTCCAGACTGGCCACGTCTGTGTATAACGTTGAGAGAAGGTGCTGTGCAATCTCCAACTTGCTTCCTCTCTTGGGAGGGCAGTTCTTTTACACCCTGAAGTCTCCTGGGGCGTCTTTTCAGTGATTCCAGTCCAGGCCGGCTGCCTGTGGCTTCTTCAGCGTCCCCAAACCACGCCGGCTCCAGGGTCGCAAAGGCAGACTGTTGGATCTCACTGGACAGTTAAGCTTTGCAAATGTAATCTCAGCACTGTAACTTGTATTGCCTTTGGTTTGACTATGTCTATATTTTTTCACAGCCAGCTGGGGCCGAAAGTAGTTTTTCTTTGTACTTAGCCTGGTCTGCATTGATTCTTGACCTTGAACGCAGATTAACTTTCTCTTTATCTCTGGACCAAGCTGAATTTCAAATTAACCCGTTCCTTTCCTCAATAGACAAATTGCTCCCATTGTGTGTCAGAGGCTTTCTTTTTTGGTGATTAAAAACTCCTCTGAGATGTATGATCTTATCTAGATTGAAGGTACCTTCTAGTGGGCATTGTTTAGATGAATTTTCACGCGTGTAATGATTCCAATTCTCTAAATACCTGCAGGTTTTAAGACCATAATGTACGTACATGAAATAAGCTGGGGTACCCTTAGGGGGTGAGAGGGAATCCTTAGACTGTCCCCCACCCATTTTCCAATCACACACACAGGGAGGAGGATGCCCTGTCTGCGCTAGCGGCATATAAACTAAGGATCTCTCCCTACAGGGTACTCACACAGGAGAGACTAACGAGGATAGCCATGACCTCCTACACCTCCCTTCAGCAAAGAGCGTCGGCTAATCTCAGAGAGACGGCGCCGCTTACTCTGTTGCATCCAGTGAGATGGTCCGACTGTCAGTGGCTCACACGGAGAGGAAAAGGGGAGGGAAGATGGGTTCACACACTCCTAGACCCAGGTAGCCTCCTCGCCGGACGATGCCAGGCCGAGTTAGCGTACCGTGGGTCGGATCTCCTAAAAGATCCTCTAGTTACCGGGCTTGCGTTAGAGTAGTTCTGGTCACGAGCCAAAAGACTTCGCAGAGTACTCTGGGCGTCTTCCGGTAACACTCAATTCACACTGGTGTATACACACACACACACACACACACACACACACACACACACACACACACACACACACACACACACACACACACACCAAGGCCTTACTCCAGGTACTATTCCCAAGTACCTCAGGTACTATTCCCAAGTACCTCGATGCATCACTCGAGGCGGTAAAAACCCCTCTTGAGGCGGTAAACAACCCCTCTGTCCGGACTATGAGGCAGTAAAAACCCCTCCTGCTGAGGCGGTAACAACCCCTCAACACAGGTGCAATCCTATGCACCTCGCATATGCATACAGGGGGCGGCAAACAATTCCCCTACGCCGCTCAGCATCTGACCTTGCTGCACAGTCAATAAGTTCGGATGGCGTGAGCCCAACAGGGACAGACGGCCCCACGGACAGTCCTCCTCCGACACCCCAATAGAGATTTCAAAAGGTCTCCTACCTCTATTGTGGCGCCATGGGGTTTGAAGGGGAACGATCCGTAGTAACTGCCGGTGCCTCTGAGGGCGTTGCCATCCCGGACGAGCCCCCAAATTGTCGGAGAAAAACTGAGTTCTCACTTTTTGTTTGGGTACAGCAAGTCAGAAGCTTTATTCACTCTCACAATTGTGCAGAGGGAGAGAGCCAAGCAGGTCTCTCTCACTGATACCTAATTACAACAAGCATTTATACCTTTCATTACAGAAAATAATGAGGGACAGCTGCATTTTGTTATACATAAGCCATCTTGATATCTTATTTCTTAATTGTTTTGACTCTTGCCAACATACAATATTTCCTATACCTTATCTACACAAGGTCTTCTACACCTTATCTATACAAGGTCACAATAACTTCTCACACAGTACTTTCTCACCCGCCTCACACAATCCTCGCTTCTACAAATCTCGCGTTATCAGGGCTACAGTTAGCCTGACTCTTGCTAACAAACTGTCATGCATTGCAGTTCTTTTCTGACAGTTCTTTTTCTGCTTCCACAACAGCATTTATGGAGTGCATTTCTCTTAATGCCTGCAGTCAATTAACAGCAATGTGTGTGGGGGGGGAAGGACCTAGCTGCTTTTTTTTTACAGCTGTTCTCATACTCCTAGAAATGTGGCTTTCCCCGCAAGAATACGCCCCAGTGCAGATGGGCCTGGGTTTTTATACTGTGGGTCACACTGGCTGGGAGTGCTTAATTCCCATTGTGTGTTGATTGCTATAGTGGATATTCAGAGTTTCATATTCCTTCTTTTATCCCATTCATCACTGCAGTAGGTGGTGGTGACGAAAACCCGGTGTGAGGGTGGCTGCTTTCCTCTCTTGCAGCAATAGCAATTTAGGAGACTGCAGAGGTGTTGCCCCTGGCCTACCCTCCCAGCTTTCCAAAGGAGAAAGGGGAGTTCACACAGAGATGTTCAGCCAGGCAGCTTAGTTTAGCGCCCAGGAAGCAGTGACTATTTTCAATATGGCTCATATAAAAGGGAGCAATAGAACTTGGCTGTCATTGTGGGCAAGGAAATCAGCCCAAGCACTAGGGCTGCAATAGTAAGAATAAAATTCGAGCCGTGCGTCACCCAGAAGAGGGGCTCGGCGCCCCTTTGTTGTTGTTAATGCAATAGCGCATTCGGTGCCGCAGAAGCATGTGGTAAGAGACAGCCCCTGCCCCAATCAGCTTTCAGTCTAGACAAAGGGGCGGGGGAGACTGGAAGTACTCCTGGGTTCCAGGCCAGAAGGGCCCACTGTGATCCTCTGGTTCACTCTCCTGTGTAACACCCCCCCAAAATCATTCCTTTGGAACGGGAGCAGATCTTTAGAAAAAAGGAAACCCAGCCTTGATTGAAAAGTGGTCCATGATGGCGAATCCACCGCAGCTCTTGGTAAATTGTTCCATTGCTTAATCCTTAATTAACCTCACTGTTAAAAAAAACAAAAACAAATTGTACCTTATTTCCAGTCTGAATTTGTCCAGCTTCAACTTCCAGCCCTTGGATCTTGTGTTGTTATCCCCAGAGAGATGAAGCGGATTGTCCAGTGTGATGGAGGGAATCCATGGCAGAGCCAGGACTTGACCCTACCTATTCTGAGACCCAGTCTGGGACCTTAGCCACATAGCCAAGCTTCCTGCCCTAGACTCTGTCAGAGGGTGGAGATGGATGGCAGGAGAGAGATCACTTGATCATTACCTGTTAGGTTCACTCCCTCTGGGGCACCTGGCATTGGCCACTGTCGGTAGACAGGTTACTGGGCTGGATGGACCTTTGGTCTGACCCAGTACGGCCGTTCTTATGTGGTGTGTAGGCTGCGGGCTGGCCCTCTGCACAGCGGTATATTTCATCCGAGTACAGCTGTTCCTCCCCATAGCCAATACATCCCCATGGAACTCCCATTGGTTCCTTATTCCCAGATCTGTGTTCATGACCCCAGTTCCTTACTGCAGGCTGAAGTGGGGCCTGTATTCCCATCTCTGGGTGCCAGTTTGGGGTCTCCTGTTGGAGCCTTTCTCCTCCTCTCCAACCCTTGATTATTTTTTTAACTCTCCCAGGCTGAAGTGGCTGTTAGAGTTGCTGATGCGCAGCTCACCAGTCATCGGCTCTAAGTGCAGCAGGCTGTGCTGAAGTCTTTTACAGCCGGGCCCTAAGGGAGTATTTTTATTTTATGTGTAGATTTTCAGCTTACAGACAATGGGCTTTTGGTTTGTCTGTGGAAGCTGAACTTCACTAGCCGTCTCCGCTGGCGTGTTCTTGCTAGTCCACTGTTCACGCCAGCATTTCCATTACAAACTCCCTGGGTGAGGGGCTCTGAAACTCCACTGCAGAAAACTTCAGGAGCAAGAGCTTTCTGTTTAATTTGGATCCTTTTGACTTTGTTTTCAGCAGGAGGCAAAAGAAAAGAGAGACAGGTGTGTTTCAGGCAGGCTGGGATGGCTGCTTCGCCTCTTCTCTTTACTTAAAAAACTGGAACTAACAAAATAGCTCGTTGTTAAATGTGGCCATTTCGAGGCCATTGTCTGCGAAGTACGTGATCGGTTTGGTGGTTGTGTTTTTGAAAGGAAATTGGCGTCTAACGATGTTAGGAAAGCAGCAGATGCGCAGGGGATGGCACTCTGTTTTCACAATGATTTTTTCTTTTCTTTTTTCTCTTCTAGCCTGGCTTTGTAACATTGAGTTGTTCCAGTGAAAATAGCCATTGATTTTCACAGATCTGTTGACAGCCTCCTGAGCTTGAAGCGTTTGGGGCATTTCCGTGTCCTGCTCTTTGGTTTAAAAAATGGAATGGAAATCACTCTGGGCAAATGGTGTGGGGAGAGATGAGGCTGTGACGGAAACTGGTGAAAGCAGAAAAGGAGATAACGAAGCCACTGCATCTCCAACTTAGTCTGTTGTGTCTAAGTGATGCACCCATACTGTATGGGAAAGTAAGCAGGTCACTGCAATATCCAATACAGGATATATGTCAGGATATATGGCCTGGTCCCTTCTCCCCAGGCCGTCAGGCAAAGACAGCACCTCCCACCACCCTTCAGTGATGCTCTCCCCCCCAAAAATCAAATTTTCACTGAAAACTCCATTTTCGATCCAAAACCAGTTTTGATGGAAACTATTCAACCAGCCCCACTTGGCAATCCGGGACAAACCAGGCAATCTCCTCCAAGCACTAACACAGGAGACGACACTCCCTGAGATGCCGTAACAAATCAAACAAACTGCTGCCTGGCTGAGAATTCGCTTCACAACCTTCTCTCACCGCATTTTAGCCACTGTGTGGTTTGAGTATTGGCCTACTAAACCCAGGGTTATGAGTTCAATCCTTGAGAGGGCCACTTAGGGATCTGGGGCAAAAATCAGTACTTGTTCCTGCTAGTGAAGGCAGGGGGCTGGACTCGATGACCTTTCAGGGTCCCTTCCAGTTCTAGGAGATGGGATACCTCCATATCTCCAAAGTCCCCTTTGGCCCCAGTGTTCCTGCTAACTTCTCAAGGGCCTGTCTGACTGGGAGCCCCTCTATTCGCTGTGCACTCGGCCCTCCCCTTGCATTGAGTAGGGTCTTAGGTGATAAAGGAGTGCCGGATAGGGCTACAACAGGGACTGTGGTTCAGCCAGCACCCAAAGCGTGCCAGGTGCTTTGCAGGCATGCACGCAGACCCGGATCTCCGCCCCCAAGAACTTAGCCTGTCGTCATTTTCCTAACAATACCCGATGTAGGGTAAAATCCTTGCATGCATTTCCAAGGACCAAATCTGGCCTTGGTCTTTCTTTGGCCAGCTTGCTTTGACGCTTTTCTGAATTCGTCCCGGCTGCCAGCCATGTCGCATCCACTTCAACCCCAGAAGAAAGGAGCTGGATTGCGCCCAAGTGGCTTTACAGTTCCTGTGGATAGGGAGCTGAAATCTGAAAAGGCCCAGGACACACATCACTTTGTGCCATAATCCAATGCTTACAAGGAGGGGCTGGGTTTAGCGCTGGCGGTTTGAAAGTTCCCATTAATGGCAGGCTTGAAAAAGGAAACATTGTTGTAGTAAGCGTGAGAAGTTTATTTTTCCAAGTTAACCCCAATCATCAACTCCTTTACTGCTGCCGCTTTGATGGTGGTGCCCCGGCTGTGCTCACGCCTGCTGGTGTGGTTCTAGGAACTTTACAAGGCAGGGGTGGGCGGGGCGAATTACAGCCAGACCCTCTGCTGGTGGACCTCCGTTGAAGCCCATATAAACCTGCTGAGGGTCTGGCCCGTGGTGCCCTCATGTGGGTGTTAAATCATGCTAGATGCCCCTGGATTCATTACGGGCTGCCGTGAACGCTGCGTGAGGCACAGCCACAGGCAGTGAGGAGAGCAGAGAGCAGAAATCAGCGCCGCTGACGTGTGTCCCCCACCCTCCCCGTTAGCTCAGTACTGCAGTGTTACTAGAGGGGGGAAAGTCGTGTCTTGTTTACACAGCACAAAATTATACCAATGAACTTGCATTAATCTTGAGCGGGAACGCTGCCTCAGAGCAGCACATGCACCATATTCGTGCCAGCGAGGAAGGACCGTCTTGTTGCAAGGAAGGGGCTGTGGACCACTGCCACTCATAAGGGGCGGAGGAGCTGCTGTGAGGTCCTCTCTGTCAAACAGTAACACCCCACTGCTTCTCGGGGCCTCCCACCTGGAGGGTACGTGAGCTCTGCACACATCATGGCCCCAGTATCGTTATTTACCGGGCATCTCTCCAGGTTTCAGGGAGATCAGCCTTGACTGGGACTCACTCATGCACTAGTGATGACCCAAATGGGGAAGCCTTTCCATTGGCTTCAGTAGGGTTTGGATCACACTCTACTTGTGCAACTTGGATCCCAAAGTTTGTTTGGATTCTGAACTTCCAAAGCCTGTGAGTGCTGGGCTCAGGTCTCTAACTGTGATTGATGGGCTCTTCACCTGCATAACCAGGAGCTGTTACACTCCTCTGGACTCAGGCCTTTCTAGCTACTTAGTTATGCTGAATGTTAGAGACAGGGAAAACAGCTGCTTTAAATAATTCCCCTTCCCTGTCAACCTCATTGGGAGAAATCGCCTATGTAGAATTAGTATGGGGGAAAGGAGAGGTTTTCTTTGGCAGCAGATTAACTCAGAACATCTACCAATCTGATATTCTACCAACAGGAATGGGCTCCCTTAAAGGTGAAGGGATCTGAGTGCACTCTACTGTACATACATGCTCTGCTTCAATGTGCAAGCAGTATTTTAAAACTCAGGGTAATGGAATGGGGAATGTGACATCCAATGCGCCAGTTCTGTGATAAGGGTGATTGGGTATCAGTTCCTAAAAAACCACATCTTTGAAGTCTAAGCACCTCAGATTAAGTTAAAGGTGGGGGTTGGGTGGGTCCCCCAAAGAAGGTATCAACATCACAAGGAATGCTAAGGAAGGAATTTATTTTTGACTGCAATACTTGTTTAAAGCAAAACCACCAGAAACGTGCATGTGGAAACTGAGAGAGGGGGAAATCCAGCTCAGGGAGGAGTCAAAGAAGAAAAATGTTCAGAGCTTGTAGGCAAATCAGTGAGATCTTGTGGAACGCCTTGGAGATATATGCATGGTGTAGGCAGTTGTCTGCTGTAGACCCATCCCAAGGAGAAATTTTACTACTTGTATTATTTTTTGAGAACACATGATCCAGTGATGGGTGAACCACAAGGGCTTTGGTATTGAGGTTCGGTTTACATAAGCATCCAGGTGTCATATGCCTCCAAAGCTCATCTGAACTATTCGGTATTAGTGGGGTAACTAGCAGTTGGTAAGAAGCTCAGTCTGCAAAACCAGGCTGGGATTTGTGAGTGTTTTCGAGGCTGCCAGGACTGAGAGTCACCTTGTTACCCCCTGCCTCCAGCACGAGGGAGTCTGTCTTAGGGTATTTGGGTGTCGGCTTCCTAACACCACCAGCCCTTCAGCCACTCCTCTGGGCTAGGCCAGCCCTAACTTTGCCATGGAGGTTAACAAGAGGTGTCCCCCCTCCCCAGTCTCCGATCCCTTTGAATCATACCCCTGTGATAGCCAGCCCCTGACACTGGCCACGCACAGAAATCCCAGATCTTCTGCACCCAGAGGTGCAGTGTACCCATTTACCAGCTTTACCTTAAACCCCCACTCTTGTAAACCACACAGCACTTGGGAGCACTAGCAATAAACAAAATTCAGTTGATTTAAGAGAGAGTAAAGATTTAATTAGAAATGAGAGTGTGGTGGAAACAACTGGTTACAACACAAAACCAAATAATAAAACACAACCCTGGGTCCACACTTATCAATAGTTCCCGTTCCTACCTAGTTAAGTCGATTTCTCCCCTTCAGTCTGTTGCAGAACTGGCTGGGTTCTCAAGAACCAGGATCCAAACACCATGAAAGGTCCTTTTCTCCTTCCCTCAGTGACTGGACACAGAGCGCTTCTCCCTCCACTGTGTTATACTGAAAATAGCCTTTCGTCGCCATTCACAGACAGGGCCAACCCCTTTCTTGTTGTAAAGTTTCTTTTCTACTTTGAAGTTGTTTTGTTGTTGCCTCGTACGGTTTCCCTTTCAAAGTCTTAGGCTTGGTCTACACTTACCCCCCAATTCGAACTAAGGTACGCAACTTCAGCTACGTTAATAACGTACCTTAGTTCGAACTTACCTCGGTCCACACGCAGCAGGCAGGCTCCCCCGTCGACGCCGCGGTTCCCCCATCGACGCCGCGGTACTCCTCTCGTCTAGCTGGAGTACCGCAGTCGACGGCGATCACTTCCTGGTTCGACTTATCGCGTCCAGACAAGACGCGATAAGTCGAACCCAGAACTTCGATTCCCAGCCGCCGAACTAGCGGCTGGGTGTAGACATACCCTTAGTATTGTGCAAGGCTAAACAACTGAGCCTGGCATTGCATCACGACCAGATGGGCCATCACCGATGCACATTATCTTCTGGTGACCAATGTCTACTTCAAGACCATAAAGCGTACTTTCAATATAAATAAATTGTTCCTTAAATATTTCCAGACATACATCTTGCAGTGATTATGAATCTTGGCAATTTATGAGCTTTCTGTAGATATCGCCCATGTTACTCTTTTATGGATAAATATCCTGTAAGACATGTTTGGTGTAGTGAGTTTGTCAGGTCTGAGGTGAGAGAGATTTGCAAATAACAGGGGACCCTTTGCTAAGGGATCTCTGTGTCACAAGATCAGATAAGTGACTTTGTCATGAGATTTCTGCAGGGCTGGCTCCAGGCACCAGCTGAGCAAGCTGGTGCTTGGGGTGGCAGATTGTTCGAGGCGGCATTCTGCCCAATCCTAGGGTGGCACGGACGCTTTTTTTTTTTTTTTTGGTTCTTGTTCCGCTCCGGCCACCCTGTAGGGGGCGGCGGCGCGGAGAACCAGAGCGCCCTGCAGGGCAGTCCTCTTCCTTCCCTCCCTGCCGACCGGAGCGGAGCCCTCGCGGCAGGCGGCAGGAGGCGGCGCAGCGGGAGGGGCTGCGTGGCAGAGCCCCTGCTGTAACCCTGGCCGCCCCCTTCTCCCTCTCTCTCCCGCCCGCTCCCTCCCCCGCCCCTCCCCCCAGCCGGTCCCCCTGCACCTGCGCTCCGGCCGCGCCGCAGGTTGTTTTTGTTTTGTTTTTTGCTTTGCCGTTCTGGCCGCCCCGTTTTTTTTTTTTGCTTGGGGCAGCCAAAAAGCCAGAGCCGGCCCTGGATTTCTGACACTTCATGGTACAGGAACCCAGAATGAAAACAGTTCCAAACATTCCGAACCTTTAGAGACGTGGCTTGAGTTTGCATCTAGATTTAGTCAAAGGTCTGGCCTGGAAGGAGGGGCTTGTCTTTTTTATGGTTAGTTTTGGGTTTGGAGCCAGTTCTCTTGTCCTTTTAGCCATGCTGCTGATTGCAGTATAAAACCTTAGATAATAAAGCTGTGCCATTCACTCCATATTCAAGGGTGCAACTGAGCTTCTGTTATCCAGCCTTTCTCAGTGTTTGCAAAGCCCCTTGAGATCTCTGATGGACAGTTCTAGCGAGTGCATCTGTGGGACCTGTATTTCACCCCCAGGGCAGAGCTCTACTGGGGTGGCAACAGCAGAAGCTCTAGTGTAGACAGAGTCGAGGAGCCCTTACCACTGGGTCACTGAACCTTGCTCTGAGCTGGGTTAGCAGACAAGGGAGCAAATCCACCCATGTCCTGCTCAGGCTACAGTTTCCACTGTTCCAATGAATGGTGGAGTTGCATGGGAGGTGAATTACTCGTCCCATTTCTTCCAGTGTAGACGAGGCCTAGAAGAGTGAATTAACCACCCTTGACATATTCTTCTGCCTTGACTCAAATCTAATTGGGCCTTTTTTGTTTGTTGGTTTGTTTATAAATTTAATTGGGGCTAAAAAAGAAAATCTGGGCAAATGCTAAATTCTCTAAAAGGAACCCGAGATGCTCCACGAATATATTGCTGTCTCCTCGCAAAACGTTCCCGGCAGTTACATCTTTTGATGAATATGCATTAGGGTGCCACAGTCTGCCTCTCATGTACGCTGCAGTTGCTGCCTTAAAAATGTGTGTAATTATCTGTGCGTTGGGCGCCTTGTCTCTTTCTCCTCTTAATTAAGTAACCGCTCTGATGGAAGAGCTTTGTTTGTGTCTGTTTGGCAGTTGCAGGCCTGTGACAGTTTGTGTGGAGAAAGTTTTTCTTTTTTTTTTTCTCTAAAAAAATTTAGGAGACTTTAAAAACAAAATATTTAGAGAAAACATGATCTTCCTGTATGCAAAATTGATGAAAGAAAAAGACTTACAGAGATAAAATGCACAGAGGTTGTTTTTATATAAAAGCTAAACATTGGATGCCTATAACACTAATGTTACTTAAAATATTATGGGCCGGTAGTATGTTTGAAACAGCTATCGGATTCACTCCAATCACCAGACTTTTGCCATGGTAGCGACAGCATCCCAATTTGCTATGCTGTTCCCAAATTCCAACCCACTTGCCTTCGTGTGGCGAACCCCACTAGGCCCTACCCTCTTGGTTCCCTTCCGTGACATTTGGGGAGGCAGGAATTAACCCAGAAATAAGTGTCATGTTCAGGTCCAATCTGGGCAGGGACAAAACCACAGTTCGTAAACAGTGGCCCCCTCAGGGAGTTGCACATATAAGTCCAGTAAATACAAGGCTGAGAGAACATAACTTCTCACATATTTTCGATACATATATCCCACAATGATTCTGATGACCAGTGTGACACAGACTTTTATTGGAGACCTTACATGACATTGTTTTGGGGTACCCCTATGGCATCAAGAGGTCCTTGGGTCATATACATACTGTGACCTTCCACAATGTCTAGCGAGGCAAGATTGTTCCTGGCATGGCATGAAACCATTCCAAGTTTCCAGCCCCCTCAGCGCTACGCTTCCTTGTCTCTGTGTCTGTCATTTTTTGAGATACTAACGAGGCTCCTATTTTTCAGTCTGGACTCCAGACATATTCATTTGACCTGGCTTATAAATATTTGAGCTGCAAGTGTAACTTTTTAGTAATGTGCCTTCAGGTGCATTACATCAAAGACCCTATTGAAGTCTGGGCTTGATTTTGGCTGGTTTGTGGCCTGAGTTACAACAGTATCTAGACATATTATTTTTCCAGTGGATAGAAAACTCAGATATCTCTTTATTTCCCTCCTTTGCTACAGATCAACTAGTATTCACTCCCCAGCCCTTTCTTTTAACATAAATGTGCCTTAATATTGGGCTTGGCATTTGGCTGTAGATGCATGCTGGGTATTAATGCAGGAACTATTGTACCAAGGAGACAAACGGGGAATGAAGCGATTTTGGGGGCCATAAAGTAATGACTGCAACATAGCCTAACTAGAAGCAAAGTATTTTGTTACAGACACAGCGGAAAAGATAGATTCAGGACCTGATCCAAAGCCCATAGAAGTGAAGGAGAATCTTCCATTTACTCCAGTGGGCTAGGGATTAATTTTGGGCCCAATTCTGCAAATGCTTACCTGCCTGGGTAATCCAATGGGACTACTCATGAGTAGGGACGGAGATGCAGTACAGCTCCAAAGAGGTTCACAGGTATGTGGCTGCAATAGGCATAGAAGGGTATAGCCTACCTTTATGAATGTGTGTACATAATGCCTATTCATGCAAAACCTCAAGGATTTATGCTGGAAGATTTTCCTTTTTTAAAATAAAATGCAAGGAAGCTTAAACTCTCCTCTTCATGGGCTTCACACCACATTGCGCTTTCTTCTGCCCATCCATCCAAAACATTTCAATAATGAAGCAAAGCCAGGCCAAATTCTGCTTGCCTTGCTCTAGATCCTGTAAACATTACATAGATAAGTCATCCTACTGAAGAAGTCAATAGCACTTCTCAGATGCTTAAAATTGCATGTTATGTAAATGTTTTGAAGATCAAGGCCTTAGCCCGAAGGAATATGGCAGGCAAGATTTGACTCATAGGGATGGACGATTCCTGGAAAAATACGTATTTTGTTGTTGTTGAGAGAATGGTTTAGATGTTCAGAATCATCTTGGTTTAAGCAAATATTTTGATTACAACTGAGTGAGAACATAACAAATGCTGTTTAGACAAAAGCAACACATTCACTATTCGTTTTAGACAATTTGTTCTAATATTGTCTTGAATCATCCATTTATTCCCCCATAAAGATTTGATTGCTTTACTTGTTTCATTAGTCTTTATTTGTTTAATCATCTGTTTAATCACTGGTTTAAGTGGAAAGATTACATGAAGATATTTAATGTTTAATGGTACTTTCGTTTTGATGTCTAATCCGGTGTTCTGTTTTATTGCTGTTTATTATCCTATTTCACTGCTGTTTGTGAGCCAGTCCTGGAGCAGATTGGCTTTTCCTGGGGAATCAGTAATTTTCTAGTTTTCCACCAGGGGCATGTGATCTTCATGGGGGGGGAAATTGCAGTATAATAATAACAGGAAGCATCGTGACCCCAACCAAATCTTAGCAGACATAGGATGAGTTGATAGACATGGGAGTGGGGGGGGGAGGCAGGAAATATCTAGCTTTATGCAATGTGAGGGCCATTGAATGAGTGTCTCTTGTTTCCGGATGCAACCTGGTCACTGAATTTTCTGATCTGAAGTTAATTTTCTTTATAGGCATATATGTATATGGAGATATGTGTGTAACATGGCTAGACAGTATTTTACAGCAATTTCTACTTATATTTGGTGGCCAAAGATTAGAAGAGTTTTGAGGGCCCAGAAAAAAATTGCTCAGAAAAAAATCATTAATGTTGAGACTAAAAACAGCTCTTTTGGAATAGCTGTATCTAGCTAGCTAGCCATCACCTCAGGTCTGAGTGCTTTCCAGCCCTCTTATCCTTTTAAACAAAAGGCTGGTAACAAGCCAGTCACTCAACTTGCGGGTGTTGCTGCTTGTGACCTGGGAGTCCTTGAAACAATGGGCGCCATTCATCATCGTGAATGAAATGTTCTGAGTGCACGCCCGCCTACGATGCCTTTGCAGACATTGTCTAATGTAGTCAGGTTGTATTTAACCAAAAAAGGTTATTAAATACTACAACCCAAACACCCTGAACTCCTGCTGAAGGCATTAAAGGGAACTCTGAAGGACTCATTCATGCTGAGAAAAACTAGTACTCTGTGGTTCAGAAATGAAATAGTATCTCTAAAACGTGGGGAGGGGGAGGGATGGAGACAGATCAGGATTCTAAAATTAATCACAGCGGGGAGCAGAATCCTGCCTGGATTTATGGATTTCAAGGCCTTGAGAATCCAGGCTTCTTGGAACATTTTTTTTATGTCCCTATCTCTGCTCGAGAACTAAAAGTTAAGAGCTTGGTTTCATATTGTAGCTTGTTCGCTGCAGGGGACTCTCATCTGCTCCTAGGTCCCAGTAGAGGGCAGTAGTTAACATACACCAAAGGGATAGGAGCAGGTTGCTGAAGGAAATCCCATTCTTCTGCACAGAGCTTCAGAATGACACAGCGCATGATTGGACAGAATGATTCTGGGACACAGCCTCTGGCCTGGAACAATAGCTGGGGAGAGACACGCGTTCGCTCCCTGCCGAGAGTGAGCCGGGGGCACACAAAGTGTGTTATATCTGCAGGGCAGCGATACATCCTGAACACGCCAGTGCTGTGACCGAGGGAGTGAAAAGCGGAGAGGTTTTGGGTGTGCTCAGGACATCAAACCTGGGATGTGGGATTCCTTTTCCCATTGGCGGGTGGGAGCGCAAGCAATGAAGAAGAGCCATAAAGACCCAGAGGGTCGTTCCCTGTTATATGGCTAGATGGGCAAAGCGGCAAAGTCTGACTGGCTGTGAACGTCTCCAGGGCGGTGTTGGATTGTGGCGTTGGGCCCATCCAGCAATTCAATCAGATTGAAAGAGGAGGGGGCGCTTTCACTGCACAAGCCCAGGAGGAGAGGAAGCTGCTTGCTCAAGCCAGGGAGAGGAGGGGGGAGAGTCCCCCGCCATGCTCCTTTCCTATCCCCTGGGCCCATTTCCTCTTCTGTGGCTTGCTTTTTTGCTTAGCTACAGTGGTGTTTTGCCTTTGCCCATCAGGCTAAATTCAGAGATCAGGCAGGGTTTGACATTCAGACCCAGAGCCCTGAGTCTGTTCATCCCACCTGAATCTGTTTGGCAGAAAATACCAGCACAGAGGGCAGCAAGCCTGTATAGTCTTCCAGGTGCTTGAGCTTTCCCAGCTATACGCTGCATCTTTTTCTCCCCCAGCATCTTGTAAAGCTTTATTGTGCAGTGTGCCTGTCGCAGACACTTCATAGATAATCTCCTGTAGGGAGAGGATTCCAGGCTTTTGAAGTTCTCCCACAAGTTAATAGGTTCAGGAATAAAGAGGATGCTCTCTTAATCCCTGGGCATTGTCTCTTTAAAAGACACAGCAAAACAAACCCGCACTTTCTGACTAATAAAACAAGAGGGAGCTGGATGACGATGACATTGCTTCACCTGGCTGAAGGAAGACAGGCTACAAGATTCATTTGCCTTAGCTGTCTTTGGTTTCAGGCCTAGTTGGGCTTCAGCGTCAAACGAAGAGCCTCATATGCAGAAGTAAGAAGATCATTTCACCCTTCTTTGTGCTGCTTTGACAAAACTGCCGGAGTTGTCAAGAGTTTTCTTTGAGCCTGGGAGCAGAGGGGAAATGTGTCTTCAGGAGATTTAATAAGGACAGTGCGTCCGGTAGTTTAATAATGATGTTTTAAAGAGTGCCTCTCCCGATTCTCAAATGACTTTTACTGCACAGCTCTGCTGATGCTCACTGCCCCTGCCTCCCTTCTCTGCCCAAGGCCAATAGAAGGGATTAATATTTCATGCAACGTCTGTGTTTTTACTCCGAAAGGCTTGATATGAGACATGCAATATTTCACCAGCTCCTGTGTTTGTCTGCTCCTGTAATCATCCACCTCAATCACTGGTGCAATATTTTATGAATTAATAAAAATGATCATGGACAGTCCAGTGGGATGCTGGGAAAAATGTGCTCAGTAGAATTTTAATGAGCACTGTGGGGAATTTCAACTTTAGCTTGCCCTTTTTTTTTTTTTAACCGCTTTCCTTTTTCCCCCCTCAGCACTACCCTTGTGGTGAGCTGCTCTAAATCACTGTCACGCAAATTAGGTATTTCCCATCAGTCTGTTGTTTGGCCCATAGCAGTGCCAACGTGTGCCACAAATGCAGCACCACACACCTGCTCTCCTGTCCTAATTGAACAGATGATCTGCCAATTTGTCATGTTTATCTTTAGCCTCTTTCTAGCATCCAAATGGAGAGTGCGCAGCAGAGCCCCGGAACATTGTGCAGATGTAAGCAGTGTTTTTATGACAGATCTTGTACTCATTATTGAATAATTCATTGTTGCATTAATGTCTTCAGATACCATCTCTCTCTCTCTCTCTCTCTCTCATTCTTCCCACTTGGGAAAACTTTATTATGCCTTGCTCTGAGGACAGAGTATACAGATAAAAGATAATTGCTTGGCTTGACTTCTCCATTGATATGAAAATAAGATCTAAATTATTCACTTCAGTTTAAAGGTTAGTTGAAGGTTATTATAGGGGATAAAAAAAATCACTCTTCATAACATTTCTGGTTGAGATGAGACAGGTTGAAAGGCCTAATTTGCACGGCAGGCGGAAGCAGCTTGTTGTGAATAAACTGAGAGACCCTCAAGAGATTTTAGTCTAGGAGAAGTCAATTATTTATAAGCAAATTATAGCTGGCTTTTTATATATATAAAACACAGTTAGTCATAAATAAGAACAAGATGGTGCCTATATAACTCAATATGCCTCCTGCTTTTATCATGGTGAAAACTTTACACAACATTTTCCTTGCCGTAGTCCTGATTGGAATTTAATGAGCACGCCAATTTCAGATAAGGGGCCTGATCCTGACCCCCTTGAAGTCCTGTTTATTTTGTTCTTTCCATCTCTGCACTTATTCTCCATCTCCAGCTACCCTTTGTGTTGCAGTGTTGTAAATGGAATTAAAGGATTGTAAATTTTCCTACTGAACAATACCTCTTGAAAGCGGGACATTTCTTTGCAGAGCGATCAGCTTTACTCCAGCTTTTGCATAATACATTTTTACATATGAAAATATTTTAGTGCCTGGTGCAGTGAGAGTGGCAAATCTCCTGTACAGGATTAATAATTAATGCCATGCCTGCTTCTGGAAATCGGGCTGTATTTCAGTAAGTATCTAGTGGCCTCAACCTAACCACAGCCTTATGTATTAATCATCTACAGCCAATGTTATCCAAATAAATAGCTGGGGAAAATGAGATCACTTACCCATTGCGGGACTGGAACCCAAACTCCTTGCATGTACAGTATGTCTTTGCATAAATCACTATGTGTTTGTATGTGTAAAATCAGCCTTCAAAGGGACATCTAAATCTTCCAACTGGATGCTTGCATTGATCCACAGACATGTAAATGCTCATTTTCTGGGCATTCATGTTGATCCCAGGCATCTTTCTGTTAAGGAACCCAGGTTTGAAAGTGATACATTATAACATAATTTGCTCGAACCATGTTAATGTCATAATGTACACACTTAGCGCTGCTACTCAGATGTTCTTCATCAGCTTTCCAGGAGTCCCACCCTGAGGTCCGCCCTCAGTCAGTACTCCGACAAAATGCCAATTGATTCCCATTGCTTGAATAATGACGTTGGGCTTTGGTCCAAAAAGTTTTTATGATAGCACTAGTTGTCATGCCTATAGTTAAGGTTGCCTGATCCTTTCCATTATAAGACCCTGCTTGCAGTTTCTTGTCAAACTTCAGCTGCTCAGACTGAAATTTTCCATGCCTCAGGCTCAATTTTTAATTTTTATCTATTTATTTTTTTAAAGCTTCAGCTAAAAGAGTATAGCCACTTCTGAAAACGAGGCGAGGGGAAAATACACTGTTTGGCCAGGTTAAAAAAAGTTCTTACAACTGTTTCCTTGAACAGCGGTAGCACCTTCATGCTTTGATACAATTTTTTGGTACTTGAAATTTGGCAGGGGCATGTTGCTCATCTCAGTGATGTCTCTCTTGTTATTTCTGTGGAAAAAATGCTCCATTTGGCCAAGTTATGAGCATTTGAAGAATCTGAGTTCGCACATGCTCAGTAGAGACTTGCTAAAGTTTGCAGGTAAGCTCTCTGAAAATACACTCCGTCTCCGCACAGCTCTGTACAGCATCTCCACAGAGCAACTGAGCATGCTCCGTTCCATGGCTGCTTCGGCAGAACAGGACTTGCCCTGTGAGTGCTCCTCCCATCTGCCAGGGATGTCTTTTAGTACCAGGTGCTGTAACTGAGAGCGGGAGATGAGACCTTTTTTCTCCTGTGCACTCAAAGCATCCTTGTTGGTGCACAGACCACATAGAGAAAGCGCTCAAGTATTAAAGGATTGTTCTGTGGATTTAAAGATTTTAGCTGGTTGGAGGAACTTCAGTAGCAGCATATTCCATCAGAGTCTAAATGTTTCATGAAATTGGGTCGATTTTGCTGGAACATCCTGTTTCGAGATTTGGGATGAAATGTTTTGATTTTTCATTTTGAAATAACTTTTTGTTTCAATTTTTTAGCACTGGTTTAAAAAAATTAGTTGAAACAGTTTTCCACTGGAAAATGCCATTTTGGTAAAACAGATTTTTTTTGGTGTGAAATCATATAGATGTTGATAACATTTTGTTTTTTAAAAATGGAAAAAACATTTTAAAAAATGTCAGTCTCTCTCTCCATATTTTTGGAATGAAAGCTTTGATTATTTTTGTTTTGTTTTAATCTACTTTTTTTTAAAATATTATTTTATATTTTAAAAATAAAAAATAGATGAAATCTATACAAAAAGTTTAGAATTGATCAAATCAAAACATTCTGATTGATCTGAATTAATTTATTTTTAATTTTGTAACATTTTGGCACTTTGGGACATTTTTTTTTCAAAATCTTAATTTTTCCTGGGATGGAAAGTCCATTTTCCAACCAGTTCTAATTATGATATGATATAAAATAAGAAAGTCAAAATAAAAAAAAATGTTTGTTTTGTCTAAACAAAATGTTTCAATCAACCCAAAATTAATCCCCCCCCCCCCCCCCCGAATTTTCCTTCATGGAGAATTTTTAAATTGTTGGTTTTGCTTTGATTTAGGATGAAGCCAAATTTCAAAATCTTGAAATCCTTTGCAAAATAGAACGTCCACTCTCAGCCCAAGTCTAACGTCCCAGCCTTGACGACAAACCATGCGGAAATCAATACGGTTCCATGTGATGGAAATTTTTCTTTTTTCTTTTTTTTTATTAAAAATGTAGCAAATTACATACAACCTGCCCACCACCACCACCACATAGTTCAAAAAGTTGCAAATTTAAATACTCAAAAGTCAGGAAATGCCAATATTTGAGTGGTCGTGCAACCTTCATTTGTTCCCCTTGTACATGTGCATTAGAATGTGAATTAATCACTTGACTTAAGTATTCTTTCAGCTAGGATTTTAAATGTGATTTAGAAGTAAAATGAACGCTAACCAGCATTTCAGCTGGGCTATGGTTTGTGTAGGTGCTCACAGATATTCAGTCTGATTTCTCTGAAAGCATCAATGTTTTGTAGTCAGTAATCTGGGAATTTAAAAGGGACTGGATGAGCATCATCGATAATATAACTTGGCAGTTCTCACAGCACTTTAAATATTTGAGATGTTTTTAATTGCACTACTCTCTATCTTTCTGATACCTTTCTAATCTAGCTTTCTCTAGAAACACAGATCCAGGCATCTTCAGTGAGCATTGAGTGAAAAGATAGTGGGCTAGATGGACAGTTTGTTACGCACAGACACATTTCTGATTCCCTTACCAGAAGCAGGAGTTCAAGGATCCCTGCGCTTTGCAGACGTGAATGACATCTCACGCCACCCGGATAATTAAATATTACTATCCCCCTTCACAAGGGACTGAACTGAGCTGAGGCGCAGACTTGCCCAAGGTCGCACAGTGGTTCAGTGACAGCAGGGAACGGGATGCTGGAGTCTCCCAGGGTCTATCCACACAGCAATTAAAAACCCGCGGCTGGCCCAGGCTAAGGGGCTGTTTCATTGCGTTGTAGACATTCGGGCTCAGGCTGCAGCCCGGGCTCTAGGACCCTGTGGAGTTTCTCTGAAACGTGGGACTGATGGATTCTGAAGGGAGGTTCATCTACTCCTCTGAGGCTGATGGCACCCCCATGTGAACCTGCCAGAGATGAGATGAAACATCAACACAGCCTTAGGCTCCATGAGAGACACAGAGGAACATCCTTTCCCCATCCCAGGGGCAAATACATGTTAGATGTAGATTAACCTTTGATATAGTCTTATCCTAACAAGTGTCCAGTCAATTACAAAGTGACGCAGTATTTGGATACGGGGGACGTTACTCTTTGTTCCGCCGCCAGCGATGCTGTCACTGTGGGAGTGCTGCTAATCAGTCGTGTACCTCTCCACCCTGATCAGAAAGCCTTCAAGCTGTCAGCTGATGTTATTTATGCTTGTATATTTTGTTTGAAATGAGATGTAAGCAAAGCCCATGTGTGCCTCCAATCTGCTTTGTAGCAGAAGAAAGGAAAGAGCGAAGAATATGTTTGCAGTCATGTCTGGCCCTTGAATTGCAGCTTTGCACGGTGTTGATTTGGGGGCTGGAGTGCACTTTCCTCTGTAGTAAAGCAGAAGCTGAGCTGTTTCTGTATGCACAGAGATGTCATGTTAGAGTTAAACCCTTTTACCTTTTATTTAACATTCACAGAGGCTTGACAGGTAATCTCAGGAGTTAGATCATTATGGCAGCTAGTGCTAACCTGTAGCAAATGATGCTTTGTAAACCCCCTGGCAAAAGTAATAGGCTTTTTTCTGCCTCCCTTTTCTTTTTGCAATTAGTGCTACAGACCCATGGGTGGTAACCTTTGAATCTCGCCTCCCTCAGCCTGCAGCTGCATTGAGATTTGGTTTCCATGACCCTCGGTAGAAGGAATACCGAGATTTACACAAACAATGAGAGACTGCCAGTGTCTTTGACAGGGAGGGAGAGCAGAGAGCTGCTGCTCATGGTGGCTCCTGATTTTAAAGACCAATGATAAAGCCGTAGCACCAGCCTTGCCATTAGAGCGATTAGGGATTTAAGCCCAATGCATGGCCTACCTTAAAGCAATACACTATAGTCTGGAATAGCCTCTAGATTCTCTGCTCCATCCAGTGATTCAAAAGAGAGACTGATCTCTTAAAACAAACCCAAAACGTTAGCCTCTTTTGCAGTCTGTGCAGAGGAACTTTCTTGGTTTCATCCTTGTTTATTCAATAGCATCGCCAGTGTCAAACTTGTCTAGAAAGGGACAGACCCTTTTCCCAGAGCTGGAATGACACTGATGAAAACTCTGAGCAATGCTCATTGAGGCTCAATGGTTTTGCTTCACAGGGGTTCATACAAATGTTTCCCTTTGTTTTAATCTCTCTGAGGTTAGTATTGAGATTTGGGTTTGAAATCCAAATTTTGCATTGAATCCATGTAGAATTGTGAACATGTCTTTGTTGTGAAACCAAAAACTAACCCTTTGCTGTTCTGTAGCATCCTCCCTCTTACTCCTTTACAAATATTAATTGGGCTGTATGATTATCTGTGCTGGGAAATGACAGAGTTATAACGTGTGCGAACATGTCCCCATTTCAAAGATGGGGAAACTGAGGCACAGCAGGGTTAGATGGCTTGCCCAATGTCCCACAAAGTCAGTGATAGCTTGGGAATAGACTCCAGATGGGCTGACACCGAGTCTCATGTTCTAACTGCTAGGCAGTGCTTCCCTTCAAAACAGATCTCAGGTTTGCTCTTAACTGGGCCCAGGTTGCCTTGCAAAGTCTGCAAATTTTAACAAAGTTTCTGAGGAAATCTAGGGAAAGTGTTGAATTACTAACTAAATCCCACACAGGGAGGTTCTACCTGACACAGTGTGTTCCATTGTGAATAAGAGCTTTTCATTCGGCCCTCCGAGATGCTGACAAAGAAGGAGGTAAACCCAAAGAGTTCCAGTGAGGTTCACTTCTCATTTCAGCTATTTTAACCACTGCTTAGTTACGGCGCTGAGGCTTTTACATAACCCCCTGCTGTGATGGAGACGTAGATCACAAATATATTTAATAGGGTGGTAAATAACGAAATGAAAGTCCTTGACCATTGTCTTTTTTTTTTTTTTTTTTTTGTCTGTCTGGGATTCTGATCCATACCCCCTATTTTAGAAGTTGCCACATGATTCTGCCAGTTGACCTTCAGTCGGCGAGAAAAGCAAAAGCTAAATTCTCAGAGGCTTGGGAATTTCATTTGTTTTTCCGAAGTCCGATTCGAGTTTGCTCTGCTGGAACAGAAAGAGAGAAAGATGCAAAAAACATTTAGCACGGCCAAAGCCTCTCATCAGCCCGAAGGCCTGTTGACCTCCATGGCAGTTCGGTCTACAGAAGGCCTTCAGAATTTGATCTAATTTAGCAACTAGCCGGTTATTGGACTGGTAGGAGCGTTTCCCGGTCTGTATTTCTTGCTCAGCCGTTGCTGGGTGTGTGGATGTGTGGTGGGGAGGGCTTAGGTAACTAATTGGGTGGAATCGATGGAGCTGGAATAATTATCAGTGGAGTTGTTCTGATGACTGTATTTCTAAATATTGCTCAGGGCGCCTACTCAGAGCTATAGAGAGGAGCTCTTTGATCTTGTCTAAATTGAACAAAATAAATAGTGTTACCTTCTTCTCCTGTCCTCATCCCAGGTTCCTTGGGATTCTGTGTGAAATTGCCCAGGCACTTGACTCTGCGCGTCTCGAAAGGTGTAAGAGATTGATGACCTAGTAAGGCTGTTGAGTGAATGGCCTGTTTCTCCAGCGATGCTGCGGCTGCCTCGCTCTGTTCCAACAGTGTAATCTGACCTCAAAGCCATTTTAACCAGCCCAGGGAGGATTAGCAAGTGCAAGAGCGAATTTCAGGCAGTGCAGAGCTGATGTAGGAGCACTGGTGCTAATCCCCTCCTTGCTGCAGAGAACGAGGGGAAGGGGACATGGCCAGAAGAATGGGGCACCCTGGAGCTGTGCTGATCCTCAGTTACCCTTTCCCCCTGTTGCAGCCTGACACAAGTTACAGCCGCCCTTTGGCTGTTCTAATTTGACCCGGGGAGATCTGCCAGCACACAGCTGTGCTAGGCTCAGAGCACGCAAAGGGGAGATTTAAGAAGCCATTGCACGTGTACACCCTGACTTCTAGTCTGTGACCTACATGATTGGTCCCAAAGGGTGCTGATTAAAATCTGTAGATATTAGTGTTCCTAATCGTTCTTGCTGGAGGAGTGTTCTACAGAGATCTGCTAAAACTTCAATTCTTGGCACCCGTTTCTATGCTGCAGTAACAGGGGTGCCCCATTCACCACAGGTAACTGGTTTGCCTAGTACCTGTAAAATGTTGATAGTAACCTAACCCATCTTTATAGGGAGTGAGCGGTTTGATGGCAGGAACCTAACCTCCTGCATTAGGTATCAGCTTTCCTCCTGCTAAGTGCCCATGAAATGAATTAATCATCAGGGGAAAAATTGCCCAGGAGAGTTCAGTTCTAGTACCACCCCCAGTCAGAGGGGTGATCTTCTCTGGGGCCCGCTTTTGTGACTCTTGCTCAGGTTCTGCAGATGGATGTTTCATGTCAGGGACCAAGGCATCAGCCTTGGAAATGTCAAAAGAAGCCGCCTTCAGAAATTTTGTTTTTCCCTTAATGAAACCCTACTGCCCTCAGAAAAATGTGGGGAGCCCAGCTTTTTAGCAGCTAGCTGCGAGGCTGGGTATTAAACCATCCAATCTACTGGCACATTAGCCATGCCCCCCGTGTGCAGCGGTATCAGAATTTCTCTTAAATCATTCAGTGGTTCTCTAATGTATTCACAATGTGGACTACAGAACAAGATCTGAAACACTCTTTTTCCGGTAAGACTATTAACTGGTGACACTTTGACATCAGCAAGAAGTATATGAGATTAAAAAGTAAGAACTGTATAGAAATCTAAGTGCCTTCACATACTGTTAGAATAAAAATTGCTGTTAGAAGCATTAAAATAGCATACCTGTCAGGAGCGACAAATTCAGGAGCCATTCCTGCTGATTTCTATGGCATCAATTCATGTGATTTCCCCCTTAGATAAATTAAGGAACATTTTAGAGGATGTACAGGATGAAATCTGAGCCCAAGAGAATTAATCTTTAAGCTAAGGGGTGGGTGTATAGAACTGGGGAAGCCAAGCTGTGATGGTGACTGTATCTGTGTGTAACAAAGCATCTGGTATGAAAAAGGGGAACAGAACATCCCTTATAATAATGGGGCACAGTGTGTTTCTGCGGGTGAGCTCTGTACAGACACTGAATTGACGGCCCTGGACAGTGAGTCTGGCCCACCTGACAGGCATAGAAGAGATTTTCCCAAGGCGGATTCCTTATTCACACCTACTTCTCCAGAGGATGTATTTTTTCCTTGGACTGCCACTAGGTGCACCCATATTGGGCTCACAGTGTCTTTGAGGCCAATCATTTTCATGTCCTAGTTAGAATGGCACCGTTCGGACTTCAAGCGCCCACCCTACCAGTATTTCGGTGGCAAGTTGGGAGAACATGAACAACAGTTGCTGCTGTGTTGTTAGAAGAGGGAGAAAAATACGCTTTGCTCCAGTTCCCTAGCCTTAGGGCTAATACGGTCAAGTTCAGCCACAAGGCCAATGCATCTTCTAAGTCTACTTATGCTTGAATTTCATAGTATCACTTGCCGAATAGCACAACTGTGCAAGAGTGAGCATCCGTGTTGGGTGTCTGCATGTACAGGCCATGACACAAGCCCAAGACTCTCTCTCACCCTGTCTCACTAGAAGGTCGAAGTGCTCACGGCTGATTCTTCAGATACCGAATATTTTGGCTTTGCTTTCCCCTCGGCTCCTCCCTGATTGATACCCCTCCGAGGTCAGCAACTGTTACTGCAGGGAAAGGGATAGAGACCTGCAGCTATACAGAGGAGTTGGGGACCGGGGAGCTGAGTTCTGTTCCTGGGCAAGCCGCTAGTTAGAGGATTCTTGGGGTCCTACGGAGGCTGTTTCATCTGCGTGTGACATTTGAAACCCCTTGCAGGCAGCTGGTGGATGAAAGCAGGAGACGAAGGAGCTGGCTTTCCTTGGCATGTTTAATTATTTATTAGCTAATCATGAACGCTGGGGGGAGGTGAGCAGTGCAAAGCCCATTTCTAATGGGAACAAGGCAGCGGATGTGCGTATCGTTTCATGTGCTCTTTTAGTTATTAAAACTAGTGTGGATGTGGCTTGGAAAGGTCTCACCGGCCCTCACGGTGAGGGTACATATACCACATGAAGGGCATACGGAAAGCCAGCTTTTTTCCACAATGCTCCAAACAACCCCCGTTCTATTCAAGGGCATCCCGATTTGCCAGCTAACTCAAAAGGGCACTGTTTAAACGACCAAGGCATTGGCATCACTGCTGGCAATCGGGTATGTGCCAATCTGGGCCGGCCCTGGCTTCACTATGGTACCATTTTGCCCACCAGGATTGGAGCTGGCAGCATGGGGGAGAAAGGTCTCTCTGTAAATCCTGCCAAAGAAAAGCTCTGGTACAAGCCAAGGCAGGTCTGCAGCTGGTGGTGCTGTGGAGCACTGCCCACGATGACATTGCTGTTTGTAGGCTTGCAGGCCCGTGGAGGTAAATGAAAATGTGTCCTGGAGCGTAATGGGCAATGGAAAAGGTGTGTATCGAGTATATCCGAGTGTGTGTAAGAGAGGTTAATGCAAAGCGTGTTCGCGCGTCCAGGCGTGCTCAGACGTTCCTGCCAGGAGGAGATCTCGCCTTCCGGTCTCTGACCTGCATGACAATGAAAGGCCAAGCGATTGTTGCAAATGGGTAAATTATCCGCACACCTCACCGCCTCTATCGCCAGGAAAACGGGGTCTCTGGTTGATACTGACACATGAAGTGAAGGGACCGGGAAGATCGTGTTCTTCATTAATACTGAAGGGCAAGCCTTGAGGTCAGGAAATGGGACTTCAGGGCAGGGTTCAGAGTTTTGTTTTGCAATTATTTGCTACTGTATCAGCATCCTCTGGGGCCCGCTAAAGAAAAGCTGCCCTGGCATAGAGGGAAGAGATGAAACAAGGCCACCATCATCGCTGCCCCCGGAGATCATCATCTCATCTCAGCCAGCCAGAGACAGAGAAGCAGAAACAAAGAGCTAAAGGATGGCGACAGATCCAATCGGGGAAATAATCAGCTACAGTTGGGCATTACGTCGAGCCTTGTGTGCCGGCAGCCAGTCAGATAAACGCCTCCCTCTGGGAGCCTCTCCTATTTCTCTGCACTCACACCTTACCCCAGATCAGGACAAACAATGGGAACAGGCTTTCTAGACCCTCCAGTGGGGTTTAGATACGCAGCAATAATAATAACTTCAATACCTATTGCTTTATCTAGTCCTTGTCACCAGTAGATCTCAAAGAGCTTTACAAAGGAAGTCATTTGGCAGATGGGTAAACTGAGGCACAGAAGGTGACGTGCCCAAGGTCACACAGCAAGCCAATGGCTGAGCAGGAATAGAACCCAGCTCTCTGGAGGCCTAGTTCAGGGCCCTATCCACTAGGCCCCACTGCTTCCCCTGGAAGCTTACCAGGTTCACTGCTTGCTAAATGCAAGCTGTGGTCATTCTTGGCTCCGGTTTGTTTGCAATGCGGGCAGAAGGAAGGGGCACCACGAATCAAGTGCCTATGATGTGGCCTAGCGGGTTAGGCCTTTTGGCTGAAGGCGAGGGGTCCGGCTCGACAAACTTGGCTGCACTTGATTCTGGGGGCCCTTGTGCCATGTTAGCCACAAAACTATACCCTGCTAGCCCGGCCGAGCTGGGCTACTGTGGCCGCAGAGCTCCGGGAGTGGAGATGCCACCTGAGAAGAAGAATGCTGCCTGGCTCCCTGAGAGGACTGTGCAGGCCAATATGCCCTTGCCCAGGGTGGTGCATAGGGCAAAGGCTGGCGTGCTGCTCGCCTCCTCCAGGGGCGGGCTGCTTTAAACGCCACCTGGGCTCTATGAACCATCCCATTGCCCGGGGGCCCAGACTGCTCACTCCCCTGCATAGCTCCAGGGCTCCCAGCTAGAGGGGGAGCGCTCCCCTCAACCAGGTAGACATTGTGTGGCTTGGGGCTGCACCCTGGGCTCCTCTGGCTTCTGCCAGCAGACCCCATGCAGGGAACTGAGCCCTTCACACATCCTTCCGGCCGGGCAGGTTTAAGACTGAAACAGTCTCTATGCTGTTAAAGCCACACTTCTCTGTGCTAGAGAAATGCCTTCCCGCTCTCAGTCCGGCCCCCGACCCCGCTTATCGCCTGAGGAGCAGAGCAGCAATCGAACCTAAGAACCAGGCTGGATTAAACACAAGTTAGTGGCTTTACAAAGGCATCAAAGTATCCTCACGGGGCTACAATTTGGAAACCAGCCTCTATTAGGGCCACCGCTCTGTTGCCAGCTCTCACTGGGAGTCTCATAATATTTAATGCCCCAGCTCCTGGAGTCCTGTTGTTATGTGAGAATATCCTCTTTCATTAAAATACATGGTCTTGGCCTTCGTGGCTGTGGAGAAAAGCTTGGGAACGTGAGCCCCAGAGTTCCCCAAACCAGCAGGCACATGCAAAAGAATCCAAACAACATTTGAAAATCTCAGCATATTTTGCTCCCCCCCCCCATGGGCACAACCAGAATTTTCCTAAGGGGGGGGTGGGGCAGAGCTCTCTCTACCCCTGCTGCCTCGCCACCCAGACCCTCACTCTTCCCTCCACATTGGCCTGCACCCAGCCCTGCAGTCTGCCTGCTCCACACCCAGCTCCTTGCTCTAACCTCCCACACGCATTGTCCCAGGGTCTCCCCAGCCCACCCCCAGCCCCGAGCTCTTGACTAGAGAGGCAGTCATACTAAAGACCACCATCCCCACCAGGAGCCAGGCAGTTCTTGGAGCCCCAGACCCCATCCTCCTCCTGGGTCTCCACTTTCCCAGGAAGCACCAAAACTCCAGATCCAACCCTCCTGAGCACTGGGGGTTCCTGGTGCCTCCTGCTCCACTTCTCCCTCGGGGTTCCGGGTGCCCCCGGGTGCTGGAAGGACTGCACGGGTCGGGGACCAAGCAGGTGCACAGGGTTGTAACGCCACTCAAATTTGACCGGCTGCCCCCTGTCATGGCAGAGGGTCATCCAGGCCAAATTTTGAGCTCCGGTCAGGGTCTGAGTGGGGGGCGGGGCTGTTGTGCTCCTGGGCCTGACTGGTGATTTTTGGATGCTTGGAGTCGGTAGCAGTGCAATCAGTTTTGCCGCTCCTTTGGCTGATTGCTTTCAGAGAGGTTTTAATTCTACTATAAATACTTCAGTTCCACAATGGCAATCTGCAATAATACCCAGGTCTGCATTTCAGGAGACGCGTCAAGGTAAATCAAATCTCCTCTGTGTAGCTAATCGGAGCTCAACTCTGATCTCAGTTTGTTAGCCCAGGTCAGTCTGAGTCACATCTTCTGGCAGAGCCAACTATTAACCGTGCTTTGTCCTGCACTCCTGAACCAGACTGGCTTCCCCGGGACAAAGGCCGAGGTGGTGTATATTGGTGGCACTCCTTTTCAGGGACATTTGTCTACAGGTCATGGCAGTGTAGATGTTCAGGCTTGGGGTATGGCCTCCCACCTTGCAGGGTCCTAGAGCCCAGCCTGAGACCGGACATCTACACTGCAATTAACCAGCCGCTAAGCCCAAGTCAGCTGGCATGAGCCAGCTGCGGGCGTTTGTCTGCTGTGTTAGACAGACCCTGAGAGACATCGGAGTTGAGGCATTTTGTTCAGATACAGGCTGACTGTAATGGGGCCGCAGTGACTTTGTGCAGAGATTCCTGAACCAAGTGGTTGATTTCCGTTTAGTATAATTGCATTGGGGCAACATCTGTGGTGTTTTTTTAACAATAAATATATTTCAAAGCAGATAGAAACTGGGCATTTCTCTTCCAACCAAACTGTTGCCATAGTAGAATGAAATGAAGTGACATCAAACATCTCCTTGCAATAAAGGTTATGAAGTTCTGGCCCCGTGGGAAAAAGGTCAGAGTAGTGTTACAGAGTTCTGTCTCCTGGCCTATCAGCCCTGAAGCCCATCCTGGTGCCAAACAACAGTGAAATCCGTTCTCCTTGCTCTATATGAGCCATGCCCATGCATCCACTCAGCCTATCCCCTGAGCTTTACAGTCCCTGAGCTTGTACCACTTCAGTCAGTGAGAATTTTGCCATTGACTTAAGCAGGAGCAAAAGCAGGGCCACATACAGCATCGGAGTTAAGGAAATGAGGTGGGAATGTCACTGTCCTTTTTGGGTATGTCTACACTACGGGATTAATCCGAATTTATATAATTCGAATTTAGGAAACCGATTTTATAAATTCGAATGTATTCGGCCACACTAGGCACCATTAATTCGGTGGTGTGCATCCAAGCTACCGTAGTAGCATCGATTTCCAGAGCGTTGCATTGTGGGTAGCCAATAACATTGAATTGCCAATAACATTGAATTGCCAATAACATCGAATTGCGGCCACACTAACCTTAATTCGGATTAACAATACCGATTTTGACGCTACTCCTCTCGTTGAGGAGGAGTACAGAAATCGAATTAAAGGGCTCTTTAATTCGAATTAAATGGCTTCGTTGTGTGGACGGGTCAAGCGTTAATTCGAATTAAAGCAGCTAAATCCGAATTAAAGTCGTAGTGTAGACCAGGCCTTTTGGGGAGAAACCCAGAGGACAGGGAATAACCAAGGAAAATCGGCCTTGAATTCTTCCCTCTCCATGCTCAGTGCAGGGTAATTTTTCATCACCAGATGATGATTTGAATTGGGCCTTTTTCCTAGTTAGACATGTTTTCTGTTGCTGTTGTTTCCTTGTATTATTTATAGCCAAATAAGCATCAGAAACTCACAGACACTGAGCTCAAGCATACTTATCTACCCAGCAGTATTCTTGTTTGAAACAATATTGTTTCACTGTTGCTATCGATTTCAGTAGATTGTGCTCTGGTATGAGTTCCTCTGAGCCAACGGGTATATTAAGCAATCATTTCTATAGCAGATGACATAACTCCCCCGGCATCAGTGTGTCCTAATGGGTCTGGTATTACTCATGTGCTAATTGATTGGGCATGGAGAGGAGAAAAGCTAAATTCATTTGCGAGGTGATTTTTATGGCCAAGCTCATAACAGAGGTAATTTGCTGAGAATGTTCAGTCCCTCTCCAGCTATGGAATATAATCTGTGTTCTTGTACGTTATCTCCATGCTGCGTTTCAATCAGCGAGCCTTGCTCTATTTGTGAAGTTCAAGGTAAAAATCCCCAAGGAATTGCCATGACAGAATCTTTCTTTCTTCTCTGGGTTGTGCCAAAGAATACATGAACATGGAGCAGTGCGCAGAGGTCTATTGCTCTATCTCCTTTGGGAGCCTTGACAATTAGGGGCCATGTGCTCAAATTTCTAGCCTCGGGGTAGCTTTCGGAATATCTCTGGTTTGCCTGTTAAAACACTCTGTGTCTAGGGGCAAAATGTTTATTTCTGTACCAGTCCATCTAACGTCACAGAGCCTTTTGTTTTTTAGTATTCAAAAGGAGCAGTCTCCCAGCACAAGCAAGACCTTCACTTGCATCTGTGCTGACAGACAGGAGGGACTTTAAAAGAAAAGGGCCTCGCCATAAAAACAGTCATAAAACCATATTCATATGCACATGATATGAGCTGTGCGCTTCACGACTCAGTGTATAACTTTTTTGTTTTACTCCTGTTTGTCTGAGCACCGGGCAGGTTTGACTGTGCTCCATTAGAACATGCTTAAGGATAATGGATATGATGCAGCGATAATGACATCTGGGTTTTCCGGTATCTGATGCTCAGTGAACAGAGCCTTGGTCTCTTACGTCATCAGGCTGATGCGAAGTCCTGGTCCCGTACACCAGCTGTCAGCCAGGACGTGAATACAATTTTCATTGCCCATGAAAAGTGCTGGATTGGCTGCTCCAGAGACCGAAGTTTAATTAATGCTGTTTGTGATGGCCGCTTTGCGGGGTCCAATTTTATTTAAGACCACGTCTAGGGGACTGAGACCCGCATTTCATTGCATGAAGGCCACCGAGCAATCATCCGTGAGTAACAATTGACAGTCAGTATTAATCTATGAAGTTACCATCAGCTGACATATTATAATGGATACTTGGTCTGTCTAGCAAGATCTTTGAGACAGGGGCCCTGTCTTCATTGTGCCTTGCCACTTTCTCTAAATAGTCAGCAAAGCCAGCGGCCTGGAGGTGTAAAGTGCTCTCTCTGATGATTATTATTAGTACTGAGCCATGCAGTCCCAGCCATGTGGATTTGCTTTACAAAACGTTGCTAAAAATAACACAGTGATCATTTTGAAGAATTATAGAACAGCAAAAGGCAAACCAGACTATGGTGGTAGGAATTATATACGTACAGATAGCGTGCCTACTGACCTCGCTGATCATTTCAGTTCCGGTAATGAATACTCAACTGGGAGAAAAGAGACGACACCACTTATTGTATCTATTATGCCTTCATCCTAAGATACACATGCGTGCATGCTATGTATAAAGATAATACTTATTTACCAGTACTATGTATCTTAAAATGCTTATCCAGCCATGCAGACAAAACGATCTCAAAGCACTCAGAGGAATATTAACTGACATACAGGCTCCGCACAGGGGTTATTTTGGCCATCACTTAAATTCAGTGTTTTGGGGCGAAACTTGTCAACTGTTTGACAGACCACAGCGATTTGGCACAGCCCTTTAACACTGGGAATGACCCATACGACAGCCAGTTGAAAGTACAGGGGAAATTTTAGGTGGGCAGAAGATGGTAACCCAAGTTGGAATATGTCTGGGAAATCAGGACTAACACTCCTAATCATCCAGAAAGAGCCCTGGGAATTTTAACCACCACAAGGAAGTGTCAAAACCTTGATTTTACATCTCATCCCAAAGAGAGTGTCTTGAACGGCACAGCTCCCTCGTATTGCCCCTGACACACTGGTACAATACTGCTTCAGAATGTGTGCTGTAGCACAAAGGGGTTTCTTTGGAAGCCTCGTGGCCCATCCCGGCTGCGTTAAGCTTGTGAGGTCCGGCAGGCCCCCAGGACGGGGTCAAATGCCTTCAGGCTTTTAAAGTAATATCCTAAATGATGAGCACCTGTGCCTTTCAGACATTCATCTACCAGTGACAGAGCACAATTAGAAGTGACGGTGGCTCCAGATCTTAGGAAGAACCAATGCCACAGGATGCAGCTCACCAGTTCACCAAAGCTGACAAGAAGAGCCTCCCAAATGAGTTTCCAATCTGTGTATCAGGACAAAGACTACCATGTCTGGCCTGAGTGCTGGAGAGTTGTCTGGGCTGGGAGAAAGTCAATCAGTGTTTTACTTGCAAACGTTTCAGGCAAAAGAACCTCAAACGCTGATATTTTGGAGTCTGTCAAACCATTGAACCAGCAGTGCAAAATTCTGGGCACAGCGCTGAGGATTGTTCCTGGCCCTGGGAGGAGAACACTGTATGGTAGTCATCAATAATGTCATCTGGGCAGTGGTTGGCTAAGTGGAAACACCTTTGGTTGAGTGATTTGTATGCAGTTACCGTGCAAGATCTTCCCTAGACTTATGGGGCTGGCCCTTGCCCTGTTTCAGCACCAGACAGCTTATTTGACTGATCCTAACACTCTGTCCACGCTGGCCTCTATTCCCTACTGCTGTTGCTACTGGGCATTCTCCAGTGAAGGGATGAAAATACATCTGTCATCACATGCCAGGCTGAGGAAAGCCAACCTCAGCTGACACAAACACAGAGTGATTGACGCAGGGGCCACTAAGTACACCTGGTTTATCTTTTGGATGGGCAGTCTGGTGAGGAGACTTGACAAAAAGCCATGAGCAGAAATGAGAGCTGGGATATTCCAGCAGCAGCCAGAGAGTGCATTGAAAGGAGATGAGACCAGCAGAGGGAAACAGAGTGAGATTTCCTTGCTGTTGGTAGCAACCAGCCTGTGCGTTTTGTAAAACAAGGACAGGAACCGGAACAGAAAGACAGAGATGATACAAGAACCCAACAGACTGTGGGTCACTGATGATCTCAGTCAGCTGTGGCTTTGCCACAAGGCTCTTCCAAAGAAAAGCATTGACAAATGTGAACCAGAATTCTGCTTCACATCTACTGGCCCGGCTTTTAGACAGGACATCTATAACTACGAAAACTTGACAATTCCGAAAAGATTTGGTAACACGAGCTTGTGTTTGAATTGCAATAGGGATCCTCATTTTGTCCTCAATAGAGGAAAAATCAGTCAAATTTCACACGAACGTGCACGCACACACACACACCTTTCAGTCTCTGTCATTCTTTTGCATATCTACTTCAGAGATGGTCTGGGGATTTCCCAGTACTATAGTCATGGGGATTTCCTTATGAAATGTGCATATTTTTCTGTCCTTGGAGCCCTTCTGGGAGAGCAGGTGACTTAATGTTTTACTCCCACTGTAGGAATTTGCATCACACTGATCTCCACGGGACTGAGTCAGGTTGGAAGCAGATTCCATTCTAGCCCATCCCCAGCGTTCTCCAATCAGCAGGAGGCCAGCGCTAGACAGCCATGACGAGAGCTCACACAGCAGGGCTGCTGCTCGTTTGCATAAAATGACAGATTGACATGTCAGACCGGCATGGGCAGCTGATTTTCCTAAGTTAAGCATCCCATCCTGCCATCTCTTGATCTGCTAATAATGGTGATTGTCATTTACATTGTGCAAGGTTTTACATGCACAGTGCCCCTGATAAGCAATAACTAATTAAACTAAATGAGCAGAGGTGAAGTGACTTGCCCAAAGTCCAACAGCAAATCAGTGGCAAAGTTTGGACTAGAAATCAGGAGTTTCTGGACTCCAGTCCTATGCATAGTCTACTAAATCATGATTCTCTTCTAAGATCTACAGGGGTTTGTTCTCCAGTCCTTGTTAGAAATGTAGCCTTCAGACAAGTAGGTAGGCAGCTTACATGGTACATTTCTAGGGAATGAGCCAAAACACACTAAGCTTGTGCTTCAATATTTTTCCATGTTTCATTGGTACTTGAAAAAGTCAAAGGAGGGCCCCTATTCAAGCCCTAGTACTAACAATGTTTTTCTCAGAGCTGGGTGTAGCATCAGAGCACAGCCACATGGTGGTAGAAGATTCCCTTTCCATGTGCTATCATCAGAACAATTGCATGATAATCCTATCTGAGTAAAATATTTTGCTGACTGTACAAGTCATGTCTTGACTACCAACCCTTTCTGATAGGATTGGAGCTAAGTAATAAGAATACCAACACAAATGAAGATTTTTGCCATCTACTTACTTACTCTGTAATGCTTCAACAGATTTGTGCTTAATTAGCTTGGAATTAAGAATTCCAGTACAAGCCATACTGAAAGATGAAAGAGCAGTGGTGCACTCTCTGCTTCCTGCTTGTATGTAGAGATAAGGTGTGTGTGATCCTGAAAGACGTTCTGTGTTTAATTCTTTATATTTGATTGTCAGGATTCTGATTGACCAGGGTGATGTCCGGCCACCATACCTTTCCCTGTAGCTCATCTTTCTGACTTGCGCAGAGTAAATATGCAAATCAAGGTAATGGTTCTAGGAATCCATCCTCCCCTCTTCCCCCTCCAGCCTCACTGCTGACTTGAACTAGGACAGCTGCAGTTGGAGGATCAAAGTTGTTGCAGATTGCATTTCTGATCCCTTGGCTTGGCTGCCTTTTATTGTTGGGGAGGGCAGAGTGGGTCTCTCTCAACACAGCAGCCTCTGTATAAATAGGCATTTGAACAATCGATATATTTACATCCTGTTCTGGCTGCACTATAAGTATCTCTAGTCATTAGGGAGCTGTTTGCTTTGGTATGACCTTTGGATCTGTAGAAGAGTCTATGGACAAGGTCAGCTTTAATAATAACAGTCTTCCTGTGATCAATCTAGGTTCTTTTCACGGCAGGATTCCCTTTTCCACAGTCTATGTTTTCTGGTCATTTCATAAGACAACTTCATTTGAAAAAAACAATGTTTGAGACGTATTATGCCTGAGACCCCAGTGCTACGGATGGAAGGGAGGTTTTATAGCTACAAATGAAGCGATTCGGCTTACTTGTCAATAGGTTCAGAACATATGTTTTTAAAACTGGGCTTGCAGTTCTGCTTGTGACTCATCAATGAAGTATTTAATGGATCAATGCTGCAGTGGCCAAGCCCTTCACAGAACCATGAATGAGAATGTGTAAGCTAACTGAACCAATAGCTCTGGTTAACCTAGCCTACAATTATGTGGTTGTGATGTTCTCTGGCATTGATTACTAGAGGTTGTTTGGAGCCTTCAACGATTATATGACTGACTCTTAATAATGCATCCAAAATATTCTAGAGAAAGCCACCAGAGAGAAAGGGAAAGAGATGCGCTGTTTTTTCAGCCAGGATGGTGTAGATACAGTAGTTGGCATTAAAAGACAACATTTATCAATAGTTATCATTAGAGCTACCTGCAGGATGGAAGCTCTACTTCATGAGGGATTTTCAGATTTCGAAATATGGCCTTTTTCAGAATCAGAATGAAAACAGAAAATTTCAAAATTCTCTGTGAGGGAAAATTCTGAAAAAAATATGTTTTGGGTCAATCAAAATGTTTTGTTTTGATAAAATCATTGCTTTTTTATTTTGCCTTTTTTTAAATGTTGTATTATAATAATACAAATTGAAACAAAAACTAATTTCACAATTAAAAATAGAAACCTTTTGTTCTGAAAATGTCAAAACGGGATGTTTCAACTTTGTCAGAAATTGTTTTCTTCTCAAACAAAATTCTGGCAAAATTGACCTGATTTTGATGGACTCTGCGTATTCCAACAGGATATGGTTCCATCAAAATGTCCCCGATTAACTCACATCATTGTACATATTGCAGCTATTTCCTGTTCTTAGTGCAAAGAAACAATGCAGCCTCTGACGTCATGGCAGTCTCACTGGGAAATGATAGTCAAGGTTGGGATATGCTGACTTTATGAGACGAACCCTTTTACTGGATCTACAGTGAAAGTATGTTTGCTAAGCTTTGTTTCCATTAAGCCTGTAAGAATATGTTTGTAGAGCGAAAAAGGAGTTGTAGCTACACATTATTATTGAATAAATCATCTTTTATTGAAATACACTTAATTATAACTCTTTCGGGCCTCATTGGGCATTCATTGACCACTCAAATCTCCAAAACTCATGGAAGTTTAACAAATTGTAAACTTTGTGACTGTTCCTGTTAACACTTCCATTTGGAATATTTCTTTGTGCCAGTGATACATAGTATGGCAATTGTAGGGTGAGTCATTCTGAAAAGGGGGGATCATTTTTCATGTAAAATACAAAGCAAAAGAGCAATGTTTTGATTTGTTTGCACTGAAATTCACTATGTACAAGGTACATCAAAGTGATCGGAGTCTGACTTCAGACGTTAAATGAATACCCATCTGTTCAAAGTGTGAATGCAGATACCCAGTTCAACTTGCTCTCATTAATGTTTCTCAAATACTGCAGTGTTCTGGGTCACATAAGCGCTTAGACATTCAGTTGAACTTTTGCTATTGATTTCATTTGGAACACGATCAAGGCTGCCCTATTAAATCAGGATCCACCTTCTTTTACACCATCTTCCTAAACAACTATATTTCTTAATCGGGTAAAAATACCTCAATATCTAAAAAGCACATTTCCAATCCCAAAAGAGGACAGGAAACTCAGTTCACTGGCTATGACGCGTCAGCCTATTTTCTGTAAAGTTTTTGTTCCCTATTTGCAGAGTGCTCGTGAAAAAATATATAGCATTTGCGCCTTGGGTTGTGTTCAGTTTGAACAAAGGCAAAACCTCCAGCGGTGATAAGCAAAGCCATCAGCATGCAATAATTGACACTTTCATGATATTTCTGGTGCTGAATAGTAATTTTATCATGCTTATAAATGATCTGGTGTTTCTGGGAGTGCTGGCAAGTCCATCTGTTAAATTGCTTTCTTCTGCAGTTACTTGTCCCATACTTCCCTGCCTCTTAGACAGATTTTCTTCATTCATATTACATTTCTGCATGGCATTCCTCTGACACCAATTACAAAGCAGATCCATAAGGAGACAAGGAACTTGTTGTTCGGTCTTGTAAAGCAGAGTGATATTCTGACAAAGCTCATTTGTGGCAAATGAGGAAAGAAGATGAGGACCCCTTGCACTTCTGGCTCTCAGCCACTGAGAGTTGAAACGAGATGGCACCATTTCCCACCTACGTGTGAATGTATTTGTGAGAGGAATGGGCGTGTTTCCACATGAGTATAAGAACGTGGGGGCAGGCGTGGTGTCTGGTGTTATGGTTGTGACTTTAAATGGCTGGAGCCCATAAATAATTATTTTATTCAATTACTGCCTGAAAATGATGCAGTGTTAAAGGAACCTCTCCAACAAGGTCTGACAAATGCATCGTCAAATTGATTCCCTCCAGGTCTTCTCCCCGCCATCCCACACCTCCTTCGTCACATTGTCAGCCAGAGAGGTTTTTGGAAGTATTTAAGCAGCTGTTTAACCACTTTTCCTTCCCAAAGTTCAGCTAGGAAGATCTGTCTGCAATGTCCTGCCCAGAACTATTACAAACATGTTAATTTCATCAACGATAGACACAAAGGAGCAGCCAACAGGCAGTGCTTACACAGAAAGTGGAGATGTGCAAGCAAAGACCCTAGCACTTCCCGGTTTGTACTCTTGTGATAATTGGGCCTACAGATTCATCCTAATTGTGAGCTCAGCAGCTGTGAAAAGTGAACGAAAGTGTATAAAGTGGCCCAATAACCTATAACAACACATGGTGATGGGGAAAATGCAAAAGGGAGACCGACTGGATTAATAAAAACAAAAAGGCCCCCTGATATAATTCAAGGGCTGTGTTAAGATCATGACCAGTAAATTAAAAAAAAAAAGTGGGGGAGTGGAAAGCAGGGAACCAGAATTTGAGTGCTGGAAAATAAGCCTAATTAGTGAATAAAATAATGAGGGGAGGGGCTATTCCGCCCATCACTCCCTTTTGGAGTCCTTGAAGGAAGACTTTGTGGGGCGGCGGGGGAGTCGAGAAGAAGAAGAAGAAGAAGTGAATACAGCTGCTGACTGAAAGATGGGAGAACAGGAAGGACCAGGCCTCACCCTCATGGCTACCACCCCTGCCATCTCCTGGGACCCTGGGATCCATGGTAACGCCATTGGGCTTTCATTGTCCTAATCCCTAGACATGGCCTGACCAGACTGAGCCAAAGAGATGGACCTAGATGACATCACCACCTCCACCGACTCCGGCTAAATCCAGAAAACCATCGGGAATGTGAGACTTTGTAGTGTCCTTCCCCACCCACCCTGTGTCCTTTTCCTTCCCCACCTATTGCTTCTTTTTTGTATCCCTCTCCTTTTGCCTTCTGTCTAGCAACAGCCTGCCCAAGGCTGAATATTTTGCAACGCTGCTGTAAGCTTGTGGCCAAAGTGGCAACTAAAAGCAATGCCCTAAACAGCCCGACACTGGTACAAGCTTGTCAGATCTCGGCCTGGTGGAGAGGACCATGTGGTTTGCCTGTCTTTCTCCAGCACTGAGGCTGCAGGTGAGAGTCAGCACCAAAGACAGATGCTGCATTTTCTGCCTTTGCTGTTCTTTTCTCTCCCCTCTTGTGTGTGTTTGTCTCGTTTTAGCAGGATTGGACTTTAACAACACAGTGATCACGGCTTCTCCGGTTCCTCTCAATTAACCTTTTCTCTCCCCCCCACCCCCAAAAGGACAGTTATTACCCTCTAAAAGACTGACAAACAAGGGTTTTTTTTTCCCTTCTACACTCTCCACCACTAAAGGGAAAGGGAACAAGGAATGTGGTGACATTGAAAGCCTTAACACTTTACATTTTAAATGCTTTAACTGTTTCCTTCTTTTCTGTATCTTTAATAAAGGGTTTAAAAGGTTTTTAATGGTGTGTTTCCCATGATATTAAGTAGGCTGAGATTTCTGTACACCAAACCCTGAACGTTGTTTAATGCTGTTTAATGTTGGACAGTAACAGGGACATGTTAACGTCTTTGGCTTTTGGGGCCCATTGATTCCATCTAAAAGAATACAGCACTATCCCCTATGTTTTATGTTTCGGATCTGTCACTCAGTAACGCGTGTTTCAGTCCCAGCAGATAGGCATTCCTAACAGGGAAGCTGCTGTTCCAGAGGTGTAGGGATGAAAGGTGCTTTCAGGACCGGGTGCTTTCAAAAAAATAGCCAGCTGTGGAGTGAGGAAAGTCGCTAACACCGAAACCTCAAATCAGTCTCCCTGACAATTTGGGGCTGGGTTCAGATTTGGATCCCTAGATCCAAATTTGCTCCTATAATTTTGGATAATGCTCAGTTCCAAAGCAAGCTTTTTCTTTTCGTCCATATTGGATTCATCCTGAGACATCAGAAATCTCATACAGTCATCTGATCTCCTAGTCGTTGAAACCTAATGAGATTGGTGTAAACGGTTTCATTGCTATGGACTCCAAACTTGACCCTGGTTCACTCTTGAACCCAGGTTGAGCCTAATCTAGATCTGGGTCAGAACACTCCCTTCTTGCTCCTTCTATAGCTGCCACCATGAGCAAGAATCTTGTTAGTGATCTGAAAATGGAGTGCATGCTGCCGAAGGATTCTTTCCAATTAGTTTCAGTTAGAAAGTGTTTTCCCTCCCCGTTAGCAGCAGCTGGGCAGCTGGCTTGTTTGTTTGTCCAGAAATGTTTCACAGAGTATTGGGTGTTCTTAATTACTTTCTGGGGGTTGGTCATAAATTGCCATCCCTCTGCACAGCCCTAAGTTTTGCTTTAGTTAGGAGCTCGCTGAATCAATGTCATAGCTGAGATCAGCTTGTTTTTGGGCACATGATGTTCCACAAACACATTCTAGGAGGGCTCACAACGGCCAGGTTGTTGCTTAGCTGCAAAATTCAACAGGAAACACAGAACTTGGACAACTAATAATACAAGAAAAACCTGCAGTAAGAGTCTTCTCTGCTGCTTGGCCCCATCATTATGATGTGCGATCTCTGACTCAAGAGGCCGCTGCAAAATACCATTTGTGACAATAGCCAAGAATGTTTGTGTCTCCATGTCAAACCCTGATCAACTGCTGTTCCTTTTGCAGCGGGGGGGGGGGGGGGGGGGAGGGATTGGGCCAGATAAGACCTTTCTGTTCTTGCCTGTCGGCATATATTGCCCAGCCATTATAGAAGTGTGTCTATACTGACCAAAGATAGCATCTACAGAATGCCTTAGTGAGCTTTGACTTGCAAGCTCCAGCATAGCAGGATGGAATGTGACCAAAGCAATACCGTCGAAAGAATTTCCATTTCTTTTCTAACGGGCCCCCCTGAAGATGCTGTAATGATGTGACCTAGTGAAGTGGCCCTGCCTTTGCATTGGCTTTGCTTTAGTGCACAGCATGCCTAGAGTGCTCTGAGCAAAGTCATGTGGAGACTGGCTAGTTCGGGGAACGGATCTTGGGATTTGGGGCTTTCACCCGTAGGCCACTGGTTCAAATCCAGTCTCTGTACACTATGGAGTTATAGGGTGCTTTTTGGGGTGTCTCCATGAACGGCGTTGTTGATCTTGTGTGCCACCCTCTGGCGCCTTGGGGACAGCCTAAGCGGTGAGGACAGACATTGGCTGAGTTTGGAATTTCCATCTCCTCCCCTGAAGGCCGGCCCTGGAGGCAGAGCTGAATTAGCAGTGGATGCCCGGGCCCATGGCAGCAGCAGGGAATGTGCCGAGTGCAGCCGAGGACACTGACTCTGGGAAGCGCATGCAGAATTGCACAGCGTGGCAGGGCAGGGTGCTGCTGCTCCCCCCCGCCCCCCACGGCTCCTCTCCCCACCTGCAGGCTGCCCCAGGAACAGGAACAGGGGGCTGGCACAGTAGTGGCAGCTGCCATCGGGGTGGATCTGTGGAGCCGCCATGCCTGCAGAATGGGGCTGCAGCATGAGAGTGGGAGAGCGGCTGGGAGGGTGCCCGGGCCGCACCTGCCCTGGAACGAAGCAGGAATTGGGTCTCTGGGGTTGTCAGCGTTAATCCGTTTCCTTTCACTGACACCAGAATTCCAGGGATGATCTCATTCCCCCACTCAAGTCAGCGGGAGCTTTGCCATTGACTTCCCGGGGGTCAGGGTTTCATTCCCCAGCACACCATGCTGGCAAGGCTAGGATCCCTCCCCCTGGCTTCACACAGGCAGACTCTAGACCGGCACAGGCAGAAACAGCTGCCACGGCGGGTGCCGGGAGCGGCCTGCATTGAAGAGCTGCTAGCAGAGAGCTCCCAGAGTCAGAGACTTTAAGGCCAGAAGAGACCACCAAGATCATCTGGTCTGACGTCCTGTATTTCATGGGCCACCAGCCTCCCCAGCACCCGCACGCTGAACCCAACAACTGAAATGAGACCAAAGTAAATGAGACCCACAGGAGAACAGACTCTGCCATGCCACAGGGGACTGAGGTGCATCAGTGTCCGAGGCCCCTGCTGTGCCAGGGAAATAATTCAGTGAATTAGACCCAGATAATCCTGGCAAGTGACCCACACCCACATGCTGCAGAGGAAGCTGAAAATCTGCCAGGGTCACTGCCAGTCTGATCTGGGGAAAATCCCTTCCCAACCCCACATGTGGCAATCAGTTAGACCCTGAGCTTGTGAACAAGGACAAGCCAGCCAAGCACGTGAGAGAGAGAATGCTTGCTGCCACCTCAGAGCCCGGCCCTCTCCACCCCCATCCAATGTCAGGTTTCCAGCCGTGGCCATCCCGGATAGTCCAGAGGGAGGAGATTTAAAAAACAAACAAACAAACACACACCTCCCAAGAGAATCCCTTCCTGACCCCCATTGGTGGCTGGCAGAAACCCTGAAGCATGAGCTTTGAGAAGTGAGCCCCAGGGCAATTGAGCTCTGCCCCCACGACCACAAGCAGCCTCATCAGAGAATCACTCATAAATTTGTCCAACTCTCTCTTAAAGCTAATTAAATGGTTTGCCCTCCACAACTCCTACTGGGAGGCTGTTCCAGAGCCTCGCCCCTCTTCTGGTTAGAAATCTTCTAATGTCCAGCCCGAACTGGTTTGTGGCCAGTTTATATCCATTGGTTCTTGTGCCAACATTGTCCTTTAGCTTCAATAGCTCTTCGCCCGCCCTGGTGTGCCCCCCGCTAATGTATTTACAGAGATCAACCATCCCCGCTCAGCCTTCTTTTTGTGAGCTTAACAAGCCACGCTCTCCCAATCTCTGCTCATAAGACATTTCCCTGATCATCCTGGTAGCTCTTCTCTGCACCTGCTCCAGTCTGAATTCATCTCTCTGGAACATGGGGGACCAGATTTGTACACGGTATTGCAAATGCGGTCTGACCAGTGCCTTCTACAATGGCATTAATACAGCTCTGTCTGTACTGGAAGTGTCTTGCCTAATATATCCTAAGCTCACATTTGCCCTTTATTTTACAGCCAGCTCACGGTCGTTGCTCACAGCCATCCTGTGATCGACCCACATACCCGGCTCTTTCTCCTCCTCTGTCGCTTCCAGCTGATGAGCCCCCAGCTTGTAGGGGAAATTCTTCTTCTTAAGACCCTAAGTGCAGGTTCAAGCAAGACTTTAGCTATTTCCATAATGCAGGCTACACTGGAACCGTGGATCAGTGCTGGCCTCGGCTGAAAGAGGTTATGGCACTGGAATAAGGGATCACTAATAAAAATAACCCGGGAGAGCAATTGAACATGGACCAGAGCTGACAGCATTCTGGGTCCTCCAGCCACCTCTTATGGCAATCACTCCCTCTTGGACTGCGTTCCCTGCACTAATGACTAAGGACCTGTAAGCTGATTTACTGGTCACATGGTACTAGAAGATGGACGGATAACAAGACTCAGACCTTTAACAAGTAACCCCAGACTGTTTGTTGCAGTTATCTGCATGTGCCGACCAACGCTTTTCCCATCTTTGGTTAGTGCCGGAGCCTCCCTGTTTGTGTATTAAGTTTTCTCCTTTCTTGGGCAATGTCTTTCACCGTGGGCAAGATGGTGAAAGTATTCGAGTCTGTAATCCACCTCTGAGAAGCAGTGAGACCTTGGTCTCCAGCTGGTAAGGCTGTAAATGCTAATCAGTAGCATGAGACTGTAATGTCTGCGGGGCAGGCACTCAAGACAAATCCAGAGCAAACAATTACTGCCCCATGCTGTCTCTCTTTAATTCAGAAATAAAGTTACGTCCAATCATTTTGTGGGGCATTTTGCTAGAGCATCCAATGCCCGTTATCTGTGTTTGAACAGAGGGGGATGCTAACAAATGGTAGGCGCAGAGCTGTGTTAGATTTAATCAAAACAAGGCGCTACATACATAATTAAACATATCACAGGAAAGCTAGAGGTAACTTTTTTTTCCTTCCAGTCCAAGAGTTGAAGACACATTTGTCACTGGGTCTTTTCACAAACATCTGATATGTAATGCAAACTTAGTATCCAGCTAGCTAAATTGCTGGTGGGAGACCAAGACCTTTATATGATTCAGGCTGAATAACCACAAATGGTTTGCACTTGTGACTGGCTGTGATCTTTAGCCAAGCAAGCTTCCAGCAGGCTATATTCACAGCAAAGTTGTGAAGTACCTCTGGAGGTTATCATTGGGTAGAGTTTTACATTGAGAAATGCTTCCCAACTCTTCGAAGGAAAACCCTGCCTGGATCCAGGGAAGACTGGTGAAGGTAGCTGGATCCAGGCAACAGAGCCAGATAAGCCATCGTTATAGAAACATTGCCAGTGCTCTTCATTCCAGCATTGCTTTCCTGACCTAGATTTCTTTCCCAAATGAGCACTCCCTCTTCAAGAGATTTCCTTGACATGAAAATTTTACTTTTTAATGGCCCAAAATGCTACATTCTCTAAGCTAGAGCCAAACTAGTCTCTTAGTACATCACACTAAAGGGATCTCCAGCCGTCGTCAGGAAAACTGAAACACAGATTGTACTAAAATTCCATTTAAAAGCCATTCGCTCCTGTCTGCTTGGGTTTGTACAGTTGTTCTGAAGCTCGGTTGCATGCTCCTGAAAATGGAAAATATAATGTTATACCCAAATCTGTTTAAGCCTTTGTTTCATGTTAGAGCAGCTTAAAAAAACCAACAATCTATTTAAAGGTCCCCCCCCTCCCGCCCCATCCTCCAAGATGCAACTGAAAAAGAAATGTCAACAGCCTGGTGGGGCGGGGGGGGGGGGGGGAACTGGCTGATGTAACAGGATTTTCAAAAGTGAGCTGGGCCATTTGCAGAACTAAACAGGACAATAAAAAAGGAAGAGTTCACGCGGGGGATGATGGAAAGCCTCCATTGAGAGTAGAAGGATTTATGCCTCTGGAGAAGGCATAGATGAAGTCCAGAGGATTGCCAGGTTTCTACTTTTGCCAGCATGCCCCAAACAGATTTCTGCCCATCTGAGACACGAGACTTCTCTTGTCCTTCCCTGACAGATTTTCAGCTGGTGCAGCTCCTTTTACTTCAATGGAGCTGCGCCAACTTACACCAACTGAGGATGTGGCTTAGATATCTGTGCAGAAGGTCGTGAGCTGCTGACAGGAGCAAGAAGGATGCTGGTGGCATCTGATATAACAACCATGCTTTGCTGTTTTAAAATTATTTGAAGAGATTTACACAGAGGTGTGTGCCTCATTTCCTGAGCGGCCTGCTTAAATTCAATCCAGTGATATTAATGGGACACGGAAGATCACGCTTGAAATGGAGCAGATCTTGTGCTGTTCTCTGGAACTGAGGATAACCGGGAACCTCTTAAGATTTAGAGCTCGAGCCTTTTTTGTTTGTTTGTTTAATCACAGTCTTAGGAAAAGCTTGAAGCGCAATGCCCGTCCCGGCTTCAACTCGAATGTATCTGGGCCTCCAAACAGCTCCAAGTCATGCCTTCTCTCCAGTGAGGACAGACAGGCAGGAGGCCGGAGATGGCTTTCCTAGCTACAAGCTATAGGAATACAACTTGCAGCGAAGTTAGAACAACCAGGACATGGGTTGGCTGGTATAATAGACCAGGGAAGTGCAGCTGTTGCCGCGGGACACTGGGTTGGAGCTGCTCCGGCCGGGATTCAGGTGCTGGCTGGGGTCGGCTCGGGGCTTCTCTGGCCATGGGGGGTGGGAGAGCTCAGGGCTCCGGCCATGGGGGGCAGGGCCTTGTGCAGAAGGGGCGGGGCCACAGGGCTAGCCTCCCTGAAGGGGGTGTCCACCCGCCGCCCATGCACCAGGACCTGTCTGGCAATGGGAAAGGAACAGGTGAGAAAAGGCTAAAGGCCCTGATTCACAAAAATCCTTAAGCAGGTGCCTAACTTTAATCTTTGGGACTTACCCTAACCAGGTCTCCAGCTGGGCCTGTGACCAGGCCAGCTGCCTCCTGTATGCCCCTTCGCGGCTTAGGGTCACACTACAGGCAGCCTTCCTCAGTTTCCCTTCTTGGACTGTTCAAATAAAATGTCACCCAGGCTTTATGTGGTCAGAAATACCCCTCCCTGGGGTTTGGGTGTATCCATATAAAATAAACGCCAAATAAAACTCACAATCCCAACAGAAGGTCCGTCCATCGGCAAGTCCACCCAAACCAGAGGTTTTCTTTCTCTTCCTCCTCCCAGTCCTTCGTGCTTAAGGTTAAGTCCATTAATGGCTATTGGCCAGGATGGGTAAGGAATGGTGTCCTTAGCCTCTGTTTGTCAGAGGGTGGAGATGGATGGCAGGAGAGAGATCACTTGATCATTACCTGTTAGATTCACTCCCTCTGGGGCACCTGGCATTGGCCACTGTCGGTAGACAGGACACTGGCCTGGATGGACCTTTGGTCTGACCCAGTCTGTCCATTCTTATGTGCCTGGGGCCTGTCCTGCTTTGGCTGGCATCTCACTCTCTGCTGGACCCTGCCCGCTCTAGCGTCTCTGATCCCTGAGCACCGGAACCCCGCTGCTCCTTGTAGGGCTATCACCTGCTCTCTCCCAGGTGTGGCCCCTGAGTACTCAGGGTTGGCTGGCCCCAGGCTAGCCACCCTGTTGCAGGGCCTCCCAGGCTTACAGTTAGCTCATTCTTGGCTGTTGTACTGAATGGGGCCAGAATGACGGATGCGTTGGCTCAGCATGTGAATGTGAGCAATAAGGTTCAGTCCTGAGAAATACTGCTCATACCTTGGGGTGCTGAGTACCCCTGGGTCCCACTGAAGTCTGCAGGCGCTGAGGGCACTCAGCTCCTAGCACTACCAAGCCCAGAAAGCTTTGCTGGGCTGCCACTAAGAACATACATTTCCCACCCAGGCGGCAAGCCAGCTTCAGCTGGATAGATTGTTTCCAATCCCCCATGCGGTGCCTCACAAACCTTTCTCTAAGCAGTTTATAGCCACCGCGTCGTCATTCGCGCCTGTACAGTAGCTACAGAGCGGTTCCCCATATATAAAATATAGTCAGGAGTGGAAAAACATCACTAACAGAACCGTGCATAAATATGAGCACACATCATCACTTGCTTCCATGCGGCTCTTTTCCTCTTGCCAGCACATACAGTGACCTCAGGCTAACATCCTAGAGCCTGCTGAAAGAAACCAGGGAGAACACATTAACTCCCCCTCTGGAACTGAAGCTGGCAGTGGAAGAATCCATAAATACAGGGTCCTTTAAATCTAAAAAGCAGATCAAATATGAAGTAGCTCAGAAGGAGATGGCTCAAGGTGAGGACCTGGCATCACTGGATAGGAAACATATGGTACGGACGGCAAAGAAGCCCTCAACAATATGGAAGTTACTTGGGGCCAAACTGTATTCTGAGTCATACCAGCGTAAACCTTGAGTAAGTCCACCGGCTCCAGGTGGCCTCAGTGGGCTGCATGGGACCTACAGTGATGTTACAAAGAGCAGCGTTTGGGCAAGTGTCCACAGATTGTATCAATAAAGAGAGGAAACAGCATTCAAGTTCTGTCAGGAGACAGCTGCAGTTTTCTGACCTGCTGCCAATCAACTGAGCCAAATCTGGAGGTCGCAGTTGATCTGAAGGGGAGTTTTGGCTGAGTAAGCATGGGGGATTTGACCCTTTATTAGGTTATCCCATTAAATGTACAAGTCTAACACATTTCTTTACTTAATATGTGCAGTCTATTGCACTAAGACACTATGGGATGCATTTTAAGGTGACGGCCCTGTCTGTAGGGTGTTCTCCACTGTCTGGAAGAGGCACTGGAAGGTCTAATGCTGTGATGACTCTTCCAGACAGTCACTCCTGGAATGAGGAAAAACACAAACTAGGGGAGTCTGCCAAAAGTCGCTTGTGTTCCCAAGTACCTGACCGGCCTACTCCCAAGCCACTGAACGCTCCTAGTTCCAGAGCTGGCATTTTGTTAAAGTGCCTCAGCTCATCCTTAATCTCCATCTTTTGTTTCATGCTTTTAATTGTGAAATATTCAATGTGCTTTTTGTACTCATTGTTATGGGGCAAAAAGATGGTGATAAAATAGTTTAAATTAATAAGATTATTAAGTAACCTCTGCTGCTGGTAATTCTTCACTATAACAGGCGCACAGTTCACTGTAATTAGTTTTCTGCTTCACTGGAGCACACTTAAAGGAGCTGGGTGTTTTTAGAAAAAAATAAACTGTATTGCCAAACTCGTTACAATGTATTTTTGATATAGGTAAGAAGACTGTCAAACTATTTCATCATCCTTTTTTTTTTTTTGCCCTGTTTTCATGATCAGTCCCAAGGGCAGGACATAGTCTAGCTCACGGGTCCTCAAACTTTTTTTGCTTTTCAAATATTTCAGGCGGTTACAAACTCCCACTCTTGGTACCCCGGACATAACTTTTGCAGCACCAGTGCAGATCCCTACAGAGCGAAGTAACCATACCAGGCCATGCTTACTTCTGCGCTGCTGCTGGTGGCGATGCTGTCTTCAGAGCTGGGCACCCAACCAGCAGCTGCTACTCTCTGGCTGCCCAGCTCTCAAGGCAAGGAAAAAGGCTGAGCAGAGAAAAATCACGGACATTTGTTTGTATTTCAAAAATCTGCCTGGACGGAGATGGGAGGACCAAAAAAGAGATCATGTCCGGGAAAACCTGGATGTATGGTAACCCTATTTTTTGTGATCTCATGACCCCACCCACTCTAGACTTGCGACCCCCTTTTGGGTCAGGACCCCCAGTTTGAGAAACAGACTAGCTCAGAAATCCATTGGATTGGGAGAGCTGGCACGTGGGAAACAGAACAAAACATTGATATACAAATGATCCAGCAGAGCTGCAGGGAAGCTATATTCTCTTTAACAGCTTGACAATGTACAGGAACTGTCAGGTATCACAGGTGAGTTGCCCCAACTGTGTGTTAAGTGTCCAGATCTAGATTTTTGAGCCTCCCTTCCAAAGCTTTGGGCCAGAGTTCACATCTGGGGTTTTGGTTTGTGCTGGCAACTGAGGACTTCTGGTGCTAGTGGATGGCAGCCTCTCTGCCTTGTACTGTCAGCTTGCCATAGCTCACCGGTGAAGTAAAATATTGTATGTGCAGCAGATTGTGCCTGCAAAAATTGGTAGGCCCCCATTTTGCATAGGCAAACAGCTATATGCATACCTAAACCAGGCAGCTGAGTTCCCGTCTCCCAACCTACGTGTAAATGTGAGGTCAGCATGCGCAGAAGAAAGGTGCCCACTTCTGGGGGCCAATCAATTGCGTGTACAACAATAGCCTCATCAATCCACAGGTAGCTGCAAATCGCACCATCGTTTAAGGACCTTATACCAGAAGGTGACTCCTGAAAGGTGCTCTGGGCCCTCAGCTCCCACTGGAGTCAGCAGGGCTGCACCTTCCAGGCTTGGAGTAGGTGGTGCATACAACTGTTCCCAGGCAAGGTAGGCAGGAGCCTTCTGTTTATTTTTCCGGACGCCCATTTTGCATTTTGAAGGGGGCGGTTCGTGTCCTTCCTGACATTGTAGCAAATCTCCATCGCAGGCTCAGTGCAGTGCCGCACGCAGCTCGGCAATGGCTGGAAATAAACCGAGCTGCTCATTTTGCAGTGTCAGTCGTTCAGCAGTTGGTTTTGGTTAGCTGAAGGCAAACATCTGTGACTCCAGTGCAGAAAGCCTTCTTATTACCTATGTCAACAATTTTATTTTTAAACCAGTGCACTGAGCGAGAGGTACATCCCTTATCTGGCGCACGGCCGCCGCGTATGTAGCACCATCATATAATTAACAGTCAAGATCATTTACATTGTCGCTTAGCTAATTTTCATAATGTTTTCTTTATTATCAGAGGAAGAAATTAACCCAAGAATTTATTTACATACTAGTCTCAAACAGTAACAGCTTGCTAATTGCCTGTTAGGTGATTAATAAGCTTACAGCAGATGCTAATGAATCGAGGGCTCACTGTTTCAAAGGTGCTCTTGCAGCATGCTTGTGTTTTGGCAGCTTAATTAGTGCAATAATTATGTACTTGTTGCTCCTTCTTTCAAGCAAATACTGTCAAATGCTTAAAAGATTAAAGTGAATTATATCGCTAAGAACTAGCTGTGCTTAAGTAGTCTGCTTTTGCTAACTTCCCCGGGATTCCAAATGTAGAATGGGATAAATGCAATGGTGTCCTCAGCAAATGTGGTTAACTGCACATTTTTATTGCGGGGGCTGGAATGACGTGAGCCTTTCCCTGCTGTTCAGGCAAAACTCGTGCCAGCCCTGATGGGGGAAGTTTCCAAAAGATTTTGAGAATTCACATAAGATACAGGTTAGCATCTAAGCCTTTGGAAAAATCCTCTGAGCCAAACTTCTGAACCTGTCGAGGGGGCTTCTAGTTACCCTCATGTTGCAACGGGGGCATGGAAGTGTTTCCCTCTCACAAGTAATTAGGTTGAATGAGAGTAGGGTGACCAGATGTCCCGATTTTATAGGGACAGTCCCCATTTTTGGGTCTTTTTCTTATATAGGCTCCTATTGCCCCCCACCCCCGTCCCAATTTTTCACATTTGCTGTCTGGTCATCCTAAATGAGGGTGAAATTTTCTGGCCTGTGTTATACTGGTCAGACTAGATGATCACAATGACCCCTTGTGGCCTTAAACTCTACATGAAACCTGTCCAGTTGCAGTGACACAAGAGGAGGAAGATAGTGGGATTTTCTACATGTGCATCTTCTCTGTGGGAATGATGTCCACTAAGCCAAATAATGAATGCCACGGGGCTCTAATATCCTGCTGGTCACAAACCCTTAGTAAAAGGTCTGGACCACTGGCTGATATTTAGGTAGAATAGTTATTTTGCTTTACCCTAGAAATATGTGGGTCATTTATATCTGTGTAATGTGGGGAGGGTCTTTGGTGGCCAGTGGGGAACTGATATAGGGTGTGGTATTGCCAACCCCACATATTCACAAATAATGAGTCAGGAACTGAGAAACTAAGAGATATTGGAAGGAAAAAAAAGATTTTGGATTCTTTTTGTTTGCTTTCTGGCACGTGACTCTGGGAGCTGATGCTTTAAGAAAGTCACCAAATATTGCAAGGCTTGCAATGAAGTCATAAGAGTTGGCAACATTCAGGGTGGTCTTAGGGGCCTCTGATGAAGGGTGAGAAGAGCATGGCTTGGTCATGGGCAACCAGTCTGAAGTTCAGGGAAGGAGCCAAGGAGACTGAATGGTTTTGCTGGATGACATTTTCACGGGTGAAGAGTCAGAGAGAAACAGGTACAAGATGAGATCTGTAAACACAATGTTGGTTGTTCTAGCTAGTGACACTAACCTTGGTTTGGTATTTGAGATTTCCTTTGTGACACAGAGACCCCTTGGCAAAAGGTCCCCTCTTTGTAAACAGTTCTCTCCTTAGACCTGACAAACTCACTACACCAAACATGTTTTGTAGGTCGGGTATTGACCCAGAAGGGATATCATGTGAGGTATCTACAGAAAGCTTGTAACTTGTCAAGGTTCATAAGCATTGTGAGAGGTATGTAAGGGTCATGTTTAAGGAATAATGTATTTATATTGAAAGTGTGCTTTATGGATGTGGAGCAGAAATTAGTCACTGGGGTAGTGTGTCTTGGTGCTGACCCATTCAAACAAGAGGGAGTCGTCACGCCTCCCTAGTCAGCCAGCAGGTAACGCTAGGTTCTGTGGTCTGCCCTTGCCACACCCAGAACAGTCAATGGAAAACCATCACTGACAACGGCAAACGATTGAAACCAGTGAAAAGGACCATTACAGCCGGCAGGAGATTTCCCTGGTGGTGAATAAAGACCAAAGCCTGTTTCAGTGTAAGGCCCTCTGGATCCAGTCACTGAGGAAACCCCTTGGGCAGAAGGGTGCTTTCATGGGCATTTGTATTCTGCTTCTTGGGAAACCAGACAGTTCTGCAACAGGCTGAGCTTTGGGGGGAACCTACTTTATTAGATAGGAAAGGCACTTATTAATAAGTGTGGACCCAGGCTTGTGTTTTATTATTTGGTTTTGTGTTGTAACCAGTTGTTTCCATCACTTTTTTTCACTTCTAGTTACATCTTTATTCTCACTTAAATAAACCTAATTCTGTTTTATTACTAGTGCTCCCGAGTGCTGTGTGGTTTACAGGCGCGGGGGTTTATGTAAAACTGGTAAGCTGGGCTACCCTGCACCTCTGGTTTGCCTGGCGCACATGCCCCAGGGTGTGTTGCCCAAGGTATGTTGGGAGGGAAAGGGCCCATCTGCTGAAAGGCCTCTTTGAAAAGCAAGGGATCTGCAACGTCTCTCCCCAAATAATGCTGCAGAAAAGCTGGCTTCAAGTCACTGTAGGCTCAGGGAGAGATGCTAGGGTTGGTTACACATGGTGATCCAGATGTGAGGATTTAGCTTTAAACTTAGTGACCATCCCCATGACAATCATGTGTGTGTAAATGTATCAGCAGCAAGTGGGGCTGTTGGTCGTGACTCTGAAATCTCTTCAGTGAAGGCGGCTTTGCCACTTTGTTACCACTCCCGTTAACGACGGCGCGGTATCTGGCTCTCAGAGGCCGTGTATTGGAGAGCTGTGAAGTGCCACTAGCATGTCCAAGCACGTTCCCTAGAAGGAAAAGCAGTGAGGCTTGTTTGGGGAAGCTCTAGCAATGGCTGGGTCCCTTGCTAACGATCCGGAAGTCTCTCTACTCCACGAGAGCTTGGGATTAGATCATGAAGAATTGGCCCAATGCTTTTGGCAGAGCAGGCCATTGGGAAGATCAGTCTCTCTGGAAACACTCCAAATGTTTCCATTTTGTATGTTGTTTAAAACTCCCGGGTCATTCTGAACCTGAGAGAGTTCACAACGCCAGCAACCTCTAGTGCTTCTTGGCCTTGTAAATCCAGACTTCCGGCCTAGACAATGCAGCTGGGATGAAGTCACAACTACGGACAGGATTCCTCTACTTGCTAAATTTCCTCTTCCAGTAGCTGTTGCCGCCTTGCTTAATCCCTGTATTATCTGATTGTCACGGTACATTTTTCCACATTAGGCAGTAAGCCAAGAAGTTACTTAACCTATAATTGCACTTTAATGTAACCTATTTTAAAAACTATATTTTCAGAGTGAATCTTATAAACACACAATAGGATCCAATCGCAAAATATCCCGTTCTTTGTTACTACGTTCTTACTACGATTTGGCATCCGTTCAGTTCATGTTCGTTGCTATAGCTTTGTCGTGGGCTGACATGATGCACACAGTTAAAGGCCATGGCCGCTCAGAGTTTGTAATATTTTAAAAATGACTCCTTCCCGGGGATGAGGATTTATTATGACTGTGTAAGTTGCTGCTGATTTGTTGACTTGAACTTTTGGAAACCTAAGAAACTTCTAGCTTCAGATCAAATAATGTTATCGTGGGAAATGTGGCGCTTGTTGGTCTATGCAATGAACACAGGAAGACCTCATCTTGACCAAAAGTAATAATACTGTTCACCAGCATTAATCTCTCTGCCAGCAACTGCTGGCGCATATACTTTTTAATAACTCCACAAACGTTCTGCTGATCACATGTTTTTATTTTCCTCGCAGTGTCAGTTCCCTGCTGGGGAAGCATTCGGTCTCCATCTCCACTCATTCGTTTGAAAAAGTTGGCCACTCTTTGCAAAGTATTAAGCATATAAAAATTAATGTTGACAAATCTTTGAGGAATAGAATGAAACAAAAGAAATCAATTAAGGAAACAGCCTGCAGTTATATTTTATCATCTAAATTGTACTCAGTCTCGCTGTCATAGTTACCAGCAAAATCTAGTGCCAAATAGACATCTTTGGAGAAGAAGCCGAAGGGTTCATAAAACAATTCCACATTTATTTCAAATTACATAAAACTGTAACAACCATCAATCTCCAGTCTGTCTGTCTGTCTGTCTCTCTTTTGACAGGCTGATGGACAGTGTGTTGAGCATGATCCGCAGCTCGTTGAAGTTAATAGGAAGGCTCCCATTAATGTCCGTGGGTTTTGCATCAGGTGCTTTCAGGCGCTCTCTTGCTATAAACCAGGCTGCGCTGTCATGGACGGACAGGCTTCAGGATGTGTCTGCAGAGTAGGGGTACAGCACTGGCTGAGGGAGAGTGAGTTCCCCACATTATACCAGCCATGTGATCCTCACTCCTCGGTGTGGCCCTCCTCAAAGGACCAGAGCAGAGGAAATCCAGCGCCAGGCTCGCAGGAAGCAGCATGCAATGATACCGGGAGCTGGTCCCCTCTGGGGCCTTGCCCACACCTATCAAGGAGCCTACTAAGGTCCACATCATCTGGATTTTCAGTTTTGTTTCAGGTCGACTTCTAGATGAGATAAGAAATAGTCCCCTTCTCCCGCTGTCAACCCCAATTCTAACCATACATCTCTAAGGTGCAAAAACTTTCAGCTAACTTTTTCCTCATTATTATTCCAGAGTCGTGCATGTCCTCATTCCTGAGTTCTGGCCCAGAACAAACACCGAAGTGCCAAAATCTTCCAAGACAGTCTGTTCCCAACTTTGTTTACTAGATGCAAGAGGCTTGGATAATACACGTAATCCCCCCCTTGCGACAGAATGCACCCCTGTATTCACACCCTACACACTAGTGTAATAATCTCTGTGCAAAGGTATGCCTTGTAAAGTATCATCGGAAAACTCATAATTTGCTGGTCATTATTGTCCTGATAAAATGTGTGTGGCAACATTGTATATGACGTTAGAAGATTTCTCTGCATGATGTTATTAATGCATGTTCTAAACCCCATAGCCCTGCCCAAACTGCAGTTGGCAAGCTGGTGTGTCTCAAACGCAGGAGTGTGTGCTCTGCTTCATTTGCATTTAAGCAGTAAACGGAGTCATGAAGCAGGAAGGGAAACAAAGGAAACTCCAACAGGTGAGGAAAAAGCAGCAGGGAACATCCTTCCACATAGACTTTTTTGTGTCCTGGTACCCAGCTGGAAATGTTTTTCAAGGTGGGGACTGGAACTATAAAAAGGATGGACAAACACCCCAACGGGCCCCTCCCTTTCTCCCTGCCTATTGATTCACTGAACCTGAGGGGACAAAGGAAGCAACTGTTGGACTGGAGGAGGGCTCCTGACCTAAGAAGCTTGGTCAGTAAGAATGCTGAAAGCATGTGGTGAGAAAACTTCGCTTTGAATTTAACATAGTTTAAGTTAGGTACCGGTAGTTTTTTATTTTTATTTTTCTTGTAACCATTTCTGGCTTTTCTGCCTTATTATTTGTACTCACTTAAAATCTAGTTCTTTGTAGTTAACAAACTTGTTTTATTGTTTTAGCTAATCCAGTGTGTTTAAACTGAAGTGTCTGAATAACTAGTTGAAATAATAAGTTGGCATCTTACTCCTTTTAAAGAAATAATGGACCTAATATAGCTTGTATTGTCCAGGAGAGGGCTGGGCAGGAAAGGACATACATTTCTGGGAGGAAATCCGGGAATGGGGGTGTGCTGGGTTCACCCTGCAGTATAACCAAGGCTGGGGAGAGCCTGAATGTAACCAGGTATGGTTGGCAGGCTGCAGTTACGTACAGGCACTCAGGGTGTGGCTTGCATGCTGGAAGGCTGTGTGCGAGCAGCCCGGGTGGGAGCTACTACAGGAAGTCATGGTAAGGCACCTTCAGGTTGCAGGGCAGGAGTGACACAGCTGCTCATGAGTCTGGATTGTACCCTGGGTACGTCACACCCACATTTTCATGGGCTTTTCTCAGTTGAACCTGACTATTTTGAGACGCATCCTTCACTAATTTTGACCGTAACACAGCAGTGAAAAAGAGAATTATTGAACAATACCTCCAGTATGGGCAGGAGTTGCTATTCTGAGCCCCATGTGAGTCGTGGGGCTCAGAACCCAGAGGCCTGGATTTGTACCTGGCTGTCAATGACTTGCTCTGTGACTTTGGGCAAGTCACTGAGGTTATGTCTACACTGCAAGGTAAGCCTAATCCACCTTGTGTCTACACTGCAATTGCACTAACCCGAGGCTCAGACCCAGGGCTGGAGGGTCCGATCTCGAGTTAAGCCAGGACCCAGGGTCCAAACCCTATTGCTTTGCAGGGTAGACGCAGCCCTGCCTGACTCTGGTCCCGGGAGTCAGCTGAAAGTATCCCACAATTCCATGGGACAGCTTCCTTAGTCCTCTCCATCCCAACAATCTGCAATCCACTCTCTTGAAGCAATGGAAGCCAGCCGGCCCCCCTTGCAAATGGCAGCAGCTCAGGTCAGCGGTAATCCACTCTCTTCTGATCACTGATCTGCAAGCACAATATCAAAGAAGCCTCCGGGGTTTGCAATGGAGAGCGACTCCATTGAGCCTTTTGCAAAGCGAGCTGGTAACGTGCAGGGCAGGCAGTAAAGTTTTCCCACAGTGCACCACGGTCCTAGGGCTAGAGCAGCCAGCTTTTCGGACGGGGGTGGGGGTGCTAGGGACTCTAAGACATGGTTCCTTTGACTCGGCTCTGCGCGCTGCCGTGTGGACGCCAGAGCTCTAGGTTTGGACATGGGTTAAAATACAATGTAGTCGCTCAAGCCCAGGGTTCCCTAACACAGGGCAGCTGACCGGAGTCCCACTAGCCCTGGGCTTACATTGCAGTGTAGACAAACCCTGACAGCAACGTTTCCAAACGTGGGTGCCTAAAATTAGGTACCTAAATCCATCTTTAGTGTCACAGGCCTGGTCAAGCTCCCCCGGCCGGACGCTCACCAGGCAGTTGGGTTTGGACCCACACGCTGGACCCGTGTGCTGTAAGTTGCCCTTGGTTGCTGGCTGGGCTCCAACCACTGCGTTCTTGGCCTCGGTGGCATGGTTCTTGGGTGCACGCTTTCTGACTGGTACTCCTGGAAGTGGGACCCAGCCGGCCTAGGTCCCCAGGACCATTGCTGACCCCCCATGGCACCCCAGTACTTTCAGCACACCTTTTCCCACAGCTCCACCCTGGCGGGCACTCTGGTTTATAGTTAACCCCTTCAGGGATCCGTGAGAGTTGAAGCCAATGGACACAGACTTTGCAGGATTTCTAAAACTATCGCTTTTTACTTTAGACAGCACAGGAGACAGACAGCTCTAGGTAACACAATAACCACACCATTCCCTGCCTCAGTTTACTCACCACTCTCGAGTGTTCTTTGGGATCTAGGTCCCTTGGTTCCTCTCTCTTGAACTTCTCAGCCTGAATGGTTATAAAGGGCAGTCCCAACACCTCTGCCTCTTTGTTGTCCCCCTTTTTTTGGCGGGGGGGAGTTCATCTGCACCAATAGAGGCTGGGACAGATCTGGTTTCACCTACATTGCAGATATCCCTTTGTTCTGCTCTGGCTAAGCCTGTTCTCTTGTTGATAGTCCTTACCGACTATCTCATTCAAAGACGGACAATCACACACACCCTCTCTGTCTCCTTAGCCCAAGAAGATTCTCTGGAAAGAACTTGAGAAATTCCTTGAGACCAAGTTGGCAGCAATACTACAGGGAGTGAGTAAACTGAGTCACACATAATTGTCATAAAAATAATACAGAAATTTCCTACATTCTCCACAGCCCCCTGAACAAGTAGCTTGAAATCAGAGAACACCCAGAGCTCTCGTTGGCTTCATATTGACCGCCTCTGAAAATCAGGCCATTGATTTAGGTGCCTAACTTTAAGCAGCCAAGTATGAAAACTTTGGCCTTAATCTATTTGTGCCTCCATTTTCCCATCAGTAAGACGGGGATAATTACACAGTCCCATCTTTGTAAAGCCATGAGAGCCTCCAGTGAAAGGTGCTATGTAAGCACAAAGTAGCACTATTCTGCTTCGTCTGTGTTGAATATCACAGAGACGACATAGAGTAGGACTTATGCGCCAGAATAAAAATAATTACTAAATGAGAGAGGCAATGATATCCTGGAACAGAACGGTTATTTCTTTCATGCTTGTGTCGACTTTGCATCAGTCTTCGCTGCTGATTCCCTGACCTGAGCCACAGATCTGAGGAATTGTCCCAGGGGAGGTTTTGGAACAAACTGATAAACAGGAATAAGTCACCAGGACCAGATGGGATTCACCCAAGAGTTCTGAAGGAACACAAATATGAAATCTCAGAACTGCTAACTGTGGTATGTAACCTATCGTTTGTCAGCCTTTATACCAGATGGCTGGAGGATAGCTAATGTGATGCCGATTTTAAAAAAAGTCTCCAGAGGTGATCCTGGGAATGACAGGCCAGTAAAACTATAGTGAAAAACAGAATTGAGACACACAGATGAACATGATATGTTGGGGAACAACCAACATAGCTGTTTTAAAGAGAAATCATGCCTCACCACTCTATTAGAATTCTTTGTGGGTGTCAACAAGTATGTGGACAAGGGTGATCCAGTCAATATAGTGTACTTGAACTTTCAGAAAGCCTTTGACAAGCTCCCTCACCAAAGGCCCTTAAGCAAAGTAAGTACTCATGGATAAAAGGGAAAGTCCTCTCATAGATTAATAACTGGTTAAACGATAGGAAACAAAGGGTAGGAATAAACAGATTTCACCATGTAGAGAGGTAAATAGCATGTTTCCCCAAGGAGCTGTACTGGGACCTGTGATGTTCAGCATATCCATAGTGATCTGGAAAAAGGGGTAAACAGTGAGGTGGCAAAATTTGCAGATGTTACACAATTACTCAGGATAGTTAAGTCCAAAGCAGACTGATTTCACAAAACTGGGTGACTGGGCAACAAAATGGCAGATGAAATTAAATGTTGATAAATGCAAAGTAATGCACATTGGAAAATATAATCCCAACTATACATATACAATGATGGGGTCTAAATTAGCTGTTACCATTCAAGGAAGAGATCTTGGAGTCATTGTGGATAGTTCTCTGAAAACATCCACTCAATGTGCAGCAGCAGTCAAAAAAAGCGAACAGAATGTTGGGAATCATTAAGAAAGGGATAGATAATGAAACAGAAAATATCATATTGCTTCTATATAAATCCACTCTCACCTTGAATACTGCGTGCAGATCTGGTCACCCCATCTCAAAAAAGATATATTGAAATTGGAAAAGGTAAAGGGAAGGGCAACAAAAATGATTAAGGGTATGGAACAGTTTCCATATGAGGAGAGATTTAAAAGACTGGGACTGTTCCGTTTAGAAAAGAGAGGACTGAGTGGAATATAATAGAGGTCTATAAAATCATGACTGGTGTGGAGAAAGTGAATAAGGAAGTGTTATCTGCCCCTTCACAAAACACCTAATGAAATTAATTGATGGCAGGTTTAAAAGCAACATAAGGTAGTAGTTCTTCACACAACACACAGTCGACCTGTGGAACTCTTTGCCAGAGGATGTTGTGAAGGCCAAAACTATAAAAGGGTTCAAAAAAGAATTCGATAAGTTCCTGGAGGACAGGTCCATCAATGGCTTATTAGCCAAGATGGTCAGGGATGTAACCCCATGCTCCGGGTGTCCCTAAACCTCTGACTGCTAGAAGCTGGGACTGCTTGATAGGGGAGGGATCACTTGAAATTGCCCTGTTCTGTTCACTCCCTCTGAAGCATCTGTCATCAGTCACTGTCAAAAGCCAGGATACTGGATTAGATGGACCATTGGCCTGACCCAGTCTGGCCGTTCTTATGAGTAGGTATGTGAATTCTGAGTCAGCCATTTGGTAGGCTGCTGCGGGAGAAGGGACTACATTAGATAAATAGCAGGTGCACAAGGAAAGTATTCCCACTGGTTTACTAATAGCAAACAGTGCAATAACTGCAGCCTCTGCAGTACAACACTACGCCACTCAACACGTTTGTTTTCCTTTGTAATGACTGTATTTGGGAAGCAGTCACATGAATATGAATGTAGCCAGTGTGTGGCATGGGAGAGTGCTAATGAAGAGCAGTTAATTTTGACTGGAATAAGAGGTCAGGCTCTCCCTTCACTATGACCCATTGTCACGGCACCCCTGACTAAGTCCTTGTTTAGCTGAGGGATAATATTCCTCTGCTACCAGTGAGTCACTTCTGTTTAGGCTAGCAGCATAAATTAATTCAGAAATCTGTGTGATCAGATCAGTGTTATCTTAGGCCTTTTATTTTAAGGCTTCTGTGGCCTTCAGAATAAATAACTGTTTTCTTAGGCTGACACATGACCCCAGAAGAGAAGGGTAAGTTGTCTCAGCCATTTCTGGGCTAAGAGCTGAACGGGTTTCCCTTTAGGCTTTTTACCACCAGTTGATCTAAAAGGGCTAATACTGTACTATGTGCAGGAATGCCAGGAAGGAGAGGTTTAAATCTCATCCCCAAATGAGCGTTCGGCTACGAATCCAATCCGACCTTTCCCAGAAGTGCGATTGTCCAGGGCAGCATTCCTGGAGACAGACGCTAAGGGAAACACTTTTGGAACTTTCTGGGGCACGTTTTTCTGCATCTGTGCAAACACGCAGCATGCAGTAAGGGTAACATATTACCTAGCGGTGGTCCCGTATCCCTAGAGTTTTCTACCCTCCTCCCCAATGAGAACTCAATGTGTGACACAGACATATGCTGTCCAACCTCCAGTTCGACAACATTTTTTGTGTTGGAATCATCATAGAAAGTGTACCTAGGGAAGGAAGATATTGCATCTACATATTTATTTATTTATCTGGGACGCATGAAGAAAGAGCCACCAAAGAATCTCTCTGGCATTTATTTGACTACATTATTATTTTGTAGTAATGTATTATTATTTTAATTAACATCTTTATTTTGCTGCCTGTTGCATCATGTCACCTATTTGATAAACTCCACTCTGGTTTTAAGTAGCTGTTTAGTTTTTATGGTGATGCTAAACTTAATCAGATGCTCAGATCAGCTTGAAATTAATGACATTGACAGCAATGACTTGGATCCAGAGCACGGATCCCCTTCAGGGCTGTGTTTAATTCTAGTTGCATGGAAAAATTAGTCGGAGTCTGGTGCCCAACTCACAGGTACCTGGATGCTAACTGGGCTCCTTGGTGGTAGTGATAACAGAGGCCAAGGATTAAATGCAGCTAATCAGGGGCAGGTTGAAAATTTTCAAAATTCACATGTTCCATTAACTTTGTCATTGAAATTTCCACCAAAAAAGATCTCAATTTTTCCCTAAAATGTCTTCCTATTTTTGGAACAGCTGGAGCGCTGGGAAAGAGAACATTCAACCTTTCCATTACATTTTTCATCAGAATTTTGAATTTGGATGAGAAAAAAGGGGATGAAATTTTCCCGGTTTCTGCCCATTTGTTGTCCAGTCGTCCCAAAGTAACACCTTCCCCATGGAACTTCACAGTAATGGGTGACTTAGAAATGCTCACAGGTGGTCTCCTTGTGCGGGCTGTCTGCACAGGGGCAAATCTCAACCACTCCGCAAAGGGCACTGGTTTCTGTTCTTCCATGGGACGGGCCCTTTCCTATGGAAGGATGGGATGGGAGAACTCACATACTGCTACTGCCATGCTCTGCTTGTTCTGTGGCCAGAGGTGTTTGGTCAGACGGGCACCTTCCACCAGCACCAAATATAGCCCAGCGAGGGCCCTCGCTTTGCGTTGCAATCTGCATTTTTTCAATAGGGATGGATGCGCCATGGCAGCTCATGGCTGGTCAGAAGCGTGCAAAGCAAAGCCAAATCCTGGCCTCTGCAAGGCCGTGGGAAGCAATTCCTTCCATCCACCCAGGAATGATTTCACCTACCTGGAGGCATTTGTTGTCTTTAATAGAAAACTTAAAAATCCTCTGAGCAGGTGTCTCCTGCTCGGCTGATTGGCCTTGCTCTTACAGTGACTTCCATTGAGCTAAATAACGATTTGTAAAAGCAGCTTTATAAAGAGCTTATTGAACTGGCAGTGTTTTATTGCCTTGGCTCATGGGGTCTGAATCTCCGGCCCTCCACTAGGTAGAAGTTTGGATGATGGGGGCTGAATGGTAACTTTGAGCTTTGCGTTTGCTCAGATCCTGGGAGTGCTGGACACGAGGAAGAACAACCTGACGGCTTCTCTAGCTTTGGCCCATTGCTGCTGCTGGGAACAGTGCACTATCCCCCTCCCCCAGACCACAGCCTTTTCCCTGGCCACGCCCCCTGAGGATTCCCGTAGGACCATGGAATTCCCGAGGGACCATATCCTCCAGCTTTAGGGCTGCTTTGCCTTACCACGTAGCAGGGATGATTCGGGGCCACACCTTCGAACGTGGATTGGGCTGGTGTGTAAAATGCAAAACCTGTTAGCCGTTTGCAAAGCTCTGGGCAGAAGCTCGCAACACTTGCTAGCAGGTGTGGCACTTGCTCTTGGGAGGAATCTCACTAATGCACTGCGTAAAAGGCACCACCCCTGCTTAGAGGTGTTTGCAAACCAGGCCTCAGTTGTTTTTTTCCTCTTGTCTTGAGTTGCCAGTAAATATAATTTTGAGGTCTCATTAGGCCTGGCAACATGGCCGGATCCTGACCCCTCTGCTGCTCCCTGCTGGTTACAGTTCATTGCTGTTTGCTGGATGTCGGGGGCTGGGAGGGGGTTGTCACTTCATATTATTATAAGATGAGCTATTAGTATTTTCTATGCCATTTTCTCTCTCTTATTTGCTTATTGGGCCTTGCTGGCCTGAGAACATTTTCTTCCTTTAACTCATTGTGTGCCATGTCCCTGGGCTTCAACATTCTTCCATGCATCACCTGTACCTAGCGCCATACCTGTGACATTCAGCTAAGTGTCACTGCGTGTCTGGGAACACGCAAGGTGTCAAACTGCATTAACGAGACTGATGTGATAAAAGCTGCCAGTGGAGAGCAAACCTGTTTGACTTCCCTGGCATGCCCTGAAGTCGGATGTGATTTCGCATGTAAGTAGCCAGAAGAGTTTGTAACATTAATGCGTTGTTCATCGGCAGGGAAATTCAACCTAGGTATACGCTTAACTGAAGAGTGAAGAAACCCAGATTCACAGAGGAGTCCTGCTAAATCTGCCATAGGGTCCCAGAGACCTGGAAGATACATGATGGTAAAAATCAATATGACCTTCTGACAGAACCGCATGAGTGTAGATCTGTATTACTAAGTGTGGAGAAATGCTTGGCTTTCCCATTGTTTGCATTCTGGCTCGTTGATAGAAAGGGAAGAGGGGTAATCAAATTAGAATTGAAAAACCACAAGACAAGCAATCTCCTTAGACTCTGGTTTACTAATATGATACATACCATCACGCACACGCACTCCTATTCCATTGTCATGGTTAAACTTTTTTTTGCTTTTGATTGGCTTCGAGACAGACGAATGTAGGGCTCTGCTGGAAGCTGTGTCTTCTTTTGGAAGGAATAACTCTTGTGGTAAGCTGACATGAAGCAGAAATTTGTTAAATTACATAAACATTATTGCGACCCATAAAATTCAATGAATCGTCATCGCCTGTTTACTCATGGCTGGCTTTACTGTTTGCACAATGTAATTGAACGTGTCAATTTGCTCTCAAATAAAAAACATCTGGCCTTTTGACATGCCAAAAAAACTGAAGAGATGATCTGGAAAAAGAAGTTGAAGGGCTCGGTCTTTACATAGCATTTAGCAAAAAGTGCAACGCGCTCTGAAAGAGAAGCCAATATCATTCAGCTCAATTGCTGGCCTCTTGGCAAACCTCCATTTGTAAGCCAGTAAGATTAGTAAATTTTATCCTAATTAAAATTAAGAAAGCCAAGGAAGGTGCAGTCTATTTAACTGGCATACATAGAAATTAAAATTCCTGCCAATATTGACATCCATTCTATTGGATTTTTTTAACAATCTTATTATTTTGCAATCATGAATAACAAGAAGAAAATTATACTTTTATAGAGGATTTTCTTTTGGGATGAAGTACACAGGCTCAGTAAATTAATTCACCTCCCTAAGCCCCTCAGTTCTAGATTCTTCCTGAAAAAATCTTAGACTTGTGTATTTGGGAAAACACACACGCACAAAGTAAATCTTGGTCTAATCCCTAATAAACAATAGTACCTATCACTCCTCCAGACAGAGGCAATTGTTTGGCAGACTGTTTGCATACAGAAGATGCTGACCTAAATAAAATGTAGTAGCCATGTTTAGCTTAAAGCCGGGCTGCCCCATGTGAGGGTGTTCTATGGACGCACCCTTAATATTTGAGGGGCTGTTACCACTGATTGATTGAGACATTTATGATTTGCATAGGAGACAGTTCATGTAATTACAGATTAGTGAAAAAAAGCCAATTGGTTGGAAAGATTAGGGAGGTCATCTCCCATGAGATCTGGAAGAGAACCATGCATATTTTTTTCTTGTTTTAATCTTTACAGTCAAAAGACAAATGGCGGTCAATCAGAATCCCTGAATTCTAATCTCATAATAGGAAACTCTGCCTCTGGAAATGGGAAATACAGTAAAAGGACCAGCCCAGCACCAGGCCAGACATCAGCTTGTGGGGTAATTATGAGCCCTCTGGAAAAATCAGAGCAGATTCTCACTATAAAATCAAGAGGTTAAAGCAAGTTCAGGCCTTGTTTTAATTAAGGGAGAGACATATTTTCCTTAAGGGAACATGGCAATCATATTACAGCTGATCGGAGAGATTTCCCATATTGTCAGCTATGATTAGACACATTTGTGTGTAAATAAATGGTGATTTCTTTTCACCCTCTAGGATAACACATAATATTTTCTTCTAAAGTGTATGGGGCTGGCAGTGATTTTACTCTAATCAAGTTCTTGGCATTTCATACGGGCTTATAATGGGACTCAAGTAGTTGCACATTTTCTGTAATTGGACTCAAGTAATTGCACATTTTTCTAAATGATTAATGAACTGAATTTAAAAGTTTGAAGAAAGTTGCCTGCCACACTGCAGCAAATGGAATGTCACTGAGGTTTCGTGGGGTTTGAAGCGGTTGCACAAATATTTATGAACTGGTGGTTAAAGGGCTACATACTGGTGGAGCAGTACTGTACTGTATAGACTTCAAGGGGGAATGAAACAGACTTCTAATGTAAAGAATGACTGCAGTCCAGGAATCCCAGCAGTGTGTAATATGCAAAACTGCTGCAAGGATGATCAGATAGCGATATTACAGTGAGAACACATGGCAAAGGGGACTTCTGCTAAGTTACATTTTATGTTTTTGGAGGGTAGATTACAAAAAAAGCCAGGGTGTGTTTTCGACAGAGTAGTTATTGTAAGAGGATTTTTCCTCTCTCCCTTTATCCTGCAAGCTCTCTGATGATTCTGTATCTTTCTGCCATCTACGCTTTTTTTAATTAAAGAGTATTCGCTATGAATGCTTGAAACATATGGTACAAATCACTTGCTTTGGAAGCTGTTTAAACAAAGGCACCACGGTCGGTTTGTAAAATTCGCCTGCTGACAGGACGCTGGTAAAACTGAAACTTCATGCTCTGACTTAGGATCTAGAGATGTTTTCAGCTTGCTTGGCCTTTGCGGCACTTTGTGGGAAGATCACCCTGGTCCCAGCACACACGCGGTCTACAGCCATGCCGTGGTGCTCGTTTGTGGGTGGGACAAGGGTTTAAATTAACGATTGGGGGAGTCAGTCTGCTCCTGTCTCCTTCTGGCTGGCCAATAGGAAGCAGAGAGCCTATCGGGCAAGAGAGGCACCTTCGCATCCCTCTGGCATGCACTCCCTCCTCCCTCTTTTTCCTTCCGTGGCTGCCCACCCCCCAGTGGTCCACTCAGGTTTTCCACCCGTTGAACCAGGTGGGTGGCTTTGATGGGGGAGAAGTGTTCCTCTCACCTTCTGACATGTCCTCAGTATGTAGCCAAGTTCCTTGGTTTGGCAACCGGATAGAGGGCCTGTGCCTAAGGAGATGCAGCAAACTTGCAGTTAGAACAATTAACCATGTGTCTCTGTGTGTGAAACTTTACTCCACAAGCTGAGAGGTTGGTAGAAGTGAAGTAAGGCTTCTGGAAATGAATCTTCGCTGCACAGTGCGCTAATACAGTCTGAGCACCGAGTGCATTGCACAGTTCTGCTGTTTGTCTCGTTTGTAATGTCAGTATCGTCCGGGGCAATGCAATGGTGGAGTGGAAATCCCAGTAGACTCACTAAGAATCCTTCAACTGGTCCCTACTGGTGTCTCTTGCTTTGTACCGGAGGACTAGTAGTCCCATAGCCCTGTTCCAAAATCTGCTTCCCAACTGGAGCCTGAGGTCTGGTGCAGGAAGGAGCGACTCTCGGGCTGTTGCTGCTACTGTGTGTTTAGCGCTGGCAGGGTGTTTGGAAGATATGGGGTCTGCACTGGGGGGGCTTTCCGTGTAGACAACTGATGGGGACTGGACATGCAATGTGCTTGGGAGACCCTGGGGATGGTGCTTTCCGCACCATGCAATAACAACGGGCAGTGGCCTCATTTCATAGACATGGGTCCATGTTTATGGGCCTCACTGAGGGGGAGGGGAGGCAGGATTCATTGGAGGGGAAGGGATGGTAAGACGTTAAAAGGGTCGTGGGTCAGGTTGGTTGTATAGCGTTAGTGGGCGTGCTATTATCAGTAACAACAAAGCGCTGCACAGATCTCCTTCCTCAGATGGGAAAACTGAGGCAGAGAGGGGGCGGGATTTACCCAGACCACCTAGCGGGTCACTGTCAACAGAGCTGTGATTAGCACGCAGCAGCTGCTGGCCCCCAGAGCATCTTTAACGTGCAGAATTTGGAGACCTGTTCCTGATAGCATCACTTGTCAGAGCAAAAGAAAGAGCCTCCCCCGAAAGAAAAGGAACTCAGGAGCTAGCTCTCACCGGGAGTTACCCAGCCCCCCCACCACACAGATGGGAGAATCGGCTCTACATTCAAATCCCGTTCCCCAGCTTGAAATCCCTTGTTTGCAGAGTGTGGTGCTTTCCCGTATTCTGTTGCAGCACGGGAGATTGCAGTATTCCTGTGCAGTGTGGGGGCTGTGTATGGAGCTGAGCCTGTAGCGCATCAGACTACGAAGCGGGAGTGTCTCAGGGTGCTCTGCTGGGCATGGGAAATTTGGGGCAGGCAGGCTGGACAACAAGAAAGCGAATTGACAGGGGGATCAATGGGGTTTTTTTTTCACCATTTCAATCATGCTTCTTAAAAGTGAGGCTTCAGCTGAACCCCGAAATTGGCTAATATCAATGAGGTGTGACTTCCAGACTACTGGATCCTCGAAAGAGCCAAGGAGGTCTCCAGAGAAAGCCCTGCCCTTTAAAGAGAAAGCAGAGAAGAAAGACCAAGCACCGTACGAATGGGGGGAACCATGCAGGGGGACAGTCTCTTCCACTCAGAAAGAGCCTGGCAGGTATATTTGGAACTGCTAACTGCACAGGTCTGGTGGCAGGAGAGGGTGGAAGCTCGCTGGTAAAACCGGCCGAAGCTGGGAACCCGTCATGCAGCCCTGGGAATGGGGAGGGAAGCTGGAACCCAGCAACAGAGAGGTCAAGAAGGCACTTGGGTCATTGTGAGCTGTTGCCAGAGCTACTCAGAAATGACATGGTCCATTTTGCCTGGCAGTATGTCTCTCCATAGCTGCCGAGTTCAGTGCATGTGGCAAGCAGAAAGGCATTACAGTGGCTCAAGTGACGTGAACGAGGCAGTCTGCCAGTGGCCAGGAAAGACCAGCATGGGTGTGTGGGCCAGTATCCCAAGGCTGAGCCCAGAAATGTCATGCTCTTAGACTCTATTGCCCAGCATTCAATGCAACGTGAAACTGACGTGACACTTACATTTATAGGAGAATAGTTCTGTACATTCCTTGAGCCAACAGCCAGTTCCTCCCTGCCCGGGACTTGCTGGTTACATGTTGGCATCACGTGTATTTGGAGTGTGGTGGTGCTTGTTTGTCTAGATTTCCCTGTTAATGCTTCTCACATGCATGCCCTGAATGGTGCAAAGAGACACAGGGCCTGGGCCGGGATCTCCTGCAGCACCGGCGCACAGGCCAAGCAGGCTCAAAGGGGCTGCAGAATTGTCAAATGGGAAACTCGGGAGGGGAAAGGCTACTCTGGGCCACAGGCCGACCCTATAAGGCAGTGTTTCCCAAACTTGGGACGCCGCTTGTTTAGGGAAAGCCCCTGGCAGGCCGGGCTGGTTTGTTTACCTGCCACGTCCACAGGTCCAGCCGATCTCGGCTCCCACTAGCTGCGGTTCACCGCTCCAGGCCAATGGGAGCTGCTGGAAGCGGCGCAGGCCGAGGGACATACTGGCCGCTGCTTCCCGCAGTTCCCATTGGTCTGGAGCGGTGAACAGTGGCCACTGGGAGCCACGATCAGCCAAACCTGCGGACGCAGCAGGTAAACAAAGCGGCCCGGCCCGCCAGGGGCTTTCCCTACACAAGCAGCGTCCCAAGTTTGGGAAACACTGCTATAAGGAATGATTGCATGAATCAGAATGGCCTTTGGGCTGCTGTAGCTTATGTCAGGGAACACTCCAATCCTTGGCTGCCTCCAGAATCTAGGAGGTGCAGAGGTAGCAAGCAGATGCAAAACACTCCCCCCTCCCCCCCGGCCCCCTGCATTCCCTGGCCGCTGTACTGTGATGATCTCTGCTCAGCCGCAGTCTAGCATCAGGCCCCCAGTGGGTAGCCTGTGAAGTCAAGTAGAAGAAAGTGATGCTTTCTGGGGGACCTAGGTGAGAGTGGGTGCTAGAGAGAGAAAGGGGCCCCGTTTCTTTTGGAAAGGGAGGAGATGAAGGCAGCAGATGGAGGCGAGAGGAGAGGGATGTAGGGTGCGAAGGATGAGGATGCCTTGCCACAGCATGAGGGCGAATGAATTAAGGAACCAAAGCAATCACAGGTCCTGTGGCTTCTCATGGGGTCATGGAAGCTATGGGGTCTGCTGGGCCTTTGGCACAAAGACGTTCTTTATGAAGATGTTAGTAGCTTGGCTGCCTTGGGGTCCCAGTCCTGTCCCCGTTGCAGTCAATGACAAAGCTCTCATTGACTCCTGTGGGAACAGGATCAAGCCTCTGTCCAGGCTGCTTTGGTGTCTGCTCAACACGCTGGCTGGAATTGTCACAAAGTCTCCGCACCTGCACTCAAGCAGAAGTGCTGGGCTGGCTGCAGGAAGCCCTGGGGGAGGGTCTCTGGCCTGGGCCACGCAGGAGGTCAGATTAGATCAACTCAGCGGTCTCCCCTGGCCTGCAAATCTAGGAACTGGGGCGACATTTGCCAAAGAACTCAGCCCCCACGTATGCCCCAAAGGAAGTGGCCAGATGTTCAGAAGGCTCTGGATAGTCTGGCCTTTGCTTCCCAATGGCCACTGAACTCTCTCGAACATCTGCTGCCACTTGCGAGTGCTGAGCCCTGGGAAATCTGGCCCTGGGCTCTTTAGAAACCGCCGTGCAAACAAAGGGTTCGAGTGCTCTGCTGCAGGAGGAACAGGCGTGGGAAACGGAGGAGAGGGGCCGGTGTATGTGGCAGCCCGCGTGGCAAGGTGCTAGGACGGCATGGAGTGCTACTCTTCACCGCAGCTACCTTTCGGCCCCAACTCTCTCTGCAGACAGTCAGGAGGAAGATCATTCCGGGGGTTTCCAAGCTCAGCACAGAGGCTGCCATTTCCCCTCCTTTCTAGATGTTTCATGAAATGAAGGGTTTTTCCCATTAATACAATTATGTAATTTAGATCTCTGACATTCTAGGACGCTCTTATATTTTAACTGAGAACTTGGGATGTTATTAAGGAATGAATTGTTTAGGGAATTAACATCACGTAGACCGGGAACCCCCTTTCCCGGTCTACGTGATGTTAAGATAAAAGGTTGGGCGTTGATGAGCAATGCTGTGAGCCACTGACTCTATTCTACAATCTGGAGAAGGGGACATGGGGGCTGGCCCGAGGGAAGCAGAAGAGACAGGGCCCCAGTCTCCTCCCACTGAAACCATACACCACACAGTGCAGGAACACTGTGACTGGCAGGGGCGGAGGGGGTGGAGACTGCTGTAACAGGATGTGAGGCTCTAAGACCCTGCGCAGCGAAGCAGTGCTCTTCTGCTGACTTATCCCAATGCCACATTCTGGAACTCTGCAGGGAGAGGCAGAGCTGTTCTGCTGAGTCTTGTTGGCAGCCAGACCAAGTGGATCCCATTAGCTACAACCCTGGGTACAAAAGAGTGTGCTAATGTCCATCTGAGGCAAGCAGGAACTAGGGACAGAGGAGTTCTGCAGGGCGTAACCCTAGAAACAATCAAACTCGGGAGCATGTTTGGAGGGAAGTTTGTGTGTTGCCTCTTATTTAGGTTAACAGTAAAGATAACCCCCCAGAGTGGGTAGGGAGGAGGGAATTTGGACCCTCTGCTGCATATGTGCTTGCACTGTTACAGGAACAGAGTCAAAACACCACCCTAACTAATGTGACTAACTGATCCACAGCTTCTACCCTCGTTGGGTGGTTTGTACCGTCTCACACTCGGCAAGGTTTGCCCTGCCCTAGGTTTGTCATTGCTCTTTGGTCTCCTGGAGCCTTAAAGGAGCCGGGTGCATCTGATTGCCTCTAGTGCGGAAGGACAGATGTTTGGCTGGAGTTGCTAGACGTCACAGTACAAGGATTTCAGTGTCGCGGGTTTAGTTTGACTTTTTGACTGAGCTGCAGGCTCAGGGAGTAAACAGCCATGATGCCACCAGCCTGCCAGTGCTGCTGCTACAATGCCAAACCCTGCCCTTCCCTCCTCAGCAATGGCTCGGCCTGTCACCTCTTCACCACTTTCCTGTCACACCACGGCCCTTTGCCACCTCCTCACGGCCCATCAAGCAGCTCCGCCCGGGAAAGCTTCAAAAATGCGCATCCTCATTTTAACCTGTTTACAGTCTGAGATGGATGAATATTTATGCCACTCTCAAAAAGGGGGCTTCACCCCAACCCCCATCTAATGGCTTATTTAAAGTCATTTAAAGTATAGCTACTGGGAGTGCCTGGAATGATTGGAAGAATCTGAATCCCCAAAGGAAAAATATATGAGCCACCTAGTCCTGTGGCACTAGCCCAACTATAAGAATCCTGGAGGGCTTAGATGTGATCTCGGAGCCAGTTTACCCCACACTTGGTGCAGAGAGCTCAGCGGGGGTGGAAGCGCAAACCACGGCACTTCGTAACGCAGGCCTCCATGGCTCACCGAACAGCAGGCCTCGGAGAGGAACACACTGTGCTTTTTACACAAAGTACCCTTTCCCAGCAAGACACAAGCAGGCCCAGTTACTACCCTTGGTTCCATACACAGCCCTGTCAGCTCAACAGCGACTCCTCTTGGGGTTTTCATGGTGCCAGCTTAGCGGTTAGAACGGGGAAGCCCGTGGGTTCTCTTCCTGGCTCGCTATTTGACCTTGGCCAAGTCAACACCCCCTCTGTGCCCCAGTTGAAAATGGGTCTAACTATCTGGGTGTGTGTACGGTTCTCTGGGAACACACAGCTGCTCATAGCATCCCCAGTACAAAGCGCCATAGTTTGTTTCAGCTCACCTTGGCTCTTTTCAGCTGCTCGCACTATGGAATTCATAGATGCCAAGGCCAGAAGGGACCATTGTGATCATCTAGTCTGACCTCCTGTGTAACACAGGCCAGGGAACTGCCCCAAAATAATCCCTAGAGCAGAGATTTTAGAAAAGCATTTAGGGGCATTGCCAGCAGATCGAGGGACGTGATCGTTCCCGTCTATTCGACATTGGTGAGGTCTCATCTGGAGTACGGTGTCCAGTTTTGGGCCCCACACTACAAGAAGGATGTGGAAAAATTGTAAAGAGTCCAGCGGAGGGCAACAAAAATGATCAGGGGGCTGGAGCACATGAGTTATGAGGAGAGGCTGAGGGAACTGGGATTGTTTAGTCTGCAGAAGAGAAGAATGAGGGGGGATTTGATAGCTGCTTTCAACTACCTGAAAGGGGGTTCCAAAGAGGATGGATCTAGACTGTTCTCAGTGGTAGCAGATGACAGAACAAGGAGTAACGGTCTCAAGTTGCAGTGGGGGAGGTCTAGGTTGGATATTAGGAAACACTATTTCACTAGGAGGGTGGTGAAGCACTGGAATGGGTTACCTAGGGAGGTGGTGGAATCTCCTTCCTTAGAGGTTTTGAAGGTCAGGCTTGACAAAGCCCTGGCTGGGATGATTTAGTTGGGGATTGGTCCTGCTTTGAGCAGGGGGTTGGACTAGATACCTCCTGAGGTCCTGTCCAACCCTGATATTCTATGATTCTATGATTTTAACATTGTCAGTTATGGAGAATCCACCGTGACCCTTGGTAACTTGTTCCAATGGTTATGTAGGCTTTATTTCCAGTCTGAATTTGTCTAGCTTCAACTTCCAGCCATTGGCTCTTGTTAGATCTTCTGCTAGATTGAAGAGCCCATTACTAAATATTCGTTCCTCATGTAGATACTTATAGACTGAAATCAAGTCACCTCTTAACCTTCTTTTTGTGAAGCTACATAGATGGAGCTCCTTGCGTCGTCTATCACTCTAAGGCAGGTTTTTTAATACTTTATTCATTCTCGTGGCTCTTCCCTGAACCCCTCTGTTTTGTCAACATCCTTCTTGACCTGTGGGCCCTAGAAATGCAAAGTGGATTCCAGCAGCGCTCACGCCAAATACCGAGGTACAATCACCTCTTGGCTCCTACTTGAGATTCCCCTGTTTATGGATCCCAGGACTGCAGTTGCTCTTTTGGCCACAGCACTGCACGGGGAGCTCACATTTAGCTGATTATCCACCACGCCCCCCAAATGGGGGGAGGGATAGCTCAGTGGTTTGAGCATTGGCCTGCTAAACCCAGGGTTGTGAGTTCAGTCCTTGAGGGGGCCACTTAGGGATCTGGGGCAAAATCAGTACTTGGTCCTGCTAGTGAAGGCAGGGGGCTGGACTCGATGACCTTTCAAGGTCCCTTCCAGTTCTAGGAGATAGGATATCTCCATTATTAAAAAAAAATTAAATTAAAAATGATTTTCAGAGTCACTGCCTCGCAGGCTAGAGTCCCCATCCTGTAAGTGTGGCCGACAGTCTTTGTTCCTTTGTTTACATTTAGCCTTTTAAAAGGCATATTGTTTGACTGCGCCCGGCAGACCAAGTGGTCCAGATTGTTCTATATCAGTGACCTGTCCTCTTTGTTATTTATCACTCTCTCTATTTTTGTGTCATCTGCAAACTGTATCAGTGATGATTTTATGATTTCTTCTAGGCCATTGACAAAAATGTTAAATAGCGTAGGGCCAAGAACCGATCCCTGCCACCTCTCACTGCTCTATCTATCACACACTCCATCACAGTAATATTGAGCCTGGCTTAAACCCACGCACCAGTAAAAAAGTCTTAAAGGCTGACAGTCTGTTCCTAACTCAGCCAGTCCTATGTAGCTCAAAGGAATGTGAGATAACTCACAGCTCAGAGGCCTCCTTAAAGAGAATGATATCATCAGCGGGAGCACATTGGCTGGGAGGGAGGCAGCTGTTGTAGGTTTAAATGGGATCCAGTGTTATTTTAATGTGGGTTTGCGTATTTCCTTTAAAACAAATCATTTGATGCAAATGAGAGCACAGGGAACGTTTAAAATACATCGACCAGTCAAAAATTGTCCATAAAAACTTTTGTTGATGGAAAATTGGGTTTCTGACAAAATTAATGTGGCTGCTTTCCTCGTTTTTTAAAATAATTTTTCATACCTTCCCTCCCCCAAACCGCAGCATTTTTCAGCCAAAAACAAAATGTGGGGGCTTTTCCGTTTTTTTGTTGGTGGTTTTTTTTTGACAAAAAGTCCAAATTTTCCATTGAAATTTTTGATGAAAATATAAATTTGTTCTCATCAAAAATGACTGGGGGTGGGGCGGGAACTTCCCACCTTCCAACTAACTGTGACACTGACCCAATCAATTGTGACACTTCTTCCGTTGTTACAGTCCACCATGGAACGACGTACCTGGGGCTTTCTGTACCGTCCATCTTCTCACTCCACAGAAGGGGGCGGGGGGAGGAAGGTTTAAAACCCTGGGTTGGGACTTAGGGACCTGGGTTTCTCTGTTCCGCTGCAGGCTTCCTGTGTTACCTTGACCAAGCCACTTCAGTTCCTGCTCTGTGACACGGGGATAATAATACTTCTTTCCTCCCACCCTTTGTCTTGTTTATGTAGCTTGTAAACTCTGAGGCAGAACCGGCTCTTGCTATGAATACGTCCAGCGCCTAATCTTCACTGGGACCTTGACATGCTGCTGTACTACAGACAATACATTGGCTTGCACATGCACAAAGTCCAGGTGCTAAAATCACTTTCAGCCAAGCTTTTCACAAATGGCCAATGATTTGGGGCCCTCAACGCAAGGTGCTAGTTAGTGGCCACTCTTGAAAATCTGGGCCTTAGCACAATGTGATTGGAAAACGTCGGTGGCTAGCTGTAGTAAAGCCTGTGTTTGTTTCTCTTTTCCAAACCACCCTGATTCAATCAAATCTACCTTGGAGTTAGTTCCTCGGGAAGGTGATTCACCTCATCGGCCTCCCAGACCCCTGGTCCTGCTAACAACTTAAAAATGGCCAACTGGTTTTCTTCTTCTTCTTTCTAATGTCTTTGAGACAAAGCAACATGTCCTTTCACTGAGGCGTTCCATGGCCAATTTTATCCCACACCAAACTTTGGCAACTCTGAAAATAGAGGCACCGTGGCAGTGCTTAACTTTAAAGGCACAAACGGTGCTGCTATACTGTACATGATGAGCTTAGGGGATTCAAAAAAATCCCAGGCCCCCTGCTTCCCGTTCCTCTGATAATCATCCATCTTGTGACTTGTCAGACCTCGCATTCCCCATCTTGCGGGCATGTGTGGGGTGATGTAATTAACTGGAACAGGCTGGGTTTGGACCACCCGGACTGGCACCAAGAGGACAAAGAGAACTGGTTCCAGGGTACACCAAAACTGGTTCCAGGGTACACCAAAACTGGGTTAGAACATTGGAGAAAGGTGGATATGACGCCTTTGCTGTCAGGGGAGCCTGAACTTCTATAGATTTTTCTTCTAGTCACACCCTGCCCAGATGTAGCAGAAAACCTTTACAGCCCACGCAGAGCTTTGTGGACGGCCCAGAGGTTGCTCAAGATTACACAGCCCTGTCCTTATCATTTTCCCTTTCCTGGAAAACAACCCCAGTCGGCTTGCAGGGGAGAGTGAAAGAGTTTGGCAGCATCTCCGAACTCGCAGGTCAGGTCATCTGCTTCTTACACCAGGAGTCGTTTCAGGGCTGACGAGGTGACCGGACCCGGGCTGGAGCAGGGAGAGAGCCGGACAGGAACAGCCGCTCGTCTGCCGCAACGTGCAGCCATTCCCTTCCAGAGAGGTGTGCAGCGTCGTGGACCCGCTCAGCGCTTGCGCTACGCCACGGTGGCGGACTCCGGCCGTGGGGTCCTCACTGTTCAAAGGGAAGCAGCAGGTCTCTGCACAATGAAGTTTGGGGAGGATTTTAACTGTGAACATTGAGTATTATTTCTGCTGCCTTTAGAAACAGAGGGCCTGAGCCGGTGTCCAGCGGAGTCTTTCCACTGACTTCAGTAGACTTCGGATGAGGCCCATTGTGCCCACACCATCTTGTGGCATGAGGCCACATCCTTAACCCAGCACCCAGGCCAAGCACTGGACAGATACCTACGGAGCGGGGGCATGGATGTCCGACTCCTCCCTGCACCCCAGGCTGTGCGGCAGAACTCTGAAGAAGTTACTCAAGCCACGATGGGGGAAGCAGCCCCCATTCTCCTCCCCAGCACACTTCCCTCCTGCTTTAGGGAGATTTGAGAGTCACCCCTGTGATGCTGGGTGACATTATTGCCACTGGTTTCTTAGCGATGCTCCAATTCCCTGCGCAGCGGGGAAGGGCTAGATCAGTGGAGGGAAATGACATGTAAGTGCTGCTACATCAGGGCTGGCAAACCCAAATATCCGCAAAACTGGGATTATAATCAACTCAGCCTTGGTCTTGAGTTAGGACTTTGAAGATGAATTGTTTACTCTATTATTATTAATTTATTCAGACATTCCCTTCCCTGTTTCCTGAATAACGCCCCACATACCCAGAAAAACTCCACACATTTCTAATTCCAAAAATCCTATAGCTTTTTTCCTATTCAGTACAAGCTTTACAAAAATGGCTCTAAATTCCTATTAAAGGCCCTGATCCTTCAAAGACTTAATCATGTGTAATTTTATGCACAGTGTGTAAATATTGAAATCAATGGGGTTGCTCATGTGCACAAAATTATGCACATGCCGAAGTCTTAGCAAGATAGGTCCTAAAAGAGGGGCTTCGCTTATTTCAATTGCTTTCATCCTGCTCACCCTCCCCCGCAACCCAGCTCAGGTGTTAACAATTCCATATTAAAAGCTGCTGCATTCTCTGGAGAAACAGATTTGTGAACAAGGCGTTGTGCTGGGAGGTTCTCTGAAGTCACGAGAAGATAAATGTGTGGGGTATTGTGTTGCAAATGAAACAATGAATGTAAATGATCTGGAGAGGTTGTACATTATTAAAGGAAAGATTGATAGTTCAGCTATTCAGTGTGGGAAAAACTAGTCCCTATTAAATGTAATTATCTGCAGTTCAAATAGAAGCCAGCAGACCTCTGAAGTTTTGAAGGCCAAGCTTCCTGCTGCTTTATTTTGGCTTGTGACCATTAATAAGCTGTGATTGGAAGCTCCGGAGGATGAGTTCAGTGAATGCCTACCATAGCCAGCACTCATTAACTGCTGGCCCGGGACAAAGATGGAGTCCGCCATTGCTGATATTAAACTAACATTCAGGGCAGACTGCTCCGCCGCAGTTCAGAGAAGAACCTTGAAATGCTCTTCTTGTGAATGGATGCAGGAGTGTTTTGATGGGGGTGAGTGGAGGGGTCAGGCAGAAGGCCTCCAAATCGGAGCTTGGACTCTGTGCTCGATAGGCACAAAGCACTGAGAGGGGACATAAGCCAACACGCCAACCTAGGAGAAGGAGAAAGCTTCACCTTCCCGCCGTAACTGGCTCTTCACATTTTTCTCTCCGTCGCAAGGAACAGCTGGAGGAAACGTGAAGGTGACCTGCCAAGGAAACAACAATTGTCCCCTTTTATTTTGTCTCTTTGTGCTGGAGGAAGAGGGCCGGAAAGTTTAAAAAATGACCTGCTTGGTTTTTGTCTCAGGTCCTGTCTGCCCTAGGCAACTCTCTGATGACTGGAGATCTGCTGGAGTAGTGACCTCGTGGGTCAAGAGGGAACGCCGAGCAGCAGAGATGGGAAGGAATTTTTTTTTTTAAATCAAACTTGGTGATTTTTGTTAACACCTGGTCTCCTTCAATAACTAGTTAATGTTCGGGATAAAGGACGTCTTTGTAAATCATTTAACTCCCCTCCTCTTCAGAGGAGGTCTGAGAGGGGGGTGTGTGTGTTGCAAAACAAGCAGAAATAAAGACTTTTTGGGGAAAACAACCCATAAACCTTTCCAGGCCCTTTGAAAGGAAGCAAACGAGGGTAGGATCTCCATGTTTAAGAAAATCCTGTAAGTGATGCTCTCAGACTGCTCTTTCAAGGCTTCTCCACACTGACGAAGGGTGTCGTCTCCATGGCAGCTGAAACACCCCATTCAGGGAGCAAAAATCTCAAGTCAACCAGTGCAGCTCAAATCAGTGCAGCTCAAATCTCAACTCCATATTTAGATACCCAATTAAGTGATTTTCAAAGGCATGGGGCATCTGCCATTCCGATCGACTTCACTGTGAGTTGTCATTGCCCAGCAGGCTGTCTGCTGCTTAGGTTACAGATGCTCTGATAAAGCTTAGGTGGTTGTATCCTGGGCACTAACCCCTGAAATCTACTCTACGTTTGGAGTTCAGGGGGCCAGGTGCATCCCTAGGGTAACTCCAGTGACTTTGGGTCAGTGTGCTTGGGGGAGCTCAACATAGAAATCCACACAGCTAATGCAGTGCATTCAGAATAAAGGGCACATTAGTGCTTGTTATTAAAAATAATCAGAATCACTAAATCAATGGGAATGTAACGTCACTGTGAAAATGTCGCCACCAGACAATGGTCAGCAAGCAGGAAGTCACCTGCGATATTAACTGTAACCCCAGTGGATTTGAATCCCTCTCTTGCAGGTTGATGGGAGGAATGATTGATGGCTGTGATTCCTTGTTCGCTATGAATGTGCAGGCTAAACGAGAGGTGTAAACAATCCAGCGTAGAATGGGCTGGAGGGAGAGTTGACCCCCAGATCTCCACGCTAATTTTGGGCTGAGGGAATTCATGTGATTAGATCCACACAATTATGGGCATGAAATCCTTTGAAGTCAAACGACGAACCTCCAAGGAGTTCTGCTCCTCGAACCCTAGATTCCCTTTGCTGAAATTGCAAGGCTGGATCTGTGAGAGAACGAATAGCCCACAACAGCATTCCAGCTTGGGTCACCTTTTCCAACAGGTCATCTCCCATATGTTCCAGGCTGTGAAAAATTAAGCCCTGGGCATTTTTGAGACAGTCAGAAAGAGAAAAGATTAATTTCATCGCTGACACGGACTCCAATTCAGACTTTCACAGCAGACCAAACTTGCCCAAGTCTGGCTCCACTGGGTCATCATCAGCTCGACTTCGCCATCCCCTGGTAGCATGAGAGGAAGCCGGATTCCTTGTGCTTTCAAGATCAAGGTCAAACATGGCCTTATGCAAGAAGCTGCAACCAAACGGCGCGTCCCATGCTATGTTGGACGTGCTGCTGGGAAGGAACTCTCTGTGCCGTGCCATGACACTGGACAGCTAGAAGATCAGCTTCTTTGGCTCCTGGGCACAATGGAAAATGCAATTCTGGCTGGTGGTGTGACATGTGAACCCCTTTGCCATCTCATCATGTAAGTATGCAGAGGATAATCGGAGGCAAAGCCTCTGTCAGGCTTCTGGTGTTGGAGCTATAGCAAGCAGCATCTGTGTTGTGCGGCCGGGGCAACACTGTGAGTGCACACAAACAAACCGCTTGTTTGCTTTCGACTCGCTGCTCGTTTTGCCCTGGCCACACTGCTTCACCCGTCAGACTAACTGGCAGCTTTGCTGACATTAAGCAGCAGCTACTGTCCAGAGTTCAGGACATGGGGCAACAGCATAATGGAAAGAGACCAGCAGGCACTACTTCTCCGTCGCCGTGGCAAGAATCAGCATCTGGCAAGCAGGTGGCAGCAGGAAGAGAGCTCAGCCATTCTTGTGAACGGGGTAGAACTGGCCTGGCTGGCCCAGAGCGCCCCAGTTCTGACACCTGGGATGACCAGGAGTTTGGCCATCCTATTGCTGTTTGTTTAGCTCAGTATTATAATAAACCTTCTCCTGCTGGTAACTTATCTTGCAGAGCCAAAGCTGAGGCAATCGAATGATCCAGTCATCTGTTGGCTGAGCAGAGAGGCCTGCGCTGGCTAAGGTACGGTCTGGATTCCCTCCCACTTCAGTGTAGTCAGAACATTCTCAGCTGGTGCCACTCACTCCCAAGCAGAGACTAGCCAGAAGCACAAAGTTCACATCTGGATCCAAACGTCATCGACAGTCCGGGCTGTCTGGGTCTGTCTGTGCTAATGAGAGTGAACCTGCCACAGGCTGGCTTCACCTTGACTTTGATTCCAGCGCTAGCAGCCACTTGCTAGAACCGGTCTCTCTGGAAAGCTGGTGAAGCTTACACATCCCCTCGGTCTTTGGAGTAGTGGCGGTAGCCAGCGCCACAGAGAGAGGCCCCCGTTGTGGAGGTCATGGTGCAATGACAACCCCCAAACTTATTTTTGGCCTGATCCATCTCCCCATAAAGTCAACAGAAAGGCTTCTTTTGACTTCCATGGAACTGGAATTGGGCTCATCCTTCCCAAAGAGCCCGAGCTGGTGTTTGTAGCCACGCACATGCCAGAATCCCCCTGTCTTTTGAAGCATGAACCTTTCTCTGGTGGTGCTGTCCCGATGAACACTCTGGTTCTGGGTAGCATGGTGAACGTTGCTTGCATTCCTGTTAATGGAAGCAGTGTTGATGGTTAGTGATGGCACAGTGAGCAGGGGGCTGTGAACGAGGGCTCCTTGGTTCTATTCCCTGGCCTGCTACTGGCTCACTGTATGATCTTGGGCAAGATACATACATTATTTGAGACTTTCACCCACTGGCAGAATAACAGGCTTTATAATAACATTTACCTGCCTGATAGGGGTTTTGTAAACTGTCGTGGGCCCATTGGAGAAAGGTGTTGTATACGGCTCAGTAAGAGCAGGGTTTGCCGTAATTAATCACTGTGTTAATGGCCAGGTTGTGGGTTCTGCAGGTTACTCACCTGAGAAGTTCAGGTCTGTGGTACTTGGTGTCATCGGGAAATAGATCACGGGAGTAGGATGCCATTGGCAACCTGCACACGTTATTGATGTTGCTTTTATCTGCTGGAACAAATTGGTCCCAATTTCAACTCTGTTTCAGTTACAAACTGAGCTGAAGCCAAACTCCCTCAGCTGAACTCCAGCGTGGGCCAGCTTGCTCCTGCCCAGAACAGAGGCTTGCTTTCTGTACCATCCTTGTCTGGCACTGTGCACTTGTAGGGTGCTCTCCAAACAGAGACGGCTGTGGCATGCGCCCAGGTTTTGCATGTGGTCAGCTCTGCGATGGCAGGGAGTGGCACACACCTGTGTGCAGAGTTGAGGGCCAAATTAGGCTTGTTTATTCATATTGCACAACTGCAGTTGTAATTGCATGTAGCAATTTCTGGGCATTAATCGAGGAGCCCTTTCACACATTGGCCGTTCCTTGCTCATGACAACTTATTTCCCCAAATTCTTGTCCTCCCTCATCAACTGGAGACCCTCACTTCTGCCCTTCCTCTCCTAAGTGGATGAGGATCTAAATGTAATACGCACCTTTCAAGAACGGTGACTAGACACTATCAGACAATACGGACATCGATCAATTCCCACGCCCTGCAAAGGGAGGAACAAAGAGAGAAACAGTAATTAGTTTGTCTACCGTGTCATCATTTTATTTGGTGCTTAGATACTAAGGGGATAAGGGCCTTGGATTTGCTCTAGATGGAGAAAGAGGAAACTATTGTTGAGCTACTGCTCCCTCATGTTGCAAACTTCCAGCCCAATTCCATAAGCCTTGGCTTGTATAGCTGGCAGGGAGCATATCGATCTGATTCTCCAGGCCTTATAAAACTGATCCTTTTGGCATTTTCACCCCTTGCTGATCAGGAAGGCAAGCGGATTTTCTGAGCTTTCATTTACTAGAAACTGACAGACCGATGACTGCACAGGACCAGTTCCTCTGTCCCCCAGCTAGTGAGAACACCATGCTGCTCCTATTGTCTTTCTGATAACTGTTCTTGCTGCAAGTACTGAGGTTTCTGTGGGGAATTCACACAGCGAAGCCTTCAACCTCTCTGCTCCTTCATATTGCAAGATTACTCTTTCCCTCATAGAAGATATTCATCAGCTCCACAAAAAGCAATAAAGTCTTTCAACATTGTTGGCTTTGACATTTAAGACATGAACCAACCATGAGTTCAGGGAGAAGAATGCACAGACTCAACCTACACCTCCTCAATGTAGGTCAAAAGAAAAGTAGATCTGGCTCTTCCTTGGATTTCCTTGGACTCTCATCATGTTCCTAATGCAATGTGCTTGTGAGATGTGTGCGATGCTGCCCCCTAGGGGCTGGCCCACAGAAATGATAGAGAACCTACTACTACTACTGTTATCTAGTAGGGGATGTCTCCTTTACCTTACGTGGAAGAGGCCTGTGGTTTTGGAGCTGAAAGTCCAGGATTCTTGTCCCTTCACCCAGTTGTGATTTTTTTTTTTTTTACTGGGCCTGTTTTCAGCAGCTCAAGGATTCATTAAATCAAGTCCTCAGTGTCCTGAAACAACTGTGCCCCCAATGGCCTGGGGATGAGACTGTCTACCCCATGTCCTGCCCCTATTCTCACGCTGCCACCCGTCCTGGCTGTTAACATCAGCCAGTCTCTCCAGCGGCCGTTGTCCAAGTCTGACCGTTCTGTGATGGAGAACAGGTCTTTGTCACTGAGTGGGCCCCATCTTTGGGCTTCACTCTTGTTAATATCCCCATCAGAGCCTGAAGCTAGTGACTCACAAAGTGGGAGGTGAGCATTACTAGCATTTAATATTACATTGCATTTTACTCCACGTCCATTGCAACAACAGTCAGAGCCCTCGTTAGCCTGGGCCCCGCCTGCTGCCACGAGCTGTGCAGAGACAGGTGAAGGTTTGGCCCCTGCCCCAAAGAGCTTGCTCTTGGTCTTTGTTTTAGCAACGTAGCTCTCGCTAAGGCCCCTATTCTGCCTGACTCATGTTGAGCGGTGCCTTGTCTCTGCCGTTGGTCCCACTGACTCCTCCAGCCCGATGCACTGCAAAGGTGCTGCTCAGTAGGAGTCAGCGTCGCAGAATCAGGCCCTGAATTAATACATCTGATTTGTGCTGGCATGATTTAAAATCCGAAACAGCAGAGTGCTGCCGAGACGATACATGCCAGTACCTGAGAGCACGCTACTCATACAGGCCGCCCCCCCAGGTACATGCAGATCATAGAATCTCAGGGTTGGAAGGGACCTCAGGAGATCATCTAGTCCAACCCCCTGCTCAAAGATGCCTCGGAGAGATCAGATTGCTGTCCCCACATGCAGTACTCCCATGTTAATTACTTCATGATGCAAACTCTTATTCCACTCATTTCAGAGGAGCTGGATTGTCCTTTGCACAAATCACCTGCCAGGCTCTTTGCAGGGATTACGGGGGAAAGTATTCCCTTCCCAGCATGTCTTACTGAACTCTGCAGAGCCAGCTGGACAGGGTGGGGAAGTCACTTGTTTCCTAGGTGGCTGCCATGAACTTCAGCTTCTTTTGAGTTTTCCTTCCTCAGTCTGTAACTGTGAATGGCTTTTTCACACCTAGGCAAAGTGTTTAACCTATGCAGACTGCAGCTCTCCTGCACCAGCTGTAATGGGTTAGTTTTATTAGCCTGTGATTGGAAATGCTAAATGTTGTCTACAAGCCCCCAGAGGATCTCAGCTCAGTAGGAATAGCGTACCGAGCATCCTGGCTGATGCTTTCCCCCCTATAAAGCGTTCTGTTTCCAAATGGGTAATTCCTGCATTGGGATTTATGCAGTGCTGCCTTTCAGTGGCTGTGTGGGCCACAATTCCTTGACAAATTTAAAAAAAACCAACCCTCCCAAAAGGAGCCGAATCCCATTTTGTTATTGAGCAGGGCAGAAATGAGATGGACTCACTCTGCCCTTACCTGACAATAATGGAAAAGTGCTCTGCAATTGAGCTGTTTTGCCCTGAGCTATGAGAAGTAGATTGGATGAAAATTATCAAGCTCCCTGTCTAGAATAAACAAGCTCGAAATGGAGCAAGTCATAAATAAGCAAGCAGCAATATCCCGGGTTATGAAGATATAATTTCTATCTTTAATAGCTGAGTAGGCCCTAGGGATTGTCTGGAAATGGCCCATCTGGCCCCGATATTGATGTAAAAAACAAACAAGCAAACAACCTTTTCCTTCTTTACCCCTAGATTTATCAATTCTTTGGGGAAATAATGAGCGGTTGGAGCTGAAAGCTGAAGTCACCCTTCCTCCAGAACGCAGCTAGAAACAGGGTTCAGATCACAGCTTATTTCACTCACGCAGCATTAGATTTCCACTGACACACCAAGAAGGATCTTACCTCTCCCACCGGACATGATCAGCTGACTGTCTGGGGAGGTGACCCCACATTCCGGGCTAGGAGTTCTTTTGGCTGTTTACACTGCAGCCTGATCCAATGGAAGGACTCCTTTAGTGGTCTTGGGATCAGGCCCAGTTTACAAGGGTGTAGACACCAGAACATCATCCGTCTGGATGCCTCACACACTGCATGGAAGCAGGGGCGCCAGGTTTGTATCATTTTGGTGGTGCCCAGAACGGGTCCAAGCAGAGCTATCCCATCCATAGGACGAACCAGGGCAACCGCCCTGAGCCCCGTGCTTTGCGGGGCCCTGCACTTCAGGGGGATGCAGGGTCCAGGGCGGCCTGGGGGTCTAGTGGGGGGCCTGGCGCCAGCAGCAGTGAACGACCTGGCCCCAGCCTGCCCCTGCTCTGGGCAGAGCCCTCTGGTGGCATACGGCCCCAGTGGCAGTGGCTTGCAGGATCCGGGCCCGGGATATTAGCATCTGCATAGAAGAGCTGGGAGGTATTCAGTGTCCGAACTGCCCAAAATAAACTGCGGAGACTCTATGCCAGAAGCAAAGCTACTCCTTTAACAAAATAGGGTTTGAAATGCAAACAGCCCACTGCTTGTAAATCACCCAGGATGCTAATAATTAATAAGAGTCGCCTGGACGGAGCTCCAATTTTGATGGGATTAGTCTTAGTGGTTTTATTTTTAAAAGCCGTTTAATTACTAATCAGCTCTTCCTCACATGCTACTATGTGATAGCTCCTTTTAAAGCAGCCTGCTCAGGGGCTGTACTGGCGGGCAGCTGGGATGGTTCTGGAGAGCTTCGGAAAACTCCCATTCTTTCCATACGACTTGTGTGGTGCTGTCTGTGAGCACGGGGGTGTTTGTGTATGGGGAGTCTGCTTACAGCTACCCAAGATGGTCTCCTGTTGCATTGCTATGCAGTGGCAGGGTGGAGTTTTTCATGTGGGACACTTCCCACTGCGATAATGTGACACGTGGAACGAGGTTTTGACAAGCAGCTTTCTTTTCCTGTTGCCACCTACTTGTGTATAATAAAGGTTTGGAAACGTAGTGAAAATCAAAGGTGTTTGGGGAGGGGAGAGGACGGGGGCAGAGTTAGGGTGGATCTGGGTCTTTGATCGGTACTCCAGTGCTGGGTGCTGGATTCTTTGTTCCAAGGCAGTTTGTGTATTTGAAATCTGATGCTACTGGCACTAAGCCATCCCCTTAGTCTGCAATGAGTCCATTAATTTATAACACAACAGAACACATTCCTTAATCTTTTAATTATAGATAGCAGTGTGGGTGAAATAACTCCATTCATTTCTGGCTCACAGCTGGGATGAGAACTAAGGGCTACTGCTTTTTTGTACTGTACATTTCTAGTAATTCCAGGTTGAGAACATGTTCTACTGAAAAACCCACATGATAGAATGCCGGAGTTTATCAGATAGACCCCAGTGAGGGGAGACTGGGCCATTTATTAAATTATATGTGTTTTTTTAAATGACATGCTGATCTGTTTCATACCAGCCAATATGTGATTTACATTTAATTCTGAGTAACCTTTCCATGATCGCTGAGGTGTGAAGGAATTTAATGACACAAAACTACATTTACGAAGAGACCATTCATATTCATTAGGCTCACCCATTAGCAATCCTGCAAGTGACATCTCTCTAACACATGCTTTATGAGTGCTGTTTATGGCGGCTAACAGTACAGCTAGCTGCAACATACATAAAGCTATGGGCAATATTGTTAAGAAAAATGAAAGCCAGGTTTGGCTTGGGAATGTTAATGACGGGGTTTGGGGCTCGTGCTGTTGATCTAGGGATATTGTAGATGACAAAGGGCTGTGTGGATCTAGTTTTTACATCTATCCTAACAGGGAATATTTTCATTATCTTTGTACTATTCCGCTGCAAATACATTTAGAGGGAGCAAAAACTATGCCATGGATCTTCTTTAAAATGAGAAAGATACAGCTCCCGCATAAGGTCATTTGCTTAAGGATCACAACTCCGCCGTTATGCAAGATAATCATGTGGCCTGGCAAGAGGAACTGTGAAGATTTAAAGCTGGAGTCTTGGAATAACTAGTAGTTAGAGCAGAAAATGGAGACTCAAGACTCAGAGAGGGAAATCCTATCTCTGGCTTTGGTCAAGTCACTTAACTTCTCTGTACCTCAGTCTACCCATCTGTACTATTACAATACTTCCCCCTTCTCAGTGATCCTATGGTTAAATGAGCTATGTTGCCTGGGATCACTGTGGCTCACTGGCAGACATACTTCAGCAGGTTGAGTTAAGGATGGAAATTCCATCTAGTCCCTGAATCTCCTGGTTTTTGCGGTTTCAAGGGAGACTTCTGCCATCATTTTTGCCCAACATTTTGTCTCTCTCAGGCACGATGCTTTTGGACAGTTCTTTTCTCTCAAACACAATTTTGCACTTGAACTGACTCCCTCCTGTTTCGAACCAACTGGCTGCAAAGACCTGACCCAGGAGGCTCGCTAAGGGCCCTGTGCTGCAGCTGCTTTGTGAAAGAGAGCTCCACACATGGAGATGCTATAGAGTAGGGCCCTCAAGAGCAGATCATCACCTAGTAGCTACATCTTGGGAGACAGATTACGGTGCAGCCTGTGGGGTCCCAACTTTAATACATGAGTCATTGGCCTGGAAGAGTGTGATAGACAATCATAGGAGTACTTGTGGCACCTTAGAGACTAACAAATACATATACATCTCCTCAACATATGTTCCATTCTAAGCATCCGAAGAAGTGGGCTGTAGCCCATGAAAGCTTAGGCTCAAATAAATTTGTTAGTCTCTAAGGTGCCACAAGTCCTCCTGTTCTTTTTGCGGATACAGACTAACACGGCTGCTACTCTGAAATAGACACCCTGCCTTGGGACACCTTCAGTTATGGGTCATTAATATAAGACAGAGCATACAGGAGATGGGAAGGCTCATTTTGTCAGGACTGCCCGCCTGCGTGTCCTCAGTCAAATCCCTCAGGGTAGGTGGGATGAAAAGCAACCAGCCAGAGCAATTAAGCGCTGATCCTACCCCATTGTAATGAATGGGAGTTTTGCCATAGGAACTATGGTCTAGTGGTTACAGCATTGTAGCTGGGTTCTAGTCCCAGATCCCCCAGAGAATTCCTGCCAAGTCACTGACCCTCCCTGTGCCTCCTTCCCCACCTGTAACGGGGGGATAACACGGAGCAACCACCGAGCTGGGTTGGGAGGATAAAATCTCTGGAAGTTTGTGGGGTGCTCAGAGAGCCATCTATGTCCCTAGAGAGAGAGCGGGAGTGACTGAAACTGAGCGGGTCAGCTGACAGGAAGTGCCTTTGCCATTTCATTTGAAGAACATGAAGCTGTTTAAAGCTACCAGGGCATTAAACAAATTCACCTGAGGCCAGTAAGTTCTGCTTTGTTTAGCCATCCGGTTGGCTGCAGATCACAACTGATCCTGCTGTGAAGTTACAAAATAAAATCATCATCCTGGAACAAGTTTCAGCTGGAGCAGACTCATACCAATTATAATAATTGACTGACACTGGGGTTTATCATGGAAACATTGATTTCCTTTCACTTTAGTGGTATGAGTAGGCATTAATGTGAGATTTCAATTTCGCCTGGAGCGCCTATTCCCGGTGACGAGAGAGAGAAATCCTGGCTTTGATGAAGAATCAGAGAAAGCCCCAAGTGATATTAAAGCTTGAAGAACTTTAAAGAGTCAGACCCGGAGTCTTGGAGTAACTGAGTACACAACTGTATGTTTCAGAAACTTTCCATGGCGATAGTGTGAAGTTCATCACCTGTATTAGCTCTGCACCACCACAGAAGCTTTAATGTGCCACAATGGAACATTAAAAGCACCATTTTGACTACAGTGTAATAGAGCTCTCAAGAAAACTGAAATAAACCATTTTTCCTTTTGCATATGTTGCGAAAGTGAAAACTCCTGGACTAAATGAGACCAGCTGTGCCATTTTACCATATTATTTAGCTCGGCTGGAAATGAAAGATGAAGGTGATAATGGGTTTATTTTAGCAGGCAGGAACTATTAACTGCACTGTAACACACTAAGGAAAGATCTCAGCGCCAGATTCCAATTTTCCATTCTAGCCACGTGCTCCAAAAATTGCAAATGGAGATTTGTTACATTTCATTTGCTCCCATCCCTGGGAAGCCATTTGTGATGAGTTCATGTCTCCCAGGAGGCTGTATTCCAATCAAAGTGAAAAGAGAAGGGGGGAGAAGGAAGGAAAGTCACGCTACGACGAATGACAATGATATCTTAGTGCTGATCTCAGAGTCCTGATTGACACTACACGTTTTAATAACAGCCAGCCCATGTGCAGCCCCAACGCTAAGACATAACTTCCATTATGCTGTCTATGATGACATTTTTCATGACAGATGTTGATAGACCTGGTTTTAATCTATGCTTATCTTACTATATTAGCTTTAACTATGCACAGGTTATTAGAGGGCTGAGATCAGAGTATCAATTGATTGGGGACCTACGGACTGCTTTCTCTTTTCCTTCTCCATCAGTAATGCCCTTGAGTTAGATGCAAATAAAATGAGATCTTTACTAAACTCCAGGATGACAGATTGCACATCTGGTTCAAGTTAGGCAATTTTACTTTTATATTGGCCTGTGCTTTACAAACCATTAACCAAGTGCGATCAGTTAGAGAAACTGAAAGCACACATCTCTGGGTTTTTCAAAATTATTATTATTGTTTTCACTTTACAGCAGTTTTGTGGGCTGTGGTCTACTGTTATTGATTAGTGCATGTTATTCACAAGCAGGAAGCTGTCTGACATGCTGCTAAATTGAAATCCCCTAATCTTTTCAATCCTTTTAAGCACTGGCAAATGAAAAAACAGCAGCACATTGCAGACAATCGCTGCTCCAGGGGAAACCAGGGAAGGACTACCAGAGTGAGAGCAGGTCCAAGGGGAGCCCGCCACTTCCTCAAAGAAACTTGTTCCTGCTACTTCATTGGTAAACCAGTGAGTGGGATGCATGCTTATTGCAATTCACATACTTCAAACAATATAGGAGAATGCTTTCTCGCATAGAAGCTGAAGGTGTAAAATCAGGAGTATCCAGTAGCCATTTCTGCAGTGTGCTAATGCTCCATTATTCATTCTAAAAGATGCTATTTGGACTAACATTGGCTTGCTGAGGAGTGCAAGTGGCAAGGAGCCATGTTGCTGTGCCGCTGGCTGGGCTGTTGTTTGACTTCCAAAGCTAAGTAGCATTGGAGTTGCTCAGTATTTGGATGGGAGATCTTGGGGGGAACCCAAGCTGCAGCAGGCTGTGGTGATGGTGGTACAGTAGGTTTGGTAACTGACCTCTAATGAGATGTACGATGTAATCCCTGACTCACTTTGCTCTCTAGAGATCCCAGGATGTTTTTTTGTGAGAGAAGGTGAGTTAACTCTGGATTTGTGGCCAACTTCAAAGTTGGGTAATTAATAATCATGTTCTCCCTACCACACCAACACACAAATACCAAACTCTGCTGTGCTTTCAGTAGGACGTGCATGTGACACTGTTGGTATCAAACTGGCTCTTGTATTCTGCCGTATGGGGCGTAATGCCTTTGTGGACAATCTGTTAAATGCTTTGGGATCCTTCTGGGTGAAGCATGCTATGTAAGGGCACAGTTATGACCATCCTATTTCTTTATTATTCAGGGGGTGGGGATGGGAATGAAAGACTTGGTAGAGTGTTGGTCCAGCAAGTCTGGTCTTCTGCTTCTGCCAGTCCTATTCCTGGAGCTGCAGGAAACTCCAGCCATAAACTATAAAAACAAATTTATACAGCCCCCAGCCACCCAACCACCTCCCCCACAATCTGCTTTCCTTCAAACGCCCATCTCTGCATCAGCTCGGTAAAGAGATGTGCTTTGCAGCATGCCCTGAAGGCCAATAGACTCAGGCTAAGTTGGATTAGTGCTGTTGGTAGTCATGAAATTGTCTAGCCCATTTCAATTCCAGCTAAAATGTTCCATAATCAAAATCCTAAAGACTCAGAAGTTCAAGTCTCCCCAAGCTCAGCCCAGGCCCTGAAAAAGTAGCTAGGAGCAATTAGAGTTTCTGCTTATACTATTTTTTTTAAAAGGGCATTGGTGACACCCTGTATTCATTGTCTTCCAAGGGCTTCCAGAGTTTACAAGTACAAAGAAGCTTTCCCAATCCCTCTAACTTCCTTGACCTGCAAAATCAAGCTGTAATTTGAATGTTAAGATGGATTCTTCCGGGCTCATGTAACACCAGCAGGTTCTGCAATTCCAATTCTGCCCTCTCGGTCACCCATGCAACCACCATGTCCTTGAGTGAAGTTGGCCAGGTGTAAGTCTGGGCACAACTCAGTCCAGCAACTGGAACTTTGTTAACATTTCTGCATGAATCCAGTTTCATGGGCCCATAACTTTACCGTGTTAATGGGAGTGAACACAATGAAAAAATCTGTCACTGAAGCAGGCAGATAAGATCCCAACCACAGAGATCTGCTCTGGGAATTATTGTGGGGAAATGATATGGCTTGTGTTACACAGGAGGTCAGAGTGGATGATCACAATGGTCCCTTCTGGCCTTGGAATCTATGAATCTACATACAAGGCCAAATCTTTGTCCAGTTGACATCTGTGGCGATGGTCCATTGACTTCAGTGATCTCTCAGAGACGACCAGCTGAGTCAGAAGATCCCTCCCTTACCATTTCCTTTCAGAGTAACATAACAGGCTCGTTCGTTTCTGGAACTCGATCCATGATTAATATGCGTTGCTAGTTTTGTGCTAAAAACCTGCTGCAAGGCTGTTCAGTGCCATGCCTCTGTCTATTGAGTCATGAGAGTGCCCCAGTGTAAGAGCACTACTACTATTAGCTTTACCGGCCCAGGCATAATGGGGAAATATGAAGTATTACTGAACTGAAGGGACCAACTATTGGAACTTCCTGTTTTTATACATCTCTAGTGGCTCTAATGTTATACACACAAACACTTCATTAAGTTCCCTGTTAATGAGAAACTGGGAGGGACGAATTCCTTCCCTTTCATGTTTTGTTGAAGATGCAAAACACATGGTAAATAAAGTCTGATTATCATCACATTTTGCATGCATTTATGTTCTAGAATGAACCAGGGAACATACTTTGACACCTCTACTACTCTTGGTCAGATTTTAATTTTTCCTTGTAATTCTCAATGTATTTCTATGTGGAACAAATATGAACTCTCTTAATTGGGAATGGCGCACAGAATTCCCAAAATAAGTTTACTAAAGTCTAGCAAACAGATGGGTGCTTTGTATTGGAAAACGTATTGAAGTCAAATGTTAACTAATGTTTATAGAGTCATTTGGAAAATACATGAAGTGCTACGTAGACTATAATTATTATTATTATTTATTATTATTTTTAGTTCACTGGCAGTTCCGAAAAGTAAAAAACAAAAAACCTAGTTTGGGGTCGGATGGTCAGATGTTTAGTTTTGGGTTGAACAAAACATGTCATTTTGATTTTGAGCATTTTTAAACTTGTTTTTGAATAAAATTAAAGGAAACTTTGAAACAAAAAAATTGTTTCAAAATGAAAAATCTAAGGATTTCGTTTTGAAAATGTAGACATTTTTTTGGAATAACTTTTGTGCTTTTCCTAAATGAGCAACTCAGCCAAACCAACATGAATTTACAAAAGGATTCTGTGTCACTGAATCTGCATTTTTTTTCATTAAAAAACTTCACCCAGCTCTAATTTATTATAACTCTTCAGCCTATATTTTTATTAAAACATGTATCACAGAAAAAAAAGCAGAATAACTGATCATGACATTTCAATTCTCTGTATTGCCCTCAGTCCTTCTGCATTTGACAAACATGTAACAAATTGGTTGAGGAAGCAAAGCCTACTATGGATTAACCCTTAGAATGCTGGTATGAGAAGCAAATAAATGCTTAGCAGCATGTGTGTATATCTAGATATGAAGGACAAATCTTCCCTGTTTAAAAGAGATTTCAATATAAGAATACATTGTTCTTCAAAACAATTTTAGTAAAACACTAAACTATTCCTTACTCATCCTCAACCTGTAGGCTGAAGACCCTTATGACTTGCCACATGGAAATGACCTTTACTGGGAAATGAACTAGGAACTGGTTGAGTCTCTGGTCATTACATGGTGGGTGTGAGGTGCTTCAGGGAGTGTTCTGTAGAGCATGGAAGGAGATAACCGTGATCTGTGTCTGCTACTGTAGGTCAACTAAGCTGGTTGCTGGCATATAAGTAGAAAGTGGGTGGGGATATTGGGGCAGGGTTAAGGCTGATTTTAGAGACTACCCGTGAATGTCCTGAGCTTCTAGCATGAAGGCTTTTTGTTTTTGTTTTTTTGAAACAACATTCATAGTTTGGTGTGGGGTTTTTTTAATCTCTTTTTGTTACAATGGGCGACATTCTCAGCCCACTTTATTTTAACGAAGTTTTTGGTTAGGAATTGCCTTATTTTATATTAAACCTAAACAGACTAATGTCACTATAATTCAAAGATAGCTGGTCAAATGATCTTTGTTGAAGCCTTTACAACTTTTCATCACTTTGGTGCTGGTGTGTTTTTTCTCGTTTTAAATGTCCATCAGTGAAACTTTTAAAATTAATTTTAAACGCTTCTCTGAACCAAAAGTAACTCTCCCCTGCCCCACCTAGAAAAGTATTGTTTAAGCAAAAGCATTTCACTTGCACAAAAATGCCTACTTTAAGGAAGAACCTTTTAGCCACCGATGTGATGCCTTGGAAAAGGACTAAACATTCCAGTGCTAAATTTAAAAAAGCAGTAAAGGGGTGGGATGGGAGCAGGGAGAGAGCACTACCGTAGGCGGCGAGTTATATGGGCCCGTGGGGCCCGTGCGCCACCAATATTTAGGAACGTGGGCCTGGCTCCACCAATGTTTGGGCTGATATTTTCAGAGCCGTTCCATCCATAGGACAGACCAGGGCAACCGCCCCAGGCCCCAAGCTTCAGGGTGAACTGGGGTCCAGGGCGGCACGAGCGAGTAGTGGGGGGCCTGGCACCGACAGCAGTGAGCAACCTGGCCAAAGCCTGCCCCTGCTCCACCCCCGTTACACCCTTTCCCCCAAACCCCCATCGCCCCGCCTCTTTCCCGCTTCCGCCCCCTCCCACAAGTGATGCCGGGAGCCGGCAGGGCGGGGTGGGCTGGGGCTGGGTCACTTGCTGCTGCTGGTGCCAGGCCCCCCACTAACCCTCCAGGCCGCCCTGAACCCCACGTCCCCCTGAAGCGTGAGGCCCCGCAAAGTGGCGGTTGCCCCGGTCCGTACTATGGACGGGACGGCTCTGCTTGGACCCGTTCTGGGCACCACCAAAAATGATACAAACCTGGTGCCCCTGGACACTAGAGGGGTGAGGGAGTCGTAGCCATTGACATTGACACCTCAGCTGTGCAGAATGGTTTGGGGCACAAAGAACAGACGTGAGATATCCCATTGCCTTTTCCTGCTTCCTCTCTTGTTCTAAATCTGAAGCATCAGAGGTTTTTCCTGCCTGTACCAGGCCTCGGGAGATCCGCTCTTGCAGCTTACGCTGCACTTTCTTCAAAGCTGTTGGGTAGTTTCCGAAGTGATAACACCCGATGTTGCTTAATTACCAGACATATTATCTTGCAAACGAATGATAGTAAAGCTGTGGGAAATCTCCAGTTCATCATGTTAGGGCACGTCTTCACTACCCGCCGGATCGGCGGGTAGCAATCGATCTATTGGGGATCGACTTATCGCGTCTAGTGAAGACGCGATAAAATCGATCCCCGATGGCTCTACCGTCGACTCCGGAAATCCACCGCGGCAAGAAGCGGAAGCGGAGTCGACGGCGGCGCGGCAGTGGTCGACTCGCCGCCGTCCTCACAGCCAGGTAAGTCGACCTAAAATACGCAACTTCAGCTACGCTATTCATGTAGCTGAAGTTGCGTATCTTAGGTCGACACCCCCCCCCCTGTAGTGTAGACCTAGCCTTAGAGCTGACCTACCTTCTGCCATGAGTCCTAAATCAAATGTCATCTCGGAGGAGAGACCGGGAGCTTGACCGGGAGGTGTCCCTTGCTCTCTTCACCCTACTTGAGATAGTGGTGGTTGTCCACTAAGTTTGATTTTGGGGAAGGCTCTGATTCATCCAGAACTGGGGGGAGGGGGAGTTACAGAACCAGAATGGAAATTACAACGCCTGGGCCTGATTCACAACTGAGTGTGACTCGTCCATCTCTTATTTTTAGAGCTATTGTGTTAGAAAAGGGAGCCCGTGCTCATTAACCTGCAGTGCCAGGAATAAGAACTGCCTTCGGTTCGGGCCTCATGAATAAGTCGCACTGTCTGATTGAGTTATTTATATCCTGCCTGCTGGTAAATTAATTATGTTTTATTTGCAGCCCAGCTAAACTGCAGGCGTGCTTCTCAGCGCTCCACACAAAAGTGGAAACATCACCAATGGTGTCATCCTCTTAAGAGATTTGACTAATACTGATAAAGCAGGGCCAGCATATGTACACAAAAGGCCATGTACCCATGGGTTACTCAAGGCCAGACTCTGTAACGTGCCTTCACCTAACCTAGATATGTAAGCAATGTGGGGCAGGGACTGTGGGGTTTTTCCCTGTGTGTTTTATATAGTGCAGCACGGCTGTAATGCGGCTATTAAATAATAAAGAGCTAGCTAATGAAGTGCACCTTTGGAAGGGCGCCTAGAAGCCCTCTGCAATGGCTGCATGAAGGTGCATGGGGGGGTGGTCTCCAAAGAACAGTTGCTTTGGAGCCCCCAGTGGACTGTTCGCTATAGAGATGGTGGGGGTTGCGTGCGCCTTCTGGGAGATGAAAATGTGATGCAGCGTGAAGCTAGTGGAAGGTAAATATTTTCATTTTGCCACGTGTCCCGAACGTGGAACTACAGTGCCCCAGGGCACTCTCGCCACTACACTGTGTCTCCATCCCAGGACGGTCCTTCACCGGGGACAGAGACACTGGCTGCGGGGAGTGTGTATTTTAAGGAGAGAGAGCACAGTAAGGGGCCACTAACACACCACCTGGTCTGACATCTGTGGAGAGAGTGACGGAGTGGATTAGGGTGGCAAAGTTGACTTCTTAGGTAAGAGGGACAGAAGTCTATAAATGGCTTAAAGGAAATGATATAAATGAAAGGAAACACTTATCTTATCGCGGGATAGCAGCTCAGACTGAACACGGAGGGAGGAAAAGAATGGGCTGGACAACAGGAAAGATAGTTTTAATAGTTAGAGTGATCGGGCATTGGAAGTCTTTCTGTTGACCTCAATAGGCTTTGGATCAGAGACTTAAAGGAATGAGATAAACTTTTACTAATGGGAAGAACGTAGGACAAAGTCCTGTGAAATTTAGGGCCTAGGCAATGTGATACAAATGGTCTTTTCTGGTCTCACGCGCTGTGGGCTGGTCTACACGACCGCTTATGTCAATGTAACTGACGTTGGTCAAGGTTGTGAAAAAGACACCCCCCGAGTGACATAGGTTACAGGGAGCTAAGCGCTGTCCACCCCGGTGCTATGTTGGTGGGAAACATTCTCCTGCTGACTGAGCTTCCACCTCTCGTGGACGTGGAGTAATTATGGCGACAGACGAGCACGCTCCTGTCTGTGCACCAGACACAGCCCAAAGCCAGGGAAGGTTCCCAGGACATCCTGCTTTACATGAGCTAGACCAGGAGAAAATAGATCTTGGAAGTCCCCGTCGCTGGTAGGCTGAGAAACACCGGGATGAAATAGCTGCGTGCCTATACCCCGAGGTACACTCCGCTTCCGAAACCAGGCAATGGTTTGATGTCTTCCTGTATCAGTCCTGGTGCTGTTTGCTTGTGATGCAGGTGTGTGCTCATTAGCAGTGTCTTTTCCCCCTTTCAGTGTTACGCCACTGATACAATGGAATCCCTCTGTTGGCAGTACAGGAACGGGGTGAGTCTGTGCCCCGTACGGCAGAACTCCGCATTAAAAGGAAATAGAAACAAACAGACCTGACAACGATGTCTCGGGGATCCTGGGAAAACTGGATATGAAACTGGAGAAATGAGCTCTGATTAGGGTGACCATCCATCCTGCTTTGGCCGGGACGGTCCCTTTTTTTAAGCCCTGTCCCGGCCCTCCTGACGTTTTTGGCAAAAGTGGGCATTTGTCCCGGTTGCTTTTGCTGACTTGCTCAGTTGGCAAGAGCAAACAGGACAAATGCCCACTTTTGATAAATAAGTGGGGTGCAGCGCAGTTAAAGGAATTGGGGGGGCGAGCGGAGATGCCAGCCCCACGCAGGGGGAGAGGCAGGTCTGTGGGGGGCAGGCAGGGTTTGAGCAACCAGCGACAGCCTGGTGTGGGGGGCCGGCAGGGCTCAAGCAAGCAGCCAGGGCCAGCTCCGTGGGGGGGAGGCTGCGGGCGGATAGGGCCAGTGCCACAGGGGGGAGGGGGCGCTGGGCACATGGCCGGGGGGGGGCCTCGGGCCAGCCCTGTGCAGTGTCCCATTTTCCCTTTGGGAAATATGGTCACCTTGTCTCTGATCCCAAGGTGTCTCTTCAGTAAACAGCTGATGTGCTGTCTGCACCCAAAGCAATCTGAACAAACGGCTGATTTGGATCCAAAGGTTATTTGCGTTTCAAAGAGGTGGCAGGCATGTGGCAGTGCGCTGTGAGCCGCCAGGGTAGGGAGCGATGAGAAATTGTGGCTGGTTTGGTATTTTCGTTAGCACTAATGAGGATGTAAGGAGTCACCGCAGCCTGCTTCTCTCCGCTGACTTACCACTTGTTCTTGAACGGCGTTCTTGACGTGCCACGCAAGGTACTGGGGGACAAGCCACCCCACCGGCCCAGCCTCTGCCGACATGGGCTAGGACCAGCTTGGTGCCCAGTGACTCCCATGGAGCTCACGGGGGAGGAGGAGGATTCTCCACTGCTCTCAATGCTGACTGCTCTTGCCGTGTATGTAGCTTCCTCAATGGGTGCTACGTTCTGCTGGAAAATCTGGGCCCAGCTGTGGGTTCAGAGCCCTCTGAAAGCCCTGGCCTTCGTGCTTCACACCGGTCAGTAGCCTGTATGACGTGAGCTGTGCCTTGGCCACAGTCCCATTCTTCCAAGGCTGGGGTCCACATCACAAAAGCCTCCATCTTGTGCCCTGGCTGGTGGGAGAGGCCTGGCTGGGCCAGGAGGAGACGTGGACAGGCCAAGAGTGGAGCATGCTGGGGCTGTATTTGTAACACGAAGTTGGTTCTGCTGCTGCTCAATGTGCCTGATCATCACAATCCTCTCTCCAACGATTGCCCCAGCTTTGGCTGGCAAGGGACCACTTGTAGGGCTGAATGGCTGGCTCCTTCTCCAGGTCCAATCTAACGAGTGAACAGAGCTGGGGGAACTCTTCCCATGTGTTTGGATGCTTTGTTTATGACATGCTAATGTGCCCAATTATTTTGTAATGCAGACAGCTGTGGTTCATTTGCTTTGCCATCAAGCGATGGGTTGGAAATGCCATTCTAAGGCTGTCCAACTTGCAATGAGAAGCGTGCATCTTACGGCTGACTAAGGAGAGACGAGCCGCAATCAGCCCACCTAAAGAGGAAGGCGGGGTCTGGAACTCGGGGAATCTGCGTTCTCTTCCCCAGTGTGCTTTCGGATTTCCAGTGCAACCTTGGGTAGGGTACAGGGGGCCAGACATGTCCTGCTTGTGCTTTGCATTAATGACATCCGTGCAGACTTCAGTTCCCCTGCAGTCACAGCACTGAGTGAAGTCTGCAAGACTCAGCCCCGTGCTAACTTGTTCAAGCTTCACACCGTTTTACAGCCAGTCCACCCACGGGTGGGATGGAACCGCTCCTCAGTGGTACCTGAACCCAGCATTACCCTAGGCCCCAGGGCAGTTCTTGCAGAATGACCTTTCATTTTAATTCTAACCCTTCTTGTGGCTGCCAGGAAAACCTGCTGAATGTGACCTGATGCACTGTGGTAGAAAGGCAGACGGAAACTAGAGCTCCATCCAACTCAGCGTGGTCAACTCTGAAACCTAATGGGTGATTGTTTCTCAAAGGGTCTCTCCCTTTAGCTTCAATAAGTGTTGAGGGTGTTTAGCAGCTTGTGGGATCAGTCCCAAAGGGAGACGTGCATGCTCAGCACCTCTCAGGCTTTGGCCCATTGACTTTCAATAAGAGATTTGCCTTGTTAAGGACTTTAAAACTTGGCCCTTCGTGATTGAATTCTTCAGCACAAGCCTCCCAGCCTGTCCTGTGACTCAGGTGTTACTGGCCTGCAGGGAATTCTGAGTACAGTTCCCCTTGCTAAAAAAAAAATACTTCCCCTGTTCTTTCAAACTAAGGGGATTGCCAAAGGCCCTCAAACGTTTTCCTTTCCTGTGAACTAAGACAACTTCTGAAATGCATCATTGCCTCTCTGCTGCTGCCTTCGATTTCCTCCTGGTCTCTCTGCCAGCTGGTGCTTTTCTGTCATTGCTATCTATCAGTACCACCAGCCTGGCATCGCTTCCCTTCGCCGGCTATTGAAACGGAGATCTGGTTAACCGTCTCTGCCTGGGCTTTCTTGGGGAAGAGTTACAGGGAGAAGGCAGGGCCAGAGACTGTGTAAAGATGTCTGTGTTCCTCAAGAGGCACAAACTACTGTATGTAACTATTATCTCAGAGCTGACAGTTGTGGGCTAAACAGAGAGAATATAGTCGCTGCCGGAGCAGCAGAGAGAGATCAGCTGGAAGCCACAAAACCAAAACCACACGGTATTTCTGCCTTAACTGAGCCTCTGCTCAGAGCTTTCTGAACGCTGACAGTTCATTAGGAGTTATGCTGTAATGCTTCACCAGATCCACTCTCATGAATTTGCTCATTAGTCTTGTGTAAATGCATGTGGCAATCAAAACATTTGGCCGTCTGGCTAAGAGGTCTCCGCCAAACCTGTGGGTTTTGAGTGTGCTGTTCTAGCTGTTCCTTCCTTTCCTCTTCAAAGCCTACATGGGATAAAAATACACCGGCCGCTTTGGAAGTGCAGCACGTTAAAGGCATGCTGCCCTTGCTCTTTCCAGACGACCGTGCACCCCAGATTAAATCAACCCAGGAAAGCCTGGAGCTGCGAAGTAATCCTTCCAGGCATAAACAAGGAGGAGCCCTTGTGGCACCTTAGAGACTAACAAATTTATTTGGGCATAAGCTTTCGTGGGCTAGAACCCACTTCATCGGATGTGTGTGCCTCTTTTAGCGGGACACCAGAGCTCTGCTACATCTGCTCTAAAACAGCTCACTGTACCCACCTGGGTTGGAAATACCACAAGATCAGACTCGCTAGTGAGACGTTCAGTACTTCCTGGTGTCCCCCAGGCTGGAAGCAGCATGTGAACAGCCCTTCTGAGAGCTCTTGCTGCTTCCTCTTCTGGTCCCAGCTGAAACCAGAAAGAAAGGCCAGAGATCAGATGCACAACAGCTTTTCAGACCTCCCAACAGCTTCATTTTAAACTGTGGGGGCAGATTTGGGTCACGCTTCTTTTCTCCATGTACAGAGCTGTGTAAGCCCAGAGTCCCAACAGTTTCTGCGCACGGAATGTGGGCATTGGTCATGAGGAGGCAGTCTGAAGTGACTAGCTGCCATTTGGGGGTCCGTCCAGTGCAGATAGTTACAGGGGAATCCCCTCTTTCTCTCCCTCTTATAGGGAGACTTCCCTTTTCCTAAATGTGGCCTGCTGAGGATGTTTTTATTAAAGCCTTATTGTAGGAAGTAGGGGGCCTCAGTCCTGGATCGGTGTTAGGTGCTGTACAAACACATGACTATGGGATAGATAGAGAATATTTTGCTTCTGTATATTGTGGAAACCTGAAAGGCTTTTGAAATGATTATTTACTCTAGAAATATTCAGACTGCTGTACCTGGCCTTTCCCAGTTGTACTGGGGGAACAACTGAGCTGTCTGGGAGCGTTTCCTGTCTCCTCTTACCCCTGAATTGAAAGGCTGAGTGTGCTGATGGCTCTTTGAGCCAAAATGTTAACTCGCCCTTGATATTACAGGGATGTAAGCAACTTTCAGAGTTTTAAAGAGTCTGATAAAAAAACCCTCCCTCTCGCTGTTGCTCAACTTTCACTCTGCCAACTTTTCTGTGAGGTTGTCACATCAATAATTCTCCAGCCACCATAGCGTCTTCCACAGAGGAGTAAACTAGCGGTGGGGCAGCGGAGGAAGGGGGAAATCCCTTTAAAAAACCAAGGGTCCCCAAGTCTTTCATGTCTCGTCTTCATCATAAGAAGTAAAAAAGGGCACAATTTCCAGCTTGTTTGTTTCTCCTTTGTGGGGCACCTTGTTTTTAAGCTAAAAAGCCATCTGTCCTGACCGCCCGTGTTTGCTCTCTGTGAATAAACACGATCCAAGTGACAAACCAGTTACGGTTATTGATTCCCACCACTGGGTCTGGTGCTGTGCAGGGCCCTGAAAATTGAGCTGCGCTGAGCCCTCAGCCACTTCCCCTGGGGCATCCATGGGGGTGGCAGGCACCCTGCACGGGGCCATAAAGGAACAGCCATGGATGATTCCCTGGATGCAGAAGCACCATAGGACTGAGCTAAGCAGTCTCTGGCAGGTCCCAGCAGAGGGGCAGGCTGTGGGTGGGAGCGGGTCTGCCTACAACTCTCAGCAGGGATCCCGGCTGCGTGCAGCCCCAGACAGCCTAGGAAAGGCTGCTCTAAGTTAGAGGGGACACCCCAGAGCTGCTCCAGTTTATGCTGGGGACAGTTTTGGTCTGAATCTGGGTAGCACAAAAGTGGCACAAAGTCACCTTTTCCCCCCCCTTGAGTCCAGTTCTGGGCTGCAGCTCCTCTCTCCAGCTGGAGCTCTCAAAGGGGTCGAATCCTGCCTCTGAAACAGCACCCAGACGCTTGGCATGTGCAAAGAGCCAGGTCAGTTGGGAAGACCTTGAACTACTGGATCTGTGCATGCATCCGCAAAGTGCCTGCCAATGAAGGTGCAGCCTGTGGGAATGTGCTTGTGCACACCCAAGGGGTGCAAATGTAGAGGGTCATGTTGTGTTGTTTTGTGAGGTTGGCTTAAAATTTGTCTCTCTATTAGCAAAGCCGAAAAAGGAAACCCGCTATGACTGTTCTTTTTGCTGCTTAGGATTCCCCCTTTATAACGTGAGTGGGTATCTGAAGAAGCTGGTCTCCGTTGCAGATGTTAAGCCAACTCCCAGCCAGGGGCACTGCTCTCCGACGTTGGGCCTGAATGATGGGGCTCGGGACCATCGCCGGTCCCTGTGCAGTATGGAGCAAGGTGAGTTTTGAACCCAAGGATGGGTCAGGAGGCTGTTTGTTTCCATTCAGGCTAACGGAACCCCTCTGATACCTGCTAGACAAAATCACGTCAGCCTGTCAAAACGCTGACGGTGGCACCTCGGACTGTCTCGCTGCTGAAACACGATTCTGAAGAGCGCAGAGTAAATCGTCCACCAGCAGGTGATGGGAACAACATTTTCAGGAATTGTGTGGAAAAGCTGCTTGCACGTTGTCACAAAGAGAGACAGCCTATGGGAGTTAGCAGGTTTCCAACTTAGGGTGACCAGATATCTTGATATTATCGGGACCGTTCTGATATTAGGGGCTTATCTTATAAACACAACTATCCCTCCCTCCCCCCCAAAAAAATACAAAACCCAAAGTGTCCTGATTTTTCACACTTGCTCTCTGGTCAGCCTATTCTAATGGGAAATGAGTGACCAGTGAAATTTGCAAGGTGGTGCTAAATATTTCAGAGTGATTAGACTTTATTGTGGAACATCTGAGTCTTGAGCATATTCCTGGCTGGAAAAGTGTGTCCTTTCCTCTTCCTTTTCAACTCTATGGTTATGTGAGCTTGGTTGCCATCACATCCTGGGGCGTACTTTATTTCCTATTGATGAATTAAGGTTGATGTGTGGAGATATGGGCAGGGTGTGTGTGTGCGCGCATTATGGAGGTTTGGAAGAATTCACCACCAGAGGTAATGCAAGAGAACAGGAAAGGAGATTCTTAGCTATTCTAAGCAACATTTTCTTAAGCAAAGTAGATTCAGAAACTGATATCACGTCAGAAAGTTTCTGATTTACTGAGAAGAGGGGAAAAACACCAAAGTGTACCTGAAAGATGCAATTGTCTGAGGAAATAATTTGGAACAATTGAGCACATCTTTTTCTTGTACCACAATGTAGTTTTCAAGTAAGGGAGATGGCATGTCTTGCATTCAGCATCTTTTTGTTGTTGTTTTTTAAGTGGAAATATTAGTGCTGCTTTTTCAGCACTGATGGTGTGAGATAAATAAGAGTTGATAAAAGTGTGAGCTGGAAAGAGAACAGAAATTGAGATATGATTGTTTAAGGGCTTGGCCTTCTGTGGGTTGTGGCTTTTAAAAAAAATTTCATTTTTTCCCCTTGCCTGCCAAAGAAACTTTGTTTAAGTTGCAGTAAACAGGGTTTTTTATTTGTTTTGGGGTGGTTTTTTTGGTCTTAGGTCCAATTTTCAGCTCTCAGCCCCTTCTTACATCCACCTCCTGCATGAAACAGGTCATTTGTGTCTTTTGTGTGAAAATTAGATGGCTGGCTAATGTACAACTAGATTTGCACAAACAGTCAGGCAAAATAGGTGTGTCCTTGCTGTGTCTGGTCGCACCAGCAAAAATGGGAGTGCTAAAGTTGAGGCTGTCTGAAATGTAGCGACCTGGCCCTGCAGTGTGCTACGGTCCCCATAATTCTTCCTGGGAGCGGAGGATGCTCTATGCACAACAGGATCTGGGCGTTAGCCCTTGGAGCAAAGTTTTCCATGATGAGAGAGAATTTTAGCTAAGCAACCGATGAATGAAGCTTCTGCTAATTAGACACAGATGAATCTCAGCTGGTTCAGATGGTGTTAAGGGAGCTGTTTTTCCAGCACTAATAATCCAGCCTACCACAATGGCTGAGGCTGATATTGTTTGTTGTTGCTAATGACAACTTTACCTGGAGCACATTAGAGGATGCTGTTAGTTGCTAGCACTGTGTAAATGCATATTATATGCATGGGATGTTGCAACTGATCTTGGGCAGGGAATGTGCAACTGTAATTACCGATTACTTTCCTCACCACCCCGTTCGGGGCGTTGGTTTTGTGGTAGTCTCGATGGCTGGAAGTGTCACTCGTGCAGCAATGGGAAGAAATCCTTTTTCAGGCCAATGAGTCACCGTGTAGCTTTGTTGTCTGTTTGCACCATGGCTTTATAACAAGGTCGGGGTGATGCAGACAGCGCTGGAGTGGCTGCCAGCCTGTTGGCTTTGCCCTCGTCGTCACCAGCCAGAGTGGCATCTCTGCAATTTCCTGCCTCCTAGTTCTGTTCGCAGCGGTGGGGAAAATGGGGAAATGCTCCAGGAGCAGAAGCAGGCTTTTGAAAGGTGCCTCTTGTCGCTGCACACAGCAAAGAGGAGCAGACCCACAAGGGTGAGGAGAGCACCAGGCGTGGCAGCAGCTAAAATTAGATGCAGAATCGGTGCTATGCCTGGGTTTATCTTTGTCCTTCCCAACCAACCAACTCTGTATGCACCTCGCTTTCCGATCTCGGAAGGTGGTCTTATCATTTGGATGAGCTTTGCATAAAACTCTGCTTAACCTTCTGAATCTCTGCCACTGCTCAGGCCGGGGCTGGAATACTCAGGCAAGGGTCATGAGAAGAACATGAGCAAAATGAAACTGGCTTTTGAATCTGAATGAATGTTCATGGGCAATTGTCCCTGGTTCCCAGTCTCCACTGTACCTCGGCTGTTCACCAGCATGATCACAGGTGGTGTACAACAGGAGAGATGGGCCAAATGCAGCTTCTCTGCCTTGCAGGGCTGACATCCGAAGCGCCCCAGGTGATCGGGGACAAAACATCCCACGCAATATGGAAATGGAGTAGGTGCGGAGAACAGGTTCCTCCGGCCCTGGGTGAAACCCTGAGAACGAGTGCATAGAAGCAGCTAGGCCATAACCTTCCGTTTGCTTTCCTATGCTGTGCTTGGCATTACCCTTTGACCAGGACGCATCTGAATTCTGGCCTTTAAAAATGCTTCATATTAAGCTTCTAAAAACCATCAGGCCTCCTTGCACTGGATAAGCAAAAGTTATCCCAATCCTCTTTATCCCAATCTCACCTTTACGGAGGTCAGGAACTGTGTGTGTTGTGTGTGGTGCCTAACCCAATGGGGCCCGATCCCTGCAGTGAGGGGCTACCACAATACAAATAATAAACAATGAGTTAGCTTTTACTCTTGCTTTGGGCCCTGTTTCTTCAATCTAATCCATTCTGGTGCATGTGGGGCCAGCTGCAGAACAGGGTCCTTAACCATGTAAAAGTTGCATGATGTTCCTAACACTTTATTCCCTGTCTATAGATTCGCTGCAGTGAGTTCGGGTTCTCTGTGCTTGGATCTCAAAGAGCTGGCTGAGGAGCTCTCCGGTCTGCTGAGGTTCATTTTCAATAAATATTGGCATGCTGGGGAAATTCCAGGTGCCTGGAACAGTGCTAATGTTGGGCCAATATTCAAAAAGGGCAAGTGGGCTGACCTGGGTAACTATAGGCCGGTTAGCCTGACACCAATCCTGGGCAACATAACGGAGAAGCTGATATGGGATTCACTTAATAAAGAATTTAAAGGATCGAAATAAAATTAATGCCAGTCAGCACGGTTGTATGGCAAATAGCCTTTGAGGAGATTACAAGTTTGATTGATAAAGGTAACTGCATAGATGTAATAGACTTTTGTAAGGTGTTAGGCTTAGTACCGCATGGCTTTCTGATTTAAAAGCACTACACAATACCGACAAAGCATATGTTAAATGGATTAAGAACTGGCTAACGGACAGATCTCAAAAATAGTCAGTGGGAAATCACCATCACATATGAGTGTTTCGGAGGGGGTGGGGGTTGCTGCAGGGATCAGTACTAGGTCTAATGCTATTCAGTGTTTTCATCAATGATCTGGAAGTAAATATAAAATCACTGCTGGTCAAATGTACAGATGACACAAAGATTGGTGGGATGGTAATGAATGGTGAGGACGGGGCAGTCATACGGAATAATCTGGATGGCTTCGTAAACTGGGCCCATTCAAACAAACTGTGTGATCTTGCATTTGGCTGTATTAAAACGCATCTCGGAACAAGGAATGAAGGCAATGGGGGATTGTATCCTGGCAAGCAATGGTTTTGGAAAGGATTTAGGGGTCATAGTGGACAAGCAATTCAACATGAGCTCCCAGAGTGATGCTGTCACACACAGAGCTAATGCGATCCTTGGATGTATAAACAGGGGAAAAGGAGTTGGGACGTGACTTGTAACTCTGTATGTGGCAATGCTGAGACCGAGACCGGAACAGGGCATTCAGGTCTGGTGTCCACGTTTTTAAAAAGATGTTGAAAAATTGGAGAGGGGGCAGAAAAGAGCCCCAAAAATTATCAGAGGGCACGAGAAAATGCCTGACCGTGAGAGACTTAGAAAGCTCAGTCTCTTAAGCTCACAGAAAAGAAGACTGAGCGGGCACTTGATTTGTGTATAAGGACCTTCCTGGGGAGAAAATACCAGATATTGAAGGGCCCTTTCATCTAGAGGAGAGAGGCAGAACAAGAAGCAATGGCGGAAGTTAAAGCCAGACCAATTCAAACAGGAAATAAGGCACGAGTTTGAACAGTGCGGGTGATTTCACCATTGGAACAAACCCCCAAGAGAAGTGGCAGATTCTCCAGCTCTTGGTGTCTTCAGATGAACCCTGGAGGCCTTTCTGGAAGATGCTTCAGGCAAACACAAATTCTTGGGCTCACTGACTGGGTGGGTGGGTGGAAGGTCTGTGACATACAGGGCAGGGAGTCGGACATGATGCTTGCTCCCTCCCCTAGAGTTCAAAATGAGACTGACTTTCAGGCTGCTGTCCTTTAGGGAAACTGACAGTTCTCCTTCCACAGCCACAGGAAAATTACAGGCCTCTTTCTAATGGAAAAATATCCCTCTTAAGCAGGCAAGTTCAATTTAGAAGCCATATTTTAGAAGGATCTATGCCGTAGTGTGTAATTTATACCAGAAACCAGACACCACCAAAAAAACAGAACTCAAAACCTGAAGACTTTCAAGCCTTAAATAAAGCGGCTAGTTTATAAGTAGACCTGTACCTTTCTTGGGACAGGGCCCTCCCTGGCATAATTATAAAATCGCCTGGTACATTTTCTGGGTGTGTGAGTGCAGTGTTGGTATTGCACGTGTCCCTGAGGAATTCAAACAAACAAAAACCCCTCTGGTTTGAAAAGTGACGTGTCAAGTTGCACATGTGGCCAAGTACTTAAAAAAAACAAAAGAAAATAAAAAACCAGCAACCTACAAACAAAACAAGACCTACCACCTGATGTGCATTCAACTGACTGTCTGTCTGATCATTAGCAGTGTGGAAACAGGGCTGCCTTTATTTTTAGCAACTGGTCATTTCAAAGGAGGAGCAAAGTGGCCCCGTTAGCTTAACCCCTGTCCCGCCTTTCGACACTGTTCTATTGAACTGAGTAGGTTCTGAGTTAGCTAGTTCCTCCTTATCACAATAACTGCACTGACATTCAGGCGAAGGTGCAAGGGAGCTTTTCAAAGTCCTGTTTGAGTTGGTCAGATGCTGCTAACCACACACAGGTCATGTGACCACATAATCTGAGACAACTCAATGGAACTAGGACTTCCTGCTTTCCGGGCCAGGGCCCCATCCTCCACGACCACAGTGGTGCACCTCTGGTAGATGGAGAAAACCACATGCAGCCTTGGTTTTGGTTCACACGCGACTGTGAAGCAGAAGCTGTGCGGAGGGAAAGACGGCTTGGGCTAGGCTGCAAGAAAACATAACAGCTATGCAAATGCAATGGAAAAAATGACTCTGTGCCGGAAGGCCCGTTCAGTTCAGCCATGTTGCAGCAGGCCAACTTCTAACAAGACTCTTTGCAAAGTATTTGAGTCTGCCATCAATGCCATTTTGTGAGATCTCTGCAGAGCAAAATTTCTTAAACTGGAGGTCACTCGGCAGCCGTGAAGTGTTTAGAAACATGCCTGTAATTTTGAGGGGTGTTTTTGTTTTGTATTTTTAGTAAATGACAGGCCACGTGACTTTTCTCCAAGCCTTTTAGCTCCGTATAATTCCAAATGCAACACTGCTTTCTCAAAAGCTTTAACAAGCAAGCAGTTGTAGGGTTACATGTGAGCTTCAAACAAAATGCTGAAGTAAAAACCAACTTTTTAATACCAAAGGAAATAAACCATTTTACTCTGAAACTGGCATTCTTATCTTTGATTACATGCTGGAGTAAGCCATCCCTTGCCACTATCCCTACTGATGTCCAAGATGTGATCCATGTGTCTGCTCTCAGACACAATCATGCCTTTTTAGAATTTCCTTTCAAATGTTGCCTCCATAACAGGAGAACAAAGCTGGGAGATGTAAAGGCCTACTTATTTTCATGCCCAGGAAGCAATTTTTAGAGGGGGCAGGGGAAGATGCACGGGCTTTTGGTACCTAGCATTGAGGCGGATATTGAATCGTAGCCTTGAAAGGGACCTCAAGAGGTCTTCTAGCCCAGTCCCCTGCACTCATGGCAGGCATCAGGCACCTCATGATATTTTGGATTCCTATAAACAATTGGGTAAGGAGCTGAGTAGAGTGGAGTAGATATTTGGTATCTCCAGGAATCACATAAACCATGATTCAGGAAAGCAGTTAAACATGGGCTTAAATCCATCTCTGTGCAGGAAAGAAAAGTATTTAATTAACATGAAGTATGTGCTTAAGTGCTCTCTGGAATAGGGGCTCTTTGCAGAATGGGCCATAATTATTGAGACGCTACCATATTTACTTCCTTCACTCCTCAGAGGACCCACTTTCTTATTTGGAGCATTGTGGTCTCATTCTTGGATGCACTGCGCCACCATCGGAAGGTGGTGCAACCCGGACTGAGAGCCACACAAAGCCGGTGTCCTGAGAGATTCAGCTCTCCGTGTATCTCCCTCCAGCAAATCTTTCAGGGACTCTAGCAACTGAGGATTGTCTGTAAAACTCTAAGAAGAACCAGAGTACTTGTGGCACCTTAGAGACTAAAAGATTTATTTGAGCCTAAGCTTTCGTGGGCTACAGCCCACTTCATCAGCCCACGAAAGCTTAGGCTCAAATACATTTGTTAGTCTCTAAGGTGCCACAAGTACTCTGGTTCTTTTTGCGGATACAGACTATTTGCATGGAGATATACCTATCTCATAGAGCTGGAAGGGACCCTGAAAGGTCATTGAATCCAGCCCCCTGCCTTCACTAGCAGGACCAAGTACTGATTTTTGCCCCCAGATCCCTAAGTGGCCCCCTCAAGGATTGAACTCACAACTCCGGGTTTAGCAGGCCAATGCTCAAACCACTGAGCTATCTCTCCCCCCCAATAATATGGCTGCTACTCTGAAACCTGCAAAACTCTAGGAAGCCAGGGGCCTCTCTGGGATCCAAAGATCCTGAATCCTCTCTCTCAAAACAGTAAACAATCATGAACCTTTGTGTGCGGTTGGGGTTGGGCCAGTGGCGGGTAAGTGACTGCATTAGGCCTTGGTGGTTTGCCGCCTGCTCCTTCCCAGCAACACCCTGGTCCCGTCCCCTGTGATTTTCAGCCCACTGTGATCCTCTGATGCCTGCAAGATTAATTCAGGGCCCCAGTCCTCCCGTCCCCACAGCAGGCAGCGCCGTGACCCAGCTGCTCCCTGCTCTCTCAGTGACAAGCTCCCCACCAGCCACTGACACCCTCCTTGCCTCCGCTTGAGTGACAACCACTCTGACCACACCTCCCTCATCTGCCTGATAGCAAACGCCACCAGCCCAACCAGCTGCTAAACCTGTGCTACAGAGGAGCCGGAACTGCTCGTGGGATGGTTCGGAAAGGCTCACAAGGCCCAAGACTTGGTGCTTTCCAGACTCCTAGCCCAGCCCACCCATTGCTCCGACTCCTGCAGAATCTGTTCCCTGGACAGCGGTGCCAAGCCACCTCTCCATGCTGCTGCTGCCTGGCAGCTCTGGGCATCAGTGCATGAACTTTCCCTAGAGAACTCTGCCGAGAAGCTCCCGCTGCAGTAGAGGGCAGGCAGGAAATGCTGTACAAGGCATGGGGCCATGTATTTATAGCAGGGACTCTGGTGTCACAGAACGCAGGAGGGCAAACGAAAGCCAGTGAGGCTGCAAGACAGCAGGAAATGAAACTGAAGAGAGGCTCACAAAAGCAGAATAGGCAGCTGTGAGCGGGGCAGCCTTTGCCTTGTGATCCTCTGAGCAGAGCTACCGACCGCAGCTGCCGTGTCCGACGGGGGTCAGAACATTCCAGCTCCCGTCCTGCAGCACCGGGGGGTGACTGGGCTAAGACTTTCCCTCCTCGCTTGTCGCTGTCACATGCTGATGGGAGGGGAGGTTTGAGGTTTTGAAAAAAACAAATATAGCCTTCGTTTGCAAACCACATTGGCTTCGAGGGGCCGTGCGCCAAGCGCGGTGGGGTGGCAGGCAGAGCTCTCTCTTGCCAGCTGCTTCTATGGTGTGCCACTGCCACGCCTCAGTTCCCTTGGTAAGCACCTCCTCTCTCAGAGATCTGTCTCTGTTTTCAGGCCTCTTTTTCTAGTCCTCCACTTCCCGTCAAGGGAACACAATATGCTGAGCAGAATGGATGGATGCTTTCCCTGTAACTTGACTATCTCCCTACAAGCATCACCATTGCTTCTCGGACTCTTGTCCCCGTGCCAGCCACTGCCCTGCTCCTCACTCAGGCAGTGATGGAGAAAGCGGCATGGACTATAGCTCAGGAATAACTTATGAGGCTAACTTGGCCCTTTTTTCCTGCTTGAGAAGTATTGATTTTAATTTTGTTTGTTTTGAAATTGTCTGAACAGTTTACAAAATCCTATTTCAGCTTCGGGGGGGAACTGGTCCCACTGCAGCTAATTAATGCACAATTGATGTGCAATTGATCAGCCAGGTCATATGGTATTGCTTCTGCTCCTTGATTGGATGGCTGAAATGTTTTCAAGTAGGAGGAGGGAAATCCGAGTCCCAAACATTGCCTCATGGACGCTTCCAGGGAAACCTGCCTGGACCACGTGCTCCGGAATATTCCCATGAGTGTTTGGTGGTAAGAATCTTTAACTGCAAACATCTGCATGGGTATGACTGTTCCCGGACAATGAAAGACCAAGACTGCCATCTAAGCGAATTCATGGCTTTTATCTGAACAAATATGGTTAGTACTTTATTGTCCACTTCTAGGAACGCCCCTCGAGCACCCCTGCACAAACTTGTAAAGGCACAAAATTCCCAACAGCACTTGCCCCTCAAAGCAATATTCCAGGAATGCTTCCATAGCTTGGAAATGCTCTGACATGTTACTCCAGCACCCTTAGTCCTCATGAAACGGCAATCGTGTAGTGCACTCATCTGTCTCCAACCGAAGGCACTAGAATTCTAAGGCAACGTAGTCCACACCTGCTAACACAATGTCTTAGACCTGTGTTACGACCTAACTCTATAAGCGCCTACACTAAAAAGTAGCTCCCACGATGTAACTCACCCACCACACTGACTTAACTCCACCTCCAGGAGAGATGTAGCGCTTAAGTCAACGTAGTGTCAGTATAAACAACACCATGTCTACATCGCCTATTGCTGCCTTTCAGAAAGCGTCCCACAATGCCCCACATGGATAGGTAAAGTGGTGCAAGCTATGCTGGTGAGGACATGCACCGCCAACACAAGGAGTGTAGTGTGGATGTGTAAAGCTGATTCAATTACTGTGGTGTCTGTATGTTGATGTAACTTAGGTTGACTTAAGTTTGTAGTGTAGACTTGCCCTTGTTGTGATATTTTCATCATTTTCTTTTTTAACGGAGGGACCTTTTCATTTCCCCACCATTGTTAGCTTCCTTCCCTGCAGGGCAAGGAATAGAAGGGTGAGCTTGTCCGAGGGCAGACCATCGGAAAGGTCAATGTAGTACCCTGCAGTTAGGCACTGTGGCACCGCAGAGTACAGTACAAACCTTACAGTCCTGACACTGCATCCCGCACGTAAAGGTTGTAAAATGAACATGCTGCAAATCGGTTTTAATGGAAGGGGAAGTGAGCCATTGAACTTCACCCAGATTGCCATCCAGACAAAGAAACCATCGGCCCACAAAACTAGCAGCAGGAGGGTTGGTGAGCCTGGAGGCAAGTTATAGATTGGCCTCTCCGTAATCTTCTCAAGCAGATGAACAGACACCATCCTTCTGCCACTGATTTCCTTTACTACTGGCAAGCCTATGAAATGTGAAGTATCCCTACTTTAACCAGATGCTATCCTGGTTATCCACAGCTAGCCCAGGTCCTGTAACCCTTGTGTTCTGAGGGGGGCTCTTCTGGGGCTTATTAACTGGTCTCCTGTCTTACTGAACTGTGCCTAGAAGAGGCCAGAACTCCGCGAACTGAAGATGGAAATGCTACAGAGGCCCAGCCAACTCCTTTACCCTTTGAAGTTCATTTGAGTGTTGGCGGAAGCTGTCAGTGGACATTGCCGGAGTTTGCCAGGCAGCGTAGGCACTGGAAATTTGAACTTCCCCCAGGGGGCTCTGCAGCTGAAGATGTAGTTTTGATGATTAATTCCTTAGTGAAGTTTAACCATAATAGCACATGAATAACCAAGGTCTAGGGCTTGTTCCTACAGAGTGCCAGGCACTCTGCTCCAATCCAGCGAAACACACCATCTTGAGCATATGTGTAATGTTAAGCCTGTGTTCATTCCCGCTCACTCAGCACCTTGCTGGTTTGAGCCTCCTGCGTCTAGAAATTTTACATCAATTTTAAAATTTCATTGGAGCGAAATTCCGTACGTTTCCCTTTTTTTTTTTTTTTTTTTTAATGTTCCGCCATTTCATCATTTCTGGTATTTTTCGGGTGTAATCGAACACTGAGTTAATGCAGCTGCGTGTTAGAATAAAGCAGGAGGAGAACGCAGGAATGCTGTAAAGAGTGATTCTGCCCTGTTTTGGAATGGCCAATGGAAATATTGAAAGTTTCCGTAATTAACTATGGTCTCTATTTAGCAAAGGCCTGCAGCACATGCTGAAGTCCCATTGACTTTGGGATCAGTATTCTGCTGAATCAAGGCCACTAAGAAGTTCGTGCACCACAGGGCCAGAGCTCTGTGCCACCAAGGGATGCTGCTGGTAGAAACTCAAGCAGACGCCTTCCTTAGACTGCAGGAGCAATTCACTTTGACTTTTTGTTTCATCTACCTACCATCCAACAACATGAACGGAGCCCTCGGCAGAGGAGCCCATTGACCTGGGCAGGAAGATGTGTGTGATGCCTAGCTTTGAAAAATTTGAGAAGAAGGTTTAAAAATTATTCCAAATAGAAAATGCCCCAGCTTCTCCGAGAATCTCTTAAGGATGTACAACTATGGAGGTAGCATACTTTGTGTCTGGTGTGTCTGCAGACAATCTGGAAAGAAGGCATGAAATCCCCCAAAATCTCAAGGATATAGCATGCTAGCCATGCTCAGCTCTGTTTCTCATTGGACCTGGGCTGTGGGCTTTTCTTGCTCTGCCAGCATTTAACTAATAGAGAGGCTGGAATGAGAGCTGGTTATGTGACGGTTGCTGCCCAGCCCCTCCAGAGGAGACAGCTGAGGTGACATCTGCTTCCTTGACTGAGCTGTGTCTGATAGGAAAAATTGAGTGTATACTAGAAAAACTACCTGATGGTGACAATGGGTGGCAGCAGCAGGTGCCACACTCGTTCAGACACTCATGGTTTAAAGGCAGGTGATGCTGTGTTCAGCATAATTTCAGAAAAACATAGTTAAGACTCCAAGCAAGTGCCCCTCTGGGGCAGTATAGATCTGTCCCAGACATGATTCTGGGATGTGGTTGTAAATGGGACACTATAGATCAGTGTGTGCATGTACCGACTATAGCACATGGTATTTGTGGTCCTGCTAAGGGCCCTTAGATGGTACCACCATACAAAGAATTCATACTATGGACTTAAAATCAGGCTGTAGACCTCCCAGCAACCAGCACTCGGCAAAGCCTGAATAACACCTGGCTGGCATCAGCAGTGACTAAGCGAATATGGTTCCAGATGTGTCTGCTCTTGGAGTTTTGTTAAGCAGAGCTCTCTCCCACCAAGAGATTTTGCTGTATTAAAAGGCATGTTCTGCATACAGCCGATTGCAACACTGAGCTTGGAACCAGCACACTGCCAATAGAGGCCAAAGCCCACGTTTGACGTAGGGTAATGATTTCCACCTACCTTTACGGTTGTGAAACAGAAACAAGTTATCGCTAGCACATCAAAGTGCTGGAAAAATGTAGTCAACGGCACCTTTGAGCCATTAAGCATATCAAGTGGCAAGATAAAATCGTGAATAATGAGGTTCTGCAAAGAGGTTGCATAAACAACATTGAAGCAATGCTTACAGAAGCTCAGCTTCACTGGACCCAACATGCCCTCTGCCTGCCACACACCATGGGCCCGAAGAGAGTGATAACTAATTAACTGCCAGGGAGAAGCAGCCAGAGGAAGAGATGCGGCAATGCCCTGAAAAGAACATCCCCCACTGAGATGTCCCAGCAGCGAACTAAGTTCGCTTGGCACGCCAAACGGCCCAGCCGAGGAAGAACAGAGTGAGGCCGGAAGAGTTAGTCACCTAGCTGAACTCAAGCCAAGGCTGATTTCTGAATGCCTTGGAGGCTGGATGCAGAATTTTTGCACACCTCCTACTAACCACTAAGGCCCAGACCCTCTAAAGGAATTCAGGCATCTGACTCCGGTTGAAATAAGTGGGAGTTAGCCACCTAAATGCCTTTTGAGGATCTGGGTCCAGCTCTCTTATAAACAGACTAATAAAGAACTGTGACCTTGAGTGAGTATTGACTGCAAACCAGCTTTTTCATGCATCAGATTGGCTTCCTTCACGTTTAAGGGGGTTTTCCCTTATTGTTGGCATGGGAAAGGTCAAGTAGGCCCTCCTCTCTACGTTTTCTGTGCCGTTCGTTATTTTATAGACCTGTCACTTCCCCTGCTGTTCATCTCCCTTTGAAATTCTCCAAATCGATTTGAAATGTTGGTCTTTCTGCGCCCTTTTATTGTCCTTCTATTTCCTTCTGAGAGGAGGGAACAGACTTTAAAACCGTATTTAAGGCAGGGATGTGGCATGAGTTGATGTAATACTATAGTTTCAGGATTCTTCTCTCTAGCTGAATCCAAGGCTGTTTTTAAAATCACCGTATTCTACAGAGAAGAGCAAGCAAACGTTACCCTTTTATAGCGTTCCAGGCTCTTGCGGGCTACTACATGCGTTTGCTAGTTGTAGAAATGCGGCTAACAGTCGGGATAACAGTCCATTTACCAAATCCCATTCTCCTGCCCGATACCCTGTCCCTCCAAAACTCAGGGTGAAGCTCAGGGACGGGATCAATCAGAACATACCAGATGGCACCAAAGAAAGATGTTCATGAGACCCATATAAGAATCTCCCACGCTGGGCCTCGGAGTATGTCAGTCTGCAGCAGCGAGCCTGGGAGCCTGGGTGGACAGACACGGATTTGCGCCACAGCTCTAAAAATAGCTGTGGAGACATCCAGGCTTGGGCTCTGAAGCCTGGGACTGGGGTTCACAGCCTGAGGTGCGACTTCAAAGCGCTCCCTGCAAGCTGTTTTTAGCGCCGGAGCGTGAGCCTGTGTGAGTCGAGCCGGGCTCGGAGGCTCGCTGCCTCCAGCTGTGTCGCCGTACGCTTGCTCTCGTGTGGGACTCCAAAACACTCTTCAAACTGTTGAGGCCCTCAAGACCTATGTTAGCGATTGGGGATGGTGGGGGGTGGGACTGAGTCACAGAGAAATGGTGGCATGCCCAAGGTCATGCAGCAAGTCAGAAGCAGAAGTGGAAGTAGAACCCAGGAGTCCTGAGTCCCAGCCCTATTCCCGTAACCATTACACAGCCTGTCATGACCCATGTTCCTATTCTCTGCATGCACACGCTGAAACCCAGGGCTTTGGTTTTGTGGAGGCGTTTTTGGTGCGTCTCAACACTTCTCATGATGAGCAGCTTAGACATTCGATGCAGACTGTGATATAGCTGGTTTATGAGCCCGGGTGACTGTACACTGCACCCCGTGTGTAAGATTTCGCGTGCTCTTTTCTCTGCTTACTAAGGCATTTCCAAGAGTCTCGGTAATTACAACATTAAGAAATAAATAAATAAACTTGACTGGCAAATAGTGTTTGGGCAATGGGCGGGTCCCGTCCTACCCACACACTGGCTTGCCAAGCCAGGTTGGCCTGACCCATTGGCAGCTGTACATGGAGTGCCAATGCCAGAGGGTTACAAGGCACAGTCCATGCTAAACAGATGGTTTCACTTTAAAATGTATAGCCCAGTCATTACTGATTCCTTTCGTATTTCTGGCAATAGCACTCGTCATGTGACACTCCTTTCAAATTGCTGTGGCATACTCCAATAGGATTATCACAGAGTTCACCTCGAATGGGCTGGACCATTATTTTAGGGTTACAAAAATACATTCAAAGCTATAAAGTTGCTAAAGTTTCTGGAGAGCCCCTTAACTAAGTGTTTGAGGAGAGAGGACCTGTGGGGAGTGAGAGAGAAATCCTTCAGAACAGACCTTGAAAACATGTCATTTTACTCCGATACTGCCAAAGAACTGCCTGGAACGTGAGCAGTCTGGATCATCTCCGATCTCTGCTCTGTAGGGGCAGCGTAGTGAGGTGCCCAATGCAGCCTTTGCCCTCTGCAGATGGGTCTCATGAACATCTTTCTTTGGTGCCATCTGGTGTGTTCTGATTGATCCCGTCCCTGAGCTTCACCCTGAGTTTTGGAGGGACAGGGTATCGGGCAGGAGAATGGGATTTGGTAAATGGACTGTTATCCCAGTGTTCAGGGGTGTCTGGCGCTAGGCTTTGGTCTGGCCCTTGATAAAGAGAGGGGACATAGCAAATGCTGATCCCAGTCCACGTTCTCATTTCAAACCCACCAGTCTCCCAGAAGCTTTTTGGAGCTGTGCTGTTGGCTCACACCAATCTCTAATTCAAGGTTAGAATGGACCCTAAACCCTCAAAGCAAAGCTCAGATAAAACTGCTGCATTTCTCCTGAAAAACCCTGAAAAAATTTGTTTTATTTAATGGACAAAACTGGGCTCAGGTTTGCTCTGGAAGCTTTGAGCCTCAATTAATTAAACTTCCGTTGAGCAGGATCAGACTGAGTCAGCAATGAAACCTCCAGGAGTTTCACGTGGGTTCTTTTTTTTAATGTAATTATTATAAAAACTTCACACAGCTGTAGGTGCACACGAGGCAGTGTGGTCTAGGGAGGAGAGCAGTGGTCTGCAACTCAGGAGTCCTGTGTTTTATTCCTAGCATTGCTTTTATCGTGCTGGGTGATCTTAGGCAACCAACTTCCCCGCCCTGTGCCTCAGTTTCCCCATCTACAAAGCCAGTAAGAATCCTTGTCCCCATTGTGCAAAGAGCTTTGAGATCAAAGAGGAAAAGTGCTATATAAGAACGAGGTGGTATTACTGTTATAACTGGGCCCCTTAGCACAGCACTTATCGCTGCTTATTTCCTGTCCAATGAAGAATAACCTCCCTGTTTTCTTCCTGAGCTTCCCCAGTGACAGACGAGGGCTGCTTGGAATTTCGTCCCTCTCTTGAGGTTCTCCCAAATCGCCGGCCTGTTTATTCCTCCCCACGGTCTGGCTAGCCACTCGAGTTTGGTCTAGTGTCTCTGAGTTTGGGTGGAGAGCAGGCCCAGCTTGTGGCCACTGGCGCACCTCCAGCCATTTCCCACCTTTCTCTCTTTGGCCCACCTGAACTTGTCGATTTCTCCCAGAGCCTGACCAGGGCTGTTCTCGCCAAGAGCAGAAGGCTCAGTGAACTATATGGCTGGATGGCGTGCGGAGCGCTCGCTAATCACAGATGACAGGAACCACGAGAGGCGAGAGCACCCCAGGCTATCTGATATAACCAGTCACGTCAGCCTGGGTGCTGAGGCTGGGGAAGGCGGAGGCCTTTTGCAGCTTTCAGACTCAATCCCCGTTTGCTGTCTCTTGGCGAGGCTCTGAGATTTTCTGCTTTGCTTTGTGCCAGCTGGGAGAGCACTCGGAGTTATTTAAAAGGAACCAGAGACAGACAGTGTGGGCTAGGCCGGTGTTAGGGGGTAGCAAGCAGGGCAATTGCCCGGGGCCCCATGCCACAGGGTCCCTGCGAAACTAAGCTGCTCAGGCTTTGGCTTCAGCCTTGGGTGGCAGGGCTCAGGGCCCCAGGCTTCAGCCCCATGTGGTGGGGCTTTGGCTTTCCGCCCTTGGTCCCAGCGAGTCTAACGGTGACCCTGCTTGGAGGACCCCCTGAAACCTGCTTGTGGCTCCGCAGGGGTCCCCGGACCTCTGGTTGAAAACCACTGGTCTAGCGGGTAGGGCACTGTATGAGGCACTGGAAAACCTGGATTCTGTTCCCAGATCTCCTGTTGACTTCCCTTCTGTGCCTCAGTTTCCCCACCCACCCTCTGTCTGTTTAGAGTATAAGCTCTTTGGGGCAGGGATTCTCTTGCTGTGTGTTTGTACCGCACCTAGCACAATGAGGCCATGATCTTACTTGGGGCCTCTATATATGACGGTCGTGTAGTATAGAGAAATCTCGGCGACAAGGAGTCCAACTCCACTAAGTCGCCCTGTGTAATTAGAAACAATAAAAACTGTGGGCAAGGAGCGTCCTTTTGTTACGTGTGCGTAGGGCGGCTAGCCCGGTGGGGCCCAGCCCCTGGTTAGGGTCTCTGGATGCTACCAGAATACAAGTGGTAACAAGGCCTAAAAAGACTCTTAAAAAAGGACAGGGCTGGGAGAACTGGGAGAAGTTGCTGTTCAGAAAACGGCCGCATGAGTTGGTCTGGCCGTGATCTTCACGCCCTGTGCGGCTGCTGTGGAATTGGAAGGTCTTAGGTCGGGTTAGAATCCGCCTCTCATTCTATTGTCCCCCCCCCCACACACACACACACACAAATTGCAGCATTTAAGATCAACTGGAGACTCTTCCCTTGGGACTGAACCCTCCAGGAATGGCGGGAGAGCTTTCCCAGCTGGGGGGCCCTGGCCTTTGGAAATGGCTCCCTGACTCTCATGCGCTGCTGGGCGTGAATCGGATGCTTCCCTTACCTGTATTCGAGTTGGTCTTTTCCCTTTTCTTGACAGCCTGGCAACTCCAGTACTGAACATGACTGCTGGCCACAGAGCAGAGATGTGCGTGATTGACTCTGCTGCTAGGTGTCCTGACCCTGGAGCTGCTGCCAGTCACTATATAAATAATCGGAGTGGGACACCCTGGTCTGTTAAACTTTTTTTTTTTAATTAGGAAGAGAGTGGGGGCCATAGGGCAAGCTGTCCATAATTAGCGGTTTAATTTGCTGTAGGATATACAATAACTTAGAAAGAAATCCACCCCGCACTGCCCTCTGTAATTAGTTCCTGCCACATTTTATGGCAATTGCATTAGGCTGCACATATGATGCAAGTGCAACGTTAGGGGGTTAGAAAGACTGAGCAGACCACCCAGCAAGCCTGGCCTTACACACACCCCCGCAGCCTTAAGTGCTCTACACACAATCACATTTGGTACCATTTTTATCTGCACTTCCAATAACCACATAAGAGGCTGGTTTACATCTGTGAGACATGCAATCTTTGTCTTGAGCCCAGGAGTTTACTTAACTGGGGCATCTGCTTTGACGTTGTCTGTTACTGTCCTGTCCTAAAAGTATCTTATTCTCCTTGGTGGTGTGAGGGGAGGGCTGGCGGTTGCATCTGCTTAGTTTCACCTTCCCGTCTCTTTACTGGGTCACACTTTTGACGTGAAGAGCAAGCTAAGGGGAGGCAGGAGGCGTGTACCTGAAATAAGCCAGCGAACGGTAAAAAGGCACGCTGGTGGATAGGCGTTTCGGGGGCTCTTTGTCGCTGTGGTTGGGGTAGCTGTTGTGAAGAATCAGACACAATCAGAGGGAGACAGCTAGGTGAGGGACGTATTGTTGCGGTAAGATGCCTTGGATTGCAGTGTGTCCCCCCGTACCAGTCATGGTGTCTTTCCTGCTGGATCCACTGGAATTCCATTGCTGAGAAAGGTCAGGTAGCAGATGTCTGTATTTGTCTAGAATTTTTACCAAATTATGGTTGGAAAAATAAACAGGATTCAAATCAAACAGACCTTTAAGGTTTTCTTTAGAGGTGGAGACCTTTCCACCACAATGAGCGTGTTTAATGATTTGTTGTCTTTTCTTTCATTTCTCAATGTTATGATAAGTGAATCTGCAATTATTTCCACATGGAATTACCTCCCGAACCCAGTCGGAGTTTGGTGTCTCAACATCCGGTGGGCGTGCAGAAGATTTAATCCTCCCTCTCACACCCATCCATTTATTTTCATTGCCTAATGTATTTGTTGTGCCTTCTGTCTCCCTCCTCAACCACCCACGCACACCTAGCAAACAAAAACGCTTCCTGTGCCTGGCTATCTGCAGTCAAGGCTCTACGCAGAATATGGGTCTGAATTGCTAACTATGCTAACAGCAGAAGACTTTTTGCAGGTAACATCCTTATTTATTTAATTATAGAGCAGCCTTCATGGCACAGCAACAAAATAAATATAAGACATAAAAATGCAGATTAAACAATACATTAAAAGTAAATTAAATCAAGATTAAAATGCAATTAAAAGCAATCAGTACAATTAAGTCTTACTTTTTTTTTTGCATTGTGAACCTCTGAGCAGAGAGCCAGATTGTTCTCTTAATTAAGGCAGGGTAAATGCAGAGTCACTTAGCTGGAAGTCTGTGGAGTTATTCCAGATTTACAACTGTAACTGAACCAATTGCTCCTCCTGGGTAGGGCCTGAAAGGAGGGTCTAGGTGGCTCTCAGCTCACAAATAGCAAAGGTGAAAGGATTCAGGCGGTCATGAATGGAGTGGAGAGTGCAAACCATGGGGTGTTCATCTGAATGAGCTACCTGCACATACAGGGAACTGGAACAATTTAGGTGGAAGTCAAAGCCCCCAATCCTGACCCAGCCTCCTTTTCCATAAAACTCCTATGCCCCTCTGTCTACCTTACAAGCCAGTAAGAGATTGTTTTCCAGCTGGAATGTCTTCCCCACAAGTGAGAAAGTAGCAGGACGATGGCGACTATACATAATGAGAACAAAACATTCAATGGCCCCATAATTGTGCGTACATTGAGAAAGCGAGAAAGCAAGGATATGATGCAGCACACTTACCAAGCCACTATAGTAAGTTTAACCCAGTGATGGGAAGAATCTATGTATCCTTTGAAACCTTTGCATCTAGGCAGCCTTGGAACACAAATACACAAATGTGGGACATCTCTTAGGCAATACCAATAACTTGGGGTTGTTTACATGTATCAAGGCCGCTTCGGAATAAACCACCTCATAGGAGTGCCAGTGCCGTTGGTTCACTGTCAGTTTAAATGCCTCCGGGTTTGCCATATACACCACTGAGAGTGCTATTTTAATGGGATAGAGTCATTTCTTTTGGCAAATTGCTGCCATCTTACATCACCATCCATGGTAGTGTATTTAGTGGTAGTGTGTTAGGCCTACAGGTCTCAGTTTCTGTGACTTTGGTTATACAGTGGGGGTTTGGTATAAGGTAGTGGAGACCCTGAGGTGTGCAGACCAGAAAGTCAACTCTCCCATGTGTGTTCTGGAATCTCTCTTTGAATTAAAGAATCATCGTTGTTGTCGTCATCCTCAGGTAGAAAACTTTGGAAGCTGTTCTATGGCGAGCGAATACCGCTGATGCTATACATTTCTTTGCTTTTCTTATTTTTAGGGACCTTTGCATGGTAACAATTTCTTTGTTACTTGGAAGGTTATCTGTTCCTCCCACTTATTTCCTACCTGAGCTCCTAATTTAGAAACAACCCGAAACCAGAACTCTGACTCAGAATTCCTTCTAATTCCATGTGGGTGAAAGGGGTTGGACTCAAGTCCGCTGATCCAAGCCAGCTTGTACATCTTCAATTCTGCGTTGGATACGCAGTCCCCGGGGACCTATTTTCTAGTTGTGTTCTGGACACGGACAAAGCTCTAGATTCTCAGCTGTGACGAAGACGGAGGTACAAAGGGGCTGGCTGCACTGCCATTAAATTTGTACTGGCCTGAAGGTTGCACTAACTTATGACAACTGCCAGCAGCCAGAGGGGCCAACGGAGCAGCAGGAGGTCAGCCAGGTATAAATGGACCCCGGCCATGTACACTACTAAGGAGGTGGCACAGGGCCTCTTACATCACCTTTACATCCCCAGAGGATCCCCCTGCCTGGGGGCAATTCTCCCAGGGCTGGATACATGGGCTGTAGGGCCATGTTGTGCTGGGAGTCAGTGCAAAGTGGGCATTCAGCAGTGCAAAATTGGGACCCGAATCTCATGAAGGGATTCAGTGCCATGGTAGCCAGGGTTTGGCTTTGCTCCCCAACCACAGTGGCCTAGATTTATTCTGTCTCTAAATGCCGCTTTCCATTGTCACGGGTGTGTTTGATGTCACAGTTGTCCCTTGTGACATCACAGCTGGCAGTTGTGATGTCATGTATGGGAGGGATTGTAACTGGAATGACTAAGCAGCAGGAGGCAATGAACTTGGCAGGGTATCAGCCCAGTGTTACCTTGCAGCCTGTTTGGAGCAAGGAGCTTGTCCTTCTGCATACACTGCAAAGTGCCTCCTGCGTCGTGTGGTGATCAGGAACACAGCTCACGTCATAGAAAAGAGGGAGAAGAAATAAAGACGCTGGAGGCTAGAGTTAAATGAGTTGCACCCACTCACGCCAGGGCTGAATTTAACTCCGTATTTAAGTTTGCCATGAGGCAATAGCAGCAGTTCTGCATGATGGTTATTCAGTTCCGTCAGCTGGCCTGAGCGTCACTCTTTTTCTCCTTCTACAGTGATCAGCTACGGTGATTATCTTGTCTCGTGACGCCCACATGCTAAGCAGCAACCACATGGCAGCTCCACTGGAAATGTGGGTCATGCACCTGCCACTACAGGGTGTCACCACGCTGCATTTCCTCCCATCCTGTTAGCTCCGGCTGCCAGTGCCACTGAGTGTCTGGCCAGGATCTCTTACGCCAGCCTGTAGATAGCTGCGACTTTTCTTCCACCCAGTGGCATGTCAAGGTGATTCAAACACACAACGCTTCACTTGCTTCCTGCGTCTGTAAGGAAACCCTGGGTAATTCTATATAACATGAGAACCTGTTCACTCGCTGCTTCTGGGAGCATTCAACTAGTCCTCAGGTGCTCTTTAGAGATGAGGAGTTACGGTCCTTTGAATGGTGCCCCTTTCTTTCTTCTAACAGGAGAAAAAGATAAATACGCTCACAGCTGAGGCTGCATTCGGCCTTTCTCTCTCCCCTGGCCTCAGTCGGATTACACGCCGCCTGATGGGTGGGAGTAAATACAATGGATTAGAAGGGAAATGAACTCTTAACAGAGATCTTGTGTTCTGCAGCACTTTGGAGGGATCGCGCCGTTAATGCAGCCGGTCCGGACAGTGATTTGTGGGGCCTTCTGATATTTCTCCGCTCTCCTTGCTGCAGGGAGGGTAGCGCTTGGACGGACGAGCCCGGCTTTCAGTTAATGTAGAGGTGGCAGTGACTAACGGCATTGATCTAAATGGGGCTACAAAGAAGCATTTGGTTTCAGAGACAAAGTGCCGTGTTTCAAGTTTGGGGTCTGATTCTAATCTCACGTAGGCCAGTGTAACTCCGCTGACTTCACTGGCGTCGCCCCTGATTTACACGGATGGACAGAGGTGCTGGAACTAGGGTGCTGCACCCCCTGGCTTGAAGTGGTTTCCATCGTTTACAGGGTTTGCAGTATGGTTCAATGGCTCTCAGCCCCCCACTGTACAAATGGCTCCAGCCCCCCGCTGATGGCGATCAGAATCGGCCCAAGGTGGATGAAGAAAGAGAGAGAAAGTTTAGCCTCAGCCCTCTACGAAATGGAGGAGAGAATTAGACACTGTCCCTCTAGTGTCCTCCCACATAGGCAAGGGGCTGGCAAGGCAGTGTTCTCACTTCCCCTGCTCAGAGCCACCCAAAGAGGACGGGTGGGGTGTGAAGGCACCTCCTGCCCTGTGGAGGAGTGAGCCGGACTGAGCGTGGTTGCAGACAGACAGATGGACAAGAGCAGCACGAAGAGAACAAAAGCACATCTTTCCAATCCCCTCATGAACACGCCACCAGCAAAGTCGGGTCATAGGAACAGTCAGAGTGGGTCAGACCGGTGACCTCTCTAGCCCAGCCAGACCTTGTCTCTCTCAGTGACCAGAGGAAACAAAACCAAAAACCTATCAGCCCATCATGGACGGTTTGGGAATAACCTGCTTGTAGATGAAGTTTCTGCCTAACCCCAGACAGCCAGAGGTTGGCTTCTACCCTGACGCATGAGAGTTTATAGATCTTCTTGAGGCTGTGGGTGTTGTGGTTCCAAAAAAAAAAACCAGGGCACTTTCTTTATCAGTTTGAACTGCAGAGTCTTGTGTTGCATTTCCCCTTGCTCTTGTAATGAGAGTGAAAGGGTGAGTAAACATGCCTTGTCGACCTTGTCTGTACCATCCACTATTTCCTATACCTCTTCCTTGTCCCAACTTATTGCCCGCTGTCTAACACAGTCCCCGCTTTAGCAGACCTGTCTCCATGGGATCATTTTTCTATGCGTCTGATGGCTTTCATCTCCTGTCTCCTGGTTCTGTTCTATATAGGGCCCTACCAAATTCACAGCCATGAAAAACGTGTCACGGACCACGAAATCTGGTCTCCTGTGTGCTTTTACCCTAGCCCGGGGTGGCCAAACTGTGGCTCGCGAGCTGTAGGCGGCTCTTTTACAGTTAAAGTGCAGCTCATGGAGCCCCCACGCCCCTCCCCCCATTCTCCATCTACCAGACTGGGGGGGGGGGGGGAGCTTGGGACCTCTGCCTTGTAGCAGGGTGGTGGGGTGGGGTAGGGAGGGGCTTCTGCCCAGTGGGGTGGCGGGTCTCCAGCAGGAGTGGGGCCGAAGTCCTGAGGCCGGCAGGCACACGCAGGCTCTCGGACTTCTGAAGCTTGTCGGATGCGGCTCGGAGGGTCCGTAATGGCCCTATAGTAACTTCTTTACCCAGCCCGCTGCCGAGGCCCCCTCATGCCTTCTCTGCTTTCCGACTGGGGAGAGCACGGGCCAATGCCGTCTCCGCAGCATGCGCCTCGCCGCACCTGAGAGACTCCCTGTTGGCTCAAGCTTCAAATGTCCGTTCCAGGCCGCAAACCTGCCTGGAGCAGGAAACTAGAACAAGCCGTTGAGCTTTCCGCGCAGTGTGGGTTTTAATTTTCACTCGCCGATAAAGGTGTCTGGCTGCTGCCTGGGTTTCTGCCCCAAGGACTTTATCAAGGTGAGCAAACCAAATAAAGGGAGGGGAGGGACGTGGAGGGGGAGGGAGGATCCCATCCATTACTAATCTAGGGCAGGAGCCTAAGCGGGGAGGCCGGGCCGGGAGGGAGGACAGAGAGATGAACGCAGGCAAACCAGCCTCCAGTCAGTTGGCAGGGACAGCCAGGCCTAACCTGAGTGAGTTCTGCTGCAACCTGTCGCTTGGCACCCCCCCTACACGCACACTTCTACCACTGCCCACCCCAAAGCTGGCTGGACCCCCTCAAGGCTCGTGACGGTGGGGGCCCAAAAGCATACGTCTGCCTGGGGCCCAGCAACGGGGTCTTGCTAACAAAGGATTCAGGCCTTGAGCAGCTGGGCAGCACTGACCCCCCCCCCCCCAATGAAGTGAAAAGCCGTGCAGCTCCCACCTCCAGCTCCAGGGGAAATCAATGAGCGCAAAGCCCCCATGCTGCTTTGGGGCAGTCCTTCTGTTTGTACAGCACCTAGCACTGGGAGGTCCTGGTGCATGACTTGGGTGCCTGCAATGGTCCTGCTGTTAATAATAGTCCTGGTCCCAGGTCTGTGAGCATCGCGAGGCTCGGAGGTACCTAGCATCTACCTACTCTGTCCGGTTCATCTCTATTGCAAAACGGCTCCACCCGGGGATGCCACCACTCACCAACCAGCCCTCTGCCTCGCTTCCTGGGCCTGATCCGACAGTCAGCGGAAAGACTCCGAATGGCTCCACTGGGTTTTGCCCCAGGCTCCTTCCACCGGTTTCATGCCGCAGTGAAGTTATGCCCAGGTTGAGTAAGAGCAAGGTCAGTGCCCGGGAGATGCCCCCATGTGCCAGGAACAGAGCGGCCAGGGAGGCCAAAATAATTTGTCAGCACTAGGGGCTGGGCTGGAAACACTTAGAGATAAGTAGCAGATATGAAAATAAACCAGATCTTGGGAAGTTTAATGAAGCGTAATCTGAAATGACTCAAATTATTTACACACTATTCCGTCCCTTCGCTGCCTACGTGGTACAGCCCCGTGGGGTGTGCAGTATGTGTTGATCCAACTCCAAAGCAGAGTGACACAGGTCATCGCCGTGTGGCTGTATTTCAGGCAGCACCATGCATGCTCTGTTAATAACTGCCCGATAGCTCCAGCATGCTGGAGTCTGGCGAGAATGTGACCAGGCAACGGCTCGGAAAACAAAAGCCTCTTTTCTCTCACACATTCAACATGTTGATGTTTTCATTCGGAAGCGTTTGGAATGGGCCCATTGTTTCTTAAACAAATTGTTCTTGATTTCTTTATATTGTTCGAACTTGTCAAAAACATCGTTAGAATGGGTATTGAAATGTTGGGTTGTACAAAAAGCCTGTGGTTTTAGTGACTGAAACCTTTCAATAACTATTTTGATCATTTTTGTAATGAAAAAGGCGCACGTTTATTCACAAGAAAACGAACCATTTTGACAATGTCAACAATTCGCAAACAATATTCTGGAAAAAAGGCAAGTTTTTCTTTAAAAATCTGGGGCAAGGAGGAACATTTCATATGAAAAATTGTTGATCAGTTGCCCAGGTCCCCATCATTTGGGGTCTTCCCAAATCCAGCCACTAAACTTGTGATCCCACCCGCCCGCCGGCGGAGGATGTTGGGAGGGCAGAGGGGTGTGTGCCGAAGGGCCTTAGAGCAGGGGAATCAGGAGAGTGAGAGGGTTGTAAACATGAAAATGGGCTTTGGGGCTAATTGGAGAGCTGGGGGAAGTGAGGTAGCCAGGGGGCTAGTGGTGGATTGAAGGATTGGGGATAGATTATTACCCCAGAGAAAAGGTTTAGGAGTGGGGGAAGCAATGGAAACTGGTGGGGAGAGTTGTGGGGTGGGAGGGAGCCAGTGTTAGCTGTAATTCATGATTGGGGTGGGGGCCCCGGGGATGAGGGCGAGAAAAGAGGCATGTGGGTGCGGGGCCGTTTCTGGGAGCTGTGTGAAAGGTGGTTTTCTCTCCAGCAGGTTGCTTGTCCTTAGTCCCTAATTGTCTAAGTGGAAGCAGGTGTGGCTCCTAGCCAAACTGTATAAATTAAAGCCCTGATTAGAACTTGTACGTGTCTCAGACAACACGGAAAGGAGGGGAGATCCCGGTCATTAACAGAATGAGTCTTGCTGGGTAATGTGGCCTTCGGAACAAGTGGTAACATAACAACATGGGCGCCACGCACTGGCAAAGAATGCAGGAGGAATGGCATGCAATATTTGATTGCATGCTCGAGGCAAGTTGGCTCGGCATATGTAAAAACAATAATTAAATGTACTATGTGGGCGGATTATTAAAGGTCTGATGGCAAATGATCCTCTTCAAAACCTTTCTGTAGGCTGAAATCTAGGTGTAGACCAATAAAAATGCAAACTACGCCCAGACAAACGCAGTGTACCACATTTCCCCTAGCCTGTGTAGCACAGGAGGTGGTTGTTTTCCAGCAACCTCCAAGTCGCTAGCTGGCTAGATGTCAGTGTTCTGCAGGCTCGAAATGGGATTGGTGTCTGGTGTTTGGCTGAGGATGCATCTTCCAGAGATTAGCCATTAGCCGTTGGGTCCTGACCGCTCAGACCAATGGGAGATGCAACCACTGATGTCAGTGGGAGCAGGATAAAGCCCAAAGTGTAGAGCTGGGTCCTAAAATGTTGAGGGGGTTCAAAGCTGTCACAGTTCCGGCCCCTTTGCCCCGTTTCTGCTCTCAGGCGCACCAGTGAACATCCAGGCTCTCGTGACACCACTGAGTGCAGCGGAGTTAGGCCACCGATGTCAACGAGAGCGTGGCCCTGCATGTCTTTAAACCGTAGGTGTTCATTTCCTTTCCCGTTTCATTTTAAAGATCTGCCTTTGCAACGCAGCGATGCTCTGCCTGGCGTGGGACTGAGTGAAAACCAGCACGCTCGTTGCTCCTTGTCGTGAGCGTTTGTAGAAAGGCCGAAAAGCTTCGAAGCCAGGAGACTTCTCAAAATGGCTTATCTCCACGAAATTAGTCACTGGCGTTGCTCTCCGAAGCCTGGTACGCACCGGCAGTTGGTCACACCCACGCGATTCTCTCTTCTCTCTGAGAGGCCCTGCAGCCAAAGCAGCCAGGCTAGTAAAAATGCTGACATCAGACTTTCCTTTCTCTTTGCTTCCTGTTTTGTTTTTCAGTCACATAACACAGAGCCAGCATGGGCAGGGAAAGGCAGAACAAGCCCTTAGCCCAGAGTGCGTTTCTGACATTCTTCTGGGCGCATCATGGTTCTAATCTCAGCTGCAATCGGAAATGTGGGGAGTCGGGAAGGCAGGTCTGTTTAACAAGGAACTTGCAGAGAGATTGAAAGAGAGGCAGCTTTACACTGATGAGCCAAGGGCCGGGAAGTTTGTCCCAAAGTAGGGAGAGCCCCACAAGTCGGAGAAAAGCTGAATATTTCTGAAGCACTTTCCCATCTTCAAAGCCCCATCCGAACACTAATGGCCTTCCCCAACGCCCAAGGCATTAGTGGTGTTGCCCCCATGGGAGACACTGAGCCAGAGAAGGTAGAGGTGTAAATTTTCAAAGGGGCCTATTAAGCTTGGGTGCCTCCATTTTCCAGGAGCACAACTTAGGAGGCCTCTGCCCGGCTTCTGAGAGGGGCAGAGCATCTGCCGCTCCAGTTGAAGCCGGTGGGGGCCAAGCACATTTGAAAATCAAGCTGAGCACCCAATCTGAGTGGGCTCTTTGAAACACAGAGGTCAAAATGAAACGCCCGAGGCCCAGAGCAAGTCAGGGGTAGGGCCAGAAATGAAGCCCCAGAGAGCCTGTCCGGGTCCCTCCGTGCCCTGGGACTGTGGACTAGCTTTCTTCTCTAAGTGCACCCCCAGGTCCCTCTTAGGATATGTCTACACTACCCGCCAGCCTTCCTCACCTGGACACCGAGCTGGCCTGCTGTCCCTCCTCGCAGCCCGCCATGAGCCGTCCTGCCGTTCGGGAGATTGGCCTTTGCAGCGAGCCCGGCTCCCTGCTGGCATAGCGTGCTCTCCGGTGAATAGGAGCATGGTGGGCACCAGCAGCTCCGGTGTCTGTCCAGCAAACCTGCTCCAGCTCCCGCCAATCAACCCCTAATTAGTCAGAGATCAGCAGAAGGCGCAACAAAATTCAGGGGAGAGAGAGATGCCCTAACTTCCCAAATGTCTCTCACCCCCCATGTGTACATGCTGGGGGGCTTCCCACTTCCACCCCAACCCCAATCTGTAGCACTAACGCACCATGGCCCTGCTCTGGCACCATTACGGCATCTTCCGTGGTGTAGAAAGAGCCCCTGAGAAACACCTGCAGTGCAAGGGATCTCTCCTCTGTCCAGCTTTCCCTAGGGAGCCCTCAGGCGCCATGAGTGGAAGTGAGAGCAGCCTCCGAACTGCTCTAAGTCACACTGTGGGGATGGGCAGCCCCGGAATACCAGTTGGCGTAATGGAACTGAGACTTAAGGCCACTTTGTCCCCCGTGGTGGGCGTGCATGGAGCTTTGCCAGAGGCCGTTTCGGGCGTTCATCCTCACCTGCACAGAACATCACTGCCGGCGGGGCCGAGCACTACGTGCACTGGGAACCAGGACCACGCACCTCTGAATTGCATTGGAGGTTTTGCAGCTGTTGCTGTAGTCCACACCCATGGTGATGGGATTGTTATCAGTTTGGGAGATCCTCTGGGCAGCGAGATGCATCGGTGACACCTGGGCTTCAAAGCTTGCTTGGCTTCTCCATCCTTCCTGGCCATCTTCGCTGCACTCTTCAGAATTAAAGGAGGCAAAATGTAAAATCCTCTATTGCTTCCTTTTTAAACACCCTAATACACACACCGGGGAGAGAGAAGCAGCACAATAAAGGAAGGTGGCCAGATAAAAGCAGCAGCGCAGAGAATAAACCTGCTCCCCTGCCCAGAGCCCACCGTTTTGCTGTTACGATTGTGGCCGGCGTTGCTTCGCTGGAGCATCTCGCTGCACAGGTGGAAGTGTGAGCCTGAGGGTCACTGAGCTGTGCGAATGTTCCCAATGTATCACCATTGTAGCAACACCTGTGCTAAATAACCTTGTGCTGAGCCACAGGGAGAATGTGCTGTGTTCAATAGCCCTCGACATTTCTCATTTCTTATCTGCTGGGCGATGGGCCAGTGCCTGAACACTGAGCTGCAGGAGCCATCAGCGAAGGAGCAGGGACACTGGTTCCCAAACCCCTTTTGGGGCATAGTTCTGGACACTGCCTGCAAGCCGGAGGTTCAGCTCCTCGTTTTCCTCCGTCGCTCTCGGAGCTGGGCTCCCTGCACTGTGCACGTTGCTGAGTGAACCACGCAGACTCCTGGAAGCGAGGTTATAGAGAAGCTGTGTTTATGATAACATGAATCCCTCCCCATCTGCTGCTGGCTGATGGTTCCCACGTGTTGGGGGAGCCTTTGTTCCATGCTCTGGTGGTGTCTGGGCGGGGTTTGCAATGAGCACGGTGTGGTGTTAGTGCTTGACGTGTGTTTATGTGAGGCAGAGTGATGTGACTACCTAGCATTCCCTCAGCTCCTTCTGGCCGGGGGTTACAAAGAGGGTTTGCAGCAGCACTTTACAAACATTAACACAACCAGCTACGCTGCAGCCCGGTCAGGCTTTTTATCCCTGTTTTAAACATGGGGAAATAGATGGTGCCGTGGTTAGGGTGCCCACCTTGGACACGGGAGATCCAGGGTGAACTCCCTGCTCTGCCATAGACCTCCTGTGTGATCTGGAGAGACTTGGTCTCTCTCTACCTTGGTTCCCCCTCTGTTTAACGGCGCCAATAGCACTGCCCTGCTCTGGGGTGGGTGTGAGGATATAAACACAGCAGAGGTGCTGAGGTGCCCAGAGGCTATGGTGAGAAGGCAGATAAATGCCTCAGACAGACAAGTGAGCTAGTAGCACGGTTGGTAGTAACCCAGATCTCCTGACCCCCCGTCCTGCACTTTAACCACATGCTTCCTCCCTTGCTGGCCTTCATAATGAGGCCATCTAGATATTAAAGGAAAATGCTGCAGTTGCATTTAGCTACAGGAAGAATGAGAGGAAAAAGTCCCCAGGGGAGCAAAGCTAATGGCCCATGCTGGGAAGTCCCTAATAAGCTACCCAGCTAAGAGATCAGAGATACTTGTCTCACAAGAGAAGCTGACCGTAGGCGTGGGAAGTCTGGGGTGGCCTCTCTGTCCATAACTCATTCCTTCCCAGATGTGCACAGCTGCTCAATAGAGGGGTGCTGGTGCTGTTCTTTTTGAGGTTATGTGACTGGGTGAGCCCCTGCATCTGGAAAGCCCACATGCTAAATTCACCCCTGGTACAATAAGACAGACTCAATGGGGGTGACTCAATGATCGCTGCTCTTCCGTGGTGGGGGGTGGGAGACGGTAAGTGCGTGGGTGTGCCCTGAACATGCAGCAGGAAATGCATCCTAGGACTATTTGTTCAAATTTGAAGGCAAATTTGCATTGGCTGCCCTGTCCGAGTGGCCAGGGAGCGTTCTCAAACTGGAGCCCTGTTAGCGAGAATACTCAAGAAAACAGAGTCCTGCATTCAAATGCTCGCATTACGCCCATTTTGAGATTGTATGTGCAATTTGCACGGCGTTGGCCCCGGATCCCACAATCAGATCACCTTGGTTAGTTCCGTATGACATGTGGCAGGTTTCTGCTCCCTGATTGGATGATTCATATCACTAAGCAGGTCAGGATGAAGTGCATGTGACTGGATAGTTGGACTGAATGTGGCAGGGACTGAATGACAGGAAGATTGTGGTGTGGGATCTGGGGCTAGGCGGGGATGCTTTAGCATGCATTGCATACGCTTCACGGGAGCCAGCCTCCAAGAATGTAGAACGGTCGCAGTGGGTGAGACCATCTAGCCCAGTATCCTAGCTTCCAACAGTGGCTGCTACTCCATTAGTGCCGCATCGCACTGATTACTCAAATATCCAGATCTCGTCTCTGTTTTCTCTCTGCCGTCTAGTGGGGCCAGGTGCAATATGGCAAAGAGCAGTTACTGACAGACACTGAGCTCTGACTTTTGATCATTTTTTTTCCTCCCAGGCAAAGCAAAAGCACAAAAATTGCTATGGATTGATTCTGGACATCAAGCTTAGCTAGGTCATATCTGCCGAGTTTTTAATGCCTGGTGTCTATAGCTTGCACTTCCATCATTCCATTATATGGATGACAGGCAGGCCAGCACCACAGCAAAGGAACAAATTACCTAATAAATCAAGCACGTAGGATATAAAGTGGACAGTGGTATTAGCCTGCTGCAGAGAAGTGATAGTAACAGATAAGTATAGATCCATGCTAAACTGGGGAGGAGATGGAATCATTAGTCTATTTCTTTATAAACAATTACAGAAAACTGATACGCATCTGAAATGGAACGTGATATGTTATTAACTAAACTGTGTTTGTGGGGGGCACATGTACATGCATCATTTATATAACATTTGTTTAATAAAAAGTACAGTCGGAAGTGGATTCCTTTAGCGCAGATATTTGGAGGGAGTTAATAGAGCTGAGTTTTTTTTTATTGGGCTCTTTAAATCCTTGTTTCGGGTTCTCATTACTTTAACAGGAAATTCTATGGCGTTAGGAATAAGCCAGCTACAAACCATCCGGACTTTGCGGCCTTCATTGCAAAGCATTGATTTCATTGTGGGATTATAATTATCAACTACAATCCCATAATTACGCACTACTTAACTTCTTGGCTTTAATATCCATGCAAGCCAACATTAAAATAAGAGAGCAGTATTTCAGTTCACAACTACAAGGGAAATATATTAGAAAAAGCCATTTCGAAAAGGGGGTTGTTATTTCTGCAGTGGAGTTAAACCTTCCATCTTCCAAACAAATTGCTATTGTTTTCCATGAGAACCAAACATCAGACGAAGCAGTGCCCTTAGCCTTCGGTACAGTCAGAGCAATAAAGACAGAAGAACAAAAGAAGGGAATCGGAAGGAAGTGCTTCATAACCTTCTAAAGAATCGGTCTCAGAATAAGAGCTTCTGATTTTATCACTTTTGTTCTTTCAAGTAACCTACCCTTCACCTTTGTGTTTCCCTTTCTGGGACAGCAAGATAGCACGGTTAGTGTGTATAATTCTTGACTCCAGGGGTCTCCTTCAGTGAGCTCATGGGGAAGCATTGGATCTCATTTTCTGAGTTATTTGCTTTGCATATCAACTGATAGTGCACCCATAACAGAATTGCTTTCATCTAGGCTTTAGCAGCTCCAGAGGCCTTGCTCGGCAATGGAATCCTGCCCTGCTTTCTGCTGTCCCACTCGGGACGTTGTTTGTTTTACACAGGTTACGTTCTAGGACTGACACATTGCTCCTCTGAAGGCCACGTCTGCGCCGGGCCTCTTGGAGATGCGGTCCGAGGAGTTGGCGTGCCAGGGGGCGGGGCGGTTATACCATCTCTGCCTCTCTGGGCTGCTTCTGGAGCCAGCACAGCCCCTGGCATAAGAACAGCCGCAAGGGTTGCTCTAATGTACAGCTACTTCCCCAGAGCCCAGAAGAATCAGAGCTCTCTGGCCTTTCTCCGGCACACGTCCACCCCCAGGGCTGCGTGGAGGGAGGAGGGGCAGCATAGGACCACCTGCATCACTGCGGTGCCATTTGCTCTCTCTGGGAGCTATTTCCACTCCCGGAGGCCCCTTCATGCTCTCAGTGAAGCATAAAGGGCACTTGGTGGAACACAGAATCCGCTCCCGAGTGCCGGCAGCGCGGTCTCAACACCTGGCTATTCCGCTTCAGTACTGTCAAATCGATGAGATGCAATGCAATGAAAAATCATATCATTAAAGTCAGGGGACATTCGCTGCCGCCTGGTGCCCCTCCCACCTTGGCATTTGCCCCCCCAGCAGGGATAGAGATAAATGAGGTCACAATGCAGCCTACGAGCCACGGAGACCAGGCTGCCATGTGGCTCATGCAATGTGCTGGTCTTGTTTACCTCTGTCCTTGCTGGGCCAGTGCTCCTAGGCTATTTGGTTTTCAGGCTGAACGGGGCTCTGAGCTTGCCGGGAATCTCAAACATCCCATCTAACCTTTGGGTCACTTAACTAGTCGCAAACGGCCCCACCGTTCCTTATTCCTGCTGAACCAAACTGTCTGCAATTGATAAATGATGCAGAAGTGTCTGCCAATTGGGAAATGTTGCATCGGGGGCCTCGGTCTGATTTTATCTGCCCCTCGCATTGTGCCTGGGCTGCTCTCTGGAAGTTGTATTGATTTAACCAGGCTCCTGGGAATCGGTTGATTTTTCTAATTTTATCCTCCAGATGAAATGAATCTGATAGAGGTATAATGACTCTATCGCCTGCCCCAGCTAGCATTGCAAGGGGAGAGATGGGGCCTTTGTTTTTTCTGATGTCAACCTAAAGCATTTGGAGGGCAAACCCAGCCCTCCTTGTGCATGTCAGGCTCCTCTCACAGGGCTGGGGAGTCTGATTCAGACTAGCTGAGGGGCTGGCCCCCATTGCGGTTCTGCTGAGTGTATTGTGGGTGAAAGGGTGGGTTCAGGAGGGCCGTCGCCTTGCGAAGGGGCAGCCGATTGCCTGGTGGTGCCCAGCGCTGTGTGCAGCTCACTGTTTACTCTCTGCAGAGGGTTTGGTGGAGCAGCAGTGGCCGGGGGCGGGGGAGGGCAGAGGATCAGTCACTACGTGGATGTTACGGAGCCTGTTGCCGTGGAAGTCGCCGGGGATCTGCTGAGCCCCTTGAGATGGGTGCAGCTGGGCGGAGGATTTGGCTCCGGAAGTCTGGATCTGCACTGTTGAGGAACCACGTAGCCAAAGGGCAGCTCTGCTAGTCCCCATGAGCTCAGGGGGACGACGTGTGGAGTAAGGTACTACTCATGGGAGTAAAGGGGGCCGAACTGGGCCCTGTGCATTTATTTGGCCAAAGAGTTCCTATTGCTGGACAAAGGGCTGCCCCACGGACCCTTGCCCTTTTAACAGTCTAGCAGCAGAGATGCTAGGTGACATCACAATCAGGGCTCATTTGCTGGGCTACAGCAAATACCGACTGAAGACATGTTGCTGGTTTGGTGTCAATTTTCTGGACACTGCTCAGAAGACTCCTGAGCTCCTGGCCCGCTCGACCAACAGGTGAATGCCACTAATAAGCTTTGTTAGTCCGTTCTGGAGGCCGTATTGTGGCCCATTCCATAATTATGCTCTGTTGTGCTGGCCTAGCACATTGGGTTAGTCAAATCTCCCAGCAAGGCACTTATCCTGCACTCTTGACGTGGGTAAAACTCTCATTGACTTGAATGGAAGCTTTTGCCTGAACACGGAATGCAAGATTGGGCCTCCAAATAGTTATTTCTCATCTACTAGAGAGAAAAAGAAGAAAGATGCTTAAGTTGCTCTGATGAGCCAAAGATGAAATTGGCATTAACATTAATGTTAGCATGAAAAAGAAGCTTATAAAAAGATTAAGGTTGTGCCTTTTTTTTACGCTTGTTCAGTTCTGCGTGAGGATATTCTATTGATGGCATAATGGAAGAACCTGATTTGTGCAGCAGGTAGATTTTAATAATCTTAGAACTAGACATCTTTCATTGCAGCAAATCAAATGGTGTTACTTCCCCCACACACACACACACACACACGCAGACCTCAAGTCTTTAAATACACATATTGTGGGAGAACTTGAACGGTTATTACATTGGAGTAGAAGGGGAATTTGAAAAGCGACACACTAATGCTCACCTCACCAATTAATGTCTGTGGTCCCACCTAACTGGTCGTAGGAATGCTGGGGGAGGGAGATTGTCAAAAAATAGTCACTGGAGCACTGCTTGCCTGGGAGAGAATAACTGTGTTTAGCCCTGTAGCTTCTGATGTGTTGAATTCTAAGGGCTGGGTTGAGCCCACCTCAACCTGCATACGAATGGAGAGGTTGGAGAGGAAGGCTACCCCCATTGACACTAGTCTGGGGCTGGGTTCAATTCCCTGCTCTGCCACATACTTCCTGTGTGGCCATGGGCAAGTCACTTAGGTGCAAATTTTTAAAGGCATTTAGGCACCTAGTGGGATTTTCAAAGTACCTAAGCATTGTAATCAAAAGGAGTTAAGTGCCTAGGTGCCATATGAGTCCCTATAATAGAGTTGCATAGATGCCTTGCTCCTAGAGCAGCCCTTGTGTTCCAGAGAGGATGTCACTAGCTGACCAGCCCAGTTTGGTGCCAGGGCGTGGTAAATCCGTAGTGGGAATCCTTACCCACTCCCTGCCCCTCTGCAGCCCCCTGGAGCCTGTCACCTTCCCATGCATCCAGGGTTTGTCTCCTGACCCAGCCTGCATGCATCCCCAACACCAATGGACGACCTTGCCCTGGGGAATACCCAGCTTAGTCCCAAAGGTTTGTCTGCCTCTGATAAACTAACTGAGTCGTAAGGATGGTAGTAGAGGGTTTCTGATACCTGCTCATTCCTTTCGGAGCCCAGCCAGGTCCCACGTTTCCACAAAACAACGAAACCTAGTTGCAGCTAAGGCTGAACTCAGCGGCTGGCGATGGGACACAGCATCTCTCCGCCGCAGGTCAGATTTTACCCACCCATCTGACAAAAGCTCAGTGCCCATAACCAGTTCCTGGGTGCCCGTATTGAACAAAAGCACCATTACCGTTGGCACTAATGGGCGCCTGCTTGCTAGCCCTTTTAGCAGCAAGGCCATGGACGGAAGAAGACAGGCACTGCGCTATGGGACCATCTTGCCCTCTGTATGGAAGTCAATGGGAGTATTTCCATTGATCTCAATGAGAGCCTGGAATCGCCATCAGAGAAGATTGGTGCCCAATGGGGACCTTGTAGTGCCGCCATTTTCTGTTTATTGTATTATAGGGGTCGCTCCATGAGGGGGGCTGGGAGGCTGCAGTATTCTCTGGAAAGTTCTCAGCGATCACTAGATGAAAGCCTTCCGTACCCGTGCAAAGCGCTGTTCATTATTAGCTCCAGCAGCACCATGGTGCAAGGCTTTGCCTGTTCATTTCATGGTGTTGCGTGTCAGAGCAGAGGTTGTGTTGTGGAAGGCGTTGTCCGGGGTCAGGAAATAGGCACAAAGAAGGTAGAGAAGGATCCTTTATTTCATCTCTGCTTTTCATTGTTTCTGGGCCTGAGGTTTTAAACTTAGACCCAGCCAGCAGGACAGATGGGCTATGGCCGGTGTCCCTCAGAACACTGTCTGGATGGTGCTCCCAGAAGAGGAAACACTTTATGTGGGGAAGGGATAGCTCAGTGGTGTGAGGATTGGCCTGCTAAACCCAGGGTTGTGAGTTCAATCCTTGAGGGGGCCACTTAGGGATCTGGGGCAAAAATCAGTACTTGGTCCTGCTAGTGAAGGCAGGGGGCTGGACTCAATGACCTTTCAAGGTCCCTTCCAGTTCTATGAAATAGATATAGGTATATCAGCCATGAGACAGGTCTCTCAGGCTCCAGCCAGGCTTTGGACCCATCCTGAGCCCCTGTAAATCCACCAGAACCATACTGGGATGGAAACGTAGCAGCAAGTAATGTCCTCTTCGTGTGATTTCCTCATCAAATGGGTTGGGCTGAGCTAGTGCGTGAGGACAGCCATGCTGGCAGGAGGGAAGGGGCCAGGCTATCAGAACTCTTGTTGCTAGGATGAACCAGCAAGCACATTTTCATGCGAGAATTCTGCATAACTTGTCAGCGCATTAGGTAGAGCTACCCTGAGGCTACCGCAGCTATTTTTTTTTACTCCTGTTTTAAATGAATGTGCATATTTTACTACTTAGAACTGGAATCACCTATTTTCCCTGGAACCCTGAGGGGCTGTAACTTGACAGTTGTCCATGTGTTAGCTTATTTCAATGTAACAGGACTAACTTTAAACATACAGGTTTCTGGAGTGTGGGGCAGTGGTACTCCAGGACGGAGGGAGTGAACTGGGAGCTTTCCCGCTTGGGCATCTCAGCCCAGCAAAGGGCTCCTTATGGAGGGCTGAGTCGGGAATGGGGAAAGGCCTCTTTCTGCTTTTCCCTGCAGGTGTAGCCAGTCTGACTTTCTGCAGGGTGATGTTGACTCCTGAGCAGAGGGCCAGCAATGGGCGCAAGCCCCACTGTAAGTCTCACATAAGCCCTATTTTGAATTGCAATCCATGTGTGCTGCACGCAGGGCAGATCAGTTTTCTGAACGGGATGGTCTCTCTGACAGAGGCTGTCTCCGATACAAGTCTCCTTCCTATTGGTCAGAACTCCACTACAGAGCATATTCATCATTCCTTCCCATTCAGATCCGGCTATGATCTGAAATTGCTACACTCCCAAGAGCAGGCTGAGAATGAGAATTTGTGGGGTTCAATAAATATGATTAGAAATCTGAGCGCTAATTATTGTCTCCATTCCAGGGCCTGCAATTTGGGCCTGACGATGAAAGTTCTTGTGTTGCTAATTGTCAGGGCGATGTTATTATGAGCGCAGGTTTCCCTATCCAAAGTAAAAGACCAGGTGTCTATTTAAGAAAGCACATGTTTTTCTGATGGCATATTAGGACCGTTTGTCTGGTGTGCTGGGTTGGGCCGACTTGCAAGGGAAGATGTAAAAGGGCATAAATAAATAAATAAATAAAATAAAACCAACACCTTCTGTGGCAATTAACCCCCGGCCCCCTCCACAAGACCCTTTCGCTTCCAGACAGATCACGGAGACAAATGTCATGCTCCATGGTGCCTCAAAGGCAGGTCCTGTGCTGGAGGGGGTTTGGAGGCAGGTGGTCTCAGCGGCGGAGCTGGGAGTCATTAGCTGGTTCGTGTCTAGTGGTTCCCAGCTGAACCTGTGGCCCTGGGGACTAGACCCTGTCCCCGCACACCCCATGGTAAGAGCAAAGCTCTGCTCCGATGAGCTTATGAACTAAATGGACAAAGGAGGGGAAGAGAAATCGAGGTGTGCAGTGACTGGCCCTCGCCCAGGTCAACATTAGTACCCTCCATCTGCCAGTACACCGCACTGCCTCTCCGAGCACCTCTGACTTAAATGCCTCCCGGAGTTTCCAGGCCAACCGTTGTTGCCTCATCTTTGAAGAGGGCACAGGGTGTGTGCGTCTCTGATGTCCACTGCAGAGGAGTGGCCCTGTCTCCACCCAGCCACCCTCAGTGTGGCTAATGCCATGGGAGCCAGTAGCTAGCCGCAGTCCTTATTCTCAAGAGACCACAATGACGTTGCTTGTGCCTCAGCCCTGCATAGGGATGCAAGGAGTGGGCGAAGCTTCCCGCATGCTCCCCTTTCCTTGCACAGCCGCAAGAAGCTGAACACAGTCTGTCAATCAAGGGCACCAAAAACCCTCTTGTTTTTCTTGGTAAATAACTTCCTTGTGACTCCGGCTTGGAATGTGTCTGGGAGAAACTGCAGGGCTATATAGGGGAAAAACCAAGCAATGATTTATTTCCTGCTTGGTGTAAAAGATACTGCGCTGGGTCTACTGAGCTTTGAGTGTTTGTGTAAATCTGTCTCCTCAAAACATCTCAAATTGTTGACTGATGGCCCACGTAATTTAGAAGAAGGCTAAAAATTTAAATCTTACAACCTGCTGAGAGAGAGAAAATACAATACCGTTTGTGCCATGCTCAGCATTACACTGCAGGAAGCAGATGCCAGAACTATACTTTGGAAGGTGAACAAAATACAGTTGATTTTTTGCTCATTCTTCCATAATCCTGCAAATGAAGTGATCCTCACCCAATACTGACGGTGAGGTTTTTCCACAGGACTCCTGCCTCATTCGGTGCATAGGATGGACGGTGCTCAATTAATGAGCAGCTTTTCAATATTTTTTTCCTCCTCATTATTCAATGTGTGGCCCCAGGCCTTAATTACTGCATGCTATTCCAACCCTGCTCTGAAGAGAGAATTGCTCATTTCCTCCTGGGCTTTTCGGTGGCGCTCATCAGTAGAGCATCTGAGTGCTTCACAAACATTAATAAATGTGAGCTGTATTAACACCCCCGTTTTACAGATGGGGAACTGAGGCACAGAGAGATTAAGGTCAAGTGCCCACTAATTTGGGGTGCCCAGTTGGAGACACCTAGGACAAGAGATTTTCAGAGTACTTACAATTATACAGCACTCATCTGCCATTGACGTCATTTGCCGCTGTGAGTACTCCACACTTATGTAGATCAGACCCAGAGTCTGAGGTTGGGTACCTAGAAAATGAGGAACGCACAGTGAGTGACCGCCTGTGAAAAGTCTGGTTTAACTGGCTTGCCCAGCAGCAGACAAGGCCACTGTGGCATAGGCAGAGATAGAAACTAGTTCCCTGACAACATTCAACTGTCTTAACCAGGAACCCATCCTTTCTCTTCCTGCAATCCCCTGCCTCATTCACTCTGCATCTTCCAACTTCTGTCTGTAGGAACCCTGCCTCTTTCGTTACAAACGACCTCCTTCACTACACAGCGCCGATTCCTCCCTGGGGCAGGGTGCTGTCTGAGGCAGGGGGCCTGAGAAAAAGCACGGTGTGATCATGCAATCAAAGAGTGTATCACAATGGATGCACACAAGGGGTCTGAATTAAGGTTTTGTGAGTAACTTAAATTCTGGCGTCGCCTAACTTTGGAGTGCTTGACGGTGCAATCTTAATAATGTCCTTTTAATGTAGCTTTTTGTGTGTCGTTTCCTAGGCTTTTTTATAATGCAAATGGAAAAATAAATTCCATTTTGTGGCCTCATATAGGCACTTACAAGAGTCACCGGCAGGGTTGGAACCTTTAGATCCACCATACAGACTTCTGCCACTTCAGCTAAGGGGGTAATTGGTAGCAGTAGTAGGTTATCATCCTCTATGTCGACTAGCACTAGAGGGGGCTGGGACTATTTTTTTTTTGTCCAGTGGGTTTCATAGATATTTGCTGGCAGAAGAGGAACAGTGAGGCTCGGGAATCTGGGTTCTGTTGCAGGGTTTGGCAGGGAATGTACGCTGGGGGTATCAACTCTTCTGCTCATTTCCTCCCACACTTGACTCCTCCTGCCCCATCTCTTCAAACCTGTCTCTTCCTCACCCCTGGCTCCTCGTCCTAGTCCCATTCTCCTCACCTCACTCCTCCAGCTTCTCATCCCCATCCCGGCCTCCTTGCCCAACCTCCAGTTCCACACACTCTCCCCCTTTCCAAAGCCCCTGTCTCAATCTACTTCCCCCTGACCTCCACAGGTCTATCTCTTGTCCCCTCTGCATTCAAATCAGGCAGCTTCTTCCTCCATGCTGCCTGGGCCCAGTAGCTGGGCCATTCAGGAGGTCCTTGCTCTCAGTTCCAGTGCCCGAGTCTGGACATGGCATGGCTCCCAGCAGCCCCGAGCAGCTATGGGCTGGTGCATGCTCAGTACAGACAGAATCTTCAGAGTTTTTCCTTGCAACACTGTAGGAAGTCTCTACTGAGCATGTGCAAACTGCTTTTTTCAGCGGCTCATAACTTTGCCAAGCCCGAGTGGATTTTCACGGGGATAGCAAAAGGCACATCCCAGTCTTGTAGGCCACCCCTCTCTCAAATTGCAAGACCCTGCTTCAAAGCACAGAGAATGGTAGAGCTTTCCAAAGAAAAAATTACCAGAATTTTTAACATAGGCAATACAATGCATTTTCCCTAGCCTTATTATTGGAAACGGCTGAATATTTTTACGTTGAAATTTTCCAAAAACAATTCAGCCTAAGGCAGACGCATGGCATGGGAAATTTCAGCCCAAATAGTTAAGTTTAGCAAAGTTATAAGTAACTGAAAATGGGGTTTTACAGTGGGAAGTGTCAGGTGACCTTAATAACAGTTAATAATAATAATAAACGACCAGCCCTGCCTGTTATACTGTAGGCTTGCACAGACCTGAATTGCTTTTAAAAAAATCTTTCATTTTAATTTGTCTGCTTTTGCTAGCCCATACGTTTGCCTTGAGCTGGCAAGGTTCGCGCCTTCCCCCCTCCCCCCCAATAGACATTTCAGAACAACTTTTTGTTGCCAGTTATCCATCCACACAACAACATTAGCATAATTATCACTGTGAAGCTCTAATCTCTGCCATAACATATTCAGGTTTAAAATGTGGCTTGGGTTTCATACATTTGTATAATTTGGGTCTGTCCTGAGCTAACAAATCTACAGGCAATCACACTGGAAAGTTATGAACTTTATATAGTTTTAAGCCATAATTGCTTGAGATTTGTATAATGACAAGTGAGAAGGGAACTATGAATAATGTCTGCCACATATCCCTGAGGTAGAAACATATCACAGCCTAACTGATGGCTGTCAGGAAAACTGTGCATTAATCTTTCATCTTCCTTATTTTGTTTGCAAATGTCTCTGAAGGACTGTGCTGTAATTGAGCTGGTGACAGTGGCAGAATTGTCAGAGGAATTTCTCTGACAACTTCTCTGAGTTGTTCCTCTGACAACTTTCTCTGAGACTTGGGCCCTCCTGTTTTGAGCACAGCACAAATTGTTTCTGGTGTTCTCCGGGGACCCATCTAAGGTAGGGGCCTATTTTGTTTTGCATTTATAGGCTGCTTCTGCATGTTGTTATCCGTGTTCACGGTCTCTGCTGCCACTGATAGCACCAGGAGATGTCTCCTGGCCCTCAAGAGCCAGTGATGGTCTTTGCTGTGGGGTATAATTGCCTTTCCACAGCAAGGCTTGGATATTTAGCCACTTCCTTTCATTAAAATTCCACTAAGAGATTGCTGGTTTGGGCCCCCTCCACTCGCCTTCTCTCCACCCTTAGTCATCCCCTGTCAGGGAGCTCAGTCTTCCCATGTCCAAGCTCATTATCTTGGAGCTTTAGAGGCTTCCTTCAGAGCCTCACAAAGATAGTGACGCTGCCTGTGCTTGTCCCAGCTGAACCTCCTGCTCTCTTAACAGGATAGTCTTTCTTTCCCAGGTCTCGCTGGGTTCGATGTGGGGTTTGCACTGCAGTATGTTTTACTTCAGAGGCAATGAGGGTTATTTATCTCGCAGTGCAGGGCTCACCTGGACTTTTGCTGGTGGCGAGAAGTTTCTGGAACAGATAAAGAGAATAACGAATGTTAAAGCTTTCAAAAGCTCCCTTATCTACCTATCTGGGGGAAAGGCCTACGTAAAATAAGCCTCCTCAGTTAATTTCCTCCACGTGAAAATGACTCAGCCATTATCCAGAAATGGGTTTCGAACCATCACGTTTGGGAGTGAGAGGAATTGCCTGTCCGAGCAGTCGGTTTCTGGCCCACACAGTTGTGCCGAAGGAAGGCTGCACACGTGCAGTGAAGAAAAAGCCATGAAGCCATCGATGCCTGTGAGTTCCCTGCCCAGCCTGTGAGTGAGACAGGGTTCAGTCCGATGGTTTTAGTGGTTAGGTGACTCACAACCTCCTCATACTGTGGCACCATTTCTGTAGCACTCAGCCTACGAATGAAGGGCTGGATCCTGCAGTCGCTGCTCTGGCAAAGCTCCCATTAACTTCAGCTAGAGCAGCCGCTTTGTTTGTTCTGAATAGTTTGACTTCAGTGGGAGTTTTGTCTGAGTAAGGACTCCACAGGAATGGGCCGAAGAAATGATATCATGTTGCTTTCCCGGCCAAAGGTCTGGAAATGCACTGGTGTCAATCAGGAGTACTTCAGTTGAATTCACTGGCCTTACGCTGATCTAAAACTGTGATATGGCAGAATCAGGCTCCCTTGAGAGCATTGAAATGAGATGGAGATCTCTTTCGCTCTTTCCATTTAATTAGGGGGTTATTCTGTCCCCGCTGTGCATTTGCACAGCTCTCGTTAGCATTAATGGGGTGTGTGTGCGCGCGCGCAATGAGAGAAGAATGCATATTCCTATCTGGAGATCCCCCCAGCTCTGCTGCCCCAAATCATGGTTCTTGTAACTTGAACAGTGTTTGCAGCGCATTTCCCATGACTGCTGTGTATTGGCAGAAAGAAACCTTCTCATATCATCAGCATTTTAACTTCCATCAAAAGATAAGGACCAACTGGGCTAAATGCATCTCTTCTGATTTTTTTCCCCAAGAAAAATCAATACCCATCAGCATTTTTGCAGCGTTGATGCACTGAAAATATTCAAGTGGGAGGGCCAGCTATAAAAACACCCCACATCCCAACCTTTTGGGGTGTGTTGGAATGCTTTCTGCCAAGTGAGGAGGGAAGAACATAATAAAGTGGTTCTAACGATAGCTGGAACATGAGCAAATGTTTATATTCAGGCTTCCAAGAGCCTGAGAGTAGCCGGGTATCACACAGCAGAAGATATGACTGTTCTCTGGAGCACAGATAAGAGACCAGGGGCTTTCCTGTATTCCAGGCCTTATCTGATTGCGTGAGCTGAAGGAAGCGCTGACATGGCCAGCCAAACCCGTGGGATAGCCCAGAATGCGTAACTTCATTGCAATGTGCCAGCACAGCCCCCCCAGTGTTATGTCTGCCCTTCGTGGGCTTTGATCAGGAAACCTCCAGCTAATTTTAGAAAGGCTGCAAATAACCCTAGAGAGGAGCCAGCTGCAGCTTGCACAGAAGTGACGGGGTGAGAATGTGGCACCCCATGCTGTGCCGTCCATGGGGAATAGCTGGGCCGTTGGTGTAGGCTGACATTGGCGCAAGCAGGAGTTTATCCCCTCCCCCTCTAGGATTCATCTCTCCCTCCCCCCCCAACATGTTCTTCACCTCCAACCCCTCCACCTGACCTGCTGACCGCATCCCCTTATGGTGGCTGGAGACCCTTCCCATGCTCTCCCGTTCTTCTGCCACTCCTTCCCCTCACAAAACAAGCCTCTCTCTGCCCTCCGGCTATGGCTACACTGCATGTCCCTGGCTGGCCCTGACCAGCTGACTCGGGCTCTCGGGCTGTGGGGCTAAAAACAGCAGTGTAGCCGGCTCTGAGATCCCACTAGGGAGGAGTGGGTCTCGGAGCCAGCTCCAGCCTGAGCCCAAATGTCTACATTGCTGCTCTCAGCCCCGCAAGCCCGAGTCAGCTGATCCGGGCTCTGAGACTTGGTGCCACAGGATTTTTTTATAACCGTGTAGGCAGAAAGCCAGCCCTTGACCCCATCTCCCTCTCCAATTTCCTTCCCACCTCTGAGCTCATCCAGCCAGCTCCTGTCTTGCATTTCTCTCCTGTAGCGCCATCCTGGATCCCCTCTGATCCAGCTTCTGGCCTCTCCACGCCAATGGAGCCCCTCTGGCCAAGGGCGTGACCTCTTGCTGGCCACATCTCCGGGCTTATGGTCCATACTCAATCCCCCTTGACCCCCATGCTCTTTCTGCCCGTGGTGATTTGTTCGCCCCTCTCTTGGCTTTCATGGCTCTGTCCTCTCCTGCTTCTACCCTTTTGGCTGCTCCTTCCGAATCTACCTTAGTGGTCCTTGTCCTCTGCTCCCTTTAGGCCCTTTCCCTGGGTGATCTCCTTTGCGGATGCGGTTTCAACCGCCATCTCCTCACTGGAGATCCCCAGACCTGGCTCTCCGCACCTCAGCCTGCCTCTCTGATGCCTCCTCCGTAACTGAAATTCTGGCATTTCCCCAAGCCCATAACGTGAGGGTCACCTTTGACTCCCTCTCTCCTTTGCACCTCACAGTCAGGCTCCATCCGAATCCTACCCAACAGTTCTAAGATCTGACCATTTATTTCTATCCTCACATCTTACGCTCTTGTCCAGGCCCTCGTCACCTCTGGTCGTTGCTACTGCAACCTCCACCGACCCCAGCCATTCTGTGGCCAAAACCCACGTTGGTGGCTGGTGTGCGTGAGAAGGGAGTTTTAGAAGCTGCTGCTACAGCTCGGTAGGAACGATATTTAAGTGGCCCAGGGAGATCCCGAGGGGAAGCAGCGGGACAGCAATGTGCTGTTCGATCATGTCTTTCCAGTCATCCCGCTCCTTAATGATTACATCCAAAATGCAATAATTAGTGAGACAAACATTTTTCCAAGTGGCTGGTTAAACACAGGGCGTGTGAGGATGATGACTAAGGACATTAAAGAAATAAAGATCCTGGAACTTGTATTGGGAAACTCTAATTTGGCGTGTGAAACAGAAGCCAGCCTTAGCATTAGCTTCTTTCCTTTCCTTTTTCTTTTTCTTTTTCTTTTTCTTCAGGCCTGTGTGTAAATGACAATGACCCCCGACTCCCCAACCACCCCCTTTCCCCCCGCAGAAGAATTCCTCCATTTTGGAGTACCTGAGTTCTGCACCGAGCAAACTGGTTCTCACTTGATTAGAAAATGTGACATACCCTACTGCAGCCAGTTCCATTCTGACGAGTCTTACAAACTGAACTGGAAAACAAACGACTTCATTCAGATCTCCCAGTGTTTCCCAAAAGAGCATCTCCGTAGATTAAAAAAACATTTGAAAGGTGTCTCTCCACCTCCCTGCTGCCAAGATACCACGTTGAATCAGTACAATTTGTCCTGTAAATCCCAAGGTAATTGATAGCTTGCAATCCACTGAGACTCAGGCAGGTATGGTGCAAGAGAACCCAGGTCTTTCATAGGCATTACCTGCGTTTCCTAAACATGAAGCTTATACAGCTTTGGTTTCATTTGAACTTAGCTGATCTTAAATTTCCCCGGAGACCTCCCCAACCTTACAGAAGCAGTTAATTACAGAAGCAGCTCAGACAAACAGGCTGGGCAGGGATGCCAGGAGCTGGCATGGCATTCCTGACAGCTGTCAATATGTAGCAACGATAATAATGCAGCAGAAAGGGGTGTGATGGGGTTTTTATTTTTCTCCTTAGGGCTCGTGTGGAGACTCTGGCATTTCTGACGACACACTCTTCTGTCTGGTGCTATCATTCTGGAAACAAGCGGTAAATCTTCCCCTGATGTTACGTAGCTCCCGAATCACTTGCCTCACAGGAGCAGCCGGCGTTAAGAAATAGAGTGTTGAACATAAAGATTAACATATTGTGAGCACTAATTTTGGGAAGCTGCTGTCTTAGCGACGGAAGTCATAGTCAGTAATTCTGTTGGTGGAGCTACTGAAGTCTGTGCAATGTCTGCTTTTCCCTTCAAAGCCAGCTCAAGTAGCTTGATGTGCTTATGACACTGTCTTCTTCTTCTTTCTTTTTTTTATCCTCTGGCAAAGCCATCCAGCGGTAGGGGGAGAAAACACTGCCAACGAAGGAATGCTGCGAAACATAAAAAAGTTGCTGTTTTGATATTTTTGTTGTAATTTTGCTGACCCATAGACACCCTTGTTCATGGGGGCTCCCAGACCTGTCACTTTCACACCTGCTACCATTTAATTCTCTGCATCCCAACTGGCTCTGCTGGTTTCTGTTTGTCAGTTTCATCTGCTCTGAATGTTCCACTCACCCCTCTCCCGGCTCTGCGAGGCCTTTAATCTTTGGGAATTTTTTCCCCCCTGACATCTCTGATTCTCTTGTGAAATGCAAATTAATTAGATTCTAATTACTCGCTGTGTGCTGTTTCTGTTTCACTCTCTTGTTAGGTTAGTCTAACATCTTTGTTGTCAGCTGTATGTTGTATGTATTCAGCCCATTAAAAGTGAGCCTCGTTCGGCGGGAGACAGACAGAGCAAAGAGACAGTTTCTCCCCCTCCTGCTGGGATCTTGTCAGGAGCAGCTTTGTCAGCAGTTCCAGCAGCAGCATAAAGGCAAACCTGGGCTCTTTTTTTTATTGTTCATTTTTCTCCCCATTTTTGTATAACCTTGTGAGTTAAGCAGTTTCAATATAACATTTAGTGAGCATCAGTTGACACTACAAAGTCACCAGACACAATTCAACGCGGGATTTTTCCCAAGCTGGTGTTTGTTTATTTATGCAGAGGGGACTTGTTTTTCTTAAGCTGGAAACCATGATGCGCCTGCCCTGGGAGCCCCGCTAGGGGAGCCTGGTGTAGAGCCTTCAGCTTTAAGGATCCCAAAGCACTTTTGATCCTGTGTATATGCACAGCCACTGGAGTGCAGCCACACTCGTGGTTGGAGAAGGCAGCCAACGGGTACCCAGCATGCAAGCAGCAGTGGCATCACCCCCTCTTGCTGCAGAACGGTCACTGGCTCTCGAATGCTCATGCAGAGCAGGTGGGATGTTTGTTCAGAAGGTTCCAGCCAGAAGAGCCTGACCTAGTAGCAAACGAGACGCACCTTCATTTCTCTGCCCCAGAAGGGCAGGGATGATGCTGTGGCGTTGCTGCAGTCAGAAGGATTCGCTTGCATGCTTTATTAAAGCTAACTTACAAGGTGTAACAGCAATATTTCCCCCTCCCTCCCTTTTCTTGCTGAAGGTCCTTCTAGTGTTCTCAAGTCTGTATTGCATTTACTCAGCCTGGTCTGTCTACCTAGCCGGTGGTACAGCCGTTGTTCTGTGTATTTGTCATTTGTGGTAGTGTCTGACACCTGGGCATGGACCAGGACCCTGCTGTGCTAGGCGCTGTACAGACAAAGAACAAAACGCTTGTCCCTGCCCCAAAGAGCAGTTGATGCTCTCATGAGATGCAGGTGAGGTTCTAGGGGGTCAAGTTACTACTCACCAGGGACCAGACTCTGACCCTGCTGAGCTGAGAGGACACAGCAGGGCCCCCGCCCAGGGGGGCTCCATGCCGGGGAGAGATCTCTGGCTGAAGCTGGGCCCAGGTCCTCCAAGGTATTTAGGTGCCCAGCTCCCACTGAACTCCATGAGAGTGAGGTGCCTAAAGCCCTTCTGGGAATCTGGGCCCTAGCTCTATCCCACGCGCAGTGACAAACACAGCCAAAGGACTGGAAACCCGTTAGCTGAAATCCCTTCCCCTCGCCGGCTCCGTACCCATTCTCTGGACTCTTGGGATGTCAGTGTTCCACTCCTCCTCCTGTCCTCACTCTGCCAGCCTCGAGGGACCTGAATTTCTAGAGCACAAAAGTGCAACAATCCGCCTCCCCTAGACTCCCACACCCACACCCTCTTTATACATTTATCCATTAAAGCGTGCCAGGTGCTCTGAGACTAGATGATGGGCACCGTATCGGTACCAGAGATCGCCAGATCGAGACGTCATAAAGAAACAACGAAGGGCACAAGCCCAATTTATTTTCCTTTGCAAGTGGTCCTCAGTCCTGCAATTCAATCCCATCTATCAGGCTCTCTTACTAAGCTAACTGCACTCTTGGCAGGGGATTTTCAGAGCACGGCATGCTACGTCGCTCTCACGATGCCATGTGTCCAGTCATGGGCCTCACAGCCACCAGTGCAAACCGAACAAGAAATCACAAAGAGCCGGAGTCTGGACTCAAAGCACAAGCTGATCACCACACTGCTCTACGTATGCTAGGCAGAGAAGCGGGAGGCCACAAGACCTTGATAAGGCTGGCTAAGATACATAACGATGGAGGCTGCCAGTTGGTCTTTATCCAGAGCTCGGGAAATTGGGGCAGAGGACTATTTCAGAAACGTGCTAGGAATGGAGGACAGTCAAACGGATTAGTTACATCCAGACGTAGCAGGTACATCCAGCTGCACTGAACAAGTGGAGAGAGTGCCGCAGTCAGCTGTGAAGTGAATAACAAAGCTGGCATGTCAGTGATCATAATTAGCCGGAAAGTTCACACCCCTTCAGATCAATGGGCGTGAACGTTCGCACCTCTTGAAGAGCTTATTACTTCAGTCTGCCTGGCTGCAAACCATTGGTTTGAGAATTGTGGGCTGACTACCTGCTACCTGACTAGTTAGTCTCATTATGTCCTTTAGCTTTGGCATGTTTCTCATTATGACACGTAAAGTTACTAAGCAGGAAGGCCTAGCCCAAATTGTAGTTCAGTTCCCTGCGTTTTTGACCCTATTGTGGACAATGAAATGAGCGTTTATCTCTGATATCTTTTTCTTTTTAAAATGTAGAACTGAGACATTTCTGTTTCGCTGTATTTATAAATTGTACGTGTGTCACGCAGGCAAAATTGTTGAGACTGCATCAAACGAAAACCCAGGAATACTAATAAATGACTTTCCTAGCAGCAGCTGTGATCTGCACAGCCCGCATTACTGGAGATATTTGCCATTGTTTGTATCATGGTACAGCCTGAGCACCCCAGCTGAGATCAGAGCCTCACTCAGCTAGACGTTGTGTAAACTCCTAGTAAGAGACAGCCCACGCACCCAAGATACATAGGTTATAAGGCCAGAACAGATCACTGTGAGTGTCTAGTCTGCCTGTTGTATAACACCGGCCATAGGACTTCCCTGAGGGAATTCCTGTTTGAACTAAAGCCGATCCCTTAGAAATACATCCATTGCTGGTGATGGAGAATCCACCACGACCCTTGGTAAGTTGTTCCAAGAGCAGACAGACCCAGGCTGGGAGAAAAGGCGTACTACTATGCCCATTTTACAGATGAGAAATAGAGGCACAGAGAAAATCAAGGGTGAAATCTTGGCCCCAGTGAAGTCAATAGAAGTTTTGCCCTTGACCTCAATGGGGCCAGGATTTCACGCTAAGCAAAAGCCACTGTCAAAGAGGCAGCCCTAGGAGGTGACCCCAGATCAGTCTAGTGCAGTAGCTCTCAGCCTGCAGCCAACCAGCACACAGCTGCGGCCCATGTGACATCCTCCATACGGGTAGTATATATAGTGTGTGGATGCGGTCCACATAAAACAAGACTGACAATGTTTAGTTGGCTGGAGTATTGATACAACAGCCTGTCCTGCCGCCCACTATTGTCCCATAGTTTCCTTGTGCTCTCTCTGCAGCCACCTGTTTTGTCTTGTCTTGTCTTTTATGTTTGACTGTAAGGTTTTTGGGGTAGGGACCGTCTTTTGGTGCAGTGTCTGCACAGCGTCTAGCACTGGGGCCCTGTCCACGAGTGGGGCCCCAGGTGCTACAATAATACCAATACAGACAGAGCGATGGCTTGAACATGTCCTGTTAGTGGCGTGAGGTTCTGGCAGGGGAAGAGGGAGAGAGGCTGGGGTGTTGGTATTTTTAACTTGTAGGGGGGGTTATGGTAGGAAGGGGTTGGCTAAATGGAAAGACTGGAGGGGGAGAGAACATTAACGGGACATGGATGGTGGGCGGAAGTAGGGTGACCAGATGTCCCTATTTTATAGGGACAGTCCCGATATTTGGGGCTTTTTCTTATATAGGCTCCTATCACCCCCCAACCCGTCCCGATTTTTCACACTTGCTCAGGGCCGCCCAGAGGATTCAGGGGGCCTGGGGCAAAGCAATTTCGGGGACCCCTTCCATAAAAAAAAGTTGCAATACTATAGAATACTATATTCTCGTTGGGGCCCCTGTGGGGCCCGGGGCCTGGCGCAAATTGCCCCACTTGCCCCCCCCCCCAGGCGGCCCTGCACTTGCTGTCTGGTCACCCTAGGCGGAAGGAGGGGTGCATGCAGCACATGTGGACTGAGGCTAGGGGAAGAGAGGGAGAGGATGGGAAGGCAGCACTTTTTAAAAAGCTGAAGGCTGGTTCTTGGGTTCAATGTGTGATGTTCGTTTGGTTCTGAGACGCATTCCAGGCCCGCTGGCAGTGAGTAACAGACAACAGCTGCCGTCCTGGGGACGCACAATCCCTTCCTTGTTGTGGCCTCAGCAGAAAAGCAGATAGACCACATCTGCAAACTGCCCCTTGGCAGACACCTGCACTGCAGGCACAACCAGCCAGCTCGCTTCGAAGTCAAAAGGCCACAAAAATGAGACCAAATCGTTCTGGGAACTGAAGCTGGCACGTTTCTCCCCAACACAAGGTGGAGTGTTTGCTCAGGTCGGAGCCGCTGTATCGAGCTGTGCAGTGTCCTGCCAGGTGATCACCCAGGACGCATCCTTCTGTACAGACAAGTTGGGCAAGTTGGTCCCAGCGGGGAATCCTGATTCACCACCAGCTAAGAACGGAAACAAGAAATAACACCGAGCTCCTTAAAGTGTAAGTTCTTGGGGCAGGGACTGCTCCTGTGTTTGTGCTTAGCACTGCGGGGCCCTGGTGCAGGGTGGGGTTCCTCGGTTCTCCTGCAATACAGATAATAAAGAGCAACAACTACTTACACGGCACTGGGACAGATTTTGTCCAAACACTAATTCAGGAAAAGTGGCTTGCAGAAAATAAGCACCCTGGTCTGCTAATTACAGGCCAGTGGTTGTGAGTCAAATTCTCCTCTCTGATCTCTTATCCACTCTGAGAATTTCTGTTGCATCCTGTGTGCCTCAGACTTCCCGCTGGCACAAAGTGCAGGCTTTTTCCAGTGTCCGCTCGGGATTTGGTGGAGGAGAGATTAGTGAGGCAAGATGGGCCGATTGTGAGCTAAGTGGTGGTGGTTAGTTAGTAAATCGAATGCAAAGGGAATGGTGGGTATTTTTTCCCCAAGGCCTGAAGGCAAGGTCTCCCCTCTCCAGCAGCAATGCAACGGGGCAGACCGGAAGTCATTTGATAGCGGTATCTGATGGAACTGATCTGATATGGACCTCTCACAAGGCAGCCAGTGTCTAGGATCCAACACACTCGCAGCGATGTATGCTGGGAGCTGAAAGCAGCCGACCCTGAGGTGGTACACCCTTTAGTCTAACTATTTATTAGAATAGCTGGGCTTTGATTGCAGGGAACAAGAAGAAGTGCAGTGAGAAAGATACCCTGGGTTAAAACTTAGGCTTTATTTTTGCTACTAAGCAAGAGCAACTTGGATCCAGATCCGCAAAGAGCTTCAATGGGAGTCAGGCGCGGAAATATCTTTGCAGATCTGGGCCTTGGTGCCTGCCCAGCAGAACTCTAAGTACTGCAATATCGGCTCTTCTCTGCTCCCTGCCCAGCCATGTTTACCTTTTGCTTAGGCATACGACACTGCACACCTGTGCTGTGCTGCAGCAAACCTACAGACACTGTTTTTCAGGAAGGTACAATTGATATGATCTCGATTCCTGACCGGCCTGCCATAAACTGCTGAGTGGGTAACAGCAGAGGAGCAAACACAAGGTGCTTACAAATTCCTTCCGAACCCAAAGTGACGTAATGCCGACAAGACGTTTGATGCTGGCGCGGGGCTGTGGTCTGCAGGGATTGGGGGGGGGGGGGGCGCGATTATTCATGTGTTCAGAAAAAGGAGACTAAATCATTACTCAGGCTTGTTGTTTGTCCTGCACCGAAGGACATCCATTGTCAGAGGAAACCAAAGTCACTCCCCCAGTTTCTGCTGAAGTTTCCCTCCCCCGCCATCCCCAGGGAGGGCTCTTGTTATGATCATTCCTGCCAGCAACTCCAGCTTTGGGTCGGGATAATCAGAAAGAGACAGCAAATCAAAGCCAGGTACCATCCCATAGAGAGAGAGGTGTGTGGGCTGGGGAGCTGAACCCAGGCCTAGGCACCAGCCACTCCTGAGCAATAGTGCTGCCGTTGGCAGTGACCCCTCAGTGGCCTGCAGCCCGGCACTTAACCTCCCCGTCTCAGCACCTGGTCCGCAGTGATCGCACAGGGGGCCGGAAGGAGTTTGAAGGTGAAAAAGTCCTGACAAGTCCTGCAAGTTGGCGGTGCAATGGGCAGGATAACTGACGGATTTTCTTGTGAAAGCTGAACAACACTGTGACAGAGACATCTTGGATGTAGCTAGCACTGCAGGGATCGCCAGCCGGTGCCACTCAGGCCGACACAGCCACGAGGTACTCCTGGGCCAGAAACACTAAGAGGGAAATGATGCTTAGTCCCTGTGCGTGAACTACAATGTCTGTGCAGCAAAACAGATCAAAGTTTTGCAAAGGTTTTTCCTCTGCATATTTTAAAGTCCATAAATAGTGTTAAAATCCAACCTGAATCTTCTCCCACCCTGCTATTTTTCTCCTGGAGAAAGCATGGATACATCCTTCTATCCTGAGTTTGTTTGTTGCCCTAGGAGACACACTGACAAGCATCACAAGCTTTGAAAGTCAATTGCTCGCTGGAGTTGAAAATGTGTTTTCAGGTATCTGGCTGATAGGTCCTACATGAGGAGTATGTGGCTTGAATGTTAAGTGAAGCAACATTGAGTGCAGCCCCTGGGGCGGCGAGAAGGAGAGATTGCCGGGCTATGATTTTCAGTGATAAAATACTCCCGCTCCAAATGACCATAATCTCTGAATTTGAAGTCCTTGCTCAGTCAGTTGATAAAGAAGGCACAATTTATATTTAAAAGCACTATAAACTTTCTGCTATTGCAGAAATTATTTCAACTGAAAATGAATGAAGATTAAAAGTTTCCATCCCCCCAGGGAAATGGTTGTGACTTTGGGTTTTACATTCACTGCTGCACACAAGTTGCAAAGCTTCCCAACGTCTGCTCCATAAACTGCAAAATTGCCAGCTAACGATCCAGGGGTTAATTCACCAAGAATTTCACTTTTGGGCCCTGTGGCTTCTGTAAGGTGCCAGGTTGACAGCTCTGATGTCCTCTAGCTACAGGACAGGTGCTGCATATCCACCCCCCAGAATGGAGGTTTCCCCAGTCATGTGACTCAAGCCTTTTTGGCGGGGTTTAGGAAATAATGTCTCCAGGGTCATCACTCCTGGGCGTCTCTGCTGAGGCTGCCAGCTTGGTTGGGAGTGTTGTGATTTCAGGCACCTGTCCACTAAAACCTGAACTGTAATTACCAAACTTATTTCACATGAGTCATGAAACAGACCCAGACCACTCGGGGTGGCTTCTGACCTGGGCTGGATTTGAACTGGTGATCACCACGGCTATGTCTACACTTATGGGGGTGTGGAGAGTACCTACACGGCACGCCCCCCACTCCCAGCCACGCATATCAATAGCAGTGTAGACGGTGAGGCACTGCCTAGGTGAGTCGAGTACAGACCCAGCAGAGCCTTAGGGTATGTACCCACATGGGCTTTCTACACACCCAAGCCGTGCCTCCCACGCACGCTGCTATTTTTAACAGTGGAGCATTCCACTGCCGGAGCCTTTCCCCGCTGCAGGAAAGGCTCCAGCAGTGGGCAAAGGCTCTGGCAGGGGCAGGCAATGGGGAAAAACTCTGGCAGTTCCCCTCTCCCCAGCCAGAGCCTTTCACTACCCACCATGTGTAGTTACACACTGCAGCGTGGATGCAGCCTGCTCTTCACTGCGGCAGATAGCTACAGGTTCCCTGCACGCCAACACCGCCAGTGTAGACAAGGAAGGTGCAAGAAGCGATGGTCTCTGCATTGCCTCAACTCCCATCTCTTTCTTATTTTAGCCATCTTGGTAGTTTAGGATTTGCTGTAGAGCCCCTGGTTAGAGTATTTGAACACTGAGGGAGAGATTTTCAAGTGTTTAAAGATGAAGATAGGTTCCTGCTGGAGTTTACAGAAGTGACTGTCCCTGGGTGTTGGGCATCTCATCTGCTTGGGTTTTTTGCAAGTCCCACTAGCTGCCCATCTGCATTTGTAGGCCCTGGGATCCTCAATTCCTCCAGTCCTTCTATATTTCTATAAAGTCCCGGAATGTACCCCAAGACCTCTGCTTACCATTATTCCCAACAGTGTTCTAGCTGTTGGAGTTTGTAATCAGTGGGGAGAATAGAATAAAGGCTGGATTTATTCACATGCAGGAATGCACCATTTAATTAGGTCTATGGCTAATGCATAAAATCTAAAGCCGTGTACCAAAGTACTCATGTCTGTGGGAATGAAAATGCAAACAAACCAGCAATGCATGTTTGATGTGGTTTAAATTAATCCTTGATTGCTGTCTAATATTTTACAAAGACACTTTTTATAACATGCGAGAATAATGTAGGAGAACTAATGTTCCCATATGAAACACCTTTCAGAATAATGATAAAGGTGCACTTTAATCTACTGTGAGAAGTCTTTGTTATGAAAGAATGTCATATGAACAGGTGGAATCATGGAATAAATACAATAATTAATGAGGGGTAAATTTGCATCTCCTGACTTTTGCACACCTGTTCTTAGTACAAATGGTTTGGTTTGGTTTTCTGAGTGAGTCAAGAGAATTATAGGGGACTCGGACTTTGTCCGTTGTTTAGTTATACTTCCAAAGACTATAAAATGTCAGAGAAGTGCTGCATGTGAACGAAATGCTCCATTCAGTTTTCCCTATGAAATTAACCATGTTAGTCTAAAATAAGAGCTACAGCCTAATGATGGACTGATGCAAATTTCAATTTGCATAAATGAGCTAAAGCACTCGTTCTTACCACACACTACAGGCCCGATGGGCAGGGAAATATTAACAGGGAGTGCCTGGACTTTCATTAACGTACGCATCCGAGAGGGGAGACTGGAGGGAGTCGATTGAATACTTAATTGTTCCTTGAACAAATATGGGTCTCCTGACGAGAGTGCGAGAGAGAGCGCGTTCCTTTCGGAGCCGGGGAGAACATTGGCAATGATGTTTCGATACCGTGGAGGAGGCCTGGATTCCGAAAACTTGCTGCGTTCCAGATGCAGGTCTCCAGGGCCTGGCACACCGATTCAAGCGGCAGAATGGCTAGTCCATGTGGTGATGAGACCTTAGCCTCTGCTTGCACTTTCCTCCAGTTCCCCCCCGCAACCGAGAAATTCATGGGGGGCGTGAGAGACACCTGCGTTGCTTGAGTTTCTTTAAAGGCGTGCCAGGAGGGAGCACCCTTTCTGGAGCTGGCATCATTACTCAAGGGCCCAATCCTGGCCCAACCCTTCCATGGAAAGCCCCAGGAACTTTGATGGTATTAAAAGGATTGAAATGGGCCCCTGGAAATATTTTCTGCACAAGAGGCCTCCATGGCTGGTGAGGAGCTGGCATAGGGGCCCTTCTCCCATCCCCAATGTAGGGGGCAGGCCAGGGGTGGGAATGGGAACAATGCAGCGGGTCATGGCTGAAGCACAGTGCGCTTCCTCGGGCCCACGCAGGGCCACAGGACGCAAAATGTTAGAGCAGCTCCGAACACAGGGAGTCCAATGGCGGCTGAAAGCCACTTCTGCCTTCCACCTCCGGAGCCCAGTAATGGCATAACACATGAAAAGCTGTGTGCTGGGAACAGTGCAGCAATAACAATAATGCCTAACTCTTGTATGGTGCTTTTGAACAGCAGATTTCAAAACACTTTCCAGAGGAGAGCAGTATGATTATCTCCATTTTATATATATGGGGAAACTGAGGCACAGAGCGGGGACTTGACTTGCCCAAGGTTGTCCAGCAAATCAGGGGCAAAGCCAGATCTCCTGAGTCCCAGTCAAGTGCCTGTCCAGTCGACAACACTGTTTCTGCAGTTAATAGGTGGGAATCCAAGCACTGGGTAACTATCTTGGCTTTATAGCACTTTTGTGTTTGTGATGTGGGTTGGCACCCAGAATTTGCTTGGTTTGTGATAAGAAAAAAGACTGAAAATTTGTAATTAGTGAATTTCAGCGGTGGGCTCCGAGAGCTCCACTTGGCCACTAAGAACACTATTGCTTGGCTCGGCGAATATGCAAACGCTAAAGAAATGACTAATAATAAGACGAAAGTAATGGCATGAGAGAGAATCCGAGATGTATGGCAAGATAGGCTGCTGCTGAGAGACAAAGGCTGGATGCCTTCAATAGGAAAGGGATCAGTGCTCAAGTGTGCATTTTATCTCCCTCTCTGGAAGCAGCCACTGGTGTAAAGAATCTGCCTCACCCCCTGGGTACTGTCAGCACGAAAGGAGGCACTAGCTTGCTGGTGGCCTGATTCTGCAGCTCCCTGGAAAGAGCCGTGGCGTTCTGTGTCTCTGCGTGGGCGAGCTGTAGGCTGGTGTACAGATAGGGGTGTTGTGATTATCATGGTGTGTGCTTTTCTCCACCATCTTTTGCCTATACAAACGCAGCTGCTGGTGGCTGCCTGGGATCTCCAAGCAGGGGATGAAGCAGAAAGTGCAGGCGGCATGTTATCTTGGTACCTGCCATGTCTCTCTCATACTTTCAACACTCTCACCTCAAAGTCTAAACCCTCCCAACTAGAGCAGAAACCTGAGGCAACCCAGCAAGATCTGTGGTTTTGGGTTGGGACTCTCAGAGCTGCTCCCTGTGCCTTAATATTATTGCTACAACTGGTCAGCAATTTTTCAGTGAAATATATTTTTATCGGAAAATGCCAGCTCGTCCAAGCCAAAACCTGTTGTCGAAAAGGGTCAGTTTCAATGGATTTCTCCCCTGGAAAGAACAGTCAGATCATCCAAACATTTCCGTTCAACGCTTTGGACATGAAACATTCTGGCTGGACAAGACTTTTTATTTAGAGATGCAAGCTCATGATCATCCAAAATGACCAAAATTGAAACCTTTCAAAATGATCAAAATGAAGCATTTTGAATAACACAAACTGATTCTCTCCGCCCCGCCCCCACCCCGATTTTCAGTCGGTGAAAATTTTGGGGATTTTGACTTTTCGTCCCTATTTCTAATGGGGAAAATGTTCTCCAAAATTTCCACAGGACGGAAAAACGGTTTCCCAGCCAGCTCTGATTATTTCCTGATTTGAAGGGTAACTTTGCAAAGTACATGGGCACCTAGGAGTTGGCATCGCCCATCCAGCCCTGTCTCCTGCAATAGCCAGCAGCAGAGCGTCTGAGGAATATAACAACATACCCACACTACCTCTGACTTGGAACTGTGGGAGCCTGAACGTGTGGGAAAGCTCTTCCCCTCCCTTCAGTGCCAGAAGTGTGTGTTTCGGAAACTACACTGCCAGGCTGTGGAACTCCATTTTTTCTCGTGTTTTGCTAAGCACAGCATTAACTTGGTGCAAAGAACCACGTTATGCATTAGCACAGAAATGCTTATTTTATTTGTCATATTTATCATAAGCGTGCAACGTAACAGTTAGCAAAGCACAAAAAAGGCTACCAGTGGCTCTTGCTAGCTGATATTTGACCAGCACATGGAGGCAGAACTAGGCAGTGGGCTATTCTAGCAATTGATTGGCCCTGTGGGTTGTTCTGTACCTCTCAGCAACGTCCAGTAAGTCCAACATTGTCACAAGTGACTAGTGACTTTGAGTGCCTTCAATTTTCAGTGCCCAGGTTGAGACACATGAAGAGGGACCTAGATTTCACAGGGTATTGAATACCCTACCTCTGAAAATCAGGGCACTGGCTTTGGTGAGATCAGAACTGCCATTAGTGCGCGCTCAGAGTGAGACTCACCCCGTCCAGTGGGAAGTGAGACTTGGAAAGCAGTGTGGCCTAGTGGATGCAGCACTGGACTGGGATCAGGACAGTGGGGTTCTTTTCCTGGCTTGACCACTGGGTAACCTTGCACTAATCATGTCCCTCCTCTGTGCCTCAGTTTCCCCATCTGTAAAATGGGGATAAGGATACTGCCCTCCTTTGTAAAGCGCTTTTGCGATGTACTCATGAGAAGTGTTAGCTAAGGGGCAGCGATTAGTATTGAATGGAGGATAGGCCCTTGTGCAAGCTGTCTGCTCAGGGGTGAATTGCACCCGGAATCAGCTAGAGCTCATTGTCTTGGCTTTACAGAACAGTCCTGTTCTGGCCAATACTCCCAGAGGAAGGGTGCGCCTCTCCTCTCTGAGCAACACTCACAACGCTAGCTTCATCCTGTTCTGACAGGAGATTCCGCAGTTCTTAATGATCTCATTAGCTTTCAATGAGCAGGGGGAGGATTTGTGTTAGGAGTGCACTTTATTCACCATTATTAACACTGACAATCGTGACACGCTTTTCATTGCCTTGATAACACCTTAAAGAGTCAATATAAATGCTAATCTATTATTTAAAAAAAAAAAAAAGCAAAAGGTGGCTCTAGAACAACACGCTTGAGAACTGTCACCTAACTATGACAGATGACTCCAGCAGCGATGCCCAGGCAGCAGCACACGGTTACACTCGAAGAACTGAAATAGCTGCTACACTACCTGAGTCAGCGCTTACTCACAGCTCTTCTAGCAAAGCGGGGCTGTTGGCCCCGGCCCGGCCCGCCTGGGTGCTGTGATTGCCACCCAGCTGGTTTACACACCTACAGACACGTGTAGACGGGGTGCTGAGAATTTGGAAGGGAGCTCTGCAAAATCTCTTAGGAGACGTGTGTTCTGGCGTGTGCAGCTACCACGAAAGTGAAAGTGGAAGCCGGCTCAGACGAGGAGGCCGATACAAATTAAAACACCTCATAGACCTCTTGATTCTAGATTCCTGTGCAACAAACCGGGGTGACTGTAAGGACAGCATTAGTAGGGTGACCAGTGCCACCCATCCCGAATTGGGCAGGACAGCCCCGAAATGTACATTTCCAGGCCCAGTCCCGGGCTGAATGACTCCGGGACAGCATTCACCCAGGATGCCCTGCGACGTCGCTCTGCGCCTGCCCGAGGCTCAGGGGCAGCACCAGCCTCTTCCCGATGTGTGTGTGGGACTGACGTGGGCCTTTGTCCCCACTCACCACGAGGCTCCGCTCCCTTCTCTTCCCTCAAGGCCCCGCTCCTGATCAGGCCAGAAGCCAGAGCCGGGCAGTTGTAAGGGCCAGGACCCAGGGCCTCTGTGGGGAGCCCCAGAGTCCCAGACCCTCCACCTGCCCTGGGCTCCAGTGCTCCCCACAGCGGCCCAGGCTCCCTGGGCAGCTCGGACCACTGCCCAGCTCCGGCTTCCAGCCTGGCCGGGGGCGGGACCTCAGGGGCAGAAGAGGAGCAGGGGGCGGGGCCACGTGTCCCATTTTTGCATTTTGAGAAAGGTGGCCACCCTCAGCAATCGTGTATGTAAACGTAGGGCCTCATCCCCTCAGGGACTGAGTGTCCGGACCCCCCACGCCCACTGAGTAGACGTGAGACCTTCCAAGGACTGCTCCTGCTGGCTCAGGCGTCACAGGGAACTAGCTGAATGCCAGCCTGGGTGAGTTGTGACCCAAAGTCACCATTAGCATCTGAAGCTCGTTCACTGGCCTGTATGACATGCGGCGCTCTCAATCCAGTCCCGGCAAGCACCTGCCTCACCAAAAGCCTGGATGGGCACAGAGGTTCGACTACCCTCTGGCCCCTAGAGGTTGTCCCTCGTGTTCAAGGCTAAGAAATAAGGGCCAGAGGGCCTGGGGAGATTGCATTCTGGCAGCCAGTGTTGTTCCCATTGCTACGAGCTTCATGCCTCCAGCAGGGAAGTATTAGCTTCGTGCAGGTGGAGGCTTTTCTATTCTTCAGATCCAGAAGGTTTGCAAGTGTAGGGTGAGTTTGCAAAGGTCATCAGCTTTAGACACTCTTTAAAATAAATGTGTTTTGGTGTTTTTTGCTAGAAGGAAGCTGTGCTCTCTGTAAGGGACAGAAATATCCCCAATGGGGAGGCTGGCACAGCTGGCTGGCCTGCACGAGTTTGATATGCTCTTTGCATTTTTCCAATTGGATTTTTTTTGTCAGTCTCTCCATACCTGGTCCCCATGCTACCTGTTCTCTTCGCCATTTCTGACCTTGTTTTTATTGGTTGTTTTCCTCTGCGTCCCTTCCTCATGCTCCACTTGGTGTCCAAGTTCTAATCCAACTGTCAAACTCATCATGTCTGAGCAATTTAGGCATTTTTTTAAAAAGGTGTCTGTGGTCTGAGTTTTGCACCCGGAATTAGTGGTGGGCACAGGTGCTACCAAGAAGAGATCTAAGATCTTGATTTGCGGGCACAGGCTCCAACTCCCATTAAAGTCAGCAGGAAAACTCCCATGGACTGCAAGGGGAGCTGGAGCAGACCCAGATGTCTAAACTGTAGCTTTGGCCGCCACAAAAATGGAAACTACTTATCAAAGTCAGGCCCGGTGCATTTTCTCAGCTCTAGTCTCCAGGGCTACCAGCTGCTTCAGGAGCACTTAAAAGGCACATTTTCAGCTAGGTTGCTGAACAGCCTCCCTGACTGTGGGTGTAATTGCCTCCTGCAAAAAAAAAAAAAAAAAAAAAAAAAGGCCTTCATTTATTTTCACCTTAAAATGAATTGCAAGTGCAAATCTTAGTAGTTACCCATCTAACTACCTGACTAAGGGTAGAAATTAAATGTTAGATATTTAAGATCAGTGACTGCAGTTCAATTGTATGTCCAATAATGCAGGCACATTTTTTTTTCCGCAGCATCGATAAAGGGGACGCAGGTGATTAAAAATGTATGCAAAAAGATGGAGGGGAACATTGGTTCTTCTGGAATGTCTTAGCCAGAAATGTTGGGGTCTTTGTAGATGTCACGTATTAGTCTTGGTGTTCTGATTTCTCGGCTCTGTTTCAATACCCTGCCTTGCCTTCTAGCTTGCAATTCAAAAGAGCAAATGTATAGTCATGGAAATTCTCCATGTTCATAGTCTGTATTTTGCTAATAGAAAAGTGTAGCACTGTTCATTTCTCGTGCTGACTCAGACCTGCTTGTCCGAGACAATGTCAATGGCCACACTAAAGATGCCCTCTGAGAAGACAGTGCATGACAGAGAACTCAGGGGAAGAACAGCCATTCCGTCCCACCACCACCACTGGCCACAGCTGGCTTCACAGATCCCTTTGCACCAAAAATCCACCTCTTAGACCTTACAGGGCTGGCACTGTGTTAACATGTGCTGCTGTTTGAGGCTGTAGATGTATCTTTGTTAACCCTGGTTCAGCTCTACTGTTGATTGCAGCAGGAGTAGCTCTAGTGTAGACAAAGCTCCTGCAGACAGTAGTGTTTACGCCTTCTCTGAGCAGGTCTTCTTAACACCGTGTAAATGCCAGTGGCCTCTGACACCTTCACTAGTGCTCCTGACGCTGCCATTGGAGCGATGCTGTTGTTAGCAATAGCGGGGGAATGTTCAGAAAAAGGCAAGGCCCGAGGTGCCGACAGATCTGTCGTGAAAGGGACGCCCCACTGTTGCAAAGGCACGTGTTCTCCACATGCATGAGTGTTCAGAGCAGGCAGGCCAGAGCGGGGCTTTGGCTCAGAGCTGGCCATGATTGCCTCCTGGCTGGTTTCGTAAGTCAGATGCTTTTACCCAGAAACATGAGCAGATTGAGTCCAAAGTTTCCTTTGGCAGGAAAAAGGTCTCCCTCTCCGGCTCTGTATGGCCCACATCCTGTCCTAAGTTGGCCCTGACACTTTCTTCCTTTAATCAGTGAATGGTTGATGTGCCGATGCATTAACATTTCATATTCACACCCACCTATGAACAGCCCTGAGGAGAAGGCTTAGTTGGGAGGGTGGAGTTCCTATCCAGGCACTAACCATTCTTTATTAGTTGGACTGAGTCATGGTGGTGGTGGCCTGCGATGCAAAGAGGTCAGAGTAGGTAGACGGGTGGTTCCTTCTGGCCTTAAACTCTCTGGTTCGATGATTCTGGGATTATCACCAATGAAATACTGTCAGAGCTAGGGAACGTATGCATAAGGCACTTATGAAACAGAGCCTGCAATTCCTGCTTTAGCTTTGTCCTTCATAGCACTAATAATAGTGCCTCACACTCACATAGCACTTTGCAAACATTAATTCTCACGACACCCCTAGGAGGTGGGCGCATAGATATTAGCCTGGGTGTATAGATGGGGAAACTGAGACCAAAAAGTTGCCCGAGGCCGGAGTGAGTCATTGGAGGAGTTCAGGTTAGAACTGATTCACCCGTCGCTGTTCTCAGGCAACCAGGCCGTGTTCCCCAGCTCTGATGAGCTGTGCAGTCAGATATCTTAGGCAAGAATCTCATTCAGTGCGTTAGGGCAGAGATGCAATTGACCTTGAGTCTGCTGATCCATGATGATGCTTTCTGAGTCTTTCAAGGCTGTTAGCCCTTGTATACAGACTGACTCATACACACAGAGGATAAGGAGAACCTAAGGCTCCAGTCAGCTCCTGTCATGAACTAAATGAGGAATTTTCCAGGGACCATAAGCCATTTGAGTCCACAGATGACCTCAAATATTTTCATTGCAAATCAGCAGTTGTAGGTAGTTCAGTCTATGCTGTGTTTGGTTTTCAAGGCTATGCTGTCAGAGGGTATCAGCTGTCTGTTTGCGTTCTGTTGGGAGCTGAGGTTACAGCTCTGAAAATGGATCAGAATTCTCATTTATGGAATGTTATGTGAGAACCTTCATCATTTTGTCCCCCCTCCCCCCATCCCCCTGTCCCCACTCCAAATTTTGCTTTAGGCAAATAGCTATTTTCACATCGAAACCATGAACTTGAGTTCCAAAATGGGTCCTTCTCAGTCAGAGATGGGTCTGCTTTCCCACCAATGAATGGCAAACCTTAGAATAAACAGCAAACAGAAGAAACAATAAACAGCAGAAATCAGAAAGCCTATTTATATCAGAGTGTAAAGAAATTCAGGGCAGGTAAAGAAAATAAATACAACTAAGGAATCGGATTGATAGCCCTGCTCCTGCTCTCCGGGAGCTGCTCAGACTGGGGCTCCTGTCCCTCTGTCAGTGCTTAACAATACAGGAGAGGTTAGAGCAGCTCTGGTCATTAGTAACAAATAAGCACCTGTTGCAGCACTTTCATCTGAAGAGTGCAAAGTGCTTTAAAAACAGTTTGGGCCCCATTCTGCTCCATTTGAGTCAATGGGACTTTGACTTCAGGGGGATCAGGATGGGACCTGTATTTTTCACAATATCCCTCTGAGGCACAGAACACCTCACGTTGCTGATGGGTAAACTGAGTCACAGGAAAGGTGACAGCCTGGCTCCAGGTTACACTGAGTATGTCTGTACTGCATTGTAAACGTAGGGCTGGGGGACCTGATCCTGTCGGCTAGTTGTTTCCAAGCCCATGCTTGAGTGACCACACTGCATTGCTGGGCCCGGGTCTTGCAGCCCCATACTGCACTGCGCAGACCTCTGACTCAGGTCTGAGGCTTGAGCTGCGTCCAGACAGCCGATGATAGGGCTTGGACCTGAGTCACTGTGGGACTCTGGCTTGAACCCATTCCCCCAGGTGGGTCCAAGTCTTGGGTCTGAGCGCTTGCCAGAGTCAGACAGATGTGTGTGTGGATGGTAGGGGGTTGGGGCTCAAACCTGAGTTTACAGTGGTCTGGCAACGCAGTGTAGACACACCCACTGAGTCAGTGACTAGGCTGGGAGTAGAGCCTTGGAGACGTGAATCCCTACCTATCTGCTTGTGTATCACAGGCATTTGGTAGTGTCATCTCCACAGTACCTAAACGCCAGATTTTCAAAGGTATTTAGGCACATGATGCAGAAAGGCACCAAGGGGAATTTCAAAAGCACCTGGGCACCTAACACCCCTTGATTTCAAGGTATTTAGGCCCCTAACGTCCTGTGAAATCAGTGTTCCTGAGCCTAGGTGCTTACCTACATCTTTAGACTCTTAAATACCTTTGAAAATCCAGCCCTAAATCATTTTCAGTTAAATGAGATCCGCAGAGTCGACTTCATGGAGTCTTCTGTTCTTCCCTGGTTATACAAGGGTTTGTTTCTAGGAATGTTTAATAACTGATACCCATAGCACCAGTGCTGTTTCAGTAGTCAGTTAGTAACAGCAATTGTCTGCCTTAGTTTGCTCTTTACATTTGCAATGCCCTGGACAAACCAGAATTAAATAATCAATTAACCAATTTATCAGTTAATCGTGATCGGCATTTGAAGAACTGGAGACTGTCGCCATGTAACAAGAATACCGTCCCCACATTTTGTGACAAATGCTTTTATCTAGTAAATTACCAGTTATAATTTGCATGAGGGCTAAAATGCTATTTTAGGCATACATGTGTTTTCAAATGATTATAAAAAGCAGACATTAAAGTGTTCCACTCAGACATTCTGTGAATGGTTCTTAAAAAAACCTTTCTTATTTTTGTAAATGGCATTAGTATCTTCGTTATGTATTGAAAGCTTTATAAAAAGTAACTGATTTCCTTGAAGTCATTAAAGTCTAACCTTTAAACTCCAGGAGTCTAATGGTTCAAGCCAAGCATAATGTTGAGGTACATCTGTGATAAATCTGCTTTTAATCTCCACAAAGTGCTTTTCATAGATTCCAACTTTAACGTATTAGGTGTTGGATGAACACACTGAGTGCTAGTAAAATACACTAGATTGTAATCTATTGCCTTTTACACAAAGCAGCATTTGGTTTTATTAACTATTGAAATATACTGAAAACTGTTTAAAAAGCACCGTGTAAATCTTTAAGATTCATGCTGTTTAATTTTAGAGAAGTGTAATTCCTTGCAAAAGTAACAGGCGAGTAGTTCGGCTGGTGATTTAATACTTTGTACTCGATTAACCGAAATCTTGTGTCTAATTTCAGGGAAGCTTTGATTAATACAACGTCTTTCCTCCTTGAAGGAAGGCTGCAGATGCCTGATGCAGGAAAAGAAAACTCCTTTAAATGTTTAGTAAAGAGCCTCAAGCTGACAAAAAGTGGTGCTGCAGTCGGAGTGACTAGCACTGGCTGCTTGCTTCATACGGCTTGCACCATCGCAGGGGAAAGATGCTCTGCTCGGGGTCCATTAGGCTCCAGTTTAGCAGGGCTCTTAAGCAGGTGATTGACTTTAGGCACACCCGTAAATCTCATTGAGTTCAATAGGATGCTGACGTCTTAGTTGAGCTGAGAGCTTAAATGGGCACCTCCCGTCCCGAAACTCCAGCCTTCCCAGAAAGAAAGGAGGTACGGGGACAGCTCTGGTCTCTTTAAGTGCATGGGGAAAGCCAGTCGGCTAGATGCAGAGCCGCAGTCGCTCTGCTGAACCCAGTGGAGTTGCTCTGGAATTTGTCCTATTACCGAGAGCAGGATCAGCCCTTCCATGGGCATATCTTACAATGAATGACTGAGACTCAATCCCATCCCGATTGCTGGGCGTCACTCAGAGGACATCCTGCTGGCGCGTGGTAGGATGACTCAGGGCAGGCGGCGGTGCACCTGAAGATGAGCAGTGAGTGTCCCAGCCACACTATGGCACGGGCGTTGGGATCCCAGGGGCCTGGCCCTGCCCCAGGACAGCAGAGAGCGCCCTTGTGAGGCCAGTCTTCCAACCTGGTGAGTGCTAGGTTGCCATCCGGCTCTGCAGCACAGCCCCTGCTCTCACACATCTCAGGGCAGGGCTTTGCTAACAGTCTGCAAATGGGGGGAGGTTTTGGAGGCCCTTCTGATACAGAAGATGCTAGGGTGTTATTGAAGGGCAGACCTGCACCATGAAGGGGGAAGCGTGTCTAAGTGCCTTTGGCCTTAGGCTGTTGTAGGGGGAGACCTGAAAGGGCCCAGCTGTCTCTCCAGCCCCATCCACACCTGCGGAGTTGGCACCCCGTAGAGCCCAGTGTGATGCGGGATGGGGGTTCTGTGGGGAAGGGACGTAGAGCTGGTCAAAAAATGCCAATTTTTTTCACAGAAAAATTGTTTTTAATTCCCCCACCCCACCTCCCCAAACCTCCTGTGGACATTTTGGGGGGGTTTGTTTAAAACAAGAATCAAAACACTCCAAAAATTTATTTATTTTCCTCAGAAAGTTCAAAGGAAATCAACATTTTCCATGAAAAACTGTTGTTTCCTTCGAAAAGCCATTGTTCATCAAAAAAAAAAAAAAATACACTCAGCAAACAACCTGTTATTTTCCCAGCTTATTCTAAATTCACAGAGCCTGTGACTCCCTCTGCCCGTGGGGAGATGCAGGCTCCAGATGAGAACAGGTCTTGCAGGAGATGAGAAAATGTCTCTGTTTCCCAGCGCTCCTTGTTTATTTTCAGCTCTAAAATAATAGGCTCACCTGGAGTGAATATTTTCAGTGGCGGTGTTGCCCGGAAGCCCCCGTGACAAACTGCGGGACCCTCGTGCTGTTATTTTCCTGGCTGTGCTGGGATCCGATAAGCGTCAGAGAAAGGTTCAGGTGGGAGCAGGGTCAGCTGTCAAAGCCTCAGAAGCCCAAAAGCTCGCCTTTCGTCAAGGAGACTAAACGAAAAATGGTCTTGAGCTGAGTTTTCAAAGGGCTTTTTCTCAACCTGGCTAGTCTGTGACAAAGAAACCTTGTGGCTGTAAAATCCACTGAGATCTCCCTCGCCTTTCAAGAAACCAACGTGGTCAATTCGGAGCCCGCAGCGTTTCTTGTTCCCGCAGAAATGAGGCGGGAGAAAGAGAGCTCTGTGCAACGCCTGTAACTGTTCTCCACTGCGCGCTGTGCCAGGAATAACCTCCGGTTCCTGTCATTGAAAGCACATGGCATTCTTTTGACACCAGGACATGGGTGATGCCCTAGTAGACATATGCTGCACCAGTTTGCGCTAAGAGCACTCGAAGGGGCAGATGCCCAGCGTTGGCACCTCTTCTGCTGATCTCTCAGCCCTGGCACGTCTTTCAGTTGCTTGCAGCTTGTATGGGCAGCGTTTGGCTGCCTGATTTCTCATCCGGACTAGAAATTCCAGTCGCCATCTCGGCTCACGTTCTGTTGTCGCTGTGACCCAGGACCTGCCATCCCCTAGATTACACAATACACTGGGATAGATCCACTTCCAAAGGGCCTGTTTTAGTCAGCGCCTCATCGCCTGTCTGGGGGGAGGACATTGTTTTATGTGCACTGCGTGGGCAGAATGGTCTTCCTTCTTAGGTTGGGTCCCTTCAGTCTTTGGTTTAATATAAAGGGCCCGATTTTTAACCTGGCCTCTAAAGTTGTATCTCCAGTGGTGACTGCATGAGTGTCTGCCGCCACTCCCGCAGACACCATGTACCTATGGAGCTTCTGAACCTGAGAGTGGCCAGATTTATGGGGGCAAATGCAGGTCTTGGCTTGGGTGCAAAATTACCGGTGCAACTCTGAGGCCACAAAGTTGGAAAATTTGGTCCTAGGTGTATTTGGATCACTATCAGGCCTCCAGAAAAAAATCATTTTGCTCCCACAGGCAAAGTAACCCCTGAACTGCGTAGGGCTGAGTTACTGAAAGGCTGGAAACGCAAACCATTTGGGTTAAATTTAGGGCTGCAGAAAAGCCATAAATGTGGCCAAAAATCCATGTCTGAGTTCCCTTCTTTATCAGTGTCCAAGTCTTGCCAGTCAAGAAGGGCTGGTGTAGTGGGGGAGCTTTCAAACAGACCAGACGAGGGCAGTGAAAACCAGCATAGGAATGGTAATTGGATTGAGGCTAACTGCCCAAATTACCCAAACGCTTTGTGCTTAAGCAAGAACTTCTGCACAGCCCATCATCTTTCGTGGCAGCGCGTCAGGTGACAGTACAGTCACTTTCCTGGTCTTTGGTGAACACTGCGTCTTTACTCAGGCAAAACTCCCAGTGACGTCAACAGGAATCAGGACTGCGTACGAACTTCAGGAGGAAAATCAGGAGAGGAGCTGGGAGCTAAGGCACAGATACCTTCGGGAACAGCAAAGGGAACACAGGCAGCCTAGTCTGAGAGGGACTGGATTAGGGGATATTTGGGATATTTCAGTTATTGCTATTTCACATGCCAGCAGGTGTCCCTGCTAAGTGACTTCACATGCCAGTCCCTGCTGAGTGACTCAGAGCACAAATGCCTGTGCCTGGACTCTGCGAGCGCTGCCTCTGTGTCACAGGCTGACTGCCCGTCCGCGTGGTGTGCGAAACGCCAGCCGCAGGGTGAGTGTCGATGCCTGCGAGGCAGCGGTAGCCTGTCCTCTCAGGAGAACCAGCCAAGGGTGATCTAGTACTTGCAACGTAACAAGAAGATTTGTGGGGAAAGAGCCCCAGGTGAACCAGTCTGGGCCCGTCTCCTCAGCAGCCATGCCCGCTTTCTCTGCAGCTGAGCACCACTCTCTTGGTGCGGCAGTTGTGTTTCGAGGAACATTGAGCAAGAGCCAAGTATTAAATTAGAAGACAATGGTGTGGGAGACCAGGCCACTGGGCTCGTCTGCTGATAGCTCCGACATGAATCCAAGTCCCGAAAGCAGGGCAGAAGACATGGGGATCGAATCACGGCCCTGGGATCTGTTCCTGACCATGGGCAATCTTTTAAGCCACACTTTCCAAAACTGGGTGCCAAAAGTGAGGCCCTTGGTCCATCGTGAGGCACTGAGATGAGGGGCCTGATTTATTTCAGAGCTGTGGAGCATTCTAAGCTCCATGTTTGAGTTCAGGGGGCGCTCCACAGCTCTGCCAAATCTGGCCACTCCTCACAGGGTGCCTAAATGTGGATTCTAACTCTAGATGCCCGTGCTGGAAAATGTTGGCTTGAGCCTTTACTGTGCCTTGGTTTTCTCTTTGGTTGCAGGGGGATAATATTTTCCTACCCCCCAGGACTGTGGTAAGGGGTTAATGAAACAAAGGGGCTTTGAGATCTCGAGTGGACAGAGCGGTGGAAGTGAATGGTTTGCTGCAGAACATCAGAATGGAAAATAACCTCCTTACACGCCATTTGCCAAAGACAAGGTAACCCTGTGGCTAAGCTTTTCAGCTTCATTTGACCCAAGCTACATATCTACCAGTGTTCTCCTCTAAGCCGCAGCCAAGCCCAGATGTGCAGCATCTTCACACGCTGGATGTCAGGCCATCTTTGGCTGTTTGCCGGGGTAGGACTAACCCTTTCCACTTTCATCTCATTTGTGTGTTTCAGATGTGGACTGAACGAAGGGGCGAGCAGCCTCTTCACAGATGATCTCCAGGTGGGTAACTTCCCGCGTCGTGACGCCTCTTCAAAGGCGCGAACTCATTCCACGAGGGCCCTGACAACGTCAATGGCATTGCTAAGTGATGGGCCCACACTGGACATTTGCAGGGCTGCCTCTTGGTCCTCTGTACGTACGTTCACAACCCACTGTGCCATTGCCACTGCATCCAGCTCGGAGGCGAACTTTGGGACGGCAACCCTGCAGTCCTTGTTTACATAGGGGGTATGTCTATACTACCCGCCGGATTGGCGGATAGTGTTCGATGTATCAGGGATCAATTTATCGCATCTCGTCTAGACGCGATAAATCGATCCCCAAATCGACGCCCGTACTCCACCTTGGCAGGAGGAGTAAGCGGAGTCGACGGGGGAGCCGCGGCAGTCAACTTGCCACCGTGAGGACGGCCAGGTAAGTCGAACTAAGATACTTCGAGTTGCGTATCTTAGTTCGAACCCCCCCGCTAGTGTAGCCCAGGCCATAGACTCTGAGCCCCAGCTCCTGCTCGTGCTGCTTGGGAGGCACCGACATGGAATACACGGCTGCATCCACTCGACGATGAAAAAACGGTTCCTTACCCGTGCTGTAGCTGTTCTTTGAGCTGTGATGCGGACGTGTATTCCACAACCCACCCTCCATCCCCTCTGCAGCGGAGGCTGTACTCCTAACGTTCGGGGTGAAGGGAACTGAGGGGGTCGGGGCGGCACTGCCCTTATATGGCCTGGGGAGGGGGGAGGGCCACAGGGCGCAAGTGCCGCCCCTATAGGTGTTGCTAGGCTAAGTTCTCCAGCTTCGGTGCACTGGGAGCACACATCTACGGGGAATACACCTCACTGAACAACAGTTACCCGACAGACAAGTAGTCGTGTTTTCTTACTGCCCCTCCTGGCACTATGCAAGCCCTTTGAAAAGCTGCGGGTCCCTGAAGCATCACAGCTGAAACGTTCGCCCTCTACCCCAAATCCAACCAGACAACACACGTACAAACACTTGCCTCTGCAGATATGGGAGGGGACTTGCCCAACGGAGAGGCGTCTGTTTTAAGGCAGAAGGGGCCATTGCGATCATCTGATCTGATCTCCTGCATGGCACAAGCTCGAGGATTTCACCCAGTGATTCCTGCCTCAAGCCCAGTCAGGCTTGTGGGTGAACGTAAGGGTTTTCCAGACTGTGCTTGTAGCATGTGTTAATCAAAACCAGACACCCCCAGAATACTTGAAATAGGGGGAACAACCCAAAAAGGAAAATATGGGTTGAAAAGCTGACCCAAGGATCTTGGCTGTAAGTGGAATTCTTGTGCTCTTATTAAAAGTCTTGCAGATGATGCAAGTACACGATACAGGGACATGCAGCCGTGTGGTGTTCTGGACATGACACAGGCGTCACGGGGATTTGGTTGTTTACTGCCACTCTGCGAATGGCAATTTATATCTGCCTTTCAGCAAAAGGGTCTTCTAAGGTCAGGGTAACCCAAATACCCAGCTACGTTTACTATTGATGAAACGGCTTTTGTGCTACTTTGTGAAATCTGCCACATGTCCAGCTTCAGTGTTAAGGGTCTGATCCAAGTTTGCTCCCTTTCTTAACCGCTTTGCTAAAATGTGTGTGTCCACCAGAGTCATTTCAAGCATCCGAGAGTGACAAGAGTTCAGTCCCCTCCAATCAAGGTAGAATTTGAGCCGTCAACCTAGAAGTAAAGGACCTTTTATAGATAGCATCATTAATCCCCTGAGCCGTCAGCTCTGCTTTCTGACTTTCTAAGCCACGTATTTAGGGACTTTCCAGCCTGTGAAATGTGGTGTCATCCTGGGCATTATACAGGATGTATGATGAGTCAATAAGAGAAACAGAATGATTGTGCTAACAATAAACTGCTTGGGGACAGGACTTGAGCCAATTTAATACAAGACTAGGGATGCCACTTTTTTCTTTTTAACCAGATACAATGGGCCTGGTGTGGTTGAACTGAAAAGAAAATACAAGAGAATTACAGAGCGTTGTCCAAGAGCATCCAAAATGACGAGCTGATATTAGGAATCAAGTATGATTTTAGCAAGAAGCTGGCAGCACAATGAGTTTTGGAGGAAGATCGGCTTGACAGGTGAGCACCTGTGTTTACATGACGGTCCCTCTTGGCCATTTGAAACAACCATTGTTCTAGAGCAGGCCAACCCAGACTGACATCCAAATGCACAAAGCCTGTGGTACAGTGAGATGTACAGAATAATAGTGATAATAATGCCCAGCTCTTAGCTTTTTTCATCAGTGTATCTTAAAGCAGGAGCGAGGCTGAAACGGAACAAACGGAACATACATGACATGGGAAAGCTAATGGCAGGGGACAATTATCAGCAAGAGGCAGTAGTAGCAATCTGCAGCCTACCTGGTTTGATAGCTCTTCAGCAGCGTTAGACACACATTGTGCTGACACCAGCAGACCCCCTTTCTCAGTGTGGCCAACTCTCACAATTTGATCCCACTATTTGGGTGATTTTTTGCTAGCCCCTGCTCCAGGAGTCATGTGAATACATGAGACTCTCAACTTTCATTTTAAAAACCCCAGTAAGTTTCTAGCCTTCATAATTAGGGAGAAAAGCTTGAAAACCCGACCCAGGTGTGTCCCAGAGGCTCAGGAACCAGAAGACAAATAAAACGAACCCAACATTTACGACTGTTAAAAACTCATGATTTGAAGCCCCCTTCGTGGTTCTTTGAGGCCTGCCTCATGATCTTTGAATGTTTGGGGTGAGCGGTGCTTTATCCCACAGACTTGGGCCTTCCCAGAGAAAGGGTATGAGGCAATTGGTCCCACCCCAGTTTGACAATATATAACCCTTTTTTCTAAGGCCTCTGCTTAGGCAGCAGTCAGGGCACTGGGAGACTCAGGAGATGCCTGTGTAGCCCACATCCTTGGACTGCAGCATTTAGCGCTGTGAATAAGGGAAGAAATGGTAGGCAGGATACATAGCTCTTGGTTTTATTTTGGAGGGCTCTGCCTGCCTGCAGACCTGGCAGAGCTGAGCGGGGGCACTCAGCTGGATGGGCCAGAATCACCCCAAAAATGGGTGTGGCACAGTCTAGGTGTTTGACAATACTTAGATTATTTCCATTGTGGGCAAGCAGCCTGCCAGGACACACCCAGTCACTCTGGGAACTGGAGGGGAGGAAGAGGAGTTTATAAATAGGAGGAGTAGGAGCCAGCTGGAAGAACTCCATGGTGGAGCAGCAACAGGCCCAGAAAAGTCTGTTTAAGGGTTGTGTTCCAGGGACTTTGCCTGTTCTGTTGGATCTAAACCGCAGGCTCCTTCACCTTGCTGGAGAAGCAGACTACACTTTCTGCAAGCTGAGCAAATTGCAGACTGTTGTTGCAAAGACTTAAGGGGAGTTGGAAGGAGACAGCGGGATTATCCCTTGTTTTTCACCTTTAAGGAGCTGGCATGACCTACAGAGGGTTTCACCCCATTCCTTAGGGATTGGGAAGGGGAAATCCACCCAGAGAAGAGCCCTAGGGGATTGTACATATGTGTGCATGCATAATTATAGCTTGCACTGAACTTGTGACAGTACTTGTGAAGTACTAACGCTTGGGGAGAGCACCCGGAAAGTGCTATCTTCAAAGAGTTACATTGACAACACGCGCAATTGTTTTGTGGGTTTTAAGTACACTGTTATGTATTTATATACAGAGAGAGAGTTAGTAGATATTTTTCCTTTAGTGACTTTGTGTCACTGGGTGTCTCGACCTGCACTCTGTATAAGAGAGAGAGCTAGATCAAAGCCTTGAAAAGATTAAACTCTGTTCTGTATCCCAGCAGAGAGGAAAGCTGAGGGACAGGAAAGAAGAAAGGCTTAGGCCTGATATTGGCCTACTGCATTTCCCAAGCCCGTAACACAGACATGTTGCTCTTGTTCATAAGCTTAATTACAATCTTGCCAAGTTTTTTTTTTCACGGATTGTACTTCAGTGCATGAGAAGGGGAGCATGATGGGGTTCGGAAACTGGGCCCCCAGCAACTGGGATGTGGGCTAAACCTGAGTCTAGTCAGAAGGCCTTATTTTATACACACACACGCCATATTCCTTCCCCTTCTCACTGCATACAGACCACTTCACACCCCACTCCGAACAGCAGGGTTGTCCTTCTGCTCCCTTCAGAACTCCATTAACGAGGCTCCTACTCAACCATGCAGCATCCCTGTTGTTGCCGAGGGACTCGCGACTCGCTGGCTCCTCCCTTGTCTCCACGGCACTTCCTGCCACTGATGGCCAAGGCAAGGCTTGAAGCCGGGTCTCACGTTTGGTAGCACTAACACGGCCACAGCACTGACCAAGGCCATATCAATAGCAATCCCAGCACTGAGGGGTGACTGTCTTCTAGACACTGTGCCCTGGGGGAAGGTGTTCCCAATTATGTGTCGTTGACAGACAGCGCTGAATGAGTTACCAAGCATTGGCTTTTTGCTTTCCCTAGTCAGCGTTTTACAGAGGAGTTTGCCTCTGGCATGTGTGTGAATCTGGAGAAGGAGGAATGTCTCTGCACTTAATTGCTGACATCTCCATGGTAATGATGTCCATGGGGACTGGCCTCAGCACCTCTGATCACAGGGCCGGCTCTAGGCACCAGCAAAACAAGCTGGTGCTTGGGGCGGCACATTTTTAGGGGCGGCATGGCCGGCGCCAGAATGCCGCCCCTAAAAATGTGCCCCGGCCGCCCTAGCTCACCTCCGCTGCCGCTCGCGCGCCGCTACTCGCCCTCCCTCCCAGGCTTGAGAGCCTGGGAGGGAGGGGGAGAAGCGGCGCCCGGGCCGTGGCCACTCGGAGTCTCCCCCTGCCCTCCCAGGCTCTCAAACCTAGGAGGGAGGGGGAGATCCCGAGCGGCCGCGGCGCTCGAAACAGCCGTTTCGCGCGCTGCTGCTCCCCCTCCCTCCCTCCCAGACTTGAGAGCCTGGGGGGAGGAGGCAGGGCTGGGGATTTGGGGAAGGGGCGGAGTTGAGGCGGGGCCGGGGGGGCGGCCAAAATTGTTTTTGCCTTGGGCGGCAAAAATCCTAGAGCCGGCCCTGTCTGATCAGGAAGCACAGGCTTCTACCGAATTAGCTGAAGGACCAAGTCCTTGAGCGTGGTGGCAGTTAACAGCCTCGAGACGTAGTCTAGCCACTAGAGGGGGACAGAGAGACCGACCGTGCTAGTGTGGGTTCTGCTTTTATATGCAGCAATGGCTGAAATAAAGACAACCTGCCCCCCCACCTAATCCACCCGCCCCCCCACGCTGAGAGGGGTGGAACGAAGGGGAACACGCCCATCTCCACCAGGAAGAATGACCAAAGCTGCGCTGGAGCCCAATGGGCCTTCGCCATGAGGCTGTGTCCTGAGTCGATTCAGGGCAGGAGGAGAGAGGCGGCGCGTTTCAAACGGGCACCCGAGTGAAGGAGCGTCAGGGGAGCCGGGAGTCCCTGAATGGGTGCAGAGCAGGGCTGGGTGTGCCCAAGAACTTGGCAAGAGGGAGCACGTGGAGAAATACTCTGAATTTAGCTGGGTGTGTGCGTACGTGTGTGAAGTACTGGACTGGGCACTGAAGGACCCTATCGCCCCGCTGTATAGTTACAGCACGGCCGTGACAGCACAAGCCTCTGTCACCCTGCCTGTGCGAGAGGCTAGCTAATTCCCCATGGCCCTTGGGGCCATAAACGGTGCCAGTCCTGATGTGCCACCGCCCAGTTTGTTCTGCCGGGTAGATACATCAACTGGGAACTTGAGGCCCCCAAATTCATTAGGCCCCCTCCTGCTCTTACTTATGCCTCTGTAAATCAAGGTAATGCCACTGACTTTATCTGAGTTCTTCCGGACTTACACTGAGCTAACGGAGAGCAAAGCCTTGCCCATTGCATGTCTCTTCGTGAAGGGTCTACTCACGTGATCAACGCTGGGTGCATGCTTTGCTGGATTGGGGCCTTGGCGCTCTCCGTCTGAGATGAGCACAGGTGCCAGAGTTCAGATCTGGACATGAATCTGGGTCAGAACCTTCCCTGGCTTCTGGGATAAGGGAGTGGGGCGAGGTGTGGGGGGGGGCACTTGGCTATTGGGGTTTGGTTTGGGCTCAGGCTATAAGACTGCAGCTCTACAACCAACAGGAAAGCATGTATTTAAGAAAAAGCCCTTTAAGCTGCAGAAAACTATGAAAGTGGTCTAAGAATAAAACATTTATGAGAATAATTAAAAGAAATATGGGCCAGGGAGTCAGAATTACAGGAGGTGATTTAAATGTGCACAGGGATCTTTTTCCATATTTTATAGCACGCCACTCTCAAAGGCCTCCGAAATCTGGAAGAAAGTGTTTTTGTTGCCAGGAATATAAGCATGAACTCGAAAAGCTTGGTACATTCTCCCAGGCCCACAACGGTTCATGAGAGTTGGGGAACCTCCAAATTCACATGCTGAAGCTTTGTATGGTTTTCCTGGGACAGGATTATATTTCCTGAAAATTAAAATGGAAAGCCATTGTTCAAAAAACTGTTCTAGGGGGGAATAACCTCATTTCAGAGTTTATGAAGCCAGTGTATGGTTTGGTTCTTGCTGGTTTTGCAAGGACTGTCAATATTCCTTTTTCGCTCTTTCTTCCTCGTGTGATTATTCATTTCACCACTAGAGCTGGGCCCAAACCAAAACCCCAGAGCCAAAAACCTTTGAATGTTAAGAAAATGTGGATCCTGATCTGGATCTCGGTCTACATTTTGCAAGTCTGTGTCACAGCATAACATGAGGGCAGAGCACACTCTGCTCCTCCATGCTCCAGTAACAATTAGCCAAGAACACTCTCCTCCTCATCAGGATGCCATTAGTCAAGGAACCAACCAGCATGTGGCCAAACCAACAGCATCGGCCCTTGCGCCAGCAGAAACCGATGGCTCAGCACTTGACAAGACTGGCCAAGGAGGACATGTTGTTTTTCAGCTCCTGCGAGGGGGTCTGAAGCAATGGAGGTGAACAGGAAAAGCAGGGGGGCCAGTGCCATTTCCGTCTAACCCCTTGTTTCACGCTTCCATGACCTCCTTTCTTTCCCCGGGCCCCACTTCTCTGCCAAATATTTTTCATTCGACAGAGGCTGTAAACAAGACCCATCCTTCTCTTTCTGGAGTCCGTGACCGGAGAGAACTTTTGGTCTCTCAGCTGAGCAGTACAAGGTGTTCCAGTGATTATTACCTTTAAATAATGTGGCTTAACAATTAACAGCTTGTTTGAAGAACATTTGCATTTTCCCTGCTGCTAAACAAGAGAGACTTTAATCTCCACGCAGCAGCTCTTGTTGGAACCAGCTACCGAAACCCTGGGCCGCACAGGTGAGTGCAGGATGTTTTGCATACCTCATTGATCTTGCTTTGTAGGTTTAATCATCAGTGAGCGTGGCATCACCAAGAACTACTTTAATCTGCTCCAGGTACATCTGTATTTACATATCCCCTTCAGAAAAGGAAAAATCTTCTTTGTAAAAGAGAAGAGCCAAGCTCCCGCCAGGTCCGCAGGACCCGTACCTGTACAATCCACTCTTGGCACAGGTGGGAACGGGGCTGTTCAGTTTCTGCGCTCATTGATTGCTTGGCCTCCTTTGAACACACACACACACACACACACACACACACACAGAGTCAATTATCTCTAATGACGTGGGGTGTCTTTTGAGCCAGAATACTTTGAACCTAAAAGAGAATTTGTGCCATTTCAAGGTGAGGAGCAGCAAGCCGACTAAAGCCCATTAAAAGTTTATATTCTGAAACTATTAAAGAAATGCCTTTTAACAATTTAATATAATAGTCCGTGTAGAAATGAGTTCTCTCAGATGTCAAAAATCCAATCCAATAAATTATTGGTCTGACAACCAATTTCCACAGACGTATCATCAGGGAATGATTGTCGGAGACAGCCTGAGACGTCAATACTAATGGAGCCAAAAGAGACCTCGGTGTGGGTCATTATTGCTTTTACCTGTGGTAATGAAGGAATTGAGCCGCGTTCTGTGCTGACTGAGGCCTGGAATGCAGCTAAGGCAACATTTGGAGCTCCTGCGTTCTCCTAGTTAGTCCTTCCGTTCGATGGGGCCTTGTAACGTTCCTGCTTTCAGCACCTTTCTCGCTCGTCTTGAAGAGACCTGGGAACTGGTGTTTCAGCAGATGCTGGAGGCTGCAGCGCATTCAGAGGCATAATGCTAGGGTAATATTCCTATTTATTTCAAGGACACTAGTGACCTTTTACAGATAACGCAGATAAATGCTAGACCCAAGCTGCATCATTCTCGCTCAAACCAAGAAATAGAAGCATTAATCATCTAACCAGTCATTTATCATGGTTTGGGAGCATTCATTTGATGGTATGTCATTTTCCATTTGGTTTGTGTGTTGTGGAGGATGCATTCCAAGCACCGTCAATTAAATATAATTAATGATTCGGAGCTATTTTTAGGAATGATGAGCCCTTTAAAAAAAAAAAAAGACACTAACATACATAAAAGGTTACAGTAATTGACGTGATTGTTCAAATGTTCACCTCTGCCACCTATTTAAACTATACTCCACTAGGAGAGAGGGCTGGCAAGATGCCTGCTGTGGTGTAGACAGCCTGAATGCACAGGCATTGTTGCTTTGGTTAAAAAGACATTTTTAAGGCCTGCACAAGTGATCTGCTGTTTCCAAAATGTATTGTGGAAAAACTCATTCCAGGCTCCAAGTAAGTCGATGATTTCCTGGGGGAGAGGATGGCAGAAGGTCCCGGCCAATATCCAAAAAGTAAATAAGTCTCCCAAGGCCCTGGAACCATTTAAGAGGTTCAGCCCTACGGGCTGAAGTGGGACTTAAGTGGTTCCTGGCCCTTGTACCAGACCAGCTGCGTGAGGGTGAATTTCTGTCCAATAACATACAGTGAACAGGAAGAAAATCTGGTCTAGCCAGTCTATATGTGGGAGTTTAGGTAGAGAACAGAAAATTAACGGGCCACTTCACCTTGAATGGTCTCTTAGATAGAATATGGGCTAACTACTTAGAATAAACTGTCTCTTCCCCCTTGTATTTATCTGTGACGCTCTGAGTACCTTTCCCAGACCTCAGAAGAGCCCCTGTGCAGCTTGAAAGCTTGTCTCTCTCCCCAACAGAAGTTGGCCCAACAACAGATATTAGCTTGCCCACCTTGTCTCTCCAGAACAGACAGTTGGCATTCAGGCCGAAAATCCTTCGCACTCCTAGCCACCATTTTTGAGGCTAATTGAGGTGCAAACATAACTATTGCTTTTTGAGCCGTAGGCTGTCCTGGACTACCTGGTGCAGAGAGGATAGACACATGGGTCAAAGTCGGGGGCCAAAGCACCTGAAGAGAAGAGCAATGGCCTTCTCCCCAAATGCTGCCCCACAGAGGTGGGGCTCTGTAGGTCAAGGAGGCAATGATGGGGTAGATAAGAGAGGGAGACGTGGTGCACCTGTTTTCTGCAGCTGGAGGCTCGGCAGGTGTCTCGGTTGCTTAGTTCTAGCACCAATACTGGAACATATTAGGTTCCACAGGTTATTTCAAGAAGGCTAGTCCAGTGGTTATAGTACCACTTGGGAGACCCCGGTTCAAGTCCCTGCTACACCACAGACTCTTTGCAAGTCACTTAGCGTCTCTGTGCCTCCGTTTCCTTCTCTGGGGATGATAAACACTGCTCTAACTCACAGGGGTATTGTGAGGCTAAATGCATTAAAGACTGTGAGGTGCCCAGATAATGTGGCCATGTCAGGGCCGGCTCTACCATTTTTGCCGCCCCACCCCCCAAAAAATAGCCGCTCAGATTGCCGCCACCCGAACTGCCAAAGCAAAAAAAAAAAAAAAAAAGCCGCTTGGACTGTGCCGCCCCAAGAATGGACGGAATGCCGCCCCTTAGCATGTGCCGCCCCAGGCCCGGGCTTCCTCCGCTGGTGCCTGGAGCCGGCCCTGGGCCATGTGCCTTAGGCTGCGTCTACACTACAGACCGCACAGCTGTGCCGCTGTCAGGTCTCCTGTGTAGCTGCTCTTTGCTGGCGGGAGAGCCTCTGTTGGTGAAACTTATGTCAATCTGGGGGGGGAGGGGTTGTTTTTCACACCTCTGACCAACAACAGTTTTACCGACAAAAGTGCTAGCGTAGCTATAGCCTTAGATAGAGGAATCCCGGCTTGACTCCTCTTTTTCAAACGTGTCAGTGCGCGCACGGCTGCACCTCAGGCTAGTGATTAGGGAATGGGGGTTCTGCGCCTTGCTCACCTGACTTGCCCGGCTTCAGTCAAGAGCTCTTCCATTGCTGGATGAAAAAGCGCTCCAATGCTAGGTTTTATTAACGATGGCTAGGGAGCAATAGCACCATCAGGCCGCCTGGAGAGCAACACCTTGCCACTGCGTGTCACATCTAGCCTGCAACCCCCTTATCTTCCCCAGCCTGGGATGGCTGCTGCGGTCAGACTGCACCGTGATGCAGACAAGCATTCGTTAGGCACTAGGTGGAGATGACCAAACCCGTATTCAGTGGTGCCCTGGACCACAGCAAAGCTAAGGCTGGACATCAGCTTGAACTGTCAGCATCAATGGGAATAGCCTCCCTGCTGTGGGCTTCAGTCAGAGGTTTGCCGTCATCTGAGCAGGGAAAAGGGAGCCCCCTCCCGTGGAAGTGGAGGTAAGTTACATACATGTCTCCTGGCTGCGCTTGGAGACACCCAGAGTGCTCACTGGAGAGGCCTCTTGGAACGGGTCCAAGCTAGTGACAGGAGATGCAACCACAGGCATTTCAGAGCGGGAGATGATTTCATGAGGATTCAGCTAGTGCGGTGTTAGTGGTTTGGTCAGGGCCATCTCACAGGTTCCTTGCCAGGCTCTTCATTCCTTGTTGGCCCCAAAGCCCTTGGGGGCCCTAAGCACTAAGACGTTCAGGTTGGCCCCTGCCTGCCTGTGCCCTAAGTGAAATTTGTAACTAACATTTTCTGGTTTTAAACCCCTTCCTAGAGAAGACAGAAGGGCAGTCCGCTTTGGGGACCTGGCTAATCATTGGGCGTATGTCCCCAGGGCACTGGCTAATGGACAGGATTTGGGGGTGGCAGGAGGCTGCTGGAAAGAGGACAAGTAGGCGCTCCTGGGTGGACCACGTTCTACGTTGTCTCGCCCCTGCTCAGAACCACCCTCCTGCCCTGGCTGCGTCCCAGATTAAACGTACGTGCTGCCAGCTCCTCCTGAGGGCTCCCTTAGGCTGGCAGTGAAGGGAGAAAGAGGCAGGTTACATCAGGACAGATCCGGTGAAGTGGAAAGAAACCCACGTGGAGCCCCGAGTGGCTTGTGTAGGGCTGCAGGAATGGTGGCTGAGATGAGTGAGCAATTGGCAGTCTGCAGAGGGGGAGGAGATGGAGGTCATGGACCCCTCAGGCAAGCGAGGAGTGAGCATTAGTGAAAGCCATTGGACTCATCCAGCCTGTTCTAAGGGCTTGTCTACATGGGGTAATTGACCAGAATAGCTGCTGAGAAATAAGCTATTCCACAATAGCTATTCTGGTTCATTTCCCTGTGTGGATGAGCTCGTAGCCTTCATTCACATTGCGGGCTGACGTGGTGGTGGGGGGGTTTGTTTGTTTTTTAAACAAAGCAACTTTGGATTAAAAGAACTGCACATGCTCACACATGTCTGGCACACCAGCTTCTGGCTTGTGCTCAGTAAATGTGGGTGACTTGATTTCTTTAACTACACAGAAAGAGAGAAACTCACTCTTGTGTTGGGACATTGTATGCCAGGTCTGGCCCCTTGCAGTTGTGCGTGGCTGACATGAAAATCCCTGTGAACTGGGACTTGTCATGGGAACCCTGAACTGGAGGCTTATCTTCAAAATTAGGTGAAGAGTGTGGGCCAAGCCTCTGAATTTGTTCAGAGAAGTAAGATGCGGTTGTTTCCAGACTGCAAGAACCAGTCATCACCGGGCTGTACACCCATTCAAAGACATCCTTCAGTCTCTGCAGTGGGCAGTGTCTTACATTGGTAGACATTAGGTGTCCGTCTTCATGCCGAGATTTACATGGCATTTCCTGCAGGTGCCAGAACTAGCAGCAGCATGTTGACAAGCGGGATCCGATGCATCTGCGACTGGATGTGTCAGAACTCAACTCTGAGCATGGCTTGAGTTCTCCTCACTAGCCTGAGTTTCTGCTTGTGGGTTTTCTTCATTTTAATTATGTTCACATCGCTCCAGCGTCTTCATTCAGAAACTTGTGTGGCACCATGAACCCCCTTCTTCCAGGCGGATTTGTGACAGGTGGTTGAGACCGGCCCTTTAAGACACTTGCACCAAATGCTGATGATTTTCTTAGGCTCCTGGCAAAGGAAACACCAGCCAGACTGGATCACTTGATCATTCCCTGTTCTGTTCATTCCCTCTGAAGCACCTGGCATCAGGGCCAGTGCTACCATTAAGGCAATCTAGGCGGTTGCCTAGGGCGCCAAGATTTGGAGGCGCCAAAAAGCGGTGCCCCCAATTTTTTTTTACAGCGTTCCTGGGCTGGGCTGCCGGTGGCACGCTGACACGTGCAGCTTAGACTCCCTCTCCCAGCGCAGCGGCCGCTCCACTTCTCCCGCCTCCCAGGCTTGCGGCGCCAATCAGCTGTTCGGCGCCACAAGCCTGGGAGGGGAGGAGAATTAGAGCGGGGGCGGCGTGCTTGGGGAGGAGGCGGAGCAGAGGTGAGCTGGGGTGGGGAGCTGCCGCACGGCTCCCCGGGGGGGGGGGGCCTCAGGGCGGGAGGGGGGCGGGGAGCTGCCGCAGGGCTGGGGTGGGGGCGCAAGGTGGAAGTTTCGCCTAGGGTGCGAAACTTCCTTGCACCGGCCCTGCCTGGCATTGGCCACTGTTGGAAGACAGGATACTGGGCTAGATGGACCTTTGGTCTGACCCAGTATGGCCATTCTTATGTTCACACCTAAACCTGCCCATCTCTGATGGTCACTTGTTTGCTTGGGCACAGGTTGATCAGATACGTTCCACAGCACTGACTGTTCAAATCCCATGTTCGGGGGCCTTCCTGGTCATGTATTGTAAAGGCTTCAGCTGGTTCAAACTTCCACAATAACGTTGCTGCTGTTCACAAAACCACAATGTCATATCTCGCCCCTGCTCCGGGCAATGGATTGGCTCCCTATAAAGGGTTAAGCTGATTTTAAAACTTCCCGGTGAACATATAAAGCCCTTCATGATCCAGTGACCCCAAGTATTTGCTTGATCTTTTGTTGCCACGCATTCTTCCGAGCACAAACACCTAAACACACATGCATCATTCTTCTCAGGAAAGCTTGCTTGTTGTCTTCGGTTATAAACTAAAGTTGACAAGTGTCAGACCTCTTGCCAAATGTACAGGGAGACTGTGGCATTCTCTCATGAGTGGTGGTCAAACAGTCAAGTCTATTCATTTTTTTTAAAAGCAAACTGACAACATTCTCCTTGTCTCAGGCTTAAATTAAGTCCCTGCGTGTCTGATATGAAAGCGTTTCATACAGTTTGCTGGGTTGTAGAGCGTCAACTGGGTCTTTATTTGGAACCCTTACATCAGCGATTGCATTGAAGTCTGGGCAGGGTATTAAATGCAAAAGGCGAAAGGACAATGAGTTCCCTCTGGTTAAAAATGTTCACAGATCCAAGTCGATTAATGTTGGCAAAGTCCTTTGAGATTCTTATTTGAATTGCTCATGAATTAGGCCCCTGTGAGGCAGATGAATGTGATGATCAGTGGTCCCTCTAGCCCAGTAAACTGTCTTTGACAGTGACCAGTACCCGTCTTCCCCTCCTGGCTTCTGGCAGTCAGAGAATTAGGGTCACCCCAAGCATGCGGTTACATCTCTGACCACCTTGGCTAATAGCTATTGAGGAACCTGTCCTCCAGGAACGTATCTAATTCTTTTTCCAACCCAGTTATACTTTGGGCCATCATAACATCCCATGGCAATGAGTTCCACAGGTTAATTGTGTGTTGTGTGAATTAGCGTTTCCTCTAGTTTGTATTAAAGCTGCTGCCCATTACTTTTGTGGGGTGACCCCCTGTTTTTTGTATTGTGGGAAAGGGTAAATAACACTTCCCTAGTCACTTTCCCCACACCAGTCATGATTTTATAGCCCTCTATCATATCCTCCCTTAATCGTCTCTTTTCTAAACTGACCAGCTCTAATTTTTTTAGTCTCTCCTTGTACGGAAGTTGTTCCATTCCCTTGAGCATCTTTGTTGCCCTTCTCTGAACCTCTTCCAGTTCCACTATATCCTTTTTGAGACGGGCCGACCAGAACTGCATGCAGTACACAAGCTGTGGGCGCACCCTGGATGCATATAGTTGAATTATGATATTTTCTGTCTTCTTTTCTATCCCTTTCCTAAGGGCTCCTAACATTCCATCTTAAACAAACACAGAAACTGAGGCAGGATGATTAGGTAACAGTCTCACGGTCACATAGGCTCAGCCTAGAACTCAGCTCTTCAACCCCAACTGCTAAGCATGTATCCTCTCATTCACCCTAAGGATGGAATTTAACCCTTCAAAGGCCGTTTCCTCCAACTGACACGTTCTCACTAAACAGACACTAGACTCCTCACACTGATGCTTCTCCTTTCATTTAGCAAATGAAGCCAGGCAGGTGCTTTGATCTCTCCGACCACAGACATTTTAGGGAGGGTTGCGGCTCCATCTGTTTATTGTCGCAAATTATGTATGGTTTGCTTGAATCTTCATAAATGGCTTTGCTGACAGCAGACAACAGGAATTGATACTTCCTGCTGCAGGAGATTGATGTGTTGCGCACTCTTTACATTTGATTCAATGCTTTTGAAGAGTGAACTGCTTAGATTTCAAAACCAGCAACAGAAGCCCGCATACATCTTTTGGACTGTGTATCCTTCCAGAGGTTTTAAGATGTGCTGGGAAGAGGGCACAAGTAGCGGGAAAGTTCTCTTTTCCCCTGGTCGCTTTAGCGAGCAGCTTGAGTTTAGCTTTCAGCTGAGAGAAGCCATGACGCTGGAGGCCAGCCTGCCAGGCCCGCTGCTCTTGGCGCACTAGAGGTTGGGTTTGCATCCTTTCCTTGGAGGTTGAAAATAGTAACTATGGTAGGTGCAGGAAGATCCCATCAGCTTACCTGGCAAGCGGGAGATCTTCCTAAAGTGCTTATTGGGGGCATGGGTGCCAGAAGTGAAGTGGCTTGCTGCCCTGTAACTTGAGGAAGCCACTAAATAAGAGCCAACACTGGCAGCTTGGCCCTGCAGTACCTGGAAAGGAGAACAATGAATTGATAACTAGAAACCCTGGGAGCAGTGGCCAAGGAACAACTGAATTCCATCAGCAGACCCCAGCAAGAGGCCGCACCCCTGTCCCAGGCCCCGGGGGAGCCATCAGGGGGTATTTCTGAGCTCCGACAGATACAGCAGAGCTGTTTCGGAAGCAGGGGTTCTCTGTGGGAACATTTTGACTTTTCATAAAAAAACCTCCAAACCCTGAACATTTTCATCCGCCAGCTCTTTGGTTTTTGTTTCTCTGACGAAATGTCTCAGTTTTTCACAGAAAGCAGACCCTGGTCACGAAACACGTCATCTTGTCGAGAACCCAATTTTCAGAGGAAAAACATTCCCCAGGAATGGCTCTCATATAAGGTTTGCTCGATATAACAAAGTGGGAACACGGCTGTCAGGCCTGGGCCTGGCTTGGGTTCTGTCATGCCCCTCCCCTGGGACAACGGGGCCGGATCTCTCCAGAGGGACATTCTCCCACCATGAGGGGATCACTGGGTGTCAGGCAGCTGCTGAAACTGTCTCCAACCATCCCCTTCCCCAATCCTCAGACTAGGGGACACTCCTGGATGACAGATGGCATGACCAGAGCATGGCTGGTCCACCAATGGCCAGAGGGTCCCAGGACTGGAGAGCTGCACACGGCTTCTTTGTAGGTTACACTCAGCTGTACCTGGCAGATGTTGGGCACATCTGGAAAGTGAGCCCAGTATCTCTTATTTCAGCCAATTGGCCCTTCACCTCTTCAGAGAGCTTTCTGGTAAATGTTAATGACACCTCCAGCTCCCCTGTGCGGGAAGGTAGGTACTAGCCCCAAAACAAAGACAGAGTATTGAAGTCAGTTGACCGGTGTCCTAGAGACAAGGCGACCTCATGGGCGCCCTGTCCCGTTCTGTACTCAGCCCACGCCCCCTTCCAAGGACCAAATCCTCCTCCCTGTAACAAGCCCCAGGATTTGCTGCAGCGAGTGCCGCGGGAGGGGTGAAACAATCAGAAAACTGACGTTTTTTAAATTAGGTTTTTTTATATATAAATAAGTTTGAGTGTGTCCCTTCCACCTGTGCCCAAGTAATCCCTGCTTAATGCTGGGGGTGAGAAGAGAATGTATGTTAATGGTTTGTTTGCTAATGTGGTTCCTATTTTCAAGAAGGGGAAAAAAAGTGACCCGGGTAACTACAGGCCTGTTAGTTTAACATCTGTAATATGCAAGGTCTTGGAAAAAATTTTGAAGGAGAAAGTAGTTAAGGACTTTGAGGTCAATGGCAATTGGGACAAATTACAACATGGTTTTACGAAAGGTAGATCGTGCCAAACCAACCTGATCTCCTTCTTTGAGAAAGTAACAGATTTTTTAGATAAAGGAAATGCGGTGGATCTAATATACCTCGATTTCAGTAAAGCGTTTGATACGGTACCGCATGAGGAGTTATTGGTTAAATTGGAAAAGATGGGGATCGATATGAAAATCCAGAGGCGGATAAAGAACTGGTTAAAGGGGAGACTGCAGCGGGTCGTACTGAAAGGTGAACTGTCAGGTTGGAGGGAGGTTACCAGTGGAGTTCCTCAAGGTTCGGTTTTGGGTCCGATTTTATTTAATCTATTTATTACTGGCCTCGGAACCAAATGTAGGAGTGGGCTGATAAAGTTTGCGGATGACACAAAGTTGGGAGGTATTGCCAATTTGGAGAAGGATCAGGATATCCTGCAGGGAGATTTGGATGACCTTGTAAATGGAGTAATAGTAATAGGATGAAATTTAATAGTGAGAAGTGTAAGGTGATGCATTTAGGGATGACTAACAAGAATTTTAGTTATAAGCTGGGGACGCATCGGTTGGAAGTAACGGAAGAGGAGAAGGACCTCGGAGTCCTGGTTGATCGCAGGATGACTATGAGTCGGCAATGTGACGTGGCCGTGAAAAAAGCTAATGCGGTCTTGGGATACATTAGGCGAGGTATTTCTAGTAGGGATAAAGAGGTGCTGCTTCCATTATACAAGGCACTGGTGAGACCTCATTTGGAGTACTGTGTGCAGTTCTGGTCTCCCATGTTTAAAAAGGATGAACTCAAACTGGAACGGGTACAGAGAAGGGCCACTAGGATGATCCGAGGAATGGAAAACCTGTCGTATGAAAGGAGACTTGAGGAGCTCGGTTTGTTTACCCTAACCAAAAGAAGGCTGAGGGGGGATATGATTGCTCTCTTTAAATATATCAGAGGGATAAATACCAGGGAGGGAGAGGAATTATTTCAGCTCAGTACTAATGTGGACACGAGAACAAATGGATATAAACTGGCCGTCGGGAAGTTTAGGCTTGAAATTAGACAACGGTTTCTAACCATCAGAGGGGTGAAGTTCTGGAACAGCCTTCCGAGGGAAACAGTGGGGGAGAAAGACCTCTCTGGCTTTAAGATTAAGCTTGATAAGTTTATGGAGGGGATGGTTTGATGGGATAACGTGATTTTAGTCAATAGGTCAATAACGTGCCATCGCTGGTAATTAGTAACAATGGTCAATGAGGGTCTGGCTGGAGAATCTTGCCCACATGCTCGGGGTTCTGCTGATCGCCATATTTGGGGTTGGGAAGGAATTTTCCTCCAGGGTAGATTGGCAGAGGCCCTGGAGGTTTTTCGCCTTCCTCCGCAGCATGGGGCAGGGGTCGCTTGCTGGAGGATTCTCTGCAACTTGAAGTCTTTAAATCATGATTTGGGGACTTCAACAGCTGAGTCAAGGGAGAGAATTATTCCAGGAGTGGGTGGGTCAGCTTTTGTGGCCTCCATCATGCGGGAGGTCAGACTAGAAGATCATAATGGTCCCTTCTGACCTTAAAGTCTATGAGTCTATGAGTTTGCACATTGAATTTGTTAGTCCCCAAACTTTAGACCTGGCAAGGGAATTAAAAATACCCAACTAGAGCCCTCTGTATAAATGTCAGCCGTCTGGTGGATGTCTGGCCTGACTAATTGGGATCCTTTGCAGACGTTGCTCAGGGTTGCTTTAGCATGGAGGGGAGAGAGAGAGGATCTCTGGCAGGTGTGGTTAGAGCCATCGGAAGAAAGGGAAGCTGACCTGTAAACACAGATTGGAGCCCCTGCAAGCGGATCCATGCAGATGGCTCTCTGCCCTCATGAACAGCTATGCTGATTTCAGTTCCACCTTCTGACCAGTTGCAGGATTGGAGCCTTTAACTATTTTTCCTGCATAAAGAGGGAAGAATGAGAAACTATCCAGTAACTAGAACCGGAGTACTTGTGGCACCTTAGAGACTAACAAATTTATTTGAGCATAAGCTTTCATGGGCTACAGCCCACTTCATTGGATGCACAGAATGGAACATATAGTGAGGAGATATATATACACAGACAGAGAGCATGAAAAGGTGGGAGTTGTCCTACCAACTCTAAGAGGCTAATTAATTAAGAGAAAAAACTTTTGTAGTGATCATCAAGATAGGCCATTACAGTAACTGACTTAGTTCATACTACCTCCTCTACCCTAAGGCCTTGTCTCTACACTACAATTTTGCCATCCAGACTTCTCGGGGAAGCCCAGCCCTTTGTTTACCTTTCCGAGTGGAGTTTCCAATAATGCTAGCTGCCTGAGAGGGGCTTTCCTAATCCTTCCAGGCAACTTGGCGCTGGGTGCAGAATTCCGGGTGCAGAATCTTCAGAGGTTTACTTTTAAAGTCACTGATTAGTGGCACAGTAAAAATAACCCTTGTATTATTGGAGCAGTCAGTGATCCCCTCTTCCCCCCAAACATTTTGCAATGCCCTCTAGTGTTCATCAGCAGCAGAGAGAGAATCCACAGTTGCCTGAGAAGAGAGAGAAGCCTTGGCTGTGGAAAAGCAATGGCCTCGCTCCCAGGGATTTGAACAGTCATCATTCCTATAAAAAGAGACCGCAAAATAGTTGTTACCGGACAAATACTTGTGGAGCTTCAACCAATACTGAAATATTACTGACACCAGCTCTGCAGTCGTAAACCCAGACGATTGTGTGCTGCTCGCCTGTGTCAGTGGTAACAGTCTTCCTGTTTCAAAGCTCTCCAAATCACAGGGGTAGGTGGTTTTGACATTTGATTAGCCACAGAGAACAACTTGTGCGTGCTTGACGAAGTGAGTGGGCAAGCTCAGAAGCAATTGTGGTGCTGAATACTTGAGCCTGTTGGAGATAGGGCCCTATCAGGGGAGAGTCATGGTGGGCACGGCTCCAGAGGGAAGATAAGTGGGCTGCTGGGAGAGATGAATATGAGGAAAGGAAGTGGTGAGTGAAGTCAACTGAAAACAGTTTCTTATGCTCTCCATGACTCATATGTTTCATTAACACACGGGCTTGCACCGGAGTGAGCAGACTATGGCTGCTAGAAATACTATCTGGGGGCCGGAGGTGGGGAAACAATCCAATATTCTTTATCCTTAGCACCAACCTTCACAACAGCAGAGCGCTGCCCCAGGCAGCCTGAGCCGCTCCGTTGTTATTCCCGTGGCTTTCCAGTGCAGTGCTGGCCGGGGGCCGTCACACTATGCCAGATGCCAGTAAGCGATATTCTGTGAGGTGGACGCATTAACCCACGCGGTGCAGCTGCTTTGCACCCAACCGTCAGCACAGCCTGGGCTTAGCGCCAGCAATAGCCAGCTTCAGGGAGGTCTTTGGGTGTAAGGCGATGTTGGGGCTCTAACGTGACTCTCCCTTCTGTTGCTGGCCCAGCGGGGAAAGACGCATAGCCTGGATGCCCCTGCATGACGGTGAGGTCTGGCTGCAATGTGGACCCCGGGGGCTGTTAGCAGCCACCACACGCTGGAGCAGCCCTGCAGCTGCTCTAAGTTGATTTAGTGGAACGGGCCCTGCACACAGCTATAGCTGAATTAGAGGAGTGTAAAGACTAGCTTTTGTATGCACACACACCCCTGCCCCCCGCCCAACCCTGCACCCTGTGTGATTTGACTGTATCTAAGGCCCTGTCCCATCGTCTCCTAACAAGTCACAGTAATCCTTTCATCGTGGCCCGAAGACCTGTGGGCAGAGCTGGGGAGCTCAGTTCTCTCTCTGTGGGATACTTACGTGTGAGATGTTACTGCTCTGGAATCCCAGATAACCCTGGCCGAGCCTCCGCCTGCTTTCCAACAGAGCCAACCCCAAAGACAGGGCCCAAGCAAGGGAAGAATCAGATCATCGGTGTTTCTTTGTGCTCCCTGGTGTAAAACCCCGACAGTGACCTTATCGACAGCAGGGATTTTGCCACTGGCTTTGCTACTCTGATGTAATTCCACCAGTGTAAAACCTGTTGCACCGGTGATAGTGGTGTTTCTTCGAGTGCCACCTAGCCCGTGAGCCACAAAGGTTTTAAAGGTTGGGGGGAGGGATAGCTCAGTGGTTTGAGCATTGGCCTGCTAAACCCAGGGTTGTGAGTTCAATCCATGAAGGGGCCATTTAGGGATCTGAGGCCCCTAAAAATCTGTCTGGGGGTTGGACTAGATGATCTCCTGAGGGACCTTCCAACCCTGAGATTCTATGATTCTATTATAAACAATCTGGGATCCCAGCTTCAAATACTTCTGTGTTCCTGTGCAAGTAGGGCAGAGGCAGCCTGACTTGAAAGCCCGGCCTGGTCGGGGAATACGGGGACTCTCGCTCGTGTGCGTAGGAGTGGTGGGGAGTCAGTGCTGGCCAGGGCCAGGAAGGCTTTGCTGGAGCTGGGAGGTAGCGTTGCCAGGTTGGTAGCCCAGGGCCTCTCCTGAACAGCCAGATCATTTGGCCACATGATCTGCTGGGCTTTATTGGTGGGCAAATGTCTTTCACAGACAAGACTGAGGCCTCCAACCCTTTCCTTCTGTGACTGGAGCCAGGAGCCAGGCAGTCGAACCTGGTCCCATGAAGAGAAAAGCTAGTGTGGTCCTCTCCCCCACTCTGCATTCTCAACCCCCTATGCTGTCCCTGGTCAAAGGTATTTTAAATGACTATTGAATGGGTCTGAAAGCATCTCTGAATTCAGGCAGCAAAGCAGCCGCAGTTCATCTTTGCAGAGAGAGAGAGAGAGAGAGACTGATACGGAAAGTCCCTGGTGCAACATAACCAAACACCAGCCCAGACAGTCATGAACTCTGGCTCCCCCCGCCCAACCTAAAACCTGTTGTGTCAGGCTGGTCATGATACTGTAGGGTTGTTTTCTTTTCTCTTGCTATCGCTGCTATCAAGTAGGAGTTAACAGCTCTTGTTTATACAATGACTATCTGGCCAGAGGCTGATTTAATACCTCCCACTTCTTTTAAGTGCAAATAGACTCTAATGTGTGTATTAGGCTACTTGAATGGCTGTTCTGGTGAAATAGTAGGTTTTCAAATAATTTATTCCCAGTTAGTACTTGGGCGGGGGCGGGGGTGGGGGGGGGGGTGGGGGAGGGAAGAGAAAGCTATATAATGTATCTAAGCAGCTCTACAAATCCACAGTCTATGTACCCTGAACAGAGTGGACCAGCATGCTAACAGATTGCCATAAAAAGATTTCAGAGTAGCAGCCGTGTTAGTCTGTATCCGCAAAAAGAACAGGAGTACTTGTGGCACCTTAGAGACTAACAAATTTATTTGAGCATAAGCTTTCGTGGGCTACATCCCACGATGTAGCCCACGAAAGCTTATGCTCAAATAAATTTGTTAGTCGCTAAGATGCCACAAGTCCTCCTGTTCTTTTTGCATAAAAAGATTGTCAGCAAGTACCAAGTCAGCAGTACACCATGATCCCTCCTGTTAGATATGTCTCTGGCTAATGCACTGTTTTCTCTATACACCCTACTCATTATTATTTATATTCTGTAATGACCAACCAATTGGCCCCATCATGCTGGGGAACAAACAGAGCTATCGTTATAATATCTAGCTCTTTTATAGTGCTTTTCATCAATAGCACCTCACAAAATCCCCATTTCTCAGATGGGGAAACTGAGGCACAGCCCATGTCTACACTGCCACTTACAGTGCTGAAACTTTCTTCACTCAGCTGGTAGCTATTCCCCTCGCAAAGGTGATTTTCTTACAGTGCTGGGAGGGAGACCTCTCTCCCAGCGCTGGAGCCGTGACATTAAATTTAACATTGGCTGTGTAGCCATACCCACAGATGGGGAAGTGACTTGCCCAAGGTCACCCAGCAGAGCAGGGACAGAACCAAGACTAGAACCAGGTCTCCTGAGTCCCAGTCTAGTTTTCTGTCCACTGGGCCATGCTATCTGTTGCCTAGTAGACAAGCCTTACCCTGAGGAGCTTAAAATGGAGACAGCCAAATGGTAGAGGAAAGGGATTGTAATATACAAGCATGGTGAATAGTGTATGACCTGAGGTTGCAATATACATATATAAAAGATATGTAGCTTATGTGATACAAATAAAATATTTTGGACATTGAAGCATAAGACCAAGAAAGGTCAGCAGAAGAGCATGATCCACTAAAGTCTTCCTTTGGTATCCCACATGATATACATTATTATGCACAGCCAAACAAACTTGCAATAATGCCATGTCACGGGTAAAAATGGTGCCAGGGTGGAGAGAGACAGTTACTGCCAGCAGTACTCCATCATTTAGTTGCTGCTGTTTGGTGGTGTGATTCAGTCAAAATGTCTCTTTGCGTTAAGCTTTTAAAGCCCTTTTTATTTAAAGCAGAGATTGAGGTCAATGCAGAAAAATGTTCATGCATTAAACTGCAAAACCTTACAGGATTCCTAGTCCCCTCTGTAAGCTTTTTCTCATGTAGGGCATGATCTGGCCCTAAATAAAGTAACTCTAATTGCCAATAAAATGCAGGCAGAAGTGACCGATTTTCACTTAACACATGTTTTAAAAGGTATAATTTCTTTGCCAGGTACTTAGAAAATTCATACCTATAAAATTCAGCTTTCTGTTCCAGGGCAATTTAAAAAGACAAAACTGGGGGGCAGGGGGAATCCTTAGCAGAAGAGTGTAAACTCTCCTATCACTAACTTGTATGCAATTTGATGGACCATTATGGCTTCTTCAAGGTCACTTTGACCTATTATATGAATAGGAGGCTAGCATTAAAAAAAAGGCTAAATCTGCTCTATAATTCATATATGATAAAGCTGGTGCCCAGTAAAGATGTGTATTGAAAAGCCTGGTAATACAGGTATTGTGTGTGTGCTGAACAGACCTCTTACACCTTCCATGCCACGATCATTTTCTTTAAGACATCATATGCATACAAAACAGCCTCCCAAACTGGAGTGCCAGAGGAAGTTGCTATGGTGTGGTTAATCAGCCTGAGCTATTCTCAGAGTTGAAGAGGAATTTGCCATGCAATGTTTGTGGTTGGCATCGCCACAGAAGGCCCCAGTGACCCAGTCCTTTTACAAGCAAACTCCCACTGACTTCACCTTGTGTGATGTGCTGGCGTAAAGACTGCCAGGGCCCAGCCCAACATGTCTTTCTATCAGCAAGATCCCAGCCACAACCGAGTGACCTTCATGAGTGGATGTACAACGAACCCTGCCCGAAGGGACCACTTGAGGGACTGAGGAACAGTGGGTGCTGAGTAAAGGTAGAGCAGAAGGTCCCTTTATTTGGCAGCGTCAAAGGGCCATAAAACAGGTCTAATGTGATTTACTCCAGCTTTCAGGTCCCTTGGTGGTGATGCAGTGGTGTAAAGGGGCCTTGGTATAAATAAGAATCAGACCCTAGAACTTACATTCCCTGCGCCAGCTCTTCTCCCTCTGGCACTTCCCTAGAGGGTGAATTTTTTTAAAAGGAAAGGAAACCCACTGTCCCCTGAAATACTAGGAGTGGGGTGATTTTTCCTCTCTCTTTAAGAGAATTCTCTCAGTCCATGGTCTCCATTTTGCATGCGCGTCCACGCTAATCCCTCATTGTCTCTCTGGGTGCAGCTCTGAGTTCCACTGGTATTCTGGACAGGAGCCGGCTCCAGTGGCTCATTATTTGTTGCAGCGCATCCCTTTAGAGCTCTGAACCTACTGGAAGTATAACACACTGTTGCAGCCTGGTCGCCTTTTCAATGGGAGCTTTATACTCCTCTTTAGCGAATGCCATTGCAGGAAGGGGCAGATTCTGCTGCTCTGGCTCGGGTGGAAATCAATAGGACAACAGCCAGAAGCAAGTACTACCCGATGGGAATGAAGGTGGTGGAACCTGAGGGTCAGAATGTGAACCCTTAACTCCCATTGGTGAGCAATTATCACATGATTAGCCCCAATGGCTTCAGTGGGAGCAACTGATTCCATTAGGATCTGGGGTGGATGCTGATGTCAACAGGAGTTTTGCCTTTGACTTCAAGTCCAGGATTTACCCCTGGCCCTTAGCAAAAAGTTCATGAGGAATGTGTCTCTTCTTGCAACCAACTCTGATAACTCCAGGGGAGGAGGGGTGGGAGAGGGGTGTTTTCGATTTGTTATAACACAACAGGAACAGCATCTCACTTTCTTCCTGAAGGCAGTTTCTTGCTGTGTACAGTATACTGCCATTTCCTTACATGTGTGGGCATTTCAAATGCAATGAACTCCATTTCTGCTAGAAACAACGGAAATCTAGCTGTGTGCGCCATCAAAATGGGGAGCACTGGGGTGTTTGTAGCACCAGCTCCTGCCAGTTTTCTCTTCTTCCTTTCTCTCTCGTTGTTGGAGAAGACTGCAGAAGGTTCTCTCAGTTTAAGGAGTTTAGTTTTTCAGCTCAAGGGAAGTCCAGCATCTTGAAGCAGAAACATGGTTGGGCTCAGGATGGCTTTAAGCCTAGCTCCTCAGAGCCCTTTGTACCCACTGCTCTCTTGAAAGCCCACCGTAGTAGCTTATTTTCCTTGAATTTACGTCCACCAAGATACTCCTCCCTGATAAATTCTGGACCTTACCCCCCACCAAAGTGCCCAATCTGCCAGGGAGCATGCATGCTCCTGGGTGGGGAACAGCGTCATCCTTTTTTACCCTGGTGCTGCAGCCAGACTGAAAACTGCCTGCTGCCGACGGAGCACATGACTCCATGCTCAGAGAGGCGCGTAAAGCCAACAGGTGTGTGCACAACATGCTACGCGGCTGAGAAAATGAGGCTTGGGATCTGTGCCCTGAGAGTGGTGGAAAGGCCTGGGAACAGCAAGCCCAGTGACACTGCAGAGGGCCCTCTCTGTCTCCATGGATCTTAACCTTGTGGCTGAGAACCGCAGCTTACCTCCCGCCCTGTGTACACATCCTGGGCCTTCCAGCGGATACTTCTCCCATTAAAGCCTTGCTCCCACCAGACACCTCTGTAGGCCTACATTGGCTTGCCATGCGATGCCCCCAGAGAAGATTCAAAGCCTCCACGCGTCCCTTCCCTAGCCGGCTGCAGCTGCAGGAGAGAGGTTTGCTCTTACAAAAGTTCTCAAGGGGCTGAAGTGAGTCATGTACTGACAAGATATCCCCAGACCCTGTTTAAAAACAAAACCTTCGTTTCATGCACTGTAGGAGGTGACTGCTGGATTGTTTTCAATCAACTGCATCAAAACTATTTGTACGTTTGAGAATTCTACATCCTTTTTCTAAAACAACAGCTGCAACAAAAACCCAGCATGTGCAAGACATGGGCATAGCAATCAGTTCCAAATGTGTGTATGCAGCAGCCCCTCCCCATCCACCGGGCCATTGTAAATACTCTGGCTTTTCGCCGGGATGGTGCCTCCCATCTGCAGATGCCTAGGCACTGGACAATGCTAACACAGCAAGCTTCCCAGCACCGTGGAAGGCAGGGGGATATTGTTATCCCCCCCGGACACAATGGGCAGGTGAGACTTGTCTTTTCGCGTGTCTCAAGTTGGGCCCTAAAGATAAGGGGCTGCTCTTGAAAAGGCTGGGCTAAGTGACTTGTCCAAGTCTCAGGCAGAGCCAGGAATAGAATCTAGATCTCTTGACTCACCTGTCTGTGCTCTCAGCGTTCGATCCTGTGCCCCTTTCTTACGATACCCATGACATTAAAGAGTGGGGCTTCCACCGTGCCTGACAGTGCATCCTGGGTATCTTTAGATATAGAGATCTAGGAACTATGAAAAGATACAGTGAAGGACAAATGGAATTGTGCTGAGGAAGTTCAAATGGAACCTCGTGGCCACAGTTAGTCAAGTAGTGGAAGCCAAGATTCCTGGATTTTGTCCCCATCCTCTGCCATTGACTCACATGGGGATTCTGAACAAGCTCTTTAAGCCCCACCTCATTTTACGCATCTATGAAATGCCAGGTGTAATAATACATCCCCTCCCTCACAGCCACATTGCGAGGCTGAATTGTTTGGTAAGTACTTGGAAATCCTCAGCTGAGAGGCATTACAGTACACATGTGAGTTCAAATATCATGACTACACCTGAAGTCCAAAGAGCAACACTTCCTGGACAAAGCTTTCTCATAAATGGTTTTGGTTGTTGTTGCTGCAGCGCTTGGAGTGCTGAGAAAGAGGAAAGTCTTGCTAGACTCCAAGCGGAGATCAGGTTCATTGGTGCTCATATCCTGCAAGGCTGCATCTGGAATTTGGATGCACTAGATTTATTTTTCAGTCCCAATCGGAGACTTCAGCATTCCCTGAAAGTAAAGAGGGAAGTTGCACCGGAAAATCTCAGTGGTGTGGTACGCAGTGACTCAGATGCTGTCTGAAATTGATTGACTTCAGCTGGACTCTGCATTGGGACGGATCTATATGGGACACATGCGTTGGAGCATCATTGTCTTGTTTTCAAACTGTTGACCGTGAAGTGTTAGCTTTTGTTCACTTTCCTGGATCTCATTTATAGCTGCAGTGAACCTTTTGCCAAATGTTTGTGTGTGGTTCTGGAGTAACAATTGTTTGAGCTACATTCCATTAGCTCACGCACAGCGTGTAAACCCGGCCAGACATTCAACCTGAGCGCTTCTCTAGGGACGGGACTGGGCTGCTCTTCCGAGGGCCAACAATCACCTGTGGTTTGTTTCAGAGTGAATAGCTCAGCTCAGTCTTTGCTGTATGTTGTCTAATTATAGACATTATGTTGCAAATGGCTTTTGAAGCTGTTAATGGTATTACTGGTGTTATTCTTCTAGCTGTTAATTATAATAGATTTGTTTGGGATGCTTTCCCGGTTTTCAGCTGTAATTGCTCTCCATGTTCCCTGATGTCTTGCAGTTCAGGGTAAGCCCTGTAGTTTTGGTAGATGATGTTCACCTCCCCTGCTGAAAATGGTTGTATAGTGTTACTTGTGAAGAATGGCTGCCATGTTCTACCCCAGAGTCGGCTGCATCCCTGCAATGGGCAAGTGCTGCAGCTATGGGCCTGGATTCAGCAAGATCCTTATGCATGGGGCTAACTTTACTCAGGTAAATCCCACTGCATTTCAAGTGAGGCACATGCATAAGTTCCTTGCTGAATCAGAGCTGTGGTCCATAAAGCAGTATAGGATTCTTCCTGCTAAGTCAGCAATCTAAGGTATTATTACTAAAGTGCTACATAAGAGTGGAGCATTATTAGTAGGTAGGGAAATGGGAAAATATTAGGTGGATTGCTTCTCTTTTACTGTCATTAAACTCTAAAGGGGTCTGTTCACTCTGCATTGAAAACCCCAGATTTATACAGCAAGCTGAAGTGCTTTTGGGTTGTTGTTGTTTTTTTTTTTCCAGGCTTGTTCTTAAATTTTCAAAATACCAATAAAGCAAACACTGAAGAAAAGGCTTTTGGAAATTCTGGGCCCAGTCCTGCATGCAGGGCTTCTGCTGAGCTCCCACTGGGATTTTAGTGCATGAAGAACGGACAGGATTGTACTTTCGCTGCTGTGAGGGCTGTAAAGCTTTACCACCAAGAGCTGATAAAATTCAACTTCAAAACAAAGCAAAATAAACTTGCTTTGATTGATAGCTTTCTTAGCTCTCCTCCATTGTCCCTTATTAGTATGCTTTCCCCTGCCTTTCCAGCTCTGAAATCCTTGTTTAGATAAACTTGAAAGCTAAAGGAAATTTGGCAGGCAGGGGGTCTTGCCCTATGGGAAGGGCAGATAGTGTCACCTTTAATGTAAACACGTACTATTGACTGAGGCTGGGAATTACTTGTCAACGATAAAGCTACCTTATGTGGTGGCTGTGTGCACACAGTTGCATACAATGAACGCGGCTTTTATGTTTAGTGAGCTAACCTATTAAAGCAGGTCAGGAAATGAGATGGGGAACAGAACTGACTCAGTAACTTGACTCAGATTAGTGTGTGTGTGCGCGCCCGTGCATTGTTTGCAGTGTTGTTGCGGTGTTTGTCCCAGGATAGTGGAGAGACAAGGTGGGTGAGGTAACATCTTTTATTGGACAACTTCTGTCCTAAATACAAGCTCTTGAGCTCCACAGGGAAGATATTACCTCACCCACCTTGTCTGTGTGTATGTATAATAGATATTTATGTATTGAGACTTCTATAGGGCTTTTAACAATGAGCGTAATTAACGATTGAAACAACTTACCAAGGGCCGTGGTGGATTCTCCATCACTGACCATTTTTAAATGAAGATGGGATGTTTCTCTAAACACTCGGCTCTAGGGATTAGTGTGGGGCAGTTCCCTGGCCTGTGTTACACAGGAGGTCAGACTAGATGATCACAATGGTCCCTTCTGGCCTTGGAATCTATGGATCTATTAAACCGTTTCCCAGCCTCTCTTGGCTGCATCCTAACAAGCAAATCAACTCGATCTGATGGAGCTGTGGTTTGACTCTTACCTGGCTTATTTAGGGATGGCAAGAATAAACACGAATCTGAAGGCTAGTACAACTAGTGCAAAATAACAAAACTTTCAACACTGTGCTAGAGTAAACTAGGAACTGGACAATACAGCCAATGGAGTATCAGGTTTACACCAGAAGTATAGTGTCTGGGCCAGCCCCTCAGCTGGTGTAATTCAGCATAGCTCCAGCAGGGCCTGCATGGAGCTATGTTGAGATGTATGAGCTGAGGATCTGGCCCTTACACTTTTGGTTCTCCATTCTTTGGTCTCCAAACTCTCCCTCGGAAGCCTTACAAACTGCAGTGACCAGGGCTTTCATTCCACACCAGTGGTGAATTTGAAATGTCCTGTTGCCAAGACTCAGCCGTCCCAGGGAACGATTTCAGCAGGGCTTTGTGAAGGATCCGGAGTTGAGTAGGTGTCTTGCCTACGAGGTGGTGGTTGGTGTCCCGTTTGGTGAAAGCACCTGCCGGAGCAGCTACTGCACTCCTGTCGCCGCCAAATGTTTTCACGATGCAAAGGCCGTTTGCCCATGGGAAAAACTGCTCATGCTCTCCATTTGTCACGAGAACAGCGCACCGAGTGTTGCCTTGACCCTTACTCGGTCTGCCCAGCGGCCCCTGCAAAAATCCTAAACACAAGGCTGCACATTGCTGCTTCAGAGAACCGAAGTAATAGGAGAGGGTGTGGGTGCACAGCAGCTGTGGATGGCTCTGAGTGTATCGAAGGCTTGGTCTACACTACAGACTTATGTGGGCGTATAACTACACCGCAGTTATACCGACCAAACTCCTGGTGTAGGCAGCACAATATCATTTGGAGGGCTTCTCCCGTCCACACAGCTCCCGCCTCTCGGGGAAGTGGAGTTCCCACGCTGATGGGAGAAGCTCTCCTGTTGGAGCAGGTAGCGTCTTCACTAAGCGCTACAGCGGCGCTGTATGTGTAGACAAGACTTGTGCAGGGACAAAGAACCCCTGGAGAGCAGGATGTGTGAACGCCGTCCTCTTTGGGGAGGGGCCAGTATAGGGGCATAAATAACAGCTCTTACCCATTGTCTGCACGTGCCTGGAAGGGTCAGGCAGAACATAGTTTGCTTTTCTGGTTTAACATTAGGCCGTTGTATGACTGGAACTTGCTGGCTTTTCCTTGATTGAAGTGACTCACTCCTGAAGGCTGCATGAGTGCAGGCAATTGGTTAGGTGCTTTTCTTCTGCAGTTACTCCTGTGATCCTGGCCCTCACGTTCGGACCATAATTTTTTCTTTGTTCCTTCCTGAGCTCTGTAAAGCTCTCTCTGGTGCACTGGTTGTAGGTACAGGCTAGATGGGAGCTGAGCAAACACCCTCTCCCCAGCTCTCACAATGTGCTTCAATCCGAACTTGGAACACGGCTGAGCGTCAAGCACCAGATCAGCAATTATGCAAAATCACAGGCAGACAGACAGTCACATGCCCTCTCCTTGTACAGACACAGCTCTCCAGAGACTAAAAAACCCTGAGTGACCCCCATATCTCCATCTCCCGACACCGACATCGGTGGTGTGTGGAGGTTGTAACTGTTATGCCGTTGTTTTCCAAGTGCTGTGCCTTTACATTACTACAGCATCTTTCTGGCTGCCATTTTGTGACCGATCTGGCGCATGCTTTGCCGTCCCATGGAGACTTCACGTTTGCTCTTCATTGTGCGTTTGCAGTTTATTTAATCCAAAATAAGCCATTTGGGCTGGTTCTTCTCTGTCTATGGAAAAGTGTAACAACTTCCCCTTGACCAGGTGGGAGTCAGACTCTGAGTCTTGGCATGCCATGGGCTTCAGCTATTTAAAGGCTGAATTTTTATCTCAGACGTCTAGACCCTGTGCCACATCCTACCTGTTCACTCTCTCTACTGAGATCAACGTCCAGCTGGAACAGAATCTTTACCTACTTGTGTGCCCGGCAAGTCTTGCTCTTTCCTAAGCACTCCCCTTGAATACCCCTTGAACCTCTCTTTGCACTCTGCCTTGGCCTTCAGATGCCATTCTTACCTTTGTCGGTTCCCTGAGTATCTTCAGAACCTCATCCTGGCCGACATCCGCTACCTCTTGCTTGACTCAACCAAAGAAAAACCTCTCAGAACCCTCCAGTAACAGTACGCTCTGCAGAGAGCTAGTTGGGGTTGTTTTATTTCTGTTTTTGTTTTTTCCTTCAATGTCAGGAGTGTTTACACACTGTCACAAAAGATGGGGGTGGGGGAACCTCTCAGACGCCTTACTCTTCTCCGGGTTCAGCACTGTTTGTGTAGACTTAAGAACAGAAGATGCGACTTCCCATGCTCCAGTCACGCTTGTTCACATTATGTGGGCTAATCACGTTTGTTTCATATTGCAACCCTCAGAGCTTGACTTTGCAATAACCCAGGAGCTTTCAGGCTTAAGGGAAACAGTATGTTACTACTAATCTGAAATGGAAGGAGTCTCATAGCCCAGAAGAAACTAGAAACAAGTTGACAGTACAATACACATTATCATCCTCTTATTTCCTGGGTGTAGGATTCCCTCCCAGAATCCATGTCACTTTGTTTGGCACAGGAGAGAACGTTGGGGTGCCTTTAGGCAGAAAAAGTGAAAGTTAAAACTGTTATTTTTATTGTTATTGTTTTGAAAGCTGCCATCTAACACACACAACACATTCAGTTAAAAATGTGAGATTTTCTTTTCATGCTAACTTTCTGTCTGGTCACATGAAAACACTACACAGAAAAAGAAAAATAACTTACCGGGAAAGTGGTGGGGGGAAAGGCTGATTTATAATGAGGATGTGAAAGCATCCATTTAAATAGACTTTTAAATCCATGTGAACCAGAACACTTCCTTCCCTCTCCAATGGCTTTTTTTGAACCAGGTAAATTTTAATAACCTACAATCAAAAATCTGCTATTTCAGTACGGCGCTGGTGTGCTAAGTATCAATTAGCAACAGACATTCTTGGTCACTTTACCGCATCTCAACAGGACTGGAGCTAAGATGAAATGAGAAAGTGATGAAAATTATAATCATTTTAGGGAAATCATTAAATAAAAACCAGAATTGCTATGTAAATACCATGGAACGGTTTGTGTAATGTGTTAAGCCAGCGATAACTAACTTTCAATGCAAAAACATCTCGTTTCCCACCCTAAAAAGGTGGGGGAGGGGGATGCTTTTCCTTTACCTTTTCCCCCTTTTCCTAAAAAGACTAGCTCTTCAATCAATTATGCCTCCCAATATCCGTAGGAACTGGGAAATAACATCCCTGTTTTACAGATTGGGATACTGAAGCACAGAGAGATTAAGGCCAAAACTTTCAATCCTGAGTTCCTAAAATCATCCGTCTAAATCCACATTTAGGCCCCAATCCCATAAGCCGACCCAGGCAAGTGGACCTTACAGCTACACTGAACCCCACTAAAGTCAATGGGTCCACTTTGCAAGATCAGGGCCTTACGCACCTATATGAAAGTGACCTGATGTCCAAGTACTATATATGATCTCCTGATGCTAGGACAGGGACACAGGGAAAGCTACTTAGCGTGTTACCTCTTTGGGGGCAGAGCCTGTCCTTTGGTTCTGTGTTCGCAGAGCACCCCGCACAATGGCGTCCTGGTCCAGGATACAGTAATACAAATAATAATATTATTGCACTTTAGGCCCTGATCCTGCAAGCACCTATCTGCTTCCATGGTCCCACTGCTATATGCATAACTGTTTGTGGGCTCCAGGCCTTCGATTAGTAAGCTAGCTCTTCCTACTTCAAACACCCTTAGATTCTAGATGTTTGATTCTCAGCGAAGAGCCTGATCCGACTCCCACCAGTGTCAATACCAAAAATCAAACTGTCTTCAAAAGTCAGAGCAGAATCAGGCTCTGTGAAAGCTCAGTCACTTCACTCTAGTTCACCTGTTTTCAGCAAGGTGGAGGATGCTCCCAACTCCAGCCAAAGTCAGTGGGAAGCGTGGCTGTTCAGAAGGCTCTCACTGACTCTGCTGGACCCAGCCCAAAGGACTGAAACACGCTGGATATTCAGTCCCACTGAGTTCAGCAAAACAAAGGGACCCTTCCGGAGTAGCTGCAGATACAGCTCTACCGTGAGCTGCCTGCTGTAAGATCAATTAATCTTTCCTATTAGTGAAAAATTAACAAACGTGCAAACCCAAAGCAAGCACTGAGGACAAAGTGCAATTATTTGGGGATTTATCATAAATCATTACTTCCTTTGCCAGGCAGCAGGGAAGCGTCTCCAGCTTTCTGAAGCAAGCTGGTCTTGGTCAGCATTTTTTGCAGAAGGCTGGGGAATATTGAATGTGGCTAAGGGTAGTTTTTCCTCTGGGCTGATCTGAACACTTCAGGATAGCCCCCAGTACTCCTGCGTTACCAACGACAAAATATGTCACTGCTGGGGGTGGGTTTCAACTCTTGCCATCTTTGCTTGGTAATATTCCCACCTAGCATTGATCAGACACTATTCTAACACCGTACGATTGTTGATTGCAGTGTTGTGGTAGCCGTGTTGGTCCCAGGATATTAGAAAGCCAAGGTGGGTGAGGAACTATCTTTTATTGGGACCAACTTCTGGTGGTGAGAGAGACAAGCTTTCGAGCTTCCACAGAGCTCTTGAAAGCTTGTCCCTCTCCCCAACCGAAGTTGGTCCAATAAAAGATAGTTCCTCACCCACCTTGACTCGCTAATATCTTGAGGTAGTATTGACCGCCTGCTTTGGTTTATGAGCGTGGAGTAACATAAGTGGAAGCACCGACATACTTGGTTTACTACTGTCTTAGGGCCCAATCCTGAAAGCATTTACTATACGTATACTTGCTTCAGAGAGACAACAAACGGGAGTAAGCAAATGCATGGGAGTAACTACCTGGTAGGATCAGGCCCTTGGGTATCATTTCAGTGCAGTAATGTTCTCTCCTTGGTACAAATGTAATGAATCCAGGCCCAAGATGCATATCAAGTTTCTTGCCTAAATAGGTGCCACAAACTGCTATAGATGCAAAATTAACTTACTGGAAAGTTGAGTACCAACCGCACCAGTCACTGGGCCGAGGTCCATATTTTTTTAAATTTTATAATAATTTACATAGCGTGTTTTATCTGAAAGGATCTGCCTGCATCAGTCAAACTACAGGATTGGAACCTATGGGAACAGTCCTTCAAACACCAATAGAGCTTTGCTCGGATGAGTAGTCCCCTCGTGATCTACTCATGTGCACAATGTTTACAGCACTAGGCCATGCATGATGGAGCTGATTTTTCAGAGGTGCTGAGCACCTATTGACTTCAATTGGAATGTCGGCTGGTTCTGACAATAAGGCCGATAAGCACAGGCGAAATGCAGTCCCATCTCGGATGCGGAGCAGCGCACAGCACACAAACTGCAGAGTGCACAATGCCAGACTTAGCAGAGGCATAAACAATCCCCACAATAATGATCTCAATACATAATTCTCGATGCCTGGCCCTTCCATAGCAATTTCCTGATGAGGATCTCAAAATGCTTGTCCTGCCCTCTGTAAGCGAGAGAAAATCGCCTCAGTTTGGAATGGAGAAACTGAGGCACAAAGAGTTTGAGGCCAGTATTTTCAAACCTAAAGTGAGGCACCTCAATAAAAGGAAAGTGCACTGATTTTCAGAGATCCTGTGCAACACTGGCAAAGTATGTTCCATGCTCCTCTCTGCTGGCTCCTCCCCTAGAGGGTAACACCCTACTACTGCTACCAGCCAGCGAAGTTGCTCCTTTTAAGCTCAAGCTGGTATGTGCTTGTGATGCGGATACCAGTCCCCAATACAAATCTTTCCAGTCAAAGCCACCCAGGACACCAGGGCAGTCAGAGCTCCTGACTCACTTGTCCTGGGCTGGGCTGCAAATAGGCTGACCAAAGAGGAGTGTGAAAAATCAGGGGGGGGGGGTAATAGGCGCCTATATAAGACAAAGCCCCAAATATCGGCACTGTCCCTATAAAATCGGGGCATCTGGTCACCCTAGCTGCAAATCCTGAGCTTGAGAGAAGTTAGAGTGACAACCCCGAGAGGAGGCGGCAGGAGATAAACCACAGGCAGCAGGTGACTGCCTTGCAAGGCTGCTGCTGCTCCAGCTCCCGGGCTCGGGGACTCCAGCCCGGACTTTCCTTCCCGCTTCGGTGACTGGGTTGATGATTTTTTTTTTTTTTTTTTTTAGGTTGTGCCAGGAACTCCGCTCCCACGTGGGGCGGACTCCAAGGTGCTCCATGGAGCGGCCAATGAAAAGTCCGCGCTCCAGTAGCAAATGACCCTGACACTTCTCGTAACATAAACAGTGGCGAGGCAGCCAATGAGAAGTGGAGGCCGAGACGTTTGGACTTTGGGAACTCATTGTCCGGTTGATGCATGTTCCCCACCGTGTCCGGGGCTTGCCCCAGCCGGGGTGTGTTTGCAATGGGGTGTTTGTGTTTGCAACCAGGGGTCTGCTCCTGCTCTGGGCCTGATGCGAGGATCTCGGCCCGAGGGGGCCCGGTGCTGACCCCCACGCTGAAGAGCTGCAGTCGGGGGGGCGGGGAGGAAGGGGGCTGGCCTGGTCTTTGGGATTCCCTGTTCTCCTGCAGGCTGGGAAGGACGAGCCAGCTTCCCCCGTGCAAACACCGCGGCCCCCGCTCCCGCAGTGAGAGGCCCGAACTGCACCTTGATGGCGAGAAACCTGCACCGGGGGGGCCTGGTCTTCTCCTCCCTCCTTTCTGGGGCTGGGAAATAGCAACCGGGCCCGGACCCTGTAACCACAGGCCAACAACCTCCCTCGGTCTCGGGGTCTCGCCCTCCCAGGCACGGCCCCCCCCCCATTTCAACCATTTCCCTAAATAGGGTGACCAGATGTCTTTATAGGGACAGTCCTGATTTTTGGGTCTTTTTCTTATATAGGCTCCTATTACCCCCGCTTTTTCACACTTGCTGTTTGGTCACCCTATCCCTACACCCCCCAGATGTTGCAGGGGAGACATCTGCATTGTGGAAGGGGGCGAGGGGGCCTGTTTCATAGGTGTGCGCGCGCCTTTTCTTTTTGTGCTTTTCCCTTTTATTATTTAAATTGATACGTTTCATTACTAGGGAGAAAAATAAAATATTCCTTTGATACACAAAATCAAATTGATATTTAGCCTCTGCTTACTTTTTTATGCATGGCTCCTTTCCCCCGCATGGTAGTGACAGATTGTTTGAGCTGGAAGGAAAAGCCATTCAAAGCTAATTAAGCAGCCATTCCAAGCAGTATTTGCAAGCGGGAGGCTGAGAAGCGGCGGCGTTTGTCAGCGCTCGGCACCCGCGTGGCTTTGACTGACAAGCCCGGCGCTGGAGTGGCAGCCCGGGCGGCCTCCGCCAATGGACAGAAGGCAGCCGGCTCTGCCCCTCGCCGATTGGTCGGATGGATCTTTTTGATGGAAGGTTGCTTTTTGAAGAGGGGGGTGGCGGCGCGGTGCGGGCCCCACGTGGGGGGGAAAGGCAGGGCGGGTTATGTCTGTGACGTGGGGCGCGAGGAGCCATTTTGTGCTAATAGCTGCTGCCCTGGCGCGGAGCTGGGGGTGCATGTGCGGAGCCCCGAGCCCGGCCCGGGGTGCAGGGGCGGGCTGAGCAATGCGGGCGAGCCCTGCAAGCCGGGGGGCTGCTCTGAGCCCTGCCTGGCTTGCCCCCCTCCAGGACAGGTGCAGGACCCCCCCTCCCCGCTCATTCTCGCGTGGGCAGGACCTCGCCCCGCGTGTTTCCCTGCTGGGCTGCGGGGCCCTAGCCGAACCCCCGGCTCCGCGCGTGGGAAGGGCCGGGCCAGGCCGGGGTGCTGCTGGCGGAGCTTACCCCGGCTTTCCCAGCAAGAACAGCGGGCGGGGTGGGGGGCTTGGCCCGCAGCCGGCCCCACGGGGCGGGTTATTCCTCGGGGGAGCCAGGGCCTAGCGCCCTGGGCAGGATGGGCCGGGAAAGTGACCAGAGCCCCGAGCGCCTTGTTTACGGATTCCCCTTTCCAGGCCTTGCGGCGGGGCGAGCTGGCCACAGCCCGTAACCAGAGCGCTCCCGACGGCTGGCCAGACCCACACATGCCGCCTCGCCCCTTTCCCCTGACTCCGGAGTGTTCCCATCAGCCAAGCGGACTTGATTGACATCGGCCTGTAGCCTTTGGGGGACCCCGGGAGGGAGAACAAGGGGGGGACACAGTCCCTGCTTTGCACTCTTAGGCGCTTTCTGTTGTTTTAACCTAATCGGCCTAGGAAGGGAGAGATGCTAGAAAGTGGAGTTTGCAAACACGGTGCGTTTAAAGGCTGCTGCAGATAAACCCTTTGCCGTGGGAGTCGGTGCTGCCGGTCTCTTGTTTGATTTAAAGACTCAGCCCAGCAGTTACAATAGACACTGGCCTGTAAACCCAGGGATATTCAAATCAGGTCGGGCGAGTGTGTCACTTTAATGACATTACCCGTGTGCTTCATTAAAGCGGCTCAGACTTGAAAGGAGCCAAGGGGCGGACTATGAGGGGGAAACAGGTAGTGATAGCAGCAGAAAGGGCCGTTCCCCTTTATACGAGCCCCAGGCAGAGTTTCTCAGCCTCCTCCCGGAGTAAGGCCCATCAAAGGGGATGTTTGCTTGTCCCGTCGTTTAGGAAGGAAGGAAGGCAGGAAAGCCATTCTGTGATTCCCCAGCCGCCTTTCTTGGGGGTGAGGGGGAAGGGCCTGTCCCCCTCCTCTTAGTCTTGTCCCGATTATTTTATCGGTATTAAATCTTCAAACGGGAACACGTGGAAGTGGCCGAGCGCTTCTGTTTGCTTGATTGGCCTGCTCAACGCCTATCGACGGGGGCCACGGGGAAGGGTCTCGTTCACAGCGGGAGCAGACCCCGATACCTCCCAACCTAGAGCTCTGGAGTTGGGGGGGTTCTCACCCCCGCTCCCAGGACCAGGCCCTAAGGGGAGCAGCAGACCCCTGGCAAAGCAAACTCCATCCCCGGGCTGCTGCTTGGCAGGTGAGGCGGTTGTGCCGGGGCAGACCGGCTGCCAAGGGCGATGGTTTGGAGACACAATCGGCTCGGTGGACACGGGGCGGCTTTCTAGCGGCAGAGCGAATTGCCCAGGCCAAGCAAGCCAAGGGCTCCCTCCCCCTCCCCCCGTTAGTCGGGTCCGAGTTGTGGCCCCAGTTCTGAGCTCCCGGCCCCGGGTGCAGCCGGGGGGGTGGCGCTCCCCAGCGAGCCCTGGCGCGCGCGTGCGCGCTCCCCTAGGAAGCCCCGCGCGCCCGCCAAAGCCCCCAGCAGCGGGGCAGGGCCGAGGGCGCCTTGCCGACACAAGATGGCATTGTGACGTTCCCGCTGCCGGCGCCCATTCGCCGGCCGAGCTGCCCCGCCCCACGTGGGCTCCCCGCGCTGCCATTGGTCCGGCCCGGGGACGCTGGGCTCCTTTTTGTTACCCTTCACTCCCTCTTTGGAGCGCTCTCGCGCGGCGGCTCAGCCCCTCGTGCTCTGCCTGCGGAGACTGTGGGTGGCATCGCCGGGGTCCCGGGGCGCGCGAGCGGGGCAGGGCAGGGGGGATCCAGCAGCTGCCGCCGCCGCCTCTCCTCGGGAGCATGTGTTCGCCGCCGCGCTCCGGCTCCTGGCGGCCGGGCGTCCCCGCGGCTTGAACCCGCCCGCGTCGGAGCCGGCGAGGATTTCTCCTGGGCGGCAGCAGCAGCCGCCGGGCTGCGGAGTTACGGGGCCGGCGAGGCGCGGACCTGACGCCCGGGAGCGGAGTCGCAGCAGCGCCCGAGCGGCTGGCCGAGCCCGGGAAGTGGCCTGGCTTTGCCCCCCACCCCTCACCCCCAGCGGGATTTGGGTTTTTCTCGGCGGCGAGCAGCGGGGCTGGACCGGGCGGAGAGCGACGGGCTGAGGAGCGGCGGTGCCTGGGTCGCCTCTCCGCGGCCGGGGGCCGGAGCCCGCAGACCCCCGCGGGAAGCAGGGAGGGGCGGGCGAGCAGGATGCCCCGGAGCGGCCGCTGCCCCGCGCCCCCCGCCATGTGCGTCTTTCGCCCGAGGGGAGCCCGGCTCCTGCGCCCGGGGCCGGCGAGCCTGCCCGCCTGCTAGGCGCCCCGAGCTCGCCCCGCCCGGGACTTCGCTTCTTCCTTTGTTCCAGTTTTGGTCCCTCCGGGGCAGCTTCGTGGCCGAGCCGCGGGCCGGGCTCGCCTGAGAGCAGACGGCGCTTGGGGCCGGTGGGGGGGTGACCTGGTGGCCGGTGAACTCCTGCGATGTACCCCCAAGGCAGGCACCCGGTAAGTCCTCGCTGCCCCCGGGCGTTTCCCTGGTCACCCACGTCCCTCCCCCACCCGGGATCTTTCCGTGGGGGAGGGGGAGGGGCGGGGGGGTGTCAATCTGCCCGTGCATCGCCGTGGTGCTTGTGCTCCCTTGAGACCGGAGCGAGCCCCCGGCTCCGCGTCTCCAACCAGGGGAAGGCGAGCCAGCCAGGGAAACTTCAGGGGTGGCGGTGGGGGGATCTCCGACCCCTGCTGGAGCCTGGTCATTTGGGGGAGGGGTGTTGGGCAGGGACTGGGGGGCCGGGCGTCTCCTCCCGGTCTGTAAACGGCTTGTTTTCTTCCTGGTGCGTCTGTGTGTACCCCTAGGCTCCCCACCAGCCTGGGCAGCCGGGCTTCAAATTCACTGTGGCTGAATCCTGCGATAGGATTAAGGATGAATTCCAGTTTTTGCAAGCCCAGTATCACAGGTAACTCTCTCTGGCCTGCCTGTCTCCCTCCCCTGCCTAACAAAGGTTAAATGTTTAATGACCGATTTTAAGTGCACACTAGAGCATGTATTAAAATGTCTTTAGAAGAACAATTTATGGCTCTGTGTTGACGAGCATCAATCGCCAGCCCAGGCTCCTTTTGTTCCTCCCTGTTTGTCATTTCGGAACTGCCCCAGTTTTTAACCCTCTGCCTCCTGGGCTCATCGGAAACGCTCTAGTAACCCCTCCAAGTCCCTGCTGGCTGGAACCTTTATTTGTCAGTGGGCTTCCCCCCCCTTGATCCATTCCAAGAACCCCCCCCCCCCGCAAGGTTCCTGCTTTGCCATGAGGAATCACCCAGAAAAATAATTACCCCCTTGCTCTGCTGAAATTTCCCATCTTTCTAGCTTGCAAGACTTCTGCTAGCCTGCCATTGATTGAGCAGAAACCTGGGAGTATTAAGGGGTAAATTTCAGGAGCTATTAAAAAAAAAACCAAAAACCTACTGATCTCGGGTGGCGTGTTTCTAAGAAGTATTACTCAAGATGGTGTCTCTTCTCTCCCCTCCCCTCCCCCACTTGACTTGTCACTTCATCACTGCGGGATCTTAAACATATATTTATTCTGTTTTATCCTCTTAGTCTTAAAGTGGAGTATGATAAGCTTGCGAACGAAAAGACAGAAATGCAGCGCCATTATGTTATGGTAAGAGACTTTAATCAGCTTTTGCATCAGGCTGCACATGGCATTCGCTGATAATGGAGCAGTTAAATGGGCCATGGGGTGGTGGTGGTGCGAGACCCTTAAAATGAATATTGCCCATTCAGAACAAGTTGTCTTCCTTCTATGGCTTGCTTGGGGCTGGATGGTTCCTATCTCTAAACATTACAGCTGTCCCTTCAATGTTATCTGGCTGACTGGTTGTGAACCATCCTCTAAGGAGAGAAACAATACTTTTAGTGACCAGTCTTCCTGCCCTGTTTTGACAGGCGCTGATTATCTTGTGTCCTCCCTTTATATTTACCAAATATCTGACTTGTGCCTGAGGACAGCAGACTTAAAAAGATTGGAAACCTAATACAAGTCTCCTGTTAACCCTCTCGCCTGACACCCTCAAAGAGGATTTTGAAGCATTTAGAGGCAGGAGTCCTGCTGACTCTTTATCACAAGAGTCCATGTTTGTATCCTTGCCTAGTTAAAACTTCAGCCCCCTGTAAGAACGCATTTTGCAACTTGCTGACCCTGGAGTGTTTGAACTAACTTCTGATGTTAGGAGACAGGGGTCAGACTGCTCCTTGTTTTGCCTGAGGCCAGAGAAGGCCTGTTACGACATCCTCTCTCCCAGTTGCTTTGAGGAAAGTGGATTCTTTTGTTGCTACAGAAATCTTTTCACTCTAGTTGCATTACAGGGGCAATAGGTGAGGTGATTCTTTTGATTTGTATTTCTAATCAATTTAGCGTGACCAGCCTTCATTTTCGAAGCATGTGGAAAGAGTACAGGCCCATTCCCTGACTCCAAAAGACAAAGTGCAGAAAGAACTTTAAAGGAAAAAGTATAAGATGTTTGCTAAACTGCAGTATATTAACTTCTCTATTCGAACTTGTACATACTGGTCACATACAGCTCTGGGGAAAAGGGTAGGCTGCTGTTCTGTTTCTTCTAACTAGCTTCTGGAGAGAACATGAACAAAAAAGGAGTATTTTCTTGTTAAATGTGTGTCTGTTAAACCCTATGTGCATGTAGCTATTTCTTATGATTTAAAATTTCCTTGTCTAATATGCTTTAAGCACAGTTCTGCCCAGGAGGCTTTCCTGATAATGGTCTTATGCAAAATCAATGAAAAAATCTTTTTTCTTTCTTTCTTTTTTCAGTACTATGAAATGTCATATGGTTTGAATATTGAAATGCACAAACAGGTGAGTGATTCTCTTCCATATCCTGTCTCCCTTCCCTGAACCATGAAAATGAAGTCCTGGTTTTGATAAATAAAAGCTCACTGCTCAAATTGTTGGTGTTACACCCAGTGTGGAGCTGTTGACCATGAGTGTGTATATGAAATTGAGTTGATGGAAGTCCAACATTTTTTGTATATGTTAGGGAAGAGTTCAGATTGTTTTTAATTGTTTACAAGGAAAGATGAAAGTAACACTGTGAACTTCTTGTATGAGATGCATACCCGGATTAGTCCATCTTGTGTATATGATTAAAGATGAAAAACTCAGCTAATTAATACAGATTTGATTGTTGGTGCAACTCAGCATTCTTTAAGGTCATACTTCTAATTAATACAGCACTGGAATGTATGACTTCAGAACAAATTGTCTTGTAGGATTTTAGCAGCCACTGCAATGTGGCTCAACACCATGGTTTACATCCTACATCTGGAAGGTGAAGAAATGTTTGCAACTTTTGTCTGCTCTAATGTATAATTTGCCTAAAGGGAAAACATGAAGGACTGTTGCAGAATGTGATGTGCTACCTTGATAAGATTAAAGCTAAAGAGCCTAAAGGCTGGGCACAGGATGGTAAAACTTAAAGGAATGAAGTTATTATTGAGATTAGACCTGATTATTTGTGTTGCTGCTGCTTATTGGTTTTAAAAGTAGTTCTAAGAACTTAAGATAGATATAAGGTGACATCATCTTTGCAATTCATGAATCAAACCAATTTGACTCAGTGTTTTTGTTACTAGCAATGTAAATCGTATTGACACGCTCCTAAATAACAAGGTACTGCTAGCGGACTAGATTCAATACATGTTATTTAAATACACGGTGCTACGTGCCTTATTGATATCTTTTCTCCTCTTCAGTTCATACAGACTTGCTAGGTATATATAATTATTTAAACAGTGACACAAATAATTAACATTGTGTTTAGTCTTGCAAGATTTCTTCTTCCCATGCTCACTATCCATACTTTTTTCCTTTTGCTGCTTCCCCTCTGACAGGATCATTGCCTAGGATTACAGACCTATTTTGATAGTTTATATGCATTCATCTGTGAGAAAGCTGTAGATTAGCTAGTATAGCTAAGTGTCCTCTTGTTTGGATAGTGACCTGTGTAGGGGGAAATGCAAAGACCTGTGAGACTGTTCAGATTGACTTCGTGGTTGGGTGCTTTGGGAGAACCTATAGCATTTTCTGGCTTGATAAAGCCAGAGAGACCTGTAAGGAAAGCGTTTCTACGTTGATCTCTTTGGGTGATAGGCACCTTTTGGTGCAGTTATATCCCATTGCTAATGGGAGTTGTATGCCTCTGTCAAGAGGACAATAGACCCTGAACATTTTTATGAGAATACATTTAGGGACATAGAACAAAACAAAATGTGCTGCTTTTATTACAGGATATGGTTTACCTCTACAATTTACGCTAGAATTCTTTTCCTCTTTTTGGAAATCTGTGACGTATGCAGTGTCATAAAATGAAATGCACCTTCTTGAGCAGCGTTTAGTGAGGCAAACTCTGAGGTGTTCATCCTGGCTATTCTCTTTAAAATGCCTAGTGGCAGAGCAGTAGGGTGGAGTTGGTGTGTTACTAGACTACCGTTTTCTGTAACATTGCGAGCTGTGTTACAGTTTGTGTTTTTGTGAGAGTGTAAAAGACCCTCTTCCCTTTGGTGGAATTTTGCATAGTGGTGCTATTACAGTGCAACAATGTTAGTTATGTACAAGTGTTTACATCTTGGGGCACTGTTCAAAAACACCAAACCCTAACAGGGAAGCCTGGGTGGATCTGGTATTCCCTGTCTTGCATTCCACCATTTTAAAGGACTAAATAAGAATATTCTTCAAATGGTTCCTGAGTGGAACCTTTCCTGGCTGCTTTCATAGTCACCGGTGGCTGTATGTGCAGTACCTTATATTAGAATTGGGGAGGCTCTCTGAGGTGAAGCTGTTTTTGTTGTTTGATTGCCAATGGTGTGCTTGATGCTGCAGAAAAACAGAGCCACCATCCCTGTCTTAGCAGCTGAAATGAACGTATAGTCTGTTTTCTGAATTTCAGAATTGGGTGAAATGAGCAAAGACGACAAGGGGGAGGGAGGGCGTGAGAACTCAGGAGAGAAGAGCAAGTATAATCTAAAAGGGTTTGTCACTCTTCCTAACTGCAAGGGCTTTACAAAATAAATCCTACCACTAATTGCAGTGTGGGTCCTGGGTGCATCTGGCTGAGGGTGGCTAGTCCTGAACAAACAAGTTTATCAGCTGACCTGTTTAGCGGTTGACTTGTGTTTATCTGCACACAATCAAGTAGACTGGAGTGCTTGAATTATTCATGCAGTGTCCTGCCCTCCAGACTTGACTGCTTGTGATTACATCTGCCTGAGACAAACACTGATGGATACTTCATCTTTAAGCAAAAGGGGATTGCCTGTCTGTAGGCTTATATAACAGATTATCTCTTCTACATTGAATATTAAAAGTGTGTGTGTTTTTTCTCTTTACCAAATCACAAAGAGAAGTAAGAATAAAGGTGATTTCATGAATGACTCCATAGGCTATATCCGAGGAATTATGTATGAAGTGACAACTCACTCTATTGCATATGATTCAGGGAATTACTCCTAGTGTCTGCCACAATCTTTTGTGGTAAGTGCTATGTTACCCAAATTCAGTCTTCTTAAATACAAGTTTTACCTGCATAGCATTTAAATATATATTTGCTGCCCAGAGAGTTTTTCTGAGGCTTTTTTCCCTTTCCAACGTCGATTTTTGCATTGCATCCATTTATTGGTCCTATTTTGCTTTTTATCATCTAGAAAGATTTGGATGAAATAATCTAATTGAATAATCCAGAAAAGCAACTAATCATGTGTTGGGAGACAAAACACCTTGTGGTAAATACTGCTAGTTTCTAGTTTGGATGGCTAAGAGCTCAGCACATAAGGATTTCTTGTTTTTAGAGTTAAACTAAAACTTTGGCCTTGGAACACATTTAAACCATATTGACACTTTCATGAGAGAATCCTGCTTCTTCTGGAATATTCCAAGAACAGGGTATACTTTATCATTCTTGTTAGCAAGGCGTGCCAGATAATAACTCGTTAAACACTTGAGAAGCCAAGTAACTGCTTATTATGATACTTTCTGACCTCTTAAGGTAGAAACAAATCGTTACCAGCTATTTTAACCCTTAGTGACAGCTGGCTCATGAATTCCCACCTTTAACTCCTGTTGTTTTCTGTATTAATGTCAGGAATCCTGGCAGCAGATCAAAAGATACCTGTTCTGCACTTTATTCCCTAAAGTAGCCTTGTTTGCCTTCTGCTGTTGCTGGTTGTGGCTTGCCCCTCCACACCCCCTCCCTGATTTAATTCTCATCAGTGAAGCTCTCCACTTTGCTAATAATGATAGCAGCCGCAAATAGCTTTCAACATGCCATTGACAGCCTGTTTGGTGAGAGCACTTGAAATAGTGCTAGACAGCTGAAAGTACCCATAATTGTGTACCAGAGTGAGAACCACACTGCTTAAGGACCTTATTTTCATGTGCTTAAAGAGACAATATCCTGGTTTCAACAAATGCTTCTAGTGCTTTGCGGGCAGTATTTATTCACCCCTCCCTTTTTGATGAAGGTTTCATGGGGTGGGAGGGCACAGATAGCAACAAAAATCCCTGATTACCAACGAGCAAATGATCTAAAATCAGACCAATCTGAATGGTACGTTATGGGTAATTGAGAGTGTTGGTTAAGCTACACCTTTCCTTTCAATAAAGGTAAAAACATGGCTACACTTAAACCGGAGAACCTCCAAGTTTAGATGGGAGTTTGAAAGATCATTTAGTAAGACTTTGTTTTTTCCTGTGGACACCTTTTTGTCTCCCACTGAATAGCGTTGGGGCCATGTTACCGCATGGCGAGCAGAGCATATCGCGAGAGACTACCCTAGTAATCCGTGGAGTTCACAGAGTTTAAACACCAGGTTGAAATCGGCTATGGAAAAAGCGAATATTTTGGCAAAATTGTGACTGATAAACGAAAATGGACTGAATTCTGCCCTCAGTTGTACATATGACCTCCCCCCACAGCCCCTATTGAATTCAGTGAGGGACCTTTGTTGTACAAGATAAGAATTTGGTTTTTATTCCTTTGCCAAACTCGAGCCAAAAGAGCTTATTTTTGGCAGACCTATTTGAACCTCCTTACAGTGATTTAGGCTTAAAGTGCCTCCCATCAATGTATAGGGGGTGCTGCACACTCAGATATATGGAGTAATGCATTCAGGTGCTTGCTAGGTTGGAGTGTTCTGAACGTACTTGAACACAGGTTTGAAAAATGGCTACTGGACATGCACGTTAGCTGCTTTTCATAACTTTTTATTTAAGTATCAAAATTCCATGCGGCGTGCTCCTCCCCGGGGCAACTCCATTGACAGCAGCAGACATACCCACCCCAAGGATGAATTTGATCCAGTATTTATAGTATCCTAAATCCTATCCCTTTCCAGTCAGAGCTTTTGCCGTAAGATGCGAAGTGATGTCGTGTCTGTTCTGGAGGAGAGTCGGCTGTGATGTTGGAACGGTCCGGCTTGGGTGCCTTCACTGGCTGCGTGTTGCTAACCTGTTATATTCTTACAGAAAATTGAGGCTAATTGACTTGGTGCTATGACTGTTTACATGCCAGTTGGCAAGCCAGTTGCACTGCAGTTGTTTGGGTTGTAGCCGTGGTTGGCTTTGAAGGTGTGTCGTAGGGGTGCTCTGACATTCTGTGTACTGACGCAGGCTGTGCTCTAAGATTTCAAGTGGGTATCTGTGGGTGGTCAAGCCGGTGCAAGGTTAGACCGTTAGAAATGCAGCTGCATAGACATTGCAATACTCCACAGCCCATGACATCGTTTGTCCTCAGCCAGTTTTGGCTTTTGAGTTTTTTAGTTTGCGTCTTAAGTCAGTTTATGGGAGACCTTCAGTGTTTCGAATCCAGTTCCACATATTTCCTATGATAAAAGGTGATTCGTATTTTTTAAACTTCACTCTGTCGTGTCCATTTCTGAAGGTGGAGCAGTAGATGGGTGTGTCTGAAACCAAGAGCAATTGCTACTGTGCAGGGTTAAAGTCCCTTAATGCAGTAGCATCAGACCCTGCTCTCTCCAAACTCTTTTCACTGTTATGGCCTGTCTGTGTCCTAGAGTGCTGTGGGTTCTGGTAGCCCAGCGGGAATAGCTGTTCTGCCCATTTTCAGAGCGGGTGGCTGTAACCGCCCCTGAGGCTAAAGCATACTGATAGCAGGGCTGGCTGTGTTCTTGATGGAGCAGGATTTATAACTTGTGCAAATGTTCTCTCTCCTTCCTTTGCGGCTCCAGCAACCCCCGCCCTGACTAGAACCCCAAACCAGAGACGGGACTTGTGTAGGGCTGGGGAGAATTCATTAAGATTCAAGACTTGCCTGTCTCCTTTCCCTTTTTTAACAAGCAGTTTGGATTTATCTCTGGCATTCTACAGTACAGCCCCATGTGAACTTCCATATACACATTTTCCCCCTTCTGCTCTCTCACCCACGCTCCCAGCCCTTCCTTCTGCTTCGTCTCCCTCAAGTCAGATGGGGCTCTGCAGGGCTCGGCTGCACCCAGAGGCTCTCCCCTCCTCTGCTCCCCCTCCCCCTAGAGCCAGGCTACGTGGGAGCTGGTGGCTGGTTCGAGGAGTGGCAGGGGTATGTCCCCTAAGGAGAGGGGGCTGGAGAGGAAGGAGCCCAGCCTCCGTGCTGTGAAGGACGTAGTGGCTCAAGGCCTGCACTCCTCTTCTCTTGGGAACCGTGTATCAGCGTGGTGCCCCCTCCCTCAAGCTTCTGTCCCCGGAAAGGGGGAGAGTAGGGCTTGGGCCCCAGCCTTTCTGTGCAAGGGCAGCAATGACTTGCGGTGAACCTGGGGTCTGGATTGCACCCTGAAAAACTCACTCCCCGGGTAGCCGCGCCAGTGGCCGGCCTACCTCCCCCTGCTGCAGGCTCTTGGAGGATGTGATTCGGGGTCAGCTTGATGGAGTTCTGTGTGGTTCCTGTAAATGTGTGCTGGATCCCGGGGTGAGGCTTAAACTCACCTTTGCATTGCCCTGATCCTTTTTGTAACTGGGCACTGTGTAAAAGCAGCCAATGACCTGCTTCACCTTAGCCCAGGCTGCAGTGGCTACAGGGTTGCAGAAGATTGCTGTAGCACAAGCATCTGACCATGCTTCCCCCACCTCCAGTCGTCTCTCTCTCTCGCCTGCACCAGCAAAGCAAAGTGCTGTGGAGCGTGGCTCAGACTCGCCACTGGCGCAAGCCACGGTGGGGCTGGGCCTGTTTACCCCAGCAGTGACTCTGGCCCTGCACACGTAGCGATCACTCATCTGTGGCTGAAATGCAGCTGTCGCTCCGCAATGCTGAGCTGGCATTCTCAGAAGTGAAGAATAACAGCTCCAGTCAAGACTGCAGAGGAAGGTGGCTTTTTTTTTTTTTTTTTTTTTTTTTTTTTGGACAGAGTTTTAACTACCCAAACTAGGATCTGGTTTGAATGGAAAACGCAACGGGCTATGAAATGACCACATGCGGTCAGGTCCTGGACGGATACCTCTGGAAAGCGCACAACCCACGCCACTTTGGCTGCACTGTCTGAGGTCTCCCAACGAAGATCAGATCAGACCCTCCAGAGCCTGTCTTAGCTAGTGAGACCACAGCCCAAGGTCATGTGACTGCAGGCAAGTACTACTGTGGGCTGAAAATCAAGACAGTCTCTTTCTCTGTGAGTCCTGCTAACTTGGTTGGCACACTGGTTAATTCCCCCTTCCCCTCTTCCCCCCCCCCCCCATATCTTTTTCTAACAAAAGGGCTGTATGGAAGGCCATGAAGCTGCAGTCAGGCGTGGAAGCCGGGGAGAGCTGCCCTGACAAAGTGTCTTAGACTTGCTGTGACTCAAGACTCTTTAGCAGCTGACACGTCTGTCTCTTTCCTCCCCCGCTCTCCTCCAACCACACCCACCTGCCCTGCAAAAACCCAGGTCCTTTTTATCCAGCGTTAATTTGTGGAGCCGATCAGATTGGCAGCCCGAAAACTCATCGTAATGACCTGCCTTGGCATGGGTAATATGGTTTTACAGCCTGTTGCGGTCAAGCAAAGGCGTAATTTGCATAATGTTCTGAGGGGATTAGGTTGTTGAGGTTGCCATGGCAATCTAACGGAGATGAATTGAGATTTTTCTTGGCAGGAATTGCCCGGTGGCACTCGGGGGAGGGCTCCGTTGCTTTGGAGGGGAGTTGATGAATGGGTAGTGATACTGGGAAGGTGTAATGCATGAAACCTTCCCCTGTTCTAGGCCAGCCAGTGGTCCCCTTTAGACCCCTATTCAACCTGAACGGGGACAAACAGCGTTTAATATGCTTGGGAACTGCAAAATTAAAGTGAACAAATATTTAAAGATTATGGAATCTTATGTTAACAGGAAACCTAGCAGTCGTAAACAGAACGTTTCTACAGATACTAGTTTTCTTGTTTTTTTTTTTTCCTTTCTAAATTCCACAAGGAAATTGTCCTTTTTTAAAAACAGAACCTAAGTTTGGTTCCCAAATCCTTGCTGGAAGTTTAAGCAAAACTTGATTTTTAAAGTACTGGTAATAGCAAAAACAAAACAAAACCAAGCTCTGAAATAGCTCTGAGTGAAAGCAAGTGTCCCCTCTTTCTCCTATACAATGCCCTCTTTGAGAATTGGGTGAAACTGTGAAGGGTTCTTTATTTTGCACAGAGATGACCTTGCAGTAACACTTCCGGCATATGACCAGAGATGTATCTCTTCCCGCCTGTAGTGAACAGTTGGGTCCATGTCAAATGAGGACCCTGTGCTATAGGATTTGTTAGCGCCAGGAAAAACAAAACCGGACCTGCCCCCGAGAAGTAATCATACCGAAAAGAGCAATACATCTAGTGCTCGTTGCAGGAAGAGTACAATATGCTTCATTCGAAGGCATAAATATTTAATGGAGTTGTAGTTTATGTATAATTTGATCAATAGGCCAATGCTAAAAGGGTCTTTAAAGAGGCTTACCCATCACATAGCAATTTGTGATCTAAGCGGAAACCTTGCTGCAAGGCCCCACGGTTGTTATCCGCAGTACGACCGCCGCCGCAAAGTAAAACATGCGCTCCCTTTCTGATTGAACTCCACGGAGTGCAACGCAGGGCAATGGAGAGGCTGCCCAGAAGAGTGTAAAATGTCAGCTCACTGTTAATGTCACTATTCTGCGTACTGCACTGTACACAGCATACAGTAGCACCTCAGAGTTACGAACTGACCAGTCAACCACACCCCTCCTTTGGAACCGGGAGTGTGCAATCAGGCCGTAGCGGAGACCAAAAAAACCACACAAATACAGTACAGTACTGGATTAAACATAAACTACTAATAAAAAGGGAAAGCGGCATTTTTCTTCTGCGTAGTAAAGTTTCAAAGCTGCATTAAGTCAATGTTGAGTTATAAACTTTTGAAAGAACTTTTGTTCAGAGTTACGAACATTTCACAGTTACGAGCAACCTCCATTCCTGAGGTCTTCGTAACTCTGAGGTTCTAACACATGAACCTTGTCCTGGCATCGCTTTTGTAACAAGAACAAAGATAACCAACAGCTAGGGAAGATGGGGCAGGTTAGTTAGAGGAGAGGGGACGGAGAGCCAAGACTTACGAGTTCTAGTCGCAGCTCTGCCTTTGGATAGATTTCTTGCTTTGGGCTAATTGCTTACACTTCTGAGACTCCCTTTACCATCTGTAAACTGGTCATAATCTCCCTCCCCGTCAGGATGGTGCAAGGCTCAATGTTTGCAGTGTGTTGGGGAATCTTTGGGTGAAAGGTGCAAAGTTATTTCAGATTAGTCAACTGAAATCACAGGTGCTTACACATTTAAAAGTTCAGTAGATACAGAACCTCTTTGGGGCAGGGACTGTCTGTTGGGTTTGTGCAGTGCCTAGGGCAATTCTAATACAAATAGATAACAATAGAACTGACAATGGTGGAAACTTCAGTGGGCAGACTGCTAGACAATGTGTTGTCAAGCCATTGGTAATGTACTTGTATGTACAGGCTTCAGAATGTAGTAACTTCAAGAGGTTTATGATTCAAAACAAAGAGCCAAAGAGCAGTGAAGACCTCTGAAAGAGCTAGTAAAAGCATAGGGTGCAATCCGATCAGTAAGGCTTTTCAGAAATGTCACTGTGGATTTGGAAGTATACAATGGTGATGCCAAAAAAAAAGGTTGACTTTTTTTTGAAGTGGGGGGAGGACGAGGACAGGGGAGAACAGGGTTAGTAAAATTATTTGCATGGGGGGGGGGGGGGGGACAATGGTTTGTAAGAACTTTTCCTTGAGACAATTTCACCAGCAGTCATGGGGTATATAGTTACTTCCTGGCTCTTTGGAAAGGAAAGAGGGACCTATGTTAAAATGACATGAGTCTCTCTAAACATCTGCCTGCTGTAATAATCTTCTTTGATTTTACTCAGACTCTGGGTGCAGCAACTTAACTAACACTGGCCTGTCCTAATGATTCCTGCAAACCATTGCCTTCATCTATAAAATTGTTGCCCAACTACTTTGTGTGCGGGTTGTTGTCGTTTTTTTCTTCCCCTAATGAAATATTTTGGAAGTTGTTTAACTGAAATATCTCTGTTCAAAGTATGTAAAAAATGAGGGAGCCCAGAATTCAAGTATATGCCCCTTTTTAATATTGTTGTGAAGCTATAAACTCTAATCACCAATCTATTAGAAGTCTTTGAAGATGCCAACAAGCATGTGGACAAGGGTGATCCAGGGGATCGAGTGTACTTGGATTTTCAGAAAGCCTTTGACAAGGTCTCTAACCAATGGCTCTTAAGCAAAGTAAGCAGTCATGGGATAAGAGGGAAGGTCCTGTCATGGATCAGTGACTGGTTAAAAGATAGGAAACAAAGGGTGGGAATAAATGGTCAGTTTTCACAATGGAAAGAGGTAAACACAGGGTCCCTGAAAGATTTGTACTGGGACCTGTGCTGTTCAACATATTCCTTAATGATCTGGTAAAGGGAATAACCGTGAAGTGGCAAAGTTTGCAGACGATACAAAATGATTCAAGATAGTTAAGTCCAAAGCTGATTGTGAAGACTTACAAAGGGATCTCACAAAAGTGGGTGACTGGGCAAGAATATGGCAGATGAAATTCAGTATTAAGTGCAAAGTAATGCACGTTGGAAAACATAATTCCAACACACACACACACATATATATATATAAATATAAAAATATAAATATAAATGATGGGGGTCTAAAGTAGCTGTTACCACCCAAGACAAAACTCTTGGTGTCATCCTTGGTAGTTCTCTGCAAACGTCAGCCCAGTGCCCAGCAGCGATCAAAAAGGCTAATAAAATGTTAGGAACTATTAGGAAAGGGATAGAAAAGAAGACAGAAAATATCACAATGCCACCCACACCTTGAATACTGTGTCAATTTCTGCTTGCCCAATCATAAAAAGGATATAGTGAAATTGGAAAAGGTTCAGAGAAGGGCAACAGAAATGAGCAAGGGCATGGAACAGCTTCCACAGGAGGAGAGACTAAAAAGACTAGGGCTGGTCAGTTTAGAAAAGAGACGATTAAGGCGATATGATAGAGGGCTATAAAATCGTGAATCATGTGGAGAAAGTGAATAGAGAAGTGTTATTTACCCCTTCCCACAATACAAGAGCTAGGGGTCACCCGATGCAATGAATAGGCAGCAGGTTTAATACAAACAAGAGGAAGTGTTTCTGCACACAAGGCACAACTAACCTGTGGAACTCATTGCTGTGGGATGTTACGATGGCACAAAGTATAACTGGGTTAAAAAGAGCTAGATAAGTTCCTGGAGGATAGGTCCATCAATGGCTGTTAGCCAAGATGGTCAGGGATGTAACCTCATGCTCGGGGTGACTGCCAGGAGCCGGAAGGGTAAAACTGGTGGATCTCTCCAAAATTGCCCTGTTCCATGTACTCCTTCGGAAGCTCCGGTGCTGGGCACTGTTGGAGACCGGATACTGGGGCTAGATGGACTATTGGCCTGATCCACTCCAGCAATTTTTATGTTCTTATACTACATGGCTGAGTGCTCTAGAAAAGCGTTTGCTAGATGGAAGGTACACGGGCTGAGTCTGTGCAGTTTCAGGGGGGATGGTGAGTTTTCTGGAAAACAGATTCCTGTTTGCCTTCATGTTGCTTTCTAACAGGGGAGGTATTTTCTGGCCATCTTGTTGCTAAAGTAGCAGCTTGCTGAGGAGAGGGTGGCGGGGAGGGGGGAGATGCATTAATCATTTCTGTTTTATTGATAACAAGCGGCTCTGAATTATCAAAAGGAATTTTTAAATGTTTGATCGTGTTCCAGTGTGCTTTCGACCAGCCTCCATTGTTGAAGCCGTATTTCTTGGATTCTTACTGATGTTCAGACTGTGTTTAAGTTGGATCAAAAGCTGTTTTAACAGCTGTCTTAGTGGGCAAGGCTGCTAATATTAACCCTTGGAATACAGGGCTGCCCTCCTCCCCCTTCAATCTTAAAAAGAGCAGTTGTTTGGAGAACTCTCACGCCCCCTTTGGGTTTGAATGCTAATGTCTTTTGGCATAGTGATGCTATAGTATGTGTGACTGACCGACATCAGTTTGCATTACTGTAAGCTCCCTTGGCCAGGAGGCGCTGGGCTTGCTGCAGAGGCGGGCAGCCGGATCAGGGAAAGCGATCTCATGTCCATCACCCTCCTGTGAATGGAATCCCATCCAGTCAACAGAAAGGATGGTGCCTTCAGCTGTGCCTGGTGTAAAAGTTGGGTGGGTGGTCTAGGGAAAGGAGACGATGACTCTTCCTCAGGGCTGTGTTGTGGCTGTGGCAGAGCACTGGCTCTTCCCCGCTATTTCAGAGCAGGCCACATGCCTGGTGGGTGGGTCTAATGCTGATGTATTTTCAGTGCCTAAATGCTTGGGTGATCCTCTAACTAGGCATTTATACTGTGCTCCTCCTCTTAGTACGTGAGTGCTTGACTGGCACGCCACAAATCCCTACGACTGGAATGTTGCTCATGAATACAGATTTCAAAAAGGACGAAGTCCCATTGGTTTTTCACTAAGAGCTGAGGATCCCAAGTGTCTGAGTCGCTATTGAAAATGGAAGTTAGATCTTTTTGAAAATTTTACCTGTAACTTTTCCCCCTGGACTGAAGCTGTCGTGGCAAAACCCACTTTCTTGAAACACCTTTAATGTGACGCTGCAACTATTCGGATATAGGGCTTTGGCGTCTCTTCCGTGCAGCCTTATGATCACACAAGATCTGGTGGTAGTTAAGTAGTCTATCATTTCTCCCTCACACCAGGGCCCTAAGTGTGAGACCCAGAAGCTGTGCTTGGTACAGGCACATAACTTTGGAAAGCTAATGCAACATTTGATTTACTTTCTGTTCCCTAACTCCTTCATTTGGCATTGTACTGCCCTATAGCTAGGATTTCTCCTTTCTGGAGAGCTTAAAGTCTGTTATCTGTGTCTTAAACTGAGTCTACGGCCTACTTCTCAGCTATTCCAAGACCCAGTGCTTAAGGCCCCTTTATGCTGCCAAATGTGGATGTACATTACGTTCACTCTCACTTTAAGGTCCTCTTTCAATGGTAGAGTGGTGTACAGGGGTTTTAGTGAAGAGTCAGGTCTATAATATTTAAGTTTAAAATATGAACTGCTGACTCATATGAAATCTAGGTTTTCACTTAACCTAAAACATTTTACTCAACAGAGATGTTGCAAAAACCACAATTTGACAGTGGAGAACATTATTATTAAACTTCTGAGTTATGTGGTCAGCTGACAGGTGCAAATGGTTTCGGGTTAAAGTCCTTGAATGTGATGCAAGTGCTGCAGAATTAACTAGAATGACTTTAAAAAACATTGTGGATGAAAGTTGAGATCAGGGTAAAATTTTGGTTCTTCACAGCACTACCTAAGGTTCACCATTGACTAACTACCTGTGCAGGGTTTGTATGTAAAGCTTTTCTTTAATTAAAGAGAGCCCGTAAAACTTGGAAATAAGTAGCGTGAATGCAATGTGATCTCAACAAGCTGTCATACGCAGATCTGAGCTGAGAATGCAGAATTCATTTTACCTTTGAAAGACATGAACTGTCGTAAGCAAATTTCTTCAAAAACTGCAGAAATGTTTAGATAAATCTTCAGAATTATGTTAATCAGCATAGCTCAAAGCCACCTCCACTTTGGAATTGTATATAAGCTATCTGAACGCAACAGTGATCTTTTAAAGTTCCCTTTCAAATAAAGTTATAACCTAAAGTGAACAGATGAGTGGAGAACGTCGATTTGAGTTGAGAAATGCCATGGTGATTAGATGCTTTGTTAGATGCCTAGATAAATGGACAAGGATCACAACTCCATGCTGGGATGAGACTTAATTGCTAAAGTGTGAATAAAACCAAGTTGGTCTTTGTGCTACTTTACAACCTAGCTTATTTAAGTTTCTGTGTGACTGGGTTCCATAAACCTGTGGATGTTGCTGTCGCTTAAGTGATCTGCCAGCGTAACCACAATGTCCTTGCAGCAGCTGCAGGGAGATTGATATGAAACTGACACGTTAGGCTAATAAATTTTTCACATGCTTCCTTGCTAATTTGGATAACATCAGTATTTTAACCATTTAGATTTATTTTTTCTTGAGACCATTGTGGTAAAAAATACAGACAGACATGAAACTGGTTCAGTTTATCCCAATCTTGTTTTGCATCTTTTAGCTCTTGTCAGGGAAAGGAATTCAAAATTTGCCAAATCAATAAATCATCATTTATTTCCTCCATGCACCTGGCATGAAGGATTTAGAGAAGGTATATTTGTGTGCTCTTGATGCCTCTTTAAAAATTTGTTCCTTATTATGTGACGTGATCTATGGAAGGGGGGAGGAAAGGAGGAAAATGGTTGGTTTTGGGGATGAAATTTTTTTTATTCTGAGAAGTCTTGCTTTGATTGTTTCTAAATGCTTTAACGTTTCTGACGTCCACACAAGGTGATTTTTGACTAAACTAAATGCGGTCTTTTCTTTTCCTTTTTTTAGACCGAGATTGCTAAAAGATTGAACACCATTCTAGCTCAAATCATGCCTTTTCTGTCACAAGAGGTAAGGGAATGGATGTGAATTGTTATTGTATGAGTGTCTTCCGTTCACATAGTGCTGATCTTGATGAGAACAATTTGGAAAGTCATCTTGGGCCAAGGGGAGGTTATGCTAGATGTGACCCACTCGTGCTACGAGTCTTTAGACTCGGGTTCAAATTCTGACTCATGGCACAAGTGAAAAAGGTCTCGGACTTGTTTAACAGTTAGTTTTGCAATATGCGCAATCACAATGTGCGCCTCTGTTTAACAGGGGCCACGGATGCAGACACGGCAGACAACGCATATGCATTGTCAGAGCAGGAAAAGGAAACTTGCATAGTGTCCAGCTCTGTTGTGTGCTGCTCAAAGCTTTTTGGGCCAATGCAACTCCCAGTGGAGCCAGAGAGTCTTTTCTATTGATTTCAGAGGGAACTGAATCCAATTGGTCCTTAGCGCCTCATTTTCATGAGCAAACTCACCAAGTAAAGTGATGGCAGCTTGCTGATGCCTTTGCCCCTTGACTTGGCTGTCCAGGCTTTTTGATCTTTCTTTACATTCTCTGTTTGGAAACATTCCTTATTCTAATGTGCCTTTGAAATTTTGTTCCCTTAGCACCAACAGCAGGTTGCCCAGGCTGTTGAGCGTGCCAAGCAAGTGACAATGACAGAGCTGAATGCTATCATCGGGGTACGTGGACTTCCAAATCTGCCTCTCACCGTGTGTATACCCCTTTTATTCCTATCATTGACCATGACCAGAGACAACCCTGCCCTTAGCTGGCTTTGAAGAATGGCAGCTTGCAAATATACTGACAATCAGGAATGTTTCTCTGAACCTTAGTCACTGCCAGAGGGCTGCACATTACTAATTGAAATTCCCAGTTTGATCAAGTAGGTCTTGGAATCAGAAAACGGATTCAGGGCAGGGACCATGTCTCTGTAGCCCAGTGCAGTGAGGCCCCGATCCTGAACGAGGTCTTTGAGCAGTCCTGCAGTGCACGCTCTAAGTGTTCTAACTGACTTTAGAGGTGGGTTTAAACGGTGTGAGGTGCTGCCAATGTGATGAAAACATCTGTTCTTAGAGCTTCACTTTTTACTCTTCTTTCAAAGCCTCATCAGCCGTGGGGAAAGGGACTGATTTCTCCTTTTAGCAGCTGGTGATAATGTTGCTGCTACAGATCAAATTACTGAGATCCATCAAAATGCCAAATTTTTGTAAAAAATCTATATTTAAGCACAATATGGGAAACTAGCTAAACCTTTCTGAGATTTGGGGCTGTTCTTGATTGTTTTTTATTCTTTTAATTGGTCTGGATGTGTTAGCCCTTCTTCTGGCCACCTGAGATCAGGTATGTCTCTGTTGTATTGTTTATGTGACATGTGCCGTAAATATGATTGACTTGGTGTTCCATGCATTAAGTTACTCATGTAAACGTTCCGGGTGTTTATCACTAAGATCCCAAAAGTTGAACACTGCAATGGTTTTAATTGTTACTAGCAGCGATAGAATTACCTTTGCCAATTGTTCTGCTTGATCGGGCCTCAAAATAGGCCTTACATTTGATGTACTTCAGGTATTTACTCAATATCCCAACAGAATGTACAGTAGTTGAGTACTACTATTCCATTCCCATCTGTAGACAGAGCCCTTGTGTCTATTGGAGCTAGATGCACACAACCATGGGGTCAGTTAGAAGTCTGATTTTCAAAGAATAAACTCTAATACTTTTTTAAAAGTAATTATTCATGGTGCCCTCTTAAGCTAAAAGAAACTTCCCCCGAACTACTTTGTCACTCCATTCTGCCAGCACTCAGTTCTTTCCGTTGTTCTTAATGGAGCAGAGGCAAACCTGGCTCCTCTCCCCTGGTAATAGCCTCATCGTTGTTGTCTTGTGAACTGTCAGTGTGGGACTCTCTCAATAATTGGTGTGTCCCCCAGGAAAACAGTGGCTCTCAAAACAGAATCTGGATTCATGGTTTTAACTGGGTATTTGGCCCCAAAAATCTCTAAGGTAGATCAAAGCTTTGGCTCAGACTCCTTGACATTACCCCTTGTGGGGGCCAAGTTTGAATTACATGTGCAGGGACACATGGAAACGCTTTGATAGACTCAAGAATGTGTCTTGTTTGTTTGGCATGGGTGTCTAGTTCTCAAGTGTGTTTAATGTTTTGCAGTGGTGTTTGTGCCTTGGCCGCCGATGGCACAGGGCAATGCAGGCAATTCGCCATGTCGTTCGCAAACTTTCCTCATTACAGCTCCTCTGAAATTAGGGTTTTAAGATGACTTTTAAAGAGATGAGCCTGCTGTGTCATCTGTCTTGCTGCTGCCTTCCCGTTCTTGGCATTTCTGGTGCCAGCGCACTGGAGTCGTGCGCTCTTGCTCCGCTCTCTGGCCGGTGCGCAGGGTGATCCTGGGGCTCAGTAGTGCAAGTGTGAAAATGGAGATGGTTGCTTTGATTAGCTTCTTTTAAGTAGTGTTTAGGAGGCTACACGGCAGGTCAAGGCAGCTTGAGGCAGATATTGGAATTCAATTAAGGTAAATGAGAGGGGCTTGTGACCCCCATTTCCTAGGTAATTGCTTCCTCGGATCAGAGTGAATGCAACTGTCGTCCCATCGTTAAGCAGGCAGCCATTTAATCGTTTTGCCTGACACATTTTCACAAGGCAGGAATTATGGGCAGTCGCGCAGTGCGTTAGCTTGGGGGCCGTGCTTGACTGCACACTTGCAAAGGATAAAAGCTAATCCAGTCAAGCGTTTTTATCTTGTCAAGGAAGGAACCCAAAAGTGGCTGCTGTCAGAAAGACAGCAAGAGATCACCATGAGCTTTGATCGTGCGAGAGGAGAGAGGGTTCAGCATTAATGCAGTGCGTGGCCTGCCCCCGATGGCTTAGCGGATACGCACTGCGATGTGGCAGATCTGCTTGGTAGTGACCTCTGGCTAACGAGGCATTGCAGAGGGGGGAGGGGATCACCCCAATCTCTGAGGGGCCGACTGGCTCGTGTAATTCCCGCTGCATTTTCATGCCCATTAGCAGCGAGCCGCAGAGCAATACTGCTGCTTTGGAAGGAACAAGAGCCTGCCTCTCCAGGGGTGCTGACCGTGACACTTGGAGGGCTCGGGTGGTTCTGTAGGGCAACAGGCAGTCCAAGCGTAAAGGGCTGTTTGAAAAGGGCACCCTGGCCTTTCTAACGTGGGGCCCTGCCCAGTGGGGGGAAGCCAGCCCTTCCCTTGATCGATCCCTGCTCTAGAGTCCCTGGGACAAGGGTCTCGAACTGCTCGGCCGTCGAAAGGAGCCAGCTTGAGGCGGCAAATGACACACTGAGCTCCTTCAGAAACACGAAGCTGAGAGTTGGTGTCTTTAGCAAACTTCCTGTCTCTCCATTTTGTGCATGCCCCCAGCTTATTGCTGTAGGGCTGTTTGTGTGGGCCAGGGTTGCTTGTGCTGACTTTGTTTTTGGGGGGGGGGGGGCGATGGTGCGTGTACATAAAACCCCATACCTAGAAAGTGACATGGCCTGTGCCAACAGATAGAGGGAAAGGGGGAGGAGATACCAAATTTGATGCCTACTAAACTTGACAGATGCTTTAAAGAAATTATTTATGGGGAAACAAGTTTGCTACAGTATGCAAGTAGGACTTTATTTATAAACATCAGGAACTTGTCTTTATAAGCTAGTGAAGGAATCAGCATTTTAGTTCAGATGTTGTAAACAAAATTGACAAGTATGAAGATGCAGCAGATCATTAAAACCTCTTCCCCCCCTCTCCCCCCCCTTCTGAGGTCAAGAACTGTTAATTTTATGCATCTAGGTCATTGTCTTACAGTTCTCCTGCTCCAGGCTTCTGTGAAATTGAGCCCTCGATTTGGTTCTAGCTCTGGAAATGATTAGACTACTTTACTAAATGTAACGCAAGTGGTGAACTTAAGTGGTGAACCATTAAATCGGTTAACAAAGGCATGAAGCATGATGTACATAATCCAATTAAAAACACTCTACATACAAGATACTCCTTGCCAGACTCCCTTGTAAATTGTAACCTCCTCATAGCTTAACCATATTTGTTAAGACCCCAGAAGGAAAACATCTTTGTGTCTGTGCATCTCCAGCAAACTTCTTTTTGTTTGGGATTAGGATTTAAGTGAGAGAAGTATGAGCTCCAACAGTCGTGCTAAATTCCAAACTTCTGCTTTTGGAAGTTTTCAGCCTAGGTGCTAATAGTCACCAGGGATTAAAATCATCAGCCTTTCCCTAGGGTGAAAGGCCCAGTACACAAGAGAGGCCCGCCCCTTGTTTTACTTTCCTAATTACTCTGTGCTGGTGTTTACCATTGGGTTTGGAAGACGTGTCTCTCAGTTTCCAATGCCCACCTTACTGCAGTGATGGTCATTCCAGCCATTCTTTTCTAACCTCCCTGTCTGGGGTACAGGCCGTGTGATGCACAAGCTGCACCGGGGCACACTTCACAGTGTAGTGAAAGCCACAGTCACACTAGCTGGGTGTCACCATTTCAACCACAGCCCTGCTAATGCACACCAGCACTGCTGTACTGTCGCTGAAGGCAAAGGGGTGATGTCTCCTGCTAGTGCCCTCCACTCGCACCTAAGGTGCTAATTTCAAAGCTTGGGTAGGACCACTGAATGGCTAACCTCAGCATGCACACTCGGACACTGCTGCTGTGTTGGAGATAGACTTCAACATGGCTTCTCTCACCAGGCTCACGCCAGCCATGTGGGCAGGGAGTAACTCTCTTCAAACTTACTTTCAAGAGCATTTTTTTAAAACTGTCGCTTTTTTTCCAAAAGCAGAGAAGCTTTGGGGACAATTTCAAATAAAACAGGAGAAAAACCCCACATCTTATTCTCTTGTCTACTACATTTATCAGCAAGTATTTAAAAAAAGAAGAGAAGAAAACCCCTTGCTAGTATACCAGAGAAACATAAAACACATTCAGATGGAGAGCTCATTAGAAATGTTTTCCCCTCTTTTGTCGGTAGTCGGCTGTGTTGTGCTTAATCTCTCTGCAAGGAAGTTGAGTCTTATAAATAATACAAGAAAATTTCATCTCATGAAGTGCCTAGATACTACAGAGATGAGTGCTATCCAAAACCCAAAGTCAGATAGAGGTACAAATAATCCCAACTAGAGGCACTGACAGGCACTGACTCCATGGGTGCTCCAGCCTTGGAGCACCCATGGGGAAAAAAAATTAGCAGGTGCTTAGCACCCACCAGCAGCCAAGCTTCCCCTCTCCCCAGCGCCTCCCCCTCCCCCTAACACCGGCAGCCCTGCTGATCAACTTCTCCCCACCCCGTCCAGCACCTCCCGCCCACTGCAGGCAAGCTGTTCTGTGGCACGCAGGAGGCAGAGCAGGGATGGGCATGCTCTGGGGAGGGGCGGGCGGCGGGGTGGCCTTGGGGGAAGGGGTAGAGTGTGGGGGAGGCCTGGGGTGTGTGTGTGTGTGTGGGGGGGGTTGAACACCCCCTGGATAGAGAGGAAGTTGGCACCTATGGATTCACTTAAGTCATTCTTTATAGGTGAGTGCTTCACGATAAACCCCCAGCCCGCAATACTCACCACAAACGGGCCATGTTGGCCTGGCTCAAGAGGAGGTGGGTTTGTGGAGAATGGAGGGCACGTGAAGGTTTGGGTTTAAAGAGCTTCATTGATTTCGGTAGCCAATTATGGTTCATCTTTGTCAGTCAGTCCCTCGTAAGTCAAAATGACGGCGTTAAATATGCTGAGAGGGAGCCAGCATGACAGCCTGTAGGTATCGGAAAGGAGTCCGGATTTCTGCAAGCAAAGCAATGATTCAAGAGGGTGTAGCTAAGAATAATAGGATGATGCTAAGAACTGCTAGTCAGTGGGATAATCTGCTGAAGGAAGTGGTGGGGGTGCCATCGCTCAGCACATCTCCGACTCCACTGGACCAAACCCTAGTGAATGCCCAGCCCGGAGCCGTGCTGCAGAGGCAGAAGGCTGCGCTCGGTGACCAAACACCTCCCTCCCGTTTCCACAGGCGGTGGCTTCCGAAGGTGCCTGGTCTTTGGTTCCCATTGCGATGAGTTAGTTTTGGCTAACCTCATGGGCAGCGTGACCGGTCACAACCACCGCATAAACTGCTGCCTGCTTTTATCTCCTGGGAGGCAGAGTGGGAAGTTTCTTTCCTGTTTGCACAGCATTGTCCTCGCCACTGCCGTCCTCTTGTTGACAATTCTGCAGTGCCAGCAACAGACGGGGCCAAGGACTATAAAATGCAGATGTGTAGCTTCGGGTCTCTTGTAGCCTGGGTTCAAGCCTATCCCCTTTAAAGCCGATGCCACTGAAGTCAGTGGCAAGTATTTCCATTGGCGTTAGTGGGTGTAGGATCAAGCCATCTGTAATCCCCACACCCTTTCCCCTCCCCTATCCACTACCAAAGCACGTAGGGAGGTGCGAACTTTGAGAGTGAAACTACTTTTGAAGGACTAGGTTGGCCTCTTGCATGGCTGAGAAGTTAAGTTTCTGGAATAGGCCGTGTTTCAAACCTACACTTCACTCTGAAGCAATAAATAGTGCTAGCTTTCAAATCGCAGCCCTGGTCGGGAAGTTGCATCCCGTGTGGGGATTTCCCCTTTTGTGAAACGTGCCCTGCTGAGAGTGCTAGAAACCGAAAGCTTTCTGTGGAGAAACCCATCAGGTGCACCAGGGCACCCGCACAGTCATGCTTCCCCTGGCCCCCATCCTGCCCCTTCGCTCTGCATCGCCTCTGGGCTTCCCCATTTCCCCTGAGCCCTGGGCCTCTTGCAGCTGTTGAAAGATGCGTCTGTCCCTCGATCCTAGCCTCCACTCCATGCTAATTCCGCACGGTGGCCTAGACGAGCTAAGCTGCACATGTTGACAGGTCACTAGTTTCGGAGACTCCTTAGGATGGATCATCTTTATGGGAAATGACCATGGTGAAAGGCGCGGGAACGGCACTTCCTCCGAGACGTGCGGGGCGGGGGGAGAGGGTTAGTCAGCCCGAAGGGTCATGTGCTGAGCAACCTCGCCACTTGCTGGCCTCTGGGGGAGCTGACCTTGGTCAACACATGGTGGGATCAGGGCCTAACAGTTCAACTCTCTGCGTTTCTGGGGGAGGCGGCGCAGATGCAAGCAAGACCGGGTTCGAGGAGCTTTCCCGCAGTCCCGCCCCAAGTGTCTTCACGCCCTTGTGCCCCGGCTCAGCAGAACCTCTGTCCTAGTGCTTGTGAAAGAGTAGGGGACTCCAGCCCAGACGGCAGGGTGAGGTCTTGCCTCGCAGAGCTGGGCTAGGGCTGGGTGAGGGGCATATTGCACCCTGTAGAAGGCTGTAACCGGTATCTGCGGCTCTGTGGGTTCCCTGCAGGCAGTGTCTGGGGACAGGCTAACCTAGCATGTAACTCTGCCATCAGTGAATTCTGGAGGCCCGAAAGGAGAGTACTTGCAACAAGCTCAGATTCTTAAGGCAGCAAAGGGCCCTGACGGCAGCCACTATCCGTCCATATACTTTCGCTGTTGACACAACATGCTCTAATGGCTCCTTTCAGGGAGTTACTGCCTTAGAGTAAATAACTTATGTGCTTAAAATGGCCCAAATAAATACAGGAGAGGGAAGCAGGCAATTCAGACTACAGCCAAACCCCTGTGTGAATGGACAATGCGGTGCAAGGATAAAACAACCCCATTGTTCCCAGGCCCCCAGCAGAGCTGAGCTCAGAACTGCACAACTAGGAGTGCCCCAGCTGTTGGTATAAGCCAAATTCCTCGCGTTTCCTTACATTATGTAGTCCATGGACCAACGTAAACTCAAAGCAAGCCACTGGCTTCAGAGGAGTTTCTGCAGTTCTTTCTAGCAGCAGAGCAGAAATTGGCCCTGCAACTTCATCATTTCCAGCACTGGCCTGTGGGTCCCTGGCCATGCAATGGAGTGGTCCCCACAGCCTGGGGGAAATGGTGCCTATCAGATGCCTTAGGCTTTTCATTCAACCACACCTGGGATCTGCTTCTGAGAGAGGCCCAAGTCTGTGGCTGTTCTCCATACTGAAACTGGGACCTCCTGCAAGGGGAGGAGATGGACACCCTCTCTCTGCCCCTGTCTTCAGGGATACATGAATATTCAGGTCCTCCTTTCGTTGAGTACCTTGTGTCCAGATCGGGCCTGACTGTCTCTGCCTCACCGAAATCCTTGTGTGCTCTGAGCCATTCCGGGAAGCTTGGCTGGAACAGGCCCCAGCAGAAAGCCTGATCGATTAGACCTTGCAGTGGGTTCTGCCTCAGTTGGGTGCAGGATGTCAAAGCAGGGAATTGTGGCTTTTCTGCTGCAGCAGGGAGGGTCAAGGGGAGGTATTGGGCTGAGGAAGTGGTAGCTTCAAAGGGATTTGGCTAAACATCAAAAGGCTTGAATGCTTCTCCACAATCACCCAGCCCTTTCCCCAGTGCTGGTATTCACCTGCCCCGCAGGGAGAGTTTATAGACACGGCGTGTTGCTGATGCACGGCAGTGCTCTCCAGCACCCAGCAGCAGGCTGAGGGTCCAAGCTCCGGCAGCTCGTGTCCTTGTGACAGGCACTTGCAAAAGTCCGCTTGGGGCGCGTTAAAATAAAACAGAGGGAAAATCCTCAGCCAAGCACTCCCTGGGGTTCCACCTCCTCTCCTCGAAGCCACCTGGTATTTTAAACAGAAATTCAGGCAGTGGGAAAATTTCTTCCCCCGGCCACGTTATTGTTTAGCTTCTTCCAGCCAAAAAGGAGCTAACTGTTCCCACCCCTGGAATGGCACCTGCCTGGACAGGTGGGGCTAGTGACTTTCCAAACACAGAACAAGAAAGAGCAGAGAAACATGCGTCCGCTGTAGCCTCTGAATTGTGTCCAGCTGCTGACCTGGCTGCCCCTCACCGTGACATGCAGCCACATGCGGTATGGTCAGTAACCCTGTCGGCGAATCACGTGTCACTCTTGCTAGTAGCCCAGGCTGGTGTGTGGGCGTCTTCCTGTAAGCAGTAAAGCTTTCCGGCTGGGTGACAGCACCCTGACCTGGGCTGTGGTTTGGCCAGTCCTGTTTCCTCCTGCTGGGCCATGCCTGAGAGCTGTTGGTGCAGCGCTGTGTGCACTTCCCCTGTCTCTGTTGCCTGCTGATGCACGATGGGACCGCTGCCCAGAGCGCCCCCACCAGCGGCTTGAGGGGCGTGGCCACGAGACATGGTTGTGCTGTGAGGACGCGGCTCGGGAGTGTAACGAACTCATTACTAGCCCATTGCTGTAGCGTGCACAGGCCCTTTGTTCCCCCCACCCCAAACCAGTGTCCTGCGGGTAAAATCTCACCCCATTTCCACCCTCCCCCATCTGCAACAGGACCGGGGGAGAGGATCCCTCTCCCAGCTGGGCACAATTACCGTGTATTGACGGGAGCTATACAAGGCCTGAGCAAAGGAGGAGCGTGTAGGCACAGAGCCGGGGGAGCACACCCAGGGCTGAGTTGTGGCTTGGGCGTAGTTTGCCCTGCCTGCCCTTAGTTACGGGGGAAGTGAGCGTTGCCAGGCCTACCCCGGTGCAGATCGCTGCCCCCTTTGCGCTGGCTCTGTCCACGACTGACGCCCCCGTGGGAGGGGAAGTAGCGGTGCCAGGGAGGCTCTGTGCCCCCGGTGCTGCGACTCGCCATGGGAACACGGTGTGTCCCCTCGCTCCCCTGGCAGGAGAGCGCCAGGGTCCTGATTTGGCACTGTGGCTGGAGAAGCCGGATTGCACACCTCCGCTCTCTCTTGGAGTGACTCTCCGAGCAGCCTGTGTAGGCCAAGCTGTGCCCACCTGCTCCCATCCAAGCGCTAGTCCCTCTGGTGGCAGCGCCTCCAGCACCCTGCTGCTCAGGGCAGACTTGGAAGGGAGTGGGGGAAGTAATTCTTCCTGGATGACCAGCCCCGCTTCCTGCTGCGCCCTGGCCAGGCCTGCCCCTGCTTGTCCGCTGAGCTCCCAGCTTCTGCCTGCAGGCGCTTCGTGTTCCTTAAAGCAAAGTGAGCTTGGAACGCCTTTCATCCTGCGTGTGCATGGCTCCTCTGCGGCCGCAGGCTGGGCTGTAGCTCTGGCGGGGAGAGGGCTGCGGGGTTAGACTGGCAGCAGCTGCTCTTGGGGGAGAGGAGATGCTGCCAAGGCCAAGTGGCTCCCTGCTGGGGCGGGTGTCAGGCAGGGCTTGGGGATGCGGCTCGCGCTGTCTGATCCGCCTGCCTTGTGAGCTGACCTCGCTCAGGGTGTGGCGTTGGCAAGTTCAGGCCACCCGTCTGCAGAGCCTGCGTCAGGGCTGGCAAAGGGGCGTCTGAACTCTGCGACTTGGTGGTGTTGCAATGGCAGGTGGGGGCCCTGAGCGGGAGGGGTGGGAGGTGTCTGTCTACAGGGAGCCAAGGAAAACAAACTGCAGACCGCTGGCAGCAATGTCCTTTCCAAACAGGGGCAGTTACCTGGAGCGTCACAGTGGGCAAGCCGGATTCAGCACTAAGGCAAACACCGAAGGGCTGCTGCTTGGCTCCCCGCCCCCATCCACCCACCTGGCTGGTTTTTCCTTTCTCTTCTGCACTCTTCTTATCCGGTGGTAACTGATGCCTTGTCAGCAGAGCTGCTTGACAAGCTGCAGAGATGCAGCCTGCCAGGAGTTACCCCCGGGGGTGTGACACTTCCAGTAAGAAGTAGCATGTTCTCCTTTCTGTTGCTAAACAGAGTTAGCAAAAACCAGATCCGTAACCCACCCCCGAGCCAGCTTCCCCATGTGCTGCCGTGGTGGAGACAGCACTTAGCCAGGGCTGAATTGGCCTGTTTGTTTCAGGGAATGGGTAGAGTTGCAATGAATCTGGACACTAGAAATGTCTGTTTTGTGTGTGTGTGTGTGGGGGGGGGGTTGTTTAGGGGAACGGTGGCTCTTCCTTGCTATATGCAAAGCTCATAACAGTGGTTCTGTTCCATGGGGAAGTCTGGGCGCTTGGGCTAGCTCAGCGATACTCAGACCACAGGGTTTCAGGAACCAAATGAGTGATCAGCATTACCCAAAAGAGCCACAGTCGTGGGAATTCATTGTTTCATTTACTATAGAACTATCTAGTCCTATTTAAACAATATGACATATCTATAAATAATTAAAACAAAAGCATCCTGATTGGTTAATAATTAAATCACACAATGTTTTGTAGCAGATGACACAAAAGAGCCGCAGGAGACACATTAAAGAGCCACTTGCGGGTCGTGCCCCTCAGTCTGAGTATCGCTGTACTGGCTAGAATACTCTAGTACAAGTGCAAAAAGACTTTATAACCTGTTTTTCTTTTTACTGCCAAATGCCTTAAAATTACTCCCCAGCAAACAAGCAGGAACTGCCTTCGGAGGCAGCGTGAAAGGATAGCTGGATGCTTTTCCTTTCTTCCCAGATCACGTCAGTTTTAACATCTGGCAAAAACAAGCCTCAGAGTTGATGTGCCAGGTGTATTTCTCTTCTCTCCTCCTCCCCCCCGTTCCGCTTACGTCTCGGAAATGCCAGGTTCTCTCGGTAACGTGGATTGCCGGGAATGAAATGGAGCCCCCAAGTGACGGTGTCTTTCAAACACCTGCGCTATTTCTCCCTGGCTCAGAGGGCTGCAGTTATAAGCTCTGCCCTGTGTCTGTGCCTCCCTCCCTTCAGTCTGACTCTTCCTAACATGGATTCTCCTTGCAGACAGAGGAATATGGTGTTTAAGCCAGTTTAATATTCCCCCCATAATGTTCTGAGTGCATGAAGCAGGCTCCGCCCCTTCCAGTGACTCCTCCCAATGTCACATGACCATTTAATATCTGCATGACCTGCCGTTTCCCATCAATTGCTTACCGCTGATTTTATTGCAGCAGCAGCAGCTCCAGGCCCAGCACCTCTCCCATGCTGCTCACGGCCCCCCGGTACAGCTGCCTCCTCACCCTTCAGGCCTTCAGCCGCCAGGAATACCTCCCGTCACGGGGAGTAGCTCAGGACTGCTGGCTCTCGGGGCCCTCGGGAGCCAAGCCCACTTGACCGTTAAAGATGAGAAAAACCATCACGACCTGGATCACCGAGGTGAGAACAAAAGGCCTTAAAGATACATATTCTCGTCTCCCTCTCTCTTCATCTTTGCCCCTCGGGGCTCTTCAGAAACGCTCCTATGCCTCTGCCGGGCGACACTATGGCAAAAGCACTGATGGGCTTCTGTGACTCCTTTGACAACCAGGGACCGAACCCTGGGGCACCCTCTGCTCCTGCAGGAGGTGCCGAAGCAGCAGCGGCCAGAGTCTCCTAGCACGGAAACTGCTCATCTCACGGCACCCTCCAGAGATCTCCACAGCTTCCCACCCTAGGGGACTTGCTTGGCTTCTGAGGTGCAGCCGGTTGGTCTTTGCACTGATGGGATCCCCCTGCGTAGGGGAAGCAGTGGACCGTCTCTTCTGTTCCACCTGTGCCTTGTAGTGGCTGCTCTGACCTGGCTATCTAGGCAAGCTAGGGGGTCGGGGCTGAGGGTTTGTTCATTAACCCTCTGATGTGCTTGTGTGGAGCAAAGCTCCTTCCAGGTGGTCCCTGGTCCTTTCCCCCCAGGGTTGGGTCCTGGCTATAACGGATCTGGGCAGAAAAAATAGAACAGAGCGAGGCTGCACTTAAAAATGTGTTGGAGGAGAACGTGCACTGGGATGCACTAATTCGTTTTCCCGACGGTTGAACGTTTCCGATGCGGAACTGGATTGGCAGCGCGTGCAGACTAAGGGTGAACTGCAGAGAGTGTGTCTGCTCTCCAGAGTTCAGCAGCAGGCGCTAGGCTCTCCCGGTGAGTGGGTTGGGTGGAGAAGTTTAACGCCAATTAAAAATAGACTGGCACCCACAATGCATCGTGCTGCAGATGTCAGAGCGACCATTTGCCCCATAGGGAGTTTGCTGCATCCCATATGTGTGTTTTAAAAAAAAAAAAAAAAAAAAAAAAAAACACTGCAAAGATGGTTTTGTTATTTTTGTCTCCCAAAGGGTAATGGGAAAAGAAACTATAGCACTGCAGTTATATTAAAAAGGTACTTACCTGGCAAACTCAGAGTTAGTATAGCTTCATGGTAGCTCTGGCTATATACTTCGTAGCGGAGTAACAACAGGTTGGAAAAGTCAGTCTTTGATTTGTATGCTGACTGTATGCCTTATGCTGGAAAATACAAGTGAGGGTAAGTTTTATAGGGTGACTAATACCCCTTGGGGATAAGCCAAGGAGCCCCAGAAATTTTTAGCTGGGACATCAGGGCTACCCCATTTGTTACATAAAGGGCCACGGGCTTGGTCCTCTGCCCAGAGCAGGAGACTCTGTTCCTGAGGTCTCGTCCCAAAGGCGCTAAGCCAGGGGGGGCTGATTAGTTTTGTCCAGGTCCAGACTCCAGAGAACATTCAAAAAACAACAAAACAATAAGAAATAAATAAAAAGATTTGGGGATCTGTTCAAAAGCGTCTGGTGATCTGGGTTTGGCCCACGCTCCGCCTATTGACTACCCCTGCGCTAAGCCAATGTCAAGTGGACTCCGTGGGGACTAGTGTTTTCAGGGAGTCTGGATATTTCCAGTGTGAGGTGTGAGCCCCCAAGTCAGCCTGGCTGGCTGGTGTAGAACATTCTCTGCAGTTCACCTGCTAACGACAATGACAGCACATACTAGCCAAATCCTGAGTTCATGTTTGGAGCAACTTATTTCCAATTAAAAAAAAAAAAAAAAAGTGTTTAATTTTTTTGGGCCCTGAGCCGTTTTCTTTGCCCATGTGTAATAGTGAGCATGGTTTGGTGACCAGCTTTTGTAGCAATTTGACCGTATGCTGCCTGATTTGCCCCTGCTGATAGTCTGATTTGTGTCCGTAAGTTTATATGGAGGCCTATTATTGGAGGCTTAGTTGATGCCTTTCCTAAAATCAGAGCCTCTCACTCCATTTGTGGGATCTAGTCCTAATTATGTTCTCTATTTGAGGATCCGAAACAGCTACACTGTATGCACTCAGATGCTTTGCAGGTGTCCTCCTGACGAGATCCTTACAGGGTCATTGAGAAAACATTCCAACAAGGTTTATATCTGGATATGGACACAGCAAAAGTTATTGCTTAAAAATGGCTGCCAGGGCTTAATGAGTCATATGAAACGGCACAGTCTCTCTCTAATTGCAAGAAATCTGCTTGGAAACTTGCACTCGTCTGGAAATAAACAGTGCTCCCTGCCAAAGTCATTTTTTTTAATCACTAGAGATAATAAGAGAATCTTTGTAGAACAAAAAATGGTGGCATCAAGTCAAGTACAAACCAGTACAGTGCTGGAGGAGTTCCACGCGTCTCTGCTCTCTATTAATATGTCAAGGTCTCCGGTCTCTTCCCCCTAGATGTATCAACTTTTAGAATAGTTATCTTGTGCTTCTACTAACCTAGGAGGTTTCATTGTCGTGGGTATTTTTTTCCCTGTGAAAGCTTCAGGAAAAAATTCTTGAAAGTTATTATCAAATTACATTCATTTTTTCTACACGAGTTTAAATTGTCAGGCGATCTAGGGGGAGAAAGGGACTATTTATGTATAAATTAACGACTAAACCTCTGACCACATCCCTTTAAAGTGGCAACACTTATCTTTGTAATTCTACAAAGAGGATGAGTCTGGATGTTCAGTATCTTCTCCTTCTGGATTTATGACTTACCGTGTGTAAATAGTTTAGTTCCTGCCATTTCTCTTTGTATTTCAATGCATTTCCCTTTAGACACTGTTTATTTTGCCATATAATTCACTTAGACAAAAAAAAGGGGGGGGGAAATATTGGGTGTATGTGATTGGGGAAGGGAAACTAATTTAAAATGAAAAGAGCCAGAAATGCTTTGATTGAATTAAGCCAGAAGTCACTACGTGATGAGGAACTGCGAGGTTTATTTTCTGTTAAGACTTATTTGAACTTGTTTTATTTTTCTGTCTTCTCTTTATCTTGGCTGGGACCTTACCTCTGACACGGGCCTCATTCCTAACAGAGCGAGACTCAAATGCAGTAAGTTCTGTTATGTTCTTTTTCTTTTTTTTTCTTTTTTATCTTGTTTTCTGATCGCTGTGCTCTTTTAATTTATCTATTGTTTTTAAAAGCAGACTTCCGGGTTTAGACTCTTGAGTGATCCCTGTTGGACCACCCCTTCCCCCCCCCCCCAATCATATGGGTGGTGCTAACTAAAATAGAATTTTTTGTTTGACTCTGACTATGTTCCGCTTCGATTCTGCTGAAGTAAACATTCAGCAAATGCACATTGTCTGGCCAGTACACTTTCTGTATGCCAGTTATGAGATTTGGTTTAAATCTTTTTGATTGCCGCACAGCTTTAAGATTCTGTTTCAATTGAATAAGCTTTGTGAATGAGTGCAGTCAAGTCTGTAGGGATAAAACTCCTTCAGCGATTAGGAAAGCTATTTTATTCCTGATCACTGTTCTATTATCTTGGGTCATCTAATCTGTTGGGATGGCTTTGGCTATTACATTGTGTTAAGTAGGACTTGGAAGGTCAAGCAGTTAACTAACCATCTAAATAGTAATGGTTGTGGGCAATTGTTGCCTCTAGCAGCTTTTTGTTTAATTCTTGTTTTGACTTGGTTGCATCTTAGAAGACACTCTGGTGTTTGGCAAGAAAAAGGGAAGATGATTCCAGAGAGAGAGTTTCTGCCCATGCAAAACCAACAAACCTGCTGCCTCACTTATTTTTTTTCTTTAATATTTTTTTTGTTAAAGAACAGTCCACCCCCATCCTCAGTCCTCTTTAATTCTATCCCCTCCTCTCTCTCTCTCTCCCACCCCCCGCCCTTGCTTTGGGCCTTATCCCAAGGTACACAATGCTCTCTGTTGAAAAGAAAAGCTGGCAGGACAAAAAACAGTTGAGTCTTCACTTTGCACTGATTTCCTGTCATCCGTGCATAGCCGACTTTCACAGTGCAGAGACCACAAATGGGCCTTTTGAGAGTCAAATGCAGATGGAAATAAAAGTGCCATTTAAGGGGGGCTGAAGGGAGGGATTGGCCATCATTAAGTTGCTTGTTAAGGTTGTAGGGAGCGGTCAGGGAGGGTTTTGTACGAAAGATAAAAATGTTTGGGCTCCTTTTTCTTTGGAATTGGGAAAATGTTCCCGTTGGGGATTTAATATGAACTATAAGCAAAGCTAGATTCATTCATATTTCCTAGCCTGAGCAATAAAAAATATTTAGTTTCCTGGCACTGCGCCAAGAAACAGCTGAATGGATCGATGCCTCTAAATGCTTGACATGATTCTCTGGTAGCTGCGAGCTTTTTCAGCATGACTGCCTGAGAAGAAAGGCCCTGGTGTTATCCAAAGCTGCTTATTGGGTACTGAGGAGAAACATGAACTGCTTTAGTTCTCCTTTTCAGACACCAAAGAAAAGGAAGCAGAGGAGCTTAAAAACATTTCTATGTAGCATGGGGTGGCAGGCACTCCTATAAGAAATGAAATGATGGTAATTTCTGCTGCAGCTTGTAGAAACTAATTGAATTGCGTCTCTATGAGAACATCCCCAGTTGGCACTGCTGTAGTTAAGGCCAAGTAGCCGTTTTTTTCCATGCTAAATTCCGCTCTCCAAAGGCGGCTTCGCTCTGCCATTTTTGCTCTTAGCTAACACTTGGCATGCAAGAGGCCTTGTTGGAATCGCAGACGTATTGAATGATGTTTTCTGAGATCGGATGCTGTTGCTTAGAGGAAAAACAAAACAAAAAGCCCACCAACCTGACTACGTGAACATACTGACATCATGTCAATGTTTATTTTAAAAATCTTTTCTGCATGTCTTGTGGCTTGGCAGAGGTCGGTTCCCAACGTGGTCCAGTTGCAATTGATGTAAAACAGTTCCAGTGCAGCGTGTTGACTTTTTTTGCAGTTTGCCTTCTAATAAACCCAGCAGATGAAATCCTGGCTCCATTGAAGTCTATGAGAATTCTGCCACTAATGGGGACCAGACTTTCACCCAGAATGCATAACTTCATCAGTAGGACACTGCAAACCCTTTAGCAAGTCAGTAACCTTGTGCACATAATTGAGTGAGGACTTCAGTGGGGCTACTAGCCAGAGGAAAGTTATTCACGTACTTGCATGTTAGCGGAAATGAGTTCCCAAGTACTGGCTAGTTTTGGTGAGCGCGCTCATGCGCTCGCGCGCGCTCTCTCTCTCTCTCTCTCTCTCTCTCTTTAACTTCTTACCACCTGCAATCAACTGCAGAAGCTGCCTTGGAGAAGTACGACTGCCAGTTTTCTTTTAAAATTTTAAATAAGGATGTTAACATCCCCTCCCTCCCACGAACAATTTTAAATGCACTCGAAACTCAGCAAGCTATGCCACGAAGCTGTGGGCTGATGTGCACTGACCGACCCTCGTGCCCCTCACAAAGCCCTGCTCATGTCCAAGGGGCTCCATGCAGGCTCCGGGTCTGACCACGTGGAGCTGTTTGCAGGATCGGGGCCCTGGTCATTGAAAAGCTCAAGACAACGGTCCATAGTCCTACCCTACAGTCAATGTCATGGCGCAGCTTCAGGCTTCGTTGTCTCTCTCTGTGTAGAGCTCAGTAGTGTCAGATGGTCAGGGCTAGCTGGGCTGCTCACCTGCCAAAGTCTGCATAGTATCAGAGCCAGAGTGGGTTCCCAAATGGAGAAAGCTGTAGTGCCCACCTCTTCTGACCTGGGGAGGGGATGGGGGCAGGAGCAAGCCCCTCTGTTGGTGCAGTATGGCCTGAGGAGAAGGGCACTCAAACAGGCAGGTCCCTGGCCATGGAGGTCAAAGATCTGCCTTTAAGACTCACCCCTGTTCAAAGAAAGTTTTAGCTGTGTTTTAAAAGCTGCCACTTCTGAAATCACTTCAGACTGTGATAACCCATTTAATGTGGAGCTGAACACCTTCCTGGATTTTTTTTTCTGATTCCAGAATAATTCTGTCTCGCCATCAGACAGCCTGAGAGCTAGTGAGAAACACAGGAGTTCTACAGACTACAGCATCGACACCAAAAAGCGGAAAGCGGAGGAGAAGGACAGCATGAGCCGCTATGTAAGTCAGAAGAGCTTTTCTTGGTATTCACTTAACACTTGTGTGTGTCTGAAAACTAGGTGTTCCAGCCAGATGGTGTAACACGGGGGAAACAATCTCGTAGTGCGGGATAAGAGAGCTCCTTCTGTTAGGGGCTTCTTTATAGTCGTCTTGGCTACAGTTTTCAAAAACACCGAAGTCCAGTTGACTTTGAATGAGCTCTAGGCTCCAGAATCCCTTTTGAAAATGCTACCCCTGACTTCTGGGTTGGCAGAGTCGGCTCCTCTCGCAGTAGGGTGACTTGCTGTGTGTTTCAGGACAGCGACGGTGACAAGAGCGATGACCTGGTGGTCGACGTCTCCAATGAGGTGAGTGTGGGTGTCGTTTTGCAAGGCTGCTGCTTTCGCTCTGGTTTAAAGCTGACTTTTGGGGGGGAGAGGGGGAGAGTTTGGATTGAGGCACCAGATTTGGTATGCAGGCCCTAAATCTCCATCACAATGCACGGTCTGGTGCCAGGAGGCCTGGCCTGGCCTTTCTCTGCCTCCTTTTTCTTTCCAAGAGCGGCCATATTGAGACCCGAGTACTGTATCCCCACAGGCCAGGGATAGCTGTGGCGGGGGCAGGCCCAGTCCTGAGCTGGAGAAGGCTGCCCTGTTCCTAGGCCTGTCCTGGCTTAGCCCCGATGAGGCACTGATCAGTCAGACTTGTCAATGCGTCTGTGGTGCGGATGCCCAGTCGCTACGCATTGTGTTGAGGCCCCTCCTACCCTAGCTCTTTTCACATGGGCCACTGCTTTGATATCGGCTTTGAACTAAAGCCCAGAAGTGAAAGGAGCTGTGTCCCTTCCCGCAGCCAGTCCATTTCCCCCTTTAGTTTAAACGCTCTCTCTTTGGGCTACCTTAAACTCAGGCTCTTCCCGCTGTATCTGAGTGCAACGACAGCATGCGAAACAAAGAATTGTGTGGTCAGCATGGCCATGGCCCTCCTGCGCTTTGAAAACAGTGACAAGCGGGTACTTGAAAGCTTTCCCCCTCCTCTGCCACTGGGCAGGTGCTAAATGCCGTCTTATCTTTAGGATCCAGCTACACCCCGTGTCAGCCCAGCCCACTCGCCGCCTGAGAACGGGATAGACAAAACCCGAGGGCTGAAGAAAGATGCTCCAAACAGCCCTGCCTCCGTCGCCTCGTCCAGCAGTACGCCGTCCTCGAAGACTAAAGACCTGGGCCATGTAGGTGGATTAGTGCCCAGTACGCGGCAGCCAGGCGCTGCGGGGAGGGCTGGGGCTGCCTCTACCTTTGGAAGGAGGCTGGTCATGTGGTGTCTAAACCTCTCGGCCATTTCTTCCCAAGGGAAAGGTGCGCTCTTAGCTGGAGCTCGCTGGCTTGAGGCGAAACCCCAGTAAGGACAAGGCAGCGTGTCGTCGTCCCGAGTGACCGGCCTTTCACATGACCCTGTGAACTCCGTGATGATGACACGCTGCCTTGTCCTCCCTGGATTTCGCCTCCAGTCAGTGAGCTCAAGCCCGGCACGCACCTTTCCGTGAGGAGCTCCTCCTGCACTGAAGGCAGGGCAGCAAGACGCAGTGAAAGGGGAGGGGTCTCTTCATGCTAATCATTAAGCCACATCTCTTCTTGGGTTTTCTTCTTTCTGGCCAGAACGACAAATCATCCACGCCTGGGCTCAAATCAAACACTCCGACGCCAAGGAACGAAGCCCCGACTCCTGGGACGAGTACCACTCCAGGCCTTCGGTCTATGCCGGGCAAACCAGCAGGCATGGACCCATTGGGTATGTGCTCCTAGAGTGGTCGGCTCTTTGGGGGAGAGGCCAGGATTTGCTCTGTGATTGCTAGTGCAGTGCGGCCCTGACTCTGACTGGGGCCTCCTACATGCTAAATGCCAGAGAGTTCGATGGTTTATGGCAGCGATACTGAGTCAGCCGCTGCAGAGCCACATTGCAGTCTCTGTTGCCGTGGCGTCGAAACAGCGGCCTTGTGCTGCCACGTCACCAAAACGTGCTGGGGAGGCTGGAGCCAAGCGTGGCAGAGCCCTTCCTCTGGCAGGTGGAGCTCCCCAGCTCTTCACCCACCACACGCTGCTAGTTTGTGACTTAACGTTCATCCCGTTAGAGCCACCCTGTCCCTGCCCGTTTCTGGGGAGACAGGAGCACGGGTGGGTGGATGCCCCAAGGACTCGGGTATTGTGGATGTAGTTTAGCAGGCTACAACTTTCCCAGGTGCCTGGTAGGTGAATCTAGTGATCACCAATTTCCTCCTCTCCAGCATCTGCCCTGAGGACCCCCATCTCCATCACTGGCCCCTATGCGGCTCCCTTCGCCATGATGGGACACCATGAAATGAACGGCTCTCTGACGAGCCCGGGGGCCTACGCGGGGCTCCACAACATCCCGCCCCAGATGAGCGCCGCTGCTGCCGCCGCCTATGGCCGATCGCCAATGGTGAGCTTTGGAGCTGTACGTAGAACTTTTAGCTCCTTCTTTGGTCACGCTGGGGAGGGGAGGGGGGTGTCTTCCCTAGAGCTGCTGGTGTGCTGAGCTCTGGGCTCTCCCCGTAGGGAGTGAACAGCCAGCTCTGGGCTCCCACCCGGTCAGCATCCTACAACTAGAGAGAGAGGGGAGGGCGGCGGAGGAGATGGTGGAGTGAGTCACTGCTATGAAGCCAGATGCTTTCAAACAGCTGCCTTTGGTTCTGCTCCTCTAATGGGCTTTCGGAGAACAGCCTGGCTTCAGTGCCAACGCCTGCAATGTAAACCCAGCAAACCTCAACGCTGGGACTAAACGCGCCGTCTGGGGGTCTGCGGGCACCGGGAGAAAAGCCTCCGTCTGAAGTGGAGTTAGTGGGACCTGCAAGGGTACCGCACCCCTGGGGACCAGCCCCGGCACCTGTTTGCAGGGGCGTGTAAATCCGAGCATGTGCCTTGATCTCAGCATCATCCGCTCGCAATCAGGTGCCGAGGTTTCAAACAATGCTAGGAGGGTCTGTTTTCATGGGGCCAGATCCTGGGGTCCCTGCCCAGTTATAACCAGTCCGGAGCCATGCTCTCCTGGAGGCTTGTTGGGAGCTTGCCTGAGTATGGGCTGATCAGAACATGGAGAAAGGACCTTGGCTTTGGCCCTGGGGTTTCTTGCCCATCTGGAAGCAGCAGGACATTGGAGAGCACCTGTTCCCACTGGATTTCCACTCTGGTCCTGCAGATCCCCAGACCCTAGGTAATCCTGGCAGTAGCTTCCCATTTCTGGTGGGACGGGGGAATATGTGTGGAATTATTATTAATCAGCTGTCCTAAGGGCATGAGGAGTGATGTGAAATGCGGAAAGCCGGGGAAAGCCCCAGCTCCTCTGTTCCCTTCCACGCACTCCAGTACCACGTGGGAGTTGGCTCAGTATCGCTGCTGGTGTGTGTAAGAAGTGGGGACGTTTCATTCAGTTGCCAGCATCTGAGGCCGTTTCTGTCTGTTTTACAGGTCGGTTTTGACCCGCATCCGCCCATGAGGGGCCCCGGTCTCCCCACAAGCCTTGCGTCCATACCCGGCGGGAAGCCGTAAGCCACCCTTTCTGTTCCTATGCTGTGTTATGGTTAGGTGACTCGGGGCGTTTGCTCCCTCCCCTCGCCACCACTTTCATGCTGCTTTACTCCTCTATGCGCCCATTGTCCCGTTTCCCCCCTCCTTCCCCCCGGTCAGAATCAGCCTGGCCTTGGTGCGAAAGATACGTGGCTTCTTCCAAAGTGCTCGATGCCTTGTCCCCGGGTTTGCAGACAGTCACATCACTGGGCGCACAGGGCACCCAGTTGGACGTTTTCAGAGCTGCAGGGGCCATCAGAGATTCCCAGGCCAGAAGGGACCATTGTGATCGTCTACTCTGGCCTCCTTAGCGCCCTCAACATCCCCGCAGAAGTCAGTGACTGACGGATGTGCTCCCTGGGAAAGGGAGTCTGACCTTGCTGTCTGTCCTGCCGTGCCGTGTGGCGCACAGCCCAGATGTCAGAGCAGTCAAGCAACTACGTGATGACTGCGGGTTCTGTGCCATGTGTGCAAACCTCTCTCCTGGCCTAATCCCTCCCCCTCCCCCCCCTTGCCTTGTCTTCCCCCTACAGAGCCTACTCGTTTCACGTAAGTGCTGATGGGCAGATGCAGCCGGTCCCATTCCCTCATGACGCCCTGGCTGGCCCCGGCATCCCAAGGCATGCTCGGCAGATCAACACACTAAGTCACGGGGAGGTGGTATGTGCTGTGACCATTAGCAATCCAACCAGACACGTGTACACCGGAGGAAAGGGATGTGTGAAGATCTGGGATATCAGCCAGCCAGGCAGTAAGAGTCCCATTTCGCAGCTGGATTGTTTGGTAAGTTGCAGACGGAATATGTCCATGGGTGCGAGTGTCTGTGTGTCTGTGTGTCTGTGTGTCTGTGTGTCTGTGTGTCTGTGTGTCTGTGTGTCTGTGTGTCTGTGTGTCTGTGTGTCTGTGTGTCTGTGTGTCTGTGTGTCTGTGTGTCTGTGTGTCTGTGTGTCTGTGTGTCTGTGTGTCTGTGCTCTTGCTAACCTGATCCGGTCTGACTAGCTTCAGAACCATCGTTAGCTTGCTCATGCTGACCATGCAGAAAGAATGTCACTTACTTTCTCCTATGCCTGTTACAAGACGTGTTGGACAAGAACCTCCCAGTAACCCTCGCGCCATCGCTTATTCCTGCAGAACAGAGACAACTACATCCGTTCCTGCAAACTCCTCCCCGACGGCCGCACCCTGATTGTGGGAGGGGAAGCGAGTACGCTTACGATCTGGGACCTGGCATCCCCGACGCCAAGGATCAAGGCTGAATTGACCTCCTCTGCCCCAGCATGCTACGCTCTGGCAATCAGTCCTGATGCAAAAGTCTGCTTCTCCTGTTGCAGCGACGGCAATATTGCTGTGTGGGATCTCCACAACCAAACGCTGGTTAGGTGAGTCTTTAGAAATGGATGTTGCCAAGACACCAGTGTGAAACTTTGTGAGGTTGGTGTTTGGAATTCTGTGCTTTTCATACCGAAACATTAATTTTTGGACACTCTTGAATTGTTCAAGAAGACAGATGGCAGAAAGCCTGGCAGCACGTGAAAGGAAATAGTGTTAGTTTAGGTTATGGGGGCAATCTATAAGTAGTGATCAGAGCTCAAACTGCGCCAGTGTCCACTGGCATCTCTCTCAAACTTCCTCCTTGTTCTCAAGTCTCAGCTTTACTGAAAAAGGAAAGTGAGTTTCTAGCTGCTACGAAACCTTAAAAATGGGAACTGAGGGCAAACCGGTGGAGGTGTCCGAGCCTGAAACATTAGCTCTGAGAGATGGGAGAAGTTGCTTTTGTGGGAAGAGCTGGGGAAAGAACAACTACTTCGTTCCCCAGTTAAGTCCCTGCCAGTACTTGGCTGTAGAACAGACTGGAACTTGTGCAACTTCATTTGTTAGATTGTATCGTCTCACACGCACAATTTTCTTTTGTATAAACATGGCATCCAGCTTCCTTATCAGCAACTGTTTTGGCCTTGGAGTGACTGTACAGATACTGATGGGTTGTTGTTGATCCCTGAATGTAACGCAAAGCAACACAAGTGTTGAGAGAGACACAACTGTGTTTGGTTGAGATTTCTAAAGCCCTTCCTCTTGTGTGCTGGATTTTTGCTTCTCAGGCAATTCCAAGGCCACACAGATGGCGCAAGCTGCATAGATATCTCGCATGATGGTACAAAATTATGGACAGGTGGTCTGGACAACACGGTGCGTTCCTGGGACCTTAGGGAAGGAAGACAGCTCCAGCAACACGACTTCACTTCCCAGGTAAGCACTGGGTTTCTCTTGGCCTCCAGAGGAGGGAAGACAGCCTGATAGCAGGCTATTGCAAAATTCATCTTGTTGTGGCGTCTGATGAATGGGGTGTTTTTCCTTTGGCACTGATCCCGGAGCAGGGTGAGCTATGCGCTAACCAGTGGGTTTAAGGTTATCTGGTATCACCAGTATTTGGCTGGAGTTTGTGGCTGATTCTCTTCTGTGTTGAAATGTCATTCAAGGGTCTCCATGGCAACTAGCAGGGTGCATCTTAATATCCTTATCAATCTAAACGGGAGGGTGCCACAACTCTGGCACCTCGGGTGTCTTACAAAGGTGGGGCAGAGGGGCAGACCCGACTGCGCTGCTTGAAGGTTTGCGTCCCTAGTGGGCTGTGGGTGGGAGGGGAATGATGCTTTTCCTTGTTAGTGTACAGACTAGCGATGTCTAAATTAAACACCGCTGTCGTTCCTTTGTCAATAAGTCAGTGACATGAGCAGTGGTTGCCGTTAAGAAGCCAGCATTTGTCAACAGGTACCACACAATTGCCATAGTTAGGAACATGAGACTGGTCACACTGGGTCAGACCAGTGGTCCATCTAGCGTGGTACCCTGTCTATGACAATGTCAGGTGCCAGATGCTTCGGGGGAATGAACAGAACTGGGCAATTTATTGGATGATCCATTCCCTGCTGTCCAGTCCCAGCTTCTAGCAGTCAGAGGTTTAGGGACACCCAGAGCATGGCGTTGTGTCCCTGACTATCTTGGCTAATAACCATTGATGGATCTATCCTCCATGAACGTATCTAATTCTTTTTTAACCCTCTTATACTTTTGGCCTTCACGCTCTTTTGGCCTTTGCCACTCCCTTGGCAAGGAGTTCCACAGGTTGACTGTGCGTTGGGTGAAGAAGCACTTCCTTTTGTTTGCTCTAAACATGCTGCCTGTTAATTTCATTGGATTACCTCTTTAGGGGTAAACTGGTACCTCAGATCTTACTGTTGGTAAATGCTGTTGTCTTAATGGTAAGCAAACCCCTGCTGGATTAACCAGGTCTGCTGCTGCTGTAAGTGATATGAATTCCCAACTTCCTATGGGATTTCCAGTTTCTATTTAACTGAACGCCCAGTAGTCTGAGGCTTACTCCAAATACCTGAGGCTGGGCGGCTATTGTCACTGCACATCAGTTCCCCCAGACCCCATATCGCTAGTTAAACTTGTAAGTAAGTGCCTGATAAGGGAATAGAAACAATGCATTTCTGACTGCTCTGCTGAGTGAGAGAGAGAGTCTCAGCTGCTAAGCCCCAGGCACTGCCTGTCAGGAGTTCCCACTGTATTAACGCTTGGCATTGGGAATCTGGCCAGCCTGATGCCATGAACAGGCAGGACTTAGAGCCCAGTTAATCTTGCTGCTTTCCAGGCACAGTTTTCCTATGCTGGGAAATGCTGGAAAGACTCATTCTGTCCACCTCCATAAATACTCTGGCTGGAAACCTGTCCCTGGAGTAGGTTGCATATGAGGCTACTGTGCTAGATTCAAAAGAAGAAAATCTCTTGTCGCTTGTTCATGTGGGTCCTGGTTTTGTTGGACTGGAAATGTCAGTAGCTTAGGTGATTGAAGCAGAATCCTTCCAAACTCACCAAACCACTTTTGTTTTGAGTCGTCGATCTTGCTGTCCGTTGTGGTAGCAAGGACACACATTTAATATCAACCCAGGGCATGTGTGCCCCCCAGTATAGGAGAGCGCATAGAGGCCCTAATTTTTATTCAGTTATACTGGAACTTGGAATAGCACAAGACTATAAATGAAGAGCAGGGAATTTTCTGCCATTCCAGGGAAACACTGCTCCTGACCCACTCCAGCTCCATCAACAGAGGTACCAGAATCTCCCTCGGAACAAATCTGTGTGTGTTTAAATAAAAAGTTCCTGTTTCATGATGTGCCTTTTTGTATTGATCCTCTGCTTTCAGCAGAGCTGGAGTCAGTAACGCCTGGCTGCAGAAGCCAGGCAAATCCAGCAGTTGCAGACGCTTAGTCTTGTATTTAATTGCACTGAAGCTTAAGTTAGGAAAAACAGGATAATCAGTGTTTAGTTCCTGGTTACGAAGATTCTGAGTGTGCATAGGGGTATGGGAGAAAGGGCCTGCGGTTTCCTGGATAATTCTCCATTGATTTTTTTTCCCCCCCCTTTCATTTAAGTAGATCAATTCATATGTTATGTAAACAGTTTTCCTCAGCAATTACTGCTCCTGGACTCACTGTGACTAGGGCTCAAAGAATTTGTAGCTTTGGGTGGTGATGGAAATGTGTACTCTTCTGGGGTGGGGGAAATTCATTGTATGGAACCGGGCTTGTTTTTCTGCCAGCCCCGAAGTGTGCAGTTATTTCTGTTGTTGTTAGTTTAGGACTAGTCATATACAGGGCAGTACTCAGTCAGGAGGAAAATACTCACACTTCAGCAACCAAGGAGAGGTGTTCTTAGGGGACTAGGTAGTTCCAGCTACAGAAATCTTTGCCTCGAGATTGCTTGTTTAAATCTGGGTGAGGTCTGCGATGACTAAAAGCTGTGGGACAGTTGATGGCGTGAGTTTGGGCCCTAGCTGATGGATGCCCACATCACAACTGGCACCAGAGTAGTTGTCTCAGCTACTTCCTTGTTGTGACAGTGACCCCAGCATGGTTGCGGCCTGCTGCATGGGCCAGGTCGAGAAGCATGCCATGCATCTGAGCCTACCATGGCTGCTCTCTGGGGAAATGAACACCCTGGTGGTCTCCAGCACAGCCTGTGAGTCCGGTACCTTTTCTCTTGGCAAAAAACATGTCTGTAGCAAGGTGGGTTGCAGAAGGTTGGGCAAATCCAGGAAACTGATTGGCTGGTGAGGAGATGAACGACAGTTCTAAGACTGTTTGAATATCCCTTTAGATCTTCTCGCTGGGTTACTGCCCCACCGGTGAGTGGCTTGCGGTGGGCATGGAGAGCAGTAACGTCGAGGTGTTGCACCACACCAAACCGGATAAATACCAGCTTCACCTGCATGAGAGCTGTGTCCTTTCTCTGAAATTTGCCTACTGTGGTAAGTTACCTCTGGCTTAGTTAAGAGCTCTGGCCCCATTGACTTTAACAGGGCTGCTTGTGTGTTCAAAGTTGGGCATGTGGGTAAGTCCCTGCTGAATTGGGACCTCTCTGAACCACTATCCTGAGCACTTCCATAAGAGATTGTATACATTTGGTCCATGTGTAAATGACTTCCAATAGGATTTGTAAGGAGGATGGTTAAATTGTAGGTTCCAGTTGTAAAACAACCTCCCTGCTCAATTGGACTGAAGGTGTGACGTGCTAAGCAATATCACTGAAAACTGTGTTAATCAAAGTCCTGCCCACACATTAACTCGCTAACCAAAGCAGAGGGAAAATGCACTGATTGGAAGCCAAGGCTTAGGAGTGGTGAATCGTCTAATTAAAAATTGCACATTTTAAGCTACCTCAGTTTGCTGCTATCCTCAAAGACAAGCCAGTTGCCTTCTGAAGTGACAAGGCCAGCAAATGGTGGTGGTAACTTTATCAAGGCGGTTGATTAAAAGGTACTAATGATAATAAAATGGCCTTTTCTGTTCTATAATCCCAAGCTGGTACATATGTAGATAGCAAATACAAGGAAACGTAGTGTCACTTGCCAGGATTCTGCCAGACCTTTTCATTGGTAGGAATTGTTCCTATATGTGTGCTCAGCTCAGAAATGGAGAGGGGCAGTGCGTGACCTTCCCTACTGTGCATGCATTGATTTCACAGTCACTAATAATCTCCTGCTTGGGAGCTGACAGAGGCTTGGCTCAGAAAAGCCCCACCGTTGGAATAATGTTCCCATTGTGAAACTAACCTACACAATATAAGTTGCAGCTTTTGTGTCTGACCTGCCCTGGTGTGGGGGAACTGACGCCGTGCTTTGTGTGTTTTAGGTAAATGGTTTGTGAGTACAGGAAAAGATAATCTTCTCAATGCCTGGAGAACGCCATATGGAGCAAGCATATTCCAGGTAAGAGGGCGCTCTTGCTTGGGCCTTTCAAATGTCTGTCCCTCTTGTACCAGCCGTGCAACGGGGAGAGCCATTACAGCCGCAGAGTAACGTTAAATGCTGCTCTGCAGTGAGCTGGGTTTGAGAGTGACCTCTGGTCTCCAAGCACAGGGCCAACACCATTGTCTGTGTAGTTCGGAAGGTACAGAAACTAAAAATGGGGCTCACCTACCGCAGGAACAGGGGCAGATGTAACATCCCGCTCTTCTGCAGTGAGGCCAGGGATGTCTGCAAGCCGTCCTGTCAGTGTCTCACAGAAAACGTGGAGCTGGGAGGAGAACCCACTGGCTAAAAATGACTGATAGTGAATGTGGCTGAAAGGAACTTGACAGAAAAGTGTATTTTGGTGCATCTGCAACTTTAAATTTATCACTGTTTTGCATGTAAATAACAGTAACTGTCTCATCACAAAGAAGCTTTTCTCCTTAGTCAACTGCAGTTGAAAGTGGAAGATCTAGAATGTGAACTGATTTTTCTGTTTTTTTTGTTTTTTGTTTTTTTCCCTTTTCCAGTCGAAAGAATCCTCCTCTGTCTTAAGTTGTGACATTTCAGCAGATGACAAATACATTGTTACAGGCTCTGGTGACAAGAAGGCCACAGTCTATGAGGTCATCTATTAAACAAGGATTTTAACAGGGCTGTCAACCCCGAATATTAGGCTCGAGTCTGACAAGACAATGGCAAAATTCTGAAGGATGTAGGAAAAGGAAAGGAGAGCAGCCATGCATTGAGAGATTGTTTCCTGCCAGGCTGTGTAATGTGGATCTTCATGGACTCCGAGCAATGTACATGGACTGATGCGTTTCAGCAATTTTTATTTTAAGCCGTGGCATATCTGGATTTATTTGGAGGTCTGCGAATACGGCACACATTGAAGCCCTAAACAGGTTTTGTTTTGGTTTTAGGGTTTTTGTGGTTGTTCTTTTGTCTGCGCTTTGGTGGCACTATAAAGGACTTATTTTTTATTGTGACTTTTTGTTTTTTTGCGCTCTATATAAGACTTGTGAAAAATGTAAATAACGGACTAGTAAATAGAACTGAAAGGGTGAGGTTAATCCTCCTGGTACACTAGTTGTGTATTTTTTATTTTTTTTTTTGTCTGCTGTAATTGTATTCCACTGATGGGTTTGGTGGTGGCAATTTCTCCCCCTCCCTCTCCCCCCCCTTCCCCCCCAAGTATCCATTTGAGATACTACTTTGACCTGCAGCTTGTAACCAGATTGAGCAGAGATGTCCACTGGTGAAAGTTGTTCCTACTGTCGTACATGTGAATTGTTCAGTGTGTTAGTCAAATGTTTGAACACTGTATGGACTGAAGTGAAATTGGTCAGATCTTCAGCTACTGATGTGACATCGGCAAAACAATCAAATTTTTCTATGGATTTTTGTGCTCATATGTTTGAAGAAAACAGGAAGTCCGTGTTCTAAGAAACTTCTGCTCAAGCCCGTCTTGATCTTCGGACATAAACGATGAGGAATAATTTCAAAGAAAGCCTAGTAAAATTCAGCTCAGGGAGCCACGAAAGAGAATAGCAACTTATGTGTTTTGTATTCAAATGAAAGTCAAGAATTAGAATTGATAACCTTTAAAATACAATTCTTTTTTTAAAAAAAGTTTACTAACAAGTAGGGTTTGTGTGAGGTGGGGGCGAGGGGCTGTCTCTGGTAGGGGTCCGTGGCTTTATGGTCTTGTCACTTTTGGTATATTGGTTCCAACGGAGCAAAACCCATCCCCACACAGGCCGGTGTGTCAACATTTTGTACTAAAAGGTTAAATAAATAAACAGGAAATAAAAGTATTTGTGTAGCAGAAGTGCTCACCCTGTATTGTAGCATATGGAAGAGAATTTTTATACTACATTTTTATGGATTATTTTTTAATTTTTGATTTTAATCTGGTCAAAAATAATTAGGGTTACGGTGAAAACTACCTGTTTGAAAGCGATAGTACAAAAGAAGAAACGGACAATGAAGTTGGAGATGTTCTTTAACTTTCTGTTCTTGGGCGTCCATTCAGCATCACGTCTGAATTGCAAGTAGTCAGCAGTACCCTCCAGCAGTAGCTATTGGTTTGGGGTGGGGGAGAATATAGATTTGGGGGTGAAAGTAAACTTCATAGGAATTTTCCCCCCAAAGTCTCACATTTTAAGATTGGACTCTTCCCCCCCCCACCCCCCCGAACAAAAACAAGGGAAATTGCAAAGGCAAAAAGCATGCACCCCAAAAGACTTAGTAGTAGTGATGCACCTCTGATTCCAAGAAACTTGCCTGTCATGCCAAAAGTGTGAATTTTGATTTGTTATGCACAGTCACAAAAAGCTCTTAAGTAAAAAAGCATCTTTTAAAAAAGAGAATGGTTTTTTGAAGTGCAGTTATGTGCAGAAAAATGACTATGTAAAGATGGCACCATGTTCAGTGAATCTGCTTTCTATGAGAGTCAGATCTGCTTATTTTTAATGACTACACATTTTTACTCTTTTCTGTTCACTTGTATTGTTCCGCACTGCGATAGCAGAAGGAGACGGATTCTTTTATGGCCTGCTCATCATCCGCGGAATGATTTTCGTAAGTTCCAGTTGCAGGATCATTATTACTGGTGATAATGTGAGAGTGCTAATGAACCCAGCTTGACTCTCAGACTCTCATGTGAATTAATCCATTGAGAATCAATGAACACAGATCCAGAGAATGCCATATTTAGAGTCACTTTTCAGTGTACAAGCCACACTTTACAAACAGCTTGGAATGAGTTGGAAAGGGTTAGAGGGTTTTGAACTTTGAGTGAAAATTCCCACTTTAATAACACCACAAGCTAATGTCCCAAAATGGTTGTTTGCAAGTTGGTGCTTTTTAAATAATAAAAAAAAAAAAGATAAACTGGGTGTAGCTAAGTAGGCTGAGGGTTACTAAGTCACACTGTCTCAACTTTACACCAAAGTATGTAGCAGAATATGTACAGCTGTTAATAACTACAACTGTTTTTGTAAAAAAAAAAAAAAAAAAAAAAGTAAAGAGAGAATAAAAATTAAATGTAATGAAGCTCAACTGAAAACCAAGTGTCTATAAACCATTTGCTCTCTGAAAACCTGCACTGAGTTGTTAATAAAAACAAACAAACAAAACGGCCATTGTTGTTCTTACGGGCGGTGAGCCTGGCACGTCGACTGGTGGAGGGATGAAACCTAAGGTCGGTATCTCCGTTTTCTACTCACCATGGTCACAGGCTGGGCCGCTGCTGCTAAGCTCGGGCCTGATCCAGAGCCCCTTGAAGTCAATGGGAGTCTGCATTGATGTTGAAGAACTTTGGCTCAGGGACGCCGAGATGAATGTGCGCTGGGGACCGCCTGCGTTGTTCTGTCTCCCGTCGTGAGCACAGTGGCTGGGAAGCGGGACTTGAAGGGAAAGTGAGGAAGCAGAGATCAAAGGGCCAATCCCCCAGGCCAGCTCCTGATCATACACAGTGCGTAGGGTTGTAGTTGCTCCTTCTCCTGTTCTTGATGCTATATCCCTGTTGCCACTGTAGAGTAGCAGTTTAGAGCATGTGGCTCATGTTCCTCCTCCCCAGGTGACTGGTGGGTAATGGGTGTGACTGTTCAGTGTTACGATATGTACATGACTGCTGAAGTCACCTGTGAAAGACAAACCAACAGCAGAATACGTTAGAGCTGTTAAATGAGACTCCAAAGTACCTCTGCCAGCATTTTACTTTTTACTTTTCCTGTGACAGATGTTTCTAAAATGTTTTTGATTCCAAACAAGTCATGAGAACACTATAGCCAGGCCTTGAAGCTGGCTGCGTGCTGTAATCCAATAGATTTGGGGATGGGATTTCCTCCTCCACATTATTATTATTTTTTTTTTTAACTCAGTCCTATTTTGGAAAACATCTGTTCTGTACAGAGTTCCCACTCCCCGGATGAAGAGACTAAAGAAGTAACCTGGGAAGATGATCACAACCGCTGCTAGTATTGGCAATACGATGGTACCTGCTTCAAGAGATTGATGGAGAATTGGCCACCTACTAGAGTTTGCCTTTAATTAAAAGTTGAACAAAAATTAATACAGAAAATCTGGATACTTCAAAGTTCTTGGTGCAAGTTTCTCCTTAGAACAATCTTGCCCCAGTTCTGCACTGATCAACCCTGGGATGATCTTGGTCTTCACACACATCCTATGGATGTAGAATTAAGTTGGTAATTTAAGTTTGGTTGGTTGGTTCTGTGGCCTAGCACATGGGCAAACGGACACTACTCTGCCCCTTTGATACATAAATACCTGCTGCACCCCACACGTTCTGTCCGGGTGGTGAGTGAGGCTGCTGTTTCCATTGACAAATGGAGTAATGCAATGCTCTGTGCCGTTTGCGGGGAGGAGAAAGTCTTTGGGGTCTGTAGGCGTGCAACCGAATTTTTATTTCTCAGAGGGGTGGGGATAAGTTGGTCTCCTCTGTGGAAATTATTTGATGCAAATGTCTAGTGTTCCATTGCTTTCAGAACAGGCGACCCCTGACAGAGATAAAGCACTTTGCTTGAACTAGGACATATGTAACATCCTACAGGGGTTTCCCCAGTGATGTATTGAACATGACAGCCTGCTGGGAGGGAGAAATAAAAAGCCGGAGCAGCACTCTAGCGGCTTGGGTTTCCGATAATGTACAGCAGTAAATGGTTATGAGTGCATTAAATCTGATTTTAAGCTGAATGGAACGAGGCACTTACACATGGGGCCATTAAACGACACAAAAATCACCAGAAATTCTTTGTTGTAAACTTTGGAAGAATTTAACGCAAAGGCATAAAAATGTGTTTGTACTAGGCCAGTGAGTTGGGTCGTTACTAAAGGACCAAGCCTATGCTGCACTATTGATGATGATGTATGCGTATTGTGATGTTCTCCTTTCAACAACTTCCAGCAATGTGTTGGCCTTTATAATTAATTTGGCTTGACTGTAACCTTTCAAAAAGCATTGACTAGAGAAGGTGATAAATTTTTGAATAAGCTAATTCCACTTTCCCTCTACTCTACCAGCAAGGCCCTCTTCATGAGCTGGGCTTTCTCATCGCTTTCCAAGCTGCGTGCACTAATTTCTTATCTTGCATATTAATAAGGGCTTGTAAAGATGCTTTTAGTTCCGCTTTGGACTGATGTTGCTATAAAATACCGTAGAGTAAAGTGAAGACGTCGCTACTTCACTTGGCAGCTTAGCAAATGGTTTGACCACGTGGAAGCCTAGCATGTCCTGTTTGTCAGTTACTCCAGTCTGGGGGTTGCTCTAAATACCTGAGTTTAAAAGAATAGCGTATTTCAAGTGAGAGCCATCCCAGGCTGCTGAATTAGACTTGCAGCATTTTTGGTCTTTGTTTTGATGAGGTGCTTCGTTGGGGAAGCTTTATGCTTTGATTTCAAAGGTCATCTGTAGCAACTGCTATTTGTTTAACACTCTCTGGTTCAAGCAGCCCCTGTATACGAAGCAAAGCAAATAGTTGTCAAAAAAGCGTCACGTTTCCAGGGGAATGGAAGGAAATGTACCTGAAAACACTCAGGGGCCAGCGAGGAATCTGTTCCTCAGGATCGATCGACTCTCTGCCTTTTGTTTCTATTTCAGCTCCTCTTTGCACTTTGTTTTGTGCCTGAGGATTTATCAGGAAAAAGCTCGCGTCCATGGCCTCTTGACTGCTGACGTATTCAATTGCCCTGATGGATTTAGTTGTGTCCTGTTATGTTCCCTGTGTGGTGTTTATTGTGGTTGTGTTCCCTGGCAGGGAGGGAGCTGTGCCGCCCCGCTGGAGAGATGGCATACAGCTTGATTTTCCACAGGTTTTCTGCACTGTTGCTTGATGGGATGCTGCAAAGTCATCTGTTCTGTCTTTCAAAAGTCCCATGCCGGCCTCTGGCTGTTAACTAAGCTAAGCAAGTGCTTGCTGGAGCAGTGGGAAAAGCCAGGCCCAATGCTACCCGGTCTAAGCACGCTCAGGCTATATTTGGTGAACAATAATTGTTTTTGTTATCTTCATCTGCTCTTCATCCGTGCCATCCTCTCATGAAAGCAGCAGCAGTGTCTGTCTGTCTCTCTCTCTCTCTCTCTCTCACACTCACACACACACACACACACACACACACACACTCTCTCTCGCGTAAGGGCTCCGCAAAGAGAGGGAACATAAGAACGGCCGTACTGGGTTAGACCAATGGTCCATCTAGCCCAGTATCCTGTCTGCCGACAGTGGCCAATGCCAGGTTCCCCAGAGGGAATGAACAGACCAGGTAATCATCAAGTGATCCATCCCCTGTTGTCCATTCCCAGCTTCTGGCAAACAGAGGCTAGGGACACCATCCCTGCCCATCCTGGCTAATAGCCATGGATAGACCTATCCTCCATGCACTTATAACAGGGTTAAAAAAAGAACTAGATAGTCTTGGCCTTCACGATATCCTCTGGCAAGGAGTTCCACAGGTTGACGGTGTGTTGTGTGAAGAAATACTTTCTTTTGTTTTAAACCTGCTGTCTGTTAATTTCATTTGGTGACCCCTGGTTCTTATGTTATGAGACAGTCAGATGTGTGATGCTGGCAGCTTCAATTCTGCTTGCCAGCGAGGCCCAGACCAGGCAGCCGGAGACCCCGCCAGTGTAGCTCAGCCTTGACCTCCAAGGACCTCTCGAGGGGGGGGTACCTTAGTTTCATCCTCCTGTTCAGTTAGCACAAGAGTCACCTCCCTGGGGGAAGCTAGTGTTGGGCAGCACTTTCTCCAGCGCATTAGCACCAAGCAGGGTGCTCCTGAATGTCAGGAGTAGGGCTGGCTTCAGGGTCCAGCTGCTGAACCAGGGGTGGGCGTCTGTCTGGCAGGGATTGGATTCAGACCCTCCCCCAATTCATTTTGCATCAGCTACCCAATGGGCATCAGCCAGTGACAGCTCTGTCTGCGCTGGGCTGGACTCAAGCTGGCATCCTGCAGGAAAGTTCCTGCTCCTGTTGCCCTGCCGGGGCCAGCTGCCCTGCCTCTCTTCGGGTGCGGGGGCGTATTCAGCGAGCGGGAAGCAACCTTTCTGGAATCCAGCAGCTCCACCCTCCGAATGCAAGCAGCCGAACGTCGGGCAGGCCAGGTACCGCCGCAGTCTGGGCGAGTGTTTGCTTATTGTCTCCACTCCGGCTGTTGCCATGTCTGGGAAGTTATGAAAGCCCTTTTTATCCACCATACGCTCAGTTGCTGTGGCACCTAATGCCAGTCTCTCATCCTGGGCGCTCGGAACAGATGGCATGAGGAGGCGCTGGGACGCCATCAGCTGTTGTTATCTCTAGCTGATGACACGGAGTGTAAATTTTGTTGGCACTACTCCCTTCATCTGTTCTGCCGCTGCATCCCACCAGTTTTAATTACTGTAATTGAGTTATAATGAATGATTGTGCATTACCATTGTCTGGGATGTGGCGGGGAGGATTCTGTTCGTTAGACACTTCATTTAACAACATGCCCCTCCTCGTTGCTTTGTTTATTTGGTTGAAGGGTGTCATCACTTCAAATGGCATAGATAAAACAGTCCTCGCAGTGTCTGCCGTTCGATGTTTATCGTCTCTCTGGTCCCAAGAGCTAGTGCTTCACCGGATCCCGGTGGAAAATTGCAGTACTAGATAATTAATTTGGCTTAATCCCTCCAAAAAACTGCAGCTTGCTTTGCCTGCTGAAAACTATTAGCAGCAATTGATAAATGTAAATGTATGTGTATTTTTATACAAGCGCCCCTCCCTCTCCCTCCCCCCCCCCACTCTATGAAGACTGTCTTGTTTGACTCTTCTAGAGCGGGTGTTTCGCCCGTCCCAAAGCAATAGAATCAACAACTGGCTGCAAGTACGTTTTCGCTGCACGCCCTTAAATCATCCCTGGGACAGTTTATGCACAGCTAGGCCTGGCAGATTGTTGGCCTTTTAACAGGTGACTCTGACTAATGCACATGGATACCTCCTAATACCTTCTAAATATACCTCTGCCCAAAGGCTGCCTGTTGAAGATGAATTTTTAATGGCATTGAGGAGTATGTCTGCATTTCTCATATCACTGCAGCCTCTGCAAGTGTTTTAGAGGGGCTTTCCTCTGGCTGGAAACAATAAAAGCCATGGCCAGGGTTCAGATTATGGGGGCGGGGAGGGAACTGGTGGTACTCACCCAAGTTCCAGCCCCGAGCTAAGTTCCATCAATTTGCAGTGCAAAAACAAGCTGCCACGCTCAGCAGATTGTGTGGCTGGGCTGGCTGTTTGGAAGACAGGGAAGCCCTGAGCTCAGCAGGAATATCTCCCCCCTCAGAGGGACCTAGGAGCCCTGCTGGCATTAGCTTCCCCTTGGTGGGGCTCAGATGGTTCCCGCGCTCTGTTCCTCCCATCTGGCCGTTCGGATGGGAGAGGGGGGCTAAAAACAAGTGGCCCTTCCCTAAAAATCATCCATGAATAGCTCCACTCAGAGTAGCTTGTGCAATCAGTGATCCTCCCTCCCCTTTCATGCTGTGATCAGCCATGAAATCATTTAAATGTCCACATTTTAAACTATCATCAATGGCATCTGAGTTAACCTCCCTGGAGACACATGGGGCAATTCATCTTTTCAGAGCTATTGCGTCAGGCTCTCTGCAAATGCAGGCAGGCAAGGCTGCATCCGTTTACACTCCTTTCACATTGTCAAGGTTCTCTCTGAACCATAAGGGCTAGACTTTGCCGTGTGTTTTTAATGAAAGCTCAGATTCTGGAGACCAATATGAGACCTTCAAAACTAAGTGCCAGGTTGCTGACCTGGCCCAGTCCAAGCCCTGACCATGGCTGAGTTTTTCAAAAGCGACTTGTGCTTTTAGCGTGCCTCAGTTTTAGGTGCCCAACTAGATGTACTTTAAAGGCCCTGATTTTGAGAGTGCGCTGAGCACCCTCCCTTTGAAAATTGGGGCCTTTAACCATGTCTCCAGTTGGACATCTCAAATCGCTAGTTTAATTTTGAAGCTCTTGGTATTACTAAGGTCTCCACGTCTTTTGGAAAAGAGATTTTTTTTTTTCTAGGAAACCAATAAAAAGGGAAAGGACCATCTGAGGCCACCCTTCTCCGTGGACAGTGTCTGATTGGCTCTCAAATATCACTGTGTTTTCGGCAATTCTGCCACACTGGACATTCCTCATACTTACACAATTTTGCCATGCAGCAATGAAGCTGTGTGTGTGGATGCACTTGTTTATTTTAATCTCCTGGGTTTCATTCCAACTATCCTCTCATTTGGCTTGGGTTGACACCATCTATACCGTTGCAGGTTTTACAAACTGAAATTGTTGGGCTGTGGTCCTCCGGTTGTAGTATTTTTTTCCCCCCACATTAGTTTATAATCTGACTTGATTTCAAGTTTAATGACCATGTGTTGGTGCTGAAAGCTCCTTGTTAGTGAATGCTGCATTGCCTCTAGTATTCAAGTTGCTTTTGTTAGCTACACATTTTCACTGAATTGTCTCATGTTACAAGAGGACATGTTGCATCACCTGAAACAGTAAAACCACATACTATAATGCCACACATTAAAAGTGTTTCTCTTTTTCTTGGCTACATGGAGCAAGTACAGTAGTTGGCAAGGAGTTGCCTGCCAATTCTGAGCTAGAAAACTATGTTCTTTCAATTCACAAGCCGTTCAGTTCACTGATTACCCAACATCTCCAGTACCTGCTGAACTGTTTATAACTCAGCCAAGAACAAATAAAGGCTATCTGCAGCCTGGGAGTTGTAGGTCATGGTGGTTTCCTACAAGTGCCAGCATGTACTGTACCTGCCTCTATTAAAAACGCCACTGAGTATTGAAAGGATCTGTGCTAGCTCAAGCAGAACTTATGAGCGTGGTGCAGGAATCAATGGGAGAGTTTCTATGGCCTATGTTATGCAGCAGATCAGACTACAGGGTCATAAAATGTATGCCCTACATCTTTCAAGTTGCATTGTGCTGAGGAGGCATAAACGCCTCATGGCTAGACTGCAGTTGAGTTGGAGAAGCTTGTCTTGTCCAGCATCCGTGTGAAGGTCCAAAAAACTCTGCTCCCGCAGTCGGAGACACTAGCTCCTACCAGTACAGTTCTAGCTCGTAGTTGGTCAGCGGTGAGATGTTCACCAGTGAAAAACTCTGCGTGGAGACATGGTTGAATTAATGACGCTGTAGCCTTAATGGCCTGCGTCTACCATTCTCTGACGCGCCCTACAGGTGGTGAGGGACCAATCAAAACTAGCCGCCTAACGTGCAGGATGGCTGCCGAACCAGCTGCGGGATGGTGGGTCTGTGGATAGAACATCCAGCTGAAGTGGATCACTAGCAGCCTCGAGTAGCATTCTGGAGCACGTTTAGAAAGAAAGGTGGGTAGCGAGGCAGGGTCTCTCCTGGGTGCAGCCCCTACTGACCGCTCGCTAAGAGTCCTAGACGCCATCCAAGTGCAGGCTCAGAATGTGCCGCCCAAGTCCACTGAGTTGATGGCGCATCTTCTTGTTTAGGGCACTAAGCTCAGTGACTCCTAAGGGCTTATCGACACTCGGGAGATTTTTTTAAAATGTCCCCGCTGTTGCATCAGCATGCGCAATGATGAATGCCCTAGCAGAGACACGGCTCCTGCAGCTACTTTCAACATGGCGTCCAATAAACCTGTTCAGAGCAAGTCAATTGGAATGATACAGAGAAGATTAGCATGGCCCCTGCGCAAGGATGACACGCAAATTTGTGAAGCGTTCCATATTTTAGGGGGGAGGGATGGCTCAGTGGTTTGAGCATTGGCCTGCTAAACCCAGGGTTGTGAGTTTAATCCTTGAGGGGGCCACTTAGGGATCTGGGGCAAAATCAGTACTTGGTCCTGCTAGTGAAGGCAGGGGGCTGGACTTGATGACCTTTCGGGGTCCCTTCCAGCTCTATGAGATAGGTATATCTCCATATATTTATTCGCTATGGCGTTAAAAATTGCTGCGGAAGCCTTGCCTACATTAGGGCTTTCAGGATGGCTACCGCTGGTGCCACAGTGGGAAATCGGAGTGGCAATGTGACGAAGGCCTGCTAATGTAAGGAAAGGGTCTCCGAGTGTTGTACTCCACTGAGGGGTTACACATGCGCACCATGTGGCCCGAGCTGGAGGATTTGAAAGGAGCCATGACTGTTGGTCTGCGCACATGCCCTTGCCTCACGTCAGGGTTTTGTCCGAGGAGCTAAACGGCAGGGAAGATGGACTGCTTCTCCAGTTCCTTCTCTCCGCCGCATGGTCCAAGTCGGAGTGACTAGTGTCCTCTTGTCTCTGACACACTTAAAAGAAAAATGTTTTAGAAATTGTATAGAGTTTGGTTTTATTCGACTGTTTCTTACGTAGTTTCGTTTTTAGTAGGAGTTTTTGTAGGATTTGGACTTTGGGGGAATCTGTTTTCTGCCCCCATCTCCCAACCCCATTACCCACACCTAGTATCTGGATTATGCAGAAGACACCAGGATTCAAGCTCTGTGCCTCCTGCCCACGTTACAGGTAAGTAACCCCCTCTTTGCAGGGCTGGGCCCCCATTCGCTGCCTTCTATTGGCTATTAGAATTTGGGGTCTACCGTTAATACGCCTGCCTTGATTTCTTTGCATTTTCCAAGATTTGCTAGTTTGCAGTTTTCCTAACGTGGGTCCTGGTTTTGCCACATATGCGGATGCCTTCAGAAATCATCCCCCCACTGACACAGAGAGAGGGAGCTGTGCCTCCTCTAAGGAGTCCTAAGTGATTGGCCTCCTTCTCCTGGGATGGGTCTGTGATCTCTGTTCTTCCCAGGACAAGCACTCCGAGGGCACCCAGCTTCCTTACAAATGAGCATCAAGCACTATGCCTCCCTGCGAGTTAAATCCCACCTTTTAATAATGGGTGGACAGCCAAAGTCAAGTAATGAAGCTGTCAGGCTTATCTCTTCAGTATTTATTAATTTCATACCAGAGCTACTTCTGGGCAGTTTCATTTCCCTTGCCACATGAGTCCCGCCACTAGTGATGCTTTGCGCGTTGTTGGAAAAACCCATCAGCAAAGAAGGAATTTGGCAGAGCTGCTGGAGGTGGAAGTGACTAGATCTTGGGACTAGATTCACAAACCAACCTGGCGTGGCACGGGCAGAGTTAAGGACAGCAGCGGCTTCAGAGTTCCTGAGCATGCTCAGTGCCTGCAGGGGAGCCCGATGGAAGGCCAGGGCGGAGCATAGCGCACACACGGCGGGGGAGCTGCTGGGTGCAGCGGGGATGGCTCCACAGGGACTGGTGGTGATCAATTGCATCCTGCTGTAGCCACTTGAAATGCTGGGAGCTCTGCACAGCCAGCATGCCAGGCAAGGGGCCACCTAGGCTAGCCAACGGGAGGTGCCAAGCCGAGGGGTGTGTGCTGATCCCGGCCCCTCACTGAGACAGGCGCCTCCCTTTGGCCGGGATTCTCGGATGCAACCCCTCGCTTGGCATTCGGCACCTAGGCTGTTTTAGCAAGAACTCTGGGAGGGGAGGAAGGCTGTGGCGCGCCATCCTAATTTCTAGCCCAGTGGTTCGGGCACTCGCCTGGGATGGGGAGAGCCCTGGTTCAAATCCCTCCCCCTCCGCCTGCGGGAGAGAAGGGAGTGGAACGGTGCTGCAACCAGTGGGCTATGGGATATTCTGCAGGGGCTGCCTCAGTCGCCCCTGTTGAAGCTGTTCCACCCTGGAGAAATACAGAGAGAGCCATGGTGCCAGAGAGCCCGCACAAGCTGCAGCCTGCTCATTTGAGCACTGGGCTGGGTGGGGGAGACCCAGGATACAGTCCCCCTGCTCCAATGACTTTCATTTATTTACTATCCACAGCAGAGCGGCTTCAACTGGCTAGGCCGAGGCAGCCACTGTAGCATTTGCCACAGCCCAGGGGCTTGGTCCCTCACCTGAGGGAGGTCCCCCTCCCCTGCCCGCTCCCCTGGCTGGGGCCCAAGCTGGCAGGCGAGGCCTGAGCGTGGGCCCTGTCGGCGAGTTTGGCGGAGGAGCACCTCTCTTCCCCTAGTTCGCGAATCACTCCAGGCCTTGGGCGTCTGGCTGCCCGGCGCGGGGCGGCACTGCATGCGGGCACAGGAAGAAACGTATGTGCCTTGGGAATTTCACTGCAAGCACGTAGGCGCTGAGCGAGTTTAGGCGCAGTCAGGGTTCAGTGGTAGCTGAGTGGACCTTTGTGAATCCCATTGGGGCCTGCCTCTGGGATTCCGGCACCTGACGTGGTTATTAGACAGCGAAGTCCTGCTATGACTCTAGTCCTTAGTACACTGTGCCCAACCCCCTTACAAGCGCATGAGCCAGCACCCCACTGGCGGCTGGATGAGCTGTTAAACCAGTGCTACCCGTGCCATGGGGCTCCCCCCCACTACCCCTAACTTCTCTGCACACGCTGCTAATGTCCCTAACGTGGCAGGGGTTCCCCCATTCTGCGCTGGTTAAAGCGAGACCCTTGCTGGCCATCGAGCCTTTCAATAGCAATTTCCCGCAAAACCCAGCCATTTCGAGTCCCTGCCCTGTGCTTTCACCAGGTTCCCGGGCCACTGTGGCTAACTCTGAAAGACAACTGGTGAGCCACGCAGCAGCGCTGGGGAGAGGACATGAGAGAAATGAGCACAGTCACTACACACACTCAGCGGGGGTTTCATTTTGGGGGCAGAGGCTGAGATTGTATTAATTTTTGTTTTAAGCTAGATCTCGAGCCCTGTTCTTTGAGAGCATCCATCACTCTTCTGGGCTTTTAGAAGATAATGTGCTTGTATGCACCTAATATTTCTTTTAGGCTGTGGTTGGCTTAGAAAAAAAAGTGAGAGCTTTTTTTTGATGAACAATTTGGCTCTATCTCTGCACTAACGAGCATGTTGTAATGAATGGGGCCGTTTGAATATTACTCCCCTCCCCCCGCCTTTATTTTTTTTAAAAGGTAAATTCCAGCGGGCTCAACACGACACAGGAATTGCCCCAGAGGAAGTTGGCTGGTCACCAATTCGTCTTGTAAAAAACAGAGTCATTATTGCTCTTGAGCTGAGATGAAACAACCCTTCGGCATTCAAGTGTCTAATTTTGACCAGCCAACATTCTGCTACGATGCAAGTTTTTATTGTTGCACATAAAAGTCAAAATGCAAAACCCTCCACACCCTGGGTTTGTGATGGGCGAGCTGATAACACGACTCGCTCATGCTCGCACACAACTGAAACTGAAAATGGTCGAACACTTGCCAACCTAAACACAGCTAAAAATAGCTCTAGTGAGAGGAGCAGTTTAGGAGAACACCCAGAAGCTGTTGATTGTTTTGCTGACTTAACTAATCAAACCCTAAGGCTCCACTAGCCCTGTGATTATATGCACAAGAAAAAGACCATATGGAGCATCAAGCCCACAGTAAGCTCTTTATCAGTTATGTAAGGCACAGAGGCGTGCCAAAAAGTGGGACGGGGAGGGGGGGGTGCGAGGGTGGGAGGAGGGTCGGTGCATAGTTGGGCACTTTTCACTTTCTTCTGCAGTAGCAGCTCTTGGCCTTAGTCTAGAGCAGAATATTGGGCTCGATGGGCTGGTCCATAGAGTGGATGGTTTGGTCCATGGAAAATCCCAATTCTCTTTGTAAAGCCAAGGTAAGCACTGTAATGAAAAAGGCTGGGTTGTCTCATGAGTGGGGAACTGGGCAGGAGTCTTGGATTCCACACCCCAGCTGGCTATGACTGGCTATACTTGGTGCTAACATTGAATTATCGGCAAAACTATCCCTATAAATACGTCCCCTTCCCCTGCGGTTCGCCTCCCTTTCCTTCCCCTTCTACAACACTCGCCTTGTCTCCTGTCACACATGCAGAAATTGCTCATCTGCTCTGTCCCCGCCACTTGCTTCAATGACCCCATCCCGTTCCATCTCCTGGTCTGCCTCGTGCCCACTCTCATCCCTTCCCTTGCTCTTCTCCTTAATCGCTCCCTCCTCTGGCTCTCCCCCCGCCCCACACAAAGATGCTCTAATCGCTCCCATCTTAAAAGCCTACCCTTCACCCCCTTGCCTTGCCAGCTACCACCCCATCTCCCTGTCAGCTCTATGCTCACTGAACGTGCTGTCTACAGTCACCATCTGGGGCTCCTCTGCTCCCATTCCACCCCTCACGCACCTCTGAACCTGCTCTCCCCGAGGTCATTAATGCCCTCTTCCTAGCCAAAGCTCAGAACCAGCACTGCACCCTCGTCCTCCTTGACCCGTCAGCCATCTTTGATTGACCACGCTCTTCTGGAAATCTTCTCCTACCTGAGCTTCTGTGGCTCTCCTCTCCTGGTTTGCCCCCTACTGCGGCTCATTCCTTCGGCGTGTCCGCTGGAGGCTTCTTCTCCAGACCCCTTCTGTGGAGGTCCACAGGGCTCTGCTGTTGGTCCCCTTCTTTTCTTCCTCCACATCTTATCCCTGGATAAGCTTATCTGCAAACACACATTCAGCTACCACTGCTGTGCTGACAACTCACAGCTCTATCTGTACTCCAGACCCACCTCATTCTGACCAAACTAAAACCTCGGCCCCGTCGCTCCAACACCACCAGCTAAAGTTCAACATGGTTAAACTCTCCAGACCCCTGCTGCTACCTCCTTTCTCGATTACCGTGGGCAACACCATCATCCTGCTTGTCCCCCAGCCACAACCTGGGCATCACCTCAGACCTCTCTCTAGGGCCTCACATCCATGCTATGTGTAAATCTTGCTGATTCTTTGTGCATAACCTTGCCATGATATGGTCTTTCCTGACCATCCACACAACTAAAACTCATCCAAGTTTTCATCATCTTGCATCTCAGTTACTGCAACATCCTGTTCTCTGGCCTTGATAAATGCCATCTTGCCCCACTCCTACCCAGTCAAGCCCTTGAAATCCCAGGGCACATAGTTGATTCATTCAATGGGCTTGGCGCCCTTCCAGCTCTACTTGACCCCCTCGCCGGTGTGTTCAGGTGCGAGGTGCCATCCTGGCTGGTCACATGCCTGCGTTTACAGGTACAAATTTCAAAAGTGCCTAAGGCTGCGTCTACACAGTAACTAGATGCCCACAGCTGAGCTGTGCCAGCTGACTTGGGCTGTGGGGCTCTTTCATTGCTGTGTAGACTTCCAGGCTCCAGCTCCCACCTCACAGGGTCCTAGAGCCTGGGCTCCAGCCAGAACCCGGAAGTCTACACAGCAGTGAAACAGCCGGCATGGGCCAGCCGTGGGTGACTAGTTCCTGTGGAGACATACCCTAAGAGCTCATGTTCCCTTGAAAGTCCCATTAGGTGTGTTTGAAATCTCACTCCTCCTCAACATTGGGCGCAGCGAAGGAGAATGATAAAATTATCAACATGCTGCTCACCCTCTGGAGTAAATTGGGAGCTTGAAAAGCCAGCGGCGCGGAGACCATGAAGCGCATTGTTACTTCTTTCTAGCAGGCGCTCAGACATTTCACCCACCACTAGACAGCAGCCCCCTCTGATGTGGAATACAACAGCTTAAATGCATGGCAGGTGAATTTCAGTCCCCATGTTGGAATTGGAAGACACCAAGCGTAGCCAAGGCCCTCTTGTGACATGTAATCTAGCATTTTAGTGAGCCCAAGCAGTCAGGACCTGTGGTTTACATCTGTCCTACAAATTGCCCCTTGGCCAGTCTCTACCCAGCACAGTTCCCTCTAACATCACACTGGTTCAGTGCTCACTCAGGCAACATCTATACTTAAAACACTACAATGGCACAAGTGGACCACGGTAGTGCTTCAGTGTAGACGCTACGTATGCCAAGGGGAGGGGTTCTCCAATCAGAGTAGGTCCTCTACCGCCCCAAGAGACGGTAGCTAGGTTGACAGAAAAATTCTTCTGTTGACCTAGCACTGGCTAAACCGGGGGTTAGTTTAGCTTAACTACATCTCTTGGGGGCCGGGGGGTGAATTTTTCGCTGAAGCAAGCGTCTACTCTGAAGTGCTGCAGCTGTAGCATTTTAAGTGTAGTCATCGCCTCAGGCTCAGGCAGGCTTCTAACAGCATGTTTTACTTGGGTATCTTCTGCTTTCCTCCAATCCTTTTTCCACTAGTAGCCATTTCACGGCTGCGTTGTTTAATCTGTTTCAGAACGGTCAGCGCAGGATTGCCCAAGTTTTCATCCTTGGCGATGGGTGGAGTGTGCTCGCTTTGTTGACTGTGTTAGAGCCTGTTCTGATGGTGTTTGCTTTGACTAAGTTTGCAATTCACAGTGTGTTTGGTTTACGGGAACTTGGATTGTGTTTTCATGTAGCTGAAGGTGAGCGGGTGTTTGTTTGCATAGGGCTTCGCTGACTGGAGTTCACCGAAGCTGGATTTCGTTTGCATTTCTTGTTGTGCAAAAGTCCATTTTTGTATTGTTCCTATGGCTGAAGGTGTAACTTTCCAGCCCACACAAAACTATACATATCCTATCCACATTTTGCAGGTGCAGTGGCTGTCCCCTTGGACACTTCCATCACTTCTGCATGCACAAGTGTTAGAATTTGTACCTGTAAAACCCCCTGGCAGATGTCAGCATAAAAGCTGGGTAGCATATAGCCCCATTCCTGAGTGGAAGATGAGCAGAGACCCATCTGAGAAAGTGGCCTATAACCCATTGTTGCAGGAATGGTGAGTGCACAAAATTAACAGCAATCTGGTTAATAATGACAGCAATGATCATGAAAACCTACATTGCTTTCGTCTTGTTCTTATGATTTATGGGGGAAGGTCTCACCCTGACATTCAGTGGGCATTAGGTGTCTAACACTCATTTGTGTCTTTGAAAAATCTCCCTCTGCATTCTAAAATTCAGGGGCTTTTGACTGGAAAGGACAGGAATTTAATAGCTTGAATTTTTACTTTGGAACCTCATGATTTGAAATCAAAAATAATCTGGCCCCATTTTGACATGTAGTCACTATTCATGCAAACAGACAATGATCTCCTAATCATCAGTGTGCCTGTCTGGCCGTGTTAGAAGACACACCCCTGCTATTATACCCTGGCAGTGTGCACAGGTTGTAAGGCAGTGGAGAGGAAGGAAAGAGGGTAAGAACAGGGTGCAAAAGTTCAAATGACACCAGTTAATGAATCGAAACTATTAGACGTGGTTTCTGGACGTTGAGGGCATGACTGTCGTTTAGGCAACAGATAACCTCTGGGCATTCTGGCTCTCGTGGCCAGTTAGCTGCACTGTTTCCATTAGACTAAACTTACTGCGCACAATTCCTCACGTGTGTTGGGCACCAGGGAGCTGCCATCAATATCAGGCATGTGTCCTTGTGCCTTGTCATCGTTTCTCGAACAAATTTAAGCCTAGTGGTCAATGCGCAGAAAATCCCTCTCAGCGTTTCTTTTTGAGGGCGTTGCCTTTAGTCATTTTCTATTACACTAATTTAGAATAGTGTGGGAGTGCAGGATCAGGGTGCTTTGAGGCTGCCACCCTGAGCTTAGGAAACACTTTTAGGAATATGCGACGAAGAGTACCTGGGTTTCCTTGTTCTGATGCCGGCACAGTTCCTAGTAGATAGCTATGCACACGACTGTAATCATTACTGAAACTGATCAACCAATGTCCATTATTTTTTTCCAACTAACCCTAAGCCAAGGAAAAATGTGGGGCCTCTCCTCCCCCTCTTTCCCAACTGTTTCCTTCCTTGATGGTAGAGTCAGCATCTGGGAACGCTGCTGCTCAGAGCTGCAACTCGATAACAAAGTATGTTAACTAAATTGTGTGGGGAAGCCAGCATTGTGTCTACACCCACAAAGCCTACTTCACACACAGTGCTGGCTGGCTCTTGGTGGTAAGAGTGTTACAAATTGTACACCGAGATCACTTGAATAAAAAGCAGGGCCGGCGCAACCCATTAGGCGACCTAGGCAGGCGCCTAGGGTGCTAACATTTGGGGGGGCGGCAACCGTGGCGGCCAGATCTTCGGCCGCCCCGGTCATCGGCGGTATTTCAGGGGTGGGACCTTCCGCCGCCTCTGTCGGGGGCGGTATTTCAGGGGTGGGACCTTCCGCCGCCTCTGTCGGGGGCGGTATTTCGGGGGTGGGACCTTCCGCTGCCTCTGTCGGGGGCGGTATTTCGGGGGTGGGACCTTCCGCCGCCTAGGGTGGCAAAACTGGCGGCGCTCCTGATAAAAAGGCTTCAGCCTTTTCTGAAAAATCCTTTTGGCCTCTATCGCGCCACTCAGCTCTCGCCAGTGGACTCAACACCAGCAGGAGAGAGGTTTTCAGGGTTGGCTGACAGTGCTGGTTCATTTCCCTAAGGGGTTAATTTCCCAGGAAAGGTGACAGGAACATAACACTCTCTCCATCAAGGCTGAGTGAAAACTAGGCGGTGCTGCTGTAACTGGAGTCCCCAAGTCTCTGTGTACCTGACTGAGTTTTGAGAATGAAGTAGTTGAGCGTCGAAGGAATGCACAACACTGCCACAGTCACCAAGCCTGAGTCACTCTGCACAATGGCCCCACAGTGTTTAAGCCGTGGGGTTTGGCCTATGTTGACTTGCAAAGTCTCTGGCATAAGAATGTCATGCTTCTCGCGCATATATAACCACTCTGTCTTTTTAAATCTAGCTCATTACGCGGGTAGTGCATTAGCTACCTGCATCTATCATGGGAAGCATGAATAGGAGAAACACAACTCTAGCTCGTTAGCGTGTGTTTTTCAGGGAAATAGTCTAACTTAATTACTCCAGACTAGAGCCCCAGCTGTCCACTGCTCCTCATGCACATCCTCTCTTGCGTTAAACGTAATACAGTCAAGTGTATTGAAAATGGGGCGGGTCTGACTTAGATGGGTTCTGGGGACTAGAGCCGTCTCTGAGACCTGATGAGCCATAGTGAAGGCAGATCTGCCATGGAAGAGAGGCTGAAGGCTCTTCAGAGGCATGAGAAAGTGGTGGTGGTGGTGGGGGGCTTCAGACCCACAACTGGTAGGGATGGTGAATTAATGTTTGAAGGAGAAGAGCAAAGATGGTAACACTCCCAGCCCTGGTCTACACTGTGGGCGGGGGAGACGGGGATCGATCCACGTTACGCAACGTCAGCTATGTGAATAACGTAGCTGAAGTCAACGTACTTAGACCTACTCACCGTGGTGAGTCGACTGCTGCCGCTCCCCCGTCAACTCCACCTGCCCTCTCATGGCGCTGGAGTACAGGAGTCGACGGGAGAGCGCTCGGGGGTTGATTGATCGCGTCTAGGCGATAAATTGATCCCCGCTGGATCGATCGCTGCCCGCCGATCCAGCGGCTAGTGAAGCCATATCCCCAGAGGATTTTCCCATGTTTCTGCTGCTGTACTGCTGAGACCAACCCTAACGCTACTGTAAGACACATTTCAGAGGCGAAGCAAGGTAGCATGCTAATAAAGAACTACCTTGGCTGATAATTGGATTTCATGCATGTCAATTTGACAGCATCTGCTGCGAGGTTAATTAATAGTGCATTTCTCCAATGCAAGTACTAAACACGAGTCTATTGAAAGGGTCGTACTCATCAAACTGTCCTCAGCCTAGCTCCCTCGCTCGGTGCTGGGGGAAATGTTGTGCCCCGAGCGCCATAGTTAAGTTGACCTAACCCCCGCTTTAGATGCAGTTACAGGGCTGGCAGAATTCCTCTCAGCGAGGTGGAAAACCCCCCTCCACTGATGGAAGAAGCGGCTCCACTGTGGCGCGACAGTGGCCCCGTGCAGTGCAGTATGGCTGTACATGCAGTGCTGTATTGCTGTGCCGCTAGAGTGCAGCCAACCCCAACACTGCACGTTCACTGCGGCATGTGGCGTCGGTTCAGTGCCCGCACCCCTGAGCGACATGCTAAAAATATTAATTAACATACATGTCTTGTACTTAAACCTAGCAATTAGCGACGAGCATGTATTACCCTGACGCCCTGCACCCAGAGCGGAGCAGGGTGCAGCTAACCTAGGCTACAGTGCAGGCTAACCGGCCTGAAGTCCTTGCCTCTAGCAGAAGCAAGCCCGTGAACCGCACATGGCTTTGGTGAGGACACGCACATGCGCAGCTGAGAGTGCCTCGCGCTTGCTCACTTTCCCCTCAGACACAATAACTGACGTCTCCCCCAGCTCATCGAAAGTCCTGGAAGGTAAATTAACCATGGTCACACCTTTGCTTATGATGTCTGCAACCAACGTCTGTAACGTAGCTCAGACCCAATCTTGCCAACCCCCAGCATCCAGACAGGGGCAACCCCAGAAATTTCCCCCCAGTACACACACTCTAGCCCTGTAGAGCCATCCCACTGCAGCTGCTGCCCCACTGGCTCAACATGGCTCCTGGAGCCAACCCTTTTCTGCACTCGCCCCCCCCCCCCCCCACCCAGCTGGACCCTGCCCTTGTGTAACGAGCCCTGAGCTGCCCATGTGCTCCCTGGCCTGCAGCTGCTGCGGCTTTATGGCACCCCCCAAATAGCACAAGGCGCACGCGACAAGCACAAAGGGGAGTGACCCAGGTGACCCACTCACCCCACTGCGCAACAAGAGCAGTTCTTTAGCCATGCGAGGCTGTCGGGTGTGGCCCTCACCCTGTGCCCAGCCCCAGGCCCCTCACACCCGGTCACAGGAGCAGAGCGGCTTACAGGGTCCCTAAAAGCCCTGATCGGGGCTGGCGAGGTTCCCTCTGGTGCAGGCACCGCTGAGGAGGCGCTCATGCTGCAGTGGGTGTGGGAAGGGAAGGGTTATGGCCGTGGGGCTGATCAGGGTCGGGGGGGCTTGTAGTGTGGCCCCAAACTCAGGGCTGCCCTCAAAGGCTGTTATTTCTGTGCATGATGGGCCAGGGCCCCAAATGTGTCTCAATGGGCCTGGGCAAGGCCCTGTCATTGGTGGGGCCATAGCATGCAGCACTGCGCAGCTGCTGGAACGTAGAGGGCTAAGTTAGGCGGGTCCCTTCCAGCCCCCCAGCGTAGCCAACGCTCAGGAGGGAGCTGCCAGTGCCCGGGCTCGGTCGATGCCCATTATGTATAACTGCAGGGCTAGTGCACCGCACTGGGCCAGTCGGTGCACCGCGGCAGTGAGGGTACAAGGGGGAGTGTACGTCGGCGAGGAATTTGGCCGTGTGTTCATACCAGGAAAGACGGCACAGTTAATTTGTGAGCTGAGCGCGTCACCCTCCCAGCCCCACAGCCACTGTCTGAGCCGCAGCATCCAAGCCAATGGCCCAGCAGTTTTAAAATGCTTTCTGGCAGCACACAGCAGCGGTGCTGAGCTCAAGGCATATAGAAGTGGTTTAATTACATTTTGACACGAAGAGCTGTTTTATTATCCCAATTTTTGCTGTATAACTAGACCAGGCACTGGCTTGCAGGGGTGTAATCCATTAATGCTCACTTGGACTTATGGCCTTACCCCTCACTTGTAGATAAATATATTATTCCGCTGCCCAGCCTACCTCCAAGAGCCAGAGCGCTGGCGACACGGCTGGCTGTTATTGATGACGGCTCGTTACCGCAATCTAATAGTGGGCAATACACTCTGCGGTTAAGTGGCTGGTGCATTTAAGTGACTGTGGAACTCTGCGCATTTAAGTGGCTGATGGATTTGTGCTAAGAAACTATTTCCGAGCGAACCAGAACACATTTTCCTACAGCTGAGGGTATGTTTAAATCCCGGGTCTGTGGCAGGGGCCCCAGCAAGGTAAAGCACAACAGTAGCACAGGGGACATCAAGGAGCAGCTGTGAGGGGTGTGTTTGTTACAGGTTAGATATGTGATGAGCTGAGGGCGTCGGCTTAATGCTGTATTTTGTGCCCTTAGCCTCCCTCCCCGCCCCGCCGCCATGCACACATGCTGTTTGTCGTCTGTTGTGTCTTGTGTGACACCTAGCTTGTGAGCGCTCTGGGGCCAAGTCCATCCTGTTGGTTATTTCTATGTACAGCACCTGACACAACTGAGCCCTGATCGTTGCATGGGGCCCTTACAACTTCTTGCAGTGCTGTTACATGCACCTATTCTGGCTTAGAAAAAAGACAGGTGGTGTACGTCCTCAGCGGGGGAGAGGGAGCGTGCAAATGTGTAGGTTTGCTGGCATTTTAGCAGGGTATTTAGGACTAAGAATGGGCCCCTCCGTTTTGTTCACTTCTGAGCACTGAGGCACTTTGAACCCAGGCTGCAGAACCAAAGTTCTACAGATTTACCTGTTCCCAGGGCAGCTCCAGACTCTTGAGGTGCACCCACTGCTCGCATACTGGATAAAACCCTGCATAAGCGCAGGGGCAACTGCCCCCAGCATGCCCAAGGACCATACAGAGGGAGTTAGTGCCAAGGTGCCAGGCCTGCAAAAGCTAGCATCCGGCTTGGCCGCTCATTGCAAGCCCTGCTGTGGGGGACGCCAGAGTCCTTGTGCTTGTGCCTTCAGACATGAACGCTTGCAAGATGTCACTAGCTGTCCCGATTCCCGCTAGGAACCAGAGCCATGAGATTTTGGGCTGAACCTGCTCCAAGTTTGGAGGGGTGAGGCCGGGTTTGGATCAAGGGCCCCTTCTCTCCCCTCTGGGCCAGATGCTGATGGCCCCGCTCACTTTTACTCTCACCTTCCAGCCTCTGACCAAGCGCCCATTGGAGGCAGTAGCCAGAATACAGGTTAGGCGTTAGGCCCTGACTCAGCAAGGTACGTATGCGTGTGCTTCATTGTAACCCTCAGGGCTTAGTCTCATTGACTGCAGTGGGAGTTAAGCATAAGCATGAAGTTAAGCACATGCTCTCCTGAAATGGGGCCTTAGGAGGAAATAAGCAGGGTGGGGACCTACGTACACTCAGCCTGAGTGAAGCGAAGGCAGAGCAGAGGGGACTGAGTGTGTGTGGGTCAGGCCCTGCTAGAATGGGCTGGGCGTGGCGCCTAGTGGGAATTTGGTTCCACTGGTAACTAAACACAACAAGTGCCGGGATGAGCGTCCGCGTCTTGCACCCACCAGCTTGTTAGCAGCGCTGCCAGCCTAGGCTTTATCCTGCTGCTCCGCGGGGCCTGGCCCAAGTGCGTGGCCTGGGGGAAGACTGCAAGGCACTTCCCCTCTTTGCACAGCCCATGGACAGGCCAGGGAGAATTGCAATGATGGGATTCACAAAGGGGTTTAGGTGCCTAGCTCCCATTGCACTCTGTGAGAGTTAGGCACCTTAAAAGCTTTGTGACTCCCCCACAAAGACACGATGGGGGCCATGGCTGCCCCCTCACCCACAAGCCCGCAGCAGGGCTGACTGGCTAGGCACGGGGAAGGAAGCTGAGCCCCACGCAGGGGGGGTGGGGGGGCAGTAGTGAGTGTACAGCTCCTGGAGGCATCGCACAGAAAACCTCCCAGAAGGCCATCGCCGGGGGCAATGGCTAAACAACACTGTCTAGCCCTGAGCCACCAATGGGCTGACTTGGAACGGCAAGACCATGGAAAATCCATCCATGCGTTACCAAGGTGGTAGCCTGTGGACAAGCGGCGTGGTCTGTGGCTAACACACTGCAGTGGGGCTTGGCAGGTCTGGGGTCTCTCGCTGTCTTTGCTCCAATGGGCAAGTCACTTCTCCTCTATGCCGCTGTTTCTCCTCCTTCTGGTTTGTCTGCTTACCTCTTTGGGGCAAGAACTATGGCTCACTATGAGTATGTACAGCGCCTAGCACCCTGGGGCCCTGTTTTCAGCTGTGGCCTGTAGGTGCTATTGTAATGCAAATAATACAGTATAACATGGAACCAAAAAGGTGTGTCTCAGCAATGCGTCTCCTCAGGCCGATTTCCCCTCAAAGGAATCCATTTGGCTAGTGGCACTTTCCCAGCTAGCCATGATCAATCTGCGTCTCATATTGGTTATCCGAGCGCAACAAGGGGCACTGGCTGCACAGACCGGGAGAGCTCCTCATCCACAGATGCTATTTAAATTCATGCAGCTAATATCTCCCTGATAGTGTGGCTATTAAAAATAGATGAAAAGGTATAAACGTTCAAAGGAAGGGTGACTCGAGCGTCTCTTAGGGTAGAAGGAAGGGGGGGATGGGCGTAAGTGAACATGAAGGCTGTCCATCAAGCATATTGAAAGCTGGCCTCTAAGCCGCTGTCTTCACCTTGTAAGGACAGCCTGCCGCAGCACACTTGGATTATTTATGCCCTCCTATTACCTTTGAATAAACCGTGAAGGCACTGACGGCTTTCAACTTGGGCTCTGGTAGGCTAAGAAATGTAAAAAGTCAATATGTTGCTAAAAAACACACACACAGAGTTTCAAAGAAAGATAAAGATCAAAGCCTGAAAGGTCAAAGCATAAAATGTAATATCACAGCCAAGATAAAAGCAGGAGTGGTGCAGAGCCCCCGCACTGCTCCTTCGCCTGCGATCGCTTGCAAAGGGGAAGGCCGCAGCAGTGGGCAAACGGCAGTGCCGCTGAATGCGGGGGGCTGCGGGGCCAGGAGATCCAGGAGCAGGAGCTGGAGACGCCTTTAGACGCTAGAATACCATGGTGCCATGTTACCTAGGAATTTGCTAAGAGTACGCAGAGCCAGGGCTGAAGGCGTCCAGCTCCCTGATTTAACATCCGCTCATAGCTGCTGTTTTCAATGTAATGATCTTCATAAGCCAATCTTTTCTGAAGGCTGCAGCCGTGATTTTAATAGGAACGGAGGTCACTCATTTCCCCAGCGTCAGCATCTGTGGTGTGCGGAGCATCGCGGCACGCCTTCCTGGGTGTGCACGGTGCTTTCCTTGTACGCGCCGTCACACAGAGCCCACCGAAAGCTGGGTAAGTTGCTAGGGAAAGGCTTAGGGCCAACGTTTTCCAAAGTCCTGCATTTGCCTGGACCAGAAGGAAAATGGGTAACGAGGCACAGGAGTACCTGCTCTATACATGCCAGCGTGGGCTTTTGCATTTACAAATAGATGCGACGGCAAACATCAAGAGCATTTTTGTCTGCCACAGGAAACCGCCAACGCTCGTGCAATATGCTCCCCGTCCTCCCAGCTTCACTGCAGCAAGCCATGGGCGGATAGACGGCTCAGTTGTGGGCACTATTCAGATGAGCCGTACACTCCCCAGTTCAGCGGGGTTCGCAAGCACCTACTTAACTTCCAGCATGTGAGGGGAGCCCAATGAAGATTGATTTGGGCCTATGAGCAACACAGCAACTAGGCCCAGATCTTCAGCCCACTGATGTCAATGGGAGGCTTGCCATGCATTGACTCCAGTGGGCTTTGGATGGATGCCCTCTGGCTGAAGATGTGCTCTCCACACCGCTGTGCTGGACTCTGCCAGAGTTTACCCTTGATGTTACCTGGCTAGGAGACGTTCTGTGCAGTTTATGGCTAATCCCGTGTGCAATTGTCTCCCTTCGCATTAACATAGGGTGTTTTTAAGGCTCTCTGTTTATTACAGCATGTGTTACAATGAGGCCAAAGGCAGAGTCAGATTTTATTAGCTGCTGGCGCCATTGTGCTGTGCAGTATTCTTGTAAAGGACGCCTTGGTTGGATGCACTCTGCTGAACACGCCGTCCTGGTGTCACTCAGCAGAATTAAAAAACCGCCCCGGCTCTTGCAGGGAAGTGGGTAACGAGTGCATCCAGAGGGCCACGAAGAACAGACTCCCTTCAATTGGAAGGGGAAGAGCAAAAAGCGCAGGAGTAAAGGGGCTGTTTCCACTGACACAGTTGAAACACCAGGTGAGATGGCCATGGCATGCTTGCCTGCTGGCTCAGGGCTTAAAGATGCATCGTATCTGTGTCTCTAAGGCAATGCTCGACAAACTGCTGCAAATAGTAAGTGAGCATCACCTAAAAACCAGTTCTTCCCAGGAAACCAATGGTTTCAAAAGGCAATACCATCAGGGGGATGCTGTCTCCTCTGCCCCCGGCCCTCCCCACCCCCACACACAGAGCTTTTCTAAAGGAAAAGAGGTTGATTGGGATTTTCAAAAGGGCCCAGGGGACTTAGGAGCACAAGCCTCATTGCTTACCAAAGGGAGTTGCGCTCCTAGGTCACCTGGGTGCTCTTGAAAAGGCTCCCCCCCATTTCTCTTTTAGGGGCTGGTTGTTGTTGGTTTTCCTCCCTGACCTCTACTCACTCTCTGTCTCTGACACGTCCCAGCGCGCGCACACAGCTCTCACCTCGTCCGCCTAGCGCACTTCTTTAGCTGTGCAGCTCCGACCTGCCCAAACCTTCTCGCTCACCCCGCAGACTTGGGGAAGACCCTGGCTTCAGCCAGGTCAGCAAGGCCCTCTTGACACCTGGGATTCGATTTCTCAAACCCATCGGAAGGTTTCTCTGTTTTAATAACAACAGCCTGTCTCCACGCCGAGCACAGCGCACTTACCTTCTCAGGTCCATGAAGGTGTGAAGAACTGGGAACTTGCTGGATTATTTGTGCTGACTATGGGGCACGCCTCTGCGTATGGTTATGGTGGGTCACCTACTGTAGTGTGAACGGTGTTAAGGAACCCAAACCCTTGAGCCAGCCCAACAAAGAGGCAAACACAACAGGCCACGAAGAGGCCCCAAGGCTGTGATGCAAGCAAAGGGAACGCTAACTCACCAAAGGATGGCAGGGCCTAGAAAAGGGGAGGGGGGGGGCGGTGTGCTGGGAGAGGCTGCCTAGGGAGCATCTGCAAAAGCTGCCCGGTTGGCGAGAGGACATGCAGACAGAGAGCGGGCTAAGGAGCAGGACAGCCTGCTTCTCCCAGACGGAGCTGGGGGTTACCTGGGCTCTGGGGCGCTTACGAAAGCTGGCCTGCAGAGAGGAAGGTGTAAGACAGACCCAGGCCTAGAGGCCTGTTGGTGTTTAACCCTTAGCGCTACCTGCTTGCTACCTGTGGGGGACGGACTCGATAATGCTTTGTTTGGAAAGCAGTGTTTCTGAGTCATGTTAACCAGCTGCTGGTCCCAGGTCCCCAGAGCCAAAGGGCTCACAGGTACCCCACGCCACTGGCCTGTCACACTAACGGGGCTGAGACACAGGCAGCTGCAGCCCAGAGGCCCAGTCGAAGAGTGGTTGGGCCAAGCGGTTGCACCCAGAAGGAGGTGCAGGAAGCCAGGCCTGAGAGGGTGTGAAAGGGGGTCTGAGGAGCCGTTCGCCCTTCAGCCATGACAGAAGGACACAGTCAAGTAACCTAATGTAAGATTGCCCTGTACTGGGCGATGAGACACAAGGATTCTGTTCCTCTTCGAGCTGTGTGTGTCAGTTAACGGGAATGGCGCATGTGAGACGTGGGCGTGTTGCAAGCGAGGCTGTGCTCTAAGGAGGGCACCACTGGATCCCTGAACACAAGGCGTAACTTTCATGAAACAAAGACGAGGCTCTTCAAAACGTAGGGGAGACATCGAAACAGCTGCAGAAGCAGCTTCTAGGCACCTCTCTGTGCCTAGTAGCTCTTTGACAGACACATACGTGCTATTACGACGACAGCTTTGCCTGGTACCTGGAACTGGCTCGACCTAGCTTAGCCTATAATAGAGTTCAAGATACCCTCAGGACAGCAGTTGGCCCTGCAAGACTTCCAGCCCCTTGTGCTTGATCCAAAATGGATCGGAAGCCAGAGCCATGATAGTTTTGACGCTAATCCAGAGTCCCCACCACAGAGGCAGATGTGCATCTCCTTTGCCCACCCTTCCCCCTTAGAAAAGTTTGCAGTGGGGTTCGATGGGCGGTTCCACTTGAAGCTCGAATGAAAATCACTCTGGCCGTATCTGAAGTGCACCCACTTCTGGGGTAGAATGCTCTTTTGCCACGCACACCAGAAATACAAAACCCTTTTAGGTCAGGTGTTCAATATACAATGTAAACTTTGGGGGAATTGTAAGTAGGCAGGGTGGAATCTGGCCAGGAAGACACCAGGGCTAACATCCCTGGTCTAGTGAAAATGACCAGGCATTCTCTGAAAACTACACATGACCTTGGTTTTAAGTCTTATTCAAAAGCTATATTAGCATTCACTAGCTGCTTATGCTCATTGGATTACTCTTCCAACAACCCCAAGGGAGGGTTCTCATACCAATGTGCCCCAGCGCTGTTTAGATTGCGGTGTAGTAGGAGCGGGGTTGAAACGGACGTGCTAGAGGCTGTAGGGTCCTATTTCTTTTCACTACAGTTCTCTTTAGAAAAGAAAAATTACAAAGAGAAAATAGTGCAGAAAAGAAAGGGTGGATGCCAGAGAGCAACTTTAACTTAGCTCACTTATTAAAACGCTTCATTCAGTCAATGACTGACTTACTGCTGCTTCTGAGCGAAATCGAAATGGACCTACACCACCAGCTCAGCCAGTGACCCTGAATGCTGCCTTGCTAATGCCCAGTGGCGGGACTCGGCTAAGGGCAATTTCCTGCCTTTGCCATGTACTTTGGAGAACTTGAATGAAGAACTTGTTTTGCCAAACCTAGAACACATTGGAAAACCGGGGGGGGGGGGGGGGGGAGGAGGAGGAGGGAGGGGCGAGGGAAGAGGGTCTTGATTTTAGGATAGAACACAAAGCAGTTGGGGGGTTCTAATTTCCAGCAACCTGTGAGCTCTTGGCTACTGTGGGTTTTAGGTTATTTCCTAGAAGCAGGACAAAGTACTATCTCTAATGTTTGAGTATCAGGGGCTTCCAGAGAGTGAGAAATTCATGGGAAATTCCTCCCCCCGCCAGTATAATTTCCATAAGGAAAAAATATTTTGAACCCCCCCCGTTTTCTTTGCAGAGTTCTCTTGGTCTCACTAGCCGTTAACACTCCACTGGCTTCTCTCTTCCTGCCCCCACTCCCAAGCAGAGTTGCCATAATGCATCAATTTGCACTCAGCATCGACAGTTCTTCACTCAATCCCTTTTGCTGGATGTTTTAAACAACTAACTTCTCCCATCAGCAGCCACTAACCAGAGGAAGGCTCACCAGAAAGAGGCAGGAATCATGGCTTACCATTGGGCCAAGATCCAGCACCTCGCAACGCATGTTTTGCTCACTTTATTTCATGTTTTCAGGCCTAACACTGCAGAAGGGAATTCAGGGGATTGAAACGTAACAGAGAAAAAAGTAGAAGAGAAAATTTACAGCAGTTTAACATCTTTTTTTTTTTAAGCTTTATTCTTTGCAGTTGCACATATTGATTCTTAACCTTTATTTGAATGTTCCTTCCACATGAGTGATGGGTAACTGCCTTCCAAAGGGCTGCAGCAACGGAAAGCAACATAACGACGTCCATGCTGTGAGTCCAATAAACGTTCCACTAAGGCTTGTGTGCCAGAGAAGTGTTGATAAGAGCTAGTGCTTATAGAGTGCTTTTCCTTAGGAGAGCTCAAAACACTTTACAAAGGCGATCAGTATCATGAACCCCATTTGACATATGGGGAAACTGAGGCACAGAGCAGGAAAGTGACTTGTCCAAGCTCACCCAGTAGGCCAATGGAAGAGCCAGGACTAGAATCCACTAGCCCTAAGGAACCCGGCCTGTTTCGACCTGATAGTTGAGTGTTGAGGAATTAGCCCAATGGACAAAACTCAGCCCCAGTGGAAGCAGCTGTAACTCCACTGGTCTCGTATGGGGCCAAATTTGCCCAGTATGTTAAAGTTAATGTTGGTTGTGCCCTCAGTGACAAGGCTATTGCCTAGTCCTGCGCCTTTCTCCAAATACGGCTCCCGCTATCTCCTACTGGGCTGGAGTCAGACAATCAGTATGGAAGGATGGGTAGCAGTCTTCATTGTATGGCACCCACCGGAGCGCTTGGTGAGCCACAGAAAACACACAGACAGTAGATCCCTGTCCTGTTGCCCCTTTGCCTCCGCCCTGACCCCTGTCAGAGACAAGGCTGGGCATGCTATCGTGTTGCTCTGCCAGCCACGCACCACCATTTTTGCCTAAACTGTGGAGCAAAGGGGCCGTAGTAGGCGTGACAACCTTCCCCCTGGTTGTGCCTTTGTGACACCGTCCTGCACCCACACAGCTGCCAAGCTAAATGATTTTTATCTGCACAGGAACTTGAAAATTCCTCAGCTCAAAACCATTGCTCTGTATCCCAGTGGAGGCAGCTCGGGTTAACCAGCCCATCCACCACCCACCCAGCACAGTTCCACTGCAGATGACTTTGCAGACACAGGGGCAGAGGCAAGAAAACTGCTTCGCCGTCTGCCCCGAGTTCTTAAACACATTCCTTGTGTCGTCTTTTCCTAACACTTAACCTTGTGATCTTCACTCTTTGAACACCCAGCGCTTTGGCAAACAGTTAGCCGTATGGACCACCCTCAAAAAGCAAAGCTCTTTAATTTATGGAGATACTTGCTTTAAATCATGAGGTTTTTTTCCCCTCTACAGTTTGTCCTGACTATAAATTTTTAATGACAGTTTAGAAAACATGAGCAAATCTTCAATGACATTTTTATCACCTGCCTAATACTTTCAATAAAAGGTTGCACAGAACTGCATTCTGGGAGCTACACAGCCTAGATAGCATCAGTCTAGATAGCCAGTGTTCCAGATACCAGCACAATAAAAAGGAGGGGGCCAACTCCTCAGTCTTACCCGAGCTAAAGTGTATCAGCACTTTTTGTGTGTGCTCAGCAGAACTGGACAATCCCCTCATGGGTAGAGTGTTGAATATTCATAAACCTATAGGAATAGCATGCAGTGATGGCTGGGACATAAAACAACATACGAAAACACATGCACCAAACGTTTTCACTAGACTTTTGCCCTCCAGATTCCTTGAGTACCAATCAGACTGATCCATAGGGTAAAGAACCCAGAACACATGTGTGGCATTCACACCACCCTATACAAGCGTGTTAAGTACCTTGAGTTAACTGGCAAAAATTAATTGTTAATTGCCTTGCTTGGCACCAACATAGTATTAGGCTGGAAGCCAATGAACTACCAAGTGCGTTTACCAAGGGAATGCTGCTACATGGCTGGGGATTACAGAGTCACCAAGAACTTTGGAGGTGCACTACGATTGCTGAGCAGCCAAGCCAGACCATTTTAAGGACGGCTGCAGGGTGCTCGATCTGCCCGAAGGCGATGGGCCTTTGGGAATTGCCTTGGGGAGACGGAATCGTTAACTGGCCATTACAAAAGTGCAGCGAAGACAAGCCCATCGTATTTGCATACTGCACTCGATGCTCATTTGCATACTGCACTCCTATTGGTTGCAATAAAACGAGTCAGCAGGGTGTGGCACAGAGACAATGCACAGTAGTTACCCAAGCATCAAGCAGCAGGCCATCGGCTTGGCCATGGTGCCTGGCTACCGGGGCAGCGGTCACTAGGGGGGAAGGGGAGCAGTTGTCCCCTGACTTTGGTTTGCCCCTCCCAGAACGTTTCTGAAATGATGGCCACTGAGCCATGCGGGGCCCACAGCTTTTCCTCCACAACCCCTTGCCCATTGTCGGTGTTGCTAGGATGGCCTCTGGGAGAGCTGTGCTGGGCAATCAGATGACCGCTTTCAGCCAAGCCATGTTTTCAGAGTGAAGCGCAAGAGGCCGTGCTAGAAACACACTGACCATGCACCAGCCTGGCCCTCTGCTCCTGTGCTGGGGTTGGGAGGAGTAGGCAAATGTCCCTGGGACTGCAGTGGCCCTCCTGAGCTTTGGAAGAGAGAAGAAAAGGGGGAGCTGCAGAAAAGATGCCTGGAGGAAACCAGTCAGTGTGGGTGGGTTTACTGCACCAATTGGTTATTTATATAGTGCTGGGAGCATATGTGGCAGTTCTCCACTCTGCATAGATACAGGCAAGCAGATGGTTTGTTTCTGATTTAATAGGGCTCAGCGTTAGCATTTTTCTAGTGTCATTTTCTTTGTACACTTCGGCAGAAGGAGGCGGCGAGACTTGGCACTAAATTCTGGGCATGCCAACAAGGCCCAGTGAAATCAAGGGGGCGCATAACTGCACATGCATCTTAGGGCTGAGACTGGCCTTCAGTCTTTGGGCAGAGTTCAGCTTTGCGTCGATGGGTCTTTGAGTAGACCCCAGGATGTCGAAGGGAAAATTCTGCTGCTTTGTTTCTTCCCCATACAGTTATACGGGGACCCTGACCGGCATGTGCTATCTTACCCGTGTTCGCAGTCACAGGGCAGGATACTAATGAGAACCCCCATGTGTTTACTTCTATTGTGTTACACTAGTATCTCTCCTGGCCACTGCTACTGAATCTAGCTGCATTAGGTCATTGAACCTGAGTCTAAGGAACTATTGACTTGATTTTCAGACGTGCTCAGCACCCCCACCTCCGCCTGGAAATCCAGCCTCAGCCCTCCAGCCGCCGGCTGACACAGAGCCTCATTTGACTTTGGTGTAAATTAGGTGTGACGCCATCACAGGTGTGGTCCACTAATGTAAAACCAGCAGAAATCGCCACCCTCCCTATTATCTCTCACGCTGGATTGAGAGACTCTGAGCGCTGTTCAGCACAGGATGTCAGCCTCCGTCCCCCACTTGGTAAACAAACAAGAACCTCCCTGCTGTCTCCCACGTGGCCCCTCACACATGTGAGGTGCTCCCCATACACAGCCACAAAGACACCTCACGGGCCTCTTTCAAATCCCTCCATAAAACTCACCTGTGCCAGGATGCCTACAAAAAAACCCCTTGAGACCAGGCCCCTGGTGTGCTGAGCCTGCCTGTCCTGCTGACCAAGAGCCGCTCATTGTTTCCTTGGGCTCCCCATCAGGCTGTCTGCAGCCAGATGTTGTCTCTTTTCTTATACTTGCCTTGTAAAGTCTTTGGGGCAGAGACCATCATTTTGTTCCAGGTCTGTACAGCGCCTAGCACCATGGGGCCATTATGTGCTGCAGTAATCTAAATACTAACAACTGTGATCAGAATCAAACCCTTAGGTGCTTTGGGATTCTCCAGTAACACCAGTGGAGTCATCAAACAACTGCATTTTCTATATGACAGCTGCTCTCTAAATAAATTAATGTACATTTTCAAAGCGAGTCACAAGCCCAAATTCACGGTAGCAATTGCTTGAACAGATTGAGCTAACATTCATTTGTCTTCATTAGGTGCAGGAAATACATGGAAGGGATGGTGTTGTGGCCCAACAAGGGGCCTTTTCAAGGGTCATTGTGCAGTTCTTCCATGTAATAGAGACAAATGTAAATCGCACTTAATCCCGTGTAAGTAATGCTTGCTGTAAATTCAGTGACTGTCTCCTTTTAAAAACTGCATGCAATTGTAACTGTAGTTCTGATTGATTGGCCTGGGTCTGCCCCTGGGATGTAGGCCAGATTTAATTGTTTCCACAACATAGTTTCATTGACGCCATTTTCGCTCTCAGAGAATGGCTAGCCTTGGGACTTTCTGCTGGTGGTTCGACAGTCAGCCCTGCTGTCCATCTTGAGCTGAGTAGCCTTTGCGTCTATTGATGTCAGGTTCTTTAGAGGAATGGCTGCACCTCACAGGATTCATAGGTTCCAAGGCCAGAAGGGACACTGGGGGATCATGTAGTTCCGGGGTTCTCAAACTGAGGGGTGCTCCCCCCACTAGGGGAGGGGTCAGAATGTATTCTGGGGGGCATGAGAGGCTTTAGGAGAAAGGCGACTGCTGGGCGGGCACCCAGCTCTGAAGGCAGCGTCGCCGTCAGCAGCAGCAGCGGCAAAGTAAGGGTGGCAATACCACACCACGCCACCTTTACCTTTGTGCTGCTGCTGGCAGCGGCGCTGCCCTCAGAGCTGGGCGCCTGGCCATCAGCCACCGCTCCCCACTCTGCCATCAGAGCTGGGCGATAATATATGTACTTGCGTGGCGGGAGCGGGAAAGGGGCGGGGCACAAATGACTACAGACACAAAGAAGGGGGGACACGATCAAATACGTTTGAGCCCCCACTGATGTCATCTGACGCCCTGTGTAACACAGACCATAGAACTTCCCCAAACTAAATCCTAGCATAGATCTTTTAAAAAACAATCCAGTCTGGATTTAAAAATCATCACTACCTCCCCAATTGGGCCCTAAAACAAGACTAGGCTTCATGGAGAGGAGGAAACATCTAGACTCCACCAGCCAATAGAATTACACGCCTCCTCACCGAAATATCCTATAGCATAGAGGAGTCTGCCAAGCCAGATGGTCACATGCTACTGGCTCCACCTCCTTACTTCCATCTGCTAAACTGTGTTAAAAGACAGGTGCATTAAATACGTCTCTGATGTTATTTTTCCATGTAAGCATTTGCTGTCATTGCCACAAGAATGTTGTATGATTGGTGACGCTAGAGTAATTAGTTTGGGGGCGCGAGGGCCTGCGGAAAACCATCCCGAGAGGCTTTTGCACCACATACAGTACTTTACAGAACGGGGATAAATAATGTCAGGTGGGGTAGCAGAAGGGATAGCAGGATACATTTGGAAGGGGGTGGGGGGAGAACCCCCTCTTGCCACCCCTTGGCGTCATCCCTGGTGATGGTGCCTTTGCAAATCTCCCTTTTCAAACCCGATTCTGATCTCACACCAGTTTCACACTGGTGTAAAGGCACTGACATTAGTGGAGTTACTCTTGGCTTACACTAGTATAAGAATCAGCCCTCCTCTCCCCCCATATATATTTCCTGGGTGTGTGTGTCTCTCTCCCTCTTGTTTGGTTTTGTTTAGGGAATCATCTTTCTCTGTCTCTGGAAGGAGCCAGAGAGGCACCAAAGAACATGTAAATCTTGTTTGGTTATCTCTGCTGAATTGTAGGATTGTTTTTTGTCATTCATTTCCAGTGAACTGACGGTCCTTTCTTTTGCTGCTGGGTACTCATTGTTGGTATGCTCTTTAGTAGCTGTTTGCTTATGTTGTCAGGCCACTATGACACCATAAATCCTAACAAATCCAACAGAAACAATAAGCAATTGTTATTGAGCATCATCAACTCCTTTTTAATCATTAGGCAATTCCCCCAACCCTCTGGCAAGGCAGTGGCTGGAGGCCTAAGCTGTAACCCATGTTTATATCATAACCGTGCACTGGAGGTCACCTAGTCTCCACACTGCTAGTAGGGGGAGAGGCCAGATATTGCTTTCCTTAGGCTTGGGTTATTGCCTGGCTGTATATTTACCCACAGCTCCTTAGCTAAGTGCTAATAGAGTCCCACAGGCGGCTACAGCTACATCAGAAAGGTTAATTGCTTTGGTCTGGCGTGTGCCTCTGCTGCGATAATGTTCCAGCCTGTTCAGAACAGGCCTGAGTCAAAACGTAGGATTCAAACACCCCCGCGTGTGTTTGGCGAAGTTCAGATCTGCATTCAGTGCCTTAGGTCCATCTGTGTTATTCATTATTGAGGTAGCCATCCCTATCTTCCAGCCTACGGGCCCCAATCCTGCAAACACTTGGGCCTGCGCTACACTAGCGGGGGGGTTCGAACTAAGATACGCAACATGCGTAGCTGAAGTCGAAGTATCTTAATTCGACTTACCTGGCCGTCCTCACGGCGGCGAGTCAACCGCCGCGGCTCCCCCATCGACTCCGCTTACTCCTCCTGCCTTGGTGGAGTACGGGCGTCGATTCGGGGATCGATTTATTGCGTCTAGATGAGACGCGATAAATCGATCCCCGATAGATCGATTACTACCCGCCGATCCGGCGGGTAGTATAGACGTACCCTTGCACACATGCTTAACTATATTTACATGACCAAACACTGAAGTCAATGGGGGTACTTGCAGAATGAAAGGTATGCATAAGTATTTTCAGGATCTGCGTGTAAGCAGTTCCTTTGAATGTACGTATCTACTTATCTATCATCCCATCCCAGTCTAGCTTTTCCTAGAGCACCCTCCTCCCAACTGTGTAATCAAAAGTACTCCTCATTCTTTTTACATTTATTTAGTACAGCAAACAAATTGACCACAACAAACATATACTTATAATTATGGATGTATTCATTGATAAGTCTTCTCCATCCACCCCTCCCAAAAATCACTGTTGAAATAAATTAGCCAGACAAGGTGGGTGAGGTAATATCTTCTATTGGACCAACTTCTGCTGGGGAGAGAGACAAGCTTTCGAGCTTACACAGCCCTGCTCTTCAGGTCTGGGAAAGGTACTCTGAGTGTCACAGCTCTAACAGATTAAATTAATAACTTAGCTAGACACTAAAAATCATGGTCTTAATAAAGACACCGGATTTATGGCTCATTATAACAATCTGTAACCCACTAACCCTCCTTTTTGTCCTATGATTACAGGCGAGTGATTACACTTCACCTTGAATGGCCCCTTAGAATACGTGCTAACTACTTACCGGAGTCTACAAGAGGCATGCGAACGACGTCACAGAGCATCAGCAGTGCACAATCCACTGACCGCGAATTTCCCATGCACCATCTGCAGCAAAATGTGCACATCTAGCATTGGCTTGTATAGCCATCAGAGGGCACACCATAAGACCAACAACTGATGCTTTGCACAGATTTGTCATCATCGGATCGATGGACTACCAAGAAGACTTACCCTAAACTATCTGTTAGAGCTTGTATTGAGCTGTGGCACTCGGTACCTTTCCCAGGCCTGAAGAAGAGCTCAGTGTAAGCTCGAAAGCATGTCTCTCTCATCAACAGAAGTTGGCCCAATAAAAGGTATCACCTCACCCACCTTGTCTCTCTAATATCCTGGGACCAACATAGCTACCACAACACTACATACAACATGTTGAAATAAACAGCTGTTTTTTTTTATTATAATGAAATGCGCTTTACCTTCCGTTGGGTTGTAAACTCATTATGTCCCATCACTGCGGTAGGTAATTGCAGTGCATGATTCAGAACATGATCAGCACTGCAGAGTATGATTCAGAACATGATCAGCACTGCAGAGTGTTTGTCTTTTTCTTTCATGAAACTCTTCCGTGCGAGAACATGAGCTTCCCTCTGATTCGCCCTGTCGAAAGGGATTGTTGCTATAGCTAATGACCTCTCTGATGGGATATTAACGCCTCTTCATTTCAGCTGTGGACAAATTGCACAGTGACCACTGGAGCAGTTTAGCGAGGAATGCGGTAGATTCTCCATCACTTGGAGTCTTTAAATGGAGGTGGGATGTCTTTCTGAAAGACATGCATCTGAAGAAGTGGGTTTTTTACCCACAAAAGCTTATGTCCAAATAAATCTGTTAGTCTTTAAGGTGCCACCGGACTCCTTGTTGTTTTTCTGAAAGAGATGCTCTAGTTCGAGCTGCAGTTACCGGGTTGTATACAGGGATCATAGGGTGAAGGAGGTGTTATGACCTGTGTTTTGCAGGAGGTCAGACTAGATGATCATATGGTCTCTTCTGGCCTTAAAAATCTATGACTCAATGATTCTCGCTACTGATGGGGAGAACTAGGGACGTGTCATTTCCCTGGACCCAGTCTCTCGGCATACCTGGTAAACTTGGCAGGTTTGTAATTGCACTAGACATGGGAATAGCAGATATTTAAAATGGCTGCTAAGCTCATGGTGGCAGCCATTTTAAGTAGGGTCAGCTTCCCTCCCCACTCCCTTCTGCTGCTCTGCCTCCCAACACCCTCCCTTGGACCCAGACAGTTCTTCCCCCTTCCCTCTGCCTTCCCAGCCTTCCTCCCATCAGCTTCCTACCAGCCTTTCCTGGACCCAAATAACCCCTCCGCACTCGCTTCCGCTGCTCAGCCTGCTTCCCAGAACCCAGCCCTGGCTCCTAGATTCATGCATTGCTGCCTCCCATCACTCACCTGAAAGCATCTAGACAAAATGAAGAAAGGCTCCACCCCCCCGCCCCCGCACCCTTGAGTTAAAATCACACATTAAAGTATACGCCTAAGCTGACAACTTCATGTCAGCAATGCCCTTCCCCCAAACAAGCCGTTAGAACACAAAATGTCACCATCATTATGCATAAAATGGCCCCAATCAGGAGAAGGGCCCCGTTGGTGCTATTTCCTGGACAGACGTACTATTCCTCAGCCTACGGTTGGATGGTTCATGCCTGCGACTGGCACTTAGGAGAGAGACAACATCATTGCAAACAAACCAACTTGCCGGGCAGACTCCAGCCAGATGTTTCGTGGAATGTCTCACCCATCAGCAGACTGAGGGCTACCTCCCTCAACATGCTGGGTTTCGGTGTCAGGTGCAGTAACGGATGGAAATATTACCCATTTATGTCTCCCCGACTCAACAGGGTTCAATCAGAGTGGAAGGGCCTGCGCTGAGGTTGGTTAATTATCACTATGTCTATGTACAAATTACTTTGGTATCATTTACATTGCTCAGGAGTGTGAATAATCCACCCCCTTTGAGAGACATAAGTCACACCGGCCTAAGCGCCAGTGTGGACAATGCTGTGTTGGTGGGAGAGTTTCTCCCACAGACGTAGCTCTCGCTGCTCGTGGGGACTGGAGTTATGAAGCCGAGCTCGTTCCTGTCAGCTTAGAGCGTCTGTGCCACTGTAAGTGACATAGTATAGAGACAGCCTTAAAAGGGAATGATAGCACTTTGCTAGACGTAATTGGTATTGTGCATAATAAAACACTTCAGCTGGACTCCACCCAAATCAGGGAAAGTGTCAAATGCAGGAGCTTAGCAAACAATTGCAATCAAGTGAGATTTCTTACAATAATTGCAGCTTTTAAGGAGCCAACTAATTTCTCCTGAAATCAAATGGTAAGAGAGGACATTAACTCCTACTGGCTTTTCAAAATACAAAAGGCCACAATTAGCAGCATCAGCTAAAGTGTTATCAGAAGTATGCTACATATTCTGTGTAATTTACCTCTGGTCTGGCTCCTCTCAAAATGTTGTTGTTCAAGACATTTGAGAGTTATCTCTTCCCTGATCAGAACCTTCCCATCCATATGGCAAAGTATTACAGGGTTCTGCAGCAATTGTCCAAAACACCGTGTCTTATTTGCTAGCAGCACGTGCTACTTTAGTGTTGGGGATGCACATCTCATACCTCCGTTGATAGCTCATGCCAAACTTTGGCTGTGAGTGCATGTCCATTCTTCACAGGCACTCCATAGGAGCCTGAACTGTAGCACATCCTTTGACATGAATGCATATTTTGATTTCTTGTCTTAAAGCTGGACATTCAAGTGCCCGTGAAATCACTGGGAATTGATGCATTCAAGACGACCCTTCATTTCTGGGTAGGACCTACGTGACCTGGCATAAGAGTCCCTAAAGAAGAGACCTTGTTAAATAGGGAGAAATCTCAGAGAAGCCTGCTGAGGTAAATTCACACACGACACTCAAAGAGAAAATAAAAGCTATGCAGCTCAACTAAATATTGGCAGGTCATAGCATGATGGTAAGTGCTCTTAGCACCTGGAAAAATGAGATCTAATTGAGCTGGGTTCTCTCCCAGTGCAGGCTGCCCTTTAGGTCTCTCTTCTGACAGGCCCAGTAAGAGACGGAGGCAGTGGATGTTTTCTAGTCACCGTCAGCTGCCCAGTGAGGTGCATTTGGGTCAAGGCAGAAGAAACTCGGCTCACAGGGCTGAATCACAAAATGACTTTGTAAAAGAGATTTGCATTTTAATGAGTTTTTTCCCCCTCTTCCATGGACTTTTCATGCTTGAACTTTTGTACCTTTATAGCATTCATCAAAGATGGGCTATGTGCAATCTGAATGGAGCCAGTACATGCGAAGGACCAGATGCCAACCTCAGAGGTAGCTGGTGCTCCTGCTGCCCCCACCAGTCGAAGGTGCAGTCTGACGCCAAATAACAGCTACCTAAACTGTGTAACAGGCATAAATAACCTACCCCTGCAGGGGAAGTGTGGAAAATGATTATTACTTTATATATTACAGCATCAGGGGCACAAACGGAGCGCGGTTTTATTCTGAATATACATTCCAATGGACATGGAATGCAATGAGTAGGATGATAGTGGGACCCACTGTCCACAGCTGGGATTAACTGAGCACTCAATTCCCAGTGCTAGGAAAAAGCTGGGGAGGCTGCCAGTAATGGCAACACCCATCAGACAAAGAAACCCTCCTCCAAGTGGTTAAACTGCATCCTGCACTATTGAAGCCAATGGGAGTCTTATCATTGACTTCAATGGGAGCAAGACCAACACCTTTCAGCTCTCAGCAGCCTGGCAGGGTTCTCAAAGCAGTAAGTACTCCTACCAGCCGTCACTGGGAACCACACTCCAGCTAGCTGCAGGAGCAATACAGCCATGGTCTCCCCGTGAGAAAGCTGTGTAGAGTGAAATGGTCTGACCGGGCTAATTTTAACCTGGTTTGAGCTGTTAACGGTAGTCTAGCAAGCCTTGGGCATTAACACTAGTAAAAAAAATAATCTGCGGCTGATGGGAAAAAGTTCAGTGGCTGCATCCAAAATGTCATGGGGCGACAATCCAGCCAAGTGATGAGCTGGGAGAGAGGGGCAGGATTTCTGTTTCTTTCTTTCTTCTTTCTAGTGCTGAGTCCCTGCTCTCTTAACTCCTGGGAAAGGAACAAAAGTGGACCTAGAAAAGAGGAGAAAATATTTATACTACATCGCAAGAGATCATTGTTTGTAGCAAACCAGATACAATTATTACCTGCATATCAATATAGTGTTTCAAACTAACTCAATGGCGCCACTCAGCAGAACTGCATGCTCCTCATAGTGTCCCCCCCACACACACACGCGCAAAGCCCAAACAGCCTAAAACAAGCACTGGACTGGGACTCAGGAGACCCAGGTTCAATTTCCAGCTCTGCCCCTGCTTCATTGGATGACCTTGGGCAAGTCACTTCCCCGCTCTGTGCCTCAGTTTTCCCATCTGTAAAATGGGGATAATGATACTGACTTCCTTTGTAAAGCACATTGAGACCTACGGATGAAAAGTTCTGTATAAGAGCAAGCTAGTCTTATCCAAGCCACCTCCAAATCTCTTATGAAAATGAATTCTAGCAATGTATGGCGAGAGAAAATAATACTCTAGAAAGCAGTTTGATTGCAATGTAGTTTTTGATGTAAGATGGTTGCACCGAGGTTAGCTTGGGTGTGTGGATTTTGATTTAATTCTTTCCTTGGGAAGCTGGTTTGTAGCCTCACCTTGGGTATTTTACTCTCGGAAGAAAGCCTGAACTGTAGGAATGTCAAATGAGGTTAAATAGTTGCCCTAGCATCACTGTCAGACAAAAGCCGACACCTTCATGCACTAAATCGCTAAGAGACAGTCAAGGACTCTTCACTGTGGCTGCAAATTGTGTGACCGAGCTGGAAAATACAAACCACAAGATCTTCTTGGCCCGCATGCACCATAATCAGACAAACCCATAATGGAGCAGAGACAAAACCCCCTCATTTTAGACATATTGAAATGATTGGAAAAATCCTTTGTTTTGGTCTCCTTGTCTGTTAGAAAAGGGCTTCTTGATTCTACTCCTGTTCACCCCAAGCCTGGGTGATTGCAACCTAAAGGACTCAAGAACACTTGTTTCTCGGCTTAGCTATTTGTTTGCTGGCAAGATGTATGTATTTAATGAACTGTTTTGCATGCTTGGATTGGGCCTGAGAAAATTAACTGAAACCATTGTTACCAACTGGCCCTCTGGAGCGCTCTTCAGAAGAATTACCTGCTACACAGCAATCTATACTCGGCCAATAGATGAGGAGTGGCTGAACTGCAGCTTTGAGCAGTCCATTGTTGCTGCAGAAATGTTTAGGAATCAGCCATTTAATGAGAACAAAAGAAATTAATTGGTGGTTTAGGCCTAATGAGACTGCTGTGCAAATTAACAGTCCTCATCAGCAGAAACAAACAGAGTCCTTAAATGAATTGCTGTGGAGCATTATACTGACTAAGCTTTTGCTGGAATGATAAATAGCAGGTCAGAAGAGACCATCTGTGCTTTTTTTTTTTTTTTTTGCAGCGAGAGGCAGTGAGGAATGAGGCTTAGTGGGGAAAAAAATAGATCTCAATAAAGCATAAATTCTCCGTTTTATTCATCTAGGCCCAGCTTGACACCAGCATCTTACTACAGAGATAAAGAAGAAAACCACTTGCATTTGCATCTGAAAAGAGCAAGACTATATGGCCTATACACTCATGAAGCCAAAGAGTTCTGATTTCAAGGGATATTTAGCCCCTATTCAAGCTTTCACAAAAGCCTAGCCTCCAGTAAACCAGGGTAGGCCTGTCTGATTAAGGCTGTAGACAGAAGCCTTGTATATCTGTCACAGAGCTCATTTGTTCCCTCTGTTTACTTAAGACGTTCTTCAATTCCCAGTGAGGATCTGTATTTCTGGTTGGGTTTACTTATGCTCATATGCTGAAAAAAATCTGTCTGATCTTTAATAATCAAAGTAATTAGAATAATCCTTTCAGGGCTGAATGAAGGATTATTTCTTCATGTCATTTTAGTTCATCCTCATTTGGGCTCGTAAAATGTGGAAAAAGCACTTCAAAAGCACCCCCGTAATGCGCTCAAAAATTCCCACCCACATGACTGCCAAACCCAGAATTCTCGGGGACATTTCCAGTCCTTTGCAGGTTTGTCTAAAGGAAATTTATTTATTTCAGCGGTGGTCAAATAAACACTGGGTCGGCTGAGACGTGGGGAGCGTTTGTTGTTTTGCTGCCTTGGTTAGATAAGGAAACCTTTGATGAAGTGAAGGGACTTTGTAGGCCTAATCTGAGCCTAGCAGCTCCACACAGCAATTGTAAAATGCTGCGGTGTCTGTAGGGAGCAATAATTACATAGGAGGATTAAAAGGTCCTAAACCTCACCTATATTTCACTTTTGTAAACCAGGGAAGAACAAAGAATTCTTGGCTTGCCAAGAGGAAAGAATAATTGACACAATTCACAGGCAGTGGATTATTATAATGTAAATAAATGAATGGGATAGGGCAAAACTAATTTAGGCCTTAAACTTTTTCATCTGGCATTTAACAAGCGGGATAAACACATCTTTTTAAAGGAGTGTCATGAAACTGAAACCCCCATTTTCATTTTATTACATCTGTTGCCCTCTTTGAACTAAGCTCTCGCATTTGGCTGTAGGAGACCAGGCAAGGCTAATGTTGGGATAGATTTGTAAAAACACCCTTGTAAACCAGGCCAAGTTTGTTTAGTTACAGGCTGGGGATTCTACGTATGGGCCACCTGGTGCTGAGTGCAGTAGATCCAAACAGAACCTTTGCCCAAAGTAGCTGATTGTTCAGATTTTAAAACTAAATTTAGGTAGGTTCCCCCCCCCCCCCCTGCATTTTGCTGCTTCTGCATTTTTATTTTTATTTTTTTTTACTGGACTCAAGCTTAGAATCAGAGAATATCGGGGTTGGACGGGACCTCAGGAGGTATCTAGTCCAACCCCCTGCTCAAAGCAGGACCAATCCCCAACTAAATCATCCCAGCCAGGGCTTTGTCAAGCCGGGCCTTAAAAACCTCTAAGGATGGAGATTCCACCACCTCCCTAGGGAACCCATTTCAGTGCTTCACCACCCTCCTAGTGAAAAAGTTTTTCCTAATATCCAACCTAAACCTCCCCCACTGCAACTTGAGACCATTGCTCCTTGTTCTGTCAAGATACCATTTTTCTTCCACCATGACTGGAAATAAGAGGTACTGTAAATTTTGTGGGAGCCTTGTTTACATGAGATTTTCATCCTAATGTGGTTTGGACAAGCATACAAAGTTCTGAGGGTTTATCTGTACCTTTTGCCATTGGCTTATCTATATACCTATGTACACATAAAAGCGCACACTGTGTGGGAGAAAAAATGGTATTTGTGTTTAGGTACAGACAGGGCCTGCTCCAGGGTTTTTGCCGCCCCAGGCAGCCAAAAGAAAAAAAAAAAAAGCCGCGATCCCGATCGCGATCTGCGGCGGCAATTCGGCGGAAGGTCCTTCGCTCCGAGCAGAAGTGAGGGACCGTCCGCCGAATTGCTGCCGAATAGCTGGACGTGCAGCCCCCCTCCGGAGTGGCCGCCCCAAGCACCTGCTTGCCATCTGGTGCCTGGAGCCGGCCCTGGGTACAGAAGTAAATACCAGGGGATCTGTGTCCTAGCCCCAGCAAGGTCTGGGAGCCACCCTTGGGTAAGTCATCGATTGACTGATTTTTAAAATCAGACACACATAATTATGAGTAAAAAATGTGCATATAATTACACACCTGAGTTATGTGTTTAGTTACTATGATTGTACAAGTAAATTGGGTAATTGCAAATGCAAATATATGGCTAGATGTGCAATTACCTGATGTGGATGAGTGTGTGCAGAAATTACATCAGAAAATTAAGCACACTATTAAACTCACATTTTTGCACACATAATTGCACTTGCCTAATTCTGAAACTCAGATCCTTAACCTCACCGTACTTCAGTTTCGCCATCGAGACGCGAGAATAGCAATTCCCTACCTCAACTATTTGATGTGAAATGCTTTGAGATCCTCAGATAAAAAGCTCAAACTACTAATTATCAGCCCTGTTGCTATTGCTGATGTAAGATCAGCAGCCACCTCTGAACAAACATGCTGTACGATTAGGCAAGAGGCGGGACAGAAAAAGATAATCAAGTGCTCTTTTGCCAGCTTGATATCTGATTTCAGCTGATGAGAGCAACTACACAAACAAACATTTGAAATCTGAGTATTCCAAAGCCAGGACATGTCTGTAGCAATCTAGGTATAAGAGATTGCTTGTCTTGTTTTCTGAACTGTAGGGTAAATTTGTTAGAGAGAAAAGGTGGGTGAGGAAATATCTTTTATTGGCACGACTTCTGTTGGTGAGAGAGACAAACATTCAATCTTACACAGCGCTCTTCTTCAGGTTAAATTTACGGACAGTGTTGACTGATAAACACCACTTGGGAACAGTTATTCATATTTATTCTCCATAACTTATATTGTGAACAGCCGTGTGTGTGTGTGTGTGTGTGAGAGAGAGAGAGAGAGAGAGAGAGAGAGAGGGGATGGGGAAAAACTGTTCTTTTTCTGCTTCTTAATAAATACCAGTGATTTTCTGGGTGGTTGTGGAAGGGGAAAAACATGCTTTTTGTCTCAAATTCTGAATGATTACTAGTGGGAAAATAAGAATGAGAAAATCAACAAGGAGCTCAATATGTTAAACTAAATGACTAACATGAATGCATTCCTATTAAACAGTCAATATCAGGCTGGCAGTTGTTGTCTGTTCCTGTTCCTCATTAGACAAAGCCTTGACCTTGACCTCATTGCCCTGTTTGCCGGGAGACAGAATCCCATAACAATTCGTTTGGCAAATGTATTGGCCCAGTAATCCATAAATATTGATTCATTGTTTGCAGTGTAATTTAAATGTCAGTTATAAGTCCAGGGCAGATAAAGATCTGTATCAACAATAAAAGTAGAGAGAGGCTATAAATTCCTTGGGGGAATCTAAGTTAAAATGAAAATGAAATGGACGTGTCCTTTAAAAAAATATATCCTGCGCATGAAAGGGAAGGAAGTCATTGATTATCAGGGTAATCAGTTTGAGTTTGCAAATCAAAAATTAGTCAGCCCCCAATTCTAGGTTCACATACACTGTCGTGTTTAGGGCAAGCTGTTTCGGTAATAGATTTGACCCAGCGGAATAAACTGCAGCATGTACTCTTTGATGCACAGCAGAATAAATGACGGTAAACTTTTGTAAACACTGTTCTGGAGCTCTTTGCAGTCCGAGGAGATTAGACCAGCGTGTGTCCCTGTTATCACGGAGAAAGAATAAGGGCCCTTTCCTGCTAGCCTAACAACTAGACTTCATTTACCCAAGTCTGAGTCAGCAGCAGGAAAGAAAGGCCTTACTGTGAGCAGGAGCCTTTGCTAAAGGGGTTCTTCAACAAAGTTCCCACACAGCGTTGCTTTAAAGTTCTCCGCCTTCATGGCATTTGGTTTTATTAACGAAGTAATTAACAGTAGTATATCAAAGTTCAGGTCACACCTTCTCCCTAGGCTTGGTTGCGCCTAGAGTTCCTCTCTCATATTGCTCAACCCACACCCTAGATCTTCACTCCCCTAGACAGCCTCTGCTACCTCCCTTAGAGCTGGTTTGGAGAAACAGCCACCTGCTTCAGTGAGTCAGCAGAACTCACGTAACCTTTTTTCAGCAAGACTAACACCTGCTGCAAAGTTGTGTGTTTCAGGCAAACACGTCTCCTTTAAAAGTAACTGCTTTCCTTTGGTGACAGGAGGGAAGGACTGGACTGACAACTCCAAAATGGCAATCGACAGAAGGATGGCATCATTTTAATATTAGGACAGGTCCTACAGGAATGCAACATTTATTATCCCACTAAATGTGGGTCAGCAAGCTAGCCGAAATAGCTCTGTTCCTCTCACCAGGGATTGCTGTTTTAAATAACAGGTCTGAGTCATGAGGGGGTGGACACCACAAGGAGCATGTTGGAGAAATAGCGCCATCCCAAGGGAAGCTCGGAATTGCAAAGGCCATGAAATCGAGACAAATTATTCTAGTCTGTGTCTGATTTGCTCTTGGCACCAACAGATGTGGTGTAATGCAAGCACATAGGCCCAGCTCCTAAAAGGGCATTAGGCGCCTCGACACCTTTTGGGATCTGGGCCATAGGACCCAATCCCACAAATACATCTTCATATGTTATCGTCAGTGCGACTCCTCCTGTGAGTAAGGACTAGTCTAGAGAGCAAGGGCTGTCCAGAGGCATCGATTAAAACCAACGTTAGGTCTGTTGACATCTGGTAGGATTCCAAGATACAGTCCCTCGAAGGTTGCCTTGTTAAAATGGGAGCTTTGACGTAGCTTCAAGGGAAGCAGATTTTAAATTCCTTTTATTAGGATATTAAATAAGGGGAAGGGAATAGTGCTGGACTGCAATTATTTAATAGATTGTGCTGTACATAAATTACCCAGGAAATCAAGCCAAAGGGGCCAAAGGAGAAGGGTTTTCCCTTTGAATAGTTCTTTAAAAAAAAATAACTTTCCACCTTTGCTGAATCCTTTGCGAGTCCCAGAGATTGCTTGGCCTTTCTTGACAGATGCCCTATATCACAGTTATGTATCAGTGACAGTGGGATGCTGGTTAACACAGCCGCCGCTGTGCTGGGAAGGTGCTCAAGGGTGGGCGAATCTCCAGAGTGTCAGAGAAGCATCCGAATGTGCGGAGACTTCTCTGAACTGCATCTGAACCCTTCGTGCCTGGAAATCCCTCAAGAACTGGCTGTTCCGTGAGGTTCCTGGGGCATCCGACTTGCAGCCAGGTGGCACTTATCACAGTGATGGTCTTTGCCTCACGCTTCCGCTTCCTGACTCGGCTGGACGCACAAATCTCAAAAATTAAACTCTACAAAATGTTTGAAATTCAAAACAGGTTCAGCTCCTATAATCAGTGAATGTTCAGGTTTGGGGCTGATTATTACTAACTGTAATTATTAAATTATTTTATCCAAACCAGGTCACCCTCTCCTGGCCCTCAGTCCATATGGTAGCTTGGAGTGCTCAGAGTAATAAGCCTCTTCTGGACAGTGCACCTCGGTAAGCCCAGACCCTGTGGTCTCTGCAAATCTCCTGTCTCCCCATCACTGTACTTCTGGAAGGGACAAAGTCTTTGTGCATACTCCCTGTTCCCCACACAGAACCAGCTCCCAGGAGGGGCTGGAGGCTTCCCCCCAGAGTCTGGGTGATCACCACTGCTGAGGTACGGCCTTGCTAATGGAGAAATCATTAATACCGTGCCAACGTTCAGCTCAGTCTTCCTACCTGGGCTCAGCTGCTCCTAGGACTCCTCCTGCAGACTTGCTCAGCCCGCACTCTCTCCATCTCTAGCGAGCCCCTCCCACCCGCATTGTAGCTGGGGGGGGTTACAAAGCAGGCCTGGAACCGGGGAGTTTTCTTCAAAGCGCCACCTACAAACCAAACACCATCTACCTGAGGCAGCAAAATGAGAGGGCCACACATGTTGCATTTTGCAGATGATCAAAATATGAGGTCCCCCAAGGCAGGGCTTAGAGATGGCACCTGGATGCCTGGCTGGGCTCCATTTGGCTTGGAGTCCTCTCTCTCAATTGCTCGGTCTCCTCCCCTCGTTGTCCAGTCACCAGCATGTCTTCCCAGGCACACAAGTCCTCAACTGATAATGAAAAAACAAGAAGAAAAACACGCTTTTAACACTGTAACCAGCCCTTTCCAGGCCCCCTTTATCCATCACTACATGGGAACGGGCACAAGGCAACTTTTCTTCCATCCACATTTCCCCTTTAAAACCAGTAGGCAGCATGCCCAATGATCCTGTCATGGACGCAGCTACCACTCCACCAGGAGCCAGCTGTCCATTGCCCTGCGGTCCTCGGTTTTATCATCTCCTATCATCCCCTGTCATTTTCCCACCAAGCAACACTGACTTTGCAGGGCTGCAGGCCAGTCACATGCCGAATGGTGTTTCCTGTATGGGCACAGCATGCTAATTGGGCCCTGCCCACCTACAGTGCTGCAGCTGGCTGACTGGACAGGGATGAAAGCCACTCGCATGCCGCATCCTCCGCCATCTCCATTGTGCACACGGACGCAGGCTTCAGCCGGACCAGAACCCGATCTCCTTGCTGCCACGACGCAACATGCAGCAGCAGATGCCGTGGCGTGTTGATGAGTGCTTACCGGAAGACATTGGACACAAGCTGCGTGGGCCCCCAGGCGTGTGATCGCATTATCTGTGGGTAACGTAGAGAAACGAACGCTGATTACCACCGTCGTGAAAACTGGCTGAATTCCAAAGGGTAAAGCTAGAGCGAAGAAAGCAGACAGACTTTAACCTTGCAGATGCTTTTCCTTTGTGTTGTCTCATTTCTTCTAAACATTTAATTACTCTTCCAGTTATTTCCCTGTTAAGACAGTGTGCTGGGGAGCTAATCAACTTCCCAGCGATACAAAGCAAATCCTATTGACAACAATGATAAGGAGCTACAGTGTGCAGCTGCTGAACACAGCCCACAAGCTGTTCAGGATGACTCCAGGAGATTTGAGGGTTTCCTCTGCTTGCCTCTGCCAAGGCATATGGGAACTTTTGGGGAAGGGCTTTTCTCCTTTCCCCCAGGCAGAGTCCTCCCCCTGTCATTGGGCACTTAGTCTCCTGCCACAAGACTCAGCCAACCCACGTGGCCTCAGTTGGAAAGCAGAAGAGGTAGGCCTTTAGACCTGCTTGCTCAGCACGAGATCTGGAGTTTGGTTCGGGGTCATCTCTCATGTTGAATAATGGCACCTAAATCTCACTGTACAGTAAGTTATATTTTGGGGAACAAAGACATTTGTCAATTAAAAATCTGCAGATGCCCTTTGTCAGGACTTCTCGACCACCAGACTTACCATGGCTTCTGGAACAGACAGCATGTTACTGGATACCAAACGTGAACCAGCATCTGATGTACTATGTCAGAGTCTTGTACCCAGGGTAGAGGCTTTTTTCCTGCCCATGAGGAAGAAGAGATACAATCACTTAAATGCACTGAAGTCGTTGGCAAGCCCTGGAGGTATCACAAAAATCCAAGCGGACTGTGTCCAGAGTGACCTATTTTTCTGGTTCAGCTCAATCTTCCTGCAAAACCTTGGCTACCTAGTGAGTGAATTTCAGCTAGTGCAGGTTACTCGATGGCAGTGGTTCCATTCATGTTACAAAAGGAAAATGTTTCAGGAACCCCTCCTATCCATTAGGAACGTTAGGCTGATCTCTTCTCCTTCGGATCTATACACAACTTCCCTGGGGTCGTGACCCTCTGGTTGAGATCCCATGCTCTTTGGCGATGCAAAGTGTTGTTAATGATGCTTCTTCCTAGGCACTGCAGAAAAGTGTTTTAAAACAAAATATGCCCTACACTGCAGTGTGTGCTCTTCATTGTGTTTCTGCTGGCTGGAGGTGTCTTTTCAAAGACTGGAATGTCTTGAAGGTTCCTGGCTAGCTTAGATTCAGACTTAGCTAAAAGAGAGGCTAGAATGGACACCTGTTCAACAAAGGAACCATAAACAGAAAGGGAGAACGTCGCTATTCTGCAGCCGTGATGCAAAACCACTCCTGGGCCTGCCACAGAACTGGTCAGAGGAAGCGCACGTTTCCAAAAATGCACATGCAGACATAATTGTGTGCTCAGATGTGTGCATCTTCCTGCTCTGTTTCCAGGAATGCCCCTGTGCACCCATGTGGGGGTTTGCATAGGTCATGGATTTGCCCATTGCACCAAAAACGGGTCAAATGATTGTTTTTCACTTGCTTGGATCTGTGTGTGGCTGGGGGAATGAGGGAAAGAACGGCGCTCTGCTCCTCTCCGGAATCTACTCAACCATCCATGACTTTCATCTCCGTCTCATAAAGATTCTTCCAAGGAGCTGATCTTTACTTTGCCCCGGAGATTACATTTCCAACCATATTCCCAGGAGGAGATACCTTAGAAGAGCCCCACTCCCTTCACACTCTGCCAAAGTACTACTTAGCAGCGTGTTTTGTTTTGCCCTTATACAAAGTCCACATTTGTTTCTGGGGTTTTAAGATTTAAGTCAGAGAGAGAAAAAATTAGTCTGTTGGTGTGCACCACAACCCATGTTGCAGAGACCCAAAACAAAGAGGGCTCAGAAAGGGCCTTTAACCCCTTTGTTGATTTCATGGGGTTTGAAGTGCGCAGGAGGGTTGGCGTTCACAGCACTGCTCACATAATACAGACTGGAGGTGACTTATGTTTACAGGGCAGGAAGGCCATTGTGGGCGGGGGTGGGAGGGTGGGGAGGGAACAAACAGGCCCCAAACATTGCAGCAATGGCTGCTCCTTCCACCTTCTTTGGCTTGTTCTTATCCATGCGTGTCAGGATGCCCCGGCTGGGAAGCTTTGCTGCGTTACAGCCAGTTGTTTCGTGCAGACTCTAAGCTCTTACCTTCATCCTCATGTGTGTGTTCAGCGTCCCTCGTGGAGAGTCGGGTCTTTGGAATGCCAGAGAGGAAGTACAGCAGCCTTTAAAAATTACTCCGAAAGTGCTTCATACCCACCAGTCGGGCAGTTGCCATAAAGGCAGATATCCGGAAAGGCTTTTGTTAAATCACACCGCTGGCCGCTTTCTGTCTGATGCACTCCTAGGAATGCACGCGCACCAAGTCCACAAAACATATTTTCATGCGCCGGCGTTTCCTAGCAGCTGGTGTGCAAAGCCTCACCTGGGAGCGGGCAGAGCAGGCAAGCACTACAAAGCATCCTCTCCCCTCTGCCAAGTATAACACAGGAAATCCGAACACGTCGTAAATGGTACAAAGGGGACTCACCAGCGGCTTGCCTATTGTGCTCTATTACTCCCGGGCACAGGAAGCCCTTCCTGTCGCAGAGAACCTGGCCACGGAGGGAAATGGACCTCACACTGAACCAGTGAAAGAGGGATGGGGAAACAGCAAGAAAAGGGTGGGCACAGCAGTGGTGTCCTCCAGCTATGGCGTTAAGCAAAAGGAAGAGAGGAAGGATGGTCCAGTGACTAGGGCGCTAGCCTGGTGTTTGGGAGACCAGAGCTCAGTTCTTGCTCTGCCACAGACTCCCCGTGTGTGACCTTGAGCAAGTCACTTAGTGTCTCTGGGCCTCAGTTTCCCCGGTGTACAATGGACATAATAGCCCTGTCCTGTCTCACAGGAGGTCGGGGGGCTGTGAGGATAAATCCATTAAATATCATGAAGTGGGTCAGAGAAGTACTTACGACAGGTAAAGAAACCAAAAGGTCTCTCAGCTCTCCCACTGATGATAACGCTTTGCTCTTCAACAGCACCTTTCAGCCGAGGTTCCAAAAGTCCATTCCAAATATGAATGAATTCTCCTCACAACCCCACTCGGAGGCAGGCCTGGCAGGGGAACCATTAGTGCCTGTCTAGTATTATTCAGAGCGACCAGGTCTCGCATGCTCCCGGACTTCAAGACACTGGCGCTGCTATGACATTGTTGTGAGCAAGAAACGCCTCCTGGGTGCCATGTTGGGACTGATGTGCAGCATTCCACACTTGGTCTGGCCACACCCTGTTCCAGTGTGTAAATGTACATGCTGGAGAGGGGACCGCACCCAGGGGTGGCAGGAGAGTGTGTTGGAGAAGGGAGGGCACTCTGTGTGGGGGTTTTTTGTTGCATGCCAGTACCTTAGACAAAACATTTTTTTTATCTGCAAATTTGAGATGGAAATGATCAATTGCATATGCTTCCAGTGCTCAATGTCAGTATTTCCCAGCACTGTTGAGTGCTAGGAGCAAACACAGAGGCTGAACACTCTGTCTCGTGTGTGTGTGTGTCTGTGTGCGCGCGCGCACACGTGCCTCTTTTATGTACTCTCTCAGCAAGTTCAAACGTAGGAAAAGCAGTGATAGTTTTGTGCCAAATCCACTGTCCATATAGGACTTACTGGTCAGTCTTCTGGCCACCTGAAATTTCACAGTGTCATTGGGGATAGAACTGAAACCTTTCTGCTCCAAAAGCACAGGCTGCCCTTTGTGTTCAAGGAGAATATTGATTAACATTAAGCAGTGTAGGGGCTATAGCACACAGATGAACAGTTCTGATTTCACGCAGCAAAAAGCGGTGGAACACCCACCCCATAAATATTATTATTTCCCATGTAGTACCAGGAATCTGAATGGAACTGTACTGAACACATACAAAGACAGGGTCCTGGCTCCAAAATGTTCACAGTTTCAAAGAGATAAATATGATACTCTGGACAATATTTCAGGCAAGGAGACAAGTGCAGGGACATTGTGTGAGATAAGGTCAGCTCTGAAGAGCTCTGCAAAAGAAATGGGTTCCAAGGAGGCATTTGAAGGAAGGAAGGAAGCAATGGTTCTTTGCACAGGGAAAGTGGAAGCTGTTCCAAACATAGGAGGTGACATCAAAGAGATAGCAACACCAGGAGAGGAAGACGTCAAAGGGAGCAGTTAGGAAGAGCAACAGTATCAAGTTCTGTTTACTCAAGAATTATTCTCCAGCAGCATAACCACTTTCTTAGCCCTTCAGCTTTAGTTTTTAACCTTTCCAGTCCTGCTTATTCACATGAGTCTCGCCTCAGTGGGTCTCTTACAGCAAGAGAAACTCTCACTGCTCCAGCCATCGCTAATGCCTGGTGTTGATCTTGATTGCAAGTGACACTCTTAATTTTCTTGAAGAGGGAATCCAGCTCTATGTACTTTGCTTAAAAAGATGCCTTTTGTATTTGTTATGTTTTCCTGCCTGCCTAGAGCAGGAATAGTTTAGTTTAGTTTTGTCTCTTCCCTTCTGGACCATTTGGCAAGTCACAGACTGTGCATGAAAACACTTTCATAACATTTGTTTTGTCTCACAGAAATAAGACACAAATTCTTGGCTCTCTGCATCGAATACAGCCCATCTTGCTGCAAATGTATGTAAACTAGCAGCTGAAAAATATTATGCACTCAGGTATGACTAGATAGCAATTTAAAATGTTTCTTTTTCCTGTAGGCAGAACTTCAGATTTCCCCCCAGAGGTATTATGTTTGGTTTGTTTGTTGTTCTGTTTTGTTTTTTGCAGTACATTGGAGTAAGTGTTTTTAATTATTTTTAAGTAGCAGCCATTTAAATTGTTTCATAGTCTAATATCTCTGTGAAGCAGGCCTAGACACTGAGCTCATTATGCATTGAGATCTATCAATGCCTTTAAAAGAAATCTTTTATATCAGATTTGCAGCACACTAATCTGCTTAATCTAGTTGACAGGAAGAAAAACCATAGCTGATGAATTCCTGTGCTGCCTTTGAATATAGGTTAAATTAAATAAAAAAAAAATATTATCTGGGGATTAAGCCTAAATCTTACCTTGACGGAGTGCAGTTATGTAAATGGGATTGTTCACATACATGGATTGAGGAGGAATCAGAAAATCACAAAAATGTGACTGAGATTTTTAAAAGTGACTCGTGATTTTGGGGTCCAACTTGAGACCACCTAAAGGGACACGATTTTCAGAGAGTGGCTGCTCAGCACTTTCTGGTCAGGAACCCGGAAGGATATTTACCATCTCGGCTACACGGTCAACTGGGGTTCATCTCTGATGATTTATATTTGTAAACATGAGAAACCTGTCTTCAACCCCAAAGCAATCAGGAAAAAGGAGGTCCTTGCACAGTGGCAAGAGAAAGCATTCAACAGTGTTGAGTGGAGATACCTTTCATATAGGATTTGAGGATAATTTTGGAGCTTGGGTGCATACGTGGGACAGTGGCACAAGGACAAAACTAGAATTACTTTACTGTGCCTACTTGTCCAAAGTGAGGAAATGCATCATGCAGCACTGGTACAAGGATTCTCTGCCAATGGCCCATTAATATCATAGGGTTTCATGCAGAAAGCATTTTACACCTATGCTTTCGAGTGTGCATGGCCTTCCAGTGATTTTTCAGGTGAAGTTGAAGGTCTTGGTTTTTATCAGTAAATCCATGTGTGGAATCTTGAGACCGAATCTCGCTTTGTGCTTCACCCTAGATTTGAGGTTACTTGAGATTATAAACCCTAAATTTACTCATCTCAAGGCTATGACACTGGGCGAGCACTGGAAAGGTCAACTCTGGAAATTCCTTCAGCCTTGGGTCTGACAAGGTTGAATGTGCTAACCTGCAAAGACTCAAAAATCTAAGTGATTTTTCTAGCTGGAGGTCCTTGATGTGTCACCTTCTGACACTGTGTAAACAGAAATTATTAACACATGTGTTTTAAAACGGATTGTGTCGGTGCCTTGGAAGATGGAGCTCAGCACCTTGTGGAAACTGGAAAAGTGAAGGATACAAATAAATAAATCTTGTCACGAGCAAGTCAGCCTGTCAGCCATCTCTGGTAGATAAGATGAGATCCATTAGAAACCTTAATAATGAGGGACCGGTGTACTGTGTGGACATTAAAAAGAAAGTATTTGCTCCAATGTCCTTGACCCAAATTCCCATCTCCCGTCTCTGTTATTGATGGCATCCACACCATAGATGGCTGCATTTTAGTGGCAAAACTGCATGTATAAAGATTGTGAACCACTTTGGGATCCCAAATAATAAAAGGTGCTATGGAAAAGCATTATTAGTATAAAAAACCTTGGTAGCTTCCAGGCTTAGATAGCATTTCAAGCTCAGGGCCCAGTGCTGATGTTGCTCCACGTGCAGAACTCTTGTTTAAGCCAATGCCTTAGCGAACACAGAGTGGTAACAAACCTGGGTCCTTCCCAGGTAAATATGTCAGCGTGCAATAGTTTCTAAGCAAGAGAGTCAGCACAAGGCCTCACTTAAGCCTTCAAAGTAGGGCATAAATTGTGCAAGCCAGTTGCATGGGGGAGAATTTAATCCCTAAAGAGTATTTCTTTCCCCCAACAAGTCACTGCAGTGCTAGTTTGTATTCTTTAAAGCAGAATACGGTTTGCCCAGTTTCAAATAAAAAAAAGCTGTGAATAGTTAAGTAAAAAAAAAACTTGGATTCTGGTCTGAGGTGTGTCTTGTGCTTCTCCTCTGGAATTAATATAAACATCCCTTGGAAGTTTTCATTAATATCCAATTTAATATGGTGTGATTGGAAGTTCACCCAGGATGTCACCAGAATGTGTTGAAGTGCATGTGGCTGGAGTATTCTAGGCAGAGAACATGACCTTTTAATGTGGTATTGAGGTATGCACATTCTAATCTTATTAGGCTTAGGGGTTTGAAGTTTAGGAGTTTAATTCAAACCCACATTATTATGACTGACCCTTTATGTTCCCCTTACGAATGATGACTAATCCCTCAAAATAAAAACAACCTCAAATTTGCAATGTACAAAAGGGGTAATAATCCATCCCCTGAAATAATTTAAAGTCGGGGTTGAGAGCTGTTCCTTCCTGCTGGACCAGATCCTAAAATGCACGGAGGAATTATGTGCCTGTAACCTTTGAACTCAGGAGTTATATTTCAAGCCTACAGTTGAATAATGTGACCAAAAGGTCTTTGCTGTTAAAAACCCCAACACAAACCAAAGTTAATTAGGTGGGATGGCCAAGAATGTCTCAGTGTTTAACGGGGACCACTTCACAGAAGGAAACAAAATGTAGTTCTAACTTTGCAATATGAAGCTCCAATCCTGCCCCGACATATGCACATGCTCAACTTAATGACCTGTGCATAATGCCATTGGTGTGACTGTGTGCAAAGGTAAGCACATGTGTAACGCTGTGTGGGATTTGGTTGTAAAGGTCTGAGTCAAAGTCCATTGAAGTCAGTGGAAAGACTTCATTAGGTTTGGATCAGAGCCTACGTGAGGAACAACAAAGGGCTTGGTGGTACCAATGAGCGCCGGGGGTATTTTTTAAAATTAGTGCTAGAAAATCATATTCTCTCTTAGCAGATTGAACAAGGCCTGCAAAGATAAGGAGGTTCACGCCATTGTGATTCACATGGAATAAGTGTAAAATAAATATGGCTTCACAAGCACTGCTGTCAACATACACTGGCATTTACATGAAGAACAGTGGTTCCCATACCTTGGAACTCCTTGACGGCATGCAGATCGAAGACAGAAGCTTTGAACCACTGACTGCAAGTACTGAGTATGTCTGGCCATTTTTATGTAAATATGGGTTTAGGAGTATAACTTGAGTTACCAACTATTACGATAATTACTGTAATCTAATCTCATGCTTCAGGGCTTCAGCCAGTTGCCGGAAGGGGTCAGAAAGGATTTTTTTTCTGGATGCAAAATTGTATTTTTGTTGGTTTGTTTTTGTTGTCCTTTGAAGCAGGAGAGATCTGCCATGTCTACAGGCAGGATACTGGTTGGGGTGGAAAAGTGCTTTGGTACTGAACAGCCTCTGTTTTAGATTCCTGACTGGTTCTTGCTCAGGGTCAAACTGATCACCATATTCAGGGCAGGGGTCTTGGGCACCAGTGCCCCCCAGTCTCTTCTGTTTGCTGAGTTTAGTTTCCTGAGGGCTGTAACTCTTCTAGTAGTTGGGCTTGGTGGTGGTGTGGGGTGGTGCTTAATGGCCTGTGTTATACAGGAAGTCAGACTAGATGATCTAATGATCCATTCTGGCCTTAAATGCTATGAAACTATGAACATTTTGGCCTAATCCTGGACTTCAATGGAGCTCTGTCAATTTATACCAGCTGAAGATCTGACACAGTATGTGCAAAGTACAAAATGTTTTCATGGGGACAGATCCAAAGTGGAGGGGGAATGAGGGAAAAATATGTCTCTACATTGAAAGATTTATTTCTGAGCATGTCGGTAATGGGAAAGCATTTTCAAAATAAATAGTTCACACTCTGCCCTGGAGATTTTTCCTGGGAGGGTGGAGAGCAAATTAGTCTTTGGGCGAACATTTCTCCAGGTGAATGCTGATATCACTGTGGTTCTGTGAAATTTGTATGTTTTAATTGTGCTTGACAAGCTCTGAATAACCATATTGGCTCTTTCCAAATTAACTTTGAATCCCCAGACAGAATATACTGTAAACTATTTACCATACAGCTGTCTGCAGACCGTCGGGGCTTCTTAGGGTTGATTACATTTTTTTTTATGATGGAAAAAAGGGAGAGTTCAAAAACCTGTAGAGTTTCACAAGGCATAATCTCTATTGTACAATCAGCCATCAGCTCTGCAGCCCCTGCTCACTGCAAAAAATCAACAATATCCCTGGCTCTTTGGCTCTCACTCTAGCCAGACTGGATCCAGCTTTCTGAAAAGAATTGACACAATTCAGAGCTCTCGGGAAGCACCTTACCAAATGGGTGAGCTACTTTGTCCCTCTCACAGGGACAAATGCAGTTCAGAGGTGTCATTTTCATGGGCATTATTTGACACTAAAGTAATTCTCCTTTGCAGCTGCCACTTCCCAGGGCTCCTGCTGAAACAAATCAGATTATGCTAGAGTTGTGTGCATTGGATTGGAGGGCTTTTGGAAAGGGTCAGCTTTGGAGCACCATTCCTCTTGCTTACAAAGTTCTCAAGTAACATTATTTCTTATCCTGCAGCAGCTACACCTTGGCTACAGACTTGGTAAATCCTATTATTGGTATTTTAATTACAGTGCAGAGCCAGCAACAGTGTACAAAACACTTCACTCTGGAGGACTGGATACAATGAGTGGAAAAGCCACATGCTCTGTAATGAGGGCACAGGTAGTAGAGTGGTGCGAATATTATATCAACAGCCAGGCACTCTGTGTTTGCTTAGACAATGACATTTTGTCATTCTCTTCTCACCCGTCAAGTTTCAGTTCTATGCTGGTGAGAGCTAGAGAAAAACCTGAGCAAGGTCAGTATGTTGCCCCCAACCGTGGGAACATATTTTTTGCTAAAAGGTTCCCTTCTTCCTTGGTTAACTTCCTGTGGCTTGTCTGCTAATGAAGCACAACCTGGAATGTTAGATCGGAGCCATAGTGCAAACGTGAAGGTAAGTGCAATGCAAATGCTGAACACCACAGCACCGTACCTGACAACAGCCCTTCTGTAGCATCTGAATCCAGTATAATACTTATTCAGTGTCACTTCTCGAAGGCGCTCTGGAGGCTGTTGAAGGTGTACCGTTTACAGGTTTGTTCTTTCTGACAACAGCATCAAACACGAGTCCTGCCTAAGTCACCCTAACTGGAATAGACACTGTGAATAAATGAATCTCAGGGCTTCAGCTCCAGTTTGTACAGCTAAGGTCACCACAGAGATGTGATGTGTTTTTTCAGGGTAGGTAGCAAATCAGCCCAGGAAGCTTGTCAGGAAAGGTTTCCTTCTCAGTGTGCACAGCGAATGCTGACTGGGGAGACAACACAATGATCTGGAAACTAAAAGCGCATGAGGGTCCTTAAGGCCCATTGAAAAGAATGGCTGTCTATCAGCCAGAAGTAGGACAGTTCCAGGCTGGCCCTCAGAGCTAGCTTTGGCTGTCTGGGGTCTGCCTTCAAAACCATTGTTCAAAGCTCTCTCAGACTGCAGAGACTGCATCCCACCGGGATCTGACCCGTATGTCCAGGGCCGAGCTCTGGGTTTTAGGGTGAGTCACTGAAATCATTCTTGGACCTCCCTACCCCAGATGTAGGTGTCTCATTTTATACAAAAAAAGCTTCCCCTATTGCAAGAGGAGTGGAACTTATTAGCTTGTGCTGGGCTCTGGGAATAGTTACCAGCATTTTATTCATTTAGCCTGGAACAATTTTCTGAACAAGACGGGGGCTGGAAGAGGCGATGCCCCTGTCCACCAGAGGGCGTGGGGTACATTCAGCTGAGTACGAGGCCATTATCTTCAGTCCTTGGACCGCAGACTCTCTCCAGTGCACTCTCCATACTAGTCCCTTCCAAAGCCTTTCCTCCAAGCTTGCAAACATGGAGGACGTCTGCCCGTGAGGAACAACAGAGAACACACACTAGTGCTGAGATAAATAAGTGGCATTTGCTCTGAAAGATTGTGTCACTCTTTTATCCAGTGTCTGACCCATTTCCCATCCCTATTCCTTTATCATCTCATTTGTCTCTCCTCAGCAGTCTCTTTTCCCTCCCATGCTCTCTCCACACCCTTCTAGCTATCTTGCAGTGACTCTTCTCCTTTGATCCCCTTCTATCCTTTGTTCTCCTTTTGTTCACTGTAGCCTTCTCTCTGCCCGCCTCCACCCCACGTACTCCTGTCTCTCTCTGCCCTTCTCCCCCAACTGTCTAGAGTAGTGATCCACACGGAAGCACAGCACTTGATCATTCTCACCACACCCCTAGGAGAGGTGTTCACGGGACCGGAGACAGAAGGAGTTGATGTTGGAGGAGACAAGATAATTCAGGCCCGTGCTGAGGACTTTAGGTCTTGCTAGCTCTCATGCTATTGAACTGCCCCCTCCTGTTACTGGAGGCTGCCCTGGCTGCCCAGAGATAAGCAGACTTAGCACCGCCAGTAGTATCCTAGGAGGCACTGCCCCACAGCCAGAAACTGGTATGGGCCCCCTTACTTTACCCTGGCTTTCAGAGTCACCCTGGCTTGGACTCTGAGGAACTTCCCCATCCCAGAGATCAGTTCACATTTCCAAGTTTATCTTGCAATGAAAAGGCTAAAGATGTCCTTCCTTCCAATGACAGATGTCCCAGAAGCTGCCCAGCCCTGTCGAAACTGGCATCTGGAGACCATTTGCATTACCATCCTAGCTGCTCAGAAGGGGGCTTGCTGTTTGCCTTGGGTGGCGGGATGCTGGCTACAGCAGGAGAGCAGCAGCAGGCAGGAGAGCAATGCGCCCGGTGCAGAGAAGGGATTCAGAGAGGTCCAGCTGGGTCAGAGTTCCAGTGTGCCCCCCCGCCCCCCCGCGCAACCATTTCATTACCTCTCTCTGCACTTCCCCCTCCCTGAAGCACTGCGTGCCAGATTCAGCAGTTCTGCGGGTGCAGCTCCCATTGAAGTTGGAGCCAATGGGACTGGTGCCCGTCTTGGAGGAAGAATTTGGCCCCATATGTTTTTCCTCGCTCTGAATTTACATTCCAGGAATGGATCAAAACCAAATAAAAATGGTGACACGATGCCAGCTCATACATCTGCCTTTGGAAACGCTCAGCTGGGGCCACTAACGTTGCCTAATCCCAGCCAGCCAGTGCGGCCGATAAACGAGAGAAGAGCCGAGCGGTGGGTCTATGCAATGTTAATTCACCGCTCAGGTCTGCTCTCATCAGTCTGTTTGCTGCAGGAAGAGATGTCTTCCCACCTCCACCAAACTACCTCTTCAAGTTCCTTGGGGTTCAAGACTTGAGAAAAATCTCCTTTCCTCATTAATTCTTCAATGAAAAGAATTACACATGGGTCCAGGGAGAAACTAAACGATGCATCAAAAATGTTGAGGAAAAACCTAGAGCAAACATGAGCTTTCCAGCTGATTTTAATAGTTGAGGATGAAATGATGGAAGTGGGTCTCGCAGAGGGCTAGTGTCTTCAGAAAACATTAACAGCCAGTCAACCTTGAGCTGTGTCATTTTCCAGGGAGTTCATTGAGAGGTCACCCCTTTATTTGAATCACCACACTGGCAGCCAACATGTTTTGCTTTGATCAACAAGCTGCAGACTCACGGCAGCCTACGGTAATAGAAAACAAATTGAACTCAACTGGAAATGTTTAAGAAGAAACACACGGCGCAGGAGCCCAAAAATGGCCCTTAGCATCACACGAACCATGAAGTGGCATTTAATTCTCGATCTCAGCACATAAAAAGACAGATGAAAGCATCTCCTATTCCCCTGCACTCTGCATCTAGCACCCTCTCTGATTCTCTTCAATTCAACTCCTTCCCTGCACTAATCCACTCTCTAGCTCCACTTCAATTAGTGCACTGACAACTGCGGGGGCTGTCTATGGGTGCCATGCAGAGCGTGCCTTTGGCACACCAGCCTACGAAATCAATCCAAGAGTGTAATAGCTGCTTCTGCCTAGAACTGTGCAAAAGGCCTCGGTTTTTCACTGGGAGAACTTTGCTACAAACGTCAATGAAAGTGAAAACGGTGGAGTTTGTGGCTGACACACCAACCTGGCCATCTCCCCTGTAAACAAACGGTGCACGACCCAAGCCAGAACAAAAATAACCACTCGGGGGCTCTATTTTGAGAACTCCCGGAGTTGCCCTCATGGGGAGTGGCCTGAGATAACTCTCCAACTGGTGTCAGGACAAGAACAGGGTGAAATTTTTTCATCAAATAATAGTTTGGGCCAAAAAAATGTCTTTTTTTTTTAAGTCAAAATGTTTCACTTTGACATATTTATTTTGCAATGGTGTTTCGAATTCAGATGTGGCCAATTTACAACCCTGCCTCCCCCCCTGAAAAGAACACTGTAAAAAGGGTGAAAAAACACCCCAAAATGGCCAAACTGAAACAAACAAGAATGTTTTGCATCAACTGAAATATTTCCGTTGACTTGAAAAAAAATTGATATAAAACTGCTCAAGATAGTTAAGACCCAGGCAGACAGCGAAGAGCTACAAAAGGATCTCTCAAAACTGAGTGACTGGGCAAGAAAATGGCAGATGAAATTCAATGTTGATAAATGTTGGAAAACATAATCCCAACTATAGATATACAATGATGGGGTCTAAATTAGATGTTACCACTCAAGAAAGAGCTCTTGGAGCCATTGTGGATAGTTCTCTGAAAACATCCACTCAATGTGCAGTGGCAGTCAAAAAAGCTAACAGGATGTTGGGAATCATTAAGAAAGGGATAGATAATAAGACAGAAAATATCATATTGCCTCTATATAAATCCATGGTACGCCCACATCTTGAATACTGCGTGTAGATGTGGTCGCCCCATCTCAAAAAAGATATATTGGAATTGGAAAAGCTTCAGAAAAGGGCAACAAAAATTATTAGGGTTGTGGAATGGCTGCCGTATGAGGAGAGATTAAGAAGACTGGGACTTTTCAGCTTGGAAAAGAGATGACTAAGGGGGGATATGATAGAGGCCTATAAAATCATGACTGGTGTGGAGAAAGTAAATAAGGAAGTGTTATTTACTCCTTCTCATAACACAAGAATTAGAGGTCACCAAATGAAATTAATAGGCAGCAGGTTTAAAACAAATAAAAGGAAGTATTTTTTCACACACCGCACAGTCGACCAGTGGAACTCCTTGCCAAAGGACGTTGTGAAGGCCAAGATTATAACAGGGTTCAAAAAAGAACTAGATAAATTCATGGAGGATAGATCCATCAATGGCTATTAGCCAGGATGGGCAGGATGGTGTCCCTAGCCTCTGTTTGCCAGAAGCTGGGAATGGGCGACAGGAGATGGATCACTTGGTGATTCCCTGTTCTGTTCACTCCCTCTGGGGCATCTGGCATTGGTCACTGTTGGAAGACATAATACTGGGCTAGATGGACCTTTGGTCTCACCCAGTATGGCCGTTCTTATGTTCTTATATATTCTTTGTTGTTGTTGTTGTTTTGTTTTTGAATCAATGAATTTAAAAAAAAATTAAAAAATGGTTTTGGTTCAAATTGAACCAGATTTTTTTTTTGTTTTGGATTTGTCCCCAAAACTAAAAATCCACTATTCACTCAGCTCTACTTCTGACCAACTGGGAGCTGTGCGGCTATGCAGTTGTATGTACTCAAGACACCATGTAAATAAGGTAAAGTTAAGTTACCCCAACTAGGCCTCTATGGAATCAGGAGCTCACAGAATGAGTGGAGGTGGGACTGGGGCCAGGGAGCAAGACTGCTAGAGGCTCAGAGACAGGTTAAACTATTTTCTTCAGGCCCTGAACTATGAAACATTCAATGGTGTCTTAGCCCCAGGCTGGTTTTTCACTCAATGGACAGGCTGGATTTACATCTTGGGAAAACGACCTCTTGCTGTTTTCTGTTTTTCCACAAATCCAGGGAGAACGCGAATTGGCACCGACTGACCAATGGGGAAAATGTTTATTGCAACCCAGCACATTTCTCTGTCCAGCATCTTTCTCCTCTTTTGCTCACAGGTGCTGTAAATACTCAGTCCACACCTCCAAGCAGAAGCCAATGGGGACTACCTTGCCCCCTCCCAAAGTGCAGAGGGCCATCTGGCAGCATGCTGGAGCTGTCCCATTGTGCGAAGGTTTGCAGGGGAGCAAGATTTGTGACCAGAAGCCCTGCAACATGGGGGCTTTTGAGAGTGGCAGCACCAGGGCCGGCTCCAGGCACCAGGCAACCAAGCTGGTGCTTGGGGCGGCACCTGGAGGGGGGCGGCGCGGCGCTCGGGCCCCCGGGGAGAGCGGGGCCACAGCCGGGCTCGCCGCCCTCTGGCCGCCGGGGGGAGAGCCGAGCCCCAGCCGGGGCTCGCCGCCCTGCCCCCGGCTCTCTGGCCGCCGGGGGGGGGGGGGGGGGGGGAGGGAGCCGAGCCCTCGCTGGGGCTCGCCGCCCTCCTCCCAGGGCTCTGGCCGCCCTCCCCTCCGGCGCCCTCCCCCCGGCCGCCGGGGCTCGCCACCCTCTCGCCGCCCTGCCCCCGGCGCTCTGGCCGCCGGGGGGAGAGCCGAGCCCCCACCGGGGCTCGCCGCCCTGCCCCCGGCGCTCTGGCCGCCGGGGGGGGGGGGGGAGGGAGCCGAGCCCCCGCCGGGGCTCGCCGCCCTCCTCCCAGGGCTCCGGCCGCCCTCCCCTCCGGCGCCCTCCCCCCGGCCGCCGGGGGGAGAGCGGAGCCCCCGCCGGGGCTCGCCACCCTCGCCCCGGGGCTCCGGCCGCCCTCCCCACGGGGGGGGGGGGCGGCCGGAGGCTTTTTTGCCTGGGGCAAAATAATGTTCCTTATTCACATTCTCTACATCATTCATGAGTTTATGCAGCCAGGTAGTTGCTCGTTGGGTCTCGCAGAGGGCTAGTGTCTTCAGAAAACATTAACAGCCAGTCAACCTTGCCTGGGGCGGCAAAAAAGCCAGAGCCGGCCCTGGGCAGCACATGAGGCCAGTGCCAGAGGATCTCCCTCCTGTCCAGGGAGGAAGTGTGCGAATGCCCCTGATGTTGAGTTGCTTTGCTGCACTCACCAGCCAGGGTAGGGGAGAGGGGGAAGGATTGAGTGAGACACTTGAGGTGGGCACTGGATTTTCCCGAGTAGCAAATGGCCTGGCACATAGTGCCATGTACTGGAGGTAAAGTCTTGGTCATACACACAGTAATTTTTTGCAGCTAGAGGACTTGTCTGCAACTGCAGGTTTCTATACATAGAGTGGTGAGCGTGTGCACACACACACTCCCCTCCACCCTCACAGGAGGTGTGCGGGTTACAGGAGGCCAAATTTGAACAAAAGCATCTAAAATTAAGCGCAATAAAATGTCTGGCTGTGTTGCAAAGTCGCTGGCCTGGGTAGTTGTTCTAAATGGACTTGGATCCACACACTAACGATATCTTAAAAAAAAAAAAAACGGTGTAAATTTCACCGAGTCGTTGGGAACTTTTATGGGAATGGCCCTGATTTACAGCAGAAAAGGCTGCTCCGAAAGTGCAATCGTTCTCCAAATGGCAGGAAGCCAATGGAACATGCAGTTCATGAGCAACAATCCTGGGTTTTAAAAAGAAAACAAAAAATAATGAAGCCTAATGAACATGAGAACGCCTAAAGGGGTTAATGATCAGTTAGAGCCTTGAGTTCTTCCCAGACTGCTGAAATGAAAGGCTAAATCTCAGGCTGAATAGAAGAGTACACAAAGGATGATCGCTGCAGCAACAGGCGTTTGGGAAAATCATTGCCCTCCAGTGAAAGTATGCACAGTTCCGATTCCCCCACTGCCCCCACTCCCAAAATACATGAGCGACAGCGGAACTGAAAAGCAAGGTCTCATTTTATTTCCCCTTCTGCTTTTTGTCCTCTCCTCCAGCCAGCCACACAGGCTTATAGGCACATTTAAATGGAAGTCTATAAAGTAGCTGGTTTTCTCTGGAGAATGTACACGGAAGAATCAGTCTGCTGGTGTGTGCTCAGTCTAAGAGGAGGTGAAAGTGTGCTGGAATACCTTGCTGCTTCAGTCCCCTGTGGTTTGTGATGCCTGGACAATGCCTTGCGCCCACACACAACAGCCATACCCGACGTGTCATGAGCATCGGTTTTATTGCATGGTTGCAACAATTGGGTTCAGGCTCTCAGCTCAGATCTGGCTTTTACCAGGGAGGTCCCTGATGGTCCCTCCCCAGTGTAAAAAAGAAATCACAAGTAGTGACGTTCTCCAGACGCCGTCCCATAATGCATTGCCTCATATTTGGAAATTGGCCAAGAGCCCCTTCTCCCAGTATTGGGCTGTATGGGATAAGTGCTTCAGGAGTGCAGGAGAAGTGCATCAGACTCAGAATGCAATGACACAACCAGGGCGGTAAGACACACCCTGTGGGGGATACACAGGGTTGCTCTATAGTGCAGATGCCCCAAAATAGTTGCATGGACAAGGGAGAGGACTCACATTTCATGCACCCCATGTCACCGCAATGGTGTTTTCAGCTACTGTGGGATCTTCCTGAGGAGCACATTGTGCAGGCGTAGCTGTAAGCCAGCTGGGACGGATTCCCCAACTCTCAGCTCAGGAGGAGGCGTGGCTATTTGGTAACATCAACAGCCATTGCTTTGCTGCCTGAACTGCACGGCCAAATCTGCACGAGACACTTTGCTGGAATAGCTAAGACGATTACGGGTGTGACTGTTTTTACTGGGACAGAAATGCTTCAAAAACCCTAGTGTAGCTGCAGTGATAGTGACATCAAAATGCTTTTGGCTGCATAGTTTATTTCAATCCGGGACCCAGTATAAGCTATACCGACAAAGCACTGTTTTGCTGGTACGAGTTGTGTCAGTATAGCTGTGCCAGCAAACCTTTTCTAGTGTAGACCAGCCCACAGGGGGCAGAAGAGAAGCGCCCCAGCACGGAGGTGTCAGCTATCATTTTCCTCCAGGAGTGTAACCAGGAGCTCCTGTTTGTGGTGTGCTCTGCTCAGCTGCTGTTTTGTTCTTCTGCTCCTCCTAACTCCTCTAGAGACTGACTATGGTGGGAAGAGGTGGCGGATGTAGGGTGACCAGATGTCCCAGTTTTATAGGGACAGTCCTGATTTTGGGGTCTTTTTCTTATATAGGCTCCTATTACCTCCCACCCCCGTCCCGATTTTTCACGCTTGCTGTCTGGTCACCCTAGGCGGTTGTGTCATGAGAGCGGGCGTTCTCGCAATATTTCGAGGCAAAAATCCTGGGAAATTTAGTGAGTGAGCATATTCTCATGAGATTTCTGAAGCAATTTGATGGCTTTAGAGGGTCTAATAAAACCCAGACCACTAAATGCTTATCTGACCTGAAGCTCCAGTTGTTCCAGGGTTCCCCCATTTCTTGCCAGAATCAGAATCACTCTGTCAGTACAGAATTACTGCTCACCTCAGCTTGTGGAAAGTGACCCTCCCGAACGGGCTGAAGGAGACTTACATCGGGTTTAAAGTTCTCTGCCAGCGTTGGGCTGCATGCCAAGAAGTCCCTGTGCTCGTTCCTCGGGGATGTGTCCCTCGCTGCTCAGCTGGGACAAGATCATCACACCATGTCATTTACTCGTTGCTTTGAATCTGAGATCAGAGGTTATAAGCAGCGATAGGGCTAGAACCTGGGTCTGCAGATTTTCCTGGTGGTGACCACCTCCACTTAGCAAGGCTGGTAACAGGACCACATGGTAGGTAGGCCATGAGTCACAGAGGCCCCCACACCCACAGAGAGCCCGACTGACAGGACGCTCCCCACTCCTGATTGGCCCAGGCATACATATAGCCTGGGGAAGCTATAGGAAATTTGTCTGTGCAGCTAGGTGGAACGCCAGCTAGCTGCTGATACAGACTCTGCTTCCTCATGCTGTTCCTGACCTCTGGTTCCTGACCCTGGCTTTACCTCCTGGCACGGATGCATGGTTTCTGACTCAGCTTGTCTCCTGCTTCTGGTTCCTGACCCCGGATCGATCGACAACTCCAATTCCTGCTGTCTGATTCTGGCGCTAGCTGCAGTGACCTAACCTACCCCTGACGGGGGTTAAGTAAAACATCACAGCTCTAATTCTGACAATTCACCAATCAAATGAGAAGCTTGTTTCTGCACCAGAGAGTCCCCAGCCAGACGAGGGAACATTCGAGTGTGATCCAGCACCCTAGCCCCCATACAGAGATTGTCAGAATGTTTCCCAGAGAGAATCAAGAATAAATTAAGGGGGAGGATGGAAAGCAGGGGGGTCCTGAAGTACTTCCCTCATAGTGCCCAGCACTGTTAGTGGAGCAGGGACTTCTAGGTAGCTTCCAAATCAGAAGCACTACAATAGTGGGATATTGTCTGGAGGATTGATTGGGCCCTGGCAGCTGCCCTGCTTGACACTTCCTGTCCACCCAGAGACTGCCAGAGCTTAAATAGAAAGAGAGGGAGTGATGCAGTGCTTCAGGTGAGGAGCAACAGAGAAGGATGGAGGACACGAGGAACAGCGATGGTGGAATGCCCTCCCGCTTTGACAAAAGGGCTTTTGTTCTCCATGAAGTGATGGACATGAGCCACAGCGAGGAGGGTAATAGCAGCACGAGTGGCTCTCAACAACTCCGTAGCCTCAGAAGAACGTTCCTCTGCTCTTCTGACTAGTGGGTGTGGTCCACCTGGAATTCAAGTGGAAACCAGGGAGTCTCAGGAGGTGGGGGGAAACGTGTCACCCTGCTTGGTTTGACCTCAGGCTGGGTCTTGCTGCTTTGCAGGAGAACCTGTGTCCAGAGAAGAAGTTAGGGGCAATGTGGAACCTTTGCTGCTTGTCAGAAAACTTCCAGGTGTTTTGCAGAGTTACTTAGAATGCCACAAAAACATTTTTGTGAACACGGTGAATTGGATTCTCCTCTCATCGACACCACTATAAGCCTGTGGATTTCAATGAAGCTATTCAGTGTAAGCGAGAGGAGAATCGCCGCTGGTCCAAAAATGTCAGTATTCCTAATTAGGGTGAAAATGTTCATAGAAATTTCTAATTTTAATGGCAAAAAAATAGATGATTTTTTTTTAAACAAAAAAGTCTTTTATTACAGCTCTAGAAATTAAATAGCGTTGTGTTTTCTCTGCAGAAGGTGGGGAGTCCAGAGCCTCAACTGGATTCCGTATTTATGCTAACTCTCAATATGTTACAGTCTTTACCATCACTTCACTTCTCCCTCTGGTGAGACTCTCTCTAAGCTACCTCAGGTGTTCTGGAGTAGGTGTTGCATTTCCCCACTGCTGCTCTGCTCAACGAACCGAGACCCACAAGGAACAGTCTGGTAGGCAGTTCTTTAGTGATTTGACAAAGATGCGTCTGGTCAGAAGATGCATGAAAAGAGAGCTTTGGAGAGTGCACACCACTCCAGTTGGGTGGTGCTTCCTTGTGGAAGCCATACAGAACTGTGCAATAGTCTGTCTTCTTAGCAAAATCTAGATGCTTCTCATACTGGAAGGCTGGATTTATTGGCTGTTGCTATACATTTTATACAGTAGGATTAAATAAACAGTTAATGGTTTGTTGGGATAGATGGATGGGTGGATTTACGGTCCCTAAGCAGCCACATTGCCTGTGATAACTTATGCTGTTCTGTTCTGTAAGAGGATTGAGCAGATTAAATGAAATCATGAGACATGCTATGCAAATTACATCCCAAATCAGATTTTCTGAGAGAGATTAGTGGGGGGAAATTGTAAACAGTAAACTTTTTTTTCTTGTCTTGACTATAGGGTACCCTTTCCAAATGAATTAGCAAAAGGTCAGCCCTACAGCTAGCACTAATGCCTTAATATTCTCAGGAACAGTTTTAATAAAAAAAAAACCCATTCCCCTTGCACCTCGGGATTACGTAGAGCATTCCAATATTCCTGTTCCCTGCTGATTGGCTAATATTCGTGACATTTACTGGGAGAAAATCTAAAACAGCAGTGAGAAGTCTTTGCATGCCCATTTCCACTCAGCCTTAATGCACGCATCAGCTCAAAACTTTCATTATATCTGGCCTCTAGATCAATAGGACATTTGTGCTTTTAACAGATTAGTGCCTTTGACAACTGTCTGCTTACACACATTTTGCTGAAGTGCATGGACAGAGATGTAAATCTGTCAAATTTCATGAGCACTGTGTCCAAGGACCTGTAGGAGTTTTGCATTTGCTTACTTTGTCTTTTTAATCTCTTTTGTTCCATGGTTGGGCAATGACATATTGAGTTATGGATTTGAGAACTGAAGGCCTTAACAATCATTGCAGCTCCAAGTTTTATAATCCACCACAAACTGATCTCATTTTCAGGTGCTCTGTATTTTTATGTGCCAATTAACTAGGGATCAGTTGCTGTGACATAATGTACTTGTTCCGAAGTTTGAATAATACGGTTACCGTCCAAGAAACAGTTACTCTTATTGGATTTGCTCAGATCTGAGAAATTTATCTGCGCCGTGTACCAAAAATTGTGTGCAACAAAGTAAATAAAAATGAAGGTGGGTTTGTTATTAGCTGCAACTTTCCAGACAGCCTGTACATTTATAAAGGGACTCTGTGAGGTCAGACACTATGCTGAGAGGTGTGGTATAACTATGGAGACCGAATAGAACAGAAATATGGCACTAAATCTAAGTCTTTGCTGTTTGTCCCCTGGGGGGGGGGGGGGTTGTTCCCTTGATTATTTGCTTTTTGTTTTTAAGGGACAATAAATAGAAATCGGTCCATTATTTTTTTTTAAATTGCAGTATAAAATTTATATTAACAAATAAAGATTCTCCTGCAGTGCTTTTCTCTAGCGCAGAGAACCAGACAATGAAACTGACTATAAACTAAAGGGAAACTGACTGGTTTGTTTTCATTGTCCAAGCTGAGAGAAATGGCAAAGGTAAACAAATGCTGAAAAGTCCATTCGATTTCTGAAGCGTTGGGTTTTAATAATCCAATGTGATTTGTTTGTAACATAGTGAAGGGAATTAATTTGTAATGAGTTCAGTTTTTAGCATGCTGGTGTCCCCGTGGCGTTAAATTGGGTGAGAGAGCAAGAAATACAGCGAGACAGGCCCAGCCGGGTGTTCCATCTATTTCAATAGCATGTCGCTAGAAGGTGGCAGTACCCCGGGAGATAGAGGACCGCCACGAAACAGTTCAACAAAGCTTGTTAAGGCGGCTGGTGGCACTGTAGAATTGTAGAGTATCAGGCTAAGCTCCAGGGGGACAGCCCGGGACAGCCTCGTAAGCCACCCACCAGGCAGCCTCCGATCAGCCAGAGCACAATTGCCCTCTCTTCTTTCTCAGCCTTTCTCCCCCTTATTTCTGTCTTTTCAGCACACTTCCCCCTCCTCGTTCTCTCCCTTTTGGCCTACCTGTGCCTTGCGCTCCTTGTCCCTTCCTCCTCCCCCCTTGTGCCGCGCACAGCACCCAGCCGCTCCCTCCCCTGAGCTTGGGGCATGGCTTCCCCGCGCTGAGGCACAGTGCTGCTCAAAGGGGAGGAAAGCCAGGCTGCGCCCAGTCAGGTGGGCATGTTCCATCGTGCAGGCGCAGAGCAGGCCCAGGTGCCACGCAGATAGCATTGCGGCAGGGCCTGCAGTCCCCACACATCCAGCGTGGTGCAGGATGAGGAGCCCAAGCCCACGTACCGTAGCCCATTGGTGGCTGTGTGTCGCAGGCAGGAGCTGTTTGTGCTGCACACCGTGGCCACACAGTACTTGGAGGACGTAGCAGCTACAGAACTCAGATTCTTCTGGTTCAGAAGCACAGGGCCCTAAGGCTGGAGCTAAAGCAGAATCTCTATGGCCTGGTGCGGTGTAGGTTTTCAGATACGTAGTGGAGGTGTTCCAATTCCAGTAGAGCAGTGGTTCTTGACCAGGGGTACACATATCCCTGGGGGTACACAGAGGCCTTCCAGGGGGTACATCAACTCATCTAGATATTTGCCTAGATTTATAACAGGCTACACAAAGCACTAGCAAAGTCAGTACAAACTAAAATTTCATAGAGACAGACACTTATATACTCATATACCAATGCTCTATATACTATACCCTGACATGTAAGTATAATATTTATAAATATAAATGGATTAATTGTATAATTAGATGGTAAAAATGAGAAAGTCAGCAATTTTTCAGTCATAGTGTGCTATGTCACTTTTGTATTTTTATGTCTGATTTTGTAAGCAAGTAGTTTTTCAGTGAGGCGAAACTTGGGGGTACGCAAGACAAATCAGACTCCTGAAAGGGGTACAGTGGTCTGGAAAGGTTGAGAGCCACTGCAGTAGACTACAGGGATAGACTTACCCAATAGACCCTCACTGCAGTATCCCTAGATGGACTTAGTATGATGTTCTAGGACAGGAGTTCTCAAACTGGGGGTCGTGAGGTTATTACGCGGGGGGTTCTGAGCTGTCAGTCCCCACCCCCAAACCACGCTTTGCTTCCAGCATTTATAATAGTGTTAAATATAAAAAAAAACTGTTTTAATTTATAAGGGGTGTCCCATTCAGAGGCTTGCTGTGTGAAAGGGGTCACCAATACAAAAGTTTGAGAACCACTGTTCTAGGATGAACTTGAGCCCCGGGTTCAAATCCCAGCTTAGCTGCAGCCTTCCAGTGTGACCTTGGGCAAGTCCCTTCCTTCCCTCTGCCTCGGTTCCCCAGCTGTAAAATGGGGATGAATGCACAATCTCACCTTCTGGATGGAGGAGGGGTGGGGAGGAGACAAGCCATTCATGGTTGTGAGGTGCTTGGATACTACGTTTGACTCGTTCTGTCCCCTGCTCTGTTCTTCAGTCAGTCCAAACTTCTGAACGTCAGGGCTAGTTCCTGAGTCATTGTCCTCCGAGGTGCTGAGCTGGCGTAGCAAGGAGCAAGCAACGCAGAATCAATAACTGAGCAAGGAAAGAGGCTGCTGTCTCAGGGTCTGAGACTGCCAATAACACGTAAACTGGGATGAAATGAATCTCACTGTCTGAGGCAGCATTGCTGACAGGGTGGGAACAGTTAATTTTCCCAAACCTCAAAAAAGTTTGATTGAATTCTAGGGGACAGTTTGAGTTTTTTCCTTTGAGCCAGTTTGCCTACCCCTAGATCCTAGTAGGAACATAGATACCAATGTAACCGGCCTGCTAAAAATACACATTCAGACAGATCTTATTGCAAAATTAACTTAACCCAAAATATCCTTGCACCATAAAACCCATGCACGATTCTACCCGAACAGCAAAATAATCAGAATCTCGCTTTTCATTTCATACAGTGTCTAATAAACACCATTATGCCTCATATCTGATTTCAACATGTGATTATAGGAGAAACCTTATCCTTTTTAACAATCAGATACCTAACCGATGAAACAATCAGTGTCTCAGCCAATTTCTCTATTAACTCTTAATAGTTTCCCTTTTATTTTTTTAAAAAATAAAATACTTTTAAATGATTTGTTGTGATCAAAATACCACAAAGTATTAAAACCCCTACTTCAATATCCTTTATCCTTTAAGGTTCTTTATAATTCAATAAACAGGATTTCAAATCCTCCCCAAACTAGAGTGGACTCGTTCTGCTTTGCTGTTCCAGGCCACTCTTCTAATGCATACTCTTATTAAGCTGTGCAAGCTTACAGCTCTTTAATCTTTTGGAACACATGTTGAGAAGAATAAAAGCAATTTTGTTTAGGAAACGGAAGGCCATGTTCAGCTGGAAATAAGCTTTTTCTATAATCTCACCTCTTGCTTTGCGAAGCCGACTACATGGCTGTTACACAGCAAACCATGAAAGGCACCGCATCAGTCCATTCATTTTCTTTTTTTCCTGGGGGAGTGCAGGGGCGGGGGGAAGAATTAAGAGAGAATCCTAATTTTGACTTTTCTGCTCTGAATCCGTACGATGCTATAATTTCTGCCCTCAAAATAATCTGAGATCTGGGCTTCTTTTGGATCAGAGCTAAACTGGATGTAATTCCCCTATCTCGCTCAGTGCCCTTGGCAACACATAAATACAGATTAGAGCGTTACATAAATGTAATTTTCTAATTAATCATTTTAGATCCAGCTACTGCATTTTTGTATGGCAACAAACATAGGGAAAGATAAAGTTTAACTATTGGCGGGGAAGGTTTTCCGGAGTTGCAGGAGTTTTGTTTTGTTTTTGTTTTTAAATCGCCTACTGTCCGTTCAGCCTGACCTTAGCTAAACTCCCCGAAAACTCTGAGATAACAATAACAAATCCACCTCCTTGCAGCTGGCCTGTTGTCTCCATATGTTCTCAGCAATGGTCTTCGTTTAATGACACTTTACCCAATAGGTAAGGAGGCTAGGCGGCAAGTTCCAATTTTGCAGTGACCCAACCTTTTGAACTTGTTAGGCCTAAGGCATTGCTTAGTAAGGCAGTCTGTTTCAGAGAGCCTAAAATCTCAGCCTATCACTAACCTAACTGTAACATGTTACTGCCTGGAATTTTCCACTTAAATCAAGAGGCCTGAGAGAACCCTACAGTTATCCAAGCCTCGTGAAGACTTTGCTGGCTGAATCTTTTTGCTCCCAACAGGCAAACTCCAGGCTGTATGGCTTCCTTTCTTCTCCCCTCAGTACAAACACCCTGGGAATTAACTTTCGATGCTGCTGGCCAATTGTCCCCTTTTTTTCTAAGATGCAAGTTTCCACATTTAAGAGAGTCCTTGTAGAACCCAGGCATGTTTCTAGGTATTCCCAAATTCCAAGGAGTTTGGATCAGGATGGAATCCCTTGATCCAACTTGGTAGCCAGGGTCAATCTCTGAGCATGGGGTGGAAACTGGGAGAGGACTGGGTCACTGGATCCACATGTGAGAAATGAAATAATCTAGTAATTCAAGCTTTCCATGTACGAACTCACTGGCAACAGCAATGGCTGCTTTGCCTAGTTTGTGTGTGTGTGTGTGATTGGAGGGACAGTTCTTGGCTGCTGGATGGATATGAGATAGGGTCCTAAAGCTGGCTGTTTCTATTAACATAAGAATGGCCATAATGGGCCAGACCAATGGTCCATCTGGCTCAGTATCCTGTCTTCTGACAGTGGCCAGTGCCAGGTGCTTCAGAGGGAATGAACAGAACAGGGCAAATTATTGGGCGATACATCCCCTCCAGTCAGAGGTTTAGGGACCCCCAGAACACGGGATTGCATCCCTCACCATCTTGGCTAATCGCCGTTGATGAACCTAATCTCCATGAATTTATCTAATTCTTTTATGAACCCAGTTATACTTTTGGCCTTCACAACATGCCCTGGCAATGAGTTCCACAGATCGACTGCGTGTTGTGTGAAGAACGACTTCCTTTTGTTTGTTTTAAACCTACCACCTATTAATTTCATTGGGTGACTCCTGGTTCTTGTGTTACACGAAGGAGTAAATAGCACTTCCTTATTCACATTCTCTACATCATTCATGAGTTTATGCAGCCAGGTAGTTGCTCGTTGGGTACTGGAGGCTATCCTGGCTGCTCCTCCTGCAGACTCTGTTCTATGCTCCTTGGTTTAGAAACCTGTTCCCAGCCCCTCTCCTCTCCTGGAGAGGAGAACTCTCCACTTAGCCCTGTTCCTAAGTTTTCACTCCTGGCTTTCAGCCTAACCAGGCACAGATGCTCCCTGCTCTGCCTTCACCTCCTATCAGATCAACTTCTCTTCTTCCTACAATAGTTACAGCTAAATAACAGACACAGAGGCTCTTTGCACAAAATCAGCCTTGGCAGGCACCAATGGACATTTCTTTCATTCCCTTTCCCTTCCCCAACCTCCCCTCCTGGCTTTCCTTTGTAAGCTGATTTCTTTTGTAGATGGCCACCGTTAATGTGCTATTTCATGTAGCGTTTGAAGCTGTGAGTCCAAAGGATGTTTCTTCTGTTCTCTTAGGTGGCTGCTGAGCCATTTGAAGATAATTTGCAGACATCTTTGATTCCGTGCTGTGCAGGAGGTTCCCCTTGAAAGAGATGATTTGCTTACCTCCATACTGCAGGGGCAGGGCTTTCCCCCCGTCTGCGAATCAACTTTGGGGGAAATGGGAACATCAACATGCTCAGAAACTGGTCTGGAAGATTTTCCCCCCCACCTCCTTTAAGTAAAAGAATCTCGTTTTCTCTAAGCATCACAAGGAAAATACCTGCACTGTCGCTTTAAAAATAAAATGAAGTGTTCATTAGCTGGCCTATTTTTTCAGGTGTGTTCTAATTGTGCTAATTAACTCTAAGGTAGATTTTAGCACTTCAGCCTCCCTTTCTGCCTTCAAATGCCAAAACAAATCTTGCCATAATTACCAGCAATCCTTTTCATTACCGGCTGCCTAATTATCCTATTAATAGCACATCCTAAGAGACTATATTTGCTTGGCAGGCAAATATTTGTTTTTAAATTAGCAAACACAAAGACAAACTGCTCTGTTTGCTAAAGGATTTTGAAATGCAAAATGGTTTATATTCGTGGAAAAAAATATAATCCAAGTAAAACCAAATGCTTAATCCATTTGAAGCATTTGAATCTTTTTAGTGTGATCATCTAGGGGGAAGATAACTGAGCCACAAGAAGTAACCTTAAATACTTGTATAATAATGTGTCTGTATCTATACAGGGGTTTGTGTTAGTTTTATCACTGGGGAAAGATGATGCCTGGCAAACAACTGGAAAAATGGAACCTCACAGTAAATTATAAGTCTCAAAACCATCTCACTTTGGGAAGTAATGAAAAGAAAGATTTCGAAGTATCTCCCTAGCTGGTTAAATTTAAAGCTGAAACTGTGAAGCTACTTTTAAATATCACCCACAGCATATTGACAGCAAAATGATTTGGGGTCTCATAAATACATTTGATGCAGATATTTTTCTTCTTCTTTTGTCACTTATTTAGCAATTTATTCGTTTTCTACAGAGCAGTCCATATCATTGAAGCTTTTTTCCCACAGTAATAAACTGAAACACATCTGCATGGTATTTTTATATACTTTTATAAAACCTTTCCTGGGATGGAATTAACGTGTACTAAAAATGAAGCGGTTGGCAGTTTTGCACCGTGGACATATCTATGTTTGCTTAATGCAGACAATGAAAAGTTTGCCAGCTGGTGCTGTGGGATGGTTCATTTGCCTGTGGGCTCTGGAAACCTGGGTTCAAAATCCAGCTTAAGTCACAAATAAAAATGTGATAAATAATTTCATCTGTGTCCTCATTTGCACCCAGAAGGGGCCAAAGAGATGCTCAGGCCAGGCGGGGACGTCAGGACTGGACCACATTGGCATTGAGAGAGCTGCGTCAGGAAGTTTGCATAGCAATGACCTACACCGTGGGCCTTATCCAAACCCCACTGAAATCAATTGGCATACTTATGGGAGATTTGTGGGAAGGTAATGCTGCTCAAAAGAAGAAATTGTAGATTTTGAAATGTGGTGCTGGTGAAGACTCTTGTGTGTCTCCTGGATGGAAAAATAGTTGAATGCCTATGTTAAAGATATTATTGGAGAGAAGCAGATCCTGATGTTGGAAATCGACAGACACAAACATATGTACTTTGGTCACATTAGGTGTAGAGATGGAAAGAACCTTGAGAATATTATTATGGAAGGAATGGTGGAGGGTCATCGTAGTAGGAGATGCCCAGGGAAGAGGTGGACGGATGGTGTGTGGCAGGTCACTGGAAGGCCAGCTGCTGAGTGCTCGTAGTTAGTGATGAATCGTGAAGGCTTCACAAAATTCTGCTATTATGTCATTGATATTCAGACATGAATAAATGGATTTACTTACTTCACGTGTATTCCCACTGACTTCACGGGGCATTGGTCAAGCTCTATGCCTTGCTCCAGCCAGGTCTATGATTTGCTTGCTTTCACCAGCATTGAATTCACTCATGCCAATTTTTTAAAAATCCAGACATCTAGGCTCTGTCTGCCGTGCAGTTCCATTTAGATTTTATAAATGAGATAAGTGGCCTCCTGTGGCTCTTGCCTTGACACTGGTGCTGAGAGAACTCTGTTGGCCAATGGCTCCTACTTTTTCTCTAGCTGGGAGAAAAATAGCTCAAAGCAGCTAGATCCTAGCTTGTGCCCCTTCCCCTGGATCACAGCTATCCTGTTCATAGTGGGCACCACCCAGGGACTTAGAAAAACTGCCTCTGGTTCTGTCTCCAATATATGGCCCTGTTACAGCAAAATTCTGCACACACAAACTTCTATAAAGATGCACTTGATAGATGAAAAGAACGAGGAGTACTTGTGGCACCTTAGAGACTAACAAATTTATTTGGGCATAAGCTTTTGTGGGCTAAAACCCACTTCATCGGATGCATGCAGTGAAAAATACAGTAGGAAGATATATATACACAGAGAACATGAAAAAATGGGCGTTGCCATACCAACTCTAATGAGACTAGTCAATTAAGGTGGGCTATTATCAGCAGGAGAAAAAAAAGTTTGTAGTGATAATCAGGATGGCCCATTTCCAACAGTTGATAAGAAGGTGTGAGTAACAGTAGGGGAAAAAATTAGCATGGGGAAATAGTTTTACTTTGTGTAATGAGCCATCCACTCCCAGTCTTTATTCAAGCCTAATTAAATGGTGTCCCGTTTGCAAATTAATTCCAATTCAGCAGTTTTTCATTGGAGTCTGTTTTTGAAGTTTTTTTGTTGGAGTATTGTGACTTTTAGGTCTGTAATTGAGTGACCCGTAGCCCACGAAAGCTTATGCCCAAATAAATTTGTTAGTCTCTAAGGTGCCACAAGTACTTTTCGTTCTTTTTGCTGATACACACTAACACGGCTACCCCTCTGAAACCTTGACAGATGAAAGTACTTTTCCCCATAAAGAAAACACCTTAAGGCCATGTTCTAGAGGTTCTGTCAGAATACACCACAGGGACAGTCGATTTATTCTCTGCTTGTAAAGTGTCTAGCACAGTGGGGAACTGGCCTGCGACCAGAGCAACTGGGCTCTGTGGAAATACAATTACTAATAAAGTCCCATAAGTTTGCAGGATCACCATTTCAGTATACAGATAATATCTGAGCACTGTAGCCCCTGCAAGGAATGCCACTCAAACAGGGAAGGTCAGAAAGCCCTTTATATATTCAGAGTGGTTGTTTGAACCCCTGAGACTGTCTATAGTAGGAATTTTCCCGTCATTGCTACTTTCTGGTTGAGCTACATTAATGGTAGCAGTAATGGGGGTGCCAAAATAGACAGGTCCTTCAGATGTCTGCTAGGTAAGCGCCACACTGCCCAGTCATGGAATGTCAACACCTAGCAGCGCTTTCTCTAGACAAGGGCTCTCACCTAGAGCTGGTAACATAATTGATTATGGCAATTATGAAAATTCAGGAAAAAAATTGTTTTGAGCTGCACCAAAAATGAAATTTAAAATATTTGTGGTGAATTGACAAGTTAAAAAAATTGCTTTGGGTTGAACTAAACATTGTCTTTTGATTTTGACCATTTTAAATTTAAAAATAAATAAATGTAAAGGACCTTTGAAATGAAAAGTCATTTAAAACCAAAACCCTAAAATGTTTCATTTTGAAAAGGTCAAAACCAAATGTGATGTTGGGGTTTTTTCTCCAGAAATGAACAGTTTAGCAAAATCGATATGAATTTGTGAAACATTTTGACGTTGCAAATTTGGCATTTTCCCCCTGAGCTCTACTCACAGCATTGCTATTGGCTCTGATTGAAATTTTTTGAAAGCAAAGGCTTTTTCCTGGAAAAATGGCTTTTTTAAAAAAAGGCAACATTTTTTACTTTTTCAAGATCATTTTTTAAATCAAAAATTAAAATTGAAATTTTTATCAAAATGATTTATGGCAAACAAAAATACCCATAACTACTTTTGTTAAAATAGTAACAAAAATATTGTGAAAAATTTGTGAAAAACGCTTCCACTTTTAACAAAAACAACTTTGAAATTTCATTAAAAAAAATTTTTTTTTGGCAAAAGCTTCCCCGTGACACACACTCTTTGATCAGCTCTAATTACTGCCACTGGCGGAGCTTCACATTGCATGAACAGTGGGAAAATTGGGGGGGAAATCCTAGTTTAGCCAAGGTCTCGCTGACTATGCCTGTGGGCCCACGTTTATCACGCAGTTGGAATAGTGAGCAATTTCTGACTTTAGGATTATAATCACGTCTAGGGTGACCAGTCAGCAAGTATGAAAAATTGGGACAGGGTGGGCGGTAATAGGTGCCTATATAAGACAAAGCCCCAAATATCAGGACTGTCCCTATAACATCGGGACATCTGGTCACCCTAATCACATCTCCCAGCATTGCTCTTCACAATGTACTTCTAGTTTTGTACTTTCAATGCAAATATGATGCGAATGGGAACTTCCTTTTTAGGGTCAAGATAAGAGATTAAGGCCCCACCTACTGGCATGCTTCATTTGTTTAGCTACTGGGCTGCTGTTTGTCATTGTTGAGAGATGACTGAATTGTGTGGTTCAAATTATATCAGTAAAACAGGCTGTGCATTCCGACACAAGCACTTCTCACATTTCAGAGTTTTCAAACAGAGTTTCCTCCAGAACCAGAGAGCTTTGATGTTTGCTCATATCAGAAGATATGCTGGATGTGAAACAGAATGAGGGCTACACGACTCTGATGACTCTCTAATCTCTAGAAGCCCTACTGGACTGCAAGAGACAATGATACAATATGTTGGCACTGTTTTTAATATTTAAAGTGGGAAGCAGAGGTGCTCCATTACAAGGCATGCAGTGTATAAAACCTGAGAGAGATTAGTCAGAAAAGTTAATTATTCATCATATAGTTAAGGAGAAAAGTGATAAATGACTTAAACTATAAGCCTTTTAGTACAAGGCTAACACTAATAAAAGGCTATAGATGGGTTTGACGATTCCTGCCCTCTAACACGGAGATGTGATGATGGCATATGCAGAAGCAGCAGCTATATTCATCAGACCTGCTTTTCACAGGCCGACTCAAGAACTGCCGATGCGTTGAGGTAGGGCGATTTGCACAGGTGCATGGAAACCCAAGATATTTTTCTGTCTAAGAGGCTAATAATCTACTTTTTATAGGAAAAAGTAAAAGTGCACTGATGCTGTCAAACTTCATCAGCAAAAAGCAAGGTGAGGTCCTTCTAATCTAAAGCAAATCACTTGTGTTTCAATCACATGTAATTTCAATACATAACTGACAGGCTTAAAAGTGAGGATTTAAGGCTTCCAGGGTTGTCCCTGGATCAAACTGCTACATTTATTTGCTTACGTTTTTCACCTTTAAATGCTCAAAGTACAAACCACGGAATGGAAAGCCCTACATTTCAGTTTGGGCTCAAATTCAGCCATGTGCAGCCCGCCAGCACAAGGCGTCTGCCCCCCGTAACGTATTAGGGTTATGTATCATTTAAGCCCCCTTAAGCCCTATTTTCAGAATTTAAGTGGGACTTTGGTGGTGGATAGGCCTTGTACTGTCTCTTTGCATGGGGCTGAATTGGTGCCATTTTTAAAAACAACAAAAAAAGAGGCCAGCTGATACATTTGTCTCGATATGAAGTAGCCCATACCTCCTCTGGACACAGTTTTCAGTTCCGTGCTGACCTTGACGGCTCAGAAGAATGGTGTTACACGTGTCAGTGCTGTCTAGAGTAACAGGTCACTTTTCAGTTGGGTCGTAAAAGGGCAGTAATCAAAACCGGCTATAAAATATTGATGAAGAAGGGAACAAATTTGGGGTAATGGAATGCTCCCAATCTCTTTTCAGGAGGGCTGTAGGTGCTCCTGGATGTAAATCATAGTGTAGGAAGCATTGTCCTAGATAGGGATTCAAAACAAACAGAGAGCAATAGATTTATCTGCAGGAGAGGAACTCCTCAGACATGTCTACAGTGTAGTTTAGAGGCGCTGAATTATTTATGGATCTAGAGGGGGTTTTTCCCCCCTTGGCTTTGACTGCTTCTACCTTTACAGATACAATTACAGAATGCTGCTGCTGAATACCAATACATTTTAAAAAAAAAATGAACTAGTTCTTTCCTTCATGATAAAAAGAGAAATGCAACCTAATCTCTCCAACCACGGAGATGAGAGAAAGAAACAGGCAGCGTTTTGCAGCCATGTGATTCTACAAGTTCAGTGGGTAAAAGTAAGTGATGTGGATAAGAAAGCCAGCGCTCACAGGTGTATAGGAGGAGGGTCACCCTTAAAGATGCAGGCCTTTTCTCTTAAGCCATGCTCTCTGAATCTCATCATATTCCTATGCGTGCTGACCTAGATCTTTTTTAAAAAATACACAGGTGCTGCAGAGGTTAAAACGCCACATGGCCTTCCAGCCTATTTCAAAGCAACAAGTGTATGTTAGCCTGGGAAAATTCATTACAGCAGAAGCTAGACAATACACTTCCCTGTGTATGGGGTTTGTCTGCCTGTCTGCCTCTCTCTAGGTTAGTCCCCTCTATCTAGAGCAGCAGTTGAGCCCTTTGCTATAATGCTGCCAAGAAGCTTATGGGGAGTTTATTAGGGATTAGAGGGTGCAGCAATAGGGCCAATCAGCTGCTCTTGCGTTGCATAAGCCTGAGTATTAATTAATGCAGCACACAGAGAATGACTTACTCTTGCAGCAGCAAAAAATTACAGAGCGCTACGAGGAGCAAACTGTTCCACACAACCATTGCTTTGCTCCAACAGTTGAAATAGATGGGGAATGCTGTGCAAACTATCCCCTTGTATGTCTGAGAGAGGGAAAGCGCTTACATCGTTTATACAGAGCCTCAGGTACGGGAGCCACACCCCGTCAGCATTCAACCCCACTCTGCCAGAACTGAACAAATGGAGTTACGGAAGAAAGTCTGTCAAAGGGTCGATATTCAAGTAGGGCTCAAGATGTCTTGTCACCTGCCCCGTGTGGGCTCTGCGAAAGGAGAATGTGAGTTCCATGGGTGGAAAATATGATTCTAAGTTATATGCAAAGAGCCTTACCTTGGATTATTTGAATCACTTATATCCAAAATACAGAGTCAGACACACCAACCAGACAAGTAAAAACCCACAAATCCATCCCCCCAGAACAGAATCCTGGATGAAACCACAGTTTAAAGCAACAACAGCAAACAACACATTTCCATTTCACCCAACCCCTCCCCCCCGCCTTTTGTTCATTTTACTGTGTCAACTTCTTTTCAGATTCCAGTGCCAGGCCAGCAATTTGAATAATCACTGCTGGAAGATTAATACACAGCAAGGAGACACCACTGTGGCCAATGCCAAGTATTGAAAATCATGAGTCAGCCCCTCACCCCAATGAGATTGGCTTAAAAATCAGGAGATTTTAACAAATCAGATAATATGTTGGGTTCTTTTTATTTGCCCTTTTGTTTCTGAGCCCATGTTTTTGAGCTTTTCTCCACAACCAGGAGGCCTAGAAACTGACTTGTTCTTTGAAAGGGGGGAGGGTTTGAGCATTGGCCTGCTAAACCCAAGGTTGTGAGTTCAATCCTTGAGGGGGGCCATGTAGGGATCTGTGGCAAAAATCAGTACTTGGTCCTGCTAGTGAAGGCAGGGGGCTGGACTCAATGACCTTTCAGGGTCCCTTCCAGCTCTATGAGATAGGTATATCTCCATATATGAAAGCTGAGATTCTTATGTAATTACACAACTCTGGGAGCTTTGACTTTTTAAGAAAACTCCAAATATTGGGAGACTCGGGATAAAATTTCCACACGTAGATACTTGGGCTGATCCCTCTGAAGTGGATTTAGGCCACTTTCCATCATCACCCACTATCAAATATAGTTCGGGCAGATGCCCACGGTTGTACAGAACCCATTTGAGGTCAATACCCCTATACACATGCAGGGGTCAGCTTGCTTAGATCATCTCGCAGAATCAGGATCTTAGCTTGTGACCATGAACTTCTAAAGGTTTGTACACAGAGCTCAGAGTTGCTACTGAACACCTGGGTCCCTTGATTATTTCAGGCCATTTTATAACAGCTGAGTGATGTCAACACTATGAACTGGGGGTGTGACATAGCCTATTAAAAAAGGGAGAGCAGATTTGGGATTCAGCACATCTCAGCTGATTTTCAGACCCAATTCTGACCCCACACAGGTTTCATATCACTGTTTACTCCAGATTTACACCAGTGAAGGTTATTTTTATTTTTTATATCACCTTAGTGCCTAGGACTCTCAACCAAGACCATGGCCCCATTGAGCTAGGTACTGTACAAAGACATTCCCTACTCTGAAAATGTTTCAGTTTAAGAGTTAGAGAAATAGGGACTTGCTCCAACTCACACGAAAGATCAGAGGCAGGAACAGAACCCTGGTCTCATGAGGGAGCAGGAGAGCGCAAGAGGGGAGGACTCCTGTCTCATACTGAGAAAGAGGGACGATCGATGAGTTATCTTAAGTGCCTATACACAAATGCAAGAAGCCTGGGAAACAAGCAGGGAGAACTGGAAGTCCTGGCACAGTCAGGGAACTATGATGCGATTGGAATAACAGAGACTTGGTGGGATAACTCACATGACTGGAGTACTGTCATGGATGGATATAAACTGTTCAGGAAGGACAGGCAGGGCAGAAAAGGTCGGGGAGTTGTGTTGTATGTAAGAGAGGAGTATGACTGCTCAGAGCTCCGGTATGAAACTGCAGAAAAACCTGAGAGTCTCTGGATAAAGTTGAGAAGTGTGAGCAACAAGGGTGATGTCGTGGTCGGAGTCTGCTATAGACCACCAGACCAGGGGGATGAGGTGGACGAGGCTTTCTTCTGGCAACTAGCAGAAGTTGCTAGATCGCAGGCCCTGGTTCTCATGGGAGACTTTAATCACCCTGATATCTGCTGGGAGAGCAATACAGCGGTGCACAGACAATCCAGGAAGTTTTTGGAAAGTGCAGGGGACAATTTCCTGGTGCAAGTGCTGGAGGAACCAACTAGGGGCAGAGCTTTTCTTGACCTGCTGCTCACAAACAGGGAAGAATTAGTAGGGGAAGCAAAAGTGGATGGAAACCAGGGAGGCAGTGACCATGAGATGGTTGAGTTCAGGATCCTGACACAAGGAAGAAAGGAGAGCAGCAGAATATGGACCCTGGACTTCAGAAAAGCAGACTTTGACTCCCTCAGGGAACAGATGGGCAGGATCCCCTGGGAGAATAACATGAAGGGCAAAGGGGTCCAGGAGAGCTGGCTGCATTTTAAAGAATCCTTATTGCGGTTGCAGGAACAAACCATCCCGATGTGTAGAAAGAATAGTAAATATGGCAGGCGACCAGTTTGGCTAAACAGTGAAATCCTTGCTGATCTTAAATGCAAAAAAGAAGCTTACAAGAAGTGGAAGATTGGACAAATGACCAGGGAGGAGTATAAAAATATTGCTCAGGCATGCAGGAGTGAAACCAGGAAGGCCAAATCACACTTGGAGTTGCAGCTAGCAAGAGATGTTAAGAGTAACAAGAAGGGTTTCTTCAGGTATGTTGGCAACAAGAAGAAAGTCAAGGAAAGTGTGGGCCCCTTACTGAATGAGGGAGGCAACCTAGTGACCGAGGATGTGGAAAAAGCTCATGTACTCAATGATTTTTTTGCCTCTGTCTTCACGAACAAGGTCAGCTCCCAGACTGCTGCACTGGGCAGCACAGTATGGGGAGAAGTTGACCAGCCCTCTGTGGAGAAAGAAGTGGTTCGGGACTATTTAGAAAAACTGGACGTGCACAAGTCCATGGGGCCGGATGCGCTGCATCCGAGGGTGCTAAAGGAGTTGGCGGATGAGATTGCAGAGCCATTAGCCATTATTTTTGAAAACTCATGGCGATCGGGGGAGGTCCCGGATGACTGGAAAAAGGCTAATGTAGTGCCCATCTTTAAAAAAGGGAAGGAGGAGGATCCGGGGAACTACAGGCCAGTCAGCCTCACCTCAGTCCCTGGAAAAATCATGGAGCAGGTCCTCAAGGAATCAATTATGAAACACTTAGAGGAGAGGAAAGTGATCAGGAACAGTCAGCATGGATTCACCAAGGGGAAGTCGTGCCTGACTAACCTAATTGCCTTCTATGATGAGATAACTGGCTCTGTGGATGAGGGGAAAGCAGCGGATGTGTTATTCCTTGACTTTAGCAAAGCTTTTGATAAGGTCTCCCACAGTATTCTTGCCGCCAAGTTAAAGAAGTATGGCCTGGATGAATGGACTATAAGATGGATAGAAAGCTGGCTAGATCGTCGGGCTCAACGGGTAGTGATCAATGGCTCCATGTCTAGTTGGCAGCCGGTTTCAAGCGGAGTGCCCCAAGGGTCAATCCTGGGGCCGGTTTTGTTTAATATCTTTATTAATGATCTGGAGGATGGTGTGGACTGCACTCTCAGCAAGTTTGCAGATGACACTAAACTGGGAGGCGTGGTAGATACACTGGAGGGTAGGGATCGGATACAGAGGGACCTAGACAAAGGATTGGGCCAAAAAAAACCTGATGAAGTTCAACAAGGACAAGTGCAGAGTCCTGCACTTAGGACGGAAGAATCCTATGCACTGCTACAGACTAGGGACCGAATGGCTAGGTAGCAGTTCTGCAGAAAAGGACCTAGGGGTCACAGTGGACGAGAAGCGGGATATGAGTCAACAGTGTGCTCTTGTTGCCAAGAAGGCTAACGGCATTTTGGGCTGTATAAGTAGGGGCATTGCCAGCAGATCGAGGAACGTGATCGTTCCCCTTTATTCGACATTGGTGAGGCCTCATCTGGAGTACTGTGTCCAGTTTTGGGCCCCACACTATAAGAAGGATGTGGAAAAATTGGAAAGAGTCCAGCGGAGGGCAACAAAAATGATTAGGGGGCTGGAGCACATGACTTATGAGGAGAGGCTGAGGGAACTGGGATTGTTTAGTCTCCAGAAGAGAAGAATGAGGGGGGATTTGATAGCTGCTTTCAACTACCTGAGGGGGGGTTCCAAAGAGGATGGAGCTCGGCTGTTCTCAGTGGTGGCAGATGACAGAACAAGGAGCAATGGTCTCAAGTTGCAGTGGGGGAGGTCTAGGTTGGATATTAGGAAACACTATTTCACTAGGAGGGTGGTGAAGCACTGGAATGCGTTACCTAGGGAGGTGGTGGAGTCTCCTTCCTTGGAGGTTTTTAAGGCCGGGCTTGACAAAGCCCTGGCTGGGATGATTTAGTTGGGAATTGGTCCTGCTTTGAGCAGGGGGTTGGACTAGATGACCTCTTGAGGTCCCTTCCAACCCTGATATTCTATGATTCTATGAATCTTGTTGCAGAGTCCTAGCCACTGGGCCACTGTCTCTCTAAATACAATTAGAAATGGGCCTTGCAATTTTATGCACCCTTCTGTTACGTCAAGTGGCGCCATACACTGTGGCCGTGACGCGGTCACAACATTGTGAGATGTGGTAAAGCTGCCACATGAAACATTCAGATCAAGCAGCCGTTCTCCTCTAGCACCTTGTCTACTGTGAGAGGGGGTTTGGAGTGATCTCCTGTCAGCTCAGCCCCTTGGATTGCTCCCTGCACACACACATCCATGTCAAGTCTGAGTGAAGCATCTTAAAATAACGGCAGAGCCTTCACAGGAACTCATTTGCATGCAAGTAATTTGAATAAATAATCGACATCAGGCAGCAATGCACATACACTCTTGACTATGGCAGTGACTGCCTATAAAGGAAAGTGGGGGTCACTGACACCCTATTTTGGGGGGCTCTTTACTTCCCCATTTTAAAATGCAGCCAAATATGACATGCTATTGTTAGGAAAAACAAGTAATAACTTGATGTCTACACCCGAGCCGTGACAAATTGTACAACAGTATGTCATGTTGACACTGACTGACAAATGCCTTTGGGAGACTGACAAAAATCACAGCTGTGCTTGTATCCTCCGATTAGTAGCAGCAAGCTGCGCGCCACTGGTAAAGTTGGTTAAGGCTGCCGTGGTCTTATGATTAGATCATGAACTAGCAGGAAGTTCTGAAAGCGAGAGAGTCTCCAAAAGAAATTCAGAGTCTGCAAAGCAAAGGAAAATCACCAACTTCACAGCAAAAGAATGGCATAACTTAAGAGCCTTCCTCAACCCTATGCATAGGGCCCGAACAAGGCCGTGGCATCATTTAAGTCCCAGTCGAGCCTAGATTGGTAGGTTTTATGGCAAGAAGGGACCATTATGATCCTCTAACCTGATCTTCTGCATGGACCCCAGAACTGTACACAATATCACAATAATGATCTCACTATTGCCATGTAAGGAGGTAACACCATCTCCTACTTCTATTTCATATTCCCGTTTATACATCCAAAAATCACATTCATCCTCTTCGCTACAGCATCACACAGGGAGTTCGTGTTCAGTTGGCTATCTGCCATGACCCTTCAGTCCTTTACATAACACTACCTTCCAGGATACTGTCTCTCATCTTGTCAAATGTGACCTACATTCTTTGTTACTAGACGTGTGACTTCAATTTGACTGTATTCAAACACATCTTGTTCAGATGAGCCCACCTTACCAAGAGATCCAGGTTGGCCTGTATAACTGACCTGTCCTCATTGTTATTTATCACTCCACCAATGTGTGTCATCTGCAAATTTTACCAGTAATGATATTATACTTCCAGATTGCATCTGAAGAAGTGAGGTTCTTACCCACGAAAGCTTATGCTCCCAATACTTCTGTTCGTCTTAAAGGTGCCACAGGACCCGCTGTTGCTTTTTACAGATTCAGACTAACACGGCTACCCCTCTGATACTTCCAGATTGTTGGTCACATCTTAAACAGCACTGGGCTGAGAACACAGCCTTGTAGGACCCCCTCTAGAAATATCCCCATTGACGATGCACCATTTACAATTACTTTTTGTAATCTATCAGTTAACCAGTTTTTAATCCATTTAATATGAGCTATTTTGACAGTGCTAATGTTTTGATCCGATGCTAAAAGGTGGCTTAGCGCAGAAGGAACTATATGTAGTGTTCTGATGACCAGTCATCAGGTTCGCTAACATTTCTCTGTGTCGGAACTCGGGGTAATAGGCCTTTTGGAAGAGGAATGTGAAAAAAGACATGGTGGAAAGTGGCAGACTCCTCCCTTTATTATTCTCTACGTCCCATTCTCAATGCATCACATTTTGGCCACTAGCTCATTCGGCCAAATAGAACCGGACAGACTTCTATCCGGAACATGTCACTATGGGACACATTTGCAGCATGGTAGCTGAACGGAGCGTCAGACTGGCTCACGTGTGTGTCATAAACCCGAATGCTGCTACAGCTGAAGGAGATTTTCCCTTAGCTCAGCTAGCAGAAGCCTTTGTTTGCAGAAGAGAAGGATCTGAATTCTCACCCCTATGATGACCATGAAGTCCTGCCGTGTCTGTTTAAGAAAAAGTACCGTGGAGAGTGAGATACCGCATTGGTGAGGATGCCCTAAGTCTAGGAGCCAGCCAAGCTACTGAAATATACACAGTAACAGGGAGTGAGAGCAAAGTTCGCAGCGTAATTCGACATCGGCCATTTCTGCAGGGGGGTGAGGGGGTGAGTGAGGGGGGCCTGTGGCTACTACTTGCTTGGTGTCCTCCTCAGAGAAACAGCAGCCCATGAAGACACAATAGAAACAATCTCACTCTCGGCAGGGAACCTACCAGAAACGTTTCCACACAGCACTAGGAAGGTCCCTAGTGACTTGTGGGTTCTCCCAAAGAGGGTGTAAGTAGTAACCAGCACAGACAGGTGGTAACATGCAGACTGGCCACCCTGTGGTTAACACTCAACCTGCAGAGAGTCCTTCAGTTCCCAGCCCTTCCCCGCTCACTGGCAGGGAGGGAGGTGCAGGACTGCATTGTGCTCCTGAAGGGTTTTACGTTCACGGTGAATGCTTCAAGGATGCAAGATAGGAATTAGGAGGGAGGGTGGGATGAGTCCATAGAACTTCAAAGGTTTTTTCCTCTTCCAAATGTGTTCAATTTTATATTGCGTGTCTGGCACCAGCAGGCGGGCTAGGAAGGACAGGTTTTCAGCAACTGAAAAAGGATGGTGAGGATTATTTTTCTGCACTACAGTTGCGAGGTGGGGCCTCAGTCAGGGATCGGGTGTGCTGGGGGCTGCACGAACACGAAATAAAAAGACAGTTCCTCTCCCAAAAAGGGTTTTGTGAGAAGACACAACAGGTGGGTGTCACAGACCAGAGACTGGGGAGGGCGAGGGAGCAGTGAAAGGAGCAAGCGTTGCACAGCAAACCAGCCTTTTAAAGGAGATTTCTCCGTTGACTTAGAATTAAGCTCACCCTAAGCTATTGAGCTGGGCCATATGAGACGCCATTAGAAAGAGAAAAAGAGAAAGCCGGGTTTGCCTGCTGGCTTTTTTCAAAGCTCACTCAGCTTTGATTATGATTGAAAATCGAGTCAATGTGATACAAGTGCATGAATAAATGCTGCAGCCTCAACAAGTATGCATACATCCACACGCACACATCCGCGCACGCACCCAAACGCACACACGCACATCCGCACACACACACCAGGCTAATGAAAAACTCCTTCATACAGCAATAGTTTTCTTTGAGTTCCTTTATAGCCCCCTCCTAATGTTATTCATTACTCAGACTTGCATTATAAGCTTTTATCAGGCTTCCAAAATGTATACTGATTCTAGAAGAAATCAAACCCCTTTGAAGTAGAGATTTGCTCTATCTACTGAACGGTGTCTAATTTTCCCAGTGGAACCAAGTGGATTAATAGCACTCAAGTGTATACAGTTTAATCAAGTCTTGCGTTGCCTAGGAGTCCATGTGGAGGCCACCGGGTCACCGACGAAGGAATAATCTCCTCAGGAAAGAGAAGTGCCTACCTACAGCCGCTGTCTGTTTTATCAAGCCCTTTCCTGAGGCAGCCGGGCTTTTGTAGTGAAACACTGGCAGCCTTTGCAGCCTCAGCTCCGTTTAATGACACAGAGAAAGAGATCACTTCTCTGGGAATTCTGCTCAATAAACCTTATTCTGCCCATCAGCAGCCTCCAGTCAGGTGTGTACTGACAGCAGCAAGTGTGAAGGGAGTGCAGTGGGCACAGGGAATGGAAGCAGAGAGATCATTACCATATTTGACAGGCTACACGAAGCAATTCATGAGCTTCCCAGACTTCTCATTGCTAAGGACGTTTTGATTGTTCAATTATGATTTTCTTTCCTCCTCTCCCCCTCCCCCTCACCCCACCATGTCCCTACCTTATTTTAGGCTAAAATCACAACTATTTCACATTTAATTGTTTGAGCGATTAGGAGAGGCAATTCTTATACCTCCTCCAGCATATCAATTAACGTGTACTACATTTCCTGCACATCCTCTCCTGCAAGTGCTGTGCTTAGACTGTCTCTACTCAAGGGGGAAAAAACAATTCAAAATGACATTTTTTAAATGCTAGTTTCATTTTTTTTGCCCTAATTTTTCAGGGGAGATGTGTCAGGGACATATCTGGATTGCTTGGCAGCCAATACGAACATGAATCAGCTGGCTCACAGGGTAGAGGCAGCTGTGGAGAATATCTGTTACTGGAACCAAGCATATTTCCAACTATGACTAATCATGTCAACACAGACACTAAGGCCCCGATCTTGCAAATGAAAGCATGTGGGTGGGGGAATTGCTGCGCCCCCATTGCCAGTCACACTGAAATCAATGGGGCCACATGCAGGCCAAGGGGTTCACCGGCACATTGTAAATGGCGGGATCAGGGCCATAACTATGCTCATAATAATCATATAAAAGAACCAGGCTAGTAAGTAACTGACAGAGACACTTAAAGCACCACAGAGATACTTGTCTACAAGGAACACTGTGGGGTCCCATGCGGAGCGGATAAAGCACACGACCAATGTGGTTGCAAGCTGACTCCAACTCTGTTTATTACAAGCTTTCTTTTATAGTCTTTCTTAACATTACATAACACAATTAGGCTATAATTACACATCTACCGATTGGACAAGAAGGAGAATCATGTGTTTATCACATGTATAGCCCCACACCGATTGGTTCAATTGTTCCTTACATAAGGCCTCATCTTATATAACCACCAGGGGGCCTTACATAAGGCCTCATCTTATATAACCACCAGGGGGCCTTACATAAGGCCTCATCTTATATAACCACCAGGGGGCCCTACATAAGGCCATGATTTATTGCCAGGCAAGTGTCCCATCGTGACCCCTACCCTCTCATGGAACTTTACATCCCCACAGAACACCAGGCCAGATTCTCAGCTGGTTGCAAAGCAGCATGACTCCATGGACTTCGATAGAGATATTCTCATATACACCAGCTGAGCATCCAGGAATGTATCTAGTCTTCTGGAGCCCATGAAATCTAAATCGCATGTAAATACAAAAGTGGGGCAAGATCTTAATTTAAAGTATGTCCCACACTAGCAATGTGTGCATGTGGCATGCATGTTTCATGAACACAACTAGACTAGACGTGTACTCCACAATTCGCTGAGGTTTGTTTTCACCTACTACTCTGTGGCAAGCCAGATGGCCTGTCTAGGGATGGCCCATGCCCATGGGTACCGGTCGTTGTTGTTTTCGATGAGCTATGCACATGTGAAACCCGAACATCTGGAGCCACCATGTGGTGCTTACAGTAGGCCAGCCCGTGTAACCAATCGCAAGGCCCCTTGCATCCAAAGCCTCTAAACAGCGATGAGCTAAACAAGATAAATTATTCATGACTGAGTTATTTGTGGTGCAAAGGGTCCATCAGTGACTTTGATTAAAAATCCAATGAGTAATGAATATGCAAAAGCAAGTGACTGCTTGGAGGAACAGAATTGTCAAATTGTCCATACTTCATCCAGATAAAGAAAAATCTCAAGAGGTCCTGAAATTGAAAAACTTACCATCAAATCACAGCATTATCTTAATTATTAAATCCCTCTGCCAGGCGGCTACCTCACATGCATCTGAATAGGAAAATATCGGTACCCTAAATTTGAAGTAAGGACAGCGAGGAGAGAGGAACACGCACAAGAGGAAATGTGATTTTAATTCACATTGTGACTCCACAGCCATTTAATTATTTTAATTAGGCTTAATTAGTGGTAAATTTACAATGATATGCTTGATACCTGGCATTAAATCTTTCATGCATAAATGTTTTGTTAAAATGAGAAAAAAAGGCAAGTGGCATGTTGCCAGCAATTAGTGCTGAATGTTCTAATGAAAGATTACTGTTCTGCCATGATTCAATATGACAGGCATTGCAGGAAAGTTGTTTGTGTTATACTGGATAGCCAATAACTCAGTCACTGTTACCTGCATCCTTGTCATTCTGATACACGTCCATTTTTAACAAGGGGCAGCTAATTGTCATGCTGGATCCAGTGGTAAGTTTGCTCTGGGGTTCATTAGTGTGGGACGTCACAGCACTGACGCCTGGTAGAGAGATTTCTCCTGATGTGTTGATGCTTTTCCCTACCGCCTATTTCACAGACCAAGGCTGTGTGAGAGTCACAAGGGCAGGGATTTTTAATATTTATAATTTATATCATGGTAGCGCCTAGACATACAAACCGAGATCAGGGCCTCCCCATGCTAGGCACTGCACAGACACCGAATAAGAGACAGTCTGGGCGCAAGACAAAGCAGACAAGGGGTGGGAGGAAGGAAGTGCTATCATCTTCTTAAGTCTAGATAATGAATGAAGTTCTTTCTACCTTTTTCAGCAGGAGGTTATCAGCCGCTGTAGGTATGCAGCGAATGTTCTGAACTAACCAGCACACGGTTAAGTCTCTCCAGTATATGGTCATGGGGAGATAAATGAGGAAGTTAGTCAGGGTCTAATCTATGCACAGATGTAAAAAGAAACGTGGATACCTGACCTGCTGGGACAAGCTTCCTACCAATGGGTAGGAAAGCTGAGGGGCACTGCTCTGGTTCTATTCCCAGCTGTGTGACCTGGGACGTCATTTCTTCTTCCACCCATTGTCTTTCTGCTCTGTTTAGCTGTACACTCTCTGGGGCACACTCCACCAGCCTCGCTATCTGTTTGTGCCTTGTCTGCTTGTCTAACACATCGGGACTTACATCTGCAACTGTAACAGCAGCACTAGACCCTTTGTTTTGGCCAGCCTCCTGCCCTCCGATGGTCTTTGAACGTCTTTTTGCTGCCTTTCCATTTCAAAGATCATTCCTCTGGCTGCCTAGTGTAATGCTGCCCTCCCCCTCCCACCGAGATTACCCCCCTAGCATGCTCATCATTGCTGAGTTCCCCACTGTCCTGGGAGGCACGTGGGGGGGAGAGGTTCTGTGGCTCTGGAACAAAAGAGACCAAACAGCTAACAGCCACCTAACAGTTACATCTCCCTGCATCTTCATGATACTAATTAAACCAGCCACTGTGTTTACAAGACAGGTTATAAATCAATCATTTCATAACTAGCACTGCCTCTTATTTGGTCTCTGAAGTGCCCAGCATACTGCCCGCGCTGTATAAATCATAAATAACAGCTAAGGAAATACCTGGACAGCTTAATCACTGGATGTGCTATAAACCGAACTGTTGCCTTCTTTCCCAAGGCCGTTACTGCCTTTGTCAAGAAGCTATCAAGTCTGTGCTCACAAACATTCCATGGGATCTGATCCTGCTATTTTTAATCTGCCACCCCCCTACCCCCCCACAATGGGAGAATTCTCTGTACTGAAGTTTCAATTAATTTCTCTCTCTCTGTCACATCACAGATTTTTCTGACAACTCATTTCAAAGCTGCCAGTCTTCTCACACCTTCTGCTCTCTTAGACACAATGTCTGCTCTATAAACTAAGCCTGCATACCACACTCCCTAGCTACTTATGCAGCCTTCTTCATAATCAGCACTTGACCTTCCATCAACTTGCCTCTCTAGCTACTATCAACTTGTTGTAATATCTCCATCAGAACTGCCATTGCCAGATACTAAAAACCATGAACTCAGTTTAACTATTGAACTTGATTTAGCTATTTCCTAGCCAAGATTTAATTTAATGTTCTCTAATGCAGTTTAGCATACGAATCACTGCTGGATGTAGACAAATACCAGACTTCGTTTCCTGCCTTACGCTTTCATCATCTCTAATTTTTCCTGCTCCCTTTTCCTTCACTCATTTGCACAGATCAGCTTCTCTGTACTGTCTCATCTTCAGTCCATTTGCCTTACAACAATGGCGTTAGCACTGATCCTTAAGGTAAACCAATAATGACAGCTAAACAGCATGTCGGTCTTCAACAAGCTCTGCTTTTCCTCTGTCCATTATAGTTACCAACTGGCTCAGTTCAGGAGCAGCTTCCTACCTGCTTACCTTCATACCATCATAGCAACAGATGAACTTTATAAATCCCCTGGACAAAGAGAGCGCACAACTTAGGGGAGTGGAATGGGCTAGAGAGTCTTTCCTCTCTGGATTGCTGGCTCAGATCTAGACCAGCTTGGAAGCTATGGAAAGTTGTTAACATGTGATGGCTGTTTGGTGGCCTACATGAAATTGGATGGCAGAGTTCACAGTTTAGTTCAAGTGGAAACATTGCAAAAAACACCACCACAACCAACACCCTAATCATCAGTCTCAGCAGAGACACCAAGACTCAAAGGCCAATGGAGACAACTCTGAGCTCTCAATCCAAATGTTGGTCCCTCTAGATCGAGGTTTGGGTAGAGAGCTGAGACAGGCTCTGCCATTGCTCAGACTATAGCTATATCACTGATGACTCCAAGACCCTTCGCTTTTCTGCAATTTCAACTTGGCACCTTTCAGAAGAAATAAATTCAACCTAAAACCAAAACCCTACCACACGATCACCAGCTGCCCCTCTAGTTTTGTGCTTCATAAAGAATGGATTGCTTCACTTTGATACCATCTCTATTTATAGTTGTGTTCTTATGGCTCTTTTTTAAAAAACTGATCTAAGATATTAGGGAAAATACAACTTCACAAGGACGTTTTATGAGCGCTACCTGCACTTGAAAAAAAATTAAATTAAAAGGAAAAAATTCACCTTATTTAATAATAACAGAGCACTACTGATTTAGAGTGGAACTTCCAAAAAGTGTCTAAGAAATTTAGGAGCACAAGTCCCAATGAAAATCCATCCCTATTTTCTATCAGTGCACAAGAGTCTACACAGGAGATATTACAAGTAATCAACATATTGGCCAAATTGGAAAGAAGTGAAGAATTTACAGAATCCAATGTAGCATCATCTCCTTTCTTATGCGTTGCATTGGAGGAAATTCCCCAGCTGACATGGCATGCACCTGAAGTGTTTATTGGATAATTGACGATATGTGATAGACCTTAGACTAGCATCAGTCTTAATAAGGATGTTGTGACTACAGCTGATCAGAAAACAGAATTTCTGTCCCACAGGAAATTCCAACATTTTTTGGGGGGGGAAATTGGTCTGAATTGACATGAAAATTTGAAATCTCACAATATTTTTTGGAACTGTCATTCTGAAGTATTTCAATTTGGAAGTGCAAATCTCATCAAAATGTTCTGGTAATGTCAAAACACTATATTACATATAAAATATTAACTATCTCTATAACATAATACATTTTTAAACCTTGTAGGTCAAAATAAGGGCTGGTCAAAATTTCCCCTTGAAACTGTTTTTCAATGGAAAATTAAGGTTTCAGCTAAACAATTTTTGTGTGTGAAAAGTGTCTGCCTTTTGTGGAAAATTTCAGTATTTTGTCAAAAAAACCAAATGCCCCCAAACTGAAATATTTTGGCTTAAAACTGATTTTTAAAATATTTTTGATATTTCAGTGAAAAGTTGGAATTTTTAATGGAAAAGTTCAATGGCTTTTTTTTTTTTTTCATTTTTGTAAAAAAATTTCTGTGGAAACAAAACCCTATTTTCTGACCAGTTCTAGCTGTAATAATGCGTAAGAGATTTTGTAAAGTACTTTGAGGTGCTGGGATGGAAAGATGGCTTATTATTATTCTCCAACAGCACACTTAAAAAAATACCGTGCCTGCCGTTGATTTTTCTTGATTGTTGGACCAATTTTACCACTGTACTAGATTAAAGAAATTCTTCCCACCCAAAAAAATTGAAGCGTGACTTTGTGTCTCTTGATTCTTGGGATGGACTCAGATATAATATAAAAACTAGAGGAACTTTGGGGACTTCCAGAAGGAATCTTGTTGCATTTAGGTCTGATGCAGAATAAAGGCTGGTTTATACTAGACATGTGTTTGACATTCTGTCTTATCCCGATCAGTTTGGGTGTTACTGAGTAATAATGTTATGTTTCTATACTCAAATACAATATTACACTAAGGGACATATTTTTAAAGGTATTTAGGTGCCTAACTCTCACTGAACCAAAGGGAGTTAGGTGGTTACATACCTTTAAAATCTGGGCCTAAATGCATTATACCCAGGGGTCATTGTAGGGTATGAAAAAAAAATTAAAAGAGGTAATATAGAAAGATTAAGTTTCTTTTGGGTGCAAATAGCTGCTCTCAATCTCAACAGAGACATCCCACTCAGAAATGTGGAAGCAGACTGAAGCAGTGTGAATACAGGCGCATCAGAGCTGTTTGCAAACAGTGTAAACGTGCCGCTACAGGTAACAGTTCAGGAAGATCTCCGAGAATCAGCATCAGAAGTACGCAGGTTAAAAATCTGGAAGGTTCTGCCCGTTGAAATCAAATGATTAACAGAGTTATCATCTCTCCTTACTCTCACACCAGCAGGTGGGATTGCATGAGTTCAGAGAAGCCATTTTGCTGCCAGACAATTTGCTGCTGACCTTTGAGAATGGGGAGATTCCAGGGCTATCGCTTTTCATCCCTGTTACAATCCATGTGATTTGGAGATACGGTAGAAGGCTGAAATACAGACAGCCCTTTGCTGAATGGCTGGATGACTCAGCAGCCTGGACATGGAACACGGAGCCTTTTACCGCTAGTTGGTTGGTTTCAATCCAGCCCAGTTTGGCAGTGACCAAAAGTTATCATCAGCTGCTGGGTATAAATGGAAGACTCCGCTCTTCAAGGCTACCAACAGTGTAAATATCAGAAATACCTGTGTCAGAATTGGCTTCCAGAAGCCAGATCTGACATTAGACATCATTTGATGTTCCTCCTTTTCGAAAAGGTTCCCATTAGGGTCGCGGTTAAATCTATACTGGGTGCTGGCTGTAACTATGTCTTGACCCTCCTCAGCTGCCATCCCCAACTCTTTTGTGTTTCAGCAGGGATGAGCTCTTCTTCAGAGACACATCTCCAGCCTCAAACACTGAGAACTTCTGCTGGGTGGCAAAAGTGTTTTCTGGGCATCTTTAGCCCTCTTAGTTTCCCAGTCAGCACAAGAGGGATAATACTGCTGACCTACCTCTTGAGGAGAGGGGCAATGAGCATTTAGGATGTAATCCAGCATTGTCAAAAGTGCCCACGAATTTTGGATATCCAACCTAAGAGAGCAGCCTAGGACGTGCCGCATTCAGCAGGAGCTGGGATCCCAGATGCCTCCAGCTGGGAATCTAGAATTTGAGGCAACCAATATAAATGGGCCCCCTTGAAAATGCTGAATTTAATGCTTGTAGTATTGCACTCTGAACATACAAATACTACAGAAGTAGGGCTGTGCAGGAAATACCAAGGCTTTTATTTGGGGGAGGGGGGGATTCCTTTTTTATTTTTTTTTTTCAAAATTTCCCACAAAAATGTATTTATGCTTCTCTCAATTTAAAAACACAAAACAAAATAAAGTAAAGCAAAATAAGTTTTCTGAAAATTGTTTTCAGTAAAAAAAATTTGGTTCCTGGTGAAAATTTTCAGCTTTTTCAAAAACCAAAACAAAAAAATTAACCAAAAGTTTCAGTTTTGGGTTTTTCTTCTTTTTTTCTTGTCAAAACCCAGAATATTTCAACCAAACCAATGGGAAAAAAACATTTAGCTAAAAATATTTTGACCAGCTCTAAGAAGAAGTGCTAAGTGTAGCTGCTCTAGCACAGAGGGAGAGAAAGAATCTAGTCCCCACATTTAAAAAAGGAGCTGAAGGTGAGTCAGTAATAATAATGCTGCCTAGCATTTAAACAGTTCTGCGCATCACTAGAACTAAACACACACTACAAAGGAGTTAAGTATCATTATCCCCTTTTCACAGAGGGAAACTGAGGCACAGAGCAGGGACGTGATTTGCTGAAGGTCCCCCCAGCAGGCCAATGGCAGAGCCATGAATAGAGCTCAGGTTTATTTCTTAATCGTTCCCTTCTGCATCATTATATTTTTATTTTATGAAATATGGAGGAGCCCTCCTCCCCAACCTTTTGTTTCTAATAATCGGAAGAGTGTCCTCAGCTGGATTTCAATGCAACTACAGCTATATACACTGGCTGAGGATCTAGCCCATATATGCTTTAACTGGGGAAGACCAGGTTTTCTTAAGTCCATATTCTCTTTACAGGATAACGAGAGGACTAACATAAAACATTACTATAATACACACAGCTCACAGACAAACTAAGTACATGCCCCTCTCAATATACAGTCATTCCAATTAATTGTAATGGGAGTAACCTACTTGCATCTATGGGCGAATAGCATCCTCAGAGACTGAGGTATTGCATCGACGAGGGTAAGACTGCTCTCCCCTGAAAGATGTTTTCATTAAGGTTTGTAAAGTCCCGTGAAGACATGGGGGAAGGAAAGTCCGCTGGCTAAGGCACTAGCCTAGGACTTGGGACCACAGGCTTATCTCCCTGCTCTGTCACAGAGCTCCTGTGTGAGCGCAGGCAAGTCACTTAGTCCCTCTGTGCCTCAGTTTCCCACCTGTAAGATGGGGATACTAGCACTGCCCTGCCTCGCCGGGGTGTTGTGAGGAGAAATCCATCAGAGACGGCGAGGAGCTCAATACTATGGTAATGTGGGCATATGAACACAATAGACTGACAGGAGTGTTATTATGCTCGTCAACGTGCCAACCAGACCGAATGAGTGAAGGTTGCCTTAGAAATTTTAACAGTAGCCTCTGAAAATCAGGGCTTGTCACACTAGTGCTGCTGGACACACCCTTGACTACAACCGAACATGAGCTCCCAGTGTGACGCTGTGGCCAAAAAAGCTAACACAATTCTGGGAGGCATAAACAGGGGGATCTTGAGTAGGAGCAGAGAGGTTATTTTACCTCGGTATTTGGTGCTGGTGCAACCCCTGTTGGAATACTGTGTCCAGTTCTGGTGTCTACAATTCAAGAAAAATGTTGCTAAATTGGAGTGGGTTCAGAGAAGAGTGATGAGAATGATTAAAGGATTAGAAATCCCCTCTAGTGACAGATTCAAAGAGCTCCATCTATTAAGATTAACAAAGAGAAGGTTAGCAGGTGACTTGATTACATGAGGAACATCATTTACTAATGGGCTCTTCGATCTAGCAGGGAAAGGTATAACACAATCCAATGGCTGGAAATTGAAGCTAGACAAATTCAGACAGGAAATAAAGTGTGAATTTTTAACAGTGAGAGTAATTAATCATTGAAACAATTTGCCAAGGGTCATGGTGGATTCTCCATCACTGACGATTTGTAAATCAAGACGGGATATTTCTTCTAAAAGCTCTGCCCTTGGAATTACTGTGGAGAAGTTCTCTGGCCTGTTATACAGGTCAGCCTAGATGATCACAACGGTTCCCTCTGCCCTTGGAATCTATGAATCTGTGAATCGCAAACCCCACCTCAAGGTCAGAATGTGTGCACAAATAGGTGTGCATCCCAGCTGGAAGCTGCACCTGCATACACACACACACACACACAAAAGCTGCAGAGCAAATTCAGACTCAGTGCATCTGTGTGTGCAATTTATCTTCATGAACAACCCTTACATTTGAATTGTAAATTTGTCCTTCAGCGTGTGTAGCCACCTAGTACTAAGTGTTACCATCTAAAACGAGGAGTTGACATCTTGACCAATGGATGCACAAAAGAAAGCCAAATAGCATTATAAAAGATTGTAGAAATTAGTATAAAACCTGGCAAGCTCACATTGCCATAGTTACCAATGAAGTCCGTGAATGCTGACCCCTGTTCATGTGACTGGGCATTAACCATTTGAAACCCTGATCCATGATTGTGACCAGGAAATAGACGACTCTCTTGCCAGCACTGGTGAATATCAGACATTTATTGCATGCATACAGCGCGATTATTAAGAAGTATAGGGAAAGCAGATTGGGGGGCAATATTTCAGAGCTGTTTGCTAATTGCCTCACAGTATGTGCGTGTGTGCATCTGTGGTTTATTAGGAAAATTTGATTGTGTCATTTTAATGGTATAACAGCAAGACCTCTGAGGGAATTAAATGTGCAGTTGATCGATACACACGCCTTTCACTCAGAATGAAGGCGACTGAAAATCATTTCACTCTTATAGCTATTAAAGGTCACAAGCTGAATGTTTCAAGAAAGTCTCTGTCTCTATCATAGGAAACCACCAGCACTTAGTACCACGTCAGTCAACATATCTGAGAAGCTGTCAAACTCACAATGTGTGGGAAAATGTATTTTTGTTGGGCTACCACAAAGGAAAGCTGAGAGGCTGCGGAGACGTTGTAATTCACTTTACCTGTATGTGGTTGCCTAGCACTACGTTTGAAATATATGATGAATGAAGTTTTTGTTTTGCAGATGATTGCACTGTATTCCCTCATTCGCCTGTAGAAATAGGATAAGTCTTGTTACTGAGCAAATGGAATGGCCAAGCTCTTTAGGAAAACAATTTGATTTGCATCTTTGCTACCAGAATAGGGTATTTTGAATTTTGAAAATGCAAATGAAACACAAAATACCATGTACACCTGGCATGCCAATAAAGAGCCTATGTATTGTGCAAAACAACTGATCCATCAGGAAACTGTCAACTTGTTTCTGGGGGACATAAAATTAGGGCTGGGCGGGAAACTATTTTCCCATCCTGCAAGAATTTTCAAGGTATCAATTTTTCCCCCCATCCTGAATTGGGATAGAAAGGCAAAATCTTGAAAATGTACACAAACCAACAAACGGAAAAAAAATTCGGCACAGGTCAGTTGAAATGTTTTGTTCTGATAATTTCATTTTGCTTCAGAATTTGACTGCCTCCCTTTTTAACCTTTTTGTATAAATTAAATTTTGAAACAAAATTTGTTTCAAACTGAAAAACCCACAACATTTCATTTAGAAAGTGACAAGCTGGTCATTTACCATTTTGAAACTTTTTTCCAACATTTTTCGAGTTGAAAAATTCATCAAAATCTATCCTTTTGCACGAACAGTTTGAGTTTTGACACTTTGACATTTTTTGTTGGAAAAACATTTTGTCGAACAAATCCCTCCCAGCGCTACATAAAATGTGAGTGACTGTCTCCTGGAAAAGAAATGGTTATATTATTGTTACCTTTGGTAGGTCATCTTGGAAAAAGATTACTTAAAAATCTTTAAAAAGGGATGTTTGTGAACTAATTGGGAGAGGTCAGCAATACCATTAGGGTTGTGTGGCAACAAAAAGTACGTGTGTTCCAGGATTAAAAGCCAGCAAGCGTCAGGAAAGTCTGACCGAAGTTCACCTTTGCATAGATGTGTCCACCCTGTGATCTGGTCTGTTGTAGAGGAGGAATGGCCAAGGAACACGAGTGTGAACGGTGCAGAGTATGTTCTGCGTGGTGCCAGCTTAACATATGTCTACGCTGCAATCAGAGGTGTGACTGCAGTGCATGTAGAGATACCCGAGCTAGCTCCAACAACGAAGAGGCAGAGGTGGCAGCATGGGCTAATTGCATGAATCCCTGGGTACCAGGCAGGCTGGTACAGTCCGTGCTGCTGTGGTTTCACTGCTGTTGTTATCTGAGTTAGCCAGATCAAAGCTAGCCCAGGTATGTCTACACAGCCACACCTCTGATTGCAGTACAGTCCTACCCAATAGCTTACCCACTGGCTATGTGTGTAATGAGTATATGATGTTGCCATTTGGTGGCTGGTCCATGGAGGGAGAAGGGGATGAGGATCATCTGCTGCTGCCTGTGCACGGATAGATTTTTATATGCAAGCCCAGGTGCTGAAATATCTCTGCTCCAGGGCCGGCTCCAGGGTTTTTGCCGCCCCAAGCAGCCCCCCCCCCCCCAAAAAAAAACAGCTGCGATCGCGATCTGTGGCACTTTGGCGGGAGACCCTCCGCCGAATTGCCGCTGAATAGCTGGACGTGCCGCCCCCCTCCGGAGTGGCCGCCCCAAGCACCTGCTTGCTAAGCTGGTGCCTGGAGCCAGCCCTGCTCTGCTCTGTAGATAAAGCTCAGCTTGGGAACAGGTGGTGCCAGGAGGACAATTTGCATCATCCAGCTGACCCAAAGGAATGACATGTCGTGCAAAGGGAATCCAGGGAGGGGGCTTGTAATACCTTCTTGTTTAGCAAGCCCGTGGAGCCTGGGGAAACTCCCTTCCTATTGACTCGAGCAGTGATCCATGGCTGGGCTTGAGAAACACGCACAAGTGGAGATACATAACAAGGCACAAATGACAGTGGCCGAGCCATGTGTGTTGAGTGTCTCCTTATCACCACAAAGTCTGCGAGAGCTGATACTTGTTCATATCTGGAGGGTTGGTTTGAGGGCAGGGCAGAGGCTTGAGCTGTTCTTGATTTGCTTGAAGCAGTTTTCTGCCATTATTAGTCATTAGCACATACACATTGTCTGAAGTAGGTTGTAACTAGGTTAGATAAATGTCTATCAGGGATGGTCTAGACAGTATTTGGTCCTGCCATGAGGGCAGAGGACTGGACTCGATGACCTCTCGAGGTCCCTTCCAGTCCTAGCATCTATGAATCTATGAACTAGGTTGGGAATATAGAGCCAGATTCTGAGATGCGCTACAAATGGCCTGCAGGGAATTCCCTGCTAGAGTCGATGTCGTGGAGCTAGGCCCTGCCTTAGCCACACCCAACCACCCCTTTGTTGCAGGGAGCATGTTGGAGGCCAAAGGGACTCTCCAATGCCCACCCCACCTGCATCAAGCAAGAACTAGTTCTCTCAGGAGATTTCTGGCAATTCCAGCTTCCAAAGAGGCTGGAACTACTAGAGAGTGGTAGTTCAGCACCTCTGCTTCAAGGGGAAGCAGGAGCCGTCACAATGTGTGAAAATAAGGAAAAATGGTGGTGGTGAGGAGGGAATTTTAGCAGAAATTTTCTGGGCCTCAAGAAAAAAAAGTTCAAATTTTGAGTGAAAATTCAGATCTGTTCTTATTTTTAACCACACTGAATTGTCCATCCCTGTTTGTCTCTCCTAATTTTCATGTGGATCAATATTTAGGCAAGAACCTAATCTCTTATTGTGTTGGTAAAATATTTATAATAAAAATTAATTCCTTAAAAAGAAATCCTGTAATGACAAAGCCCACGATACAGGAGTCTAACGTTTCAATTACAAACCTGCTAAAAATCACAGGAAGATGAATTTTATTATTTTCTAACTGCAGTCAAGTGCACCATGAGGATATTAACTATCTATATGGTCTATTGATCTTTGCGTCTCCTGCTACCACTGGAAACAATTAGAGGTCAATAAGCAACATGAGATGAAATTTACAGCTGTGATAAAACCATTTAGAAATCTCTCCTTGCCCTTTTACATCAGCAGTTCTGTCAATACTGTAATAAAATATTTTTTATGGAAAAGAAAGTATCTTTTTAAAAAAAAAATCTGCTATATTAGATGGTTTGGGAGTACAGCATGTGAATACAGAGCTCAGATTTGGCTGATATAAAATATTAAAACAAAATCTACCTTACAAATAAGAAGACTTTGTGTTTCAGTAGCACCATCAATCTAAGGATCTCATTAATGTATTTATCTTCCCAATGAGCCCGTGAAGTAAAAAATAATTCTTCTTCTTCCCATTTTACAGATGTGGAAACTGAGGCACAGTTTCTTGGCCTGATTTTCTAAATGACACCTGCACAATAAACTCAATTGTGTATGTAGTTGGGAAACTGCATTTATAAATGGACATCTAGCTGCATACTCGTCATTTGCAGTCACAAATATGATAATTGATTACATACACAAATTTATGCATGGAGTTGCATATTCATTTGCATATGTGCTGTGTAGCAAGTCAGTGAAATGACCAAGGTCATACAATATAGCATGGATTTCTTTCCTCATTGGGATAGCATGGATTCCTGCATTATTTGCTATCAGTGGACTGATCTTCAGGTGCACTATGACCTTTAGTTTGCCACTCTGCAGGTGCAAGGGCCATACAGCTAACACACCTGCATAACTGTGGATTCCCCCTGCATAACGATGGGTTTATGGCTTGTATGCGTACCCAGAGCAGTGCAAAGCAAAGGAGCATACCTGTGAATCTGGCTCTTAATTTTGAAATGGACCTGTGGTTTAGTGCTGGACAGATACATGGATAGCCTTTCTCCCCTCCAGCCCTGCCCCAGTCCACTTCCTTTCCACATGCAGACACCCAGCCCTACAGAGAAATCACTGCGGGGTCTGAAGCATGTACAGAAATACTCCAACAGTGGCACCACCCCCTGGCTGCACCCCCATGTGGGATGCCCTGAGTTAGAGCTAAGAAATGGAATCTCATTTTGCTTACTGTGAGAGATGCTCAACTTGGGGAAAGCTACAGTTCTTAAGTAAGAAAGCTCATAAAGCCTATACACACATGACAGATTTACTAAAGAAGCAATTCACCACAGTGCCATCAAGCAACTGTACATACAGCTCAATTTTGCTAGGAATCATTCATGGTACATTTAGTAAGGCTCCAGGATGAATGGTTTCTAGCATTCTTTTGCTATTTATCTCCTATTTTCCTCGCTTTTTAACTCCTCCTCTCCTTGCTCAGCCGTCATTTCGCTCCCGTCCCCTGACCCATTGAACAGTCATTGCTAAACAGTAAACGGATCACTCTGACGAGGCAACTGATGCCCTAAGCTTCTTTGGGGTCACCTGGGTCAGAATGAGGGCATTCCGGCCCAGCCAGCAAAGAGGGGGACGGAGGAGTGGAACGATCAGCGTTATTTTTAGTACTAATGCTGATCTACTTGACCCTTTTTAGAAGGCAACTATGGGAAGGCCTGCCTCACTCCCAAAAGGAAAAGCTATTTGCAAAGGCTGAGATTCTGGACGGTGGGCTCAGAGGAGGGCTCTTCCTTAGTTCTCAGATGACGAGATGGAGCCCAACATCTGAAAAAGGCAAATGTTTGCTTTGTTTGGGGCATCCACTCTTGTAGATCCTTCTATGAAGAGCTTCAAAATGAACTAGCTTGCTGCAGCAGGCAGCCTGAGATTCCCAAGGTAACCGGTTTCCAGGAAAAAATATTCCAGCAACTCTGGCCATCTCCTTCCCCCTCTCTGCAGTCACAGCCACATCTTCCGAGACCATCCACCCCCGCCCTGAAACTGCACCCCCTGTATTTGCATTTTCTGGAAATTTTGCTATTCAACTCCACTAGATGCTATACTTCTGTTAGGAAAAACACCAGTGTCACCCGGCCGGTTTCTTTGCCTGGCACTGGCATCTCTTTGTAAAGGGCTGAACCAAAACGCCTTCAGACTTTGGAACCTGGGACTGAATGTTACCGCTTGAGCTCACCTCACCTGGAACAGCTTCCCACTTCCTGTCTGCCAAACTGCCATCTGTGGCTCAATCAATCCCTCCTCGGCAACTATCCCTTCCAACACCTATCGTCTTCACTATCTGCTTCTCGCTGTGCTGTTTCCCATCTACCGTACCTGCTAGTTCCTCAGTCCCTGTCAGCAATGGACTTTTTGATCCTAATGATCCATTCTGGCCTTAACATCAGGGAATCTATGCATTGGTGATGAGCCCTGGACATTGACAATGATCCATAGTAATAAATACCAACAAACCCTCTTTCTAAATTCGTCTGCTCCTTCACCTGAAATCACTTTTTTGTGTGTGTGGCATCAGTGTTATTTGCTGGGGAAATGGTGTCATCATACGAAGAGAATTATAGGACTAAGTTTAAGGTTTCATTTCTCAGAAGTAGGATCCATTTTTCATGCAAAAGCTCTGATTGATAAACGAAGGGAAGAGAACTATAGGGAATTATATTTTATATATAAATAGAACTGCATCTGAACAGAATATATGCCAAAATTTGAAAGACATCAGCTGGTTGTTGACTAATTAAATGATCTAGCTCATTTCCCACATCCGATATTCGACAACTGGACTTTAGTATTTAGTTCACGGCTACAATTTAAACAATGTCAGAAGAATAGACACATACATCTTATTTCTGGAGGCCAAAACGCTCAGAAGCACATTTCTGGAAGAACAGTTTATGTGTCACATGACACCCCTGCTTAGGGATACTGACTGCTCGCTCGCTCTCTCTCTCTCCACATGGCTATCTTGACACATGCTGATGGAACAAGCTAGGTGGCCCAGCATGGGAATAAAAAGGATTGAAAGGTACCTGAATTGTATATAAAACTTCATGTGTTTCAGTCTGAAAGGTTCAGTACCATCCTCGGCCTCAAAATATTGGATTTTGAAATATTTCTTAAGATTAACAGAACACATGAAGTTATTGTTCAAAAGAATAACATCTCCATCTCCCGACCCCTCACCCTCTTCAGGGGAAATACACATCCCAGCTTATTCAAGTCTGCTTTAATGTTTAAAAAGTGAATTTAGTGTGTATGAAAGGTGCTGGATTGACAGCTCCGGAGACTCAAATCCTTGATATCCTAGGGCCAGATTTAGCAATGCCAGCTCCCCGCCCAACCAGATCATCCCCATGTCTAAGCTCTAGGGATGGGAAAGGAGTTTAATCTATTTCTATTCCATCCATGGCTTCTCTGCTGAACCAAACAACAAGATGGTGCTAATGGTGGTAGTTTTTGCAGTTTGGACGCCTTTCCAGAAGGAACACAACTGAGGCGCTCGCTCATTAAAGGTATTCTGTTTCTAAGTGAATTCTGGGCATGAATCCTGGCTAAATGATATTTGTGCCTTCTGATTTCACCCTTGTATTACCCTGAATTTTGACAGGGAGGGAGAAATGCATCTGTGCATATTTAAGTTCCAGTGGGAACAATTTTGTCAATAGCACTTTAACATCCAAGTGATTCTCATCACAGCTGGTACTAGGTGCTCTGGGAACTGCAATAAAAATAGGTTTATTAAATAAATTATCTCGTATTTGCATATACTGTGCATACAAACATACACTCAGATACTGAAATCCAAACACTCCGAGGGTCCAGCGCTAGACAGATAGTAACACTGAGAATAATAAATAGTGAAAGGACCCACTATCTTTCACTTACAACAGATGGCAAAGACAAGATGGAGTGAAAATGTAGCACTTCTTAATTAGATATGAGCTAACTTTGGAATCCAATCTGATATTAGTTTTGTGAACAAAATACTGTGTTTGCTTGGAACATGTGGGTAAACCAGATTTCCCCAAGGAGACTAAACTCCTCTATCTTGGTGGCATATGATAAGGAAAGACTGCTCCGTTCAATCCTTAATGCATAATCTCTGAGGACCATCATCTGTATACAAACCTGGGCATGGATGTGTGGCTAATGGAGGAGGGAGATGCAGGTGAAATGCTTCTATCATCTACTGACTGACCCAGAGAGAGTAGGGTATAAATATTATTGGCTGCTGCAGGTACAGCAGTGACTATGAAAAGGTCAGCATTTGATATTCAGGATGGCCCAGTTATTTCCCTGGGCTGAGAATATTCCGTACATAGTTACTGTGGGGTGAGCATTGAGAAAGTTAGCTTGTTAATGACGACCATTGTATTAGAGGCCAAACGGTTCTGAAGCATGCCGATGCATGTTGTGCTGATGCGGGTAAACTTACTGAAGCGTTGCGGATGTCGGCATTGCTAATAGAGCTGAAAGGTGGGCTCGGGATTTCAACAGCACACCACACATACACACGAGAGTACAGAAAATCTTTTGCTAAAACTCTGATAAAACTCCCAGTTTATTATTATATCCTGGGAGAGACAACCCCAAAACTGCAAAATAACCAAGATCTTTATTCTGAATACAAGTAGCAGGAGTAAGGAGCTGTACCAGCCCGCTATGGCTCATGAGAGAAAACCCTACACTTATAACAGGAATAAACAAAATAGGAGAATTATGAGAAATGGAACAGATCATAACTCAGTGGTTCTCAAACTTTGGCATTGGTCCCCCCTTTCACACAGCAACCCCCTCCTTATAAATTGAAAACACTTTTTTTTTATGTTCAACACTATCCACTGAAGTCAACAAGCCAAATCCTGAAGTCCTTAGTTACTTCTCCCTGTTTCTCCTGGCGACAACTCCTACACTGGAGGCCAGCCTAGATGCCTGTGTGGTAGCGCTCATAGGTGCCAACTCCATGGGTGCCCCGTGGCCCAAGGACCCCCCACGCCCCAGAAAAAAATAGGGGTCATTCAGCACCCACAGGGCTGGATTAATCTTTTGTGGGCCCCAGCACCCGGATCATGGCGTCACCCCCGGTTCCATCTGCGTTTACCCCGAGGCCCCGCCCCCATTCAGCCTCTTCCCCCTGGCCCCACTCACCTGTCCATCCGGAGGCCCCGCCCCCACCCAGCCTCTTCCCCCGGAGACCCCGCCCATGTTCTGCCCCAAAGCCCTGCCCCCACATGGCCTCTTGCTCCTGAGGCCCTGCCTGCCACTCGAATGGGAAGAGGGGGTGGAGAGGAGCGAGCACCCACTGGCAAAAACAAAAGTCAGTGCCTATGGTAGCGCTGCACCAAATGGAGATTCCTGTATGCTGAGGATATCCTCCACTGGCCTGTTCAGCCTGCATTCTACAGGCTGTGCAGTGCCCAGGATCTGTCTCTTCTCCTCTGTACTTTGCATTACATCTCTCTTCAAAACATAGAAGGCTATACACATTTTAGGTGTGCATAAACATCTCTCCTACAGGCAGAATGTGCAGCATTGTCCCAGATAAGCTGTTACCAGGTACTGAGCCAATACTCCGGGACACAGAGTTGTGTATGCAAGTTTACTTGCAGGCATCTTTGGTATAACGCTGCACCAGGGCTGCTCCATGCAGAGCTCAGAGAGAGCTTTTATATAAGCAGAACAAATAAGAAAAGATTAAAACAAATCTGCTAACTCTGATGAATAAACCTTAAGAAAAAAACATCAGTCTGGGTTTCAAATCTATGCAGCACAATTCAGAAAACTCTCAATTTAGCCTCTAAGTGGTTAGATCCTGAAGGCAAATTCTACCTTGAGTTACACCTCTCCAACCCTATTGAAGTCAGTGGGATTTCATGATTTAACTGAGAGTAAAATTTCTTTCCCTCTGTTTAAAAGTGCCCACATTTCCAATGTCCGACTTGGTACATCGCTACACAAGAGTGTTATGGAAAACAGAAAACAGACTCAATCTTTCACTGATATTGGAAACAAACTTTCCCAGCAACATAATTTACAAGGGGTGGGAGGCTTGCTGTATGGCAGAGTGCTGAGGTCAGGTAGCACCAGTTTAACTATGCTACATTACAGTCAGACAGCTGCAGCAAGAGTTAGACCAACTGGTAAGGAGACGGCTACCCTCCAGATGGAATATAGGGGTCCAAGAACATGTAAGGCAGTGTTTCTCAAACTTGGGATGCCGCTTTTGTAGGGAAAGCCCCTGACGGGCCAGGCCGGTTTGTTTACCTGCCCCATCTGCAGGTCCGGCCGATCGCGGCTCCCACTGGCCGCAGTTCGCCGCTCCAGGCCAATGGGAGCTGCGGGAAGCAGTGCGGGCCAAGGGACGTACGCAGCGAACCGCGGCCAGTGGGAGCCACGATCGGCCGGACCTGCGGACGCGGCAGGTAAACAAACCGGCCTGGCCCGCCAGGGGCTTTCCCTGAATAAGTGGCGGCCCCAGTTTGAGAAACACTGATGTAAGGCATGCCACAAACACCTAGGGATCCTCAGAGCCAAGCCACACTTGGTTGTGGGGCAGGTCTTCATAGTCACAGGAAAGAAACTGGCCTCCGGCTGCGAGTGAAGAGAAGCCACTAAGGGAGAGAACTTGCAACTTTGGTCCAGAAGGATGAATTATCAAGCAGAGGAAATGCTCTAAAAAGGACAGAGCATTTACTATCTCAGCTACAAAACACAGCCACTGCCAAGGGGGTGTTGGCTTCTGCAAGCAAGATGCAATGCATTATGGGTTGTCATTTGCACACAAATAATGTGGATAGATAACATCGGGGTTAAACCAACAACATCCAAATATTCAGAGTCAAGGCTGAAATGCAGCTGTTATCACAGCTGACCATCCCTGCTCACCTCACCAGGAAGGTGGTTTATCAAAGGGCTACTGGTATTTATCAAAACACTGGGAGACTTCCAGCCTCTCAGTGCAGGCTGCTCATTAATCCTCAATAGAGCACGTCCAATTCTAATCGTGAACGATCCGCACGGGCAGCCCAGAGCACAGACCAAGGCCAGCTTTGACTCTGCTATTAGGGGTAGGCAAAGCCTCATTGACGTCAGCAGAACTGTAATTTAGGTGTATTCAGTTATTCATTTAATTTACAATTTATTTAAACTGCAAGGGACGAGACTGTCTCTGACGCTGCGTTTTCCCAGTGCTGAGTAGGGGCTTTCCCGGGTGCTACCGGAAAACTAACAAATAATACCTAACAATAACAAGACTTCTGTGCCTAGCAGCTTTCAGGATTGGGACCAAACTGGTCCGCATCCAATGCCTGCCCCTCAACGGCTCCATGCAAACTAACAAAGCCAGGCAAAGAGATGCAGTAGTTTGGCAAGGCCTGGAACATATTCCACCCTTTCTAGCACACAGAGCCTGGCACCCAGGGGTATGTCTACACAGCCCACAGCAGCAAGACGCAGAGCCCATGTCGACAGACTCAAGCTGGTGCTAAAAATAGCTGTGTAGACGTGCAGCTCCCACTGTGGCCCGGGCTTTGAAGCCTACGGAGGGGGCGAGTTTCAGCTCCCGAGTTCCTGCCGGAGCTGCCATATCTACACAGCTAGCGCTGCAACGCAAGCCCCCAGTCTGTTGAGCCAGGCTCCGAGGTTCGCTGCCACTTGCTGGGTAGACATCCGCCTAGGAAGGCCTCCCAGACAAGACAGCGCAGGCTGGTGTGAACGGTACATCTAGCTAGCAGGGGCTGAAGGACATGAGCCAGCCTGGAGCCCTGCATCCTGGAGGGAATTCACCCCGCGGAGAACATCCCCTGCTGCCACTACCTGCCTCTCACAGGCTCTCCGGTTCAGATGGAGAACTGAGCTTGTGTATCCCTAGCTGCTCCGGCCATGCCCCTCCATGGCCAGCACTGCTCACTTTCTGGGATGAACGGACCCCGGCCGCTCCCCAGGAGAGGGGATGCTGTGCTCAATGCTGCACCTCACTTCTGGGGGACATTGTGCCACTGAGGGGTCACTCACCAGAAACTAATACAGGGCCCAATCCAATGCCCAGCAAAGTTAATGGGAGTCTCTCCATTAGCATCTGTGGCGTTGGCTCAGACCAAAGACCAGGCTGGGAGCGATGCTGGGTTAAAGAGCAGAGAGATTGAGGGAGTGCTTTGACAGCATTTGGAAAGCCATTTACTGGACTCTCTCTTTGCATGCCTCTGCGTGACCACCTAAAAAAGACCATTGACGTCAGTCAGAGGAAACAGTAAGGTTTGAAGTATAATACACACTGGGAATTGGGCTGTGGCTACAAAAACAGAGCATCTAGAATGAGGTTTACTTGCCCTGGACAGAACAGACCCTGATTTATACCACTTCTTCCTTTCTTGTTTAATCCAAACCATAGAATGCTGAGTGAAAATTGTCCTCATTTTAGGTCAGTAATACAATTTCTTTACAAAAATCTGTACCGGTGATCCATCGAAGTGCTAACAGCCTGTGAGTGTCTCATAGATCATCTGCTTTTCTCATTATTAAAGGACTGTGTGTGTAGTTTGGAAGGCTGGATGAGAGAAAGCCATAACACATCTGCTTTTAACTTAAGGCTCCGGGGTGTTTAGAGTTTCTGTACCAGACAAGATGAAAGTTAACACAAAAAATATTCTCATCTGGGTGTTCTGGACTGTCTATGGCATTATTTATTTCAGATTGTCCCATTTCTCTTTCTATTCTATTCTGTTTCAGCAAAAAAGAGAGAACTGTTTAGATATTTCGGAATGCTGTCATACAACAAAATATGTAGGCTAAGCGATAACTTAATAATCATTAATAATAATTACATTATTATTTAAATTACCTTAGTGCCTATGACCTCCCATCAGGAGCCACTGTGCTAGGTGTTGTACCAAACAGAAGAAAACAGATGGTCCCACCCTGACCCAAAGAGTTGACAATTTAAGTAAATTAGTTCTGTACTGCAGTAATGAGCTATTATCCCAAAGAAGATACAATCATTTGAATGGGAAAGTAGCAGCATCAGCTTCTTGCACCTGTGGAGATTCACGTTCCAAGCCTGCTCAGCCACCAGCGAAAACAGTCTGTTGGTATCAATCCAGACTTTCATAGAAGTTTATCGACTTAACCAAAATCTGAGTCTTTGTCCAGGAAAAGGCTCAATAACTGACATACAGGGATGACTTGGAGATACTTTTATGGCATATGTAATATGCATTCACAAAGCTACATGGATATACATCTTGAGAGAGCACAAGAGTTGTGGAGAAACATTTTAAAAATATGTTCCATTATAACTATTGTACACTAACGTCATCCCAGAAATTCTGTGTAGCTGTTAAGCCCCTTCAGTTGGTTTTACCCAAATATCACCATTTCAGTGGGGAAACCCTTCTTTGAGCAATAACTTCTTGCTAAATCTTTTTAATTTTGAAAACCAGCTTACTGCCAGATTTCAATATGAGACTAACAATCTCCCCCAGATATAATGGATGCTAGTTTCAGATACAGAGAAATTTTTTCCAGCTTTGCAGGCTAAATATTTTATCTGTATGAAACAACCTGGTGAAGGCTACATGTGTTTATAAGAATTGGAAAAGGAGAACTAAATGCAGAATGTGCATTCTCAGGAACCCAGAGGGAATGCAGAACCTGGGTGCAATAGAATTTATAGCTGATTGAATGCCAAAAGTTCTAAATTTCGACATCACAAGGAGCAGAATCAAACCTGACTCCCCTCACCACACCTCACTCAGACCCAATCTAGTTATTATCAAGCCACATAGTTGAGGACAAAGCTGAAACACCAGGAATTTCCCATCTTTCAGAACTTCTAGGTAGACAGGATGCTATTTAAAGAAAAAGAGAAATTTTCTATCAAGAGGGAACATCAACCTGGAGGGCCAGGCATATGAAAGACACTGATTTGTTCCCATTTCTGAACAGAACTAGAGAGTTTAAAGGCTATTTAAGATGCACCATCTAGTTATTTATATTGAGAAGCATCTGGCTTCCGATTTGACTCTTCATATTGGCCATAGTCCTTAGGTATCAGTTTTTGGCCCTATGCTATTTAACATTTTTATCAATGATCAGGAAGAAACATTAAATCATCGCTGATAAAATTTGCAGATGACACACAAATTGGGGGAGTGGTAAATAAGGAGGAGGACACGTCACTGATTCAGAGTGATCTGGATCACTTGGCAATCTGGGTGCAAACAAACAATATGTGTTTTAAGACGGCTAAATGTAAATGTGTACATCTAGGAACAAAGAACATAGGCCGTCCTTACAGGATGGGGGATACTATCCTGGGAAGCAGTGACTCTGAAAAAGATTTTGGGGTTGTGGTGGATAGTCAGCTGAACATGAGCTCCTACTCTGATGCTGTGGCCAAAAGAGCTAATGTGATCCTGGGATGCATAAACAGGGGAATCTCGAGTAGGAGTAGAGAGGTTATTTCACTTCTGTTTTTGGCACCGGTGTAACTGCTGCTGGAATCCTGTGTCCAGTTCTGGTGCCCACAGTTCAAGAAGGATGTTGCTGAATTGGAGAGAAGAAGAGCCCAGAGAATGATTAAAGGATTAGAAAACCTGCTTTGTAGTGATGGACTCGAGGAGCAAAATCTATTTAGCTTAACAAAGTGATGGTTAAGCGGTGACTTGATTATAGTCTATAAGTATCTACATGGTGAACAAATATTTATTAATGGGCTCTTCAATCTAGGAGAGAAAAGTATAACATGATATAATGGCTGGAAGTTGAAGTTAGACAAATTCAGGCTGGAAATAAAGCGCACATTTTTAACACTGAGAGTAATTAACCATTGGAGCAATTTACCAAGGGTCGTGGTGGATTCTTCATCACTGGCAATTTTTAAATCAAGATTGGCTCTGTTTCTAAAAGCTCTGCTCTAGGAATTAGTGTGGGGCCTGTGTTACACAGGAGGTCAGACTAGATGATCACAATGGTCCCTTCTGGCCTTGGGATCTATAGATCTATAAATAAAGTCTTTTCAGCTGATGGCCTTCTTAGCACAGAGCTGTGGTATATCCGGTTACAAGTCCCAGCAGGAGTGGACTGACACTCTGCAGGGCCTATATCCACCATATCTCTGCACCCATTACACACACAACAGTGCACATTAATTTTCCGTCCTGCTAGAAGAGTCAGGGTCACATGACTGCCCCTCCTTCCCATGGGTCACATGAAGCTGTCATCCTTGTATGCCAATGGATGGTGTCTCTTCTCTACCTCAGTTTCTGCACCTGCAGCCATCAGTTATATGCTGCACCACCTGCTCGTGGCCCACTCCTGTTGCAGGCCCTGGATCCTAAGACCCTGCCATAATCCAACCCTGCTTCCCTGTCTCCATCATTTCTATGCACTTGATTTAAAGAAAGGGGATGCAGTTCTGAAGCAGGAGTGTCCAGTGGAAGGACACTGCAGGGCTTCTACTCACCCACCAAGGAGCTGGGGCCTCCTAGCACCCAAGGGAGAATGGAGGGAAACCAGGACCCTACAGACCTTGCTATTATTGGTATGGGATTTTAGCTCTAGGTAAGTTTGCTCCTGGTCCTACAGACCCTGCAAGACCTGGTGTATGTCCATTGCCGGGCAAGAGGGGATGTGGGAGAGAGGTTCCAGCTCACATGCAGCAAAAATCCTGCGAAACACTGAGTGACGTTCCCCCCCCCCCCCCCCCCCCAACTCCCCAGGAGCTGCTCACAGGGAGAAGCCAAAACTCCAGCAGCTTTGCCAGGGCTGCTAAACTCTCCTCCCAACTCCGCCTACACGCCCCTACAAGGTGCCGAGTCCCCTGCCGCCTTACCCACTGCAACAAGAGCAGAGGGCTCACAGCACCAGGCAGGACTGGACCCTCTGGCAGGCTCAGGGTTAACAGTGTCCCATTCAAAGGCTTTTAAAAACATTATTTACAGCTCCTTCCTCCTCAAGGGTAAATTTGCTGTCACCTCATTAAGCACAGACACAAGCCTTTAAACAGGCTCAGGCAGGGAAATTTACAGCCCTGTGTTGCTGAATTTGGGCGGGAGACCTAAATTCACAACATGAAAGCAAACCTCCACGTGCAGTTGCGAGCCGTCCTGCTGGAGTTCTGGTGAACAGCTGTGTCCCCCAGAAGAGATTCGCCCTCCACAGACACGCGAGGCGGAGCTGCCCTCAGCCACCACTGCGGGTTTGCAACGACACCGAGACCTATTAGCAGCCTTGCTGGGAGAAGCCCATTAGTTGAAAGGGAGGCAGAGCCATAAATACGAACATGAATCCTTCCTCTATGCCAACGCTGCTATGCTATTTCCCCTCTCCGCCCACTCTGCATAGCTCTATTCCTCGCACTATTTCCATGATTGATCCTTTAATGAGCCTTTCTGGCTGAATAAATCATTGGTAATATTTAAAGGGTTGCACAAGCCCTGTGGAGCAGCCTGCTGATTTTAATGGGGGCCCAAAGAAATTAAAGATTAAAGGTGGAAGGGGGCTAGGTAGCTCCTGATTAACGTGATCTTGTGGGGGATAATTCCTAACAGTAACTGATGCCCACTTACCAGATGGAATAAACTGGCACTTTCTTTAATGGGGGACGAAAATGAATATCCTTCCAACAGGATTTTATCCCAGGCACATGTTTCCCATTACGCCGGGCAAACGTGCCAGCCTGACGTTTACATAAAACCTTTTATGGGCTTCATTTGGGGCCCCAACTGGGACTGATACTGAACGGTTCTAAGCAAAACGAGTCCTCATTTCTCCGGGTGGAGTCTCATTCCACAACGCAAAATACCACTTGCTTGCCAAATGTGCTCTACCGTGGAACGGTTACACCCTTGCTCGAGGGGCCGAGCCAAGAAGAATCCCAGTGCCCCGCTCTCGCCGCCGATGAAGCTTGGCTGTTTTAGCCTCGGTTTTATAGCATAGGAAAGGCCGGTTGTGTGTCGCTACATTTGCCAGCTATGAAATGCTAAATGATGTGGGAAGAGCGATCAAGTATCAATATGCAGCGTTCTCTATCATTGCTGATAAGACCCTCCTGTCCTGAGTCTTCCCCTGGGGGAAAGCAAGGGTTTCCATTCCACAGCTGCCCACAGCGTGGGGAGAAGTTTGATTTAATTTGGACAGACCAGGGAAATAGCCAATAACGACAGAATCAGGGCCTAGGTCTCTGTTTGCCCATTAAGTCCTTGTCAGGAATACCAAAGCCTGACCTTGATATGGATCCCGCAGAGTAGGATCAGTGAGTCAATGAAAAAGAGGGAGTCCCGGGGGACTCATGGGACTACTGGAGAGCAGGATCGTTACTAAGAGTCTGATTCTTCTCCCACTTCCAGTGGTGGGAATGGAGCCATATCGGTGTTAAGGGCAGGAGCACCAGGCCTGACCGGGGTGAGTGAGGGGTGAGATCAGGAAAGCAGGTCTCTCTGGCGGAAGTACAGAGAGTGGGGGTGAGGGTTAGAAGAGGGGCTCTTTCTGGCGTGCTAGTAAAGACTCAGGCAGAAGACTTAGCCACAATGGCAGGGCACGGGACTGCACCTGAATGCCATCGCAGATTGTTGTCTGAGAAAGCTCTGTAGGTGCTATTCAGGGCAACAATGTTTTGGGACAGCCCCCTCCAAAGCCCAGCTACTTTCACATGTCATGGGGAAGTCACAGGCAAAGGCAAGTGTGCAGGAGGTGGTATATGTGCCTTGGCTTCTAGAGACCGAATGAGGCCAATGCTATTATTAGTCTAACCCAGAATGATCTGGGCATAAAGTGAAAGTTTGTAAGGCTGTAAGAACATAAGAATGGCCACACTGGGTCAGACCAGTATCTTATCTTCTGACAGTAGGTGGTGCCTGATACTTCAGAGGGAATGAACAGAACCGGGCAATTTATTGGGAGCCATCCCGTCGTCCAGTCCCAGCTTCTGTCAGTCAGAGGTTTAGGGACACCAGGAACATGGGATTGTGTCTCTGACCATCTTGGCTAATCGCCATTGATGGACCTATCCTCCATGAACTTATCTAGCTCTTTTTTGAGACCAGTTATACTTTTGGCCTTCACAACATCTCCTGGCAATGAATTCTACAAGTTGACTGTGCGTTGTGTGGAGAAGGACTTCCTTATGTTTGTTTTAAAGCTGCTGCCTATTAATTTCATTGGGTGACCCCTGGTTCTTGTGTTATGCAAAGGGGTAAATAACATTTCCCGATTCACTTTATCCACACCAGTCATGATTTTATAGACCCCTACCCAGGGCCGGCTTTAAGCCGATTCGGCCGATTCCCTGGAATGGGGCCCCGCGCCTAAGAGGGCCCCGCAATGTCCGGGGCTGCCGGCGGAGCGGAAAAAAAAAAAAAAAAAAAAGCCGTTTCCTGCTTCTCCCCCCTCCCTCCAGCGCTTGCGCCGCCATACAGCTGATCAGCGCAAGCCTGGGAGGGAGGGGTGAGGAGGAGCGGCGTGCTTGGGGAAGACGCGGGGCCAGGGCGGGGATTTGGGGAGGGATCCAATGGGGCAGTGAGGGAGCGGGGCTGGGGGCGGGGCCAGGGCGGGGATTTGGAGAGGGATCCAATGGGGCAGGGAGGGGCGGGGATGGGGGCGGGGTCAGGGCGGGGATTTGGGGAGGGATCCAATGGGGCAGGGAGGGGGCAGAGTCGGGGTGGAGTTGGGACGGGGGGGGGCACGAGACAATTCGCGTCCCGCCGTGGGGCCCCGCACCTGCTAAAGCCGGCCCTGCCCCTACCACATCCTCCCTCAGTCATCTCTTTCCCAAAATTAACAGCCCCTCTCTTATTAATCTCTCCCTATATGGAAGCTGTCCCATACTGCTAATAATTTTTGTTACCCTTCTCTGTACTTTTTCCAATGCTAATATATCTTTTTTGAGATGTGGCGACCAGAACTGCATGCAGTATTCAAGGTGTGGATGTACCATGGATTTATTTAGTGGCATTATGATATTCTCTTTCTTATTATCTATCCCTTTCTTAATGGTTCCTAACATTCTGTTAGCTTTTTTGACTGCTGCTGCACATTGAGCAGACATTTTCAGGGAACTATCCACACTGACTCCAAAATCTCTTTCTTGAGTAGTAACAGCTAATTTAGACCCAGTCATTTTGTAAGTGTAAAAAGAACAGGAGTACTTGTGGCACCTTAGAGACTAACAAATTTATTAGAGCATAAGCTTTCGTGGGCTACAACCCACTTCTTCGGATGCATATAGAGTGAAACATATATTGAGGAGATATATATACACACACATACAGAGAGCATGAACAGGTGGGAGTTGTCTTACCAACTCTGAGAGGCCAATTAAGTAAGAGAAAAAAAACTTTTGAAGTGATAATCAAGATGGCTCAGTACAGACAGTTTGATAAGAAGCAAGTGTGAAAATACTTACAAGGGGAGATAGATTCAATGTTTGTAATGGCTCAGCCATTCCCAGTCTTTATTTAATCCTGTGTTGATTGTGTCTAGTTTGCATATCAATTCCAGCTCAGCAGTCTCTCATTGGAGTCTGTTTTTGAAGTTTTTCTGTTTTAAGATAGCCACCCGCAGGTCTGTCATAGAATGGCCAGACAGGTTAAAGTGTTCTCCCACAGGTTTTTGAGTATTATGATTCCTGATGTCAGATTTGTGTCCATTAATTCTTTTGCGTAGAGACTGTCCGGTTTGGCCAATGTACATGGCAGAGGGGCATTGCTGGCACATGATGGCATATATCACATTGGTAGATGTGCAGGTGAACGAGCCCCTGATGGTATGGCTGATGTGATTAGGCCCTATGATGATGTCACTTGAATAGATATGTGGACAGAGTTGGCATCGGGCTTTGTTACAAGGATAGGTTCCTGGGTCAGTGTTTTTGTTCAGTGATGTGTGGTTGCTGGTGAGTATTTGCTTTAGGTTGGGGGGTTGTCTGTAAGCGAGGACAGGTCTGTCTCCCAAGATCTGTGAGAGTAAAGGATCATCTTTCAGGATAGGTTGTAGATCTCATCAGCCATACCATCAGGGGCTCGTTCACCTGCACATCTACCAATGTGATATATGCCATCATGTGCCAGCAATGCCCCTCTGCCATGTACATTGGCCAAACCGGACAGTCTCTACGCAAAAGAATTAATGGACACAAATCTGACATCAGGAATCATAATACTCAAAAACCAGTGGGAGAACACTTTAACCTGTCCGGCCATTCTATGACAGACCTGCGGGTGGCTATCTTAAAACAGAAAAACTTCAAAAACAGACTCCAACGAGAGACTGCTGAGCTGGAATTGATATGCAAACTAGACACAATCAACACAGGATTAAATAAAGACTGGGAATGGCTGAGCCATTACAAACATTGAATCTATCTCCCCTTGTAAGTATTTTCACACTTGCTTCTTATCAAACTGTCTGTACTGAGCCATCTTGATTATCACTTCAAAAGTTTTTTTTCTCTTACTTAATTGGCCTCTCAGAGTTGGTAAGACAACTCCCACCTGTTCATGCTCTCTGTATGTGTGTGTATATATATCTCCTCAATATATGTTTCACTCTATATGCATCCGAAGAAGTGGGTTGTAGCCCACGAAAGCTTATGCTCTAATAAATTTGTTAGTCTCTAAGGTGCCACAAGTACTCCTGTTCTTTTTGTGGATACAGACTAACACGGCTGCTACTCTGAAACCTTTGTAAATGTAGTTGGGACTATGTTTTCCAATGTGCATTAGTTTGAATTTATCAACGTTGAATTTCATCTGCCATTTTGTTGTCAAGTTACCCCATTTTGTGAGATGACTTTGTAACTCTTCACAGTCTGATTTGGACTTAACTATCTTGAGTAATTTTGTATCATATGCAAAATTTTCCTCCTTTTTCCAGATCATTTATGAATATGTTGAACAGCACTGGTCCCAATACACATCTTTGGGGGAGGACCTGCTATTTACCTCTCTCCACTGTGAAAACTGACCATTTATTCCTACCCTTTATTTCCTGTTAACAAGTCACTGATGGATGAGAGGACCTTCCCTCTTGTCCCATGACTGTTTAGTTTGCTTAAGGGCCTTTGGTGAGGGTTCTTGTCAAAGGATTTCTCAAAGTCCAAGTACTTTATATCCACTGGATCACTCTTGTCCATTTTTGCTGTCGCCTCAAAGAATTCTAGTAGATTGGTGAGGCATGTTTTCTCTTTACAAAAGCTGTGTTGACTCTTCCCCAACATATCATGTTCATCTGTCTGATAGTTCTGTTCTTTACTATAGTTTCAACCAGTTTGGCAGGTACTGAAGTTAGGCTTACAGGCCTGTAATTGCCAGGATCGCCTCCGGAGCCTTTTAAAAAAAATCGGCGTCATCTTAGCTATCCTCCAGTCACCTGGCACAGAGGCTGAAACTGGTGGTGCAGGGAATGCTGTACTCTGTGAAGGGCTGTGCTGACATCATCATGCACTCTCCATTTCCCAGCAATGATGATTGCAAATCCCTAGGATGCTGGTGTGTAAATAAAAACAGTCAATGCCTTACTCATCCATCAGGAGCACCGTGAATATTCAGCTCTAGGGATGGGGCTGGTTATCGTCCCATCTCGGCATGATCAAAATAACTATGCTTTATCATTTGACTTTGGGTCTCTGGGCCAGATCCCAGCCAGTTCTGTGCCATCAGCCACTCACAGAGGGGTGTGCTGTTCGTATGCCATGGACAGGAGGCAACGTACCCACCACATGCTGTGCTCTGGCAATCCTTTGCCAAGGCAACAGGCCATTGCCATGTGATGCAAGTAAGAATAGCCCTCAGGTTGCTCTGAATTGTGCCAGGGTCCGAACCGGCCTCCAGTTAGCTTCAGAACCTAGGAGAAAAGGGGTGGAAAGGTGGCACAAAACCCAGCATAACTCCACCAATGGACCTGAAAATCAAGCCCTACTCGTTGCTTTAAGATGGGCTCTCTCCTTCCGCCTTTCTTTTCCCTAAGGTACTTGGAATGCTAATTGTTAGTTCATTATATAAGCAGGCAAATGTTCATCTCCATGTAAAATGATGTGCTTCTCCTGTTCCTCTTAATTCTTGTGTTCAACTTTCATAGTCTAATCAAGTTAGTGTGGTTCTGAGCCCGAGCAAGCCCAGCTCCCTGCACATACGGCAATTGAATAACAGCCTGACAAGCAAGATCCTCAGATGCTTATGTTGTCATGGAATCCATGAAACAAGATTAATCAGGGCAGAAGAAAAGAAAGTGAGAAATCGGAGACTATATAGGGATGATCAGAGAAGGTGAGGAGAGGTTTTTTTCATGGAACGCCAATAATATGCTCATTTGGGGATCCCCAAGCATTTTAAAACACTCAGGGATCGATTTTGCTTCTCTTACTTAGGCCGAGTAAAACATTAGTCCATGAGTAGCTTCATCAGGCTACGCAGAGAATAAGGGGCTACTCATGGTGTGTATGGGATCAGAAAATAACCCAAATTGATTAACCTTCATATTGCCCTTGTTAGATCCTATAGGTCAGAATCGTTACCTTCACTGGACAGGTGGTGGGCTGAGGCTCAGAAATTACTTGCAACTTGTCCAAACTCCCACAGCTAGTCAGTGGCAAGAATGGGAATAAAACCCAGGAGTTCTGACTCTCAATGCCCTGCTCAGATCATCAGGACACACCACCTCAATTAACTGCGTTCCCAGGGTGGACTGGGGCGGGGCAGGGAATGGGGAGGTGGGAAGGGCTATAAAATCTCCTCAGGTGGAAAAAAGAAAATAATGCTTCAGCTGATTTGAAACAATCAGAGTGCAGTCTGGGTACCCAGGAGTCCCTCAATCTCGTTGCCTTTGAAAGACTGAGGCATGCTGCATGCACCCAGAAAGTGCTCTTCCTTTTTAGTTAATGAAACAGCCTTGCTTTGTCTATGGTCACCTCATCTACTGCAAAGACTCTCTGCTCCCCAAATCCAATGATCATGTTCAGTAGCGAGGTGCCCGACACAGACACACACAGCAGATCCACTATCTAGAGCCCTGTATTTCCTCAGGAGAATATTCTACTCCAAGTAAGGGCTCAGTTACTCAGAAAAAAATTACTTTAGTGCCCAGGGAACATACCCCCTCAGGACACACTGTGGGTTCCGGGAACTCTGTCTATCCTCTCCGCTGTGCAAATGGCTTGACAAAGAACACTACGCAGCAGCTTCCCAAAGCTGGAATTCCGGTCCTGACCCCAGCTCTGAGCCAACTCCCGCAGGAATCCAGGGAAAAGCTCCCACTGACTTAAAAGGACATTGAATCAGGCCCAGGATGCTTTTCCACCATCAAAAGGACATGCTGATCTATTACCCTGAGGTCACGCACACATTATTTTTCATATTCATTATTGGAAAACAATGATTCCCTTTTAAAAAGATTCTGCTCTGAAACACATGCTAAACCTTGGTAAACAACAAAAGGGACTTTTTAAAAATAAACCCAAATTGTGACAATTCCATTTAAATGTGGTCTTTGTGCTGAAACGAAAAGCTGTGATCCAGACAGTTCTTTTCCTCTAACTGAGTGTGACAAGGGCATTCGGTCTTAAATCAAGCAGCGTAGACTTTGCTTGGCTACACAGCTGACAGCTAGATGGGGGCTAGACTTTATCTTTTACTCACCTAGAAAATGAACTCAATGGGCTGGATTCATTAGAGAGCAGGACAGGTGGATCATTTTCATTCTTTGCAGTTTGCTGACTGAATTTGCCATTCCCTAGCCATCCTTCATCTACTTCCCCACATTTTGAACGAATAGTTGTAGATGTCAGTTTTCGCTGCTGATATTTTAGACAGCTGGCTCCTTCGGGAGAAGAAACCATCACCCTGTAGCCTTTAGAAAGGACCATTTCCCAAGTGTGAAGCAGAGACTGGGACTTAACACAAGAACTGGTTAATAAATTTAAGCTGATAGGTGAAGGTGGCTGGACTTAAGAGCAATGCCCTGTATTCCAGAATATGGAAAAAACAGATATCACTTATCCTATTTCTGGGGTCTATGTCAGCCTGGCACACGTTAGAGAAGACCCAGGACTGTTCTAACTTATGCTGGCTGGAACAGACCCAGATTGCCAGAGCGCAGCATGCTGGGGGCCATGTCCCCAGCATACATGATGCTGAATGAGGGGGCAGGAGCAGAAGGCACAGAGCTGGCTGTGCTGGCTTTACACCACCCGGGGATTCCCCTATACAAAGGGAACCGCTGCTTGCGGAGCTCTCACTGCCTCTGGCACATCAGAGCCTAGCTTCCAGCCCCACGTTTTCTTTTATTTCATAAGAGCATAACAGCCAGACTGGGTCAGACCAAAGGTCCATCTAGCCCAGTATCCTGTCTTCAGACAGTGGCCAATGCCAGATGCCCCAGAGGGAATGAACAGAACAGGGAATCATCAAGTGATCCATCCCCTGTCACCCATTCCCAGCTTCTGGCAAATAGAGGCTAGGGACACCATCCCTGTCCATCCTGGCTAATAGCCATTGATGGACCTATCCTCCATGAATTTATCTAGTTCTTTTTTTGAACCCTGTTATAGTCTTGGCCTTCACAACATCCCCTGGCAATGAGTTCCACAGGTTGACTGCGTTGTGTGAAGAAATACTTCCTTTTATTTGTTTTAAACCTGCTGCCTATTAAGTTCATTTGGTGACCCCTAGTTCTTCTGTTATGAGAAGGAGTAAATAACACATCCTTGTTTACTTTCTCCACACCACTCATGATTTTATAGACCTCTATCATATCCCCCCTTAGTCATCTCTTTTCCAAGCTGAAAAGTCCCAGTCTTATTAATCTCTCCTCATATGGAAGCCAATTCATACCCCTAATTATTTTTGTTGCCCCTTTCTGAACCTTTTCCAATTCCAATATATCTTTTTTGAGATGCAGCGGCCCCATCTGCACGCAGTATTCAAGATGTGGGCAAACCATGGATTTATATAGAGGCAATATGATATTTTCTGTCTTGTTATCTATCTCTTTCTTAATGATTCTCAATATTCTGTTCGCTTTTTTGACTGCCGCGGCACATTGAGTGGATGTTTCAGAGAACTATCCATAATGACTCCAATATCTCTCTCTTGAGTGGTAACAGCTAATTTAGACCCCATCATTGTATATGTATAGTTGGGATTATGTTTTCCAATGTGCATTACTTTGCATTTATCAACGTTGAATTTCACCTGCCATTTTGTTGCCCAGTCACCCCGTTTTGTGAGATCCCTTTGTAACTCTTTGCAGTCTGCTTTGGACTTAACTATCTTGAGTAGTTTTGTATCATCTGCAAATTTTGCCACCAAACTGTTCACCCCTTTTTCTAGATCATTTATGAATATGTTGAATAGGACTGGGCACAGTACAGACCCCTGGGGGACACCACTATTTACCTCTCCATTCTGAAAACTGACCATTTATTCCTACCCTTTGTTTCCTATCTTTTAACCAGTTACCAATCTATGAGAGAACCTTCCCTCTTATCCCATGGCAGCTTACTTTGCCTAAGAGCCTTTGGTGAGGGACCTTGTGAAAGGCTTTCTGAAAATCTAAGTACATTATACTCACGGGATCCCCCTTGTCCACATAGAATCATAGAATCATAGAACTGGAAGGGACCTCGAGAGATCATCTAGTCCAGTCCCCTGCACTTGTGGCAGGACTAATTATCTAGACCATTCCTGACAGGTGTTTGTCCAACCTGCTCTTAAAAATTTCCAATGATGGAGATTCCACAACCTCCCTACGCAATTTATTCCAGTGCTTAACCACCCTGACAGTTAGGAAGTTTTTCCTAACGTCCAACCTAAACTCCCTTGCTGCAATTTAAGCCCATTGCTTCTTGTCCTATTCTCAGAGGTTAAGGAGAACAATTTTTCTTCCTCCTTCTTGTAACAACCTTTTACATACTTGAAAACTATTATCATGTCCCCTCTCAGTCTTCTCTTTTCCAGACTAAACAAACCCAATTTTTTCAATCTTCCCTCATAGGTCATGTTTTCTAGACCTTTAATCATTTTTGTTGCTCTTCTCTGGAATCTCTCCAATTTGTCCACATCCTTCCTGAAATGTGGTGCCCAGAACTGGACACAATACTCCAGTTGAGGCCTAATCAGCGGAATAAAGCAGTAGAATTACTTCTCATCTCTTGCTTACAACACTCCTGCTAATACATCCCAGGATCATATTCTCTTTTTTTGCAACAACGTTACATTGTTGACTCATATTTAGCTTGTGGTCCACTATGACCCCCAGATCCCTTTCCGCAGTACTCCTTCCTAGGCAGTCATTTCCCATTTTGTATGTGTGCAACTAATTGTTCTTTCCTAAGTGGAGTACTTTGCATTTGTCCTTATTGAATTTCATCCTATTTACTTCAGACCATTTCTCCAGTTTGTCCAGCATACTTGTTGACCGCCTCAAAGAATTCTAATAGATTGGTGAGGCATGATTTCCCTTTACAAAAACCATGTTGACTCTTCCCCAACAAATTATGTTTATCTAGGTGTCTGACAATTTTGTTCTTTACTATAGTTTCAACCAGTTTGCCCGGCACTGAAGTCAGGCTTACTGACCTGTAATTGCCGGGATCACCTCTGGGGTCCTTTTTAAAAATTGACATCACATTAGATATCCTCCTGTCATTTGGTACAGGAGCTGATTTAAATGATAGGTTACTATCATTTAACCACAGTTATTAGTTCTGCAATTTCACATTTGAGTTCCTTCAGAACTCTTGGGTGAATACCATCTGGTCCTAGTGATTTATTACTGTTTAATTTATCAATTTGTTCCAAAACCTCCTCTAATGACAACTCAGTCTGGGACAGTTCCTCAGATTTGTCACCTAAGAAGGATGACTCAGGTTTGGGAATCTCCCTCACATCCTCAGCCATGAAGACCGATGCAAAGAATTCATTTAGTTTCTCTGCAATGGCCGTATCATCCTTGAGTGCTCCTTTAGCATCTCGATCGTCCAGTGGCCCCACTGGTTGTTTAACAGGCTTTCTGCTTCTGGTATACTTAATTTTTTTTTTTTTTTTGCTATTACTTTTTGAGTCTTTAGCTAGGTGTTCTTTAAATTCCTTTTTGGCTTTTGTGATGGGGTGCCTGCCCCACACTGGGCTCTTGGCGGTTAATAGAGCCCTAGGGAGGCTGCGCAGGAGGCAGCCAATCACAGAAGGGCTTATAGGAGCAGCCAATCAGGGCCCGGCAGGCCCATATAAGAAGAGCTGCAATACAGAGCAGCTTCAGTCACACCCTGCAGCTTGAGGAGGGATGTGGACTGGCTGCCTTGCAGGTGGAGGGCAGCAAGCTCCCTGGGCAGGGCAGTGCTGCAGGCAGAGTGCCAGGGAGCTAGAGGCAGTTCCTGGCGGGCTGCAGGGATCTGCAGGCTGAGGCCCTGAGGCAAGGGAAAGAGGGTGCTGGGGGCCACGGGGAAGTGACCCAAGGAGATCTACAGAGGAACCGGAGGGGGCTCAGCAAGTGGTGGCCATCTATAGGCTCACTGGGACGGGACCCAGAGTAGTGGGCGGACCCTGGTCCTCCTCCGCCCCCACTTGCCACTGAGGAAATGGCTGGACAGTGGACTGTGAACTGTGATACTGTGTCCCGGAAGGGGGGAGCACAGAGTGCGGCAGAGCCAGAGGGCTGTGTCATGAAGAGGACGCCTTGGTCCTGGGAGTGACGTGGGTCCCTGGAGCAGAAGTGACGGTGGCGAGACATCACCAGCAGAGGGCGCACTGGCATACAGAGCTAATCCCCAGGACAGCCAGCAGGAGGCAACGCGGGGATGAGTCAAACCCCGTCACAGCCTTCTTAATTATATTTTTAAACTTCATTTGCCAGTGTTTATCCTCCTTTCTATTTTCCTCACTAGGATTTAACTTCTACTTTTTAAAGGAGGCCTTTTGCCGCTCACTGCTTCTTTTACTTTGTTGTTTAGCCATGGTGGCTCTTTTTTGGTTCTCTTACTGTGTTTTTTAATTTGGGGGATACATTTAAGTTGAGCCTCTATTACGGTGTCTTTAAAAAGTTTCCGTGCAGCTTGCAGGGATTTCACGTTTGTCCTGACCCAAAACGCAAGACAAATCTGCAGTAGTGTGAATCCACATGCATAAGTAACAACAGCTGCTTAAGATTCATTCAAAACCCACCTTGTTAACTGGAACACCTCTACAGACCCCACAAATCCAGAATGACCTGGGCACACTGCTGGCACAGGGACCCATTAGCTGAAGAAGGCTGCAGAGCTCCTGCTCTTCTGCCATATTTCTCACACAGAGGTTTCCTTCCCGGCTGTTCTCTACCGGTCTTGTATTGCTTCATGTATCCATTCCCGGGGATACGGGTACTGCTGGCAGATGGGCAGAGAAGTGACTCATCTGGTTTAATTCAGTGCAGTAAGGTAATAGTGTAAACTAAATCATATAAGATGAGGAGAGGCTGATCATTTGGAACATTGTGGGCAGTTCTGGGGAGGAGATTATACTGTAGAAAGGACAGTGAAAAGGTGCATTTAAGGGGAAACTAAATAATTCAGATCTTGAAGGGCAAATGGGGAGGAAAGCCCAGACACACTAGCCTCTGTCATTTACATTCAAATTAGTTTTTTTAATTCTTTTCTAGCTAAGATAGATAGTGTTGTGAAATGAAAGGACCGGACTCCATACAGCTGCCAATCAGAAACCAAAGAGGTTCAGAGAATGAAAACAAGGAGACTGTTTACAATGTAAACTCCTTGGGGCAGGGACTGCATTTTAATACTGGTTTGTACAGCACCCTGCATAATGGAGCCTGATCCTGAGTGTAGCCTCTGGGAGCTACTTTAATGTACATAATAAATGGCCACCTTAAAAATGCTTTGTTCAGCATGAACCAAATTTTGCTTTCACTGGAGTCAGGGACGTTGCAACAGTGAATAAAGAGGAGAAATGGCCCTTTTTTCTTTACACAAGAGGTAACTAAGAAATTAAACTGATTGCCAAAGACAAACAGAAAAATAATTGTAGTGCCGTTTAATGCCAGAGATATTCAAGAAAGGATGAAATGCAAGCTCAGAAGAAAAAACCCTCGAGATTTCCCCAGTGAGGATGGGAAAAATCTGTAAAAACCTTACTTAAGGTAACACGAGGAAAAAAATCTGGTCATCCTGTATAGTTATACTCTGGTGCTATGGATGTCAGATACACCCTGTATTGGGTCAGAAGGTCAGAGGTGCATGCACAACCTGCTACACAGATTGTGTACGCAGCTGTCACACCTGTGGAAGCAAATTACCAGTGCAAAATTGTGCACAATTTTGTGCAGGCGCAGTTCTGAGAATCCCTTCAGAAGGATGTGTATTATTTTTCTTTAAACACTTTATAGGGCACCAACTGAACAGCTACTAGGACTTACAAACTGTATCAATGCAAATTATGGAATGCGAGCTAATCACAGGGGGTAGTATTAAAACAAAACCACTACCGTTCCCAGATATTAGAGATGGGGCTGGTCTACAAAATCAGATACAGATTTGCACTTTCCTCAATTTAGGGGTAGACTAGGGTGTTGGTCTGGCCCCATCTCATTCATATGCTATCACACACACCTCTCTAAATTGAGTGTTTTGTTTTCCAGGGCAGAAAAAGAAAAAGAAGGAACTATTCAGAAAACATTTTTTTTCTTAAACCTCCTTAATGTTGCTCTGAATATCTTAAAATAGGAATCACCCAGAGATCATTTAGACACGATTAGCTGATGATAATTTAAGCTTATAATTAAAAAATGATTTATTGACAGAAGCTTTAGTGGAAAGAGATGTTAGAGATTGATGAACAATCTACAAAAGTCCTCATTTGATCCCTTAGACTCGAGTATTATTTATAACAAGCCTTAATACCTGCAGGGGCGGGGTAAGAATAAAATCTTTGTAGCAGCTAGCATTTCCCCATGGGGATAAATGCCTTCTCAATTAGTACTGAGACAGGATGGTAGCTCAGAAATCACTTCAAGCCTAGCACTTCATCAGCTGCGCTCTTAATCGTATCTTGTCAGGATCTCCCATTCTCACCAAAGGAGGAAAAAAACAGCACACAAATCTAAGCATCTCAGTTATCTCTGTAGACTGTATTTTGTATTTACCATATCATTCAATAAAACAAGAGTTACATATTAAAAATTCCTTGTTGGCTGTAAGCAGAACAAAGACTCTTGGGAAAGCCACTGGATTTTCACATGTAACGCTGTACCTAATTTAAATATATATTCCAAATAATATCAGTAGGGAAAATGGAGATGCCATAGCAGTTCCCCTTTGAAATTCCCAAAAAGAACCTACCACCTGCCATCCGAGAGAATCAGGCCCTCATTCTCCTGTGGGGGCCTCAAGGTCTCTGGCTATCCAGAGATGCATCCAAAACCTTTTGGGGAATTCCAGCATCTTTGACTCCTTTACTGGAACAACTTTAGCAACAGCCTCCTGAGATTTTCATGTTCATGCTACAGTGTCAACCGGATGTCTAGATTGATTCCTGGAGACACCCCCAGCCATGTCCTGACAGCTTCCCAACATGTGCATTTAGGGCTGGTTACCCCCAACTTGAAATCATGGAAACCTTACCTGATTTGCCACCACAAAGCTTTATTTGTAAACAATGCCATATGTGCAGCATAACAGGACCTAGCAGCTCCGACTGCCTCATCTCGGAACATGGACTTCCCTCTCTTGGAAACTTGCACAACTGCGTGAACCCGATGCAACCCATACACCTGTGTCATGAAGGTGAAGTTGGGAGCTGTGAACCACAGCAATCTAGCCCCTGTAGTCAATCCTCAATACCACCTAAATCTCACTGATCCAGGAGTTTATGAAAAAAGAGCCTTGGAAACAACCTCAATCCATTTTACCTAAACCTTCCTGACCACCAAGCTGATCAATGGCCTAACTCTCACGCCACTTCTACTGAATCCTGTATGCATCTTTCTGCAGCAGTCGGTGGCTGCCTCTGGCCTGGTGATGAGGATTGTGTCCTCTGCCTGCACTTCTACCCAGCTCAAAGGCGGTTTAGTCAAATTTTCCTCAATGGGTCAGTTACTCCAAATTCACTCATTTTGCACCAATTCATAAACCGACCGTAATTTTGTAGCTACAAATTTACCAAAGAAAAAAGAAATCTCCAAACACCGGGCCAGATTCTTAATTGACGTAAATCAGTATGGCTCCATTGACTTCTAGAGCTCCATGTACAACAGCTATGGACCTAGTCCCCTGTATGAAACTGAAGCAATCATCGTTAAGCATGAGACTCAACACCCAGGGTTACAGACCAAATAAGCCATGCAAATTCCAAACGGCACATTATTTTTTATTTTTTTTTAGTTCTTTTCTGAATAACTCGTGTGTCTGGTCCCTGTTACACTGGACACTAGTCATAAATCCTGTTTGCTGGCTGCCTACAATCCAGAATGTGATCTTTGTCTTGTCAATACTGAGACCTTTAGCCTCTGAGGCTATTGTTCTGATTAAAATTCCAGAGTAGGTCTCCAGATCTCTGTTGATTTTACATCCTCTTAGAAAGACTGGAGTGGAATAAACTATTAAGGGCAGAGATAAAATCAGCGAGTGCAAACAGTTACAAAAGGAGTTAGGTAAGTATATGAAGGAAAATAGCATTGTGTAGCCCAGCTACTAACTCATTGCCTAGAAGGGCATCTTGGCCATCTTCCATATTCAAATCTCTTATATTGTGCAATGTTCATACCCATGTAGTGTAATTTATTAAGAGTCATGAGGTGCTCAGTGTTCAGTAGGTGGATCCTCTGACCAATATGCAAAAAAGCACGTGCAATTCCACATTGATTTTTATCACACTTATCACAGTTGCTCATGGATAGGTAAATCCCCACTGCACCTGTAATGAGATAACCGCGTGTGCAAATACACTCCCATTTTTGCTTATGCATCAGGGCCAGTGTAATTGTATTTTAGTGTCTCAACTGTTATTAGCACATTGTAATAATGATAAGATCCCTCACCCCACCCCCACCAAACACACACAGTTGGGCAAGGTTTGAACCTGGGCTTTTCAGCATCATAGCACAGAAGGCAATCAGTTGAGCTAAAGAGATAGCTCCATTATCCACTACAAGGATTAAGCTGTGATTCTCTGGTACACCAGCCACTATCAGGTGAAACAACTTCTATAGGCTGAGTTCCCCAGCCAGACTAGATTTCCCATGATGCACTGTAGTCACAGGACTCCCATGATGCACCAAAGTGATTCAACCAGAGGGGAGACTGCTGTGCACCATAGGAGATGTAGTCCATCTGGGGCACTCATTCCACAGTAGAAAATGGTGGCATGAGGCACTTGAACTACAGGTATCATAAGGCATTGTGGCTGCTCAGACTGCTCATTAGTATTGAACTGAATCAAAATGAAATGATTTTCAGTTGACAAAATATTTTGAAAGAAAATTCCTGGTGAGCTCTAGACACTGTAGAGATTACAGAGACCCAGAACACCATGGTTGTGGTGAATTTAAGATTGTCTAGTTCCTGTTCACACAGACCCTTAACTCCTTGATACATGACCTCCTAATGACCATCTGAATAGTGTCTCTAACTGTTCACAACACACACACACACTTTGGCCAATGTTGTGTTGCAAACGCTCCATCAATGGTGATGATAATCATTCTTTCTAGACATTGTCTTTGCACTCTCTTCAGTGGTATTGCATTGGTGGTCCAGTAAGGCCAATGACCAAGGCAAAAGTAAACAAGGGGGAACATCCAATATTCAAGAAAGAACACAATGTTTAATAGCATTTTCCCACTTTTGCAAACTGTAACCACAAGCAGGGAAGCTGAGCCTCAGCTGGAGTGAAAAATCACCCCTTAAAATCAGGGTAAAGACTAGAATATCTTTATGCTTACAATCCAAATTGTTATAAGAATGCTCTATGTCTGTATAGATGTAAATAGTTAATAGATAAGGTGCCAGTAGAGGGCGCTCAAGAATACATAGCATAGTTCCTTAGGTTGTAGGACCAATACAACTTGTTGCCCAATGAAATGGCTTCCTCTGTGCAGCCCTTTGCATACAGTACTTGGCCTTTACTGCTGGAGGTGGGATTGTTGAAATGGTGGTTGAGTTAGACAAAAAGAGTTACAAGAGATTTATATGAGATTAAAATGGACATGGAGGCAAATGTATTTGAAAAGATGGTATTCCTTGTTCCAGAAGAAATCTTGTTTCCCCAAGAACTTAGAGCCAGATTCTGCTCTCAAGTATCAGAGGGGTAGCCATGTTAGTCTGGATCTGTAAAAAGCAACAGAGGGTCCAGTGGCACCTTTAAGACTAACAGATGTATTGGTGCATAAGCTTTCGTGGGTTCATTTGCAAATTTGACACCATCAGCTCAGGATTAAACAAAGACTGTGAATGGCTAGCCGACTACAGAAGCAGTTTCTCCTCCCTTGGTGTTCACACCTCAACTGCTAGCAGAGGACCTCACCCTCCCTGATTGAACTAACCTCGTTATCTCCAGATTGATTCTTGCCTGCATATTTATACCTGCCTCTGGAAACTTCCATTACATGCGTCTGACGAAGTGGGCATTCACCCACGAAAGCTTATGCGCCAATACATCTGTTAGGCTTAAAGGTGCCACAGGACCCTCTGTTGCTTTATTCTGCTCTTAGTTACCACAGTGTAAACCCAGGAGAAATCCACTGACTGCAGTTGAGGTCCCCTGGATTTACACAAGTGTCACTGGCCAAAATCTGACTTTTAATAGTTTAAATATTCTGTCTCCCAATAATGGTGAGCTACTCCTGGAAGAAGGCATTCACTGTCCTGCTCCTATGCAGCCACCCAATACTGTGACTGACCTTTCCTCTGTACAATGCCCACGAGTTCCCCAGACGGGCAATGGCATGAGGATAAAGGGAAGCCTGTTCCAATGGCATTTTCCCAAAGCATGCTCCCATGCTGCTCAGTTCTGCTAAAAATGAATTAGCTTTAAAATATTTACTTTATTTTACCTTCTCTTATAACTAGCATCCACACTCGAACTAGTCCAGTAAAAATGGGGCAAATACCTTTGTTTAACTGCCCTCCCCCATGAAGACTGCAAAGTTTGAGAACGTTTAACGACCCAAACCATATTGAAAAGCTGCCATTTATAAAGAATAAGGATGGCATTTATTTTCCCTTGCTCTTTTAAAATCTGATACCCATCCATTAGAGATACACAAAACCTCTCCCTCTGCCTGGAGGAAGACTAAATGCTTTGTATATGTGTCTATCATTGGAAAACAGGTAAGCCCTCACCAATCATGTGATTATTAGAGCTGACAGACTACTCCGAACAGCATTAGTCACCCAGAGGTGTTATAATACTGATACACTGACAGGCAATTATCTTTGCAGATAGTGTTAAAACAAGATAATTAATTGAAAGAGCAGGGGAAAGAACAATGGACCTTACAGCAGGAGAAGCTGTTTTCAAAAGTATTCTGTGAATGCAACAATGCCCCCTCCATGGAGTTATTTCATCAGCTTTTTTCCTCCTAAACGCAGCGTTGACACTGAATGTGTTTAGTACATTACTAAAGTGCAGCCACTTGCCAGAGCATCCTTAGGGACAGGAAAACATCTTTCCTTTAACAACGACGTGTCTATGGAGAGAAGGCCCTGTTCTGAATCCACGTAGGCCAGTCTAAATCCACTCACTCCTGATTTACACCACTGAGAAATCAGAATCAGGCCCAGCGGATGGAGCAGTTGGAAGGACATTTTAGAGGTTGTGTGTGTGTGTGGTATATATGTTGTATGTGCTAATAATGTAGGTTGGGTAAATGAAAAACAAAATCTTCAACATACAACTCCTATTGTTTTGTCTTTACAGGGCTCCCCTGCCACTGTGGTATCTAATCACCTCTCAAACACTGGGGAATTTATCCTCTCAAAACTCCTCTGAGATAGGGAAGTGGTGTTGTTATTACCCCCATTTCACAGGTTAGGAACTGAGGCACACAGAGATAAAGCAACTTGCCTATGAAATTGTGTAGCTGAGTCAGGAACTGAATCCAGATTTCCTGCCTCCCAGTGCAATCGTTTAACTGCAAGACCATCCTTGGGTCTTTACCGCAAGCATGTCCTGAGTAGCAGTGCTGTAAATCACGTTTGTTTTTTTGGCAAATAGTGGCCCGTGCAGTCTTTTAATGCTGCCTCTCTATTACGTATAATGCAACGTGATACGTAGCTGTTCTATACTGCATTACAGTGATGCAACTCTTGAGACTACAGATCCCATCATGCAATTCTCTATCTCAATCAGAATGGTAGGCTGCTGGCAGGGGTGTTGCATGCTGGGGCACGTAGTCTCCCCCTTCGTAAAAGTGTGGGTGGCTTGTGTGTGCTATATTTGATGCAGGTTAGCTGTGGCCATTGAACTGCCAGCGTTACCCCCAGTTGATCAAAGTTTGAAGTGCCCCCACTCTCAATTATATCTATCTATATATCTCTATCTATTTATCTAATCATAAATTCAAGATAAAATTTGGTCTCCTTCATTTTGTCAATCCCCTAATTGGTATCTTACAGTGATATCCTGTTGGAAATGCTGTAATCTAAGCAGCCCATAGTACTGCATTATATGACTTTAATTAGGATTTAATTTAGATTTAAGATAACTATTGCATGTTTACTAAATACCAATTAATTATTGAAAACATATTTGTTGAGGCCTAAGGCCAATGCAATAGATACGTATCTAGCCATTGTTAAACCTTAATAAAGATGTGTTTAACAAACCATTAGTCTTCAGTATACAATAACTATTCTGTTCAGATTAAATGAAATGATTAGCTGAGGATATATCGCACAAGACTGCAGTGATGACTCAGTGATGTAACGGAGGGTCTAGGAAATGGCATGAGATTGAGATGGGTTTCTCTTGATGTACGTTAGCATTTCTGCTTCTGGGTCAGGCTGGATCCAGGAAGAGCAGACGGGTGTGAAAGGGAGAAATAATGGGCCAAGTTATTCTAGTCTCTCTGAATCTCATGAAAGGTCCCATTTGAATGAGAAGGAAAGGTTTGTGTACGTTCTTATGTTACCCAAATCTCTGTTCATCTCTAGTAAATAGCTAGAAGTGACTCAGTTTTCTTAAGACAGAAAAAGGAAATAAAGCTGTCAGCAATATGGGAGCAGATCCCTAGCTCTTTGCTTAGCCTTCATGCAGGTGAAACTCTGGTAGCTTCTAGAGAAGTTTGCAGGGGTGAAAGCTGAGTCAAGGGCTTCAGCTCTGGCCCATAGATCCTACGTCCAGGGTCCTGGAAAGTGAAATCCGGAATTTCAGTTCAATCTATCCATACCATGGCAGAGCTGGCTTCATCCTCAGCACATCATAATCCAGTTACTGGGTGGTCTGAGCTGTAAGCAGTATTTGGTGTCTTCCTTAACTGAGGAACATTTATATGTCCTGTATGTTAAATTCAGCCAGCTGATAGGCAGAGTCTGAAACCAATGTTCTATCAGTAGTGTTAGAAGGAAAGTAGGATTGTTGCAAACAATGACTTTCTTTATCCTTTTGCATTTTATTCCCATGGCATGAAGGTCAGGAGGAACGCAGATTTATTAAAGCATAAACAAACTGTGTAAATGCTTATGGTAATTCCACTTCCGCTAAAAATATCTGTTATTTTTAAAGCTACTTTAAATTATCTCCTTTCTAATGGAAACTCGCATGTAATCTGTTAGTGAGCAATGTCTGTTGAACCATGAATTATTCAAAGAAGTCTCTGTTCTGTTATCTAGAGTCTCTGGAGATTATGCCCACCATTGTCCAATGTGATGGGTCATTATGCACTCTGTGAATTTAATCTTTTAGGCTATCCAGCAGCACAGAAAAAAATGTATGAATAACAATTTTCCTGTAATAACCTTCAACTAACCTTTCAACCAGAGTGAGTAATTCCAATCCTATTTTCACATCAATAGAAGAGTCAAAGCTAGGCAATTATCTCTTATCTGTTCCATAACCCTCCCCCTTTAATTTTTAAAAAGGATGTTAAAGTACTTACTGGAGGCAAGAAGAAGAAAGATGGCTGGAATTAAGTATGGACGAATTTTGATGAACAGTGATAAAGGTGGGTTTTAGATCATTTCCCCCCCCCATTCCTCTATTCTTAGTGGCACACCAGTTGCCTCGCTCAGGTCCCTAATGAAGGAAAAGGAAAAATAACCTTCAAATCACCATAGCCCTAACCCTCTTGCCCTTAATCTATTAGGAAAATTTTACCCACCGGGGGAAGTATTTCTGCTCAGAGATATTTCGGTTTGCCAGAAGCTGGGAATGGGTGACAGGGGATGGATCAATTGGTGATTACTTGTTCTGTTCATTCCTTTTGAAGGACCTGGCACTGGCCACTGTCAGAAGACAGGACACTGGGCTAGATGGACCTTTGGTCTGACCCAGTCTGGCTGTTCTTATGTTCAAATCGGGCAGCAGAGAGTGACCCGGAAGTAAATACGTTCCCTTTTTCACTGTGACATTTAGCTCTGGTCTACACTGGGGGGGGAGGGGGGAGGGAGGAATCGATCTAAGTTACGCAACTTCAGCTAGGTGAATAACATAACTGAAGTCAACGTACTTCGATCGACTTACCGTGGTGTCTTCACCGCGGTGAGTCGACTGCTGCCGCTCCCCTGTCGACTCTGCCTGCACCTCTTGCGGTGCTGGAGTACAGGAGCCGACGTGAGAGCACTCGGGGGTCGATTTATCGCATCTAGCCTAGACGCGATAAATCGATCCTCGCTGGATCGATCGCTACCCACCGATCCGGTGGGTAAAGAAGACATACCCTCAGATTCATAGGGTATTAAAGCAGCCATTTTTGTAACTCTGTAAAGAAAAAATAAAAACACCCCAGTTGCCAGTTACGGATATTTGAGAATTGTGAGGGAGAGAAAAATTCTTCTGTCTAGAAGAGGTTTCTGGCCTGTTTAATAACAAAGCCCTGCCCTATTATTATGTATTGCCAAAGCATCCAGGAGCCTTAGGAATGGACTCCATTGTGCGAGGTGCTGTACAAACCCTATGTTCAATAGGCTCCACAGTGGGTCTCTTTAAGGCTGGAGACACCCCAAAAGAGGTCACATTTTTTCCTCTTCTCCCCAGCTGAAATTCTAGCCTGACTCCTCTAATGATCACTCCTAAGCAGGAGGGCTCAATGAAGTGGCCCTTTCAAAAACATCTTTGTTCCTGCGACAATATTTGGTCTGAATGGTAGAACTACCGTAAATGGTAAGCTGTCTTTGCACTTGTATAGTGCCCTTCATCTTAGGATCCCAAAGACAGGTACAGGTATTAACTTACACTCCTGTGAGCCAGGCAAGAATAATATACTGTATTACTTGCTACTTTGCACATGGGGAAGTCAAGGCACAGAGACATCAAGGTCCAGAGCCTCATATTTAGGCACCCAACTCCCATTGAAATCAAGAGGCCTAAATGACTTGTTCAAGTATGTCAGCAGCAGATCTGGAAGTAGAACTCGGGTTTGCTGACTCTTTGCCATGACCAGTAGGCAACGCTCCCTCCCTGGCTCCATCTACACCTGGAGCTGGGGGTGTGATTCCTGCCTCACATAGACAGACTACTTTTAGCAGTCATCGAGCGAGGGCACTCAGGAGAGTAGTGTAGCCGTGGTAGCTCAGGCAGTCATGGCTAGGGCTAGCCACTCTGCATACAGACCCAACTGAACCCCGTGGCTATGTACTTGAGGTGGCTAGCCCATGCTGCTGCTGCTCAGGCAACCACGGCTATTCTACTATTTGTTTTACATAGTATAGACGTATCCTATTTGGAATGACCAGAACGACAGTGGGAAATGCTGCTATGCCCAGAGCTTAGAGTATTAACTCCCAATGCATTTTTTAAGAATATAAGAATGGCCAAACTGTGTCAGACCAAAGGTCCATCCAGCCCAGTATCCTGTCTACTGACAGTGACCAATGCCAGGTGTCCCAGAGGGAGTGAACCTAACAGGTAATGATCAAGTGATCTCTCTCCTGCCATCCATCTCCACCTTCTGACAAACAGAGGCTAGGGACACCATTCCTTACCCATCCTGGCTAATAGCCATTAATGAACTTAACCTCCATGAATTTATCCAGTTCTCTTTTAAACTCTGTTATATTCCTAGCCTTCACAACCTCCTCAGGCAAGGAGTTCCACAGGTTGACTGTGCGCTGTGTGAAGAAGAACTTCCTTTTATTTGTTTTAAACCTGCTGCCCATTAATTTCATTTGGTGGCCCCTAGTTCTTATATTACGGGAACAAGTAAATAACTTTTCCTTATTCACTTTCTCCACACCACTCATGATTTTATATACCTCTATCATATCCTCCCTTAGTCTCCTCTTTTCCAAGCTGAAAAGTCCGAGCCTCTTTAATCTCTCCTCATATGGGACCTGTTCCAAACCCCTAATCATTTTAGTTGCCCTTCTCTGAACCTTTTCTAATGACAGTATATCTTTTTTGAGATAAGGAGACCACATCTGTACACAGTATTCAAGATGTGGGCGTACCATGGATTTATATAAGGGCAGTAAGATATTCTAAGTCTTATTCTCTATGCCTTTTTGAATGATTCCTAACATCCTGTTTGCTTTTTTGACTGCCGCTGCACACTGCATGGACGTCTTCAGAGAACTATCCATGATGACTCCAAGATCTCTTTCCTGATTAGTTGTAGCTAAATTAGCCCCCATCATATTGTATGTATAGTTGGGGTTATTTTTTCCAATGTGCATTACTTTACATTTATTCACATTAAATTTCATTTGCCATTTTGTTGCCCAATCACTTAGTTTTGTGAGATCTTCTTGAAGTTCTTCACAGTCTGCTTTGGTCTTAACTATCTTGAGCAGTTTAGTATCATCTGCAAACTTTGCCACCTCACTGTTTCCCCATTTCTCCAGATCATTTATGAATAAGTTGAATAGGATTGGTCCTAGGACTGACCCTTGGGGAACACCACTAGTTACCCCTCTCCATTCTGAAAATTTACCATTTCTTCCTACCCTTTGTTCCCTGTCTTTTAACCAGTTCTCAGTCCATGAAAGGATCTTCCCTCTTATCCCATGACAACTTAATTTACTTAAGAGCCTTTGGTGAGGCACCTTGTCAAAGGCTTTCTGGAAATCTAAGTACACTATTTCCACTGGATCCCCCTTGATCACATGTTTGTGAACTCTAATAGATTAGTAAGACATGATTTCCCTTTACAGAAACCATGTTGACTTTTGCCCAACAATTTATGTTCTTCTATGTGTCTGACAATTTTATTCTTTACTATTGTTTCAACTAATTTGCGTGGTGCTGACGTTAGACGTACCGGTCTGTAATTGCCGGGATCACCCCAAGAGCCCTTTTTAAATATTGGCGTTACATTAGCTATCTTCCAGTCATTGGGTACAGAAGCTGATTTAAAAGACAGGTTACAAACCATAGTTAATAGTTCCACAATTTCACATTTGAGTTCTTTCAGAACTCTTGGGTGAATGCCATCTGGTCCCGGTGACTTGTTACTGTTAAGTTTATCAATTAATTCCAAAACCTCCTCTAGTGACACTTCAATCTGTGACAATTCCTCAGATTTGTCACCTACAAAGGACGACTCAGGTTTGGGAATCTCCCTAACATCCTCAGCCGTGAAGACTGAAGTAAAGAATTAATTTAGTTTCTCCGCAATGACTTTATCATCTTTAAGCGCTCCTTTTGTATCTCGATCGTCCAGGGGCCCCACTGGTTGTTTAGCAGGCTTCCTGCTTCTGATGTACTTAAAAAACATTTTGTTATTACATTTTGAGTTTTTGGCTAGCTGTTCTTCAAACTCCTTTTCGGCTTTTCTTATTACATTTTTACACTTAATTTGGCAGCGTTTATGCTCCTTTCTATTTACCTCACTAGGATTTGACTTCCACTTTTTAAAAGACGCCTTTTTATCCCTCACTGCTTCTTTTACATGGTTAAGCCAAGCCACGGTGGCTCTTTTTTAGTTCTTTTACTGTGTTTTTTAATTTGGGGTATACATTAAGTTGGGCCTCTATTATGGTGTCTTTGAAAAGTGCCCATGCAGTTTGCAGGGATTTCACATTAGTCACGGTACCTTTTAATTTCTGTTTAACTAACCTCCTCATTTTTGCACAGTTCCCCTTTCTGAAATTAAATGCCACCGTGTTGGGCTGTTGAGGTGTTCTTCCCACCACAGGGATGTTAAATGTTCTTATATTATGGTCATTATTTCCAAGCGGTCCTGTTATAGTTACCTCTTGGGCCAGATCCTGCGCTCCACTCAGGACTAAATGGAGAATTGCCTCTCCCCTTGTGGGTTCCTGTACCGGCTGCTCCAAGAAGCAGTCATTTAAAGTATTGAGACATTTTGTCTCTGCATTTCGTCCTGAGGTGACATGTACCCAGTCAATATGGGGACAATTGAAACCCCCCACTATTACTGAGTTCTTTATTTTGTCTACCATGCCAAAAAAAAAGGTATATTCTTAACTGGGGTGAGCTACTTAGCTAAATCGGGTAAAAACTGCCGTGGAAACAGGACAACTCAACTTTTAACTCAGGTTAGCAGTTCGAGTTCAACTCCAGGTTCCCTAACCCAAATTAATCCCATGGCTGCTAACCCAAGTGAAAAGCTGAGTTCCCATATCTTCAGTGCTATTTTAACCTGAGCTAGCTGGCCCGGGTGAAGAACAGTGTAGCTACACCCTTAGTAGCTCAGAGTTAGAGAGAAAGTTCAGAGTTCTCAGAAATACTGATATCCTGTATGTCTACTTGAGGAGTTATCCAGGTGCTACAGAGGTGGCTCCCACCTAGGCATTTTATGGAACAACTCGTGACTCAGGCATACTGCGTCTGCTGGAGTTACGCACACCCACAAAGGCACAACACAGAACTGACAGCTATACCTGAGGGTGTAAGTTATACAGAGGGGTCAGCTGTTGTCTAGTGCATTGAGCATGACTAACAGCTCCTGAATTCTAATCCTGGTTTTGTCACTGACTCTCTGTGGCCTTGAGTTAATCAGGCCCGGATCCTCAAAAGGCATTTAGGCAGTAGGCGTCATGTGAATTTGCACGTTAAACCGGCAAGTCCTAGTTACAGCAGGTGCAGAAGTGACGTGTGCAAAGGTGGTGGTTGTTGTAAAAAGGAAGTGCTAGCATATCACCATCTGTTTTTATTTTAGCTCGCTCTGTTGGACAACGCACCAGTGATGTTTGAAGGTCAGAGGTTTACAATGATAAGTGAACAATGAATAAGAAGATTGCCAACATTAAAATCTCCAGTGGCAACTTATATCAGCTGCACTCCGGAAAAAACTCTCCACGGTTCAGGAAGAGACGTTTCATTGGTGAGTGAGGAGCAGTCTAGCGGAATGAGTCGTTGACTGGGAATTGGAACCATCTTTGTTCTAGTCCTGAGTCAGACACTAACTGTTACTAGACTCTGTGGGTTTAGAGACGTCCACTAGTCACCATTCCCAAAACTGTAAAATGGGGCTTGTGAGGCTGAAATGGACAATGGGCCTGATCCTGAGCCCATTGAAGTCAGAACAAAGATCCAGATCCCATTGACTTTTCTGGATCCAGGAGCAGATCCTCTGTTCCTAAAGTATTCTACACATGCTAATTATTTATAGGTTCATGGATTCTAAGGCCAGAAGGGACCACTGATCATCTAGGCTGACCTCCTGCAGAACATAGGCCAGAGAACTGCCCGAAACTAATCCCTAGAGCAGATCTTTTCGAAAAGCATCCCATCTTGATTTAAAAATGGTCAGTGATGGAGAATCCCCGGCAACCCTTGTTCCAGTGTTTAATTATGTCACCTTTAAAAGTTTATTCCTTATTTCCAGTCTGAATTTGGCTAGCAATTATTATTATTGTTACTAGTTCTGAAATGGTGGGGAGCAGAATCTAATATCGCCTTCCAGGAACAGCAGAAGTTCCCTATAAGTGAGCGGGGAGCCACCAGCACCCAAACCATGGACTTACCCCTCCCGCCACCCCTTCCCCCGGAGGCCCCGCCCCTGCACCTTATCTTCCCCCCAAGGCTCTACCCCTGCACAGCCTCTTCCCCCCAAAAACCTCCACCCCCGCTCACTCTTCTCCGCCCCCTATGCCGTTGCTCGCCCTTACAGCCAATAAAAAGTGATTGGGCAACGGCCCCCTGGCACCTCCCCCGTTCCGGTACCCCGTCTCCTGCTACTTATTTCTAGGCCAAGCATTTAAATCTCTGACACGATGGGCTCAGACCCTGTCTGAGACCCCAGCCCTTCACCCATCTGAGATTGATGCATTGGGTACCACACAGCTTGCTGGGTTTGGATCTTTCAGATGGTCCTTAAAAACCAAGGTCCTGACTGCTTTGTGTGGGCATTACAAATACCATGGCACAATGGTTTTAGTGAGACTTTGCTCTGTGTCCTTGACCTGTATTTCCCCTCTCCTCTGTATGTTGGCTGCAGTACTCTTAACGCAGAGGACTGGGTACTGCTTTTGGGATACCTTCAGGATTAAATGCTCTTTATACATACAAACCAGAAGGGAATCATGGTCTACTGTTTAAAGCACAGGAGTCAGTATCAGCCAACGTGTCCTCCAAAGCTGTGGCAGATTAGCTGTGTCTCTTTGGGCAAGTGACTTCACATCTCTGTACCTCAGTTTCCCCAAATGTAAAATGGGGATAATAAAAGTAACGTCAAAGATATTGGGACATTACATTAATTAATGCTTTGAAAATGCTGCGAGATCCTGCAACAAAAGTGCTATGTGAGTCTGGAATATTGGTCTAGAGTTATGACAGGGTACAGATGAGTATCATTCAGATCTTTGTCACAACCAGACTGAACTACCTTCTTCAGGGTGGGATGGTCAGTGAGCATTTGTCTGTGTGCTGGTTCAAACCTTCTCCACTTTCGAACAGGTCCACCACTCTGCAGTATGTGTAGCGTGTCTGTGATCAAACTAAATTTCCACAGGGTAGGACCTGCATGATCAAATTCATGTGCCCCACACTGTCGCTGCTATTCTAGAGGTGAAAAACCTCACTTCCTACCCATCGATCCCTGGTGGGCACCCAAAGGTCATTTCTAACATAACGTTGTTCTACAGTAAACTCAGAATGTCTGTTGTGAAAAAGACGCCCTTTGTTTGTTCCCTGAAGTAGACCCTCAAAGTCAAGGTTGAGTCACTGGCAGAGCAGTGAGAGAAAGCTGCAACAGCCCATTCCATAGCATGCCTGGGGACAAAAGGTTGTTGTTATTTTTTACCGCCTCCCCCCAAGTGTTACTGCTTCCAACTCAGCAGTGTCCATAAATGCAAATATCCTTCCCAAAGAAGAGTATAAAATTGCCCTATTTGCACTTGCTATTTCCTTCAAGAAGAGAAATATCACAGAACTCATCTGGCATGTATTGCTGGAATTCTGCCACTGAAAGGCTTACATTTGAAATTCTAATGACGAAAATATTCCTCTTAATTGGAACCGTAATTTCATGGCCAAAACACCCCACTGTTTTACGAAGAATGGCTACCAGGAAACAAGACGAGTATTGCACTGAACATTAATTGTATCAGTGCTCAAGCATTTAGGAGAGTGGCAAGGACTTCTTAGAGCAAAGCAATCCGGAGTTCTGGGGACAGTCATTTTGAAGAATGCTGGAAGGAGATGAGAGCGGCTACTTGTCGCCAGCTGGCATGTTGTGGTGCACAGTATAAATGTGTGCCATTGTTCAGGCGCCTTTCACAACATCGCCAGCAAGCAGAAAATGAACTGCAGCTCGGACTTGAACCAAAAAAATAAGGATGCGCGCTGCTGGCATCTGGCAGGTAACATTGTGCCCTCCTTGTAATTAACCATTGTAGGGAGACTTGCAAACCTGTCATGGGCACCCACTTTCCCCGCCCTTTGCCCCTGCGATTGAGCAGACTGGAGAATGCAACATACTGCACTGACCCATCAGAAAAACAGGAGCTCAGCTGGTCCAGAAAAGTGGAATTCTGCAAAGGCTGATTAAGGGCCCTATCCTGCCAGGTGCAGAGCACATCCTGAGCAGGGCTCCCTGCCCTTAGGGAAGTGCTCAGCATGCTGGGAAATCAGCCTGCAAGTTGTGGGGGAAGGCAAGAAACAGAGAGTTTGCTTCGGGGGGGAAGTGCCATCCCAGCCACTGTTGTGAGCCAAAGCCCTGCTATTGCTGGAGATGGGAGAGCCCTCGGAAACCGCCCCATCTAACACTACAGCTTGGGCCCCAGCTCTAGAGGCCCTTGTGACACACTGCTACTAGGAGACTATTGCCACGCAGTGCAATTGTGTTCCTGTTCTTGTGGAGTACTGACATGGTTCTCCTGAGTTGGGCCAGCTGTAAACAGTCATAGGAAGCCAAGAGATTAATGTGGATATACACCAGCTGAGAACCTGGCTCATTATTTGTTAGGGAAGGCTGATATTCAGGCATGTCCTTTTGGGGAGATTCTTCTAAAACAATATTCACCAATGCTATATACATAGAAAATATCCAACCTCGGTCCACACGTGGCTAGAGGCAATCTCCTGCCAACCCAAATGGGAGCCATGTGCAAACATCTCACGGCAAACGTAGCCTTTCCTGTGCCTGAACTATTTGGTGCGAGCTTTCGATGTGTACATGTTAGTGCTGAAAGCGCTTTGGCGCAACTTGCTTCTTTTTAATATTGGGAAAACTGTCCAGGTTCGTGCCATTTTAAACACATTTCAGCTTGTCTGAGGTGGTTAAAAGCACTTCCCACATATGTTACGGCATGTCTAACATATGGTAGTGGCTGTCTGGCCAGCTAGAAACGTCTCAGCCAAGTCCGAGTTCTCTATACATTGTTTGTTAGGCGGGGCTACACTACAGAGCTGCTGTAGCACTGGTCGTGCAGATGCTCTAAGCCAACGGGAGAGAGCTCTTCCATCTACTTAATTACTCCAGGCCGTATGAATGGGGGTAGCTCTGTCGGCAGGAGAAGCTCTCCCACGGACAGAGCACAGTCCACACCGGCGCTTAGGTGGGTGTAACTTATGTCTCTCAGGGGGACGTTTATTCACATCCCTGAGCAACGTAACTTACAGCCACATAAGATGTAGTGTGTGCATAGCTTGGGTCGCCCATAGCAGAGCTAGCCTTAGGACCACCATCTTCTGAAAAGCAATTACAAATAATCCAACAAACAGAACAGAGTGAAAAACAAGAAGTTTCCAAAACCAAAAGTTTCTCCTGTTTGCTAAGAAACAAAATGCAATTTTCTATTGACTGGTTTGCAAATAAATTGCTGCATTTGTGAACTAATGGACTATGAGCATTCATCAGCCCTCACAGTTTATCTCCTGGGACAACACAGACCTAATTTTGGAATCAGGTTGCCAGTGCACATAGGACATTCGCATTAATGTTTCCAGACTACACCCATGAACACTGGCATTCTAGACAGACGAACTCAAAATCCACTCAGCTTCGGAAACGTGATTTTAGAAGCTGGATATCAGCTTCCGCCTGTGGGGATGAAGAAAAAAATGTGCAACAGTTGTGGTCCTATGCAGGGGGGAGGTTTGTACATTTGCTTCTTTTTTTCCCCATTTATTTCGTGCTCAGTAAAAGTGCTGGATTCTAGTTACTAGTGCCAGAAATCCTGTATTTATCCACAGAGCAAATATTAGTATGGATCAGCAGCAGAGGCGTTCCCACACCAGCCTACCAGCGTGCCTCACCCTTATTCTAGCTGGACTAAAGCTCAGGGTGAGAACGCTGCTAATGCTTTAGACCAGGGGTCGGCAACCTTTGGCACACGGCTCACCAGGGAAAGCCCCTGGAGGGCCGGGCCAGTTTGTTTACCTGCCGCGTCCGCAGGTTCGGCCAATCGCGGCTCCCATTAGCCGCAGTTCGCTGCTCCGGGCCAATGGGGGCAGCGGGAAGCAGCGGACAGCACATCCCTCACCCCGCACCACTTCTTGCAGCCCCCATTGGCCTGGAGCGGCGAACCGCAGCCAGTGGGAGCCGCGATCGGCCGAACCTGCGGATGCGGCATGTAAACAAACCGGCCCAGCCCGCCAGGGTGCTTACCCTGACGAGCCGCGTGCCGTCTTTCCACACAACAGGCTGTTTCCCATGCCTGATTTACATTTTCATGGAAAAGTGAAACTTCACAAAGGGTCCCAGCTGCTTGTAAAGCTCATGGGCCTCACCGGGGTGGGAGGAGTACGATGGTGGTGGCAGATGTGGCAAATTCCTGCAGTATCCTGAACAAATCTAAGGCCTGGGGGGGGATCGACTTAAGATACGCAACTTCAGCTACGAGAATAGCGTAGCTGAAGTCAACGTATCTTAGGTCGACTTACCTCGCGTCCTCATGGCGCGGGGTCGACTGCCGCCGCTCCCCCGTTGACTCCACTTCCACCTCTCGCTGCGGTGGAGTACAGGAGTCGGCAGCAGAGCGATTGGGGATCGATTTATCGCATCTAGTGTAGATAAACTGATCCCTGATAGATCAATCACTATCCGCCGATCCGGAGTTCATTGGATTAAAAAGGCAAATGTTTATGTGGTACTGTGGAATCGTGTGCAACATCTCTAGGGGAAGACATGACTCATGTTAAGCCTGGGAAGTGTTAAGAGTTTCAAAGGACTATTTGAAATTATGTACCCCATTCGGTGCAAGAACGCAGCCTTTTGAAGCTTTGCCGTGGGGAGAGGACCTTTGTCTGCTGATTATCTGTTACGCGAGGACAAGGCCAGAGGCCCAAAACTGTATAAAGGAGTGACTGGCAGATCCATGAGGATGCTTATCGGGAGCCAAGGCAGTTATGAACTGGTGTCCACGGAAAAACCGCTTGGTGGGGTCTGAAAAACTGATCACCTGCCAGAGGCCTGGCTGGAGTTGGGGTGATCTCTGACATGCTTATTGGCATGTGTGTAGGTTCTTTTATTTTTTTAATTTGCTTCCTCTGTAATGCTTTCACAGTTAGAATAAATGTGCTTGCTTAGAAAAGCTGGTCAGTACCGTACAACTGTGGGCAGTTATGCTATTTAGAGCCTCTGAAGAGAAAAACAAGGAGGTCTGTTTAGGCTATCTACTTTGCTGGGGAATTCACAGTGTAGGGAGAGAACAGTGCAGCTCAGAAATGCCTAGTCAGGAGGGAGTGAGGTGCATATCTCTGCCCAAGAGAGGTGACAGCTAAGAAGCCAGAAGCCTGAGGGTGGGACCACGCAGGGGGAATACAGGTGCAGTTGCCCTGAACTTTGAGAGTGGTTTCCTCTGAAGTTGGGAAAGCAGCACATTTCAGGCACTACCCTTCTTGGAGAAATGGTACGTTTCGCCTCTGGCTGAGCACAGTAGTAGATGCTTCAGGGCTGCTCTAAAGATGTACTTTTATTTAAAAAACTGAATTGGGAGTTGTTTTAAGGAACCCGCTTTACTGCTAAGCAAAGGTACAATTTTAAAGCAGCTGGGCTGGAGGAAATATTGAGAAGGCGAATCACTTAACTACCTGCCTCACTTCTTGCATGTGCTTAAGTCCATTTCTGTTTTGCAAAGCGTGTAAAGCTTAAAGTTAGGCATGAGCTAAAATGCTGTGCTGAATGGGGATGGATTTATGAACCTGCTGAAACTTAAGCATATGCATAAGTGTTCTGCTGAAGCAGGGTCCAGGCCTGTGGTTATTTTAAAAATGATTAAAAATAAAGAAGAGGTTTGTTGCTTTTTCACCCCTTTAATGTTGGTGATTTTATGCTTTGCTTGAGAATATCAACAAAGAAGCTCAGTTGGCCGGAGCATGACTTTGGTCAATCTAATAAGCACTGTTCCACCAATAAGATTCTTCTTCCTGTTCTGAGCTTAGCAGGCGTCAGAAAAAGGACAGGACAATTATATGAGTAATGAGAACCCCAAGAATTACTAAGGATAAAAAACAAAACCGTGAGAGTTTTGAAAATGATACCCAGCCTCTTGCTTCTACCGGAAAGGGGTTAAGAAAAAAGGTTATCCCTAATTGTCTATTGCAGGGCTTCTGGCACCTTCCTCTGAAGGATCTGGAATTGGCCAAAGCCAGGGAGAGGATTTTAGAGTAGATAGCCCTATTCATTTGATCTGGTATCGCAAATCCCACGTTCTACCCGTCCACAGAGCTTTTCAAAGGGGCAGTCCGGTTCCCAACGCCCATTAAGTTGTGCATCAAACTCCCATTTGTGTCTTTGAAAATCTTCCCCTAAAGGCATGGCAGTTTATCCTGAGTCAGTTCATCCAAAGGAAGCACTTAAGGCCTCAGAAATCTTGGACCCCTTTGGTTCATTCCTTTGGACACTTTAAATATGAACTCATACAAATAATAAAGTTGGATTACGAACCAACATTTATGCTATAAAATTGTGCCCTATCAACAACTACCTTTCCTCAAGAGGAACATATTTTATACATTTTAAAGGCTCTGTTTGGTATTAAATCCTAAAACACAATTGAGCTGCCTTGGGCCAAATTTCCATCCAGACAATCTTAAAACATGCAGTTTAAGAGTGTCTGGATGCCCTTTCTCCAAGCGCTCTGAAGGGACTAAAGGCTGAAGCAGTCGAGCTACTAACAAAACATGTATTTTTTCATTAAGAAACACCAGTGCCCTACTGAGGAATGGCCAAAGATCTACCTATCTATAAAAATGTTGGTAAAGGGGAACCCAAGAATTATAGACCAGTGCCCTTTCCTTCAACATCTGGAGAACCAGCTGAGAAAGCCATTGTAGATAGAATTGTCTTTTTCTACTATGTCTCTACAGGGCCTAGCATCATGGGGTCCTGATCCTTGACTTGGGCTCCTAGGCATGAGGGAATATAAATAATAAATAATAACTCCCTGCTTCTACAGCAGATGGTCTTCCCACAGAGATGATGGAAAACCTGCCCAGCGGTAGCTGTGGCAGCACATTAAATTAATGGAGATATCCTATCTCCTAGAGCTGGAAGGGACCTTGAAAGGTCATCAAGTCCAGCCCCCTGCCTTCACTAGCAGGACCAAGTACTGATTTTGCCCCAGATCCCTAAGTGGCCCCCTCAAGGATTGAACTCACAACCCTGGGTTTAGCAGGCCAATGCTCAAACCACTGAGCTATCCCTCCCCCCCCCACATTGATTCTACCCTGAAGTGCCCACAGCCCCAGAATGGCATGGAAAGGCAGTGTGGTTAGGGCACTTAGGGCCAGAGATAGTAGAAGCTGTCCAGGGGGTGCCCTGAATCAAGGTTGAGCTCGCATCCCCCAAAGCAGCAGCAGCAGCAGTGGAAATGCTTCCCCCCGCCTCAACCCTGCCCTGAATCCTCAGTGCATCTCTGCAAGTCCACACTGATGTAGGGTCAACCAAGCCCAGCCCCTATAACATGTAAGGCTATGTCGTGCCTCCTTTATCCTGTCTGAATGGTCAGCAAAGCAGGGACTAAAGGAGAACTAATGGCTAAGGTGTATTGATATAGAGCTGTAAGCTCTTCAGGGCAGGGATCACATCTGTTGCTGTGTGTTTATACCAGGGGTCAGCAACCTTTCAGAAGTGGTGTGCCGAGTCTTCATTTATTCACTCTAATTTAAGGTTTCACGTGCCAGTAATACATTTTAACGTTTTTAGAAGGTCTCTTTCTATAAGTCTATAATATATAACTAAACTATTGTTGTATGTAAAGTAAATAAGGTTTTTAAAATATTTAAGAAGCTTCATTTAAAAATTAAATTAAAATGCAGATTCCCTCGGACCGGTGGCCAGGACCCGGGCAGTGTTAGTGCCACTGAAAATCAGCTCACGTTCCACCTTTGGCATGCATGCCATAGGTTGCTTACCCCTGGTTTATACAGTGCTGCACAACAGGGTCCCGGTCTGGACAGGGCCTTTCAGGTGCTACCAGAATACCAATAATCATTATAACAAGAGCCTCTGAGTGGCCCTGGATTTGGAGGTGAGGTCTTCTTCTTGGCTACAGACTTCTTAAGTGACAGGACAGAAACATTAAGCGTAAATACTAGTTCTCAGTATGGAAAGAGACCCATAGGATTCGTCCCAGGAGCGTTGTTGTTCAATATATTTATTAATGTCCTGGAAGAAGGGATGACTAGAGAAGTGGTAATATTTCCTGACCGTACATTGTTTAGATCAGTCATGACTAGGGAAGATTGTGATGAAGTCCGATAAAAAAGTAAGTCTATTGGGGCATGACTGCAGATGAAATTCAAAGGAGAGGAGCATGAAGTAATGCAGATCAGAAAGAACAGTTTAAACTACCACAACACGCTGAAGGATTCTGAATCAGTTGTAAGCTCTCAGGAAAAAAGAAAACTAGAGTCAGCTGAATGAAGACACCAACTCAATACACAACAGTGCTCCAAAAAGCAAATTCAGACTTGGCTGTATTAGAGAAGGGGCTAGAGAAGGGCGGCATAAGGCATTATAATGTTACCTCCTTCCCAGATCCTGCTTGGAAATCCTGGAGGAGAGCAGCACCTATTTACTCCACTCTGTCCCCAAACCTCTGCGGATTTCCCTCTTAGAGCCCCAGAGAGTGAGGAAGACGGACCTTTCCCCCATGGCAGTTCAGAGTACCACGCATGGATTTGTAGGGTTAATATTTCAAAAATTGGCTTACAGAGCTTTGCAGCTGATGCTACACAATCCTGTAATCTATCTTCCATAAATAACTTGCGGTCTGGAAAAAAAAAAGTGTTTCTTCTGATTCTTACCCTTGTAAAAATTTTGCTAAAGAAATTCTGCAGTAATGATCCAACCGTCTACACCCCAGAGGAATAGTACTGCAGTGTTTGGGGCCAATCAAGTTCACTACTGGGGCCAGATCTTCATCCCCACCACAATGGTTCACATCGATAAAACCAGGTGACTGGCTCCTTCAGAATCCTTCCCAACATAGGGAATATTCAGGTGGCAAGAGTGGACTTAACAGCTTATCCTCCAGCACATGGGGTGCACCTAGTGGAAAGGGCATCCCTAAATCATGGCAAATTCTAGAGTCCAGAATGACCCCCTATTGGCCAAGGGCCACTGGAATAACTTAGAGCAGGCTAAGAAGTGATCTATCTTTCACTGGGGACCTGGACTGGCACGGATTGGTCCCAGAATCTGGGACTAGCCAACAAGGAGGCTTATAGGCATCATCACTCTATGCCATCCCACCCTCCTTGTGCTCCGACTGGAGGATCTGGCCCGGTCATGTTTTTATTTATTCATATAATTACTGCTACTATTATTAATAAAGGAAAATAGCAGAAAAGAAATGCATGCTTTTCCCCGACTCTGTATTCCTTGTCAACTCACAACATCAATATTTGACCCCAATTCTATATGGGTTTCCAGTAGCTAGCATCTGTGAGAAGCAGCTAATGATCAGCACTATTCTCCCCTCTTGTTTTAATTCCTGGAGGGTGTGGGTCATTTGCATCGGTTGGTGTAGTATAAACCCTAATGAGGCAGGGAAGATAAACATTTTGTCAGCGCTGGCAAAGGTGAGCTTTTATTAAAACAAAAGAATTAATTGGGACAGCTTCCAATGGAAACCTTTTGATGAATGAGAGAGCACAGTGGGAAAGCAGGTGTACTTATCCACCAAATGATAGCCATCTAAAATGGACTGGAAGCAGGTAATTTTAGAGACAATGATTTAGAGTGAACCAGAGCGAGGATTTCAGATTCCATAGTGTCTAGTCCCCATGGTGCTCATTAAGGGTCTACAGATTGCATTTCCCATCTCCCTGCTAGCCCTCCAAAGTGCCTGTTATTAATTCATAAAACCATTGCAAGAGAGATTGAGTCCAATGATTACCGGAGCAGGCAAACACAAGAGATAGTAAAATATTCTGTCTCTCTCTATCAAGGCTCTCTGAGCACCAAAAAAAAAAAAGGTTGTGAAATATTAATCAGTGCTGTTTGCCCCTGGGCAGAAGATGGGAAACAGTGCAATCAATGTAGCAAGCGCTTTCCCGGTGACATCTATTTGAGAAGCTGATTACTGTGGGTAAACATAACTAAATATTCTGGATCTTTGGATTTCACCTCTAGTGTTAGCGCTAAAATCCGATTCCCTTATCATCACTCCACAGGCAAACCCCCTAGGGAATCCAGCAATGATGCTCTCGCTATATTTGGCAGAATGAAGTGCAGAGGGACAATGCCTGATATGGATTGCTTCAATTGCATTAAAAACATTAGCTTTGGGGATGATTGTATGAAAGAAGGTTGCGGCAGCCTGGGCAGCTCAAGGAATTTATTGGCTGTTAGGATCCCTGAAAGTGTAACTAATGGATTGAGGACACATAGGGAGTGCAAACAATTAATAGAAAATTACCAGAAAGCAGCACATTAGCATCATTACAGACAGATCTATAAGTGCCGTCCCTTGAGTCCACAGCCAGCGCAAAAGTTTATTGGCAAAAAATTCCCCCCAACATGTTAATGTTGGAGGCTATGCTAAGGATGCCTATACTGCCTGTAGCAATAACACTGCGCTCCTAATGAAGCTTTCACCACTAAGGTTGCTGTTAATTAGCTGTGTAGTTTAATCTAATTGTTTCAAATATAATTGAATTTAATAGAACCATCCGTGAAGTTATTTCCCCATAACTTTTGGATGAGCAGGAGCCGGAGCTGCGAGTTCGGGATTAAAAAGGAATCAGCTACCAAACGCGTAAATGAAGGGTTCTTTATGTGTCAATTAGGGAGCGGACTTTGAGTCCCATGGGTAGGGAGTTGGCAGCCTGGTGTTACTGGATCTGCAAGCTCACACCTCCCATTGACCTCAGGCAGGGAAGTGTTATTGGCTCCAGGGCTTGCCTGGGCAGCTCCCACCATGGCTAATGCAATCCCATGCCTACAGAGGGCGTGCATGCAGGCAGATAGTGGGATGCACTTTGCACGTGGTTGGGACATAAACTCAAACACAGCCTAGGGGGCGGGCAGTGCCAGGAGGGCACAGGCCTGCTTTGGGGTCCGCACGTGGTTGCATTGCCCCAGGTTTTGCTCAGGGAGCTATTGGCCTTTGGGTAGGGGTGGTGTTTCCTGATGCTGCTCAGGACAGGAAGGAAGCACATGCTGGTACTAACATTAAGCAGTTTATGCTCCCTTCCATGACTGGCCATCTCTACAGTATGATCAGGAGTGATTGTTCCAAGCCCCCCAACCACCTCTCGGGAGGCCTGCACCACAGGCGGCACTCAGCCAGGAGCTGCGTCTTCACTCAAGAAAGCATGGGGACGGCAGTTTTGCCTGGGCTCCTTGCGCCCCCCTCCAACCCCAGTGCCAAGTGCAAGTGTCTGGCACACGACGGTGCCCCAGGGCTCACGTCTACACTCAGTCAGCCACTTCACAACCCCTAAATCAAATCCTTCTGTGGCATTCCTGATGCATGTCATAGTGATCAGGAGCACATAATGCTAGATATATGCTAATATCTACAGAGATGGTGTCAATGGTTCCTCACCTTCACCTTCTAGATAGTCTCCTGGCCGGAATGGATTTTCAGGAGAGCTGGTTGGAAAATGATTCCCCCACCCCCATAAAAATTTTCAATGGAAACAAAAAATAAAATGTCATTGAATTTTCTCTTTTACTTTTTGGGGGTTTTCATCAAAAAGAAAAACTGGTTTCTTTGTGGGTTTTGGCAACCAAAATCAGGTATTTTCAAATTTTTTGGGAAAACATCCAGTTAGTCAAATATCAATTTTTTCAACCAGTTCTAGTTTTCCGGAAGCTGCTAATTAGTCACCATACATTTTTAACATTATTCCCTTCTAACACATCCAATTTCCACAGTGCTTTCATGCACCCCGCTCTAATTCTCAGCGCAATGCGTTTCCAAAATGCCTTCATGCAGCCAAGGCAAATGACTCTAGGAACACGAGGCCATATCTGCCCCACGTGCACGCATTAAAAAAAAAAAGCATTACTAAAGAAAGGTGTGTGACAGTGATGTTGGGACCCTTTCATTGTCAAACTTTCCTGGCTTGGCAATAATACAAGAGTTGGCACTAACAAGACCTGCAATGGTAACGAAGTTAAGTTGATGGCAGGGTGCAGGAGTGTGAGCCATTTTCAGGGCTGTTTCCACTAAACATGGCATTTTTTAACTGAACTGGCTCAGATAGTGAGGACTGTCCCTGAACACGGGGACAAGGGCTAAAATTTTGCCCCCCAACCCTTCTGACAAACCTACCCCTGAACTCCCCTATATTACAGTGACTCCATCTGGCAAAGACACACACACACACATCTCTAACATTACACACTGTGAGCAGTTCCACTGATGGGGCTACTCACAATGGAATTCCTCAAGGCGGGTAAACATAGGCATATAAATCAGTATAAAAGGCCTCATTTTGTTCCCATCATTCCTAGCAGCACGGTGATCGTTCTGGGAATTACATCACACCACTGGCCACTGCCGACTGTCAAATGCCGGGAAGTGTCACTTATCAGAGAATGAAACAGTGGGATAAAATGTGTGACAGAGAAATATGTAAGGGCAGTTAGATACCCAGTAAAAGAGGAATTTCTGTACAATACCTTCTTCTGTCTGGAGAGCAATGCATTAAGGTGAACAGCCAGGGGGGATTTTTTTATGTCTGAGATTTTTTTTTAATTGTAACGTTAAAAACCACATTTCAAAATACAGATTACAGAGACCAAACAGCCTCTTGCCTTCAGTCAGACAGCTAGACAAGTGTGCTATTTCTGGTCTGCCTTAGAGTGAATTTAGACCCTTCCACAAAGGAAGGCTCTTGATATTGCAAATCAATATATCTGTATCCCAAGACTTACAGTCGTTTAGGAAATTCCCCGTCCCTGCCTGGAAATATAACTTGGACTTTCCACATGAATAGTTAGGGAAATTCAGAACACACTTCTGTCTGTTAGGGTGTTCAGAATACTACAGTGATGTGCACACTATAAATGCTTTGATATACAGATCAAAACACTTTATGCTAAAGTGCAGAGGAAGATTTTTTGGAGGGGAGAGAGTTGTTTGTCTTTAAAATATTTGTACCATTTCAGCTGGACTGAAGGGCAAATGATTCCCTACATGAAAAAAGTATTCTTATGCAACTTAAAATTTAAAACAAACCTTCAGTAAACAGCAGTGGGCCAGTCTCAAGGGATTTGGGGGTTCAGTTCAGTTCAGCTAAGTGGCTGAATTACTTAAACCACTTGTGTGTGCAAAACCAGGTCAGAAGAACAGACTCTCATTGAAATCTGTAGTCTTTCTTGGTTCCAGTTCGGCCAGTGGGGACAGCTATTCCCCTGGTATTTAGGTATTTCTGCCTCTGGTCCCTACAGGAAACAGGAAGCATGGAGTCACATGTGAAGATAAAATATAATGGGAGGAAGTCATCCAGTTTGACGCTAACCGAAGTCCCTGTTCAACCTGTGCCACAACTCTGGGGTGATTTGAATTTGGCGCAAGAGTTCCACCCATTCCTAGAAACCCCCCTCTGCCCCAAGTGTATTTAATGAGCTGAAATAAACATAAAAAATGGCTAATGTTGTTATAAAATTCCAGCTGTAATGGAGAGGAAAATAAGTTCTGATGGACACATTCATTTGCTACCGTGAAATACACATTCTACTTCTAAAGGACACAAACCTGGGACAATTGGAGGCCCATTGTATGAACTGTAAATGTGCTCACCGGACATTACACTTTGCTCACACACCGCACTGCCCATCTAAGCACTCACCAAACATCCACTGACTAAACCGTACAGCAGCACGGCGGGGACTATCCCCACCTCTAACTGGGGAAACCAGCTCAGGTAAATACTCAGGTCCCAGTGCTGCAACAGAAACTTCTGTGCAGGTGCAGCACCCGTCCAACGGCATCCGCTGTAAAATCGGGGCAAAAAACGGTAAGGTCTTCCTTAGACTAGAAGCTCAATGTGGGCAGAGACAGTCTTTATTATGTGCGTGTACAGCACCTTGCACAACGAGGCCCTGATCCCTAATTGGGGCCTCTTGGCACTACTGCAATAATAAATAAGTGACTTGTCCAAGGTCCCGCAATGCATCAGTGGGAGAGCCAGGAATAGAACCTGACACATGGCAGACCCGTTGTTTAAGTGCAAGGCCTCCTTCCTCCCATCACCCACCCTAGTAAACCGCCTCTTCTCTTCCATTAGCTCATTCATCCTTGCACTTCCCTCACAAGATCCCTTTGAATTCTGAACTCGATACCCCGGGAAAGAAACGTTCCAGGATTATCCTAGAGTAGAGCTTAAGTCCACATATGCAAATCAGCTCATTTGAATAGCTGTGCTGATTCACATGCAGCTCCAAAATTATACATTCAAATGATCTTTTCCTCTCTCTTTCAAGTGTAGCTGGCCACATTGGGAATCCACTTCCAGCTCCCTTCGGGGGCTCTCCTGTCTTTAAAGCACAGAATGGCAGAGGGAACAATTACACCGGATTTTATACTTGTTTGAGCAGTGTATGGCCTTTGTAGATTTTTGCCCAGCTATGTCTTTTTTTCCCAAAGAAAAAAATGGTATGTGCTTTTTAATAGGAGCAGAACAATCACTGATCTACCTAGACCCCCACAAGCAGCAATAGCAGCGCTCAAGGAATCTTGTGATTTGGTGGAAGCTACTTCATAAGCCTTCAATCCTAGGCTGGTCCTTTCTCCACCTTTCCATTAAGACCATTTGCTGTGCTGGAGCATGGAAGGATGGTCCAGTGGTTAGGGCAGAAGCTTCAGACCTGGGTTCAAATCCCCGCTCTTCCATGGGCTTCCTGTGTGACATCGGGGAAGTCACTTAGCCTCTTTGGGCCTCAGATAATAGCACTTCCCTACCACACAGCGGTGTTGTGAGGATAACGGCATTAATGTGTGGGGCTGAAATAGTAACAGTAACTGGGGCCATATAAGTACCAGAGCAAAGACGTGTAGTTTTGTCTCCAGCATCAGTCATAAATACTTCAGAGAAACTATCAGCAAAGATATCACCAATCCTGTACTTACAATTTCATGTGTCCCACAGTGATCAGCACATACCCTGGAGCACAGCACTTTGCTTACTCTCATCTTTTTATACTGTCTCACGTGACCTTCTCATAAACAAACTAGGGAAATGCAACTTAGATGGAGCTACTATAAGGTGGGTGCATAACTAGTTGGAAAACCATTCCCAGAGAGTAGTTATCGGTGGTTCACAGTCATGCTGGAAGGGCATAACGAGTGGGGTCCTGCAAGGATCAGTTCTGGGTCCGGTTCTGTTCAATATCTTCATCAATGATTTAGATAATGGCATACAGAGTACACGTATAAAGTTTGCGGATGATACCAAGCTGGGAGGGGTCACAAGTGCTTTGGAGGATAGGGTTAAAATTCAAAATGATCTGGACAAACTGGAGAAATGGTTTGAAGTAAATAGGATGAAATTCAATAAGGACAAATGCAAAGTACTCCACTTAGGAAGGAACAATCAGTTGCACACATACAAAATGAGAAATGACTGCCTAGGAACGAGTACTGCAGAAAGGGATCTGGGGGTCATAGTGAACCACAAGCTAAATATGAGTCAACATTGTAATGCTATTGCAAAAAAAGTGAACATCATTCTGGGATGTATAAGCAGGAGTGTTGTAAGCAAGACATGAGAAGTAATTCTTTCGCTCTACTCTGCACTGATTAGGCCTCAACTGTAATATTGTGTCCAGTTCTAGGCACCACATTTCAGGAAGGATGTGGACAAATTGGAGAGAGTCCAGAGAAGAGTAACCAAAATGATTAAAGATCTAGAAAACATGACCTATGAGGGAAGATAGGAAAAAAAAAAAAGGTTTGTTTAGACTGGAAAAGAGAAGACTGAGAGGGGACATGATAACAGTTTTCAAGTATGTAAAAGGTTGTTACAAGGAGGAGGAAGAAAAATTGTTCTCCTTAACCTCTGAGAATAGGACAAGAAGCAATGGGCTCAAATTGCAGCAAGGGAGGTTTAGATTGAACATTAGGAAAAACTTCCTAATTGTCAGGGCAGTTAAGCACTGGAATAAATTGCCTAAGGAGGTTCTGGAATCTCCATCATTGGGGATTTTTAAGAGCAGGTTAGACAAACACCTGTCAGGGATGGTCTAGATAATTAGTCCTGCCACGAGTGCAGGGGACTGGACTAGATGATCTCTCGAGGTCCCTTCCAGTTCTATGATCTTACCAGGCATAGCTATAAATATTGGGCCTGACCCTGGAGTCCTCACTCCGGCAAATCAGTGCGAGTTCTGCCCGAGGAAGGCTTACAAAAGTGGGACCACACTGTAAAATTATTCAGCTCTTCTTGAACCTCAGAAGCCCTCAATTAACTTCAGGGCTTCCGGCAGCAGCCACAACAGGCCTTATTCTTCTGTCTTCCTGTATGGTCCAGGATGTGGGATCCAAGATACTGGCCTAGGTGCACTCTTAATTCATTCCAGTGTGGCCCAGAGGAATGGGCAAGGGATGGTACTGCAGGTGAGGAAGAGTGGCTTCAGTTTCCATTGTATCCTCACCCAAGCTATGCTCCTTCCCCAAGCAGTGCCAACCACTGTCTGGACAGTATTGTCCATGTGCAGGTCCACAGAAGAGAGACAGTTTTGACCAGAAACTCCCCTCCACGAGGTGGACTCTTGTCCATTGGAAACCTTGCTCTCTTGGGTTCCACTGACAGAAACTGATGTACAGGAACTCAGGGCTGAATACAGACCTCTGTTTGCATCAGCCAACTCTATGCAAATTATCGCATGATTTGGGACATCAGCAGACTAGGTGGCATGAGCAATCAGCGCTCAGGACAAATTCTGCAGTTCATTGTCTACTGCCCGCTCAGCGGGCTAGCGTCAGAAAGCCTCTCTTAGCAAGCATTTGCGTTCAAAGAATGACTTGTATAAATATATTTCCTAAACAAACAAGGCCAACTGTGAGGTATTCACCGTATTCCCCAAAGAAACTTTGGAAATCAGAATCTTGTTTGTATTAAAGAACATGGTATGCAAATACAGCAGCTGTCTGAAGCTGTAAATAGCAATAGAGATGCATTTAATATCTACACGTGATGATCAAATGCAGTCTAGACAAAAACGCTTAAATCAGTTAGTGCCTGGTTTTTAAGAACTGAGTCTGGGCCTGCTATTATTGCCGCTAATAAAAAATCAGTCCCATTAACACAGATCTTAGAAGGGTTTTCATGATGCTCACATAGTTGCAGATCTGCAGAAATGTCGAGAGTGAAAATGCAGAAGAAAAAGCTAAAATTAAAATACTCTAGGAGAAGGGTACTGTATGAAACAAACTGCCTTGTCAGTGAGACTAAATGAACATCCAGTAAAATGACATTTGGCTTTTTAATGAATTCCACTTAAATTCCTTTTCTGGGTAATAGATTTGTCACTCTTAGGTACTTCCTTTCCTGTTCAGTCACCAAATCTAACCTCATTATTGACAAATCTAAAAGAAGTAGTCTAGAATTTTAGACTCATATTCAGAGTCAGCCAAACAACACAAAGTGATTAATAAATATTTCCATGAATAAAACCATGCTGGGTTTTTCCTGCTGTTGTTTGTGGGCCCATTGTACTAATTATTCTCAAATATTAAGGTGACCACTGATTTCTTTGTTCAAGTGTTGGTGAATCTCCAAAGCTTCACAACATTTACCATGAATGGATATTCATTAGAAAACTCATACCAGGGAACCCACTAATAGTTATTCATCATTTTTCCTATTTAAAATCTTTCAATCATCTAATCAGTGAGCAGAAACAACACCATGGCACTGCAGTGACCATTCAAACATGACAAATAATGAATTCTGAATGGTGGAAGCAAACAGTTCTCAGCCTATGGGAATGTTTCCAATTTGTTCACAAACTACTGGGCAAAATCTTATAAATTATGAATATGTTTGTAGGAAAAGCAGTCAATTCACAAATGATTTTCAAACCAACCAACGAACCAAACAAAAGGCTAAATTAATTGGATTTCTTTCCGATTAACAATCTGATCAGTTCCAGATACAATGAAATAAGATTGAATGAGAGAAAAAAGGGTTAAAATACTCTTAACTCTTGTTTATTAAAATCCTGTAGAAGGATTTGATTAATAAATTAAATGTCACTATTGAAGCTAATAGAATAAAGAGAAAGAAACTCACCGTTAGCTAGAACTAGGCAGGAACTAGATTTTCCATTGGGTAGGAAATTCTCTCTGTTCTGAAACAGAACAAATTAAAAAAAATTAAAATTTCACACAAAACAAAATTTAAAAAAATCATTTTGGGTCAAGCAAAACATTTCATTCTGATTTTGATTTTAAAAATATATAATATAAAAGAAAAGAAACTTCAAAATGAAGTAATTTTGAAACAAAAAATTGAAACATACCATTCCAAAAATGGAAAAACAGAAAGTTTCAGTTTATCAAATCATTTCCCCCGCCCCATTTTTATCCTGAAAGAAAATTGTATCAAAATTAACATGTTTCCATGAAGCATTCTACTTTCAATGAATCCACATATACGACTGGAATTTTCTGACCAGCCCTAATTTTAGCTTTGACTTGTGTATTTTTTCAGGAAAGTGTAGATAAGGAAGCACTGAAAATATCACAGCAATATATTCATGAAATGAAACCTGGCTATCTCCTACTTTCAATGTCATTGTTACCAATTATGATTAATTTCTTATCTCACATTTTATGGGAAGTTCTAATCTTGCTGAGACATGTAGCGGGATGGTCACCCGCTCCTGCCTTAAAAGGCTTAAAACAGCCCGAGGAGAGGGCTGAGGCAGGGAAGGAAAAGCGGGGCAGATTGGGGGAAGCAGCCACAGCTGGGGCCACGCCCCAATCAGGCCACAGCTGGTCCTATAAGAGGGCTGGGGCCAGAAGCCAGAGACAGATTCTCTCTAGCTTTGAAAGGGAGGGACCTGGCTGCAGGGAGCTGAGAGAAGGTACCTGGAATGGAGCAGGGCTGGGGGAAGGCGAAGGGAGCTGGGGAGCTCCGGCCTGGAAACCCCCCAGGCTGTGGCCTAGTGGGAGGCTAATTAGGTATTGGGGTTGCAGGGGGCAGCCCACAGGTAGGCAGAGGCAGCAGGTCCAAACCCCCCTTGCCTATGATGAGTGGCTTTTACACTGCAGTCTGCCCCAGTGAGCGGGGGCTAGATGGTGACTGGCAGTAGCCCACGACTGAGGCAAGGTGGGGATAGAGAGTTGGGGGTTCCCCTGGGTGGGGAGACCCTGAGAGTGCGGGGGTATTGCCGGGGGCAGCACCCCAAAGCCAAGGGGCATCAGGTCCTGGGAGGGACATGGGGGCCAGCGGCAGCAGGACACCGGCCTACAGAGGGCGCTCTGGAGACTAGAAAAGCTAATTCCCTGAGATGACCAGCAGGAGGCGCCGCAGCGGTGAGTCGTGCACCGCGACAAGACACCATAATAAAGAACTTGATGCTGCAAGGTGCAAAGTACCCTCAATGCTCCCTGCGTTCAGTGGGAGTGGACAGCCTCCAGCACCTCAAACAAGTGTTCAGCATTTCTCAAGCCCAAAATTCGCACTGAGCCACCAACCATAGATTTTTGAACTACACGCAGCTTTAAAATTCTATTCACACAATCAACATCACCTTTCACCTTCTTTACGTTTGGGGCTTGATGAGGGGAACTCATGCTGTACATTTCATTCACTCAAAAAAAAATTGCCAGCAGCCACATGGAGGCTACAAATTGCTTGAACAGAAAGAGTACAGGCAGCCACAATGGAATTTGTTCAGCCATCAATTGCACATCCCTGGCAATGGCAATAAAGTGGCCTCAGGCAGCATATCGTAATTCTGCCAAGGATTCTGCACAGCAGATGATGGGGAATCTGGCACGTTCGGGAGGCATTGTTCTGAAATTGATGTACCACCAGATTCCACAACAAATCATTGGCCTATTAAGGTCTTACATTTGATGCTAATCGTGCACTCACTGCCAATTCAAACTCATATCTTCCTTGGAACAAATTAACTCTCTTGTTGTCTAACCTCCAGACGACTGAAATGAAACTTAAAATAAAAGCATATGTGAAAGGGATAAGAGAGAAGAAGCCAGAAGAATGGCACAGCAACAGTTTAAGGAAAACAGCAAAGGAAATGACAACCGACGTCCTACGAAGGAATAACACGTTTCACCCATGTGTCCAGCAAAAGATCCGATTTGTGTGGTAATTTGGTCCTCTGTTTCCATTAAACATCTGAAAGGAGACGGTAGAGTAGTGAGGTGGGATGGCTACCACTGTGCTGAGCGGTACCTCAGCCTTTTGGAATCTGCTCACCCCTTCCTCAGCTTTATATAAGTAAACCTAGAGCGTAGGACAAGATGCCAGAAACTGAAGTCAGAGCAGGTGCAGCAAATAATTTCTCTGCACTGTCCTGCCAATGGAGCTGGTCAGGTAATATGCAATGAATAATTTATTTCAACACATTTCACACTACTTTTTGAAGTAACGTATTCCATAAATGTTTATAATCCCTCTTTATTAAAGCTAGTCAAAAACGTTAATTTGACGAAAAACAGCATTTTTCAAACCGAAATCTTCTGTGAAAAGTTGTGGTTTGTTTAAAACAATTCCCATTTTTTGTCAAAAAATGAATTATTGGAGTTTTGTTTCCTCCCTCCCTTCATTATTTTTTTTAATGCAATAAAATGAATTGTGTCTATGTTTGGGTTTTGGTTTGATCACTTCTTCATTCTCCCTTTCAACCCCCCCATCCTCATTTTTTCCTTTATCCACTCCATAAATTTTCCAAATCCTCCATTTTGGGAAATTGAGAGTGGCAAAAGGAAAAATGAAACTCCGTGCCATTCTGAAACTTTTGAAAAACTGGGGAAGTTTTGAAAAGATACAGAGCAGATAAAGGCAAAAGAGGCGAGGGGAAAAAATCCTGGACATTTTTCACTTTTTGACATAAATGATGAAAAAAACATGGGGGGAGAAGGGGGGAAAGTACACAGTTGGAATTAAAATATTTTTTATAAAAAAAATATTTTGTAAAAAAAATTGAAAAAAGAATTGTTCCCTTTCAAATCGTGCAAGACAAAAACGATGACATTTCTCAACCAGCTCTACCTTTTATTTTTCAAAATAGAATTAGATGAGTAAATCCACTCAATTTAAGTAACCCATTTTTTAAAGGTAATTATTCAAGTCATATCCTTGATATTATTTACTTGTCCCTCCTGCCCATGATTTTGCAGCCCTGTCCTGAATGGAGTTAAACAGAGGTTTAGTCTCCAGGCCAGTGGCCCCTCACTGTCTCTCTTCTGAGAAGACATTTCTATGCACCCAAGGAGTTTGGAGGAGTTCCCTGATGTCTCCTCCTGACCCCCATGCCTGCCAGTGAGGGGGCAGAGTCGCAGACTTCCCTTCCTCAAGGAGGGGCTGGGCTCTGTATATACGCTCAAGGCAGAGGCATCCCTCCACGATGTGTTTATTACTTCTGAGACCTGGAGTCTAGCGTGGCCGTGAGAGAGTGGAGCAGCGAGGTCAGGATTCAGCCCATTAAAGGCCCACTGACCATATATACATGTTGCATACACATAGTGCCTTTAACTAGAGCTGGCTGACAGCTTGCCATCATTTTTATATTATATATATAAATGCCTTTTTGACCAAAATGAAGATTGTTGTTAAAAAAAAAAAAGTTCGTTTTTGTTTAGATTTTTCATTTTTTGATGAAATTTTTTATTTAGTTTCAGCACTCTCCATTTTTTTTATTTCCCCCCTTCTCTTTTTTCAGTCAGCTGGGGGGTGGGAGTGGGGGACAGAGGGAGGAAGGTGGCAGGAGAGAGAAAGAAATGAGATGTTTTCCCAGCAAAACTAAATGAAATTTTATGATCATTTTTATTTTAGAATGTTTTGTCAAGAAAAAGAAAAAAGAAAGATTTCGAACAAGGACATTGTTTTTACTTCTTTCCAACACTGCCCGGCCTCCCGCTGAGCAGTTACTCTCCGCAGTGCTCTCACCCAAGTCAATGGAACTATTCAGCGTGACCTAGAGGATACAGCACGGGATTGGGACACAGGAGACCTGCCTGTGATTCCCAGATGTGCCACTGAACTGGTGGCTGACCTTGGACCTTTGCGGAGGGTTTTGAGATCTACAGATGAGACGCACTAGGTAACAGTTAGTTGTTATTTGTGCAAGTAATGGCTCACCAATGGAAGAGAGGGGTTCACAATCTGGCCCCATACATGAATTGAAAGATGGGCAAAACCGTGGGAGGACTGTCTCTGTTCACAGCCTGGTTTTACTAAACACAGACCAGGGTAGATTCAAATTCATGTCCCATTTTATCCACGTTTATCTAAAGTCTGGCTTTTATTCAGATAAATGGTTCCAGTTTTGGGTCCCCATAAACAGATACGTTTCTAAGATTTTATAAAATATTTTCAAAATTACTCTTCTCTCATGCCTGTCTCCCTCATTAAAGAGACTGTCCGATTGTATAGGGGAGATAGGCAGAGAGGAGATTTCAGTTGGAAAGCCCTTTACAAAGATTAGTTACTGCTTTGATTTGTGCTGAATAAAATGGCTTACTCTCCTTTCAGTAATCACCAGGCACTGCCATATGGGCTAGGGAAAATTTCCAGGGACAGAAATAATAAGAACTAATTAACCTCATGAAATTCACTTGTTACTGCCGGCCCAGGTGTTTCTTGACCAAATTCTATCGGAGGCACAGTTTTTGTTTGATCTCACTCTTCCTTGTCCCCTGCACGAGTGGCTGCAGATAAGGGAGTGAGGCAGCTCCAGTACTTCAAGGAAATGTGGGGACACGCAGGGGATAAGCCAGACAAAGCACTTCACATGGTCCACTACATCTTTAATGTACAGAAAGTAATTAAAATGGGAGACAAATTCATCATCAGTCAGTTTAGTTCAAAGTGCAGCTAGACTGTTTCTTCCTTATGCATGGATAACATGATGTGCATATCCATCATAAAACCTGCATTAAAAATTAGGCAAAGCTGTTAGTACATCACAGCAGACCAGATGGTTTATGCTCTGAAGTGTTTCAGGAACCTCATTTTATTATACATGAATGCCTCCTGTTGTAGGCCTGAGCTGATATTTTCATTAAACACACTCCACAAAGCATTACAGCTCTGTTGTCATTTCATTCAGCACCAATGATTTCTTACACACAGGCTTTATGGTCACAGACCTGTCATGGCTGCCCTTCCAAGCAGCGCCAGACTCTAATCTCACAGATCGCTGTGGGCACACGATCTGTGTGTTACCTTGGACATAGGCTGCATTAGCAACCTGCCCACCAACCAGCCACGGATTTTTTAACAGTCTGGTTCCCCGATACCCTAGTGTCCGTGATCTTCACTTATCAGCTAAAACTCTTAGCACAGCACAGCACTTCCAAAGTTTTACACCTCATGGGAGATATGTGAGGTGATTCAGAGATCTTTACATCATCCATCATGTTGCACAGAGGCTTTCCTGGCTTATCTCCTCCTTTCCATTGCATGCAGTGCATGCAGGTAGCAATCTAGGGTAGAAAACCACTATCTACTACACCAGGAGTAGTCAATTATTTTTTGTCAAGGTCCAAATTTCTTGGTCAAGGTATAGTCAAGGTCCAAACTCCAGAGAAAATGATAACAAAAAATAACAATAATGATAACAATAAGTAAATAAAAAGATTTCACGATCCGTTCAAAAGCATCTGGTGGTGCGGAATTTGCCTGTGGCCTGCCTATTGACTACCCTGTACTACACCAAGTGGCAGGGCTGTTTTCCCCATCCACAGGTGTCAGATCAGAACAAATACTCCCAAAGTAGCAGCTCTTCGGAAGATTTTGCTTTAGATTTTCCCTGAATGAAGCCACTCCAACTATGTTAACAGGATAGCATGATCAGCTGACCAAAGGCTGCTGGGGCCAAGTTCATCCTCCGAGGTAACTCTGCTCACATCAGTAAATTTTGCATAGTAAGTTGAACTAGATGAAATTTTTAGAAAAACTTTTTGCGGGGGGGGGGGGGGGGAGGGATGCAGATTAAGCATTTTGCAAATTCCTATTGATTTCACCATATTGTTTTAGATAAAAAAAACCCACAACCCTGTTCCCCCCCCCCCCCCCGAAATGACTTTTCCTATAGACATTTCCCTTAAATTTATTTTTAAAATTAAACAAAATTCTGCTCAAAATTGAAACAAGACGGATTTTTCTTTCATTTTTTTGGCCTTGCCAGCAAATCAAACAATCCATTATTTACCCAGCTCTACTAAGAAGTGTATTTACAGAGGAGGTAAGGGGAGACAATAGAACTCCTTGTAAAATCTTAATAATTTAAAATGTGATGTTTGGAATTCCATCATCTAAATTGTCGATGGCTGCAAAAACATTTGCCGCATTCATTCTGCCTGCTCTGCCTCCCATTGGAATCAGTGTTGCATTTCCCTTCCAGGAGAGCAAGGGTCGGGGCTCAAAGCCCATTCAAAGGAGTGAGTGGGATTCCACTAGCTGAGCCAGCCATTCATAGTCTCCATTAGGGAGAATTCGAGGGTATTACATGCTGTGTCTTATGAAGTGAGGCGGAGGTGCTTAGGGAATTAGGGTTTGTAGTGCTAATGTCATCATGTCCCTCTGGGTCTGTGGACCACTCTCCAAAAAGCATCCTCTCATAGAAGAGGGCAACTTATCTTCATGTCCCATCTCCTTTCCTCCTCTCTCCTGGACCGCCCGAAGGGACAGCAAATAAGCAGTACACTATTGATTGACACTAAGGGAACGTCTTCACTACCCGCCGTATCGGCGGGTAGCAATCGATTTATCCGGGATCGATATATCGCGTCTCATTAAGACGCGATATATCGATCCCCGAACGCGCTCACCGTCGACTCCGGAACTCCACCAGAGCGAGCAGCGGTAGCGCAGTCGATGGGGGAGCTGCGGCCGTCGATCCCGTGCCGTGTGGACCCCAGGTAATTCGATCCAAGATACTTCGACTTCAGCTACGCTATTCACGTAGCTGAAGTTGCGTATTTTGGATCGATCCCCCCCCAGTGTAGACCAGCCCTAAGCGAACTCCAGCTAACCCCATAACTAGAAACATTATTGCGAATGCTTAAGAACTTGGGTCCTGATTCTGATCACATTTCCACTAGCTTTACAGAGGAGGGACTCCAGATGTACATTGGTGTAACTCAGAAGATAATCACATCCTTTGTATGTTTCCCTATCAAGAAAGCCCCATACGGGAACCCTGTCTATTCCATAAGGGAAAAATCCAGGGCTTAACAAATGAGCTCCACATGAACTAAGGGCCATCCCAAACCTCTCTGGCTTCTACTTGAAGTACAAGGTGCATTTCTTTGACCTGCCTTCTCTAACATACACAAATGCAGATATTATGTATTTTAAAACATTCCAAAACAAAACGTTCCCCTGCACACACGTTTCCCCCTGGGGAGAGGATGCGAGAACAAACGTGACAGATGTTACTCTGATTGCTTAATGCACTGCTGGAAGGTGCTTAGATACTACAGTGATGAGAGCGGTCTGAGTTGGATTAGAATAGAAAGCGCATATTCTGAGTAGCAAGGCTTAGGGTTGGACACATGTGGAGGGGGTAGAAAGGAGACATTCTCCCCACCAGGCAAAGGAGAAAGGCCTTGATGTGGCAAAGCAGTTAAGAGTGTGCTGAAATCCATCCCTATTCAGCCAAACAGGTAAGCTGCTGGGTTAGTCCCATTGAAGTCAATGCTGACACTTCTACAGGTTTTGACAACCGAAAACTAATTTTGCATTGGAGGGGGAGATTCCTATAACAACAACAAAAAAAAGGTTCTGTTTTTGGTTTTTTGATGAGAAAAATTCTATGAAAACAGAAATTTCCATTTAATCAAAAAAAAAACCATTTTTGGTCAAAAACATGTGGATGAGAAATTTCCTATCAGCATTAATCACCACGGCTTTATTGAGCAACAAATACATCGCTCCATTCGTTCGTAAGTGGCGCCACTGGAGAGAGAGTGTGCAACAGGCAATTGTGCCAGCTCAGTAACAGGAGGCCAGCAGGCTGCAGTCTATTCCCTGGACCTGGCCACAGCTGTCCATAAGCAGCATTTTTCATGTCCCTGCTCAAGTCTTCCTTCCTTTTAAGCTGCATGTGAGCGCTAGCATGTGCGTGAGCGGTAGGCTGGGTTTTACAGGGCTTAGCCCCTGCTCCGGGAATGTATTCGGACATGTTGCCTTGTTGGGTTAATTATGTTTTTATTTCTTTTTTGCTAAGGCACCCAAGATGCCTTTGGGCCTGGCAGCCTCGGTATCCAGAGTTGTTGTTATTGAAGGTTTATTAGCAGAGAACCATACACGCTGGCTGCCACAGACTGCAGACTCACAAACTCCCCCACAGGGCAGTCCTTCTAGACAACGAGCTGCAGGATACATCCTTTCCCGCGAAGGTACGTACAAAGGCTATGTTCCGGCTCTGAGGTGGGAGTCAGGTGATACTCAGCTGCAGCACCGGTGTCGGAACCTGGCCCTGCGGGGCATGGTTAAGTGTGACAGCCACAGTTTGGCTGCGCTATGTCTGTCCCTCTTTGCCAGCCAGAATGGGGCTGCCTAGTGGGGTATAGTCTGGTGCCAATGTTTTGAGTGTATGTGGGGTCTTTCAGGATCAGCTAGAGAACCTGGCCTTAAATTAAAAATCTTAGCTGACAGACAAGCTCCAGAAGCAAATCAAAGGACTCTGTCTCGTGAGTAGCAGGTGAGAACGTGTCTTGCCACTTAGCCCTAAATCAAGGAAAAAACGTTCTTAGTTCTTTGATTGAATCGCATTTTAATACTAAGAAGTACATATATTTCATATTCTTTTGGTTTCAAAGTCAATAAAGGCATTTCTTAAAAATGCAAGTGACCTTTCCAGACAAATTAAAGAGCCAGGCTAATAAAACCACATTTCAAAGGCTAAGAACAAAATAACTAAATACTTTGCATTGCCCTAGCATGTTCCAGCTAGAGATTCTCAAGCATTGCGCAGATATTAAGGCCAACTCTCTCAGACGTGGACCCTGATTTTGAGTTATTCTGTTGTTGGGTGCACAACCTGAGACACGTGAGGCCTGATTGGCAGAAGAGCCGAGCACCCCACGGACTTCAGATGGAGCTGTGGCTGCCCACTAGCACCTCTGCACATCAGACTCCAGGTGATGTGTGTTGGATACCCTAAGATACCAAGGCACCCGAAAGCAATGCCCACTTTTGAAAATGTGAGTGAGCCTCAGAACTCTCCTGAGAGGTGGGAAAATATTAGGCTCATGCTATAGATGGAGAAGGAGCCACAGACAGGCTAAGTGACTTGCCTAAAGTGATGTAGGAAGTTAATGCTAGAGTCAGGAGATGAATGCAGGTCTCCCAAATACCAGGCCTGCTTTAGCCTCAGAAATCTCTCTTCAGCTTGGCCCCGAGCCTACAAACAGACATAGCCGTACAGATATCTATGGGATGCCATCTGTTTGCAGGATTGGGGCTTTACTGTTTATGGACTGTCTCAAAGCAAATGAACCTGGGCCTCTGTAATGTAATGATAGCTTACTACAAATGGGCTTAAAAAAGAAAGAAATCACATTGATTTCTTTGTTGTAGCTGGTGTTTTTAATGTCACCTTAAAGGAAGGCCATAAACAATTACATTCAATACGTGGTCCCCAACTAATCTGTTTAAATAAACGTGGCCTACCAACTATCCCCTTTCAACACTCGATTTACTAGGCCATGGTCTGTACTTCACTTGTTCACTACACTGTGATATTTTCTTTAAACAAGAACTGTGTGTGTGTTCTTTCAGCCATTTAGAGTACCAGCTATTCGGCATTTTAGATTAAGTTTAAATTGGCTCAGGTCATGTGTGTTATAATTTAACATTTGTTTTCTGAGCTCAGTAGTCCATTAAAAAAATACCTCACTGCTGAGAACAATTCAGAATGATCACATTTGCTAAAACGAGCCCCAAGATTGAAGAAGGAGGAACAAAATAACATTTGATACCTAAGAAATAGTGATCCCTTCAGGTCAAAGTTAAGATGCGTTGGCAGCAAGCAATGCCATGTAGCTGCAAAGTCTGTATTATGGCTGAAGATAATACAACAGAGGATAATAAACAGTGCAATGAATTCCAGAACAATGATTTGATTTTCCCCCCCTAATTTTCTTTCAGCGGCTAAAATAAACAACTTACATTGGATTGTTTACCTCCCTGACCCCAGTTTGTGCTATCTCAAACTTTACAAGTTCCCTGGCAGAAACAAAAACAAACAAACAAAAAGCTATATGGGGGCGGGGGGAGAGTAATATATGAGGGACTGAGTCACTTTCGATTCCTACAGCAATTATCCCTTGTGAGTAACTCAGATGAAGACGGGAGCATAGTGTTCACTTTGTTATTCAAGCAAAGAAAACCATAACAAGATAGAGTGAGAAAATCGGGGGCAATTGCTGGGGACACATGCAAGGTCTATGGACAAGCTTTAGCAAGACAATGCTAAATGTACAGCAATGTTTTTCAGACCAGAGGAACTATCGAAGTAGGCCAGTGATGTGAGGGCTCTTGCTGCCGGGTTACAGCAGATAGAATGGGAATCTGCAGCCCACTGGACCGCTGTGGAATTGGATAGGAGCATGCCTTTGATGGGGACTGACTGCAAGACATCCGCTTCAGATTAACTCTGACATCGACTCTGGGGATGTCAAACTCGCGTGCCTGTTGTAGGCACGTAAATAGGTATAAGTGGCCGATTGTCATAGGTGCTGAGCACTCAGAAGCTCCACAGAACGTCAGACTATTTGTTCAGGGCCCAAGTTTGACAATTTCGCCTTTTGTTTTTGAAGAGGGGGCCTAGTTCTCCAGCAGTCCCTCCTTCCCCGCTTGTGCTTCAACCACGTGCTCAGGTCACGCATTGCAAAGTCTTTCCCTCTGGATGGGAAGCCTGGTGTTGGCTTCCTGCAGAGGCCAGATGGTGTGGGGAGCAAGAGAGGCCATTACAGAATACTGCAAGGTTCTCCTCTCTGCCAGTCCCCAAGGGTGCATGGCCCCAACCTACATGTTTGTTTGCAGCCTTTCCACAGGACATATATAAAGGGGGCTGTTTCCTCCCTCAATACTCATAGTTCAACTGAGATATGCTTCTCTTTACAGATCCCTTATAATCATCCTGAGAAGAAGACCATTTCCATGAAAAAAACCCTCCACCCATCCAATGGACATATGAATACACTTATCGTTTGCCAAGTTTCTAGCCTCAGGGATCAGCATCTGCAAATGTATGTATGTCACTGTAGCGATGCAGGACTCACCCCTGCGGCGCCTCCTGCTGGTTGTCCTCGGGAATTAGCTCTGCCAGCCTTGGAGCGCCCTCTGCAGGCCGGTGATCCGCCTTGCCACTGGCCCCGGTGTCCCTTCCAGGACCCCGGTGCCGCTTTCTCTGGGTGCTGCCCCCTGGCAGTACCCCCACAGTTCTGGGTCTCCCCCTCCCAGGGGAACCCCCACCCACTATCCCCACTTCGCCTCAGTCTTGGCTACTGCCCAGTCTCCATCTAGCCCCATTCACTAGGTCAGACTGCAGTATCAGCCACTCATCCCAGGCAAAGGGGTTCGGACCTGCTGCCTCTGCCTACCCATGGGCTGCCCCCTGCAACCCAGTACCTAATAGGTCTTACCAGGCCTGCAGCCTGGGGCTTTCTTAGGCCGGAGCTCCCTGGCTCCCTTGGCCTTTCCCCAGCCGTGCTCCACTCGATACCTGGTTAAGCTCCCTGCAGCCAGGCCCTTCTCTCTCTGAACACAGAGAGAGACTGCTGAGCTCCTGGCTCCCAGCCTTTTTATACAGGCCAGCTGTGGCCTGATTGGGGCATGGGCCCCAGCTGAGGCTGCTCTGCCAATCAGCCGAGCTTTTCCCCTGCCACAGCCCTCTCCCAGGGCTGATTTAAGCCCTTCAGGGCAGGAGCGGGGTAACCACCCCGCTACAGTCACCCTTTGCCTGTTTAGGTAGTGAGAGCTTCAGGGAAGGGGCTGCACCTCCCTGTGTGTTTGGAAAACTCCAGCACATAAAGCATCAGTTCGTCACCAGCATAATGAACTGAAAAACAAATTAAGCAAAATTTCTGAAAAGAAGGTGCGTTCCCATCCGCAGATTCACCCAGACGTGCTTGGCTTTCCTAATGCAATTACAGTCCTGTTTACTTTGCAGCAATACCGAACAAGGGCTGGAGCAATGCCATTCTTATAGGCATATGGGGGAATGCGTGGCTATGGTGTATAGCTACAGACATTCACTCCCCTAGGTAGCGACTACTTTCATAGGAGTCGTTTATCGTGCACTTTGCACCATCTCACCTGCACTTTGCCCACCAATCCATCTCTGTTAGGACCACTTCTAACATCCTGGGCATCTGGGCAGCTTTCAAAGGCACCTTGGTTAACTGTAAGGCATTCAGAAGAGATCTCACATCCTCTCCCCCATCCCACATGGCATTGCCCGTCTCGCAGCCGGACATGGATTGAAATAGCTTCTGGCAATCTCTGAGTCTGCTGCCACATGTCTAACAAATGTATTATTGTTAGCTGATGGTTTACAACATTCATCCTAGCTTTCATAACATCAGTGCTGACATCTATGATGTGTTGACTTGGTCCTCAGATGTTGCCATGGTGGTATGTCACCTCTGGAGGGCTGAACGTTATTATTACCAGGTTAGAAAGACATTAGGCAACACCATTATTCTTGATAAGGGTCTGGAATTAGATACCCACCATCTTCTGATGACACACTCTTCCAGTACAGAAGTGACTATTATATTCACATACACACACACACACACACACACACACACACACACACACACACACACACACAGAGCTCAGATAACCAAGGTTCTACCATACAATAATGGTAATCAAGTTTCTACTGCATAATGACATTTGCAACAAATTGTGTAGGTCAGCTTGCACCTGTGCCCAATACATGCTGTATGCTGGTCATGGGAGAGGAGTCACAAAGGAGTTAGTTGTGGTTGCCGGAGCCTGGGGTCAATTCTACCCCAGCCAGCTGTGGTCCCAGGAGATCACTATAGCCCAGCAGCAGTCTAGCCAGGCTTCCTACCTTCCCCCTAGGCTGTGGATTGAGGGGCCACTGGAGCCGACGTAGGGGTCAGCTAAACCAACTCTACACTACCCAAGGAAATCCCCCATGGACTGGGGTTGTCTCTAGAGCTAGTTGGAACATTTTTTGATGAAACTCTTTTTTGTTGAACTAGGCTGTTTTGCCAAAGCCAAAAGGTTTTGCAGGGACCTATTGACTGGGATGGAGCATTCAACAAGAAGGGTTTCTGAGGCCCAGGACTATCTAGTCACTCCTGACCACAGAGAGAGAGAGAAATCGAAACCTGACCTTTTCGATCCAGAAATGGAGGTTTCAACACTATTCTGTTTCACGTAAATGCTCGGGAGGTTTTGATTTTGTTCTAAATAGATTCTGAAACCTCAAAAGCTGACACAAAACGGAGTTGTCGTCCTGCTGCCAGCTCCAGCTGTCTCTCGCTTCCAGCCCGCATGTGCCACCAGCACAGAGCAAAGGGGCCGGGCCAAGGCTGAGAGGCTGGCCTTTGTGCTTCAAAAGGATTTTTGTTAAATGCCATTTGCAAAGTATTTCACCCACCAGAGGACAAATGCTTTGGAGAGTTTGCATGTGCGCACTGCCCAACGCTATTTGTGCACACAGGACCAGCTCCCATGGCTTGTACTCCTACATCACTTGGTCAGGCAGAAGTTGCACCCTTCAAGGTTTGGCCCATCGTCCTGAACAGCAGCATGAATTAAGGAGGCAGAAGCAGCGCTAACCTTATGTCCCTGGAACCTCAATGCTTCATGTGTGACTCTTTTGCAGTGCATCGATAATAGTGATTGAAACACATTCTTTACTTGCAAGCGGGTGTGCTTTAGCGCAAGTCTCAGGCCAAATTCTGTGGCTCTCTCTCATGGCCATATACTAAGGCTCATACTCAGTCATTATTCAAGCAAACTCTCATTAAATGAAGGGGAGTTTTGCCTGAGTGACAACTCCAGGGTTCGTCCCCTCTGGTTTTTATCAATTCATGAAGCCCTTTAGAATCTCAACCTGCCACTCTTACCCTTACAAATAGTCCTTACTCACATAAGCCTACCCATGTCTCTAAGGTCTATTCATTGCATAAGAGTTGCAGGAGAAAACCCTAAACACCAGCTCATCACTTCCATCCTGGCTCCGCTCATGACTAGAGCCAAACCCCGCAGTCCTTGCTCAGACAAAACCCTCAGTGACTTCAGTAGGAGCGTTTCCTGTGCACGAGAGCTGCAGGAGTTTGCCCTAGGATGCTATGAATATGAACGAGGCTGGATGCATAACAAAAATGTTAATCATGGAAAATGTACTGGTAGGAAATCCCAGCGAGAGGGTCGCATCCGCCCTAACAAATTTGCTACTAATATTTTTAAAAATAAATTCCACATAATTAATACACACACACACAAACACTCAACAGCAGGGTGATTAATCGTTGACCATAAGTCCTCGTTCAAACGGCATACATGCTGATACCACAGCAGCAGTTTTTGTTTCCTTATTTCCCTAAAGCTTCTAGTGATCTTTAAAAGAAACCTCATGTGATTTCTCTGCTGTTTCCCCTCTTTTCCTTTTATCTCAGTGACTGTTTACTGTTACATATCTGCCTCTGGACAAAGGAAGGTCTAATTAGCCACAAGCCCCTATTTATCATCAACTACATTTATTCTCTGTTGCAAAATACTTTGCCTTTTTTTTTTCCAGCAGGATCTTCAACTTCTGCCAACAGCATTAACAATCTGTAAAGTAATGAGGTGCTGTTGATAGTCTTAGACAGGTCTAGACAAAAACATAATTACCTTCTGTGCTGTTATAGTTCATTAAGGCAGGCATGCTGTAGACCAAACCTCCACAACACAAAGTGTGGCTCAGTCCAAAATACTAACAGCATAAGAAAGAATAGACCCCTGACCTTTCATGATGTCCTGTGGATAGAACCAGAATGATTAATAGGGTCATTTCATGGCTTTCTTTCTGAGCAGTTGCCACAGAAAATCAGAGCTATTATCCAACACTTCTGGCCAGGGTTTTATCTGTATCAACGCAAGTCAACATGTTGGGCTATGTAATAAGAGCCTTATAAGATTTCACCATATTGTACATAGAAGATTGCTCTCAGCATCATTACAGAACATTAAATACACCCAGCTTACCCCATGTGTCCATTTAAAACACAAATTTCTCCCGTCCCAAATATGGAGTGCATTGTCTGTACCAGAACTGTCAATTATTTCTCTCACCCCTTCCTCAGGGAGGCTCTCAATAGGTGCTGCAGCATCTGCACAGATGATATGTATTTTAATAAACTTCTATATTTATGAGAAATTCTTTGCAATGAAACAATGGGTGTGAGTCTGTTTCATTGACTCCAGTTTAGCTCAAGTGTAACCGTCTGGAAGTCAGAGGGATTGTTCCATTTCTACAGCAGTGAGAGAGCAGAAGCAAGGCTCAACAGGTTCATATTTCTATGTAGAAATGGGCCGATTTGGAACTTTTTTGAGTACCGTGAGTATTCAGCTCAAACGGATTGGACCCAATCACCAGAAAAGGCAAACGTCCATTTCCAGGGTTCAGAAGCAAAAATGAGACTGCACAGGACACTCACAAGTCTACTGCAGGGAATAATCCCGCACTTGCAGGGAGATGGACCCTGTGACCAATGCTTTATTTTTTCATCACAGTTTTCTCTCCGGCCCAAACCTGCAGTCCTTGCTCAGGCAAAACTCCCATTGACGTCACTGGAAGCTTTTTCTCTACCAGAGGGCTGCAGGAGTTTATGATTACGAATGAGGCTGGAAGGATAACAAAAATGTTAACAACAACGGGGTGTGTTTTTAAATTGGAAATTAGTCCTTCCATTTCAGATTTGTAAGAGTTCTGATCACGGTCTTACACCTTCTCCCCTTCAGCAGCTGTATCATATGCATGGCTGGTTAACTCACAGGCATGCATCAACAAACACGGCTGCCATTCCCCATCCCTCAGAAAGGATTTCATTTGGCCAGCTTTTGTCCAACAAGTAATTGCAGCCTCCGAAAAATTCAATCGTGTCTGGGGGGGGAAACGTCTACGAAAGCTCCCCAACTCTGGCAAACAATTCTTCCTGATTATTAGAGGAGAGAGAGAGATTGCTCCTGGAAAATGGGAAAACTAATGAAGAAATTTCTATCTAATTAGCCCAGGCTAGAGTTTTAATCAGACAGAGCTTGTTCAGTGAAACCTGTTTACATGTTTGCCATCATTCAGGAAATGTGTTAATTAGGCAAACACTATTAATGAAGCTCTCCATGTCAGGAAATTTAAACAAAAATGGGGAAAATGACAGTCTGGAATGATTTTGTTTAGATCGGCAGAGAACTGTTCTTCAGTTTCCAAGCTCACTTGCTAGTATGAGGGATGTATGGGCAAAACTTCCAAACTAAGGGAGACTGAGAAGACTGGGACTGTTTGCCTTAGAGAGCAGACAAATAAGAGGGGACATGATAAAAGTATGCAAAGTGCTGAATGGTACAGGGAAGGCAGATCAGGCGGTTCCATCCATCCTTTCACACAAGATGGGAACAAGGGCATGTTCAGTGATGTTTAAAGGCAGCAAATTTAAAGGAAATGCCTTTTCATACAACACAGTTAGCCCACAGAACTCACTGCCACATGATATAATTGAAGCCGAGTTTAGCGGGATTTGAAAAAGGGCTGGTATTTGTATGGATAGCTAGATTATCCAGGGGGGATAATAAGGATTTTAAAAACAAAAGGCAAGAGTTTTGGAAAAGATACAACCCTTCACACATGAGGGAAGGAGACAGCCCCTAATGGAGCTGAGGAGGAAACAGCTGCCTACTTCACGGTCTCTAACACCTATCTCTGAAACAGCTGGTACGTTGTTGGAAACAGGAAACTGAACTAGTTGGACCCGGGTCTGATCCAATCTGGCAATTCCTATGTTACTAAATTCCAGATTAGTAAGGAAGGAAATACGGTGATCCAGGGGATGAAGGAAACTGTATTTTTGATGACTGTAACCCTCTCTTATATCATTGGTCACTCCCATTGTAAGCACCTTAGAGCAGGGAGCTGGTGTCCCATTGTGATTGTACAGCACCTACCACAATGGGTCCACTTCCTGAATAGAGCCTTTCCGAGTTGTGGTGGTGATGTGTGCAGTGGAGCCATTGTGAACTGAACTGGGGTCACCCAGTGCTCTTCACGCAAGTCAACGCTGCAACCAGTGTGGACCAGCTTTTCATCTCTACCCGCCTGGGCTGGATTTAAACTGACAACGAGCAGGATACAGGCTCTGTATTCTGTTACCAGTCTCCTGAGCCAGCCAGTCCCCCCGAGATCTATAGGGTGAATCGACAGAATGAAATGCCACCTTGCAATATGCTCTCACAGAGGCTATTTCCATATTAGTATATAGTTCATTAAATAGAGTAGAGTTGGATGGCCCCTCACTGTTTTCTGGCCTAATCCATTTCGGATTGCTGAGGCCTCTGAAACAAGACAGAGGGGGGATATGTGCCTCTTACGCAGGATCCTTTATTATTCTGAATGAAGAACCTGGTAGAATTCAGACCATGCCTCTACAGGCAATGATCCCCCAGAGGTGCAGCGCTGAGCTGCAGCTGCAGGGGCATTCGGGCGAAAGTTCTTGTCAAGATTCCATTTGTATGACAGAAGCTTTCCACTAATAAGCATAATAAATTACTTTCCTACCTTCTATGGGCTAGCAGTCCATGCAAATTCGTTTGAGCCCTCCATCATTATCTTCATGTTCTAATTAGGTTTCATAGCACTGAGATCTGGACGGTACCCGTACAAGGCCATTTGTTATTCCTTAATGATGTCCTCTCTTCACAATTACAGCTAGGAGGAGCGGCTGGGTCTACAGACATAAAGGATAACTCATTTTGTTAAACACAACCCTTGATCTTTCCTTTTGCAGCAAAGAAAATCTAGGACTCGCCTGACACTCAGGAATCATTCTTACCGTGACGTGTCTCAAAAAGGCTCCCGCTACTAGCTGCTCAACAAGATGTTTAATCTCCCCCTGTATAGCTCACTAGAACAGGGGCAGCCCACACCTCATTCAATAACACAAGCCCATAACTTTGAAAAGGGAACATCACATTATATCTCTGTGATCTCAATGGTGGAAAAATACATCTTGACGTGATCACATGCATTACACATTCCTTGTTGCTGGCTTTTTGTTTACATCAGCCTGGCAGAGCCCTTTGCTAAAAGCTTTTCCAGGATGTGCATTTATTTATTTAATATATTAAAAATTTATGATGTATGTAGTGTATATAATTGGTCTTTTTTTTTTAAAAGAAATGGTGTCCTTTTTCAAGTTCAGGGCAGCATCCTTGCATTAAAATGATCAATGGGATAATATATTATGTTGGTGGTTTTTTCAAACTTGCCATTTTTGATGGATCTAAACACATTAACCCAAGTTAATTGTTTCATGCTAACCTTACATTTGTTCTCTCCATACGTTGTCATTCATGTCTCAAACCCTCGAAACTCCACTGAAAAGAATAAATCAAAACGAAACAATATGGATACGAACAAGAAACTGTTTCTTCATATTGTGCACAATGCTGTCATGAATAGAGGTAAAGGTAGATTAAGACTTATTTTCTTCCCCCAGCAAGACGCTTAAAATGTGATTGAGAGAAGAGATAAATAAGATGGCATTTATTCCAGAATGCACATATAGTTACAATGTACTTTTTCCTATGGACTCACTGTGTTTCTAAAGGCCAATTACAAGAGGAGTAAGCAAGCACCGTGAAACAAATGGGTGCTGTCCATGGTATCTCTCAAGCATTAATTTTGTAATTTGGCTCTGGAGCTGTAATGCAATAAGAATAAATAAAACTTCAGAGTAATATTTTAAGTGAAAAAGCATAAATGATGCATATGCAAATTCTTTTAGTAATTAATGTTACCAGTTATATGTCTGGGAAAGTTACGCTTCAGCTCTGCAAGAGGTTCTGATAATTACACGCCTATTTTGTTATGGGAAGCACAGTGCGTAAGATGTTTCATATGATCCAGTTTGATTTCTTATGACCCTGGGGCTCCAGGGAGTGAGTAGATGGATGGTTCTGTACCACGCAATGCTTATTAAATGTTAATCCAAGGTGCTTTTCCATTCCTACATTTTGGAAGGCTACTAATCATTTTCCTAATAATTGCAGAAAGCATCTAGTCCCTTGTGAAAAACATCTTTATTGAAATGAATCCACAAAGAATATCAGAGGTTCCTGCTGTGGGACTTCCTAATCTTTCAAACACTATGCACCTCTGCAACACTATGCAGTTGAGCACTACCACTGACTATTTTGCAGGATCAAAAATGAAAGGAACAGTCTATTATACCAAACCAAGGACGTTATTTGTTTAAAAAAAAGTCTTATTCTTTAGTGCAAAAGAGAGTTTTCTATTGGTGCCAAACAGAAATTTCTGAAAACTATGAATGTACTGATGAGACTGAAAATAATTATGTAGCTTGCTATTCTGTTTATATTATTGCTTTAAAATAAGTGAGGTCTCAGCTTGCAAAGCCTACACATTACTTTAGAAAGCACCCCCTGGAACCTTAGAAATTGGAAAGAGACAGCTTGAATGTAGCCAACATTTAATATGTTGTGCTGTTGCTAAGAGATTATAATGAATGGTGATGCTAGATAATTTTTCCTAATAATTACACTGGCAAAATACAATTTGCAGATGAGATATCTAAAGGCCCAAATGTTTAAAAGTATGTGTTCCCAAATTGTTCATGCAAGGGTTATAGGAGCACACAATTCACTGGTTTCAGCATGCACAGCCAGTGTCTTGCTTGTGCAAAAGCATTCGTAATTTTAAAGTTTTGCACCTAAGCAGTTTTAGGGTCAGAGTTTAAGGCCAGAAGGACCCACCAGATCATACACTCTGATGTCCTGTACATCACAGGCCACCCACCCCACCCAGCACCTGCACCCTGAACCCAACAACTGGAAGGAGACCAAAGTAAAGGAGACCCACAGAACACTAGACTATTACGTGCCACAGGCAGAGAATAGGAGGGACCGAGCTGCACCAATGCCAGAAATCTCTGCTGTGTCTGGGAAACGATGATGTGAGATAGACCCGATAATGCCAGCAAGTGACCTGCACCCACATGCTGCAGAGGAAGGTGACACCCGCCCTCCAATCTGACCTGGGGGAAAATCCCTTCCTGACCCCACATATCATGATTCGTGAGCAAGAACCAGCCAGCACTACCTCGGAGCCCTGGCTCACCCTATCTCATGTCCCATCTCCAGCCGCGAACTTTTCTGATGCTTCAGAGGAAGGAGATCACAAAAACCCCACAACTCATCAGTATGCTGTATTGTCAAGGCTCTGTAATAAGACAGCTAGACTCTTGATCCAGACTCAGTGCGCTTGATGCTCCTCTCACATATACCAGTGTAAATCCAGAGCAACTCCATTTATTTCAGTGGAGTCATTCCTGGTTTATATTGGTGGGAGTGAGAGGAAGTTTGGGCTCTAATAGTCTCCTATTCATTTCTCCTTTATAAACAATCTCACACTACATCATCGTCACCTTACATTTATACAACATCTTTCATCCCAAAGGATCCCAACGCACTTTAGTAATTTAAGGCCGGATCTCACTGAAGAGGCTCCAGGAGCTGAGTGCCTACTGGAAGTGGCAGAGTGCAGTCAAGGGGAATTGTGTGTACCCAGCAACTCATGGGATAGGGCCCTTAAAGTATCCAGAGATCATTTCACCCGCCACTGAAATGCAGCCACCTCTGATTTGAAACAGCAACTATTTAACAGCTCACAGTTACAACCCACAATAGTATGGGACAAAAAGTGGCATCTGCTTAAAACTGCTGGAGGAATTAAGTGAGCAGAGCGTAGGAGTAGGAGGATGTCCAGGAGTCACGGTGCTAGCCTAGGATGGGAGAAGCCTGGCTCTGTCCACAGACTTCCTGTGACCTTGGGCAGTCTCTCTGACTCAGAGGCATTGCTGCACTTAGTGAGGCAGCGCCTAAGTGATTTAGGATCCTAAATGTCATTTTAAAAGGGGATTTAGGACTTAGGAGCCAAAATCCCATCGAGTGTCAATGTGGCTAAATCCCGTTTGAAAATGACATGTAGGCTCCTAAATCAGTTAGGCATCGTGGTGCTAAGTGCAGCTATGCCTAGGTCTGGGCCTTGGTTCTCCATCTGTCCACTAGAGGGGATAATACTGCCCTGCCTCCCAGGAGTGACGTGAGGATAAATCCATGAAAGTTGGCAATACTCTCAGATACTTGGGGGGAGGGGGAGGGGAACAGATGAACAGCTTAACAAGGTAGGCTGTAAGTCACCCCCATTTGAAATGTGACTAGGAACGAAGACTAACATCCTTGTGAGAAGAGCTGCTGGGCTCTTTAAGGCCCCCAAGTGGTCAGGGCAAGTTTCACATCATACAAAAAGGGCATTTCCAGCAACACAGCACTGGGGCATTGGTTCAGTTCTGGCCCAAAGGGGAAAGCGCTATTACTGTCTGACTCCACTACTCCACACCCAGCAGCAGCTGGGATGCTCCATGATGGTCTCCCATTCAACCCTGAGCCGACCTGGCCCTGCTTATTTAATGAGAGAACAAGATGAAAACCCAGCAGGAATACAGAGCTTGGCTGATGAAGAACAGCCTGTGACAGGGAGGGTGGACTCTATCCACACAGTCTCCTAAATTAAGGCGACGTCCTGCCTTTTACCCTGCGCTGATTCTTTTACAACTTTATTGGCTCGTTCGGAGCCTGGCTGTTTTTCCGAGTTGCCCCAACTTGCATATTCAGAACTGAATGGCTCCAGTGATGTAAATGAGCCTTCTGCAGAAGGCGGAAACACAGAAAATACCGATGCGCTCTTTAAATGGCCATATACCCCCCAGTGAACTCGCGCACATACAGCTTGCAAAAAATCTCACCACCGCCAGTCTAAAAACATACTAAAAACAGAAAATTTATGTAGCATGACCCAAATTGAATTATACATTACAGCACTATAATTGATTTTTTAGAAGAGAGATTAAATTTATTTTATGCCTCACTAACTAACAGCTAGATTTACCTAATTGCTTAGAGTGCAGAGTTAGTATGATTCATTAAACCCCATACATGCTTGGGTACATTACACTGTGACTAAAGCTTCCCTGCTTAGAGCAATTAAAGTGGAGAAACTCTAGGCCTCATAAGTAATTGAATATAACAATATCGCTTGGAGTTGCTGTGGGTGTCTTATTAAGTTCTTCAAGCAAAAAAATAAAACACAAGTTCCCTCCATTCTCCAGTGAATCATTTTGTGAATTTTTTGATGACTGATATTGTTTTGTCCTAGTGACAAAAAAAAAAGGGGGGGGGGGAGGATTCAAGCCTTGCCTCACAGTTTAATTTTATCAATCATAACATTTTTTTATATCAAGTCAATCTCTGACAGAATTGAGTAGAAGTCAGCGCTATTACAAGGAGAGAGACTTTGGGTAGAATCTAGTAACATTTGGTAATTATATACACATTGCAAAAATAAAGGTAGCAATTTAGTAAATCAGGAGTGGGGGGAAATGATAATTTTGGCTGGCAGGAGTAAATTAGAATCCTTCTGCACAGTTTATTTAATAAAATTACATACACACAAGAAGAACATTACCCAGATTGCAAAGTCAAGCCACATCACCTTCTGGAAATTCCACCAGGCTTCTGGACACCACTTGTAGTTGGAATTTGCCATGCCCGTTGTGATCAGGAATGACTAATGCTGGGATCAAGGAAACATATCAAGTATTTTAAACTCTATGACCATGTTGTCCAGTTGCAGAAAAGGCAAGGTCAGGACTAAAACCAGAGGTCCATCTTTTGCTATGGAAAGCGGGTGGCTGCTTAAGATCATATAGAAGCTACAGATTGATCATCGATGGCCACTCCTCTAGCCTTACTCCATCCACATCAGGGTATCCCCATGGGGAATGGTGTGAATTAAAATTGTCGCAGTAGACTAAAGGACCTGAGAAGATGGGTTAGACAGGAGCTGGCCAGTTGGCAGATGGAGGTTTGTACACATTGATAAGAGTCAGGTCCTTCACTTTTATTGCCTGCCATTTGATAATATCATTTGGACCATGAATATCTTCCTTGCTGTATGATGCTATCCCATATAACCCATGATGGAGGTGAGACACAATAGAAAAGCCCAGGAACTGATAGTTGCACGTCAGTAGTAGAGTATGTTTCCTGAAGCAAGATGATGTGTGCTTCGTGTTCTATGGCAGTCCTCAAGATTAACGTGATTTACCAAAACCACATCTCATGTTTAAGGCTCTAGGTTTTATTAATCCAACTGGAGACATGGGTACCAAGGGCCATGAGCTACCTTCCTTTGTGTGCCACAGAAGGAAGTGATGGTAACAACTTAGTAGGAAAAGTGGAAGTCCATATGCAGCAAAAGGGCTTCTGGTGGGAATGGGCGACAGGGGATGGGTCACTTGATGATTCCCTGTTTTGTTCATTCCCTCTGGGGCACGTGGCATTGGCCACTGGTGGAAGACAGGATACTGGGCTAGATGGACCTTTGGTCTGGCCCAGTGTGGCCGTTTTTATGTTCTTATGATGCCATGCATTGTAGCAGTAACAGAGATGGTAAGCAGGATTCCTGAAGCAAACGGATGCACTCATCACGGGTGATGGGTGCAGGATAAGAACCGTGGCCTGGGGGCAGCAGTGACACAGCACAAAGCCAAGTGGCTGTAGCAAAGGGATCTATGCACAGAAGCCCTGTCGGTGACTCACTGACACCTCCAAAGGGTTGCTACCCATTGCGTTGGGCGGTATGGCAAGGTAAGGCGTACAGCAGGGGACTCTTTTCCATAGCCTTTGCTATACATGAGTACTATAGACAGCTACATATCTCTGTAACACACAAAACACTTTCTGGCCACTTCAACTGCCTGGTACAACAATGAATGTGCAGAAGTAAGGCATGTTGTATTTTTATATGGAAGGGCAACAAATAGCCCTGTAGATGCCATGGCAAGAGACAGACAGAATCCCGTAGGAGAATCTATGTTTTGAATACAATATTTTCAGAAGAAAGGAGCATTGGGTGTTGTGACATCTGACAGAATAGGTGAAACTGATGTGGAAAGAGGAGCTCAGAGCCACTTGTCAATGGTGGGTAAAATTCAGTGTATGTGGCTTTAAACAGGAGGCCAAGTCCAGTCCATTTACCCATAGGAACTGCTAGTGAAAATGGGTGTGTGCCTATAAAATAGTAGCTCTGCACACATCCAGGATTACCTGTATGGTATGTATGTGAGCGATATACGCGATACACACACCCCATAGCACACATCAAGTAAATTAGCTTACTGATTAATTTCCATGTTCAATAGGAAATCTAAGCTGCAGAAACATTATGAAAGAAAAACGGAATGGAGACCTTACTGTATAAAATCAAAAGAGTTCACAGCATATTATTGTCTCTGGCATAAAGATTAGTTGGCAGTACAGACAAATCTGATTCACCACTGAATGGAGAAACTGGAAGCATACATTCCACATCTACTGCTCATAGTGCTCAACATAATTGAAACCTGTTTTGCGATTGGAATGTAGATAAGCAATGCACTGAAGCAACATTTTAAAATTCTCAGGATCACTTTATTTTGTCCTTCAAACAGTGAGTGGAGCCCCAGCAATAAAGACATATAAATTGCCCCAATTTTATCTCTTTCTAAAGACAGCTTTTTTATTTTGCAGACACTCAGGTAAAATAAGTAATAGTCCCAGTAGAAAGGGGGTGTAGCAGCCGCTGATGAATGCACGCAGGAAGTTAGGCCTGGCTCTTGATAGGTAGGCAAGGCTGAGCACAGACATAGCTGAGACTTCAAGAGGGTTTTATTGAATGCTTACTAATGAATGCATTTAACGTGAAAACAGAGTGGGATGTCAAAGCCAGGGAATTATCATTTCATCTATTTGGATAGATTTCCATGGGTTTCTATCTATAGAAAGGGACATACGTACAGCATTACTCACGGCGTTTGTTAACTCCGAGTCTGCTCTGAAATGTAATAAGAGCAGAAAATTGCATTGATGAAAAAAAACCCCAATAACTCTGTGCAGTTGGAATGAATCATTTGCATCAAAGACTAACGTAAGTGCGACGTGTAGGCTGTCAGAGACGGTGAGGTGAGGGACACGTTCTGCCCTGACTGAACCCAGCTGCCACTGAAGCTTGCTCCAGTAAGGACGAGTGCCGAGCCCATGAGACTCTCAGGATCTGTACAGGTGGGTGTCGACACTGGGCTCCAACATGCATTGTTCCAGCGAGCTCAGGTTGATGTTTCGCAGGGTAAAGGTTAGGACGAGACTCTCCTTTAACCCTTTACCCACCGGAGAAGGCAGCCCTATCCACGGTGTATCTCCCTAACCGTCTGTGGGTTGGCAATGCGTAAACCACCAGCATTTTACCTAATGTGACCGTTCATACCCCACCAATCACTCACAGCTCTCAAGCCCTGTGCTGGGGGACTCGGGCAGGGACCATGGCCCTTGAAGGGAGGTGTGGGCTGCAGGGGAGGGGTGCAGCAAATCTGGGGCCTCCTCTGTACACATTTGCTGGAGCCCCCCTACATGCAGATGCCTCTCCTCCCTTCCCACCTGCCCCAAACTTCTGAGCCATGCCCGCTGGGTGAGGGGAGACCATAGCCATGGACTTGGGGCCCAATTCGGAGCTCATTGACAGCAGGGAAAAACTCCAGGCAGCCCACAGCCAGGGCCGGTGCAAGGAAGTTTCGCACCCTAGGCGAAACTTCCACCTTGCGCCCCCCCCCCCAGCCCTGCAGCAGCTCCCCGCCTCCACCCTGAGGCGCCCCCCCCCGCGGCAGTCCCCCCCTGCCCTGAGGCGCCCCCCGTGGCAACTCCCCCTCCCCGGGGAGCCGTGTGGCAGCTCCCCACCCCAGCTCACCTCTGCCCCGCCTCCTCCCCGAGCACGCTGCCCCCGCTCTAATCCTCCTCCCCTCCCAGGCTTGCGGCCCCAAACAGCTGATTGGCTCCGCAAGCCTGGGAGGCAGGAGAAGTGGAGCGGCCACTGCGCTGGGAGAGGGAGTCTGAGCCGCACGTGTCAGCGCACCGCCAGCAGCCCAGCCCAGGAACGCTGTAAAAAAAAATTGGGGACACCGCTTTTTGGCGCCCCCAAATCTTGGCGTCCTAGGCAACCACCTAGTTTGCCTTAATGGTAGCACCGGCCCTGCCCACAGCAGCCAGTGCTGCTGCTCAAAAACAAGCCTCATGCGTTGGGGGGGGGGGGCTTCAGGTTTGATTTCATGTGTCACAATTCATGGAGAATGCACCTGTATTTCCCTTCAGTAATCCAGCAAGAGCACCCACGCTCAGGCTTCCGGCTCCCCAGTCATCATCTTCCTGGGTGGAGACCCGGATCTCTCTCCCTTCTGACAGCCTATTCCCAGGCTGCATAGTTCCCTGCCTTCACTGTGGTCTTCCCGGCACAGACAGGCTGCCCAAGGCCACCTGCTGGCTTTCTCTTCAGAGACGTTAACAGGTGCAATTGCTAGTTATAAGGTCCACCACACAACACTTCTTACGCAAGCCCACTTTATTCTTCAGGTAAAAGCATTCCAGAGAAAACATACTGAAAACTATAAAAGAACCTCTATGTATGCTAATAAATTTACTAGAATTAATCCCAGCGCTAACCTGGATTCTGGCAGGAGCAATCCTTATCGCCCTACCCCAGGGAATTCCTTGTGGTTAGCAGGTCATCACAGCTTCAACTCTGAACGAGCATCCAATCCCATGGATCGGCACAAAGGCCCGGAGCCAATTCAAAACCAGGCTACTGCTCCACAAGTCCTTTCTTTGTCTTTTGATCCCTGGAGAATCCAGTTTGGGCTCATGCACTGGGTTAGAGAGGTTTCTTGTGGTACTGAGCAGATGCAATAAAAGGACAATGTTCCCTACACTACTGTGCATTAAACAGTTTAGGCAGGAATCTCTCTCCCACAGGAGATGAGTTAGGCCCACTTAAATCAAAGTGAGCTGCCCGTATCCTGCAGAGGGGGTGGGAAGGGAAGAATCGGGGGCCTGAGCTATTTCAAACATACAGTTTCTCTCTCTGGCCCCAAGTCAGCAAGCCATCCTTATTCAGCAAAGCACATGCTTAAGCCTCATTGGCTTTAATGGGGCTTAAGTAGGTGCTTAAGTGTTTTGCTGAATGGGGATAGACTTAAGCCCATACTTAAGTGGTTCCATGTATTGTGGCTTCAAAGAGAAAGCCAAAGACATGATAAATTAGTACAGAACTGTTCCTTAAATCTCCTCCTGAAACAGCTTTATTGCGCAAGAAAACCAGTGGTAACATTTAACATACAAACAGAAAACTGCTTAATCTTTTAATTAACCTCATTTCTCAATGAGTGATCCAGGCCTCACAGTTTACTAAAGCATTTCCTCTGGTTGTATTTATTTTTTGGTGGATTGTATCTAACCCTCTCTCCAGCTGCTTGAACTCATGCAAAACAAATTATCTCAGCCATTTTTATATTGTATCATATTCTAAAAGTCTCATTTTTGTATAACATTCAAAGATTTTCGTGATTTGTACCTGCTCGCTTTAAATATCTTTCCAAAATCATCTCCCATGTAATGGTTTTTCATATAGGTGCAAGAGCTCTTCAATTTCCCAACTGTATTGATTGGTCAAACACTAGCAATCCTCATTTGCAGCTTTAACAGCTGCAAAAACGTTTGTGTTTCAAGAGGAAGTTTACTCAGAAATGTCTAAAACAAAGGCTAGGAGTGATTTAAAGAAAGACATGTTCCACATGGAATGCAAAGTGTTACACTCTGTCTGGTTTCACTCATGAGGCCTTGGCTACACTTGCAGATGTACAGCGCTGTGAGTTAAACCTGACTTCGTGCAGCTGAGTAGGGAAAGCGCTGCAGTCTGTCCACACTGACAGCTGCCCAGCGCACTGTCGTGGCCACATTTGCGGCAATTGCAGCGCTATTGGGAGCGGTGCATTATGGGCAGCTATCCCACAGAGCACCTTTTCCCATTCTGGTGCCGTGGGTTGTGGGAAGGGGGCGTGAGTGCGGGGGATTCTGGGTCCTGTCCCAATGCCCCGTGATGCATTGCTTCGCATCCCAGAAATCCCTTTGTTTCCGTCCACCTTTGGCGCCATCTTTCAACGGTTTCTGTGCAGAGCGATCTGTCTGCGGGAAATGGAGTCCGAACTGCTGAGGCGTATGCTGACGAGTCTCGCCAGCATGTCATGTTTGGCTGTCGAACTATTCCTTAAGATCCAAAGTGACAGTGAGAGTGAGGGTGAGGAGTCCGACGATGCTATCGAGCCGCGTAACGCGTATGACACGAAATTGCTTGTGGCATTCACGGACATGCTCAGCACCGTGGAACGCCGCTTTTGGGCTCGGGAAACAAGCACCGAGTGGTGGGATCACATCGTCATGGAAGTCTGGGATGACGAGCAGTGGCTGCAGAACTTTCGGATGAGAAAAGCCACTTTCATGGGACTGTGTGAGGAGCTCGCTCCCACCCTGCGGCGCAAGGACACGAGATTGAGAGCTGCCCTGCCAGTGGAGAAGCGGGTGGCTATTGCAATCTGGAAGCTGGCAACTCCAGACAGCTACTGGTTGGTCGCAAACCAGTTTGGAGTGGGAAAGTCGACCGTTGGAATCGTGTTGATGCAAGTTTGCAAGGCCATTAATCGCATCCTACTCAGAAGAACCGTGACTCTGGGTAATGTGCAGGAAATAGTGGATGGCTTTGCACAAATGGGGTTCCCTAACTGTGGCGGGGCGATAGATGGGACGCACATTCCTATTCTGGCACCACCCCACCTAGGATCCGAGTACGTTAATCGGAAGGGGTATTTCTCTATGGTTCTCCAGGCGCCTGTGGATCACCGTGGGCGTTTCATTGACATTAACACAGGCTGGCCCGGAAAGGTGCATGACGCACGCATCTTTCGGAACACTTGGCTGTTCAGGAAGATGCAGGCCGGGACTTTTTTCCCGGAGCGGAAGATCACGGTAGGGGAAGTTGAAATGCCCATTGTGATCCTTGGAGATCCCGCTTATCCGTTAATGCCGTGGCTCATGAAACCCTACACAGGGAGCCTTGACAGCAGCAAGGAACGGTTCACCTACAGGCTGAGCCAGTGCCGAATGACTGTGGAGTGTGCCTTTGGCTGTTTAAAGGGCCGCTGGCGATCTCTGTATGGGAAGCTGGACTTGGCCGAAAACAGCATCCCCGCGGTTATATCCGCGTGCTGTGCCCTCCGTAATATTTATGAAGGGAAGGGTGAAAGCTTCACTCAGGCATGGACCTCCGAGGTTCAACACCTGGAGGCTGAATTTGCACAGCCAGAGAGCAGGGCTATTACAGGGGCCCAGCGTGGGGCTGCAAGGATTAGGGATGCCTTGAGGCTGAAAACCAGCAGTGATATCTGGTGCCCTGCACGGGAGTGAAGTGCAGTAGTTCCAATCTTTAGGAATCAGTGTTTGCTAAGCAGACAAGCAGACTTGCAGTGCCTGTTTATTTCCTGGGCTAAGGAGTCTTTTACTTTATGCAATAATAAAGAATGTTTTCAAAGCCAAAGAATCCATTTATTGAAAAGAAACAAGGGGGTGGAGTGGGGAACGGTACAATCACAGATTCGCGTATGTCCTGTCTGGTGTGCTGTGCAGTGAGTGCTGCACTTCAGGATAGCTATACTGCATGGTGATGGGGGTTGAGTGCAGAGGGTAAGGGTCGTGGTTTTCAGGGCTGGGTGGTGAAGATACTGGTGTTGGAGGCAGCGGGTGGCGTGAAGAACATGGAAGTTGGGGAAAGTGGGTTGGAGGTGACAGTGGGGCACAACGGAAAGAGTTTTGGGACAAGGGCTGTAGGGGGGGGGTGGCATTTGCGGTACTGCTCCTCTTTCTGCATGGCTACCAGCTCCTGGATAGCATCTGCTTGGCGCTGCAGGATGCTTATGAGCCTATCAGTGCTTTGCTGCCGGTGCGCGGTGCTTTGCCGCCGGTGCGCTGCGTTTTCCTGGCGGATCCTGCTTTCTCTCTCCCTCCAGTTCTGTGCTTTCTCATTCTCTTTAATAGATTGCCGCATCACTTCTTGCAGCATGTCTTCTTTGCTTTTTCGCTGTCTCTTCCTAAGTCTTTGCAGACTCTGAGCAGGCGATAAGAGGGATGGCTGAGGTCTCAAGGTTGATGCAGCTGTATAGGCAAAATGCAACATTTAACAGAGGCAGCATTGTTTATACCAGACAGAGTAATGATTCCCCCCGCACTTAAGGAATAGAAAACACACAGGGTCTACACAATAGGATAATTTTCCCATCCGAAACAGAGCACACATATCCCACACATATCCCACGGGAGCCTCAAAATGGTGAGTAAGGGGGACTGATTGTTTCAGGGCTGCACTGTCCTCTGGGTTTCTGTGCCTTGGGGAGAGCAAACAGCTTCAGGGGGCACCTACACTGAACACTGTCCCAACATTTTCCACAGGAGTTCGTCCTGGACGATATCTCGCTGCTGAGGGTGACCTGGGAAGCAAGGGAGGGTCTTCTACTGCAATGCGGCTTCCGCCCTGGCCCATATGCAGCTTGCCTGTGTGCAGCAATGGTCCCCACGCCCCTCGCGGCACAGTGGTGTGGACACGTTAACCTGGCTGGGACAAGGACCACGGTGGCTCTCCCGATAAACCTGCGCAAGCGCATTGCACACGTTCTGGATGAGACATTCGAGGAGATTACCGAGGCCGATTACCGCGATGTGATAAACCACATCAATGCACTATTCCGCATCTAGGCATGCATGCCTAATCCTCCTCTCCCAAAGAGCCCGCACCGAAAAAATTCCTTCCCGAAAAAAAACCCCGCTTACCAGGAACCTGCTCTTCTGTTTGTCCTCCACCAAGTACCGGCCGCTGCGACTGGCTACCTTCCTCCTGGCTCGAGAAGAGCTCCTGGCTGCATGGCTCCAGGGATTCCGGGGTGTCTCCATCCGACCCACCACCATCACTCCCGTTTTCCTCCTCCTCCCCCCCCCCACCGGCTCTGAAGTGTCCATGGTGGTGCTCAGAGTGGAGGTGGTGTTAACCCCAAGTATCGCATCCAGCTTTTTGTAGAATCGGCAGGTCGCGGGGGGAGCACCCGAGCGGCCATTTGCGTCGCGGGCTTTGCGGTAGGCACTCCGCAGCTCCTTCACTTTAATCCTGCACTGCAGGGCGTCCCGGTCAAGGCCCCTTTCCATCATGTCCTTTGATACCTTCCCGAAGGTATCGTCATTCCTACGGCTGGAGTGCAGCTGGGACTGGACAGCTTCCTCCCCCCAAACACTGATGAGGTCCAGCAACTCGCCATTGCTCCATGCTGGGGCTCGTTTGGCACGTGGAGGCATGGTCACTTGGAAAGATTCGCTGATAGCACTCCACGCCACGCCGGGCTGAGCAAACAGGAAGGGGATTTTTAGAATTCCCGGGGAATGTAAAGGGTGGGTCACATGGTTGGTTACCTGAGGCCAGGACAGTGGAGTTTGAACTGATGACCAGAGTGGCTAGAACAGGCATTGTGGGATACTGCTGAATAATTCTGGAGGCCATTCACAGCGCATTGGGCTGCCACACTGGTGCCGCAGTGCCGCAGCAGCAGCACAATACTCGCTATTCCTCTCGGAGAGGTGGAGTACATGCAGCGCTGCAACCACGGAGATACAGCGCTGCAAATGCCTTGCCAGTGTGGACAGGGAGTGAGTTACAGCGCTGGGGGAGCCAAGGCCTGAGAGAAGTGTTACTTAGCACCCATTCACCAACTACAGATTTTACTATTAAGTACAATCTCCAACTGAATATTTGAGTCAAAAGAAGCTATGCAACGTACAATTGCGAAGCAATTTTAACCTGTTGCCTACAGTGTATAGGACAATCCTCAGTGAGCCTAGTGGAATTTATTCCATGTCTTGTGAGCTATACTCATAGGAGTGGGGACGGGGGACGGAAGGAAGCAGAACACCATTAACATGAAAGTTGCACTTGTGAGGCAATATTCTGACCAATTTCCCAGAGGGCAAAGCTGAACGTAGCCCTCGCTCATGCAAATCAGACATGCTTTCTGGGTCTTTAAAAACCTCATTTTTCATGCAAATCAAATGAGGTCCTCACTGGGCGGCTCAGAACTCTCCAGGGTGAGAGCTTAAAATAATCACTTTTGTCACATAACCGCCACTGAAATTCAACTGCTATCCCCACTCGTACACACACGCACAGCTGGTACAAACCTCCTCAAATGCCAATTCAGCCACAGTAAAGGAATGGCAGAGTAACATGAACACATCCAGTTTTCACCCTGAGACGTGATTGTCAGGAAGTGAATGCTGAGGGGCAAGCCTTGTAATGGATTGCGAAACTGTATTAGACTGTTCAGCCGGGTAAAATACTTTATTTAAGTGACCCTCAGCTACGAGGGAGAAATTCCAACCAATACGTACAAGGTGTTGAAAAAGCCATATCCCAGGAGAGGTTGCATGTCCAGCCAAAAGGGTGCAGTGTAATACACGCATGAAACACAGACGTTCTGCAGCTGTTGCCGCACCAAAGCTGTCAGGGTGTTGACTCATATGGCAGACACTCAAGAGCCGTTATTTCTGGGATCTAGTACTTGTGATGACACAGAACCTGCCTGAAGCGTGAAACTGAATATTTATGGCAAGACTTTGACATTAAAACGGACTCGGGAGCTGATGTCGCAATCATCTCAGAAGGGTCTTACAATCACCTCAATCCCTCCCAGAAATGAAGTCTCCTGACGCAGCTCTAACTTGCCCCTGGAGGTATCTGAACTCCATGAGCCAGTTCACCACAGAAACAACTTACATAGGCAAAAGCTTTGTGTTCAGAATGCATGTGATCAAAGGATCACAGCCTTCTCAGCGGCAGCACGGCAGTCATGAAGGGCCTAGTGAGAAAGATGGAAGAACTCAATGGAGTATTTGATGACGCTGGACTTTTGAGAGGCGATCCAGTACAAATCAACTTAAGAGACAATGCTGAACCAGACAGTGTACAAACACCTCTACCAGAGAGACCTTGGAAGAGACTAGCTGCGGATTTACGCAAATTCAGAGGACATCGTTACCTGGTCGCAGTGGACTATTTCCCCAGGTATATAGAAATAACGCACTTGAAAGTAACGTGTTGCATTGTTATTGAGAAACTGAAGTGCACTTTTGCTTACTTCAGTATTCCAGAACTAGTGACGGACAACGGACCACAATTCACAGCAGCAGAATTCAAGTCCTTCCGAACAAAATATTATTTTGATCAAATAACTAGCCGCCCACATTACCCACAAGTGAATGGAGAGGCTGAAACAGCTATATAGATGGCCAAGCAAATTCTACAGCAGGAAGATCCATTCCTTGCTCTTTTGAGTCACAGATCTAGACCAATAGCTACTGGATATCGGTCTAGATAATACTTAGTCCTGCCTTGAGTGCAGGGGACTGGAGTAGAAGACCTCTCAAGGTCCCTTCCAGTTCTACACTTCTATGATTCTGTGATTCTATAGTCCAGCACAGCTCCTGATGAAAAGACAACTCAGAACTATGCTCCAACTTTGGAAAAGAATCTCTCAGACATGGAGAGTGGCCAAATCAGATAAAAGGGCAAAAAGAGCCTACAAACACTTTTACAACAGATGATACTCAGAGAAACTCCGGGTCTAGAACCTGGTGACCTTGTTTGTGTCAAACTGAATGGAGAAAAAGGATGGACAACTCCAGCTGTCGTAAAGAAAAAGAATCCAGTGCCCACATGATATGTCATCAAAATCGACAGTGGAGAGTTCAGCAGAAACCATTGACATCTACAGTTTGTTCCTCAGAAAGAACGATCAACAGAGCAAATTCTACAGAAGGCAGATGCAGAACATGAAGAAGACAACTCAGACCCCAAGCCAACCACAGCCAGTTGTTTCGACTAATGGGCAGCCAGATGACCAAGTTGTCATGCATTCGGGTTGTGTAATTAGAAAACCAGAAAATGCAGAGACACTTAGCAGACTGATAAGTACTGAACTTAAAAGACAGTGTGATAGTGTAAATATTGTAAATGGTAGGAAGGTAGAACTTCAAGGAGAAGGTGTAATGCAGGGGTAGGCAACCTATGGCACGCGAACTGAAGGCGGCACGCGAGCTGTTTTTCAGTGGCACTCACACTGCCCTGGTCCTGGCCACCGGTCGGGGGGCTCTGCATTTTAATTTAATTTTAAATGAAGCTTCTTAAACATTTTAAAAACCTTATTTACTTTACATACAACAATTATTACACTGTTCAGCCACTAGGTGGCATTGTATGGAAAATACCTTGGTTAAACTAAGCAGTGCCATGCCTGGGGGAGCATTAAAGGATCGTATGATGAACACATCGGGTTGCCAGTTTTGGTTGGATGTATTCCTGGAGATTTCTTCACATGATTTAATCTTTAATTAAAGATTAATTTTTAATTCCTGGAGACTCCCGGCCAATCCTGGAGGATTGGCAACCCAGCGCATGGCACGTATAAGCAAGCTCTGTGCCCAGTCCAAAGCTGGTACAGAAGTACACGACAGGCCTCCTTTTGGGCTTGTGCTTCCTGATTTTCTGCATGCAAACGGAAGATTTTTGCATACGTTCATGGCCTGTGAGCCATACAACCTTCCCCGCCTCCTGATTTACACCTGTACAAACGAGGGGGCTTTTTAAGTAAGGTCAATAAAGAACACTTGACTGGGTGGGGAGGGAGGGGAGCACAGATGTTCTTGAACCAGAAATAGGGAGAATCAGTTAATAACAAAGAAATATAAGAACAGAAATAAGCAAGGTTATTATATCCCCATACATTAGAAAAAGCAGAATAATAATAAAATAATAGAGACATGGTACAAATTTAGGCCCATGTGTTCTTAGCTGGGTACCTAAAATTAGGCTCTTTAATCCATATTTAAGCACTTAAATAAAAGTATCCTGATATTTCAAGGTGCTGAGCTCCTCCCAACCCCCTGAAAGTCAGTGGGAGTTGCAGGGACTCAGCACCTCTGTAAATGAAGCCACTGCATTTAGGTGCCTTTCAGGAGTCTCACTCGAGGCTCCCCGGTTTGCAAATATCAGCCTCAGATTTATGCCGGTGAAAAAGCTTTCTGGATCAGATATGAAATTACGCACTTTAAAAGTTGGGCTAGTTCTCTCACTGCAGACTAATAACAGCACCAGATGAAACCGCGATCTCCCAGTTTGAAGGAGTGAACGCTAGGTCAAGTGAAAGCCTGGGCTGGTCAGGCAGTGACTGGCCTAATGCAGACAAGGAGACTCAGATGTTCCTGTGGGCCAGTAAACTGCTTATCTGTTCCTTTTAACCACAGCCATCCATGTATTCAATCCCCTATAGGGGGGCCTGGGATGTTCTTTCCTGCAGGGAATCCCTGACTTCCAATCCCCTTGCAATGGTTTCCAAACACTGCCTAGCGTCCAGGAAGATGGAATATTGTCTTGTGCTCTTTAGATTTTAGAATATGAATCCAAAGGCCTCTTCTCCTGTGGAAGCGAAGGGGAGAGGTGCCCCAACCATGCTAGCAGGGCACTGATTACGTTTCACCCGAACCTCAGTGAAAGAGAAGCCACATAAATCTCTGGTACTGAGCATGTCCATAAGGAAATGCTTAATAATGCTGCAGTCAGTGAGTCCTCTCTCCACCTGTCTCCTGAATAGCTGAGATGTCAGTCGCACCGAAGGGCACTGGGACTGACTCTCTATTCCCTTTCATAGGCTCTGCATTGTTGTCATGCTATTGACTGCATTGGAATTACTCCCAATTTATACTGGTGCAAGTGAGAGGAGGCTCAGGCAGACATAGGACAACTACTACAAAAAGGATGTAACGGTCAGTAAAAATTCAGCTGACATGCCCTTTATTCCAGGTCACAGATGATTAAAGTGTGCTGGATATGGGCTGAAATGTACTTGCTAGATCTGTTTTGATCCAACATTATCTCAGAGACAACCATGCAGGAGATGCAAAACCTGTTCTCATTGTGTCACACTTATTCAATAAGGTGCAAGCCTCAGCCCAGCGACAGCAGTACAGTATTTTCACTATGCAGCCCAAATTACCAGCTTCACTAGCTCAGGTAGTAGGAGAGCATTTTGCAATGCTAAGTGGAATAATCATAGTAATTAGGCTACTAATATGTACAATATTCTTTCAAAATGGTAGTTGCCTATTTTTCTGACATGTTAGAATTGCCGAATATTTGCTTTCAAAGCAACCCATTACCTTCACCACTGCTAGTAGACAGGGGAGCTTTGAGTCAGAGCTATAACAAATGAGAAATTAGAAGTGAATTAGTACAAAATAATTGTTAAGCTCTCTAAGGTCTTAAACCCAGGCAGACTTTTTCCATCCTTTGATGTGACTAAGTTTTAATAAGCTCTGGAAAAGTTTCATCACCACAGGGTACGTGTAAGACATTTTTATATTTTACACACACACACACACACACACACACACACACACACATGACCTTTAATAGCAAGCCCAAAACTGATATGATGCTAAATAGCATTTCTTGTCCTGGGATCCTGTTTTCACACTAGCTGCAGATATGACCTTTGTGAATAGCTGCCAGCTGCTTATAATTTTGACAGATGTAAGCACATTTCTGGGAAGCTGTATCCATTCAGTGGCTACAGATCAACAGGCTACACTCAGAGCTTTTGTAAAAGTGATTGGCTCAGGAGAATCCCATTTGCAGCACTAACGGAGAACAGGTTTACCATGGTGAAGTGCTAATGACTTTGCTATCAATGATCTAAATATGTCAACCTGTGACTCATGTCGGTATTAAAGAACACTATATTTATACAAAGCAGCAATTAGCAGACTGTAAACTAATGCGATGCAGTTTCCAAGTAAATCTAGGCTCTTCCAAGTGGTGTAATGCTCGACTTTATTTTAATCTCTTTGGCATTTCAGGGTTACTATTGTGCCTGGTCAGTCTTCAGGATCATGCAGATTTATTTTTGCTGATATTTCAGATCCCACCCTCAGGTTAAGAATACCCGCTGTCAGCTCTCCCGGGGAAAGCACACCATGGAGTCAGTGGATTGGAGCCTCTGAATATTTTCTCAATGCTCTTAAAAGCTGGGGAAAGTTTAATCTGGACTGTAAGAGTCTAACCATGTTTCTGGCAAATGGGTTTTGATGCATACACACCCCTCTGCCTGCATGCATAGCACAGCTAAACCAGATTTAGTAAATTAATACAGTATTCTATAAATCTTGGTAAAGGGACAGACGTTATGGCACTAGCTCTTGTGCAAATGATGAAGCCATATTGGAATTTTCCCAATGGAATAGGAACTGGCAGTTAGAAGGCCTGTTCTCCAGCCTCCAGTTAATGCACCCATTTGCACACACTCACCTGCTGTTTTTCATGCAAATACGTGGCTGCATATGCAAAACCCCAATTGTGCATGCACAGGAACGTATTTAGCCATACCAAGCCATGCGTGCAAGCAGATTGGGGATTTGTTTTCATCTATTAGACTAGGGAAGAACTCCGGCCCAAAATATTTTCTTCGGAGGTATCACTGTTTATTGGACATGTGTTTTTCTTTAACTTAGAGTTTGTGAAAACATACCAGATCGACAGACATAGACCACAGTCCTCTTCATCCACAAAACGGCTGCAGCAACATGCCTCAAACCCTGGTATGAATGGACCAGCTCCAGGGGTCAGATTCAGTCTCCATGTCCATTTGCTCCTTGGCCTTTACTGCAACTGCCAACAAGCTGCCAAGAAGCACCTGTCTGCTGGGAACTAAACAGACACTAACAACTCATCTCACAGGTCACTAGGCACCTATCAGAGATGGCAATGGCTTTTGCTCACTGCTGGGCCGCTAAGCTAAATGTGAAAGGTTCCACTCTCCCCTTTCCAGTTCTGGAGCCAGTACGATCATCCGTCAGTGAGGCACCTACACTGGAATCATCTCTACAGTCAAGGAGTCTGGCAACTTGACTGGGAAGTCTGAAACATGCAGCTAGCAGATCGGTTGGGAATTGTGTGTGTGCTGTCACTGTACGCTGAAAAATTACCTTTTGGGAGGCTCAGCAGAGGCTGGCAGAGCTTGTCAGCGGAAAGACCTGCCCAGTGATATTTAAATGGGAAAGTAACACTCCACCTGTCGGCTACTGAAGTTATAGGAAGGCCGAGGTACATTCCCGAGGGCTCTGAGCCACGCTCTTCTGTGCAGACATCTCCCCAGAGAGTACTTTACATTGCTTGCCGGAGAGTTCGGTCCAGGGACAGAGCTGTTGTGGAGATCTGAATATACCCATAATACAAGTTTGTTAATCAGTGCAAGAAACCTCTTTGCTTCATGATATCCTGCATACCCTAGAAGAGGTTTCCCCAAGAGACCAAATAAGAAGTCCCATTTCTTGGGGCAAAGGGAAGACAGTAAAAGTCTTCTTGCTGAGATGGCATTCACATTGCTTTTGTGTCACAGTTACTCATGCCGAAGCTGTTTGCACCACGCTGTGTGTGACAGGCTCACTGTCCCAGAGCGCCCCCTTATGGTGAGACCAATGTGGCCACACAAAGGCCTCCTGTGGTTTGGTGACATGTCTCTCTGGCCAGGTCACACTATGGTCCATCCATCAATGTCCCACACCCAGTGTCCCATATGACACTAACCATCTGTCCCTCCAGGGCTCCTCTTCCATCCCACTCTTCTTTCAGAGTAGAGGGGTTTCCAGACTTCTCCCAGGTGTCCCCCACCAGCAGAACTCAAAAACCCCAAGCAGAGCCAAGCACCACTTAAACCACACTGCCTATCCAGGCTTAAGCGTTTAGTCTTTCTGGTGCCTCCCCAGCCCCATGCCGTTCTTCGGGTAGCCCAACGCACGGGGCTGCCTGCCTGCAGCCTTGCCCCTTTGTCAAGGCCCATCATAGGAACTGGGTCCACTCCTGGAGCTTTCCAGCACCTCCCCTGTCCCTTCTCAGGGGAGGATCCCAAGGCCTCCTCTCTCCTGGGTCTCTCACTCCACTGCTCTGAGCAATTCCCTTTATGAAGGAGACCCAGCTCCCCCACTAACAAATTGTCCTTCACACCCCTTCCAGGTGGGCTAATTGACGCCTCAGGCTTCCATTAACCCTTTCACTGCCAGTATGGGGTTTATATACCCTATCACACTCTGCAACACCAGCAATGGGATCAATGGCGAAGGAAAGTCATGACCCTATTAGGTACCATACCTTATACAGCACAATTAAAATTAGTTCCGAGTCCGAGCCTCCAAAGTTTGGCTCTTGATCCCAGTTTGTTCAACGTGCAGGAGTGACTGGGGTTTTACTTTGGACCCACCTCTAAAATAAGGATTCCACCACGAAGGGAAAATACTAAAGGGCAGCTAGAGATCTGGTTGGTAATCGGGTCATTGTACAGTAGTTTACAAGAAATGCTCAATAGCGCCCTAGTTCCTGAATCATGGCGTAGGTCATTTTCAATTTCAATTATTTTCAAGTTTGACTCCTCAATTACAGAGCAATAAAAAATAAAAAAGAGCCTTGCAAAACACTGAGACTCTACAGAAGCAAACGAACAATTGATCCGAGTTACTGTGCATTGATTACCTTTCACCTGCCCTCTTTAGCACCTGAAAAAAATGTGAACTTAATGAGCTGGCTAAACAACTCTCGTCTGGTTCTGCTGGATGGTTAGCAAACGCTAAATACGGGAACTCTGAATACAGAGGAGTTTGCAGAACAGTAACTGAATAAGGAGCCAGTTGTCTTCCAGCCACACACTTCCTAACTGTGGCATTAGTGAATCTAACCCCCTCAAACATTCCATTCAAATGAATAGGATTATACCACATTGCCAAAAGCTACTCACGGATAATGCCTGCTCCAAAAGTCTGAAAAATGAGGGCTCAGAGTCCGTAATGCCTCCCGAGCAGAGAACACTTGTGCATCCCTTATATATTTAGGCAGTTTGGATTCTCATTATAAAACCAATGAGACATAGGAGAGAAAAGAAATAAAAAGCAAATCCATAGCGTCGCAGAACACATTATATAGCAAAGCACCCGAAAATGGGTACCAGCAAGAAGATTAATGGAACAAAGCTGAGAAAACAAGAGAGGAAATGAAAACCAAGTAAACAAGTAAATATAACAGGTGAAGTGCTAAGGTGCCGAGTGAATAACATGCCAAACTGCCTGCCATTGTAAGACAGGAAGATTATAGATATTGGATGGGATTATCAATGGAGCCTAAAGGAATTTAGACACCCAAATCCTGTTGACTTATTTGGGTATGTAAACAGACAGCTGCCTCCCAAGCGCTTTGCAGCATCCTGCCGCAGTTTCCCCTCCTTGGGGAACTCCCTAGAGTTTTTCTCATGGTTAACCCAACCCCTGTCTGGGGCTGGTTTATTAACAGAAACAGGTCAAAACAAACATCAAAGTCCCCAAATAAAGTCCATCACCACATCACCAAATCTCATACTCAGCTCTGGCATCTCCCACCACATCTGGAGTCCTTCTGTCCCAGTCTGCTCGCCACAATGCTGACACTCCCTGCTTCTCTTAGCTGGAGCTCAGCCTTCTTCAGCCTAGCTTCCAGACCCAAACCCTTCTCCCGGCCAGAGGTCTCCTGCTCACTGCAGCTTTTCTACAGTCTCTGCTCCATCTTCCTCTTTAATAAGGCCCAGGTGCCTCCCCTTAAGCCCAAATGGACAGCAGAGAACCCGTTACATGTGCACTGGACCCCGCTTCCTCTTCTAGGGGGCAGCCACCCTGTGACAGAGTCCATGAAATTATTAACCCAGTTATTAGGGGCATTTTTAAAGCCCGTTTCCCCTTTAAAGAAAGGAATAACATCAATATTTGAAGTAGCAGGACAAAGAACAAAGCACTTGGATTCCATGACTATGAGCGAAGCCACCCTTGCTTTACAGGGATACTTTGACCATTTACTTAACCTGGATTTTAACTCGGTCACACGGCTAACTTCTCTGACTGATGCTGGGCTGTGCCGTTCCTGTTCTGAGCTCACTGATATATGGGGTTAGCTTTTTCATTGTAATAATGAAAAATTCAGTAGAACTTCAGGAAATACATTTGTCATCTCCCAAGATCACTTGTTCTGTTGAGATTTTTATTAGTTGAACAGATGAATTTGGGGAGGAAGGTGTTGGAAAATATACCAGACCCATAACGAATGAAGGATGCGACTGACAGTTATTTTTCCAAGTACATACTGTATATCCTTAGCAGGCAAATCTGGAGTGATGCTACCTTCAAACACACTGCAATGGCCCAGCTGGCTTCTTATTTAAATATCAGACGACTTTTTTTTTTAAGAGTCTGGATTGTTTGTATGGCCCGAAAGGCTCCTGGAGAAACAGGACATTGCTTGGCTTTAATGATTTTTCATTCTGCGCATTACTAGAACCCACTATACACAGCCTTTATACCACATACCTCGGTAAGACACACACAACCATTTCTACACAAAGGAGGAGAAGGCTGCCTTGTGCTGATTTTATCAATGTTCCAAAGTCACCCCAAGTAGGAATTATTGGTTTAATATTACAGCTCAGATGTTTCTCAAGGTCCCATTATATTAGGAAAGGGCTCCAGGTATTACGCTTGTATCTGACTGCAGGAAATATGCCAATGCACCAGCCATATATGATCCCAAAAAAAATAAAAATAAAAAAAAAGGTTATTCTATTTCCCCTGGGCATCTATTAGACACATTGGATTTGATGGGTAACTGCTACTGCCCTGCCAGGACAAGCAGGATTTCCTTAACACTTTTGACAAGCTGCCAGCTGACTAAATACAGTAATCATTTCAGATTTACATCAAGAGGCTACGTAAAGAGCAGAGTTCAGCACAGCACCAAAGGCATCTTATCCCAATTGCTGCACTAACCAGATATAGGGAGAGAATTATTGGGTGGTAGATGAACTGGTCAAGCATTTTATGAAACAAAGAGAACAGTCCATTTGCCTGCCTATTCTTCAAACAGAGGGCCAGAGTCTTACGTTGCTTACACTGCGGTAAATATGGCGCAACTCCAGTGATCTTAATGCTGCGCAGAAACTGGGCCAAAGTCCACAAAACATTACACTTTAACAGTTCGGGGCTGACTCGCACTCCCTTTTATTCTGGTCTAACCCAGCGCCTTCAGTGGCGTTATACTGGTGTAAAGCCCACCTAGTGGAGGCAAGAATCAAGCCCTCAGGAACGACAAACCCATAGGATTCGGAGATAACTATGAAATTCCGGGATAAACTAAACACCAGGGGGCACTCATCACTGTCACACACTAACTGCGCTATGATTGGTTCAAACAATGATCAGCGATTTTGCTTTTTAAAAACAGAGCAAAACAAATTTGTTCATTTCTGGTCATCATCAGCAAAATCATTAAAAAAACAACAACCCCTGAAATGAAAAAGGAGTTAATACTGACTCAAAGGAGCACCAAAAGTACCAAGGCACTTTAATAAGGGGACAAAAACCAAACATTGGGATAACTCCAGTGTCATAGCCAAAAACAAATTAAAAATATTCATGAGGGTCTAATCTCTGCGTGTGAGCTAATATGCAGTGCAGAATGTCTGTCCGTTGGCGTCTAATATTCTGATGCTATCAGTAAAGCTCTTTGAGACACTGCATACGGTTTTTATAAATCCTAAATTCTATTTGGTTCAACTCCCGTGTCCTTTGGGAACAAGGGGAAGAATGTGCTCTTGGGATCTGAAATGTGCAGTCCAAAAGTTTTCCTCCCAAATTGTGTGTTTTAAGAAAGACTTTTCTGCTCTAGGATATTGGGCCAAACCCTTTGTTGGTACAGAGAAGATGCTATATAACCCCGCTCCAGATAGTGCAGGGGGTGCAAAGAAGCACAGGTTTCAGGTCATTATGTCACATCTTCACCCAAACATTGACAAACCGCACCTCCCAAATGAGAAATTCAGACCCAGTCTTCCCCTGCAACAACAGCCGTGCATACGATGCCATGCCAGGCCTGGCTAGGCTTCCGGAGACTAAGCATGAGCCTGCTTTCACCGTGTGGGGTTTGGCCACATGACAGCAACAGCTAAAACCCTGCCTGCTATCTGAAGGCAAGCTCAGGTTAGTGACACTTGTCATCGCTCAGATCATGTACAAAGGAGCTGCCTGTTCCAACATGATTTGCAGAAGGCGTCGCTGCTTATATAGCCAGTGGCATGCATTGCTCTGCCTATCACCAGCACGCTGCAGAGCTGCAACAAATCTAACTGTAACTTTAGAAGAGCCAATTATCTCCCTTCTGTCTTAGCGGCCAAAGTGAATCAGATTGAAAACCTTTGACACAAGTGCTCTCTGCAGTTGCAGTGGGTAAGTGAAGAATCCCGCATAAATAATTAAAGGCAGAGAATCCTTATGGGAAAATGACAACAAGTACGTACATTGTGAAAGGAAAGAGGGGAATTTTGCATATGTGCACTGTATACACACACGGCTCTGTTTGTGTTGGCGTGATTCCTGTAGGAAGAAGTGCATCTTGAATGTTGGTGTTGCTTATTTGAGCCCTGTGTGACACAGACAAGGGATGGGGGGTGGCTGCGTTGTCTTGATTTCAGAGGCGAGTTGAATACTCCAGACGCTGTGTGTGTGCATGTGTATGTGTAGAAGGGACCTCATTGGTTTTCCCTCATTGTGGGTTTTCCAAAAGTTTCACACTTTCTTCTGCCTCCCCAGCACTAGGAGATTCTCAAGACCACGCCAGGTCCCTGTCACAGCACCAGGCGGTCACCAAGAAACAAGCACAGGGCTTAGAACTCAGTTTAAGAAATTGTCTGTAGGGACCCATATGTTATTAAGAAATCTTGACCTCAAAGGCATTCCAAATGGAAGGCTTAGCCATAAATCTTGCGCCGTTCTACTGGTGCTCACCATGACCTAAATGTGCGTCTGTTTCCTCCTACCGCTGACAAGACTACTGGCTGAAAGAAACAGCTGCTTCATGCTGACGAACTGCAAGATGGGAGAAACATCTGTCTTTGCTCAGTGCTCCAGCCCGGATATGAAACGGGGGTGTCTGCTGCTTTTGTTTCAGCTGAGCTACAACCTTAGAACACAGGGTGCCTGGAAAGCGTCTCACCCCACGCCCCCCTTCCAAGCCACACAACATCCTGGAGGTAAAGAAAGCAGTTATCCTCTTGGACTTTGAAACGCCCAGCCTCAGCTACGTCCCTGCTGCATTATTTGGTAACCACCACCTGCACGTGTAACCCACACACCTCCTGGGTGTGGTGTTCTGTCCCATCTAGTGGCACCGAGACCACTTAGAGAGAGAGTTAAATGAGTCTGCTCTGCAGCCTTAGCTAAGAGCCAGTTGGCTTTTAGCTCTTGCTGTAGAGCAGGGGTGGGCAAACTACAGCCCGCGGGCTGGATCTGGCCCGTCAGGGCTTTGGATCCGGCCCACGGGATTGCTTTACATAACTGTGTGTCACCTACTTATCACGGCCACAGGGATCTGAGACCCTGGGAAGGTTGGTTACCGAAACTTGACAAAGTGGGAGAGGGACCCACCAGACCTAAAATACAGGGCAGCATTTTCAAAGAAGAGGTCCCAATAAGGTTATATTTTAACAAAGGCTACAAAAATGATTTGAATGGGAAGGTGGGTTTATAGAAAGTATACAGGCCTGTGGGTTACAGACCTTCACACAGAGATGCTTCCCCAAAAACACAGCAAGCGAGCTCCAGTCCAATATGACATGTGTCATTTGCAGTTTACACACATTTCGACTTATTTTTTAGTGTGCGTATTCTAAAGCCAGCAAAGTCTCTTCTTCAAAGCTCATTGTCCTGGCCTGACAGTCCCTATCAGTGCTTAGTGTTATTCTTAAACAATGAAAGAACGCTACCCTGGATCCCACCGGTTCTTCTCATTCACCAGGCACACCTGAATTAGAGAAATATGCTACCAGGAGAAACAAGTACCCTCCACCATGAGACCCACATTTGAAGGTACATCTCTGGAGGTGTCTTTTTAGGGACAAATCCTCAAGAGGCAAAGTATGGCACAAGGCAACAAAATATGTGCCTAGAGGGGATTAAATCACTCTACAAAGACTAAAAGAAACAATGGAATTGCAAGTATTTTCAGACAGTGTCACTCTTCCTGGAGAGCTGGTGATTCCATGTAGCATGAAGGGGTGTAAATCAGGAATGACTTTTGAGGACTGTGGAGTTACACACGTGTAAAATCTGAATCAGGATCAAAGTTAAACGTCTGGCAGATTTATTTATTTTTTAAACACTGATCTGGACAGTATCTGCTGAACCATCCATTACCCAAGCACAAGGCAAGTGAGGCCACCTAAAGCCACTTTGGTCCAACAACAACTGCAAGGACAGCAATAATGGAAAGAGTGGGCTAGATTCTGAGCTGGGGTAAATCAACATAGCTCCATTGACTTCGACAAAGCTACACTGATTACATGCACTGAGAGGTTTGTCCAGTGAGCATTGGTAAACATCAAGGCTACTTCAGACCCTGATCCTAATTCCATTGAAATCAGTGGGGGTCTTTCCATTGCTTTCAGTGGGCTTTGGATCTGGCTCTAAAGTAGTAACAACAAGATGAAGGAGCAAACACAACATGTAGCATTCTCAAATCTTGGAGGATCATCTAAGTTCTCACTGCAGCTATCCCACAAAATCCACATGCAGAGGAGAAAGAAAAAGTGAGCTGTGAAATGGGAAAGAGAAATCTGACAGCCCTTGGAAGCAGAAGACCCGAAAGCGGGTGGTCCTAACTTCCAGTCCATGAACTTCTCTTGACATGAACCTTTTCCTGGAATAATAGAGACACATGAGGGAAACGATGAAAGCCACATTGACATCGCTGGAACTAGAGTCAGCATCAAAACCATTTCAGAGCTATAAAATAGCTGAATGTCCCATGAGATGAATTGTTCAAGGGATACATAGTTAAAGTTTGGGGTTTTTAAAGTACAGTTGTAGTAGGTTAGTTACAGTGATAGCTGGAGAACATCACTTTGCCAGGATTCCCAGCTGGACTGTGTTCCCAGCTGGTCTCAGTTCAGCAAAACACAGCAGTACGTCCTTCATTTAATGCCCATCAACATAGGTTTATGGAAAATAGATCCTGTCAAACTAACTTAGTATCTTTTTTTTTTTAATGAGATTACAAGTTTGGTTGATAAAGATAACAGTGTTGATGTAATAGATTTCGGTAAGACATTTGACTTGGTACCACATGACATTTTGATTAAAAAACGATAAAGATATAAAATGGCACATACTAATGATTAAAAACTAGGTCTCAAAATGTAATTGTAAATGGGGAATAATTATCGAGCAGGTGTGTTTCTGGTGAGGTCTTGCAGGGATTGGTTCTTGGCCTTACACTATTTAACACTTAGCATCAAATGACCTGGAAGAAAACATAAAATCCTCACAGATCAAGTTTGCAGATGACACATAAATTGAGGGACTGGTAAATAATGAAGAGGACAGGACGTTGATCCAGAGCAATATGGATCACTTGGCAAACTGGGTGCAAACAAACAATATGTGTTTTAATATGTAAATGTGTACATCTAGGCACAAAGAATACAGGCCATACTTACAGGATGGGGGACTCTATCCTGGGAAGCAGAGACTCTGAAAAAGATTTGGGGGTCTGTAGTGAGCCGGTATGGCACCCCTCCATCTCTGACAGGGCCGAGCTTCCTTCAACCCCAGCGTGGGCGGAGCCACCGGGTCCGAGGCCCGCCCCTCCGAGGTCACGGCCCCAACCCGGAAGTACAAAAGCCCGCCAGCAAAGCTCAGTGGGAGCCAGACCGCCAGAGAGAGCAGACGTCCCGGGCCGAGCTCCCGCTTGGGAGACAGCCGCAGGCCGCGAGCCGTCTGCTAACGCCCAGCGCCGGTCAAGCCTCCCTCTCGCCAGGTACCCCGAGGAGGACTGGCCCAGCCTGCCCCGGACCCGTTACCCCGAGGAGGACTGTCCCAGCCTGCCCCGGACCCGTTACCCCGAGGAGGACTGGCCCAGCCTGCCCCGTGCCAGCTACCCTGAGGAGGACTGGCCCAGCCTGCCCCGTGCCAGCTACCCTGAGGAGGACTGGCCCAGCCTGCCCCGGACCCGGTACCCCGAGGAGGACTGGCCCAGCCTGCCCCGGACCCGGTACCCCGAGGAGGACTGGCCCAGCCTGCCCCGGACCCGTTACCCCGAGGAGGACTGGCCAAGCTTGCCCCGGACCAGCTGCCCCGAGGAGGAGTCAAGCCTGCCCCGTGCCAGCTACCCTGGGGGAGAGCTGCCGGACCGGCCCCCAAGCCCCGCACCCGAGGAACCGATGATCCTGGACTGGCCCGAACCCGGCATTGCCGCCGAGGTAAGCCCCGAGGGGGAACAAGGAAGTAGCCCGGGGATAGCCGACCCCGGTCAGGCTGCAAAGGCCTGTGAGCCGATGTCAGTGTGTTTCGGTCAGGATACCCCCCTGACCGGCAGCGACAGTAACCGCTGCTAGGGCCCCGGGCTGGAACGCAGTGGAGTGGGTGGGCCTGCGTCCCCCCCTGCCACCCCGCACGGGTGGCAGGCTTCCCCCTCACCCAACGCTCAGGTGTAGGAGCCTGGGCCCCTTAACCGCTTGTCTGCTCAGTCCCTGCATCAGAGGGCCTGAGTTCCTTAACCGCTGGATTACTCAACCCCTGCCCCAAAGGGCTTGAGCTGTGACTGTTTGCGCCCGCCCTGACCCAGGGCCTGGGCCCCTTAACTGTTTGTTTGCTCAGCCCCTGCGCCAGAGGGCCTGAGCCCCTTAACTGCTTGTCTGCTCAGCCCCTGCACCGGAGGGCCTGGGCTCCTTAACTGTTTGTTTACTCAACCCCTGCCCCAAAAGGGCTTGAGCTGTGACTGTTTCTGCCCCGCCCCGATCCAGGGCCTGGGCCCGCTTAGACGGTTAGTTAGCGCTCAGCCCCTACCTAAGGGCCTGAGCTCCTGAACTATGAGCCGCTCATCCCCTGCGCAAAGGGACCTGAGGGTGGACTGTCTGCACTTTAGTGAGCCGGTGTGGCACCCCTCCATCTCGGAGGGTAGAGCCCCGGCTCAACCCTACTACAGGGTCATGGTAGATTCAGCTGAACATGAGCTCCCAGTGTAATGCTGTGGCCAAAAGGGCTAATGCAATCCTGAGATGCATAAACGGGGGAATCTCAAGTAGGAGCAGAGAGGTTATTTCACTTCTGTATTTGGCACTGGTGAGACCCCTGCTGGGATACTGTGTCCAGTTCTGGTGTCCACAATTCAAGAAAGATGCTGATAAACTGGAGAGGGTTCAGACAAGAGCCACAAGAACGATTAAAGGATTTAAAAACATGCCTTGTAGTGATAGATTCAAAGAGACCAACCTATTTAGCTTAAGAGAGAGAAGGTTAAGGGGGGCATGATTACAGTTTATAATCAAGTGTTTGATAGTGGGCTCTTCAATCTAGCAGAGAAAGGTAGGATGTGATCCAGTGGTTGGAAGTTGAAGCTAGACAAACTCAGGCTGGAAATAAAGCGTACGTTTTTAACAGTGAGAGTAATTAACCACCGGAACAATTTATCAAGAGGTGTGGTGTATTGTTCATCACTGACAATTTTTAAGTCAAGACTGGATGTTTTTCTAAAAGATATCTCTAGTTCAAAAAGAATTATTTTGGGGAAGTTCTATGGCCTGTGTTATATAGGAGGTTGGACTAAATAATCACAATGGTTCCTTCTGGCCTTGGGATTGAAGAATCTATGTACTTGGAGTATCTGGAGTAGTCCAGATAAATTCAATGTGACTACCTATGCAGTTCAAGTTAAGTATATGCTGAAGTGCATGGCAGAATTGTGGCCAATAGAGATAAATCCCAAAAGAAAAGCAACAAAGCAATGAGACAGGAGGTTGATGCATTATTTGATGGCCCAGTCACTAGCAACAACCATAGAATCATAGAAATGCAGGGCTGGAAGTGACCTCAAGGAGTCATCAAGTCCAGTCCCCTGCACTGAGGCAGAACCAAGTTCATCTAGACCAGGCCTGGCAAGTGTTTGTCCAACCTGTTCTCAAAAACCTCCATTAATGGTGATGCCACAACCTCCCTTGGAAGCTTGTTCCAGAGCTTAACCATCCTTATCATCGGAAAGTTTGTCCTAATATCGAACCTAAATCTCCCTTGCCGCAGATTACTACCGTCAGTGGACATGGAGAGCTCCCTGTAACAGCCCTTAACACATTTTCAGACAGTTCTCAGGTCCCCCCTCAGTCTTCTTTTCTCAAGACTAAACATGCCCAGTTTCCTCATACGTCAGGTTTTCTAAACCTTGATCATTTTGGTTGCTCCTCTGGAGTCCCTCCAATTTGTTCACATCTTTCCCAAATATGCCCAGAATTTGCAGTTCTCCAGCTGAGGACTCACCAGTGCTGAGTAGAGCAGGACAATTCTCTCCTGTGTCTGACATACAGCAACTCCTGTTAACGCACCCCTGACCGATATTAGCCTTTTCCGCAACTATTCAGTTTGTGATCCACTATAACCCCCAGATCCTTTTCAGCAGTACTTCCACCCTGCCAGTTAGTTCCCATTTTGTAGTTGTGCATTTGACTTTTCATTCCTAAGTGAAGTACTTTGCACTTGTCCTTACTGAATTTCCGTCCCCACTGTATGCCACACACCCCTTCATCCATCTGCTTCACACACTCATCTATCTCCACATCATCCGCTGGCCCTCGGCTTTGTCCATGCAGTGCCCAGCACAAGGAGGCGTGGACAGGGCTGGATTAACCTTTTGTGGGCCCAGAGCCAAACGTATTTGTGGGCTCCCATGGGAATGGGGCATGGCACAAGGGGGGTTGATCCCCAGAGCGAGGGGCCGGCAAGGTGCAGGGAAAGGGGGTGGGGTCACAGTTCTGGTCCATGCAGCCCAGCACGAGGACACTGTTAACAAACCCACAGCCGCCAGACCCATACTGGGCCACCCAGCCCTGCGCTGCCAGCGTGCTCTGCCATACCACCCCCTTATGCCCAGCAACTCCCATGCCCAGTGCCCCCTCACCCAGAGATCTGGCCCTCAACTCCCTATTCCCAGCACCCCCCACTAGTGCCCCCCTCACAGTCCCCCCACACAAATGCCCAGCACCCCTTTTTCCTGAGGGAAGTCAGCACCAAAAAATTGATTTCAGACCAATTCTCCAACATATCAAGGCTGTTTTGAATTCTAATCCTGGCCTCCACAGTGCTTACATCCCCTCCCAGCTCTGTGTTGCCCACAAATTTTATAAGCACTCTCTCCACTCCATTATCTAAGTCACAATAAAAATGCTGAATAGTACCAGACCCAGGACTGATCTCTGTGGGATTCTACTAGATACTTTCCCCCTCTCCCCCAGTTTGACAGAGAACCATTGATAAAAACACTCTACAGCCATTAATATGATAAATATCACCATCTCCTTTTTATTAGGGGAGTTGCCCAAGGCCACATACAAGTGCCAGAATTAGAACCTCATACTCTATCAACTAGGTCACATCACCACATCAGGCCAAATCCAGGAGCCACAGGAAATTGCATAAGAAAAAAATATCTCATGCATTTGCCTGTTATAAGGGGCCTAGATAAGCATTGCATAAGCTTCTAACGTTTTGGATGCTTATCTTAACAGTGTCTCCAAATGTCAAGGTTCACCCATTGATTAGTATCAGTAGACCTGGTTAAGAACTTTCAGAAAATACTGATTCATCAAAATCATATGTGGAAGCATATCGGTTTTGACAAAACTTTCGTCACGAAGGTTTCAGGATGGAATTTCCATCAAAACCAGAACGAGAACGAGAACCAATAGCCTGGTTGTCAGGGCACATCTCTGAGACCTAGGTGACACTGTAGATTCAAGGAACTGGGTTTGAATCAGGTAGAGCAGGGATTTGAACCTGGGCATCCCACGTGAGTGACCGAACCTCCAGGTTAGCACCTATTCTGGGGTGACAGCCCTCGCTCTCTCAGTCTCATTTTTTCACAAAACATTTTGAAAGGTGTCGGTTTTGTTCTGTATCGGAATGGGGAAAATGTCGAAATCTCAAAATTTTTCGCTAAATGGAAATTTTGTTTTCTGGCCAGACCTAATTATCAGTGTCTTTTGGTAGCTTGGTTGCTATTAGCTTAAATCAATAAACACCTTCTTGTCCTGTACTGTGAATTGTAAGATGCGCTGGTTAATTTACAAAACACTTGTTTTCCTAATTGTCTCTCTGCTGTGTTTTCCTATCTGAGATGTCTAAAAGCAAATAATTGCAGCCAAGTAACTGATTAATCACTCAAATTAAATTAAAATTATAGAGAAAATGATTTCGCATATTTAGATAATGCACACGCAATATAGTAGAGCTGGTAATCTTTCTTCCAAATTACCACTCTGTAGGGAAGAGATTCAATTAATTGTGAGGGAAGTATTTAGTACAGCAATATAAAGTTAGTGATTCAAATTATTGTGTAAGTTGTTGATACATTATGGTACTCCCTTGCTATTTAAATTAAAACCTCAACAAAATTTAACCAGACCAGTATTGAATTAATATGGCATAAATTATTTAATACCGAGTGGTAATAGATTCTAGGGACTGACTGCTTTTGAGAACTTTACTTCTTAAGTTATTATGCCTCAATATGCTTTGGTTTCACAATCAGCCTGAAAAAGATGGAGATCATTTACCAGCCAGAACCAAAACACCAGTATCATGAGTACTGTGATCCCATCATCACAACTGACAACACACCCCTCCACTCGTCGGGAAATTCTGCTCTCTGGGTAGCATACTTTACAGCAACACCATATTGGATGATGAGATCGTCCAGCACCTGGCAAAGGCCACCTTGGTATTTGGCAGGCTCACCCACTGGCTCTGTAGGGAGCGTGGAGTCTGCCTCACATCCAAGCTTAAAATCTACCATGCTGTTGTACTTACCCCCCTCCCCCATGGCTGCAAGACACAGACGCCCTACTGACGCCACATCAAACAGCTGGAGAGCTTCCATATTCGCTGCCTACAGTCCATCTGCAACACTAAGTGGCAGGACAGGATCCCCAAGACTGAAGTCCTTGAGAGGTGCCCAATGCCTGGCATCGAGAGCATGCTCATCAGGGCTTTACTTCATTGGGTCAGACACATGGTCTGCATGGAGGTTTCCAGTACACTGAAGGTGATGGTCTGGCTTTAATCCTCGACCCATGCTCAGATATAGACACACCTTGCAGGCCAACCTCAAAGCACGCGAGATAGACATTAAAACCTGGAATCATGTTGCACTGGATGGACCCAGAGGGAGAGGTCTGTGCCATGAGTCCATGTGCACTTTTGAGGAGTAGTCTGTGAGGTCTCTGCAGAAGAGAGCATGTTGTAAGGCCAAATGCCTCAAACTCTGCCCCCAACAATGACTATACTTGCAAGACATGCGACTGCATTTGCAAATCCAAGATTGGACTTTGCTTCCCAGGTGAGAAGCCATAAAAACAAATAAATCCAGAACTCAAGTCAATACCAGCTGAACACTCATCCATCGAAGTGACGGGGAAATCCATCGTCAGGGGCAATAGTTTCTAGGGACTGACTCCTTGTGAGAACTTCAGTTATTAAGAACAGGACCATCTCCCCTTGAATATTTTTTACACCCTGGGAGTTTTTCTCTAAAATATCCTCAGGCACCAGTGCCTCATATCCTAATTAAGGCCTTGATCCTGCAAGTATGATCCTTCCAGAGAGATCAAAAATGAAGGATTGAGGCCTACAAAAGGCCGAGTTCAAAGACTATTGGACTTAAAGCTCACCTATTAATTTAATTAGACAAGTTTCCAGAGATGCATATTTGGATGACCCTAGATGAGACTCCAAATGTGTCCAAAGACATGGCCAAATTTTGCAGTGAATTCCAAGAGATACCTACATGTGTGGAAAATCTATTGAGCTAAACACATAAACATGTGTACAGATGAATGTTCATCAGCCCTTTAACTGCCGACAGCCCTTTGAGATGGCCTCACCTGAAGCCAGCGTTTAGTTGTTAGGTATCCAGGCTTACGAGCTATGCCAACCCACCCATTTGTTCCTTAGCAAATTAAATGTCCTTGTTATGTGCCAGCACACCTACCTATCACTCAGGTGATTCCTTTCTGTGCAGGGGAGGAATACATGGCTCTGATGGGGCATTTCAACCATGGGTTTAAAAAGACACAGACAAATATGTCAACTAACTCAGGAGCCTTCTGAGTTACATCTTGAGGCTGCTCTCCAGGTCTAAGCACTCTGGAATAAGCCAGTGAAAGTGCCACCCATTGCATCTCAGTTAAAAATGGGTGCTTGAAAGCTTTACAAACATACCATGAAGTGTACTTATCAGTGTACCCATGAGAACGGAAAATACCAGATGTCAAAATGAATCACAGATAGATAGATTTTATATGTTCCTTTCCTATAAATTCCATGCACTGTAAATTCCAGTTGAATACTTTGTAAAGCATTTATTTTTCTTATTTTTATTAAAAAAACCAGACATATAAAAACAAACTGATGGGTGTTTTGTAGCATATTATGTTATATGCAGGGGAAGGATAATGTACCAAGCGCTGTTTCTTTAAATAACATATGATATCACTGAAGTATGTGGCAAAAAGTAACCCGATGCGACCCATTGCAATGAGACGCAACATCAGACATTTCAAAAAATAGCTTTAATGCTGACTGCCCATGAAAAATGTGGATAGCAAACGGATGACCTCAGTTGCTGTAACGGCTAAAAACCAACATAAGCAAACTTCTACCTGCTCTGCCCACAAGCTCTGGTTCATCAGCTGTTATCTGAAGTTCCACTGAACCATCTGGCCTCTCTCTAAATATAATTTTTATGTTCCTGTCAAAGGCGTTTGGCAATATACTAAGAGACATATCGGAATGCAAAACTATTCTGGAGTTGCTAAGATCATCCCAACTTACCTACCGCACTAGTGAGAGTTTCGCCAGGAGGGGATTTCATTTTTTTCTTTCCTCGCCACCAGTAGCACTGTCCTGACTGTGGAAGGGCAAGGGGAAGGTGGCTGGCCAGGCCATTAGACATTGGAGCTGAGCAGAAATGAAGCTTTTACTTGGCTGGAGCTTTGTGACCACAAAAAATGTAAAGTTTACCAGTGGGGGAATAACAAGGGTTTCCTCTTTCTATGGGAATCCCTTTCACAGTCCAGTATTAAAGTGAGATGAATAGATACCAAAGAATAAAAAAAACCCAGAGTATGGCTCACAGGCCTTTTGTTCCTCTCCTGGTCTTGTCGTGCCCGCTTAAGTTCCCAGTGCAAGGTTTCAGTCTAGGATAACCTCTTGCAAGCTGCTACAGACAGTAGCCCTGGCCACCCATGCAAGCTGACGGCGCCCCTCTAGGGAGAGCCTGTAAGAAATGGAGGAGTTTTGCTCTATCCACTCACTTTTCAAACCAAACTCATTTGCATTCTTGTGGGAGCGGCCCTAAAACCCTTTCACGGATGAATGACTGAAGGGTGTTAATAAAAAGTTTGGTTCAAAATTCGAGAGTGGTGCAACCCAGGTACTGTTCTCGGAAAGTGCGGTTATTCCGCACGGCTTGCAATCCAGGCCGTGGTACAGAGGGGCAGGTGACGGAGGCTAACGCCACACTGAGCTAGGGATGGGATTCCCCTGCTTGTGTACACATGCGTGTGCTAGCTCCCATTGAGCTAACGTGAGTACAAATAGCAGCATAGCTGTGGTAGCCCGGGTAGCGGCAGCGGAGGTGCGGCTTAGCCATGCGGAGTAGATAGCCACCGGTTTCAGAATGGTACATACATGGCGTGGCTAAACTATGCCGCTGCTGCCACTACCCATGCTACTGCCGCTACCTCGTTATTTATAGTCATGCTAGCCCAGGGGGGCCAACCTGAGCTGGAGAAGGAGCCAGAATTTGCCAATGTGCATTGCCAAAGAGCCGCAGTAATACGTCAGCAGCCCCCCATCAGCTCCCCCGCCCCGCTCTCAGCGCCTCCTGCCCACTGGCAGCCCCACCGATCAGTGCCTCTTCCTCCCTCCCTGCACCTCCCAAACAACTGTTTTGTGGCGTGCAGGAGGCTCTGGGGGAGGGGGGGAGGAGCGAGGGCAGGGCAGGCTCAGGGGAGGGGGTGGGGGTGGGAAGGGGAGGAGTGGGGGCTGGGCCTGTGGCAGAGCCAGGGGTTGAGCAGTGAGCATCCCCCAGCACATTGGAAAGTTGGCACCTGTAGCTCCAGCCCCGGAGTCGGTGCCTTTACAAGGAGCTGCATATTAACTTCTGAAGAGCCACACGTGGCTCCGGAGCCACAGGTTGGCCACCCCTGCACTAGCCCAATGAGATCTAGCCCGAATGTGTGTACGCAGGCAGGGGGATCACATCCCTAGCTCGTAGTGTACATGCAGCCTACGAGAAGTGAAGGCAAGTATTACGGTCTGATTTTCAGAGTGACAGAGCACCTACTACTCCAGTCAAAGACTGTGGAGGTGCAAATTCCCAGCTGCTATGAAAAACAGGTCTTAGGAGTTTATTTTGATAGACGCATACTCAAGGGAGGAGAAGGAAACAATTCTACCTACAGAAAGAAACAGAGAGAGCTGCAGAACGGCCAGTTAGCAACTACCAAGCCAACTTTCTTTAGTTGTATTTCATTACAGCTTGTTCTAGTAACATTGAATCACACCACAGTGACGTCAGTGTGAATGTGAGGACCACTGAATTAGACTTACTGAAATATATCCTCTCATCAACTTTGCACGTGAACCTGGTCCAAAGCCTCCCCATCTACAGCACCGGCTAGGAGCGAGGTGAGGAGCAGGTTTGCCACCAAACTGTCATCATTACTTGAATTGTTGTGGTGCCTGAAGGGCTCCAACCAGGATCGGGGCCCTATTGTGCTGGGCACTGCACGGTCAGCTCCGGCCCCAATGAGCTCAGTCTAACCAGATCAAGGGTAGGTGGGAAAACAAAGGCACAGAGACGGGAAGTGACTTTCCCAAGATCAGACAGCAGGTCAGTACATAGCCAGAAATAGAACCCAGATCTCCTGACTGCCCTATCCACCGGATCACACTGCCTCTCAGATGTTGCTCTACGGGGATAGCAACTGACCTCCAAAAAGCATGTTAGGTCAGACACACCACGTCTAACACATTTGCGCTAAAAGTGAAGGACAATACGTGTTTTCATTTGATCCAGGCGGCGTGTCCTGCTGGTGACAGAAGGGAAGGTAACACATGTTAGCAGAGCACTTGCAAACCATGAAATATATTTTAGATGTAAGAGCGGATAGAGAAGCCAAGCTCCAGACACTGAACGTGGACAACTAGTTAAGCAACCTGTTCACACAGGCAGTAAATCAGTAACTCACTCCACAATTAAAGAACCACAGCTTGGTATTTGTTATCCAGGGGAGAGGAGTAGACTCTTAATATTGTGAAATAATGGGGAAACGTCTCATGCTATCAGAAACTATATATCATTATTGGACAACAAAATTTCTCAGGAACAAAGACCTGCAGGTCTTAATGTACCACCTTATTGGCAAATGGTTAGGTACCACTCCTTTACTGGTAGTCTGAGTATTTCAGGCTTTCTGGCATATCTCCATTGTAGAGGTAGACGATCAGCAATTACAGGCTGTCAGCATTTAAAGTAACAGACAACTGCAAAAGTTCAAAGATGAATCAGATAAGCAGATGCCTAATGTTCTCTCGGCATCAGACGGATGATGCACAAAAATACATGCATCACTTTAATGTCATGACGCCTGACGGGAACATGCTGTACTGCTCTTGCAAGTGGGAATGGTTACCAGCACCTGTGTTTCCCGGAGTCAGAAGGCCACTTTCTTCCCAGCAGAAAATGAGGGGTTGATTCTGTAGGCCCCTGGGCTGGAACACTCTCTTTCTGATGATCAGAGTGTCACCTATTTCTCTTTTCACCACTGAAAGCTGGACATACTAGAGATGGGCCCAATCTAGCTCTGGTTCCACACATCCTCAAAGGTCCGCAGTGTTTGAATTCAGGTGTTCCCCATCACTAATACTGCATGTGTCTAGAACTGTTAGCAGAGACGGCAATTGCTAGAACTCAGGTAAGGAGCTGTACACATAGAGGTCCCTTCCTCACCTTGAACAAAACCATGGCCCATGAGCACCTTACCACATAGATTTCAAAGGCCAGTTTTTCATTAGCTGTCAACACAGCCGATGGACCTACTGTAACTCAGCGGAGAGCCACTGAAGTCAACCCAGTTAGCGCTGATTTACACCAGCTGAGGATCCAGCCTGAGGATTCAAATTCAAATTCTGACCTTGTTATTTCATTGGGGTTGCTAGTGGAATAAGGTCAGACCCAAGGTGAGTAAAGGTGGTAAAATCTGGCTCTAAACAATGAAGGAATTTATAGAGCTCTAGAGCTAGATTATGGTGCCCTGGCATGGGTGCAAAAGAGACTTGATAGATATGAGAGAGGTCTATAAAATTATGACTGGTGTGGAAAAAGTGAATAGGGAAGTGTTATTTACCTAAGTGTTCACGTAACACAAGAACCAGGGGTCACCCAATGAAATTAATAGGCATCAGGTTTAAAACAAACGAAAGGAAGTACTTCTTCACATAACACATAACACAGTCAACCTGTGGAACTCTTTGCCAGAGGATGTTGTGAAGGCCAAAAGTATAACTGGGTTCAAAAAAGAATTAGATAAATTAATGGAGGATAGGTCCACCAATGGCTATTAGCCCAGATGGCTAAGCCTGACTGAAGATGCTGGGACTGGATGACATGGGGTGGATCACTTGATAATTGCCCTGTTATGTTCATTCCCCCTGAAGCACCTGGCATTGACCACTGTTGGAAGACAGGATGCTGGGCCGGATGGACCGTTAGTCTGACCCAGTATAGCTGTTCTTATGTTTCTTATGACTTGATTCTTCCCACCAGTCTTTGTATCCCTGAACAAAGGCCAGTCACAGTCTCCCTTCTGAGTGGGAACATGGACTCTAGGCACCACCACCAGTGAGTTGTATCATCAGTTGCTTGTTCCTGCAGGCTGAGGGGAGGTCATGGGGAGTAGAGACCCGGGGAAGTTACACCACTTACTCAAGAACCAGTGTTAGAACCAGGATATGAATGCAGAAGTTCATGGCTTCTAGGCATCCACTCATACCATGCCTCTAACAATGTACAATGAATAGAGAACTCGGGATACTGTCATGTAATATGAGAAGCTAAAGCTTCTGGTGTGTTAACTATATAGACAGCTGCAGTGGAACGACTCTCTTTCTCCCTGCCATGGGGATGCCTGATGGTCCTTTAACAAGGCAGGCATTTTGATGACCATGCCACTACTTGTCATCCATCCACGAGAATGTGTCTCCAAGTGCCAGATCTGAAATTAGTGCTTCCAGGAAGGACACTGTAGCACTGGGACTACGGACTGGCCAACACAATTATGATGTCATTTCTGGAAGCATTTCCCCTCTTGGAAGACTTTGGGGAATGATATCACATTTGTTCCACTCCTGGGGTGTAACTGTGGTTAATGGAGATTTCATTTCGTAGCCCTTCTCCAGCTCCTGGGAGCAGATGTTAATTTGAGCCACGTGAGATAGGCCTGACATCTTCAGCGAGCCATCAGTCATCATGGGATTTGCTTTTGGCGACAGGCGTTTGTTGCACTGCGGAGACATCTCCTTTACCAAGTGGGTTACATTGTGGGATTTAGAATCCAAACAAGAGCACAACCTCGCATTATGGGTGAGTTCAAGCCCATTACGAGGGCTCTCCTCCAGACAGAATGTGTGAGAAAATGTTCCTGTCTTACCAGCCCACATTCCCCTTCGTTCCCTAGCACAAGGTGGATATCCATCACTTAGCGCTGCTGCTTTCAAAATATGATTGTCAGCCTCTGTAATTTTCCAGTGACAGCTAGAAAAAGAAACAGCTGAGCCACAGTGCACCAGCTCCACATGCCATCTATTTCTACTGTCAGCTCCAAAGAGATCTTAATTATAATGGCTTTTGGTGCTCATTCCTTCCTAATGCTGTAACAGGGAGATGACTGCAGCCGTAAATGAGTGATCATTCTATTCCCTGCTGGGTAGTAAAACTGGTTGTCAGGCTGGGGCGGGAAGGCAGGCAAGAAACAGCTCCCAAGTTACAGATCACTATGCACACTCAATTTAAAATTGAATTTCGTTTACTCATAGCCGCAAGTTACAGTGTGTACGTGGTAACTGTGCTAGGAATGGGGAGCGAGAGAAAGGCTTAATTGGTTTCACAGTCTTGGAAAGGTGAGTTTTGCATTAGCTATAAATACAAATTATGATTCCAAATCAGAGTCTCGGACTTTCCAAGTAATGGGCCAGTTTAATTGTTTCCTAGTCATTCTTCTTCGGAGCTCAGCTAGCAGCTGCATCAGCTCAGTGACAGCAGATATTTACTGTACCAAAATTCAGACAAATTACTGCAAGAGTCAAATCCTTTTTCCCTCTTCTTACAGATCACTAATGTAACATTCCAAATCTTTTCAGCAGAGTATGTCGTAAACCTACTGTAAAACAAGAGATGTCTCTGCCAACCGGTGAGGTGTCCCATGCCTCAGAGCTCGTGTGGCTGGGTAGAGATGGGAATCTATTAGACTACGGCAAAAGGGTCCAGAACTGAAATTTCCAGAAGCAATGCGAACATATTTCTTTACAGAAAGTGGTGCTGACCATTTATGAAATACTATGCTAATCTCCCTAAAGGAAGAGGCACATACAAACACACTGAAGGAAAATTTAACAGAACTACATAAAATCCCGTTTATCACCATCCAAAATATACCAGCTGATTCTGAGAAAAAAAATAATACATTTTTCTTATAATACAAACTATAAAAAGAATCAAGCTATTGATTGGGCCGGAGTGGAAGGGCAAGAGTGGAGTCTCCTACCCCACATTACCTACACATGACTGGAACCTTCAAAGGTGCCTGAGAGTTAGGCACCCAAATCTCATTGAAAATTGGCCTCCTAACTCCCATAAGCTATTTTGGAATTCCCATTCTATAAGCCCAGGACTGGCTATGCTGTTTCCTCCTCCTGTATTTATCTGTGCTGAATTTTGCAATGCAAGATCTCTACCTAAACCATCCCAGCTTGCTAATTACAAACTCAGGACTTTGCAATAGTGCACTAAGACTTACTAAGTGTAGATGCATGTAGTTATTAAACTTAGTGAGAGTTGTTGATAAATTGCATCGTCAATTGCTTGACCGCACTTTGGTTCATTATGAAATATACTCAAGAGACCACATAACCAATGTCAGTCAGGTTTATTAATATGGTACAGGAAAAAGGTTCTACATGATACCAATCTCCAAGGAGCCGACCCATGTAGTGATGTTTCACTCGCCTTATGCATAAGGTGTGCTCCTCAAGTTACACATTTCAGCTGGTATTATTTATATGACTGTTACAATGTATACATTTCTTTACATGTCTCTAAAATCCAGCGCATCAGTTTGTTCCAGTTCCCTAACCTGTTGTTCTGTTCCTTCCTTATCTTTGTTTTGGATACTAGCATTCCAGGTACTGGTCCGTGAAGGTACTTCCTTAGCTTGTACTAAGACAGGGAACGAATGTATTTTGATTTTGACAAATTTCTTACCCGCTTATGCCAAATGCTTACTTCAGCAAATTCAAGGAGTTATGAGATACTTAGCACAAGTGAAGAGGATTATAGTATAGGCCAGTTTAAGTTATATTACTGTTACAACATTTGTGTTTAATGTTATTGGTGCTTAATACATACTAATATATGTATATGGGGCACTCAGTACATATTATTAATATGATATATATTCATATGCTATTCAGCGTATATTAGTCAACCAAGTTCAAACCAGCGCCACCCTTGTATTATTAAATAGGAGGTCACGTCATCATTAATAAGATCTCCTCCCCTCCTGATGTTGTCTATAGTGTCATTTAAAAACATCTGGCCAGATTCAGAGATGACATATCATTGCGTACGTTATGCTTAGGTAACAAAGTGAAATTTACATGCATGGATAGCGGAAGGGTGGGACTGCGGCAGGAAAAACAACCAACAGGAAGGTATAAAATAAAGCAGGGCTCAACCATCTTACATTTCCCCTGCTCTGTTTCTGCATGGACTGATATTTCACTCTCCTAATTCATGCAGCTTTCACTCATGCATATTTAGAGAGCAGAATATGAGAGCGGATATCTACCATACAGATCAGTGCAGCAGAATAAAACTGTCTCTATAATTATTGTAGTTTTATTATTATTATTCAACCAAACTATTTATTTTCATGGTGGAAAAGGGTATTTGAATTAAAGGAAAGACATGTTAATAACTTTATCAGACAAGATGTAAGGATAGGCCAATGGCTGATAGATTGTTTCCTGTTAGGGAGAATATTTTGCATTCCTGGCAAAACATGCATTTGCTTCTCCGCCTGAAGAGAGTTCTGTCTAAACACGCTGCCCACAGATGAATTCTAACAACATTTTTACAGCCATGTGGTATTCTATGATCCAGGAGAACATATCCTAATTAAAGTCTTTCCTTCATCATAATATACATGCGCGCGCACGCACACACACAAATTCAAAAGCAAGTTCTAGAATTATTTAAAAACTAAAGCTGACAGGCTGGATTGTGCAAAGTGCTGGCTACCCTCCACTTCCACTGAGCTGGTGATATCAGCATCTTCCAAAAGCCCTCACCTGGTAGCGGACAGGCAAGCAATTGCTGCAGGCTTCCTCTACTGTGTTCTGTTAAGTTAGGAGACAGTGTCCCTGTGACACTGCACCCCATAGTCTTCACAGTGATATTATGATGATATGATTATGACAATTATAATGTATTTTATGCGAGACAGGTCATGTGAGATGTCATTGGAAAGGTTATGATTTGCCAAATATGATTATCCTAGTTGTATGCATGTATAATTTTTGTATCTGAAGTTATGAATATTGACTATGTACCTGTATTTTAATGTAGTTACACCTGGGTAATGCCCACTGGACAAGATGCTGTCAGTCTAGATAGTGGGTGGGGAAGGGCCTATTCAGGGCAATGGGCCATTAGGAAAAAACAACAGGCCTTAGGAGACGCTCATCTCCCACCTGGGGAGTCTCCCTGAGAATGCTACAGACAGCCTCCGAGTAATGGCTGCTGTGACTCTACAACGACATGTGATGTGACCACATGTCTCTAGACTCCATTTTGGGATGTCCGTATTTTTCCACAGACCGACCTGGGAACCAAGCTTTGGGAACAAAGGGTTCCCGTCATATGCAAAAGCTATGGAAGGCAGGGAGTGACCTCATCTGGGGTTCTTCGCTCCCCACACAAGACGACTCCTGGAAACACCTGAGGAACAAAGACTGAACTGGGGGAAGTGCTGGACCCAGGCTAAAGGGATTTCTAGCCTGTGAATGAAACACCTGGGATTCCAAGCTGTAAAGCAAAGGCTGGCTGCCCCTTAAGAATCTGCAGCCTGCTTGTATCATCTCTAAGGATGAGAATCTGCTATTCAGAGCCAAGCGATTTAGTATATTAAGTTAGTTTGCATTTTTTGTTTATTTACTAAGGTAATCTGCTTTGATCTGTTTGCTATCACTTATAATCACTTAAAATCTACCCTTTGTAGTTAATAAATTTGTGTTTGCTTTATCTACACCAGTGTGTGTAAACCATAACTTGGGGGCAAAAGGCTGTTGCATATTCTGCTCCACATTGAGGGAGGGGGCGAATTTTATGAGCTTACTCTGTACAGTTCCCTGTGCAGCGCAAGATGGTATAATTTTGGGTTTATACTCCAGTAGGAGTGCGTGCCTGAGGGGCTGGTCAGCAAGCCTGCTTGTAACTGCAGCTGGGTGTGTCCCTACCTGTATGTAGGCTGGAGGGCTTTGTAGCTTGTCACAGCAGTACAGTATGAGAGGGAGCCCAGGCTGGTGGGTCTGGGGGATCAATGGTACCCCAGTTCCAGGTGGCACCCCAGGAGGAACCAATCACAGTCCCATCTATCTGTTCAAGAACCCATTCATTTCTGATGAGGACACCAGATTGCATTAGTTTGACGTTCACCACCTTGAATACTCTCACACTCAGCTCTCAAATTCATCACTAAACTCCATCCCTCAAATATCTGAAATAAGACACGCGAGAAAGGCCAAAGGGAACTCATTACAAACTACAAGCAAATATTGGTGGATTGACTTTTCCATGGTCCATCCAGCACTACACAGGAGCAGTTCTCTCTCTTTAATTGGTAATGCTCCAGCTATCTGCTTCACCCCTGTAACAGCACATGCACCCTGACCAACTCTACCAGCAGCGCTGGGGTTCTGAGGTAACCTCTGTAGGGGGGCAGGGATGTGCCTTTATACTGGGCTTTTTAAAGTAATGTAAAAGGAATTCAATTAAGTCATCCCTACCATAACTGCACAGCATTTTACAGATTATTTATAAACAACAGAAGCATTTATGTAGAGCATTGCTTAGATGAATAGCCAACTGGGTGGTATATTTTTTGTAAGCATACAATGCAGCTCTCCTTATCGGGGCATTTTTCATCAGCTGTTTCTACTTTTTGCTGTGTGCAGTGCACACCTCGATATGAAATTGACTAGTAAGAGCATGAAACCAAGTAAACAGAGTGAAATTCACCACTTTGCAGCGAGTTAATGCAAGGCTTTTGTGCTACTTAAGGCCCACTTAGGTATTGAAAAGAAGGCTTAACTGAGATTCAAATGATGCATTAACTTCTGCCGGGGTGAATATCACCCCAGAATTAGCAGCACATATATACACACACAGTCATTTAAAAATAATATTTACTGGTAACGTCCTTTTGCAGATAAACGTTTTTCTAAACTGGACACTATATATAAAGGCAGCAAACTTGTTAGCGTTTTTTCTTTTTACTTGCTTCACTCTGACCATGAGGTAGAGTGTATGAAATTAGCACTGATGATATTCACCCAGGCTGAATCATATGACTGGGTGTTGTAGCCGGTTGGGAAAGTTTTGCAGCCAAAGTCTGGGAACACCGTAATCTCCAGTCCAAAAGGCGTATTTACTTTAGGATGACCAGATGTCCCAATAAAACGGTACTGTCCCGATATTTAACCCTTTGCCCTGCATCCCGACTGATGTATGATCAGGATGCCATTTGTCCTGATATTCAGATGAGGCAGCGAGCAGCAGGTGGAGGGGTGAGGAGGTGAGCGGGGGGGGTCTGTCGGGGGAATGAGGAGGTGAGTGGTGGGAGGGGTGAGGATGTGAGCAGCTGGTGGGGGTCTGAGGAGGGATGCAGCAAGCCAGCAGTGGGGGGGGGGGGGGGATGAGGAGGGACGCAGTGGTGGGGGGTGTGAGTGGGGGTGGAGCTGCTGGCACCCCAATGTGTCCCAATATTTTACTGTTGTGATCTGGTCACCCTAATTCAGTTAAAGAAATCTGAGGTTTCAGCTGATGATCAGTGAATTCATAGCCATAAAAGTCACAGGGGCCAGGTTCACTAATACCTTAGGTTAGACACCAAGAGGGTTCCTTTGAGAGTTCAAACATCTCAGATTTGAAGAAGAGAGACGATATGAAGAAAGAAAGGACCATACCGGGGTCAGCTCTCTCATGAATAGGGTCCACAGTGTTCTGAAGATGTAAACACTTTGGATGTGCTAAGTGATGTTGTCAATATCATTTATATTGGGAATAATAGAAAAAATGGTTATGTCCACTACAGGCCAGTAGCAGGACAGGTATCAAAATATCCAGTGAACACACAAGCACCCAAACGTCTTGCTGTTTGCAAATACCAACGTTTCCAGCTGTGTGCATTTCAGTCCAAGACCAATTTCATACTTCAGACTAATTTGCGGACTTGGACACTGGGTGAATGCCCACTTCATCGGATGCATGTAAACATGCTTATGCTCCAATACATCTGTTAGTCTTAAAGGTGTCACAGGACTCTCTGTTGCTTTTTAAAAATACACAGTAACTCTGTGACTTTGAAAGACCTACTTGATTGTAGTTTTATTATTTTGAAAGAGCACTACTATTCCTATTAGGTATTTAGGTAACCTTCATTGTCCCAGTTAAATTAGGATTATCGCTTTGCAAGCTGATCCAAAACCTGTCCAGTGTCCATGTAAACATGCATCCGATGAAGTGGGCATTCACCCACGAAAGCTTATGCTCCAATACATCTGTTAGTCTTAAAGGTGCCACAGGACTCTCTGTTGCTTTTTACAGATCCAGACTAACACGGCTACCCCTCTGTGTATTTTTATTATGCCTATTTCCTTAGAACAGCGGTTCTCAAACTGTGGGTCGGGACCCCAAAGTGGGTTGTGACCCCGTTTTAATGGGGTCGCCAGGGCTGGCTTAAACTTGCTGGGGCTTGAGGCTGAAGCCAAAGCCTGAGCCCCACCACCCACAGTCAAAGATGAAGCCCGAGGTCTTCAGCCCTGGGCATTGGGGCTGATTACAAGCCCCTTGCCTGGGACTGAAGCCCTTGGGGTTTGGCTTTGGCCCCCCCATGGGGTTTGGGGAGGCTCAGGCTTCGGTCCCCCCTCCTGGGGTCGTGTAGTCATTTTTGTTGTCAGAAGGGGGTCACGGTGCAACGAAGTTTGAAAACCCCTGCCTTAGAATATCCCCTCTGCAGTCAAGGTATCATAGGAATACATTGAAACCTTCTGTTGCCATATGCATTGGGTGTAGTACATCTGCATCCCTCTAAACATCAGTGATCCATAGATCAAAAGAAAACGCTCACCCACCAATTACCAAGCACTCTGGCTCTTGGGACTGGCAATCCCTCCCACTTTGACAGGCAGGGCAGTTCCCGTCTCTTAGTGGAACTGAAGCTGTAAAGATTTCCTTTCACATTCCAAGCAGCACCGAATTTCCTGTGCACAACAGCTGAACATGATTCTCCCCATTGTAATGCTGCAGGGGACCGTGCCCAAGGCAAAATATTACTGTATATGCGTGTATATTTCTACAAGAGTGAGAGAGCCAGGAGAACTACAGGGTCTCTGTGTCCAGGAACCTCAAAAAAGTCTTCTCCTTATACTTATAATAACTAATTTCTGTCTCTTCTCTACCATGGTGGATCAAAAGCCTGCTGATGTGGAAATGATTCAGATATCCCACTGCCGGCTAAAGCACACTGACTGAACCTGAAGTGGGGCTGATTTTCAGTGTGATTAAGGTTTGTCACATGTTCTCCCCAGCTGTGTTCTATATTCCTTCCTTCCCTCTCTCTTCAATCCCAGACTTGTTTGTTTTCATCTGCTTGATGCTAACATAAACAGCTACATGGATGATCATTGATTGTATTTAATAATGCAGTGTTAATGCCTGATTCACAGTCAAATTGGTACTGACTGATAACAAGGACCTAATAATGTAGTTAGGTTATATGACACTTGTTTCATTAGGATTTTTCAAAGCTGCATATTTAGTCTTCCACCAGAATATACACAAACAAATGGGCCCAATTCTCCTCCACACTACACTGGTTTTATATGCGACTTGCTTAGCATCAAAGCATCACACTAGAAGACTGTGGCAGATGCAGAGACAGAGCTAAGCCTTCCTGTTCGGCCTTAACCACAAACTCATCCTTGTTCTGCCTGCAGCCCCTGCCTTGTTTTCTACACACCTTCTGACATCTAGTGCCAGGGAAACAGAGATCAAGCAAACAGCCTCTCTCATTACGCAAACCTGGCATGGATCCTATGGAAAGAAAGTCAGGGTTCACAAACCACCTACATTTTGGCATTTCCCAACTGATGAGTGCTTAGCTCCACAACCTAAAAAAAAATGTTCACCCCCCCCCCCCATACACACACACTCACAATTTCTTCATTTCGATTCAATGCCAGGAATGTCCCAGGAAGATGTTTCTCTAAGTAATAAAACAATTTGAAGTATCTCAAAGGCTTTTAAAAAAAATATGACTGATGGTCTCATCTTCTGGCCACTTTCCTGTCTTTGAGGGTCTGGCTAATCTTGAGAGCACTTCTAAAAAAAATAGGCCACTACTTAATCTTTTCACAGCTATTTCCATGGTATCTGCAAACTATTTAACTCCTCCCTTATGATACCAATACAATACGATCCCTGGCTTAGGCACCCCTGCCACCTCTTCCCTGCTTGGAAAGACAGAAGCAATTTAACTGATTAACAAATATGCTACTTCCTTCCCTTCAATGACACTTTCATTACCCAGTGGATACTTTTTCTCTTTTACCCTCTGTCCATCAGGAATATATTTGAAGAGATGTTTATTGTTTGTTCAGACATTCTCAACCATTCAATGTTTATTTCTGCTCTTATTCCTGTAACATCCATCTGCTTATTTCACTAAAGCCCCCAGTTCTCCTTATGGATAATGTTTGTTACAATATTAAAAACACTCTGCTTATCACGGTCATAATAGTCAATGATTCCATCACACTTTTCTCACTTAGCCTTAACAATCATAGCCGTCAATTATAGCCTGGCCAGCTCCGTCTTAAATACTTGTGTACTGCATGTCCTACCTCTTATTGCAGTAATTTTCCCATTTATTACAGCACGTAAATCAAAGGACTTGGGGAACTTTGGGGCTATCCCATTTCAGATCTCCTACAACTTACGTTCTATTAAAAACGTACATTGTTGACAGCTGCCTGTAAAGTTCATGGGATGGGTAACCTGCTGTCTTTTCCAAAGACAAAGGCAACCAAATGTTAGGGGATGAGAGCCATGCAAGTATCTAGATAGAAGGATATGTTCAAATTTATAGAAGTCCGAGGCTCAACACGAGCCAAACTCAGCAAAATGCTCCCATCTGTAACAATGGCACTGGCATCAGCAGCCCTGATCATGGGTGTTCGTTACACAGCTGATGGTGAGTAATGTGGAGAAGAATTGGGTTTTTATTTTTATTTTGCCGGAGTTGGTCACAGCTGACTGCAACCATTTTATAGATGAGAAGAAAGTTTTGAAGACCTCTCGTGGGTCATACCCAGTTTAACCAGCTAGCCACATTATGCCTATTTATGTTTCAAGGCTGCCACAGGTTTATACCTTTGTCGTCACATATTGCTAAAAAAACTTGTCCCCTCTAAGTTATAAAGTCAGAAGAGGGGCTTTAAGAGCAGCTACTTGTGCAGATTTAGATTCAGTCCTAGCCACCCAACCAAAAATCATAATTATTTCTCTGTTCTTCTGTGCTATTTCAAGCCACTACGGAGTGCAAATATTCCACATTTCACACAAAAGAATTATCTGCACGTGTCAACCACAGCAATGCAGTAACTACTGAGAATAACAATTATACTGATGCAGGAATGCACTCCCACCTCCCAAATTGACTTTGTTAGTGTGGGGAACTTATCTTGAAACTGTGATGCCAAACTTTTCTATGTACTTCTCTTTTAAAATGCTAGGAACTAGGTTTGTCTGCAGATGACAGCAGCCATTTTGTTCTCAGAGTTGCTGCAGACTGTTAACAGAGGAGAAATCCACACTGTGCTTTCTCGTAGAAATGTTACTTCTGTCCTTTCTTGCTTTGTTCTCTCCCTCTTTCCCAAATCCAACGTGTGTGAGTCTGTTTTTTCCAGAGCTGCTAATTTGAACTGACCCAATTATTCACAGATTTTAAAGCCAGAAGGGGCCATTGTGATCATCTGATCTGAATTCCTGAATAACACAGGCTATTGGGCTTCCCTGAATTAATTACTACTTCATGTCCAATTGCTGTGATTGAACTCGAGCATGTCTTTTAGAAAAACTTCCAGTCTTGACTTTAAAAACGACCATTTGATGGAGAATCTACCACAACCCTGGGTAAGTCATTCATTGGTTAATGACCCTTACAGTTAAATAGACTAGTTATGCAGTGAATTGTGAGGGTGGTTATTTCACCATTGAAGAAGAACAAAGAATTACTATAACAGCCCATCATCACATGAGCCCCCATCCTATTCCTATCAGAAACAATTGGAAAAATGCAATACCACACAATCTTACTCCATCATTTAGCAAGAACAAAAGTACACTGTACCAACCCAACATCACATGGGCTCTCCTGCAGTCAGGAGGTGAGACAGCAGTTCATGTAGACATACCCAAGCTTGCTTCGATCAAGCTAAATCAAAGCGAGTTTGAACAACAATAGCAGTGGTGAAGCCAGGCAGCAAGGGCAGTGTGGCTGCTCAAGTGTGTACACAGGGTCCTTAGTGAGCGGGGCTACCCCATGCAGCTAGCTAGATTGGGTACGTCGACATGTGCTAGATAATATTTAGTCCTACTTTGAGTGCAGGGGACTGGACTAGAAGACCTCTCCAGGTCCCTTCCAGTCCTACCATTCTATGATTGTGTGTGTTGCAGTCACACCCCCTGTTTGCAGTGTAGACATAAGAACATCAGAACGGCCAGACTGGGTCAGACCAAAGGTCCATCGAGCCCAGTATCCTGTCTGCTGAGAGTGGCTAATGTCAGGTGCCCCAGAGGGAATGAACAGAACAGGTAATCATCAAGTGATCCATCCCCTGTCATCCATTCCCAGCTTCTAGCAAATAGAGGCTAGGGACACCATCTCTGCCCTTCCTGGCTAATAGCCATATCTATCCAAAGACTGCTACTTAGTCCACTCCAAAACTCACTTTGAATGTCCTCCAATCAACATGCTGAGCTGGGTTTCTGCACCAAGGCCGGGCTCATGCTGCCTACCTGAAAGGGAGGTTTCTCTCCAGACTGATATTTGATATGCATTTGGTTAAACTCTGCTCTCGTGCAGCTGTGTGCATCATGATTGTTAATCAGCCTTGCCAAGGTACCAGTGCACCTCAGTGTCGATATGTAACCACCTCAATACAAATACGGACTATCCTCCTGGCACGTGACTACTATGTTTAACACCACAAAGCTCAGCCACTCTGGGATCAGGCAGAGCTGCTGGGCTAGATCCATTCCTCGTTTGACCAGCTCCCGATGGCATAAACAAGGACACAGGGCTCCTGAAAGCAGAAAGTTTGTTAGGTGGCAACTGCAAACTCCCTACCAGCAGAGCCTCAAAACTGACCTACTGTTCACAAAGGAGGCATGGGCAGTGCAGACAGGGTGCACCCATTAGATACTTCCCCACTGCTATCTCTGCTGGTAGGCCGCATGCAGAGCCCTGGCAGAAATGAACAACGCTTCCTAGGATAGCCCCTGGTGGTGGAGGTGCTGCTCCTCTGGGGGGGAATGCCCTGGAGTATAACAGCCCCCCGAACCTCCCACCAGGGCACATTCAGTTTGCATTTCTGCACCAGCCAGAGTCAGTCCAGCCCCACTCTCTGTAGAGAGCTGCAATCTGAGCTTCTAAAAGGTCCCCAGAAGATACAAAAACCATCAGAACAGCTCCATTTTAACCCTCCCCTCCCTCTTGATGCAATCCCCCTTCCATGAAGCCCTCCTTCCCTCCCTGTGGGTGGCACATGGAGAGTCCAAGAATGGCTGTGGTTTGAGGTTAGGGATGCAAGCAACGCAATGATTAGATTTGAAATGGCCTTTTATTGTTGAAGGTGACAGAGGGCTCTGAGACAACTTGCAGCGCTCTTACCCGTGTGTGTGTCTCTTTTAGCAAACAGCTTGAAAAAGGCAGCAGGACTTGTGAATCAAATCATCATCTTGGAAAGGGCTATCATACAGGGCTGGCGCTGGGGGGGGCGGGAAATCAGAGAAGAGGGGTACTTTAAACCCATCCCTTTTCTTTGGCTGCAATTTGTGACTCCCAGCCCCCTGCCTTGAACAGCTGCAGAAGAGAACCCCCTAAAACAGTGTTTCCCAAACTTGGGACACCGCTTGTTCAGGGAAAGCCCTTGGCGGGCCGGGCCGGTTTGTTTACCTGCCGTGTCCGCAGGTTCAGCCAATCGTGGCTCCCACTGGCCGCGGTTCGCTGCTCCAGGCCAATGGGAGCTGCTGGAAGCAGCGCAGGCTGAGGGACGTACTGGCCGCCGCTTCCAGCAGCTCCCATTGGCCTGGAGGAGCGAACCGCGGCCAGTGGGAGCCGCGATCGGCCGGACCTGTGGACGAGGCAGGTAAACAAAGCGGCCCGGCCCGCCAGGGGCTTTCCCTGAACAAGCGGCGTCCCAAGTTTGGGAAACACTGCCCTAAAAGGTTAGAGTACTAGAACAGCGAGTGACACCCGAGACATTCTTTGGGCTCCCTGTTCTGCTCCTGCGACCCTGCCCTGCTTTGGTTTGTTAACCAATTACTACTGAGAGTGGGTCTCCAAAGTGGGTAATTATTGCCTACAAATGTTTCATGCCCTGGCTGCATTACTGCTGTCTGCAAACCCTCATTTTCTGTCCATTTCTGGGGACTGGATCTTGCTTTTCATTAAAGCTTTCCCCCTCCCCCCACCAGGGCCGGCTCCAGGCACCAGCTGAGCAAGCTGGTGCTTGGGGCGGCAGATTGTTGGAGGCGGCATTCTGCCCAATCCTAGGGCGGCACGGCCGCTTTTTTTTTTTGTTCTTGTTCCGCTCCGGCCGCCCTGTAGGGGGCGGCGGCGCGGAGAACCAGAGCGCCCTGCAGGGCAGTCCTCTTCCTTCCCTCCCCGCCGACCGACCGGAGCGGAGCCCTCGCGGCAGGTGGCAGGAGGCGGCGCAGCGGGAAGGGCCGCGTGGCAGCGCCCCTGCTGTAGCCCTGGCCGCCCCCTTCTCTCTCTCTCCCGCCCGCTCCTTCCCCCTCCCCCCCCAGCTGGTCCCCCTGCACCTGCGCTCCGGCCGCACCGCAGGTTTTTTTTTTTTTTTTTGCTTTGCCGTTCTGGCCGCCCCGTTTTGTTTTGTTTTTGTTTTTTTTGCTTGGGGCGGCCAAAAAGACAGAGCCGGCCCTGCTCCCCACACACACCATTCTTCAGCTTCTTCCTCTAAGTAAAGAGCATTTTCAACTGTAGAGCTATTAGCTTCCAGCAAGGTACATTGGGAGAGTAAATAATGGAAAGAGAGTACCACAAATGGACTGCAATGCTTTTCAAATGTTAACAAAAGGGATACAAAATAGCATGACTCTTCCGTTGGTGCATATATTTGTCTTGGGCTTTAGATGCAGGAACATCATGGAAAATAAAGACAACAACACTTTCCTTTATACCATGGGACTTTTTCTTTTCTACTGATTCATTGTAAAATTCTTGAGTTTGCACATGGAAGTGGAATGCAATGTTTCAGGACATTTAGACTCTGTTGCACTACTACAATGAATACATTAAAATGCCCTTTTGTACTATCGTATTTTATGACTCATTGTCGGTGTTCTCATCATCTCATAATTTATAGAAATGGTCTGTTAGCCATACTTGGCTTCACCACAAGCTAGTAAATCGAGGTATTTAATTAAACATAGCAATTTACCAGCTTTGGGCCCAATTCGGAGGAAAATCACACATCATTTAAGCAGGATTTTCATATACTTTACTTGGACAAAGTACAGAGAAGACTTTAACACAGCAAATGACATTTTTTGGCAACTCATGAAGCTGTTTATCCTCCTCTCCAAGCACATTATTGCCTCTCTGTTAAATTTCCAAAGGCTGCACAATACACTTCCCCAAAAAGTTGTGGGCTCCAGCTCCAAAGAGCAATGAAAGTTGGTCAAAAGACAGGATTCCATAGGTCAAGCTCCACCATGCACAGACTCAGATATAAATAGACTAATTATGCAGTGAATTGTGAGGGTGGTTATTCCACCACTGAAGAACAAAGAATTACTGTAACACCGCATCATCACATGAGCCCCCCTCCTATTCAGATCAGAAGTAACTGGAAAAACACAATACCACACAATCTTACTCCATCGTTCAGCAAGAACAGAAGTAGACTGTACCAACCCAACATCACACGGTGCCTTCCATAGTTGTGGCAAAAGTCATAGGGGGGAAAAAAATCACAAAATCTTGTGCCGAAACATGTTTTCCCTACTTATTTTCTTCTAATATCAATGTTATAAGATACGGCCAACAATGTTTGCATCTATACAGTTCAAGCTAAAATAAAAGGAAAACAAATCTCTTACTTACAGGGGTCAAGAGGCACCCCAATCCTGGTTTATACAATACCCTATCCACCATCTGGGACACTACGGATCAGAAAGCTGAAATCATGTAGGAAAAAGGATAAAAGGGAAAGCTTGTGGGTGTCACCTGTCAAAAGTGGTATCCTGCGAATGAACACACAAAAGATGTTATGTCTGGTGAAAGTGTGGGCAGAAAATCAGGTACCGGGGGGACATAACGTCCCCACAAGGGGCACCATTCCTCTGCCAACAGGACGCTGCTCTTGATCTGGTAGAAGGAGCATTCATATAATTTTTTCTTCTCTTTGTTAGGCTTCTGAAAAAAGGCATTCTGTGCTAATAGGAGATGCTGGGTTTAGAGGCTAACAGATCTTGTAGCACCTGTTGCAGAGCTTAATTTGTAATGAAAGAGATGCTGGGGCTCTAGCAATATTTTTTATTTTCATAACGGACGTGGCAAGCCCCGAGATGCCAGGGCTATGAACTGCCATGCCCCGAGATGCCAGGGCTATGAACTGCCATGCCCAGAGGTGCCGGGGCTTTGAACTGCCAAGCCCAGAGGTGCAGGGAGTATGAGCTGTCAAGCCCGGAGGTGCCAGAGATCAGCCCTGGAACAAATTAAGCACTGACCTGTTGAGAGTAATGAGAACATTGGCTGTCATTCTATCCAGGCAATGCTGATTATGCTCATGAGATCCAGCAAGTGGAGTGTTGAGGTTTTGGACAAAATGTGAAGAAGGAAATACCCTGATTCCAGTGGAAAGCAGAACTGACTTTAGGCACAAAGTTTGGTTTAATCCCAAATATCACTGCACAAATGGTTCCTTGATAACTAGAACACTGAGGTATCTCACAAGCAGAGGCCAATTTCCATTATCATTACCCATGAGGCTATTTCTGGGGTGGGGGAAAAAAACCAAAACAACTCCCTCAGACTCCTCCATGAGTTCAAATAGGAAACGGGACAGACCTCGGATTGCCAAGGGGAGGATCCAGCCAGAAGCAGGAGATCCCATCAAAGGCCTGGATCTTGTTGTGACTGCTCTTGGGAACCTAGAGCTCTGAAGGAAATGATCCAAAACCTATTGAATTCAATGGGCGTCTTTCCAAGGAATTCACTGGGCTTTGGAGCAGCCCTGTGGGCGGATGGGAAGTTCATGGAAGCCTGAAAACTGGCATTTGAACCCGAATGGAGCTGAAGCATCCGTCTCTGCAGAACCCTCCAAGAAAAGCTAGACAATTCGTCACTGAGGCCTCCTTCCAGTCTGTTATGCTGGGATGTGCCCTGGTACCTACGCTGCTTCCCTGACAAAACACAAGCAGCTACACTTCACTGGACAGGTAGCCTTTGATTAAGGAAGGGGCCAAGGTTGAGTGTTCCTACGTGCTCCCTGGCCTGCTCCAGGTCCTGCTCTCTCTGATGCCTGCATGTGTGTTCAGTTAGGAGCGAAGGACGTGTGAGGGTGGAAACACAGATCGGCCCCCACAATATTTCTGTTGTGGGGAAAAACTAGCCCCACACCACGACGCCAGTTCCGCCACCCTCTGAAAGTGATGGCTCCGGAGCACATCCGAGCCCAGCAGCATGCAGGGAGTTTGCCCAAGTGCTGGGGTGTGGGACCCAGGATCTTCCCCAGGGCCCCAAGCCTGGCTGCAGCCACTGTGGGACCCGTCAGCCTCTGCCCTGCCTGGGCAGTCAGAGCCTGAGCTGCCTAGCTCAGGAATCATGGCCCCAGGACTTCCCCTCCCCTGGGTGAGGCCAGCTCCTCCTGCCCACGGGACTGAGGAGTTCCCGGTGGAGGCAAAGCTACAGAGCTGTTGTTCTTGGAGCTGGGCAACACGGGCCTTGGCTGCCCAGGTGGGGCTGTGACTAGCAGGTCCCACAGCAACTGCAGCCAGTCTTGGGGCCCTGGGGGAGCTGGGCTCGGGGGTACCTGGCCCACTCCCTGCACGCTTTTGGGCCATGTGCTTGGGGTCACCATTTCCAGCAGCTGCCTCTCTGTCTCTGGCCAAGGAGGGGGGCTGGGACACCTGACCCCTGCCTCTTCCCCCTCCATTGCACCCTTGTGGACAGGGGCTCAGAAGACCTGGGATCTATTCCTGGCTTTACCAGTGGCCTGCTGGGTGACTGTGGACAAGTCCCTTCACCTCCCTCTGCCTCCATTTTCCCAGCTGTAAAACAGGGATAATGATGCTTCCTTCCTTTGAGACGTGCTTTGAAATCGAAGGCGGAAAGGTGCTGCATAAACGCTCGGTATTATTATGGGTATCTCGCAGCATCTCGCCCAGGCTTGTAAGTTCCTTGAGGCAATGGGCCCATGCACTTCACTAGCCGTGGGAGCATGCACCATGTAATGCTCTATGGAGGCGCCTCTGTGCACTTAGGAAAATTCTCTACAGTACCAGCTCAGAATGAAATCTTCAACCTCCCATCTCTTTGGTAAGAGAGAGCCAATATTTTTCAAACCAAACAGAGTGGCACTGGCAGTTGCTCATGGAGGATTAACTCCTGGACAAGTTTCAAGCTCCAGGCATCTGCCATCTTGGTTTTTAAAACATGGTTGGATTTTTATTTAATTATTTATTTTAGACTAGGAAAAGTCGATTTTGTTTTGGTTTGTTTCAACTTTCCAGTAACATAAAAGCCACTGGGGGGGGGGGATTTTACTCAACTTCCCTCCCCCTCAAAACTTAAATAAAATGACCTTTGGGGAGAGTCAAACATACCTATGTTAACCCCCAAGGGTAAGTTCCAGAGAGTGATGCACATGTGGCGTTATAATGGAAACTATTTTTCCTCTTATTGCTACTCTTTTTTGTCATACTGGTTTTTAATAACATCCAGCCCCATACTGGTCACACTGGTGCAGAGACAGGCAGGACTATATACAAATCTGTATATACATTTGATCCTTAGCAATGTAACATACCAGTTCACTGTCAGTTAACAAGTACAAGACTTGTTTTTCAAATAGCTGTAAAGCTCAAACAACAGAACTAAGTAACACATGAAAACAACACATGCAACCACTTAAAGGTCAATTAATATCAGAGGGGAGGCCTTGTGTTGTTGAATTTAGCAGAAAGAATTATGGTTACATTTCCGGCACACTGGCTGACGTTTACTATTGGGTGTCATCAGGAAAATTTTACAGCCGTTTTGATCCAAGTTTCTTTTATCAACTTCTAATGAATTAATAGAGGACAGATTTTCATAATGAGACTCCCATGTTTGAAAGACAAAGCTACATTTTTTGGCTATACTACCGATATAATTTGGGATGTTTAGAAAAATAACTATGGTATAAGATTAATGCCTTAAAAAAAGCCGACAGCATTCATTGTAAAATAAAGCTCTTGTCCTATGTAGCTTGTGAGAGTAAGTTAGGCCCTATAAAAGTGATGGGGCAATTTTAATTAAATCTTGATCGCGTGTGTTGCATCTGGTATGTAGATAGTAAGCTCTCTGGGGCAGAGACTGGCTTTTTGCTTTGTGTTTATACAGCACCCAGCACAATTGGTCCCAATCCACGACTCGGGCTCCTAAGCGCTATGCTGATACTAATAAATAATAACAATAGCAGCGTTCCTCTTCTGACTGTGCCGTGCTCCTAGAACTCATTAGCCTGGCTCGAAGCGCATGTCTTTCTGCTGTGTGAGGGGACCATAAAAGCATATTATATTCACCGTTAAGTAAACAAACTCTGGAAACTGCCTTTGATTGATTCCATGCCACCATCTGGTTTGAAGGAGGAAAAAACCCTTCTCCCCTCCGCCCCCAACCCCGTGAAAATATTCTAAGGTTAGGAGCTGGCAGCGGCTCAGTATGGTTCAAAACCACCTAGTTTCCTTTGCGGTTAACAACACAGGAAAACGTCTAACTTTCATAGAAATGTTGGAGGCTTATTTGGTTCACCCATCTGGTAGCCAGCCTGTTCAGTGAAAATGAAAGATATACACATGCAAATATTCACAGTCTGCTTCCAAGATCTAAAGAATTTTTATGATGTAACCACAAAAAGAGGTTATTTAATGTTGACAATATGCAGCAGAGCAGAGGACTAGAACGCTGCATATGGTAACGTAACTTATGAAAACGAGGACTCCATGCCCTCCCAGAGCCATGAAAAGCAGGCGTCACCTTGAAGACTTTTTGAGCTGTTTAGCTGGTAATGACTGGAGGGAAAAAACCCACTTGTGTGATAATATAGCTTGCCACACAGCCACACCAATCCCAGACGGCTGTGAGTGGCACTGCAGGATCTCACTACACGATTGATTTGTCTTCGCAGGGTCAATTCGAGTCTATCTACACTGCAGGCATGGGGTGAGAGCAGCCCCACGTGGAGCTTTAATCGAGCTAGTTCGGGTACCAGAGTGGTGAAGCCGCAGCAGGATAGGACCCCGAGCCATTCCCCAGGGGTCTGGGTGGGCTTGTCCAGCTCAGGCTGAAGCCCGCCGTTACCACAGTTTCACTGCTCCAGTATGTGAGCTAGCTAGATTGATTGCAGTGTAGACAGACCCTTCGCTAGAACAGGTCAAATTCCACTACGCCGTGTAAATCTGAAGAAATGCCACTAAAATCAATGGGCCGGATTCAACATTGTCCTAGGCCCCCTTGTGCCAGCTAGCATAGCACAAAGTGGCTGTACTGCAGCCTAAAGTCCCCCCCTTGGGAATATCTTAGAGCAGGGCCCCGTATGCCAGGCACAGAGCGGTCTCCATGGCAGCCCTGGATGAAGAGGGCATTCCAGGGGTGTGTGGAGAGGGTTGGAAGAGGGAAGAGGCATGCTGGGAACCAGGTGGGGTGAGATCAGAGCATACCTACACCCTGGCAATTCTGTGCCCTGGTGATGGCTCACAAGGGATGCAAATCGAGGGCTGAGGAATGCTTTAGTAGTCCATGTCAGAAGCCAAACTGGCAGCCCCAGCCCATGAACAAGGCTAGGAAAAGCCACTCCCACTTTCTCCCTGCACTGGCTCCGGGACAACTTGGACCCAGTGGCGCTACTGCAGATTTATATGGGTGTAACTGAAATCCAGTGTTGGCCCTGTCTTCCCTTTGAGCTGACCAGACACCTTTGTGTCTCTAACATCGTTTCAACTGGCACATTCTTATTAGTAACACTTTTATCTGTAATTCAAGGGGAAAAATCCAACACTGAAAACCTTAATCGTTGGTCGATGTCTGGCATTCAAAGCGAGCGCGTAAAATCTCAGTTGCATTGGTCTGGGCATCTCGTTCATACGGTCAGCTAAAACAAGACACCTGTTCTCATAGTGGCCAGTACAAATGACATAAAGACACACTGCAGTCAAACTTCGAAGCATGTCAGGTTGACCCCAGCAACTGGGAAGCAACAGTCCACGACAGAGCAAGGTGTGGCAGTCTTGTCATGTGGCTGTTAGCCACTTTAAAGCAAGGCGTATTAACGCCTTATGTGAAAAACGTGACCAGTGCAAAACAAAGATCAGGAGTCTGCAATGGTCATGAACAATCTCGTCTGTCTGACACGTAACTGTGTTTGCGGTTCCCGCGTTGATCTTACCTCGCATGTATGTGCTCACCTATAGAGTTTGCTGAGTCCTCGTATGTCACCATAGACGTGAGACTCCATCATCCAATGAATAAACCATCCTTGCAAAATTCTAGCTGCCCACTCACTGGCAGAAGAGGGGCTTGTGACTCAAGAACCTCTTGACACCAAGTGGCAGAGGGCACAGGGGGCACACGGATAACAGGAATCCCCCGGTCTGGTATTTACATTCTAGTTCACCAAGGGGCACCATGTAAGGTGTCTCCTGAAAGCCTGTGTCACACCGGTCATCATAATCTTTGTGAAATGTGTGTGTGGAGACCGGGGAAGGAGCTATGTCAGGAATTATGTTCCTATGGCCTTGTAGTTAATAGCAGGTCACTCAGAGGTAGGTGTCTTCAGACAGGTGGCGGGAGACACCAGCTGACCATTGCGTGTCGGGTGTCTTAAAATTGAAGTCTATTAGCATACGGAGTCGAATGCTAGGGAAGAGCTTGTGGGGGACTGTAGAAAGAAAATGAACCAGAAGAGATAAACAGCGGGGGGTGGGGGGAGACGACAACCCTGTTTTCAGGTGAAGATTTTAAAGGTCTGAGCTGATCTAGCTGGGGTGCAGTAAGATGCCCTGGCCTCCTACATCTGGGAGGACAAGTTGCCAGCAGGCTTGATCTCATGAAAGAAGGGTCTCAGCCTCCTGGCTGAAAAATGTGGGGCAGAAGGACTTTGGTTAAGCAGGTCCTTACCAGACAAGAGGGCATCTTGCTAATTATGTTCAAGCTCTAGAATTCATGTTACGATTTCATTTTATAGGTAACCCTTTGTTTCCAGCATTTCTGTTCGCTGTCATTTGAATCTCTGTCCTTCGTTAGATAGATTTGTATATCGAGAAAGCAAGTATAAGTTTAAGTGCTGTGCGCTCAGTAGGGCTGCGTGTCACTAGTACGTGGGGCTGGTCATTCTGTGAGTGATCAGTGGATAGGGGGCTGGACACTGCAGGGGGATGCTCGGAGGGCTCTGGGGCTGCAGTGTGCTTATCGCTAACCTGCAGAGAGACAGCATGATGCTCCCTGGGCTACCCCGTGATGCTCCCTGGGGTACCCAGGCTGTGAGGGGAGTACTTGAGTTACCTGTGGCTGGGAAGGTCAGGGAGGTGATCCCTGGCAGGCACAGATAAGCTCCTGCTCGCTAAGGGCAGGTGGTAGCAAGATGCCTCACAGCCTGGGTACCCCAGGGAGCATCACGGGGTGAGTAAAGGTTTTTGACAGGTCAGTAAAATAGATTTTGTGCCTGCGCTGGTAAATTCTGCTGGCGGTTTTGCAAGGCTGGAAGGAGCCTGGGGTGCGTGAGATTGCAGTGAAGCACATTGTGCTGGCCCTGTGCTGGACTGAATTGCACCCACATTTCAAAGGGGGACCAGGAATTCAAAGGGCGAACTTCAGCTACATTCATGCAAAAACCTCTGCCTTACAAGCAGTGACGCGATGCCCGGCAGTGCAAAACAGACCATCTTTAAATGCTGCTCACCCCAATACAATTTGATTGCTAAGGCTGAACTTGCTAGCTGCCTGTTCCTGTTTTGCAGCACTGCTGTGGGAGTGTCACGAGTCTCATACACACACAGAGGAACACACAAAAATAACACCTCTATTTGCCCGAGACCACAAGCAATCTTGTCACTGGCTGGTTAAGCGGCTGGACACCACTGTAAATCTAACGTTTATATGGACTCTCACATAAAACGATACTGTTTTCAAGAACTGCCTGGTGGATGATATAGAAACCTCTCCTAATAAATAACAGCCTGGGCTGACCTTGGGAAGGCATGCCAGCAAGCGTATCTCAGTGTTATTTTAAACCCTCTACTGAGAACGATTTTGATTTGATCTATTTTCAGCTGCTACAATCCTGGTGAGAAGTAGATCTTGCTGCAATTCTGGATCAGCACAAACACCGTGTTCCTGTGGGGATGGGAGCGGGAACGTGCTCACCCTTTCCAGAGAAGGGCTTTATTTTCATAGAAGGTGCAATCCCCATTCACAGCACCCAGCTCCCTGGCATCCCCATGTGTGCAGGTCTGCAGAGCAGGGTAGCTAGGGACTGGTCCAGATACCCTAATCCCTTCTTCCACATCTCCACAGAGACCATGGAGTCTACTCCGGTCCATCCACAAGGCTGAGCAGTGGCTACAGAGAGGCTCTGAACATGCTCCATGGCATAGGAGGAGGAGTCCTTCCTTGCCTTCCAGGAGGGCCCAGTGCGCAGTGCAGTTACTTGGCCTCTGCTGGGGTGAAGATCAGGCCCTAGGTTTCTCTGCTACTTAAGCCCACAATAGCTCTGACACCAAGCAGGTAAATTTGAACACACTGAATCATTGCAGAGACAAGCCATTCTGGTATCAATTTGTCACAATGCCTTACCTTGAATGGGTGCAGCCTTGTTAAAAATGTGTCCTTCTTTTATCGTTAGGTCCAACCTTGAGCGCTCTTGAACACGTGGGGAAATTTCAAGTTGAGACAAGGTTTAGGTATCAAATCTTTGAAAAGCAAGAGGACTTTGTTTCTCAGCAAACTGACTGCTCAGGGCTGACTTTACTACTGCAGGTGATAATGCTTTGTGAGAGTGGATGGTGTGAGCTGACAAAGATAATGCTTTCTGAAAGGCCGAGAAATGAGGAGTTTAAACTAGGTCTGTTACAAGACCTGCCCTTGGATTTTCTTAATCGGAAGCTGGTTTGTAGTGGAGCTTTCAACAAAATCTCCATGGAACAAGCGCAGTAGTTAGATAGGTTTAGCACATAGGGACGGTTTTTGTTGTTGTTTTAATAACATGCTGGTTAGAAACTGAGCAGTTTATACTTTCCAAGAGATGGCAGTTGTGAACTTCACCTGCTCAAGGTGCATCTTCAGCAGCGAACACCTCAGCAGCTATCCTGGCATCCTTAGCATTTTGAAATCTCACCTGTGACCTCCAAAACTAGGGTTACCATACGTCCGTTTTTTCCCGGACATGTCCAGCTTTTTGGTAATCAAATCCCCGTCCAGGGGGAATTGCCAAAAAGCCGAACATGTCCGGGAAAAATACCGCTGGCCGGGCACTTCCCCTCCCGCGGCTGCTGTGCTCCCTACCTTGACTCTTCTGCTCTGTTTAAAGTCGAGCTGCCCAAGCACTACCGGCTTCGGGCAGCCCCCATGCTTCCGGACCCTGCACCCCCGGCCGGGCACTTCCCCTCCCGGGCTCCGGGGGCGCAGGGTCCAGAGGCATGGGGGCTGCCTGAAGCTGGTAGTGCTCGGGCAGCTCGGCGCTTACAGAGCCCAGGAGTTCAGGGAGCACAGCAGCCGCTGGAGCCCGGGAGGGGAAGTGCCTGGCCGGGGGCGCAGGGTCCGGAGGCATGGGGGCTGCCCGAAGCCCGAGCTGGGCGCTTCCCCTCCCGGGCTCCAGCTGCGCTGGGGAAGCGCCGGCCGGGGGCACAGGGTCTGGGGGCTGCCCGGCAAACCGTGAAGCGGGTAGCGCTCGGGCAGCCCTTTTCGCGTGGCTGGGAGGGAGGAGGGGGAATGTGTGGCGCTCAGGGGAGGGGGCGGAGTTAGGGCTGGGACTTTGGGGGAAGGGGCGGAGCTGGGGGTGGGAAAGGGGCGGGGCCGGGGTGGGAAAGGGGCGGGGCCGGGGCCCCGTAGAGTGTCCTCTTTTTTTATTTTTTAAATATGGTAACCCTATCCAAAACTGATTATCTGATGATTCCTTAAACATATCAACAAAGTGGCAATCAGAGACACCTAGTCAAGTTCTCTTTCCTGATGCTTCTTCAGACACCACATGTACTTTCTGCTACTGCTAAAATTAATTACCTCCCCCTCTATATCGAGCACCTCAATAGATTATGCAAGATTTTTGCCTGTCATCAACAGCCTTAGAGAAAGAGAAAGATGTTTGAATTAACAAAATATTACTGTGATATTCTCCCTGACAGCACAGAAGCAATAATATTTAGTGAGTAACTGAGTTCCCTTTAATAATTTAGTAGTCTGTAAAAACCTTGATCATGCAGCTGACTCTGAGAACAAAATATTCAAGCTTTGTGCATCCTAAGCTAAGACAAAAACGTGCACAAACACAATAAAGGAAAATCAGAGGTTTAAAAATATATTTAAAAAGCAAATCAGGAACCCAGCCTGTGTCAGGTAAGAGACGGGCCAAAGAAATTGTTGCAACTGCGGCAAAAAGTTTCACATTAGTTCTTTGTCTCTTCCCTAAGAACAGAAAGGAAAGGTCACAGTAAGCCATCCTACAGCTTGCTATATGAGTATGGGGAATATGCAAAGCTGACAGGGGAGAAGATGATATACAGCACTTGGATAAGAAGATGATAGGCACCATAGACATATGGGGCCTGATCCAAAGTCTACTGAACACAATGAGAGCCTTTTCATTGACTTATTTGGATCAGACCCCTGGGGCCTCTGCCTGCATTTTGTGAGCTGGCTAAGGGGTACTTCCATGGAGAGCAAAGCTCTTGAAAAGCTGACAGCCTCAAAGGGTTGCCCTGAGAGGCCAGGTGACCAGATAAACAAGTCCAGAACAGACACCCTGGCCAAACCCCTGGCTAGCCTCAACCCAGCCTGTAGAAATGCAGGCACAATTTTCTGCACTTACATTTCTGAGTGAGGAACAACTCAGACTGCAGGCACACAAAACCGGTGTCCTCTGTTATGATCCTAGCAGCAATACATCCAAGCAGCTGGAACAGACTGTCAGTGGTTGGTAGGGTGACCAGACAGCAAATGTGAAAAATCGGGACTGTCCCTATAAAATCGGGACATCTGGTCACCCAAGACTGGTTGGAAATGCCTGAGTGGGCCATTCCAGCACTTTGTCGGCTGGCATTATTCCCAACGCTGGGTGGCATTAGGAATTTGTACTTTCTCCACCCTAGCAGATGAAGGTCACCAAGAGAAGCGTTTGTTTGTCAAGAAACGTTCCATTAAAAAAATGTAGCCAGTTAATAATGCATCAGCATTACATTATACATGTATGTCTCTCTCAGGACCGTGCTTTCAAATGATGGCAATCTCTGGGAAGCAGTGTTTGCTAAAGGCTGATGTACAGTATGATGATCAGGTGAGAGACAGTACATCATGGTGCAGTATAAAGGCTTTATCAGTGTGCATCTGGGGGTCATTTGATGTAACCATACTTACTCAATATAACTCTCTGTCCCCCTCTAGTGGTTGGGCTGCAGAGAGGTTTATTAGTCTGATCCAGCCTTGAGCTGATAGACCCAAGACTTTCAGCCCAGGCTGTAGAGTGAGAAATTTAGACCCAGAGGTCCCAGGTTTGATCCCCACAGGGTGTCACATTATATTTATTAGTAATTATTTCTCTTCTAATAGCACCTAGAAGTCCCAAAGAAAACCCAGGCCCCATTGTGCCAAGCATTGTACTGGCATGAAGACCCAGTCTCTGCCCCTAGGAGCTTACAATCTAAACAGACAAAGGAATTAATTCCATTTAGTTGGGGAACTGAGGCACAGGGAGATTAAATCACTTGGCTAAGATCACATAAGGAGTTTGTGGCAGAGTCAGGAACAGAACCCAGGTTTCCTTAGCTCTAGGCCTGTGCTTTAACCACAAGATAAAACTTCCTTCCTCATTGCATTTGAATAGTGAGAAACCTGATAGCCAGGTAGGCTGCATGCACACTGTGTAACAGGTCATCTTCTGCCCCAAATCTAAAATCCCTCCAGGGAGTGCCAGCTGCACTATGCATTAGAACAGTGCAGTGTGGGGATCCCCTCTTCGCAGCCAGCCTTGTAGGCTAGTGTGGGGCAGGGAAGGAAGAAGGATCCCCTTTGAATTAAGCCACTTGTGGGTAATGCACCTATCCCAAACTACTGCTACTCCATTGTGAGCTCTGGATATGTCACATGTTGATACTATTTTTCCTGTTCTTCCATCTGTACCTCCAGACTGCACTAGCACCATCAATCAAAGAAAGGGAAATCAAACCAACCTCACATGGCCTTTCTTTCTATGTGTAAACGTCACAAACAAAAGGCCTGATTTCTTGTAATCTACAAGGAATAGGAGGGGAAAGCCTTATACCTTTTGGGGAGTGCAAACTCTCAGCCACCCAAAGATATAAAGTGCATATTTCTAGCCCTGAGTGATCACAAGATACTGGGTTTTAAACCTGTCACTATCCAGAATTCAATATTGCCCCTCTGCGCTTCAGGCAGGAGTAATTTTTGTGCATGGGAGGGTAAACAAAGAAATATTCCTCTGGGAAATTGTTGTAAAATTGTGGTCATTTTTAAAGCTGCTCAGTGGTTTGCATTAGTTCCAGCAGCGTGCAGGTGAGACAGTCAAAGTAAATGCATGTTATTGCATGGTTCTGCATTTTGCCACATGGTTCTCAGCACCACATAGATTCTGTCCAATAATCAAATATGTCTGATCAATTCACCCTAAAGGCCTCTCTCCATTAGGAAGGGCAGGGGACTGAGGTGAGATCCATCCACCTTCAGTCTCCAATGATCATTGAGTCAGGTGCTAATGCGAGGTCTCACACTCTGCAACAAACAATGCTGGACACAGACAATCAGTTAACGTGTTTACAGTCTAAAACTCTGACGGGAATGCTGAGCCATTAAGGCAAGTAATATGTCACAATGCATTTTAGAGCATCATTGGTATTCCTCAGCCTCTTGCACAGGTTTGGTAAACAACACAGGCCCAGGAACATACTGTCCAGCGGAAGGAACTCTCAGTAGCTTTCTGGAAGGAAGTTTGAATGAAAAAAAGCTCAGTTTCTCTGACAGGGACAGAACTATTAAAAGAAAATGTAGACCCCTGAACATCTAGACATCTAGACAACATCAAAGAAGAAAACCAGATGAAAACAGATTAATTTGCCTTGGAGAAATCTCAGCTCTTTGATATGCTGCTTTCTCCGAATGCACGTTCACTGTGGATTGAAATGCCTGCAGGCTGGAAAACTGTTTTGTCTAAAATACATATTGGCAGAGGGCATTCTGAAGAGAGGTTTCTCAAGAAAAGGGGAATGGTACAGAGGCTTACAATAGCTGCCTTTCTATCTCATTGTCATGCAGAGCAAAAAACCCAAATCCATGATAATGAAAACTAGATTCTTTTTTAGATAAAGCGATGAACAAAAGCGACATCAATGCTTAGCGTATCAAAGGACTCAAAATCAGAGGTTCTGACAAGCTAACAGAGACGTACACTGCCTGAGATTCCTTTGGGCTTGTCTTTGCTATCGGGAGATTGATGCGGCTGCAATCGATGCAGCAGGTGTCCATTTAGCGGGTATAGTGAAGACCTGCTAAATTGATGGCAGAGTGCTCTCCAATCGACTCCGGTACTCCAGCTCCCCGAGAAGAGTAAGGGAAGTCGACAGGAGAGCGTCTCCCATTGACGCAGCGCAGTGAAGACATCGCGGTAAGTTGACCTAAGCTATGTCGACTCCACGTTATTCATGTAGCTGGAATAACATAACTTAGGTCGACTAACCCTGGTAGTGTAGACAAGGCTGGAAACCAAAATGAGAAATCCACTCTGACATCTTCAGGACTCAATCTCAAGCAAATACCAGGATGGACGGGGTGATGGTCATCAAGAATTTTTCTTGCTATGTTTCAGGAGGACAATACCATGACAAGAGCTGTGCTATGCTGATTCAGTCAGTCTTTCAAAGTTTTTATAGATAGTCCCTCTGTTCTTGCCAGTAGACTAGATGGCAACCCTAGCAAAGATGCTGAAGTGTCTGAGAACCGCCTGAGAATACAATGCCAGCAAAATCCCCTGGGTTTTATGAAGTAGTGAGACTTCTCATTGCTGTCATGATTCCCACTGCTGTCCATTGGTGTGGCGGGCACTCAGGACCTTGCAGGATGAGCCCTACGTAAGCTCTCGGATTCAGTAACAGCTGACATTTTATTGTGGACACTCCAGCTTCGAAGAGCCATTTATCTTGCTAAATGACTTTGAAACAGAGAGACATGTACTACACTGCACCCCCATCACAGGCCTAAAGAAACTACATGGGATGCCTTAATTTAAAAGGTGCACTTGGGAGAAAAAAAAGTCAGTCATGAGTACTATGCTAATAAGTGGCAAAACAAGGGGTGAGAGGCGCCTTCAAAGCACAGTCAACAAACGAACATATTTGTTCGTTAGTGGCATGTCTTGAACATGTGTATTTTCCATGCTGGCTGTGAGCAGACTCTGGCAAGCGGTGTCAGGTTTATGCAGCCTTTAATGATTTTTAAATATCTCTGAGGAACCCATCTCTCTCTCTCACACACACACACACACACACACACACACACACACACACACACACGCACTCAAGCCCCTACACAATCCTAACCCAAATACTTATTGAAGCCCTTGATTTTAAAACCCACCTCTATTTATTCCCCACCATAAAGTATGTGGTTGATGGAACACTGACACACACACACACATCTGGGACTCATCTCAGCTCTTTTGTTGATCAGTGAGTCAACAGAAGGTGTGATGAGAGCCAGATGTTAGACTATACCAATACATCATAAGTGGAGTGGATTACAGTAAGGGGACAAATAAAGAGGAAGGCCTGTGAGACTATGTGGAGACCCTGGAGGCCTTTAAAACTGATTTTAAAAATCCATTTCCCCAGATTCTGAAAGAATTTTATTGAGTAGAGCTAACATAAAGCTGGATGTTTGTTGCTGCAAGTGCAGGCAACATGGAACCGGGACTTCAGGAAGGAATAAAAGCCCTTATTTCCGGAAAGGGGTAATGTTTGCCAGTTTCCCAAATCTAGCTGGAACAGGTCGCAATCGCTGTATTTATAGACAGCTATCCAATTCAACAGCAGGGGCTTTCTATCAGTTCCACATGGTGGGTGTATTATAAGCATAAAAAAAAAGACGTACAAGGCGCAAACACATCGGGGATCAGATGGACGTTAACTTCCAGTCTGGTGGGTTGTTTTTAATAAATCATATTCTGGCCCATTAAAATTCCAATGAATCATTTTAGCAAAGCGCTGTTAACCCCAAACATAGGCAGATTTTGCCTGCCTGATTGTAGTGGACTGAGACTCAGACACAACTGTAGTGGCATGCTAGAGCACAGAGTCCCAGTAACCAGACAAACTCTCAGGGACAGCCCAGCTTCTGATTTTCTATTGTCCTTTCACTGAGCATGCACTCGCTCTAACCCAGCTGGTTGTTCTAGGAGCTGTAAGTCTTCAAGTCTTGGGGTCAAGGGATTCTTCCCAGCAAATCCATTAAAAAAACGCCTCAATCAGTAAATGGAGGAATTGGAAACTTGGCTTTTTCCTCCGTGGCAGTGCTCATCTCTGCCAAAAAATAGGAATCTGCACAGAGGAGATAAAGGAGAAGCTCCCTTAGCTGGTAACAATAGTAGGATTTTATCCTCAATGTGGACCAACCACTAGAGGGGGACACAACACACGCAGCATATAACATACACTCCAGAGGCGTGGTCTGACTGGCAGTACACACCAGCAACTTCTATTGAAGCCAACTGTACCCGTTACTACGCTGCAAATGCCAAATGGAACCGGCTGCTAGAAGAAAACATTAGCTCAGCTTTAATAGAGACTAAAAGGAAAGGGTTATCTAAGACAATGGAGTGATTCTACCAGCGTGAAACAGACCCTTCGGAGCAACAATTCCCACCCCAGGCTGAGACCTGGATTCAGGAAACCAGCCCTATTCAGGATAGCAATTAAGCATGTGGGCTTCAGTCCTCTTGAAGCAAATGAGACTTAAGTACATGCTTAAAATTAAGCACCTTCTCCATTGCTGTACTGAATAGGGATAGACTTCATCACTAAAGTTAAGTTTAAATGATTGCCACAGATTGACGCTAAAGCCAGGGAACTAGAAAAGACATTCAATATGTTTGTTACACAGACAGGAAGAAAACTAGATATGCAAACATGCCCAACAGGTAGTTTATTGATATGTAAAAGCACCCCAGGCAATATCTGGCAGGACGATCCATAGATAAGGCTACCTGCATTTCTCAAAGCTTTCATATCTATCATAAAGACAAACAATTTTATAAACTCTTAAAATATACTAATAACAGTCAGAAAAGTATTGATCTTTAAAGGTCAGTTTCCTGCATTAAGCACGTCCCAGAAACATTTATAATTTTCTCCATTCGTGTTTTTAGCAACTAATTTCCCCTTTTCCCCTTTGAGTCCTTCTCACGCACGCAGGGGGCTGGGTTAGAGAGGGTTATGACTGGCGGTTTCATTTAAGTCTCTCTCAGGCGGGAGTTTATAGCTCGAGAGAAACGCCTCACTAGCCGCACGGAATGACGACATACAGGGCCAGGCTGTGCTGCTGCTGCAGTCACGTAAGGCGGGGCCATAAGGGGAACAAGCAAGAATCCTCCCAGCTACACAAGGGCTTCTCACAGTGGCCATCCCTTTGCTCTGGGAGGAGAAGGGTCTGCTCCCCCTGGAGAGCCAACCACTGAAAAGAAGGCAGGGTCGCGGCCCTGCTCACCCTCCTCTCCAGCCCATACGGCAGGAGGAACAATCGACGTCATTCTGTGTCACACTCCTCCTTGGCTGGACACGGTTCCACGCGGCCCACAGTGCAGGACTGTGGTGTCAAAGCCGCAGCCTGACCCATAATAAAACGCAGTGAGCGTAATGGCCTGGGCGTCGCCTGCCGGCTATTCTGCTGTCAGGGACAAGAGCGCCCTGGGAGTTTGCTCTAATGGAGCGCGCTGGGGATTCTTGTACCCCCCACTCTCCAACCACCCCTGAGCAGGGATACCAGGGCTTCGGCCCCAACGCCGCTGGGATCGCAGGGGACTCAGGGAGGCACAGAGCCAGCCACACAGAGGCATGTGGCTCTGCATGAGCTCCCAGCTCCTCCTCCTGCCATACATGCAGGGCGAGGACCCCCCACAGCACAAGAGGAACAGACAAATTCTTAGCAGGCCCTTTAAAATCTTGTTGGGATGGGGAGTCAGGGGGGAAACTGCCACCAAGAGCCGCTGTCCAGCCACTTCTCCCCTGGCCTGCCTGCTTCCAGCCCACGGAGCCCGTTCCCAACGGCCCCCACCAAAGGGGCTAGTGAAAGGCAGAGGCTGCACAGACAGCACCCCTCCCCATCCTGTGCTCTGCCCACGCACAGCCACCTGGTTCCTGTCTCCTCCATCCCTGGGTGCAGCTGGAGCATGAGGGCCCAGGCATGGGATACCGGTGGGATTCAGTTTACAGCTTGAATCCACTCTTCCCGGTGCCTCCTTGAAGAGCGGATTTCAAACGGAATAGAACATTGCCACAGGATGATGTTTTCCTGTTGCTACATGAATGTTGAGGCTAAATCAAAACATTTATCGGATGTAGACACTGCAGCAAATGCAAGATGCTCTTGTAAAAACAGGAGACATTTGTTCAGTGACAGTCTCCTGTTCCAAGGGTTTAGTTCTACTCGACCGAATGATTACAAAAATAAAAGCGGAGCCATACATTAAAAGTATAGCCGGATGTCCCCCCGGTCCTCTTTTCCTTGCGCTGTATGGTTGCTCAGTGCACCGTAATTGAACAATTGCATTCTAATTAGCTTAGGCACTAGAGGATTGATTTGTTCTGTGCTTCCATCAAGGAGAAACCAACTTGTTCATAAAAAAACCCGGCAGCCCATTAAAGTTTACTGCTGGGTACAGAAGGAGCTGTGCATTTTCCAAATGAATTAGGAAAAGCAGGGAGCCTTCTTCCTCCTGGGGACTAATATCTTCATTGTCTCCTTATTGTAGGTATTAAGGGGCTGCTCTGACGAGGGCCTGGGTACCTCCTGAGAGCAGTTTAGCTCCTTCAAGCCATCCTGAGTTCAACATTGCAGAGAGGTAATCAGTGTAATATCCATGGCCTTGTGGTCAGTATACCAGACTGGCCCTCAGGAGTCAATTCCCTGCTCTGGCGCAGACTTCCTGTCCGACCTCAGACAAGTCACTTAGTCTCTGTGCCTCAGTTCCCATCTGTAGGATGGGGAGAACAGTGGGGGCCTCATGGGGGCACTAGGAGGATAAAATCATTAACGATTGTCACGTGCTCAGACACTGTAGGTTGTACAGGTACCTAGTGCGGATTCCTAATTTAGATTAAATTACCGGGCACTTAACATAGGTGATAATCCCAAATTTTGCATCCCCCGTCAGTGGATCCTAGCAATCACCTCAACGAAAGCTCTGCACTGATTTTATCCATCTCCCACCATGCCTTCCCCTTGGACAATACATTTAGTCGGGAGCCAGCTTTCCTGCTAAGCAATGCAATGCAGTGTTTTTTCTCACACAGACAGAGAAGACAAACTATTCTGAAATGGGTCCTCAGAACAAAAAATTGTAACATGAGACAGGACCTTGCAATTTGAACTAGAGCTCAGGAGTAGGTTAGTAAATTAAATCCAAAATAGCACTCCAGAGGGCATCATAAAATTTTGTTTCATTTCTGCCAGTGCTTACATAGCTCATGTGGGATTTCAACAGGGGATGTCAAACAAGAAAAACAGCGTATCAAACAGTTAGTTTTTTCTCTTTAATAACAAAGTTCATTGGAATTAAATTGTCTGCTACATTTCATACAGCTGCGGGTACACCTGATTCATGGCTGTTTTGCAATGGTTTTAGTTTTCCATCTTTAAACGGACTTTGTGTCAACGAAAAGTTCCTATACTGATAAACAATCTGCTACATTAATTGTACAAAATATACTAGAATACTGTAGTGATTACTCTTGGGCAATTACTAGTGCCCCGATCCCACAAAAGCACATGCAAAACTTTACATATGTGTGTAGTCCCATATACTTCAATGAGATTACTCACAAGGGTAACTTTATACAAGTGCCTTTGCACCATAAGGTCCTATTCACTACCGTGATCACTAAGATCAGTAACTGCAGAGCAATAATCTTCTTCTTTTAAACAGCATGAAACCCAGGCATAGATAAATTCAGGAAAGTCAGTGAAGACTTTCCTACTGTTCACTGTTCTTGAATACAGCCTGATCGAAAATGATTGCTAAGTAATAACAGGCCTGGAACTATTCCAAACAAGCATGTGAATGGGTGACTGGAACAATAGGAAGTTAAGAAGAGACTATGAAAGATAGCTGTACTAGATACATTTTATTAGCAGGCTGATTTTCTACTCCATGATACATTCTGCATTTCATAGGCACCACTCTATAAAGCGTTGGGCCCTAACAAATTCTATTATCCACATATGCTTAAAAATAAACAGATTACCTAAAGTCTTCCTCTCATACTCCACGTTCATGATCCAAACATTTCCATGAATGTCATGAGCACCACATTTTCTAATCTTCACTCATAAAACAGGTAGTCCAGAAGTACTGCTACGAACCCAGATGGGGAAAGAGGTTTTTGACTACAGAAACTCTGAGTTACAACAGAGGCCTGAAATATACACCCTTGATTTCAGATTATTTCTGAAAAAGGTAAAAATTAAAGGAGAAAGGCAGGGAATTTAAAACTGATGCCAGGAAAATACTTTTTTCCCTGATACACAAAATGCATAATTAGCCTGTAAAACTCACTGACAAAGTATCACTGAGGCCAAGAATTTAGCAAGATTCAGGAAAGGACTCCGACACTTGTATGGATAATCAGAACACCCAGAGTTATAACAGGTTTCAGAGTGGTAGCCGTGTTAGTCTGTATCAGCAAAAACAACGAGGAGTACTTGTGGCACCTTAGAGACTAACAAATTTATTTGAGCGTAAGTTTTCGTGGGCTAGAACCCACTTCATCAGATGCATGGAGTGGAAGATACAGGCGCTGGTAACAGTAAGAATTTTTAAATGGTTTGCAAGGCTATAAACCCTCCTGCTCGAGGGCAAAATCTCTAATTGATGGGGTTAAGCAAGAAACTTTCCCTATGGGAAATTTATCCCATTGCTGCCCATTACAGGGCTTTTTGTACCTTTCTCTGAAGCAGCTGGTACGGGCCCCTGTTGGGAAATAGGATACTAGAGTAGATGGACCACAGTTCTGATCAAATATGGCTATTCACATAATCCTAAAAGCAGCCTGATCAGAGGTGAAGTAGTCCTGAAAGCTCTTGTCAGCTGTTCCTTTCAAGATGTAGGGTATGTCTGCACTGCAGTGTTACCCTGAGTTCTCCACACTCGAGTGAGAGCAGTTGCAGTGCGACAACACTCAAGCTGCTGTGTCCACACGGGTGTGGCACTCATGTGTGTGGCACCAGTGGCGCTGAAACACTTTTTATAGTGGGGGTGCTGAAAGCCAGCTAGCCAAACTGTCAAGCAGTGGCCCCCAAACTTTTTACCTCACACTCCCCCTTACCCCTGTCTGCGCCCCACCGCCCCCAAGAGCTGGGGCCAGGAGCGGGGCCATGACTCTAGGAGCGGGGAAAACATGGACAGGGGTAAGGGGGCTGAGGCTAGGACCACAGCTGCGGGCAGGTGCGGGGCTAGCAGCCAGGACCCCTGGCGTGGGGCTGGCAGCCGGGGCCCCACGTGCAGGGCCAGGAGCAGAGCCCCGGGTGTGGACCAGGGGTGCTGCAGCACCGCACACCCCTAGTTCTCATGCCTATGTGTGGCACTAGGACTTCTGGGGGCACATCCCCATGATTCTTAAGGCTGGAGTAAGATGAGCCACTCTAGGAATTCTTTCCCAGTGAATTGTGGGAGAACTTGTCTGTCCTTTCTGGGACGTGGTTTTCTCTGGTATCATGCACGGAGGATGCCATTTTACAGAGCGTGCCACCCTGCCTCTGCCTTCGTGACCTCACATGCACCAGGCAGTGGGGGCAGGGACAACCGAGGGGCCGTCCTGTATTCTGGGGTTGCGTCAGAGGCCACCCCACTCACCAGTGATATTGCTTAGCAATGCACGTACACACACAAGCACACAGATTTCCCCTACAGTACCCTGGGCAGATGGGTGGGTTCTGTCGATAGCTGCTGCCAGTCAGAATATGGGAGTGCATATATGCTGCTTGCGTGTGCACCTGTTTGGGGTGAAATATACCATAAGGGAGAGCTCTTGAAAGCATCTAGTATTAAAAGACAAATGCCTGTTTAATGGTTTTTCCTCTTAAAATATGCAGCTATATTCCTATTCATCCCTTACCTTCTCTAGTGTCAGATATAATCTGGTTGTATGATAGTAAAGGTGCGGGAAATTGCTGGCCAGGAAATGGTCAATTAGCTCAATAAACCTGCTGTCTCTTTCAAGTTTCTCAACCTGGCTTCTCTGATTTGCCAGTGTCCCTGCATAAAAATGTTTAGCTCTCTCCTAAACTCATTCATACCACTTCCCACCACTAGAGATGGAATTTGACAACACTCGACAGTGTAATTAGGCTCAAACGCATCAACAAGCTACTCGAAGTTTTGTTTTACTTCTTAATTATTCAGCAGGGTATTGCTCTAGTTGTAACCCCAATTAATTTGGTTTTCATGACCCATATCAGTTTGACTGAGCAGCATGTATCATTAACACTGTTCTGATCGTGTTAGCTATTAAGGAATCCTGCCAAAATGAAAGGGGATACTAGATCATTTCCATCAGGGTGACTTGCTTTTTCCACAGCAGCTAGGCCTGTTTTAGAGTGTAATATAAATTAAATGCAAAATAACCTGTCTTGATGGAGCTTTAAGGTGGAGATTTTAAATGCAGAGAAATCAGGAAATGTAAATGCCTGGTTCCTGCAGCAGCCTCACTTGACCCCGGCATGAGCTGGTAGTTACTTTATTTATGCCTTAACATATGTGCAATGTGGCACATTTATAGTTGCCATGGGAACAGTAACTGATTTCCCTGATTTCTTTGCATTTTTAAATTCCAAACATACATTGGATGCACGGATTTTTTTTATTTATGCACAAGAATCTGCAGAGCATCACCTTACCTGGTAGTGAGCAAAAGCGGGGCCCTAGATCAGATGTATTGAAGGCAGGGAAGAGTCCCTGGAAGCTATGAACGTCCTTGCTAGTTTAAGCCTTCCTTGCTGGATTCAGGCAGGCCTGTGGTATTGGGAACAGTGCCTTTAAGGGCTGAGCATCCCAGACAGAGACTCTGGGCAGAGTGCTGTGAAGCTCACTGAACACCACAAGGTCCAAACACCTCCTAGCTACTCATGCCACGCCCAGCACGGGGGAACCAGATTAACCAGACTGAAATGGGGGTGCAAATCCAAAGGTCTCATTCATCACACATTAACAGAACCAAGCTCTCCCTTGGCTGCTTACCTACTGGGATTACAGCAGCCAGGCAATAGCTTCCCCTGCACTGTGACAAGACGGGGGTCAGCAGCAGCGGAGGGACCCAAGAAGCAGGACGGAGTGTGGAATTGACTGGGGAAGCAGAAGAATTCATGTGTTGATTTGGAGGGTAGTACTGACTGGGTCATTTGTGTTAGTCTAAGAATCAGTTTTCAAATGCCTAGACACGCAGGAAGAATGAGTTCCAGTCTAACAGGGATGGATTCATTTGTTCGTCTTTCCAAGGTACATAACTGGAAAACTTTGCAGCTCAGTTGGTGGGGCTCATAGGGTCTTGAAAAGCAAGGCTCTGTTTGCAATGGTGAGACATAAAGCAGAGACTTACCCCATCTCCAGTTACATGTCTACCTTGGCACATAGCATCGCCCCGACTGTATATGAATCAGGTATTTGAGAACCTCTCTGGGTGCCCCAGGTGCCCAGATTTTCTGGAAGATTGTCCATGGCAAAAAATTTTTTGATGCACTGTCAGTTAGGTGAAAAGCAGAACCACAGCTGCCTTCCACAGGGCGGGAGGAGGAACCAGACTCAAATCCTATCCCTACATACATTGGATAGTACCTCATTCCATGCATAGTCCTACGGAAGTCAATGAGGCTGCTTGAGGAATAAGGTGTTACTCAATGTCACAAGCCAGCCCTTAATGATTCAGCTTCCAGCATTAGAGTGGCTGACCCTGCTTTATTTTTAAAACTTAGTGAGATAAAGGTTAGAACTGCTTTTAAACTCTGAATTGCCCAAGCCTTTTTTATCTTTAAAAAGACAGGAAGTGGCTTGGGGGGGTTGGGATTTTCAGTGGGGGTTGTTTATCGTAATGATCCCTGGTAGTTATTCTGTTGGAAATATGGCTGTTTCCAAGACTGTTGGGATGCATTCGGTGTTTTTCAGTCTCTGTTTCCTTAGTTTTGAGCTCTATTCAGATTGATTAAAGACACTGACTGCTCAGTTTTGATTAAATCCTAAATCATAACTTGCTTACAAAACGACTATGAAAGCTGACATTTATGAAGTTCAGTAAACTACTTGTAAGAACAGGAATATGAGATGGAAAAAACTAATAAAATCCCTCTCCAAACAAACAGCAGTTGACAGCAAACAGATGGTTAGAGGCTCTTACTTGTAAACTGGAAAAATTAAGATTTGGCAGGTTCCGTTAAAAAATAGTTACAAAACATCTTAAAGTTTTCCCTTTCATATACTGGTGTTGCTCTGGGCATCATTTCAATATTTTCATAGGCTACTGCACGGAAAAGGTTCTGAACGTATGAAAGCAGCTGGCATAAAAGGGCTAAGAAATACTAGTTACGATTTATAGGAAGCAAGACTGCCAGCATCCCAAAGATGCAATATTTAAAAACTCAGCTTCTCAAGCCACCAATAAATCATTAGAACATAGCAGCATAGCTTCAGTTGCATCTCCAAAGGTGTGAGAAAAATGGGTAAGAAAAATGGTAGATTTTTCCACATTTGCTGACTTATCCAGCGGTAATGTTAAGCCAATATTGTGGCATAAGCAGAATTTATACAAAATTAAAACCTGCTTTAAAATAGGGTTTGCCTTCTACCGACAAGGCAGGGAAATTAGAATCATAGAATCATAGAATCATAGAACATCAGGGTTGGAAGGGACCTCAGGAGACTCCACCACCTCCCTAGGTAACGCATTCCAGTGCTTCACCACCCTCCTAGTGAAATAGTGTTTCCTAATATTCAACCTAGACCTCCCCCACTGCCACTTGAGACCATTGCTCCTTGTTCTGTCATCTGCCACCATTGAGAACAGCCGAGTTCCATCCTCTTTGGAACCCCCCTTCAGGTAGTTGAAGGCTGCTATCAAATCCCCCCTCATTCTTCTCTTCTGGAGACTAAACAATCCCAGTTCCCTCAGCCTCTCCTCATAAGTCATGCGCTCCAGACCCCTAAAAATTCAGTCAAGGCTCTGGGACAAATACTCCCTTTTACTGTGAGATGCAGAAGGGAGAAATGCCACAGAAGACATGGAATGAAGGCCCCCAAACCCGAGGAACATGGGGAGCAGCAACTATGCCACTCCCTTCCCTTCCAGCTTCCTCTTTAACATTCAGAAGCCCTTCTGTATGAACGATGCATGGCTGGGGCTAGGTGGGATTTTGGAGGTCAGCTAAATGGTGTTCGAGTGGAGGATACTCTCATCCGAACCCATGGAATTCCTGAGCAGCATTTATGTTACATGCTGCCTGGTGCATCTTAGTTACCAGCCAGAGCTTCTTCTTTCTTCCTCTTGGTGTGGGTGGAGAGCATAGTACCTAACTGCAGACCAATACCCAAAGCCAGCAGGGCTTTGCAGTGATGGCGAACAGCAGAGGCTAACAGAGGGAGTTTGCCTGGGAGCTGTCCGAGAGGAGGTACGCTAAGTGCTGCATTAGGGGGGCTGTGTTGGTGAGTATCTGAGTGTCTGTTGCTGGGACAGTTTGTCAGTTTGACCGTGTGCTTGATTGCTTGCTTTGTTTGTTTGAAAAGTGTGAATTGGGAGTGCTTTGTTCCAGGTGGGCCTTGAGTGGGCCTGACTGGTATATAAGGGCAGTCAGCAGCGAACCAGCTGAGCGGCGAACAGCAGAGGCTAACAGAGGGAGTTCGCCTGGAGAGAGCTCACTGAGGCTTTCATCTGCAGGTTTCTCTGAGTAGTTCTTGCAACAGCTGAGGAAGCTCTTAAGAGGAAGGTGATATGGAAGGTGAGCGATCAGCTGTTGTAACCTGCACAGGTTGTGCCATGTTTGTCTTTCTTCCACAGGACAGAAGCGACTTTGTCTGTACAAAGTGCAAGCTGGTCTCCATATTGGAAGAGAAGGTTCGAGGTCTGGAGAAACGAGTATCGACTCTGCGTTGCATAAGGGAAAATGAAGATTTCCTGGACAGACGTCAGGAGATGCTTCTACGGCCACAATGTTCTGAAGATTCAGAGCAGGCGCAGCAGGGACAGACGGATGATGAAGAAGTTTGGCAGCATGTGACCTCCAGAAGGAGAAAGAGGAACGTCCATGTACCAGCAATGGAGATACAGGTGAGCAATCGTTTCCATGTTCTCTCTACAGGTACTAATGCGGAGAGTGGAGTAGATGACCCATCTGAGGGAAGGGAGCAGAAGGAGACTCTACCGATTGGAAGGCAAAAGATGCACTGACCTAGGAATGGGGGTTCCACTCCCACCACTCCCAAGAGGAGTAGGAGGAGGGTGGTGGTGGTCGGGTACTCCCTCCTCAGGGGGACTGAGTCATCTATCTGCCGCCCCGACCGGGAAAACCGAGAGGTCTGCTGCTTGCCAGGAGCTAGGATACACGATGTGACGGAGAGACTGCCGAGACTCATCCAGCCCTCGGATCGCTACCCCTTCCTGCTTCTCCACGTGGGCACCAATGATACTGCCAAGAATGACGTTGAGCAGATCACTGCAGACTACGTGGCTCTGGGAAGAAGGATAAAGGAGTTTGAGGCGCAAGTGGTGTTCTCGTCCATCCTCCCTGTGCAAGGAAAAGGCCAGGGTAGAGACCGTCGAATCGTGGAAGTCAACGAATGGCTACGCAGGTGGTGTCGGAGAGAAGGCTTTGGATTCTTCGATCATGGGATGGTGTTCCAAGAAGGAGGAGTGCTGGGCAGGGACGGGCTCCACCTAACGAAGAGAGGGAAGAGCATCTTCGCCAGCAGGCTGGCTAACCTAGTGAGGAGGGCTTTAAACTAGGTTCACCGGGGGAAGGAGACCAAAGCCCTGAGGTAAGTGGGGAAATGGGATCCTGGGAGGAAGCACGAACAGGAGAGCGCAAGAGGGGAGGACTCCTGTCTCATACTGAGAAAGAGGGACGATCAATGAGTTATCTTAAGTGCCTATACACAAATGCAAGAAGCCTGGGAAACAAGCAGGGAGAACTGGAAGTCCTGGCACAGTCAGGGAACTATGATGCGATTGGAATAACAGAGACTTGGTGGGATAACTCACATGACTGGAGTACTATCATGGATGGATATAAACTGTTCAGGAAGGACAGGCAGGGCAGAAAAGGTGGGGGAGTTGCGTTGTATGTAAGAGAGGAGTATGACTACTCAGAGCTCCGGTATGAAACTGCAGAAAAACCTGAGTGTCTCTGGATAAAGTTGAGAAGTGTGAGCAACAAGGGTGATGTCGTGGTCGGAGTCTGCTATAGACCACCAGACCAGGGGGATGAGGTGGACGAGGCTTTCTTCTGGCAACTAGCAGAAGTTGCTAGATCGCAGGCCCTGGTTCTCATGGGAGACTTTAATCACCCTGATATCTGCTGGGAGAGCAATACAGCGGTGCACAGACAATCCAGGAAGTTTTTGGAAAGTGTAGGGGACAATGTCCTGGTGCAAGTGCTGGAGGAACCAACTAGGGGCAGAGCTTTTCTTGACCTGCTGCTCACAAACAGGGAAGAATTAGTAGGGGAAGCAAAAGTGGATGGAAACCAGGGAGGCAGTGACCATGAGATGGTCGAGTTCAGGATCCTGACACAAGGAAGAAAGGAGAGCAGCAGAATACGGACCCTGGACTTCAGAAAAGCAGACTTTGACTCCCTCAGGGAACAGATGGGCAGGATCCCCTGGGAGAATAACATGAAGGGCAAAGGGGTCCAGGAGAGCTGGCTGTATTTTAAAGAATCCTTATTGCGGTTGCAGGAACAAACCATCCCGATGTGTAGAAAGAATAGTAAATATGGCAGGCGACCAGCTTGGCTAAACAGTGAAATCCTTGCTGATCTTAAACGCAAAAAAGAAGCTTACAAGAAGTGGAAGATTGGACAAATGACCAGGGAGGAGTATAAAAATATTGCTCAGGCATGCAGGAGTGAAATCAGGAAGGCCAAATCACACTTGGAGTTGCAGCTAGCAAGAGATGTTAAGAGTAACAAGAAGGGTTTCTTCAGGTATGCTAGCAACAAGAAGAAAGTCAAGGAAAGTGTGGGCCCCTTACTGAATGAGGGAGGCAACCTAGTGACCGAGGATGTGGAAAAAGCTAATGTACTCAATGATTTTTTTGCCTCTGTCTTCAAAAACAAGGTCAGCTCCCAGACTGCTGCACTGGGCAGCACAATATGGGGAGAAGGTGACCAGCCCTCTGTGGAGAAAGAAGTGGTTCGGGACTATTTAGAAAAACTGGACGAGCACAAGTCCATGGGGCCGGATGCGCTGCATCCGAGGGTGCTAAAGGAGTTGGCGGATGAGATTGCAGAGCCATTAGCCATTATTTTTGAAAACTCATGGCGATTGGGGGAGGTCCCGGATGACTGGAAAAAGGCTAATGTAGTGCCCATCTTTAAAAAAGGGAAGAAGGAGGATCCGGGGAACTACAGGCCAGTCAGCCTCACCTCAGTCCCTGGAAAAATCATGGAGCAGGTCCTCAAGAAATCAATTATGAAACACTTAGAGGAGAGGAAAGTGATCAGGAACAGTCAGCATGGATTCACCAAGGGGAAGTTGTGCCTGACTAACCTAATTGCCTTCTATGATGAGATAACTGGCTCTGTGGATGAGGGGAAAGCAGTGGATGTGTTATTCCTTGACTTTAGCAAAGCTTTTGATACGGTCTCCCACAGTATTCTTGCTGCCAAGTTAAAGAAGTATGGGCTGGATGAATGGACTGTAAGGTGGATAGAAAGCTGGCTAGATCGTTGGGCTCAACGGGTAGTGATCAATGGCTCCATGTCTAGTTGGCAGCCAGTTTCAAGCGGAGTGCCCCAAGGGTCGGTCCTGGGGCCGGTTTTGTTTAATATCTTTATTAATGATCTGGAGGATGGTGTGGACTGCACTCTCAGCAAGTTTGCCGATGACACTAAACTAGGAGGCGTGGTAGATACACTGGAGGGTAGGGATCGGATACAGAGGGACCTAGACAAATTAGAGGATTGGGCCAAAAGAAACCTGATGAGGTTCAACAAGGACAAGTGCAGAGTCCTGCACCTAGGACGGAAGAATCCTATGCACTGCTACAGACTAGGGACCGAATGGCTAGGTAGCAGTTCTGCAGAAAAGGACCTAGGAGTCACAGTGGACGAGAAGCTGGATATGAGTCAACAGTGTGCTCTTGTTGCCAAGAAGGCTAACGGCATTTTGGGCTGTATAAGTAGGGGCATTGCCAGCAGATCGAGGGACGTGATCGTTCCCCTTTATTCGACATTGGTGAGGCCTCATCTGGAGTACTGTGTCCAGTTTGGGGCCCCACACTACAAGAAGGATGTGGAAAAATTGGAAAGAGTCCAGCGGAGGGCAACAAAAATGATTAGAGGTCTGGAGAGCATGACTTATGAGGAGAGGCTGAGGGAACTGGGATTGTTTAGTCTCCAGAAGAGAAGAATGAGGGGGGATTTGATAGCAGCCTTCAACTACCTGAAGGGGGGTTCCAAAGAGGATGGAGCTCGGCTGTTCTCAGTGGTGGCAGATGACAGAACAAGGAGCAATGGTCTCAAGTTGCAGTGGGGGAGGTCTAGGTTGGATATTAGGAAACACTATTTCACTAGGAGGGTGGTGAAGCACTGGAATGCGTTACCTAGGGAGGTGGTGGAGTCTCCTTCCTTGGAGGTTTTTAAGGCCCGGCTTGACAAAGCCCTGGCTGGGATGATTTAGTTGGGAATTGGTCCTGCTTTGAGCAGGGGGTTGGACTAGATGACCTCCCGAGGTCCCTTCCAACCCTGATATTCTATGATTCTATGATGTGTTGCCAGAGGAAAGGGAGCCAGACAGGGATCACAGTGAAAAGGCAGCAAAATCCTCCATGCAGATGCTCCAAGATCCATAGATATCCCCAATGGGGTGGGGAAGGGTGAGGGAGTCCCTTCTCTCTCTGCCAGCCCTTCAAACATGGCCATAAATCCAAAGGAATTATACTTCAGAAACTCCACACAGGTGACATTCTTCAAGAAACCTTAACCCTGGACCAAGCTGCCTCATCTACCAGGAAACTCAGGCAAAACACACATCTTCAAGTTTTGCCTGACATACCAAACATGCTTCTTCCAAAATGCCAATGGTCCACCGGAACTCAGGGAGTGCCCGCAAGTTCCACTAGATCACAGCGGATGCAGCTGAAGTTGTCAACACAGAAAAGCCTATAAAAATGCCATGCTGACTGTGTCACTGGGCATACATTGGAGCTGATTTTCCAGGGTTAATAACTGAGCCTTTAAAGAGAATCAAAGGGGCCTTGTCTACAATCTGAATTACTGGCCTGCAAATAACCACTTTAAAGTAAGCATCCAAATGCTGGTTTATTCCCCTGCATCTCTAACTAAAACAGCCACCAAACCAATGCTCTAAACTGCCTTTGCCCTGCTTCTGCGCAGAGCCGAGAACTTGGACAGCACACCCAGGGCCGGCTCTAACTTTTTTGCCGCCCCAGGCAAAAAAGAAGAGCGCAGCCCCGCCGTAACACCCCCCCCCCAGCGCCGAAACCCCCGCCCCCCCCCCCCCCAGTGCCACGCTGGGCTGCCGAAACCCCCGCCCGCCCCCAGCGCCGCGCTGGGCCGCCCAAACCTCCGAGCGCCGCACCGGGCCGCCCAATCCCCCGCCCCCCGAAGCGCCGGGCCAGGCCGGCCAAACCCCCAGAGCGCTGCGCCGCCGAAGCCCCCGCGCCTCCCAGCGCCACACCGCCGAAACACCCCCGCACTACCCGGCCGAAACAAAAAACAAAAACAAACCTTGAACGCCTCCCGCCACCCCAACATTGGCCGCCCCTTCTGAGATGCCGCCCCAAGCACGTCCTTGGTCAGCTGGTGCCTAGAGCCGGCCCTGAGCACACCTCACCATGCCGCTAATAGTTACTGGAGAACTGTGCAGTAGCTAAAGCCTCTCTAAACAGTTACGTTTCCACACGGGGAGAGCAAAACTACTCTTGCAGCCTAAAAGTGATCAAAGAAAACAGTAGGAAGAAAGAACAGAAGCATCCAGAGGAGAGCACAGTGTACGCCTCAGCTTGGTAACACGCTGCAGCATCCCTGAATGCTGAAAGGCAGCTGAACTCTGCACACAGGGAGAGGGCTTGAAACATAAAGGTGCGTGCACAGAAAACAAAGTGTTTCAAGTTGCACTTCAACAACCAAAACAACATCCAGTCGCTCTGAGGGATGCAGGGACAACCATGTTCTCCTAGAACATTAAAGCGTGGTTTTACCTGAACAGGACCTACATTTTAAAAAGGGTAAACAGGATGATCTGGGTAAATCATAGGTCTGTCAGCTTGACATCGATCCTGGGCAAGAGAATGGAGCGGCTGATACGGGACTCAATTAATAAAGAAATAAAGGAGAGTAATGTAATTTATGCAAATCAACATGGGTTTAAGGAAAATAGATCCTGTCAAATTAACTTGATGTCTTGTTTTGAGGAGATTACAAGTTTGATTGATAAAGGTAATAGTGTTGACGTAACAGACTTAGACTTCTGTAAGGCGTTTGACCTGGTACCACACAACATTTTGATTAAAAAACTATATAGAATTAACATGGCTCACATGAAATGGATTAAAAGCTGGTTAACTAATAGCTCTCAAACTTTAATTGAAAACAAGGAATTGTCATTGAGAGGATCTGTTTCCAGTGGGGTCCCACAAGGATCAGTGCTAGGTCCTACACTATTTAACATTTTTACCAATGACCAGGAAGAAAACATTAAATCAGCACTGATTAAGTTTGCAGATGACACAAAAACTGGGGGAGAGGTAAATAATGAAGAGGACAGGTCACTGATAAAGAGCAATCGGGATCACTTGGTAAACTGGACACAAACAAATAATATGGCTAAATGTAAATGTGTACATCTAGGAACAAAGAATGTCGGCCATACTTACAGGATGGGGGACTCTCTCCTGGGAAGCAGAGACTCTGAAAAAGATTTGGGTGTCGTGGTGGATAATCAGCTGAACATGACTCCCAGTGTGATGCTGTGGCCAAAAGAGCTAATGTGATTCTGGGATGCATAAACAAGGCTCTCTCAGGAAGGAGTAAAGAGGTTATTTTACCTCTATATTTGGAACCAGTGCAACCACTGCTGGAATACTGTGTCCAGTACCCACAGCTCAAGAAGGCTGTTGATAAATTGGAGAGGGTTCAAAGAAGAGCCATGAGAATGATTAAAGGAATAGAAAACATGCCTTATAGTGAGACTGAAAGAGCTCAGTTTATTTAGCTTAACTTAGGGTTAAGGGATGATTTGATGACAATCTATAAGTATCTACATGAGGAACAAATATTTAATAATGGGCTCTTCAATCTAGCAGAGAAAGGTCTAACATGATCCAATGGCTGGAACGTAACAGTAGACAAACTCAGACTGGAAATAAGGTGTAAATTTTTAACAGTGAGAGTAATTAACCATTGGAACCTTTGGAACAATGGATCGTGGTGGATTCTCCGTCACTGAGGAGAATTTTTAAATCAAGATTAAATGTTTGTCTAAACGCTCTGCTCTACGAATTACATTGGGGCAGTTCTCTGGCCTGTGTTACACAGGAGGTCAGACTAGATGCTCACAGTGGTCCCTTCTGGCCTTGGAATCTATGAATCTAAGAATCTGTCACCAAACCATGTCACAACATGGGAAAGAACAAGGCTGTAGAACAGGGATTCTCAGACTGCAATCCGCTTCTGACAACAAAAATTACTACATGACCCCAGGAGGGGGGACTGAAGCCTGAGCTCACCTGAGCCCTGCCACCCTGGGTGGGGGGGCCAAAGCCTGAGCCCCACTGTCCCAGGTGGGGGGACCAAAGCCGGAGCCCGAAGGCTTCAGCCCCAGGCAGGGGGTCTATAACCTGAGCCCCACTGTCCTGGGCTGAAGTCCTCAGGTTTGGGCTTTGGCCCTGGGCCCCAGCAGGTCTAAGTGAACCCTGGCGACCCCATTAAAACAGCGTCGCGACTCACTTTGGGGTCCCGACCCACAGTTTGAGAACTGCTGCTGTAGAACCATTTAGGACAAGTTTAAAACATGGTTAGGTGCCATCTACACTAGAAGTTTAAAGCAGGGTTCAGCCTGCCCCAGGGCCATGTAGTAATTGGGTCCACAAGCACAGCTGTTAGAGTTTAGATGGACACTAGATGGTTGGATGTTTAACCAAGTTCCCCAGGGCTGGAAAACTTCCTGAGACAAACTCCATAATGGGAATTCCAATACTTTTTAGCTTTAGCAATAAAGAAATTCCCTGATCAGGAGCTCTCTCATGGTGTTTCCTTATCTCTGTTTCCTTCCAGAGCGAATCATACAATGGAGGGGGAAGCATAAACATTTTAGAAGAAAAAATGTAATTAAACATTTTTGAACCTTAAGAGAAGGGTTTGATCCACATTTGGGCAAGACGTTATAGGTTGATTCTCTTTTGAGAAAAACCAAGTTTAGCCTTCCTTAATATAAATTCCTTGACAAAATAGTCCATCTCATGAGACATTGAAAATAGATTGGCCAAGGTACTAAAAATAATTTGCTGTAGGGAACAATCCTGTATTAGACATGTGGGAAATGGGAAGATGAATTAATAGGTCTCTTCCATCTCTAATTTCTATAGTTCTGCAAAAAACCCAAGACTGAGCCTTATGTTTATTTTCAAAACTAATTTCCCATTAGCTATAATCACCTGGAGTACATATCTGTCCCAGCCTTGCAGAATAAAAATAGGAACTGCCTCATTGTGTTGAGGCATCACAAGTGGCCACGGTTTATCTTTTCTTTATCTCCCTCTTTCGCTGTGATGGTTTTTTTCCCCTTTCTCATCGCTACTTGGAGCGAATGCTCACAGACCAAACATTCATTGCTTCCAGGGGACCGTTTCAAGTTGCCAACTTTTCTCCCCATGAAGAATCCACTCCTCTGTGTGTTGAGCAGAGATAATAAATCAGGGGAATAGGATGGCTGCTGCAGCTTCGGCCAACCACAGCAAACGATTCCTGATGCCGCCTCAGACCAGAGGGGGAACGACTGAAAGATTTATTTTGTGGCTGTCTGTTTTGGAGATGTGCTGCATGGCGCGAATGGCATTCAAACTGGCAGATGCAAGACAGTTTATTTTTTCTTTTAAAAAAAATAACGTCAAGTGCATTTACAACGTTGTCTCAATCCCCACTGGCTGTAAGGTGTCTGAAGGTTTGTTCCTTTGAGCCACAGCCATCAAGTTCACAAGGTTTTTCCTACTTGGGAACGCCAGCAACAAACTAAGTACATATCTGTACTTCCCTAAACTTGGGAATAGGTCAAATTCAGCAGTCATTGTATCGTCCAGAGGGTGGCCCTCTGAGGGTACAGCTACACTGCAATTGGAGTGGTGTGACTACACGTAGACACACGCGAGCTAGCGTTGATCTCGGCAGCATGAGTACTAATCAGAAGAGAAGTGGTCACAGCGCTGACGGTGTAAACTCTCCCTGGACGCTGGGTACTTTCTTGGGGGGCTGAAGTCCATGTGCGGGTGTGGCTTTACTGCTAGTGGTCCTTGAGCTATCTAGATTAAAGCTAGCTTGGGCGTGTCTAGACGTGCTAGAATCACACCTCTGATTGCAGTGTAGACATCTCCTACAAACCCTAACAGGGGTAACCCCACGGTTAGCTCACTTGATGCAAGCCCAGTCATGCCCTTGTCTAGCCTTACTGGTCAGCACCAACTGCTAGCTGCACCTACTGAATCAGGGCAATTCACAAGTGTTGACAAGGCCCAAGAAACCTACAGAGATCTTCATGACACAAAACACTACACAATCACATAGAATAGTACAAGCTACATCGTAACGTTACTCAGAACCCTCAGCTCAGTTCATTGTTCCCCATCCCAGTCTCTGATAGGTTTTCAAAAAAGTAAAACCATTGCGGTTTACATAAAACACAAGAGGAGGCCTCATGTGCCCCTAAAGGAAATAGGGGATGTGTTATAGGGTAGCTGTGATAATACACTCATTACAAACTTGGCACAGCCCTCCAAGAACACATCCAATGGACTGAAATAGAACGGCAGATGCTCAGTACCCTAGAGGTAAATAACCTTCCAGTTGACAGGACTGACTGCCATACAGCTACCCTGTCGGCCCAACTATTTGAATAACAGACCATGACAATCTGGAATAAAACTGAACAAAAAGCAGTAATCCCAGGAGTCACATTTCCCCCTACATCTGTGGAGCTGTGAGAGCAAGAGAGATCAGTGGGTAGTGCAAAAGGCTGGGATTAAGTTTTCAAAGGTTTCATTCCCAGCTCTGCTACGGGCATCCCTTCGTGCCCAGCTTCTCTCCATAATCTCACAGGAGAGCACTGTGAGCTCTTCAGATGAGATCAGTTATAATTATTACCTACTCTTCAACTTAGAACGTGCAAGGGAGCCTGCATTGCTGGGATTCATGCTGCACCCCTCGATGGATAAACATGAGATTTCATTCTAGCATTCTGACGCCATTAGCCATCACGAAACTGATTTACAGAACAGAACATTGGGGTGCCTTAAGGAAATTATTTGAGATCTAAAGCAAAGAAGCATTGAACACATTCTGCAGCTTTTTAAGGGCATCAATTCATCATGTTGGAAATTCTCCAGAACTAAAAAACAGCCTTTTCAGACAGGAATAAGATATACCTGACATACACAAAGAAGTGACCTGTATATGCTAGCAGGGTCACATGCATACAGCCTTGTGAAAAACAGAAGGGTCAAGTAAATGAAATACCCAGACTATCCTCTACACTGGTTTTTACTTTTTGGGGAAAGTAGGAGCTTTGATGAAAATACACTTTGGACACACAGGATCAAACCTAAACTGGATAAAGTGTTAGGGAGACAGGTGCTACATTACTGAATGTGCTGGCCAGCAGGACTATATCCATTAATTATGTAAAATACACTGGAGCACTGTTAGCTAAAAAAATAATAACAGCAGAATGTCCCACCTCATGAGAGGAACCCTCACACAGACCCTTCACTTACTTTGATTTTCAAACTTTTCATCTATTGTGACTCGATCTATGTAGATCAAGATTTTCAATACATGGAAAAAACACACTATGGTATGATCTGACTATACCACACAAGAGCAGAAAAATCACATATGGTTTTGCAAGGATTTTCTAAAGTAGTGATACTCAAAACATTGCTAACTTGGGAACCATAAAAAATGTTCATGGACACTTATAGCAGCAGCATCTGGAAGCAAAGGATAAAATCTACTTATGCACATTGACAAAATTTTCGAGAATAGAGCGCATGTAAAATTCAGAGCTTAAATAGGAAATGGAGCGAGCAATGCACTGATAAAAAATACTCACATTCAGTCTGCAAAATTACCTCCAGATGGATTTGAAACTGTCTGGGGGCCCAAAGAAGCCATGTGTGCAGATGCCAGCCCTCTGCTCCACAAGCCAACGTGCTAGAAAACTTTTTCCCACTGCATCCAAAGACCATGCATCTCTGACAACCAGTATTATCAATCAGGTCCAGATTTCAAATTCAAGTAATACTAAAAGTATTAGGGGGGTGGGATAGCTCAGTGGTTTGAGCATTGGCCTGCTAAACCCAGGGTTGTGAGTTCAATCCTTGAGGGGGCCACTTAGGGATCTGGGGCAAAATCAGTACTTGGTCCTGCTAGTGAAGGCAGGGGGCTGGACTTGATGACCTTTCAAGGTCCCTTCCAGTTCTAGGACATAGGACATCTCCATTAATTTATTTATTTATAAAGTCTCTAGATCCCAGGATAAGAATACTGCATAAATTCAGTCCATAGGTACATGTGTAGGGGCAATAGTGATCAGATGCTTCAGTGCTGTTGCATCCTACATTATTTCTATCCCATGCAGGTAGGTGAAGCAATTTACCAGAGGGGATGGGATGAGTGAGGGAACAGGGAACAAGAGAGTTGATCGTGTGCAGAGATCAAGAAAGAAAGAAAGAAAGAACGAATGAAAGAAAGAAAGAGCATGTTTCTTGTAAGAACTTTCATACCTCAGATTGCTTTGGCAGATATCACGTAACCTGGACAAGGCTTAAAAGAAACAGTACAAAGGACAAACAAACAAAGGACAGGCTGAAAAGAAGGAGCTCAGAGCTGTGATACTGAAGTGTTTTTAAAGGAAGCATTTGAAAAGAAAGTTGCCTGTATTTCAAAATCTGCCATAGTCTTCTGCTTTTCAGATTCTTCAACTCAACTCAGACTGAAGAGGAACAAGGAGAATTTTTAATAAGAAATCAAAAATATGCCCAACGAGGGGCACTCGAGTGATACAATGTCTAGCTCAGGAGAACGTGTCTCTTGAAATCCTGTGGAGTGATAGTGTCTAATTACCAACTTTCAGTGGGAGAAAAAAGTCTGTTAGAAAACATTCGCATCAAGCTAAGCTGCTGCATTGGCATGTTGCCCATTAGCCAATTTATCTTACATATAAATAGCATAATTAACCTATGTGGTATACATTGCGTACCAGTAGGATGGCTTTTAGCTGGAAAACAAATAAATCTTTAAAAGTTTAAAACCTATTTACAGAATTGCTGCTTTATAAATCATTCAGATCACCAAGGCTACTTTATTAACGCCCTTCTGGCTGCACTCACGCAGTAAGGAAAAGGCAAAGAGCTGTAAATAGTTGGTATAATAAATATTCCCCAATATGCGGCAACTGTCTTTTCAGCAGGTAATGAAACATATGACATGTTCCTAATCTAGGACTGAAGGCGATTTCATGCTGGTTTCCTCCCAGTACGTACTGCCAGTTGTTTTCAGCGCTCACGTTGGAAACGAGATTGGGATATCTTCAATGTGCATAGAAGGGGAAAAGTGGGTTTACTTGATTAGGTGCCAAGACTGATGTCATTTAGTTAAAAAAGCAGAGCTTTAACGCACGCTAAAGTAACGATTCCCTTCACGCTCGCTCAAGCTTCGGAAACTAAGCACTGACACAAGATAAGGACCTACTGTAAGAGGCTCCAGCCCCCTCACCCAGCTCGGAGCATGCACATAGTGCAGAAAGCCACCTCGCTAGGCTTTATGCCGTGTTTCCCAAAGCCAATGGATTTAGAAACACTAGCTAAGTGACTTGGGTACTGGAGAGCACGAACACTAGGGTGGGCTCGAGCGCCTAGGAACTGGATCTGAGTGGTTCTGAGGCAGGAGTCAGTGATGAAGTTCAGATCCAGAACTAGATCCAAACTGCCCCAGTGTTTTGGGGTTTTCAGTGGTGGAGTGTTGCTTCAGGCCCACGTCTAATAAACCCACACTTGTCTAACCAACAAAGTTACACTTCCTAGAGAGCTTTCCATCTAAGGGCCTCAACAGCCCTGTGCAAGCAACAACAAATTTAGCCTCCCTACACATCTATGAGGTAAATCAGGATCGTCCCTCTTTAATGTACAGGGACAGGGGAACACAGGGAGACCACATGACTTGCGCAAGGTCACCCAAGAAGTATGTGGAAGAGCTGGAATTAGAATGGGCACCTCCCTATTCTCAGTCCGTTGCCTTTATCAAAAGTCGATTCTTCATCACACATTTTTGCAGATGCAATTAATTGGGTGCACGAGAATGGATGAGCAAAAGCCGAGGACTGAGTTGAGTATTTGGCCCTAAAAATCATTGACCTAGGGTGTAATTTCTCCACTATGCGGAGGGCCTCTTGACTGAGGTGCCTCAATTCCTTCATCCTTGTATTAACATTCTTCCTACGTATATTTGTATGGTTTCACATAGGTGTGCTAGGCATTTGTCCAGCTTCTTTTCAAATAAATTACCTATTGGATGGAAGAAGTGGTGTGGCTGTGACTATAGAATAGAATTCAGCAGTTCTCAAACTGTGCGTCAGGATCCCAAAGTGGGTCGCGACCCCATTTTAATGGAGTCGCCAGGGCTGGTGTTAGACTTGATGGAGCTCAGGGCTAAAGCCAAAGTCTGAGTCCCACAGCCCAGGGCTGAAGCCCTCAAGCTTTGGCACCCTCCAGGGAGGCAGAGCTTTGGCTTTGGCCCTCTTGCCCTGGGCAGTGGGGCTCGGGCTTTGGTCCCCCTTCCTGGGGTCGTGTAGTAATTTTTGTTGTCAGAAGGAGGTCGGGGTGCAATGAAGTTTGAGAACCCCTGGAATAGATGATGCTGTGCTTTATATATAGAACACTGGGGCTATGTTCAGCCAGGCCCAGGTAGACACTGCCTACAATTTACTACTGGATTTCTCAATCCCTAATTGGGAAGCCACTACATGCATCAATAACCTCCGCTTGCTGCTCATGAATCATCGACGATGCCAACACCACACACACGAGCCAGCTGATTCTTTAAAGAAAAATTCAGCTCATGTATTCCAGCTGTGGAAAACAACATCCAAATATGTCTTTATGAGCACCATGGTTTGGTTGTGTCCCTCAGACTCCACACACTGCTGCTGTCACGTCTGCTGCCCCTACAAAAGTTCTCACTCTTTGGTGAAAAGCACAGGAGCCGAAAAGTAGCCCTTTAATTCACATGAAGGCTCAAACTATCCTATGGTCGCCCATTTGGTAAGCAATGGTCAATCCCTTGTACATACAGAGAGAGAGACAAACATGAAAATCATCATTTTTTCGCCTCAGTCAATCTACAGTTGTAGCAGAAAACAAAGCCAGGATTTTAGCCAGGCGTTGTAACCAAGCAATGCTTTGGAGTCACCTTGGCTAGATCCCGCTCTGAGGGTGTTTTCTGCACCATGTGTGATTTTTCAGTATGACAAAGAGATTGTAATTCTAACGCTTAGACACCCTTTTAACCCCATGCAGGTTTCTGTGATACCTAGGTCTTGTGCTGGCCCGTTCTGCATAGCGGAGAATGCAGCTAGGTTACAAATTTTAAGGGCAAGTACTCAGTTCCAGCTTTTAATTTTGCACAGGCACTTCGGTGCACCCAATTAATTGCATCTGCAAAAGCTGAGCATGCCTCCAAGTCACAGGCTCAGATCAGGAAGCTGCGCATTCTGCTCCTTGAGCAGCCTGCTCTTTATTTATTTCGGCCTGAGCAGAACTGTTGCAGGCCTGTTTCTGTGGGCACCATCAGCTAGTTGTACACTTGATGCAAGTTCAGAGGCTGGCGTGTGGTTGTTTGACAATCTACCCGTGAAGCTTTTTACCACTGAGAGAACATGTCCTGCACAGGTGTCACGCCACGTCTTGTTTGCTTGGTTTAACACGTGGGACATGTTCACACATACAGCGCTGTAGCTGCGCCGTTGCAACACGTCTGATGAAAACGTTGTATGCTGTCAGGAGAGAACTCTCCCATCAGCATAATAAAACCACCCTGCGTTCCCCAAGGTTCACCTCACTTAAAAACGACTTGCTTACAAAATCAGACATAACAATATTAACGTGTCACAGCACACTATGACTGAAAAATTGCTGACTTTCTCATTTTTACCCCATAATTATACAATAAATCGATTGGAATATAAATACTGTACTTATATTTCCGCGTATAGTATATAGAGCAGTATAAACAAGTCCTTGTCTGTATGAAATTTTAGTTTGTATTGACTTTGCTAGTGCTTTTTATTTAGCCCGTTGTAAAACTAGGCAAATCTCTAGATTATTTGGTTTCCCCTCTGGAAGACCTCTGCATGCCCCCAGGGGTATGCATACCCCTGATTGAGAACCACTGGGTTACAGAGATTTGCTTGGTGGCAAAGGGCAAATTAGAACTCAGAATTCACTGACTCTCAGCTCTGTGCGTCTATCATTTTCCCACACTGCTCTCACAAAAACACTCCTCCAGAGATGTCATGTTGAACAGGGCTTCCTCTTCAAAAGAAAACTACTGCTGGAGAGATTCCCCATCAAAGACTACACCGTATGGGGGATTTCCACCTACAGAAATTCACATCTCCTTGGGATTATTTTATTTGGGGATTATAGTGGATTTGAGGGACAGGCTGCTTCCTTCTTGAAAGAGGTTATATGGCACAGGATGTCATTCCATTTGCTCCATATCTCCTCAGAGCTTTCTACCTGCATGACAAAACCCGAATGGAAGACCCTCTTCCCCAGATTTCTGGGTTTTCTTTTGCACTGCACCAGTGCAACGCTGCACCACTTTAAACGCTAGTGGCGATACCACCTATACCCACAGATACACAGAAAGTGAGGGCCTACAGTCAGAACCCAGCAGGAAGGAGGACCCAGCTTCAAACCATTTGATTTTAAAATGTATTTGTAGTTTATAAATCTATGCATTTATCCTGCTCTTAAACAGTGTATTTACTCAAAAGCAGCATGGGACATTGTATTAGGAAATAGACATTCAATAATAATACAGCCATAAATATCCAAGTGCCAGGGAGTCCAAAAGACTCCTGGAGGACACTGGGCATCCCAAAGGAGAAGGATAATTAATAATAGAATCATTATGACCCTCTAGTCTGAGCTCCTGGATAATACAGGCCAGAGAATTTCACCCAGTAAATGCTACACTGAACCCACCAGTATCCCAGCACAGCAGTAAGCCGGCTTCGTAGAGGCTTGATGTGCATCAGCATTGGAAGGAATAGCCAAAGAACAGGGCAGAATTGAAGCATTGTCTTAAAAACATTTTCTTGTCCAGCAAGAACCATCAATTTTGGCCAACAGGGGCCATCCTAATGAGAGCAAAGAGCATTTCCTCTGGCGGTGTGTTCTCTCTTGTGAGGCTTCTACTACTTTTAACAGAGGGCTGTAATATACTAATTACAACATATCATGGTTTGCAGTTTGGTTTCCTTTAAAGTACATCATCAATATGTCACTTGTACTCAAGACCTGACATTCACACTCAGACTATCCAGTGTACAGTAAAGCAGGAGGCTGGCAGGAATTTCCTTGGAGAGAAATTCAACCCTCAGCAAATAGCTCGGACACCATTTCAACCCCCTTCTGGCAAGCAAGGTTGGATGTAAGTGGTGCACAGACTGTGAGCTGGCCCTCTGCACAATTCCACTCTTTGAAGACACAGACTTTCATACAACAACTTCACTTGGTCTGTCCTCTGCATCTCCTTTTTTCAACTCCTACTAGCTTCCAGGGAAGGTGAGGTTGCTCAGTACTCACCGGATTGGGACCTACGTGAGCTTCACCTTTATTATGAATGCTTCAGGACTTCTAGTAAATGTGGCTGCTGATTTCCTCAGAGGTGGTTAAGCATATATCTGGAAAGGGAATACGAGTTTGCTCGTTTAGAAATGATGGTTAGGTTGCCCCAGCCACAGAACCTTTTGGAAAGCCGTCACTGCTCGGTAGCTCCCACTACAGCCTCTGCTTTTATTTTTAGTTTATGAGATTTAGCATAAAATAGTGCTGCTGACCCAGCCGTAATTTCAAAAATTTGCAACTGACAGCTAGATCATGGTGTGCCATATTTTTGACTTGCAAATAGCTTCCATGGATAGCAAGGGTATATTTATTAAACACAGCTAGTGTTGCAGCTTTATTTAGCTCCTTCTGTTACCACACTGTATAATTCATGAAATTGCCTTATAAAGTTAAGGAGGAATTAAAATGTTGACCAGCCCGTGAACTGGAGTTGACACTTTAATTATTTTAAAAGGGAAGCGGAGAGAAACTGAAACCTGACAAATAACCCAGTGCGATAGGAGAGATCATCAATGGAGCACGCCTCCATTTCGGAAGGCAAGAGACAAATTAAAGTCAACTCAAGAACGCCATACGCAGAAGAGTGAGACTCCTAAACAGGTCACAGTCCTGATGAGTGATGGGCAACATTTGACATAAATCTCCTTGTCAAATCACAAGATAAGTATTCTGGGCCTTTTCCCTTCACATTCACAAAGAAACGGCACTTCCCAAAAGGCTTCGCACCAGAGGAATGATCTTAAAGCCCTTGTATGGAAGACAACTCCTCCACAACAACCATCTGACCTGGTGATGCAGCTGTACAATCTGTGGAGGATGGGGAAAGCCCTTTAAGGGGGGTTCCAGACTTTTTCTGGAGGTGGGGTGGGGCTGAATGCCATTTGGCACAATCTGCTGCATTCCAAAGATATGATTTCCATTTCCTCTTCCGAAGCATCGGAGCAAGGAGAGGGAAGCTGAAAAGTGACAAAGCAAATCATGAGCAAGGAACTTCCCTCCATCCCTCCCCTGACTGACTAACTGCAGAGAAATTAAATCACATGTGTACCTATTCTGGAGAACGCGGCATCTTGCAACACTAAATTTTCTCTGGTATCATTTCTCTTAAGTTCATCTGCCCCAAACCAGTTTCTTTATCTGCAACAGATGTTTTGCAGCAAGGTTTAACTCATAAATATCCAATTAATGCCTGGAGAATCTCCAACGGAAGACAACTTGTCAATAGTCAGTAGTCACAGAGTGACTCAACATCAGAGGTGGAATTAACATTTAGGAATCCCTGGCTGCCAGGCCCATGGTTAGGCCACTAGACAATACTGCCTCTCACTCCTCAATGAAACAGATTCATTTAGTTTCAGGCCAAACCGATTCAGTAAACTATGGACATTTCCTCACACTATGTCATAATGGAGCAGAGCTGGTCAGAAAGTGGGATTTCCAGTTCATAGAGATTTCATACTTTATTTTCATTCCAAATACGACTGAAAAGGCAAAATTGTGAAATTTCCCATGGAACAAATATTCCCAAACATTTAGATTCTGAACCATCAAAACATTTTGTCAAGGTAAAAGTGATTTGTTTCAATAAAGTCAACATTTTATAACATAACATCCTACATACATGTCAAAATTGGCGCAGGGCAACATTTCTATTTTGTTGCACCTTTTCGAGTTTCAAAATTAGTTTTTGCCTCACACTGGAACAAACCAAAAACTTTTGACTGTTTTGCACTGCAGAATTATGTTGAAATGTTTGTGCACAGAACTAAAAGGTCAAGTTTTCAATTTGAGTCTCTCTCTCTCTCTCTGAGAGACAAGGTGGGTGAGGTAATATCTTTTATTGGACCAACTTCTGTTGGTGAAAGAGACAAGCTTTCAAGCTTACGCAGCGCTCCTCTTCTCACTTTTTCTCTCTCTCATCACAAGTGACTAAAGAGCCCTGGATCTTAGCAATCTTCCCACAGAAAACTTTGTCAAAATCAATGTCTCCACAAAACATGTCAGCTTTGCCGAAACAGCATATTTCAATGAAAATAATTAGTCAAAGATGTTCCAACCAGCTCTATTATATATAATATAAATAGGGTGACCAAACAACAAGTGTGAAAAAACGGGACAGGGGTGGGGGGGTAATAGGCGCCTATATAAGAAAAAGTCCCCAAAAATGGGACATCTGGTCATCCTAAATATAAATAAATTAATATTATTTATACATTAATATAAAAATCAAAATAAAATTAATCAGAATGACGACATCAAAACAAAATGGTTTTACTTTTGTAAGAAGGAAACAGACATTAATTAAATGAAATGGGAAAGTCAGAATGATTCATTAAGATTTTTAACCATTGGAAAATTTTATCATAAGCAACACTTTCCTACAAAACATTTCAGTTTAGAGGAAAATGTATTTTCTGATGCAAAACTGTTCCATCAAAATATGTTTCCACCAGCTCTATTCTGGAGAGTTGTCCAGAGAGATCATGTAATTTGCTTGTCACAATCTAGCTGTGACCCATGGGGTCTTAGATGTCAAACTGAAGCACTGAAGTGATGTAAATAACCACTGCTAACTGTATAGTTCAGAAAATTGCAGACTCTGGAACCTACAGTGTAATTATAAACCAGAAAGTTTCCTAGAAAAAATGGCAAATTTGGTTCCATTACAAGATGTTTTCCTTCTGCCTATCCTGCAACTGCCAGTTCTGCCTCCACAGCCTAGGATTTGAAAAATTTGATCGCTTCCTGTCTGCCTCTTACATCATTGCCACAGAAACAAAGATTCTATTTAGCGCCAGAAGTCAACTGAAAATATTGATGATGATGTATGAGGCAGAATAGAATCTACTCCATTCTCCCATTGTATTAGTTCTGACATTCTAATTATAATGATAAAAACAATTAGTACACCAAGCAGATATGATCTGAAGATTACGAGGGGCAGATATGTTAAGTAGAGCTGGGCAAATACTTTCCAACAAAAAAATTGATGAATTTCACCTCATTCTCTTTGCAAATGTGCAGACTGTAATTTTTCTCACATTTATCAGTTTTTCAAAGTTATTTGCTATATGGCTTTTGTGAATGATTCTTGGTATTTGATTATGTGAGCAGCTCATTGTGAGTATTCATCATAAGAAATTCTAGTTGAATTTGCTTAGCTTTGATTGGAGATCTAGGTCACATGGTATGTTACTGTTCCCTGACTGGATGAACATAACTCAGACTCATGTTTTCTGTGCGAATGCTCCAATCTATTCATTCATAATTTGCTTTCTGCAATTATTCTCTGATATTTGCTTTATTCACTAGAATATTTGGGAAAAACAAATACAAATGGGGTGTAAACAGAGCTGAACTTAATTTGTTTCAAAACATGAACGAACATTTCTGGAAATTTTCCATTGAGCTCGAGTGACGGCTAAGAAGTTTCTACATAGTTTACTAAGTCTATGTTTCTACATAGTAATTTTTCTAAACTTGACTGTAGTTCAGTTAGCCTGTTGGGAGTCACAGGCATCCTTAGGCAAATGCAGACGGGTCAGGTACTTCATTTTACCTGTAAATTTTCTTTTATAAAAAGAAAAAAGTTTCTGCATGTATCAGAGAATTAAAAACTTCATTAAAAACTGCTGACAACTGTTACTGCATTCATATTGAGAGGGAATATACTACCGCTAACACAGTCATTTCTTTTTTTCTAATAAGCTTGGTAAATAGGATCCAGTCAGTATAATCAGATACAGTAAGTACAGACTCCATCCCATAGGAAACCCAGGTTGCCATAAATAAACGGTCTCTAAGTGCCCTTGCAAAGGGAAAGGAGCAGTGTGGGTGTTAACATCACACTCAGTGTTTACTGCTGCCTAGGTTCATTTCCTTTTAGCTATTCACAGCACCCCATGCCTGTAATAACTGGTATTTTGACAGCTGCCGCCCTGTAATCGAACCAGGGCTGTCAGGGAAATTTGTAGCTATTTGCTTCGCAGGGTTTCTTCGTTCCACACTGCAACGGCCAGCCCACACTGCATGGTTATTGATGATAGGTGCTAATCACATAACAGATTCCCAACATAAATCAGGAGGCAGTCGAAAATAAAGTTGCTTCACACTGAGGTCATTTTTAACCCCTCTCAAGTGTCCACAGAAGAGAGAAGCACAAACTTTTATTCTTGCTATTAATAAACCCCTGAAGGAGGGGGATGGTGTCAGGCTGGGGGTCAAATTTTAAACTGCAGCTTTTGCAACTCAATGTTATAAAATACACAATCTAGTTTAACTGCCAGGTGACTTTGGGCATTTAAGAGTTGATTTGTGGAGTATCACAGATTTGTGACAGGGAACTTATAATATGCCTAATATATAGCTGAGATCAAGCAGTGGATCTTGCATATTGTAAGTGACAGCTTAAAGTACCTCAAGGGTGCTAATCCACCATGAAACTTCTTTCCCATCTTATCTTTAGGGAGCTGAAAATGGAATGCACTTCTCTCTTCTCCAGCCTGTCAGTCCTCCTCAGTGTAAACACATTTAGCCCCAGTTCAACATCGGATGATACAAATTCAATTGTAAGTTTTAGGGTGTTGTTGTTGTTGAGTTTCTGGTTTTGTTGTTTTCAGATGTCAGAGAAGCTGATTTCTATCTGAACACTGTAATTGCACCAAAATGTCAGCATGCTGGATGTATCACGTATAGGACATAGCACTCAAGGTGTAGAACAGAAGAAAACAACAGAGTAATGAAAAGCGCGGCCCCTTCATTGTCAGAGCATTTCATTTTCCAAGCTGCATAAGCCTCAGCACACTGTACAGACAGGAATGATAAGTGTATGGCGAGATTCCAATCCCAGCAGACCAGGGGGAAGGCTCCTATGTTAAATAGGAGGATCCTTTTTTGTCAGTTATCAGCTGGTTTCCAAACCACCCTCGTTGGCACTGCGAGCAGAGGCATGCAGGCTGAACTGGGTCTTGTCCACACGAGGAGATGGGTATGTTTTTAACTCGTGTTAAAATCCTAGGGTAGGCAAGGCAGTGGAAATTTTAATATTTGTTAAAGCAGCTACAATTTACCTGTGTCTCCACTAGGATTTGAACACAAGTTAGTTAATACATGTTAACAACACAGCTTGTTTTCCTGGTGATGACCAGCTGTAGTGGCTGTCCCTTTGGGCAGGACTGAGACACGTCACGTCAGCTGGAAATTATCCTGCTATCCTGTACCTGGCTTTGTGGACAGAAAATGCCAATGCTGCCACAGGACTGCTTTCATGAACACTGAATTCTCTTTTAATGCCAGTTACACTTCGCAGTTGAAGCATTAAATTTCATGGTTCACCTTCCTCCTACCATACACATTTTGCTAGTTGAACTCCGCAGCGGAGCTCCCTGACTCTTCATCCTGCCTTGAACAGGTGGCATGGCTCCTGATGGCTAAATTACACATCTATGAGCTGCTAAGTCTGCTGCCTGGATTCTGGTACCTAAAATATACTCGCTGGTCACATTACAGAAGCGGAACATAAAGACATGCATGACTGGTACTGAAAAAGAGCCTCTGTGATGAATAATGCTCCTGAACAAAGATTACATCTTTAACGCTGGCAGAGACAGCATCAGCATGAGTTATCAAACATGTGAGTACAGGTACAGCTGTCAGCTCCTAAGCTATTCATTCAACAGTTCTTGTGACTTGCTTATTTCTGCCATAGCCTCAATTTTCCCTTTCCCTCACCCTATCCCCATATTTAGAAAAATATATAAAATAAACACTTGCCCACATTTCACATTTGAACAAAAAAGTGAGAAGTTGACAAAAGCATTGACAAATCCGGGACTCATTCATTAGATGAGGTTTTGTTCCATCTATTGTACATTCCATGAGATAGCTCATTTGAAGGCCAAAAGTCCTCTCAGAATGGAGATATTAGGTTATCAGCACAACATAATCAAATGCAAGGACATCTTTAGATCAGAACAAGAAATTAATGTAAATCACACTGGTAGTATTCAAAAGGTAAAAGTGAGAGTCAAAACAACTACACTCATAGCTAAACCAGCTCTTAAACGTACAGTTACTAAATCACAAGTCTTAAAAGCTTGCTAATTAGCCACCAGAACCACAAGCCTTTTTCCTTCTTGGCCACATCCTCAAGTTACCAAATCCAGCATGCCGGGGGGGGGGGGGGGGGGGAGGGGTGTCAGCACGGCCAACAGGGTGCACACAAGTAAGAGCCCAGTGTGTGTGTTACACACATCAAGGGGACAGACACACAAACACTGTGCAGCAAGCACTGAGGCTGTGTGTGAAACATGGAAATCTTTATTAGGGGAAAAAGGAACATAGCAACAGAATAGCTAGCAGAATAAGGAAAACACTCCCCCACCGTACCCGTCAACTCTGTTCCCCTCCCACCAGTGTGAATGGCCAATGGCCAAGTATGCAGTGCCGCTGCAGGTGTGTTAGTGCCAGGATATTAGAGAGACGAGGTGGGTGAGCTAATATCTTTTATTGGATCCACTTCTGTTGGTGAGAGACAAGCTTTGAAAGAGGAGCTCTGTGGGGCTCAAAAACTTGCCTCTCTCACCAACAGAAGTGGGTCCAATAAAAGAGATCACCCACTAGGCAAGTGTCCTTTACCCCTCGCTCCTCCTTCCACTACACCCCACTCGCAGCTTGGTGTCGGGGGCGGCGCTGTCCCAGAATCCTGAGGCACACGAGGCGAGGACTGTCTCCAGTCCCTGGGGAAGTGCTGCCTACTCCTGCCTCAAGGTGGTACCACCTGCCCCAGCTACAGGGGTTTCAGCGTCACGTGGTGGCTAGGTGGCGGGGCCTCTCCAGTGTTCAGGCAGCTCTGCTGCTGTCCTCTGTGGCTTCAGTGAAGAGCCCTCTCTCTGCGCCATCTCACCACAGGGTCCCCCACACCGGCTCACGCAGAGAAGTCCTTCCAGCAGCGCAGGATCCTCAAGAGAGGGGAACCGGTAGCACACAGGAGCCTTGAGAAGACGTCTTGCCGCTCCGGGGGGGGGGGGGGCACTTCTTGCCTGTTAGACTCCCCAGCGTGGAAAAACTCCCCCCCCACACCTTCCCAACCCATGCAAGTAGAATGCTGCATTACAACGCAGCTCCTGAGGGGAGCACGGGGGCTGGGCTTTCCCTTCTACCATCCTCAGAAGGGTGTGCCCATCCCCAAATATTGGAGGAGGTTTTTGTTTTGTTTTTTGGCAGAAATTCTTCCCCCCCGCCCTCCACCAAAAAGTCCAAATTTTTAACACACCACCACAACCACCACAGTGAAATTTGGTGCGGGGAGAGATGTTACCTTGGGTTTTACCACCTTTTCCCCTTGAAAAAGAGAGCAGGGGGAAAGAAAAAGGAAGTGGAGAAAAGGGGAGGGTGACCCAAATTGGAAAAAATAACCCAATTTTGTTGAAAAATTCCAAATGTTCAGATTTTTCCACACAGCACACTTACCATTATTTTGACAAGCTCTATCAACTATCCCTCAAGCTGAACTAGCTACCCCAGGGTTCCCTTCACCAGTAAAGATGATGCCGTCTCTCTCTTTGTTCTTCCCATTACTGAAATGAAAGTTTGGCCTGGGTAAAGATTAATTACTGAATGTCTGGATGCTTTATATTAATATGCTCTCCAAAACCCACGCCGCTGTTCACATCAGAACATCTGTCACGGCTCTGGCTAGCAAGGGACTGACTCCATTTCACTGTGTGATCCTCCCACCTGAACAGCCATAGAGATGGCACTGTGGTGCCAACTGGGGTCAGGCTACGTGGATGGTGGAGATACGTCAATGGGAAAAATCCATATGAGAACTGAAGGTGCTTGCTGTTAACAAATACATATGGATCACAGAGAAAGAAAAATCTATGTACAAGTAAAGTGCAAGGGTGAAAAGTAAATGGAAACATTCTGAGTAGAGCTGGGTGATTTTTTTTCATGCAAATAGGGTTTTTTTGGACAAAAGATTCTGATTTGGATCAAAACAAACTATTTGTAAATTCAGGTAGATTTCAGCAAGCCATTTCAGGTAGATTTCAACAAGTCATTTCAATCTGCAACAAAAAATGCTGGCAATGTCAAAACAGTTTGTTCTGGAATTTCTGAAACGAAATGTTTTGACTTTCCATTTCAGAATGAGGCTTCATTTTGGAATTTTATATAAAAAAAGAAACAACATTAAAATGTTTTTTTTTAAAACTGAAAACAAACCAAAATATTTGGGGGTTAACAAAATGTTTCATTCCACCCAAAATACATTTATTGTTTTATTAATGTTTTCACTTTTCTGAGAAATTTGAAACATTTTTGGTTTGGTTTGATCCAAAGCAATTTTGCCCCCTATGATTTTTCAGTTCAGCCACCAAATCAAAAAGTTGGTTATTCACCAACTTCTAATTCCAAATTCCAATCCATGCATAAAAGTGCTGGCAGCAGATCAGACATGGGTGGGGATGCTTAGCACCTTGCAGGATCAGGTCACAGGTCCTTGAAATCTATGGGAATGGTTCTCCCCTTTGCTACAGCCCTTATAAACCACAGAGTCAGTGTATGGGGTCCATAAAAGCCCCATGTGACAAGGGATGGGATGGGACGTGTTGGACGTGAGAATCACCGTAGCTGACTGTAAATTAAAAGGGAAATGCAGCACAAAATTCCAGCCCATGTGTTTCTGCATAGCTTTGGGTCCCAAGGAGCAATACATCCCCTATCTGTCCTGGTTGCTTCAGTTCAGGGAATGAAACCATCTGTAGACTTCTACCTCTTACTTCAAGTGGATGGATGAACTTCAAAATGTTGAGTCTTGTCTCAGATAAACCCACTTATCTCAATTTTCTGCCCTCTTCACCCTCCCTTTCCTTCACATCACCATCAGCCAGGTCCTTCATCTGCCCTGTCCTCAACGTGGCTGGAAAGTTTTCATTACAAAAATATTTCGGACAAGAAGGAATTTTGTGACGAACAGTTTCACAAGTATTATTCTCCTTTTTTCCAACCAGTCCTACCGTGGACACCATCTTTCCCTTCCCCTCAGCTCTCTTGACCCATTACCCAACCTGCTCTTCTCCATGCCGGGGCAATCCCAGCTTCTGACATGCACGCAAGTAACTTCCTGTCCTCTAGCTGGTGTCCTGCCTGATCAGAAGGTCCGCCAGCCTCTGCTGAGGCAGCAGACACTTTCTCAAGCTGGGCTTGTTTTGAGGCTCACAGGGTACCTCAAAGTACATTGGACACCTCAGACACTGCAAAACCCCAGAAGCGACTCCAGCTGACTCCATGTCTGTATGCCTGACATACTCACAATAAAACAAATACATAGTGAATGTGAGAGCAGAATATGGCCATACACATATCAGGCTTAAACACCTCTGAGAAGCAGTGATTAGTAGCAACCAATGTAACAAGCACAAGTTCCAAGTGCAAATCTCATGTAATTCATATCAATTACAGCGGTGGCAGAATGTCCTGTGATGACAAAGAGGCCAAGCCAATCAGTATTGAACTCATACACAGTAAGTAACTAAAGCCTTTGAAAAGGAAAATCGGTGTTGGCAAGAGTCAGGGTGTTCATAGATCAGCGCTCGCTATCCCCGCCTGGATTGTGCAAAGGCCCAGAAAGTCATACAAGCCGACATCCGACATCTAGGGGGCAGCCTAACATTAGAGCACTTTGTCTCTTTTAATCTAACCCATTAGTGCCACCCGCGGAACTGTTCTAGTGACATACGACGTATTGCGCTCAAGAAAGCAAAAGTGTGTCATTTTAATTATGCCAAAGAACATGTCTGTCTTTATTACAGTCACGGCCATCCAGCAAGTATTTAACGAAATTCCCCATTTCCCCTGCTGCCTTTGTCCACGGCTTGCAGGCACTCGATGATTCCCCCAAACAGCACGATTAATTTAGACCAGCAAGCAGAACTGATTTGCACCTCCTGCCTGTACATCAGGCTAGGATACCCGTGGAAACTATCAAGGGAAGCTTGTTAAAGTTAGTCTCATTGAGGAAGAAGGTCATAACGGAACGCTGGATTCTTACATGGGACTGAGATGCGAGTTGTCGGCCAGGGGAAGAGCACAGTATGTGCTGTGGGTGGTGAAATTGTTACTTAACAGTATCCCAGAGGTGGAAGTAGGGTTGCCAACTGTCTAATCACACAAGCCCAAATACTATTCCCCCGCCCCTTCGCCAAGGCCACGCCCCTTCGCCAAGGCCCCCCCCCCTTTCACCGGGCTGGGGTCAGGGGGTTGGGGGTGCAGGCTCTGGGCTCTGGGGGTGGGGCCGAGGGGTTCGGAGTGTGGGAGGGAGCTTTGGGCTAAGCCTGGGGCAGGGGATTGGGGTGCGGGCTCTGGAAGGGAGATTGGGTGCAGGAGGGGGCGTGAGGTGCAGCCTCCGGGAGGAAGTTTGGGTGCAGGGTGCAGGCTCTGGGCTGGGGCAGGGGGTTGGGGTGCAGGAGGGGGTGCGGGCTCTGGAAGGGAGATTGGGTGCAGGAGGGGGCGTGAGGTGCAGCCTCCGGGAGGAAGTTTGGGTGCAGGGTGCAGGCTCTGGGCTGGGGCAGGGGGTTGGGGTGCAGGAGGGGGTGCGGGCTCTGGAAGGGAGATTGGGTGCAGGAGGGGGCGTGAGGTGCAGGCTCTGGGAGGAAGTTTGGGTGCAGGGTGCAGACTCTGGGCTGGGGCAGGGGATTGGGGTGCAGGAGGGGGGCGGCGCTTACCTCGGGCGGCTCCCGAAAGCGACCAGCAAACCCCTCTAGCAGCAGCTCCTGGAGGGGGGGGTTAGGGGTCTCCGTGTGCTGCCCCTGCCTGCAGGCTCCACCCTGCAGCTCCCATTGGGTGCAGTTGCCAGCCAATAGGAGCTGCGGAGTCGGTGCTTGAGGCAGGGGCAGCGTGCGGAGAACCCCGCCCCCTACAGGGGCCACAGGTACATGCCAGCCGCTTCCGGGAGCAGCGCGGGGCCAGGGCAGGCAAGGAGCCTGCGTTAGCCCTGCTGTGCCGCTGGACTTTTAGCACCTAAAATCTCCTGGTTTGGCATCAGTAGCCTCCAGGAGATAGGGCCTGATTCCAGGAGACTCCTGGCGAAACCGGGAGGGTTAGCAGCCCTAGGTGGAAGTGACCCATCATGTCACCCCGTCCCATTCCCCCAGTCGCTGCATGATTGTTTCTGACAGTTTCTATTCCAGAGGTTCTGCCAGTCTAGCTTTAAATGTCACCACGTGTTGTGGCTTCTTCCATCTCTTCGGGGAAAGCAACCCAGTCAAGTTTCTACCCAATACTGAATTCATCTCACTCGAATTGAGAGTGGCTCTGTTTAAAACTATCAGCCATTTGAGCTCTCCTTCGGCACACAGAATTGGTGGAGCCAGCCCTCTCTAGATCTCCTTGTTCTCTCCTGTCATCTCCACTGACTTCTCATTTTGCCTTTCCTCCCATTGCAATGTCACCTCTGTTAAAATGTGCTGACATCAGCCCACCCTCCTTCATATCACAACATCGTCTCCCAAGACTTGTACTGACACCGTTTCCCCTTCATTTGTCTCTGCCCCCTCACCTCCACATCAGCCTTTATTGAACGGGCCTTGACAGAGAGAGCATTTCCCAAGCTTCTTTCTGTATGTCAAATAAATGTGCACCCCTGCGAGGCGGGAATGGAGCAGAGCCGGGAGAGCATGTCAGTGAGTAAATCACCAAGATCAGTGAAAGCCAGGCTGGTATTTCACCTCCAGAGATAGCCTGTCAGCCATGTCACGCGTTCTGAAGGACTTTTCCAGCGTAACTCTGACCTCGCGGGGAGGTCTTGGGAGCATTCGCATGACTGACCATGAGTCAGGGTCGAGTTGGGCCCTGTATGAAGATGGCACAAGTGATAATGAGACATGGGGGCGCCGGAGAAATCAAAAGGGAGCCCGAGGGCAGAGGGAGATCACCACATGAGATAGGTTTCTGCGCACACTCCTTGATCCAGACTGTGTGCGCAGGGAATTTTAAAATTCTCTCTCCTCAGTGTATCCAGGACGTCTCCACCCAGACCACGAACACGGACAAAGGTTTATAATCATTTTGTGCCTCGCTTCTGGTCCTGAGCCCCATCGGCACCAACCTTTACCCATAGCTATCTTTGAAGATGCAGCAGCAAACCCCACCATCCCTCAGAGCTTCTCTCGCCACAAACGCCCATGCCCCTCCCCCTTCCTCTCCCTAGCCATCAAGCCCAGATCTCTGTTCCTCAATCTGTCCCCAACAACCCAGCATCCCCCACCTCCCTTAACTAGTTTGTGGCTGAAGTCATGTTACAAAGTGCACCTATGGGAGCCTCAGAAAGTCTTCTTGGAAAGGTCCTTGCCATAAAGAGAACAATGGGGGGGAAACAGTGATATTTTACGTGCCCATTAAAAAAGTGACTTCCCACAGGCCAATGGAAGAGTAGAATTTCCCAGTGCTGACCTATGGCACTATATAAATAATAGACAAGGAGGAGCAGCAGCAGAAAGGAAAGGCGGGAACAGTCCCACCAGCAGATAGTAAGGCTTATTAAGCAGATTTGGCATTTGAAAGCCATTTGTACAAGCCACACAGATAGGCCCCAATCCTGCAATTGGATCCGCATTGGCTGACCTGTGCAGACCTCCCTGTTGATTTCACTGGGGCTCTGTGTTAGCACAAGGGTCAAATCACACGCGTTCAGTTGCCGGCTCGAAACCATGACCGGGGGGAGCAGGGAAACCCACCTTCATCCCTGAGGACTGAACTGGACTCAGCAGGATTAGTTTGCATATGACTTTTTTCCCCTCCCATGTTGGGAAACTGCTTCCACAAAGCAGTGGTAACCAGAGCTGATAGAAACATCTTGCCCACATGCTCAGGGTTTAGCTGATGGCCACATTTGGGGTCAGGAAGGAATTTTCCACAAGGGCAGATTGGCAGAGGCCCTGGGGGTTTTTCGCCTTCCTCTGCAGCGTGGGGCATGGGTCACTTGCTAGAGGATTCTCTGCACCTTGACGTCTTTAAACAGTGATTTGAGGACTTCAACAGCTCAGACATAGGTTAGGGGTTTATTACAGGAGTGGGTGGATGAGATTCTGTGGCCTGCGTTGTGCAGGAGGTCAGACTAGACGATCATAATGGTCCCTTCTGACCTTAAAGTCTATGACTCTAAGCATCTTTCATAGAAACTCAACTGTTTTGAGGAGGCGTATGAATTTTGATGGGAAGGTTTCTGAGGTCCAAGGTGGACTCTCTGGTCAGAGAGAGAAACCATCCTAATCAAAAACCTGACTGTTTCAACCCTCAAGCCGAGGTCTCAGCACAATCCCACTTTACATAAATGCTTAGAAGGTTTGGGGTTTCTTCCAATGTGGAATGAAAACAAATTTCTAAACCTTGAAATCTGTCAGGAAACAGAGGCATTATCCTCTGGCCAGTCCTAGTGGTAACTTCGTCATGTGTTGATACTGCCGTGCCCAGAGCCTAAAACCAATGCTTTAGTGGGCGAGTGAGCGCTGCTACTCAGTCTGCATTTACATCACTCTGACAGTTCATTTCAAAAGGGAATTATTTTACAATTTACTTATTGGGCTAACAAGGGTTCTCTGGCTAGGCAGAGTGCGAATCCCTGTTTCCTAGAGCCCCCTTTCTGTTCTCTTTGCTCAGGCCTCAAGGCAGGTTTGGTGTGACTCCCCGCAAGCCTGTGGTGAGTCAGTCCCAGCGCTGAGATTGCTTAACTCCGACCACTAGCGAATATGACATAATACTATGTACACAAATCTCCCCCACCTCCTTCTCTGAATTATCTCCCCTCCACCCCCAGCAGAATGATTTGGAAGCAAAATAGCAAGAAAGATTTCCAGCATCTATGAAACTGAAAATATCTTACCAGCTGGCAGGCATGGAGCCTGTTATTTGTGATGTCTAACTTAGTCTTGATGTACAATTTTGTGCTGTGTGTGTCAACAGGACTGAGTGCTCACAGAGAGATTACTTTATTTTTCCCCCTAAATCTATTCTCTGTTCTGATAAAGAGTAAAAACTTTCTTATCACACACACACACACACACACACACACACACACACACACACACACACTAGATGTCAAGCCAGTTAGCTGTGTTAGTAAAATGACTTTATATTATGGGGTTCTAACACCTCTTACAATGACACCGCATTGTCTTCAGACAACTGCTGTCTAGCCATAAATTATCATACTGACTTTATCCTTTTCAGGTATAACCAGTAATTTAGCTTTTGGAATGAAAAAAACTGTGGAGGGGGGAAAGAATCATCTTGTGCGAGGAGTAACTAAAAAATGTGCAAAACAGAATGAAAATGACACTTCAGCTTTAACATCACATCATTAGCAAGATATTTTATCATGCAATTCATCTGCCTACCTACCTGCTTCCCAAACCACAATGTTCCCCTCAGAGTTCTGTTCCTCTTTTGCAATGAACCATAAATTACATGCTGACAGCTTTAATTTGTGCAAAGTATGCTTGGTTGCTTCTGGCACAAGCAGCCGGCTGCTATAATAAGGTCAATATATATTCATTGTCGCATTGCTTGATGTGCCAGATAACACAAAAATGCAGAAATGTGGTAGTTTCTTTGGGGCTACAAAGTAGGAATGATAGAAAGCTAAGAATGCTGCATCTCATCAGGGCATTGCAAGCAGTTGGCTCATCACTTATGCATGGCATGAGCGATGTTATGATTTAACTAATCATCATCAGTTATTCATCCCATTGCTGTCAAGGGACCACGCAACACTTTCATTTCTTGCCAGTTCTAGATAATTTATGTCCCCGTATCATTCATGGGTGGGGGGTGTTTTTGTGGTTGACCATTAGCAGGTAAACGCTAATGTTTCCTTTCAAGCGTGACGTTTCTGATGTACAACTAACCCTCTAAAGCGGAGCTTGTGGAAGCGAAGGCAATCCTTGTGTACTGAATGAAAGCAAACCAGACACAGGATGGTGTTCTTGTGGAAAGCTACCTCCTGAATAAGCACAAAGACAGGATGAGGAAAAGCTGGGAATTCGGATACACTAAATCTAACTGGCGTATACACGAGGGGTGGCCAATTTTGAGATAAGTTCCGAGCGGCTGCAGGTTGTATTAATGCCATATCTCCTTCATATGGCTGATGTGGACGTAGAGAAACAGCTATAATTTTGCATTTAGGTGGTCAAGCCAGATAATTGCGTCAGGACTAGCGGCGTGCATGGCTGTGATGCCTCCTTCATATTTGTGAATCGGGCACCCAGTAGTTCTGTGTTCCACGGTCTGTTCTGGGTGACCACAGGCGCACTCTGGAGAGTCCCTTTGTGCAGCACGTATCCGCATCTGCCACGGCTTGGGCGGATGCGGTTTAGGGTTGCCCAGGAGCTTCGCGGGAGATCAAAGCTGGGGATCCGCTACAGAAAAATTGCAGACTGGACCAATGCTGTTTGGAAACGTCTCCTAGTATCTGAACCCAGCGCGCTCAGTGAAATGAATGGAGCTGCTGGTGAGAGAGAACATGACGATCACTTTTAAAAGGCTTCCAGAGCCCACCCAATGTTTAAGTGCAGAGCACTCTTACTCGGAGATGGGCCCAGGCTGCAATGGCAGATCCAGAGCCCCTGAAGGCTATGGGGAAGTTCCAAACTCTGCTGTTTGCGCTCTGTTCACCATTTACCCCAGGATGTCCCAGTCGTGACTGTCTCTTCCTCCTCTTTTGTGGGTCTCAAGGGACTCCATGTTACTGCACTTCCCTCCCTAATAGACCCATCAGAGATTCTCTACCTCTGTGTTGTGGAGTAAGAGGAAAGGGTCTTTATTAGCATGTTTTATAGTAGGCTGGTCCTGTACAGGCCTCTACAGTAGCTAGCAGTGCACTGCCTGACCTCCTGAGACACACTCATTCAATTGCTTGAAAATTTTTGGTTCCAATATTTCATTATCCCAAGTAAACAGAAGAAAGTCAAAATAGCCCTGCCCCTCTCCCGAGATCAGAAACACGTGAGCGATTCACAGGTGTTAAGGCCAGGGGGCATTACTGTGATCATCCAATCCAATCTCCTGCATAGCACAGAGCAGAGAATTTCACCAAGCAATTCCTGCATCATGTCCACAACTTTCTGATTACGCTAGAGCAGATCTTTTAGAAAGACATCCCGTCTTGACTGAAAGATATTCAGTCACTACATCCTTAAGTAGATTGTACCAAGGGCTAATTATTCTAACTTAGAAATTTGCCCCCTACTTCGAGTCCGAATTTATCTAGCTTCAGTTTCCAGCCACAGGATCTTGTTCAGTCTTTGTCTGCTTGATTAAAGGATCCTCTACTATCAGAAATCTTCTCCTTGGGTGGGTAATTATAGATCATGAGCAAGTCACCTCTTAACCTTCTCTCAGATAATCTAAATAGATTGAACTTCTTTAGTGTCTCATAGTAAAGCAGGTAAGTGCATTTTGGGAAGACATCTGGACTCAGAAAACCCCTGCCCTGGCAATCACTTCCCACCCTTCTGGTTTCCACCGGCGGAACATAGCAAACAAAACCGCTTATTGTCCAAGAGAGCCCGAGATCCAAACCCAACATTGCCAAATTGAGCTTTTGCCTTTTTAATTTTTTTTTAAATGCAGATTAACGACAAAGGCAGCACCTGATGAACATGGTGCCTAGATAAAGAAACAGAGGCAGTTTAGAAAAACATTAGCAGGTCTGGAGCCAGCCAGAACGACTACATGTTTTCATATTACAACCTGATGTACTAACACTAGACCACCGCACGACACAGGTGGAAATGTAAGTGAGAGGGCCATTGAACACCAAATTTTCCCAATGTATCACAATTACAGAAACACCTGCGCTAAACAGCTTTGTGCCGAGCCACTGACAACACATACCATGTTCAATAGCCCTCGACATTCATAATCTCTTACCTGCGAAAATTATAAACAGCGAGGGGGATGGATAGTACAATTTTAAATGGGGGTGAAAGAATGTGACTTGCCACCAGCTGCTCAGAGTTCAACAGCTGAACGTCTGCTTGAGAAAGAACCACCCCCCCTCATCCACGGAGTACCAATAACGCTGTAGGATGTTATTGGGAAGTAACAGGAACAAGTTTATGGGTAACATCATTCAGGAAAACAACAAGGAGTCCAGTGGCACCTAAAGGACTAACAGATTTATTTCTCACAGACTCATAGACTTTAAGGTCAGAAGGGACCATTATGATCATCTAGTCTGACCTCCTGCACAATGCAGGCCACAGAATCTCACCCACCCACTCCTGTAACAAACCCCTAACCTATGTCTGAGTTACTGAAGTCCTCAAATCGTGGTTTAAAGACCTCAAGGTGCAGAGAATCCTCCAGCAAGTGACCCGTGCCCCATGCTGCAGAGGAAGGCGAAAAACCTCCAGGGCTTCTGCCAATCTGCCCTGGAGGAAAATTCCTTCCCGACCCCAAATATGGCAATCAGCTAAACCCTGAGCATGTGGGCAAGACTCACCACCCAGCACCCAGGAAAGAATTCTCTGTAGTAACTCAAATCCCACCCCATCTAACATCCCATCACAGACCATTGGGCATATTTACCTGCTAATAATCAAAGATCAATTAATTGCCAGAATTAGGCTATCCCATCATACCATCCCCTCCATAAACTTATCAAGTTTAGTCTTGAAGCCAGATATGTCTTTTGCCCCCACTACTCCTCTGGGAAGGCTGCTCCAGAACTTCACTCCTCTAATGGTTAGAAACCTTCGTCTAATTTCAAGTCTAAATTTCCTAGTCTCCAGTTTATTTGGGCATAAGCTTTTGTGGGTAAAAAACCACTTCTTCAGATGCTTGCATGCAACTGTTTTTTTACCCACGAAAGCTTATGTCCAAATAAATCTGTTAGTCTTTAAGGTGCCACCGGACTCCTTGTTGTTTTTGTGGATACAGACTAACACGGCTATCCCCTGATACTTGACATCATTCAGGAAGTGCACACTTCCAGTCATCATGGCTTCCCACAGAGGTTACTACCCAGGGTGACGGGGCACGCACAGTGTTAAAAGACGGAGTGGTGGGGTTTCTTTTGGATATAGCACTCACGCTACGGTAATGGGGCCATACAAACAGATTTGAGTGACAGATTAGAGCAAGGACACAGGCCCTAATTTCAGATCACTCCTGCCATTAAAGATCTCATGGCATTCTTTGTAAGAGTTGGAGCATCATCCCAGTGTCTTAGCCAAATTCCAATATGGATAATCGCCTTCCATCTACCTCAGTTCTCCTCTGTAGCTTCAGTTGCACGTTATTCTTCTTCCAGTGTGCTCTGAGCTTTTAAACAGATGCGGCTCCTCCCACCCCCTCGCCAATGGGGGACATTTCAGTGGAGGAAGAGGTAATCCTTATAAACATATCCCTTAATTACCTTGTGGGGTCAATGCCAGGCTTAATTAACTAACATTTGCGAAGCTCTTTGAAATTCCCCGGAGGAAAGGTGCTACAACAGTGCATGGAACTATTCTTATGGTGATGATACTGCAGAGAATTAGGGTGGATATCATTGTCATAAGGCTGGTACAGTTTTGGCAGGAACTGACTCAGTTTTAGCTCATTTACAATGGGTTTTTAATATCCGATCCTCAATGTTTCCCTGGCATACACTGAATAAAACAAACATTTAAAAATAAATCCCACGTTACTATGTTCTTGCTCTTGTGAACATTTTCATAAAATACATATTTAAGAAACAGATTAGAGATAGCCTTTCTCTGAGATCATAAGTATTTAAAAAGCAATAAGGCTTAATAACCTTCTTTTCTTTGTAAGGTGGTTGGGGATGATAAATGATGGGTAATTTCATGGTCGGAGTTTCAATTTCCGAAAATATGAGCACTATTCCCCGAGCTCCACTTCCAAGACAGATTCTTTTTGGCAGTCTTTCTTGTTGTCTCCTTATTCTCTGATTCTGAATTCACTTTGAGAATCAGGCATGCATTTTATAGGCTTGGTATGAGATCTCCACAAGTCCATTAGCCCTGCAAGTTTATATTCTCCACTCTCGGTTTCACCTTATTTCAGGGGAACGTGATGATTTTTGCTTTTGGTATTGCTTTGTGCCAGTGTTCAGAGGAACGGCGCTTGTATTCCCCCTCTGTGGTCTAGCAAGGGCACATACTCTAGGCTTATGGCTCCCCAGCCAATGCCTATCTTGGGTGAAGACATGTCTCCCTCCCCACTTCTGACCGGGGTATTTCCAGACTACACAGTTCCCTGCCTATACTGTGACCTCCCCAGCCCAGTCAGGCAGCCTAAGAAGAAAAGTAAAGCAGGCTGGCTTAGAGATGGTAAATGGTGTAATTGCCGCAGTTAAGTTATCACACAGCTCTTACTAAGCATGCACATTTATTCTTAAGGTAAAAGCATTACAAAGAAAACACATTAAAAACAAGAAAAGAACCTACATGCATACTAATAAGCTTACCAGCCTTCACTCCCTGACTCCAACAAAGGTTCTAGCCAGTGAACTGTCCTTCAACCCCCTTGCAGGGGTTTCCCTGTAGTACCAATTCTTCAGCACTCATCAGGAAGTCAGCTACCCCTTTATACAGTTTGTCTGTGAACTGTTCTCATGTAAAAGGGGTGAGGCAGACAAAGGGACCTCTCTGAGGTGACATTTCAAAGGCTGAGTCTGTAGGTGGGGGGTTGCAATCCCTTTCTCCCAAGTGCTTCCTAGGAATCCTATTTCACACATAGTCCCAAACGATCATGTGTATCTCCTACATTATGCAGCATAGTCTTGGGGCTCCCAGTTCTTCCCAGAGGTTGCATTAATACTGTCTTCCTCCTACAATCCCACAATAATATGGAAACATTTGCATTTTTAATTCATTGAACTAAAAGCCACTTTGCTCAGAACTGACACCACCAAGTCAACCCAGACTTAAGGCCCTGCAGGTTGCTCAGGCAATATTTCCCCTTTCCCCATGGTTTTTTCAGAAAGCTCTGGCTTTCGTAAAAAATGATTACGTGTTTAAAAGACAGAAGATGTTCTGCAGTGTATACAACGGCCCCTGCCAGCTGGCGATACAGTGCCTCCTAAGAACCCCGGCGCTCCAATGATCTATTATTGAAATACATTAGAGAGCTGTCACCCTGACAGCATACTAAGGTAATATGTCAAGGCACCAACACTCTGATGATGTACTTAGATAATATATCAAAGCACCATCATTCTGATTATATTCTAATACAATACATCACAATGCCATTGTTCTGAAGATGTACTATTATAATACATCAAAGAACCAGAGTCCTGCTGATGTGCTGTTACTGACCACGCACTCTTGTCAAGATGGTGATACACTGTCCTGCCGGCGCCCACTCTGAAGGCTGTAATAAAATTAAGTTTATTCTTTAAAATTTATGTCTATGTCCATCTATATCAAATTATTGGAGGGTTGGGAGTGCACGGGGGGGAGGGGAGCACATGATAAGACTTTATTAGTTTTCAGCCTTTTGAAAACTAGGGAGAGCTTGATTCTACTTTCAGATCTATGGGTCTCCAACGCCAACAAGTTTGCAAGACCGTCTATTTTGCAACCATGGGCATTCCTGGGTTTTTCAAGACACACACCACAATACGGACACCTAGGATAGAAGCGTGGCCTGATTGTGCTTCTGAGGGTACAGACCAGAGAGCTACTTGCCCCCACACTACTTTCAAAATGTACAGTTTCTTGTTGAGGCCTTTTCTGAGAACAGGAGTAGTGCTCTGCTTCTTTGTATTTCCCTAACATGTTGGGTGTTCCAGAGCCTGCTGGATTCTGTACCTGAGAGGCAAATAACAATTCTACTACTGAGAAAAATCCAGTCCTTCCAGTGGGAGTGGACTATCAGGCATCCAGCATTTCCCCCTTATGTTTCCATACACACAGAGAGAAAAACAAACTTCCCATTCAGATTTTATTACAGGTGAAAGACAACTAGGAATTGAAAAGAACAAACAGTGCTGAAAGCTCAGACCTCTACCATTAAACGGCCAACTCTAGTAAGTGGAAGACATAGCAGACTCAAATGTCTGCCAAAAGCCATTAGAGTGGGACAAACCCACATGTTCCCCTAGTGGTGGGTTTCTGCTAGCCCAAGAGTGCTTTGATCCCTGACTGGAGCACCTGGACACTATCATAATACAAATAAATAGTGACAAGAAGTATCTACGAGAGAGCACTGTGTGTAGCTCTCCTCAGGAACAGGCGGCAGTAACTTTGCATCTCAGAATGGCTGATGGCCTCTGTAGATGGCAGAGTTCACTGAGATTTAAAGGTGCAGTACACAAAACAAAGGCATAACAATTCCATGGCTAAATACTCCCTTTCCCCCTTCCTCGCCCACCCCAAAAACAATGTCCAGAGGGTGCCAAAGAGGGTTGTCCTGGTCAGCACCATCCTAGGGGAGAAGTTCTTACTGAAGGATGAACAACTCAGCAATCTTGGTTCCCAGGGGTCTGTGCAAACGTTTTGTTCCAGTTTCAGTTCATAGGAGTTCACACCCCTTTGGTTTCACATGGAATTTCTGGTTCAAAAGGACCCAAAAAGTCTACATGAAGAGCGCCAAAGCCACAAAGTTCATTCTTCCTTTAACATTAACGTGGGGCTAAACTCCTTGCACTGCTGTTCCCACTGGCCCCCCCCCCAACCAGAAAAACTACTACTGGGCCAATGCTCACTGTTACAAACAACTAGTTTAGTACATTGTCTGCCACTAATAATAATAATAATAATACTTCAGCATTACTAAGCCCGCACACTCAAAAATCAGGGAGTCAGTTCCCCCCCCCCGCCCCGCCTCCTGCCAGTAATGAAATTGGCTTACAAATAATGAGATTTTTTTTAAAAACACATTTGGGTTTCTTTCTCGTTCTTGAGCCTTCAGGGTGCCCTCAGGAAATACTGACAAGCTTTTCTCTGCCAACATGCCGGCTAGTAAATTTCATTAAAAAAAATAAGCTGAGATTCTCATCAGGTCTTGGAATTCCAGGAGCTGGGGTTTTAAATTAAACACCAAATATTTTGATACTCGCTGTAAAATTGGGAATGTTGGCAACACTTGTAGTAACAGAGCATCTTTCACCAAACGATCTCAGAGCGTTTAGAAAAGGGTAAGTATTATCTTACCCCAGTTGAATGACAGGGAAGTTAAGGCATGGAGAGCTGAATGGATTCAGCAAAGGTCACACTCCAAGCCAGGGCAGAGTTCGAATTAGAACCCATGTCTCTAGACTTCCAGTCCTATGCCCTGTTTTAGACCATTTACTGAGAACGGATAATTTGTCCGTGGTCCCTCCTGGTCCACCATGAACAAAGGTGGGGATTTGGCCATTCCCGGCACCTTCCACCAGGACATCTGTCCCTTTGAACAGTGAGTTGCTCATCAGGAATAGTTTGTGGCGTACAAAAACCTGAGTAACAATTATTAAAAGTAAAATTAAGGTGACACCTAATGGGCCTTCTCTAAACCTGCATCGTCAACACACCTGACTTTGAGAATCTCTCCTGGTACAATGAAGCCAAGTCTATATAATGTATTTTCTCCTGCTCCCTCCGGCAAGAGAGAAATCAATAAGATTCTCTCATGTGCTCCTCAAGCTAGTGTCCATGTAGCATTTCAAACAGGCATAGGCAAGTGTCTCATTTGCTCTCATTCCTTTCTCACGGTGGCTTGTGAGAGTCCTGCCCATGAGTCATGCTGTTCCCCTTGTGCTCCCTGAAGGTGTTCTGTCTCCTCTCATTGACTCCACCAGATGGCTGGCTTTGAACCCAGGAGATCATTGTCTCAATAGGTAGTTGCAGGCAACAGTATGCGTAATCCTGCTCTCGCTCCTCTGCGGTTTCAATTATCTGTGTATAACTCGCACGGTTTCAGAGCTGTGGAGATGGATACTAGTGACGGCAGAATGACCTACTAGGTGTTGCCCAGCCCAGTCCCAGCCCAATGTAATCATGTCCTTAAGCATTTTAATTGGCTTTGTTCATTTATATGGTTTTACTCACTCTGTTCTGATAAAGAGCAGATTCTCCATCAGCTCAGCTCCACCCCTGTGTTCTCATGCGCCTACTAATAGCGAGGAATGGCTTTGTTTGTGGGCCTGCTTGTGCAGAGCTCATGACCAGTCGTAGCATGCACCATCTCACTGCTCCACGCTCTTCGTTAGAGAGACGTGATGCAGCAACGGGCAGAGCTGGGCGCACCTCTGCACTTTTGTTCCCTTTAAAAAATAAATAAATAAAACCAGGAGAAAGTCATACAACTTCCGCGGCCATCGAGCGACAAAGCGAACATTCGCCTGATCTTGTTACATTTTTCATAATTTCAGGGAAGTCCCTGCAGAGTTTGCACTGACGCCCAGGAAAAGGACTTTTTTCAAATGTTGGATAGCGTACAAGCCTCATGGGATTAAAGTAGCCAGGGAGGAATCTTGCTGCCATGGGAGCGGACAGCCAAACTCCCATCGATTTCAGTGGAGGAGGAGGAGACTTAAGGGACCCAGTGTGTGGCTAACTCTGGAGCACTCTTGGGCAGGCAAGCGACAGATTCACCCTTTGTCTCACTCACACAGGGCACAGAGATCAGGCAACACCCATTCATGGGAAGGAGAAACTAAATTAGACCATTTAGCGTCGCGAGACCAAGAATCGGACGTGCGTAAGCCCCCCATAATAGTTTTCAAAACTGTCTAAAACGGATATTAAAAAGGGACACCAGGAATTTGTATCCCTTCCATCAACCCCTGTGCACATTTACTAAAGCAAAACATCCAATAAGTGAGCAGCTGGCACCTTAGGAGAGGGCCTTTCCCTGGGCCGCCTTTTGGTTTACTTCTTAGTGCTAGCAAACGGCAGTAGCTTTCTTCAATTATTTTTAATATTCGCAGAGGGTCAGTCTGAAGAACTAGCTCAACATGACTGCAGATCAACAAGACCAGATCAAAATAATCAGCCACCAAGACTGGATCTTGTGAGCTTGGGTCACGGAGTACCTTCTGTGGCACTGGCCCAGAGAAAGACGGCAGGTATCTCTAGGATCTTATTTATATTGTGGTTGCACCCAGGGACTCCAAGCAGGGATCGGGGCCCTGCTGTGCTAGGCATGGTATAAACACAGAACAAAAAGACCGCCCCTGCCCAGAGAAATTTACAATCTACGTTTCCTTTAGTCTATACGTGTGCAATCACCAAATCTTTCTCTGCCTCCCTTGAGCTCTGTTTCTTCAAGAGCATTAGCAAGTCATTTAACAGGCAAAGCCCACAGAAATGTATAGGTTACAGCAAGAAGTGCTTATTGGCATTAGCAGAATAGAGAAAAAACAGACAAGGAGAGAATAGGTAACCGGACTCTTGCAATCTGACACTAGCTAGCATCATAAACTCGAGGTGACAAGACTGCAAGGTGAAAGCTGGTCGAATAGTGAAAAGAAAAATAATCACCAGTGATTTATCAGTTGACAGAAAAAACAGGAACAAACTGTCCAGGACTATTATCCACCAGCTCTGTGTGTGCTTCGGCAGCTGCAGCATGGGGAAGGTGGGTTTAGCAATGCAATCTATGGCAATACAGCTGAGTGATGCGAGACCAGCAGTGCCCCAGCCTGGCCTGGCCTCTGGGGGCACACACTGCACTCCCTCTGCGGCAAGTCCGTGTGCCCACCACAGAGAGGAGGACTGAAGGAGAGGGGAAGATGCTGTAGCGTTCGCCTCCCTCCCTCTCTCGCCCCATACTAGGATCTTCAGCCTTCCCGGAAGCAGCTCCCCGCCAGCTATTCAGGCTTGGCTCTGCCACAAGCTGATGGGCACCCGTGCAGGTGCTTCAGCTTCTCCTTTGTGCAGTTTCTGACGCGGGGAGGGAAGCCTATGGCCACAACCGAGGCCAGGAGCTGGCAGCGAGCAGCCGGCAGGCAGCTCTGTCCCAGGAGACGGAAAACAGCACTAAGGGGAGGCAAGGTGTACTTTTAAAAAGGGATCGGGGCAGGGGGAGGGGAGAGGGATAGGCCTAGAGAAGAGAGCAGACAGGTGGCTGGAGAAGGAGGGGGTGAGCAGAGGGGAAATGGAGTCAGTTTCCCAGCAGCCAGGGGGAATGTTACATTCTGAAATGTCCCTGGATTGTGTGGAAGTAGAGCGTTTTTCTCCGACAACTGTAACCTTTAGGCACACTTCCCCATCGGAAGGCGCTTCTGACCATCAGCAAGGGCACCACATCACCCTAAATCAGGTCTGCCCATTCTCAGGAATGCACAGTGAAACCTCAGGTTCCATATGCATGCACAGCAAAACATGGTGGGTTAGCAACCATCTGTTAGTTATAATCTGCAGTATCGTGCTGAAGGCTCCACATCCAAATTGCTGAAGTCTGAGGATTTATCCAAAGGCTGGGATTTACCAAAATACACAATCTTCAAACTCCCGCGAACACCTAATTTTACCGCAAACACCAATTACTTCTAAAGGATAAGAAATTAGCATATTTCGATTTTGCAGATAAGGGCGAATCCGGGTGCATTACGTTGGCTGCAGCTTTTAAACCCTTCTTTCTTTGAACTACTGTTAGTAACAACAACACCGTCCTTATCTGACTCCAGCCCTTTTCTACTATAAGAATGGCCAGGCTGGGTCAGACCAAAGGTCCATCTAGCCCAGTATCCTGTCTACTGACAGTGGCCAATGCCAGATGCCCCAGAGAGAATGAACAGAACAGGTAATCATCAAGTGATCCATCCCCTGTCGCCCATTTCCAGCTCCTGGCAAACAGAGGCTAGGGACACCGTCCCTGCCCATCCTGGCTAATAGCCATTGATGGACCTATCCTCCATGAACTTATCTAGTTCTTTTTTGAACCCTGTTATGCAAAAAGATGACTGGAAAAACTCAGATGTGCCACAGTTCCCACTTAAAACATATATCATCAGACCAAACCTGTATCTTATCAACTGGTGCTGGGTAGTCTATGGGACTGCAATTATTGCACTGTAAGAACTTGTCAAATATTGCCCTCTACTGGATGGAATCAGAACTGCTTAACTGTGTATCATAGGCTCTGTACTAGTACCCCCAATGGAGATTTCTCCTTCAGCTGCAGTGGGTTTGAATAGTGTAACCCACGTTCTACCCCTGCCGGGGCCATGAAGTCCTGAATAGTGAATGATGACACTATGAAGCCCTAAATCATCCCAATGGTCCCATCCGACTTTATAGTCTATGAATCTATGGATTGGTTACGATTGCTGGCACTTGAATAGTGCTCTGCAAACCTCTGGTACTAGCCGTGCAGTGAGAAGTTCAGAAAGCATTCCCGCTGACCTTTGTGTCACTGTTACTCTGATCTGTGCCACAGAGAAAGACTTCCGGGGAATGCTGTATCAGGGGGACATGGTTACACTGACCCTGCCACAAAGAACACCCACAGGCGGTATTTACTAGGATCAACAATAAAAACAGATACCTTTCGGGTGGAGCTGGGGAGGAAGTTGGTGTTATTTTTCACATAAATGCCAGCATACAAGAGACACACACCACTTTCCTTAAAGAGCCCCTTGCATTGTTTATTTTAATGTATCTTTGGGAAAATGGCATTGGTGAGCAATCACTGATATTTAATCAGTTTCATATTTACTCACAGAGCCATTGTGCAAACAACACGCTATGGGTAAATGAAACAAACACTGGTTATAAAGTCTATACAATCAGCTTAAATGCAAAGGATAATTACAAGAGTCAAAATCTACACTTATCGTAAAGCTAGGCAGTCAAGGACTGGCTCCAGCGCATGACAGAAATAGAAGTTAACTTTGAAAGATAACCTTGTGAGCTACAATTAAGTCTCAGGCTTTGACAGTTACCAAAAACCCTAAATGAAAATAGCCCGAGGAAAACAAATATAAGGTTTGGCACCCCTGAAGAAATTTAAACCTAAACATACAAATTAAAAGCACCTAGAGAGGCAGGGTGGGATTTTAATAACATAATATCTTCCATTCACTTGAAAGTAATTGACGCACAATAAAAAAAAAAAAAAAAAAAACCACCATTCTGCCAGCCCAGGCAATGGGAAAATCCTCTGAGTGGCTGTGCAAATCGAACCCTTTCATGTAGGTTGCTTTTTTTTTTCTTTTTGCAATGACCTGACAGAAAAAAGCCTGGAGGAAAATGGCTGGTTTCAAGAGATGTTAACAGACAAAAGAGACTGAACCAGCCCAACCCACGCAGAACGCGGAGCGAGGCCAATGCTTATTATAGCAAGAAGCAACTATTCATTACTGTTAACAAATAAAAATAATCATCATAATTAATGTGGAAAATATGATCCTGCTGCTAGCCCCAAGGAAAGCTGGTTTATTAGATGTGCAATTCTTGTGGCCTAAAAACAAGGAGCCGTGAAAAGTACCAACACACTGGAAGTAGGAGGCAGGGGTACTGTAGAGGGCTCTCCATGACTGTCAGAGTCATTGGAGGTGAAAGGAGTTATTGGAAAGAACATGGAGGAGCAGAGTAGGTAATGCGGGGAACAGGGCACAACCTACACTCAGAGTGTTTGCTGCCTGCTAGCCTGCAGTATCTATCACCAAGATCAGTTTCAATACAGATTTTAAGACCATTTGTGAGCCTGCATAACACATGCCAGGAAATTTCACCCCGTGATTTCTCTGTCGAGCCCAGTAACTTGTGAACACCTCTTTTAGATGGACATCCAATCTTGGTTTAAAGACTCCAAGTGATGATAATATTTGCATGTCCCATGGCTAATTACCATATCCTGCAAAGGAAGGGTGAATTATGACTATGATGCATCATGGATGGAACCAAACATGAAGTCCTCAAACCTATTTAGATATTTCCATGAAGAAGAGTTGTTAAGTGTGGTTGGGATCAGGTCAGAGGAGGGTCATGGACCCCACACTAAAGATGCCTCTGGAACTACCTGGACTAGTTTTGCAGTTTGGGGAGTGATGGCAGGATATTGAAATATTCCATTTTCACAAGCAGCCCTTTAGGATTTCACCAACCTGCTCAGTGAGGCTAGGTGTAGCTACAGCATCCTGGTGTCTACTAGCCACTTTAGTCAGAAAACCCAAAACTACACAGGACCAACCACAGAAGCTGTTTTTACATTGGGCTACTAAAGGAAACTTAGCTTGGGTTCCGTGCAAGGCTTGTGAACGTGGGCCCTGTTTGGCCATAAAGCCAGATGGAACTCACTGTTCCATATGGAGAAAACAGATGGCACTTGGCCTTTGTTTCTGGGTTCTTGTGAACCAAAAGGCTCAAAGTGAAACTCAGCAAGGCCCAAATCCACCTCCCTGCTGTCAACATCTAAACAGATCAAGAACTTGTGAGAATCCTTCTCTCATGAGACATTGTGAGACAGTGTAAGCAAGCACCACTCAAGATAGATTATTCAACTGAATCCCTCTCACAGGGACAAACTATGTGATGTGCTTGTTGGGAATTTCATTACCTTTTCCAGCTTCTTCAGACATTCGTAAAATAAGGTAGGAGGATGTGTGGAAAGGCATTTATCAGTCTATTCAAGCTATTCTTGGATGTTAATAGCCTTGCTGCAATGTAGCTTGTCAAAAAACGATGTACATCAAGTGATGTAACATATCACAAATGTGAAGCAGCATTCAGCTTTTATGGACAAGAGATGCACTATCTGAAATTAGAGCGATACAAGCAGGGCAGAATGCAACTGTTATTGTTCCAATGGTAGTCCCCATTTTAAGTACAATCTCACCGCTCACCCCTCATATTAAATATCAGTTTGCTTCACAGCCACCACTTGTCCTGTCCTGATCATGTTAAAATGAGTGGGGAGGCCTGGAGGGGGAGGGAATGAGAAGTAAAGCGGGTTGACTTTTTTGGAATTTTCAAAGTTCAAAAACTAAACAGGAAAATTTTCAGCAACATTTTCATGAACGTTCCATTCCCACCCTCACCCCCTTTGCCTCCAGCCTCCCCCCTCCCCATGTTTTCACCAACTCCAGAGCTGGTCACCATTTTTTCAAATTAAAAAAGAGGGGAAACTTTTCACATTTTTTCCCCAGCTAGCTCTAATTTCACTTCTTTGAGGCTGGCTCACAGCCTGTCTGGCTCAGTAATGAAAAAGATCTGTTGCCATCTGCTGCATGCTTGATGGCTTAGGTGAGACAAGCCTGGTGGTTCTCAGCCCAATTCCCCCTGGACAGTCTCCTTGTCATAAAAACAATGGCAACTGGCACTAATTGGCACGCTGGTTGGCAGTCTCAGCAGAAAGAAAAAAGCCAGCATATTACCACTTATCACAAAGCTTCAGGGTGAAGCCGAGTTTCCTGTGAGATGGGAAAACAAACGCCTTTTAAAATAAAAACCGATAAACTGACACACTTGTGCCTCTTCTCGGTTATAAATCACAACAGTGTACGAACTAATGGCTCTGGCAATGGGAGTTCAAAGGAAAGAAGTAACCCAATTATAAAGTTTGTTAGATTTATTGTCAGCTAATAACAGCATTCTCAAAGCTGCTATGAGGAAGATCAATAGGTTTCACATGCCTTACGTATTTTTTCCACCCAGCATCTATTCTAGGCCGAACGTATTGCGTTATAGTTCTTTTCCCATCACACAGAGCGAGGACATCTACAAGCAAAGCTTTGCAATGTTGTGATTAGCATAATGAGGGCAGGTGAATATACTGTACTTCCTTTTGGGGTTTTATTGGAGCAGAGAGTGAGAAGGAAAAGGTGTCAAGAGCTGCTGGCAAGTTTTGCAAATATTAAGGTAATGAAACAACTAGGAGACGTTGAATTATTAAATGTTCATCTTCTGCATTTCTGATATTTTATTCTTTTTATTTAATGTGTAAGTAAAATAGAGAGGGGTTTTTTTTTATCCCCATCAAAGCAATGGTCCAAATTTATCGCTGGTGTAACTGCATTGACAGGGATGAAATTTACCTTGGTGGAGTTAATATGGGCCAGTTTGCCTCAGTTCTCATAATTCCCAGAATGCAAAATAGGACAAGCTTGATTTTTAGACATTAAAGGGCTGCACTGTCCATTCCCAGCTTGCTCCATGTCTGGGGGGGGCATGTACCTGCCCCGGCCCGGAGCACCCCAGGGAATGAATCATGTCCTTTCTAGCTCCAGGGGATTTAATCTGCTACTGGCCCCTACCAGTATCCGAGTACTACATCCTTTCCCCCTCCCGTCGGTGATGACCCAGGACTGGCGGAAAAGGGATCAAGGCTCCTCCCACTCTCCTCCTCTCACTTGGAGCAGGAGTAGCAGGTGCACAGTGCCCACTTAACATGGGCGTGCAAAGCGAGGTATAAGGAAGAGGCTTACTCCTTTCCACAGGTGCAAAGCCCAGGTCATGATCTGGGCCAAAGTGGTAGTGGGCACAATCCTTCAAGATGCTGCGTGCCTCCTGCAAGGTGCTGTTGAGCACCCTCAACTCCCAGCATACTCCTCATCTTCCAGAATCGGGCCCATTATCACTTGGGGCCAGAATATCGCCTGGGTGATGCACCTGTGGAGAAATACCAGCAATGCCTAGCTTTTATATAGCACTTCATCAGGCGATGTCAAAACATCGCACAAGAGGGGCCCGTGTCATTATCCCCATTTCACAGATGGGGAAACGGAGGCACAGAGCAGCAGTAAAGAGTGGCTTTTGCCTGGGACGTGATTCTGATGAGGAGATGGTATGGTTGTGTGTGTGTGTGTGTGTGTGTGTGTGTGTGTGTGTGTGTGTGTGTGTGTGTGTGTGTGTGAGAGAGAGAGAGAGAGAGAGAACAGCCACTGTTTTCTATTGCATTTTGCGCATGCAGAAAAAGCCTCTGCCCATGGGCCCATTTTATACATCAGAAATAAAATAAACACCAAAGCTGCATGGAGCGAAGGCCTTTGGGAGAAGGTCTTTCCCCACAGATAAGGGGCCTCCTAAAAACCTCCCCAAAGCCTTTCAAGACAGTTTCTAAAAATTAGGATGGCCAGCCTTAAGCATTTAAAAACCATCACTCAGACCCCAGATCATGAGGGTCACTTAAATAGCTTTATTTTTATATATAATATTGGGAGGGTTATATTTGCTTTCTGGAATTTGAGCCTTTGGGAATCATGTCCAAGATTTTCTCTGCAACTATGAGGGTGAGAAACTTACTTTTGTTTTTACATGAAACCTTAGCTTCTCCTGGATTCACATGACTCCAGGAGCAGGGGCTGCAAGAAACACCAAATATCACAATAAAGTCAGGAGAGTTAGCAACACTGGGAAGGAGGGGTGTTTTTTGAGACTAAAACATTATTTTTCAGCAGTTCTTTAAGAAGGTTTTGTGGCTTTTCTGTGTTTGTATTTGCCGCCCGACCCTCTGAGCGAGTCACTGCCAGCCTCAGTCAAACCCCTGCGGAAATGGCAGTCAAAAGCGCCCGTGTAACAGGGTCTGTCAAAAGCGCCCGTGTAACAGGGTCTGTCGACGCTTCCAGCCGGCTTGCTCTAGTCTCATCGAGCGAGCACGCTAAACAGAGCAAGAGCTAGTCGTGCAAGTGGTGGGATGGGGTAGCTGCCCCCATGTTTGACGGGCACACACTCGGCACGCCTGGCCCCTTGGGCTGCCATGGCCACACTGTTTTAGAGCTACCGCAGGTACATCTCGTTGAGCTGGGAAACCCCACCCCCAGGTCAAAGTGCAGACATTACTCTGTGATCTGTGTGGGAGAGGCAGATACTTCAAAGCCCAGAAAATCCTTTAATTCAGCTTGAGGCCTGTGAAGCCAATTCAGCAGAGAAGCATGAGCTACCGGATTCCTTGGCCCTCGACACCCTATTACCTATAGGCAAAGCTGGCATTTATGACATCAAAGGCATAGTGGTCAGGAGTGGGGTAACGCTGCCAGAGGTTATGTGCAGAAAACTGGGCTGCTCAGAGCTACTCACAATACGAGGCCATACCTAGAAGAAGGATGGTTACTTACTTCACAGTAACTGTGGTTCGTTGAGACGTTTTATCCAGGTGGATCCCACTGCCCGGCACACATGCGCCCCAGGCGTGGGTGCCAAAAGGGGGAGCCACATGGACAAACACTCAGCGGAGAAACTGATCTTTCATCTTTCAGAGTAGCAGCCGTGTTAGTCTGTATCCGCAAAAAGAACAGGAGTACTTGTGGCACCTTAGAGACTAACAAATTTATTAGAGCATTATGCTCTAATAACAAATACATTTGTTAGTCTCTAAGGTGCCACAAGTACTTTTGATCTTTCATCGACGCTGAGCTGGGACATGGGAATGTGATAGGAGCACCCTGTAATTCTCCCCGGGCACGACTCACATCGGCAGATGGTTACATGATAACACTTCGCCTCCACTTTCTCAGGAGAAGCTAAATAATTCTGAGATGCTTCTCAACTGGCAGGAGGGTGCCAAGGTTTTTATTTTTGTTTGAAAAGGGAGAGCGCCGGGGTGAGCTTGTCCGGCTGCCACTGAGCCTTGGGTTGGCAGCTGTCCTGCAAAGGTTCTCATCAACCCACTTCTTCTGGGCCTGAGGAGGTTACCTGATACTGAGAAGCCGAGTCTTCCCAGGGTCACTGGCAAGCCCAGCTAAGCAGCTTAATAATGCTGATTTTCTAGGTGACAAGGCTGGCACGGCAGGAAAACAGGGTATTAAATGAATTCCTAAGTAGAAGGGATTTATCAGGTTACCACATTTACTGTAATGTTTCAGACTGCTTGCGGCCACATTCCGTGATCTGCTCTGAACCAGCTGAACGTACTGCCTTCCCCCGGGACAACAAAGAAGCACGACTTGTTTGAAATGTACACAGTACAGTATAGAAACATCCTCTGTGCATTTCATTTCTTGTCACACTGCAGCAAAAGCCATTCCCCATGCTACACGTCCAGATAATTCTTCAGTGTTCCCATCCTGATATGGCTGAAATGTGACCATGTGTTTAACACAAAGAGATCATCTGGATCACAGAGGCTGATGGTCTGTTGCCCCTCCAGGTCCTTTATGCTGGTCTGGCAATGTAAAGAGGACGAAATGGCCCCAAGGGAATACTTCCACCACAGAGGGGTGCTCTAGCTGGCATACAGCTGGATCAAGGGCTCTGTGCCAGTCCCCTCCCAGCCAAGAGTAGGGAACATGGTGTAAGCTGCACACAGACAGAGGGAAGGGGCACAGCCAGAGTGTTAAAACACACCATCTATTCTCTGCTTTCCATTGCCCATCAGGGACCACGGGAAGAGAAGTGCAAGTTACAGCAGCCCTGAGGTGGCTCTGACTTACACTTGGGAACTGGGAAAGCGCCCAGCAGGATACAGAATATAGGATGACCTACAGCCACCATTGCTGCCCACCCCTTGCATTCCTGTGCCAAGTGCAAGAGCAGAGCAATACAACCCGGCTCATCCCATTTCTATGATAAAGAGACTATGAAGAAGTATAGCTAGATTTTTTTCTGGAAATATGAAATATATCTATTCTGTCAAATATTCCTCCCAGTGATTCTGGGAGTAAAGTAGCATTTTAGCAATGAGTAGAGGAGGATGGAGCAACTAAGCCTGATGCATTGCCCGAGCTGTCAAGAGTCAGCCTGTTTCTGTTTTCCTGTAGCATTAACAAAAATATTGTGCATTAAGCACTCCAAAATAGGGGTAATATTCTGAGCTTAATTATCATTTAAATATAATAGGAGTCTTATGTTCCCACCAAGTGAACATGTGCCAATCAGCCAGCCGTAAGCACTGCATTTTCTAAACAAATGGTTATTACCTTTAATACAATGCAGACATGGAGCAAGCTGGACCCAATTTTACGTGAAAATTAATGGCAAATTCTTGTAACCACATTAGGAGCCATCTTAGTTCATTTGAAATGAGTTAACATGAAAACAATATGAAAACCATCTTGTGCGCTTGGAATATAAATATTTGTCTATTTCTTTGCCAGAGTAGCAAGAAAGACTACGAGACTGGCATGTAAGCGTTATATAAACATGCTTGCAAAGGGCTGATGTTTGATGGGTTAAACTTATTTGTCAATTTTTCCATTTTCTTCATCAAAAAGTAATTAAACATTAAGCAGATGTCAGCATCTAACTGGTTTCAGAGAATGTTTCACAATAGAATTTATGGTGATTGTAAACTTTTTATTTACATGTCGGTAAATAACCAACTAAATGCCGGAAGAGACTAGCTGAAGCCTTTATTTCTTTTGATTTTTAAAAATGTCAGAATTAGTGCAAGCCTCTCTTGAAAGCTGGATGCTTGTCATATTATGATTAACATAGGAAACCTCAACGAAACACACCGTGAAACTAGTGAAATGGAGTGGAGAATCAGCTGTGCAATCATTGCTCACAGAGATGGTGAGATTATGTAATTCTGCTCTCAGACCAGTGTAAATCACCAGCAACTCCCCTGAAGGTAAGGGAGTTACACCATTGTACTGAGATCTGAATCACGCCAGGCTGGGGAAATCTTTCATTCAAATCAGTAAAAATGCTGACCTAGGCACTCATCGCAAACTGTTAATAGTTCCTTTATTTCTATCACGGTAGCCCCCAGAGGCCTCAACTGGGATCAGCCGGCAGGCTCTGTTGTGCTAGGCACTGTACAAACACATAGTGAGAGACGGTTCCTGTCCTGAGGAGCTCGCCATCTAAATAAGACAGAGAAATCGTGAGAGGGGAAAGATGCCCAGAGAGGTGAAGCAATTTGCCCAAAGTCACAGAGCAGGTCAGTGACAGAGCCGGGAATAGAATCAAGGTTCTGAGACCCAGGCCTGTACTTTGCCTGCTTGACCACACTAGTCATGTCTCTAAAAATGTTGCATTTTCCCCATGTCTATGACATTAAGGGAAACGAGTCTGTTCATATTCAGTCTCACTGCTGCTTGGCTGAGTGCAAGCATAACATCAAACGTGTACTTTCTGAGCGGTCTGGTCTCGAATATGACTCGTCAAAAGTATCATTTTAATTTTCACTGAAAATTTGCGAAGAAATGAAAATGTTTGTTTCATTGGAAGTGGTTGGTGTGTGTGTGTTTTCTCACCTTTTCTCCCTTTTCATACATTCATAGATTCCAAAGCCAGAAGGGAACACTGCGATCATCTAGTCCAGGCGGTCTCAAACTTCATTGCACCATGACCTTCTGACAACAAAAATTACTACACGACCCCAGGATGGGGGACCGAAGCCTGAGCCCACCCGAACCCTGCTGCCCCAGATGGGGGTGAGGGGGGCAAAGCCCAAGGGCTTCAGCCTCAGGCAGGGGGCCTGTAACCTGAGCAGAAGCCTTCAGGCTAAAGCCCCAGGCCCAGCAAGTCTAACACCAGCCCTGGCGACCCCCACTTTGGGGTTCTAACCCTCAATTTGAGAACCGCTGATCTAGTCTGACCTCCTGTAGGATATAAACCAGAGAAAGTCTCCAAAACAATTCCTAGAGCAGATCTATTAGAAAAAACATCCGATCATGATTTACAAATAATCAGAGATGGAAAATCCACCACGACTCTTGGTAAATTGTTCCAATGGTTAACCCTTCTCACTGTTAAAAATGTGCCCCTTCTTTCCAGCCTGAGTTTGTCTAGCTTCAGCTTCCAGCCATTGGATTGAGTTAGACATTTCTCTGATAGATTGAAGAGCCCATTATTAAATATTTATTCCTGATCTAGGTCTTGTACACTGTAATCAAGTCATGCCTGAACCTTCTCTTTGTTAAGCTAAACAGACTGAGCTCTTTGAGGCTATCACTAGAAGGCAGGTTTTCTATTCCTTTAATCATCCTTGTGGCTCTCGTATGAACCCGCTTATCAACACCCTTCTTGAATTGTGGATACCAAACTGGACACAGTATTCCAGCAGTGCCAAATATCGAGGTAAAATATCCTCTAGTCCAACTCGAGATGCCTCTGTTTATGCATCCCAGGATCGCATTAGCTCTTTGGGCTACAGAATCACCTGTTGATTATCCACCACAACACCCAAAGCTTTTTCAGAGTCACTGTAAGCGTGGCCGACATTCTTTGTTCCGAGATGCATGTGTTCATGTATTAAAACGCATATTGTTTGCTTGTGCCCAACTTACCAAGCGATCCAGATTGCTCTGAATCAGTGAATGGGATTTTTTCCTATTTTCGCTCCCTTTTTTTCCCCACTGAAAAAGAAGGGGGAAGTAAAAACCAAGGGAAAGAAAGGGGGGGAAATCAAAATCAAGAGCAATTTTCTAAATGAAAATTTCCCAAAGCTTTGTCAAAAAATTGGGTGGTTTTTTTTTTGTTTTTTTTTTTTTTTACACCCTAAATGCATTTTTTTACCACAAAGAATTTAGTTTTGATGGGAAAGTCATTTTTCATTGAAAAACCTTTTTATCCAGCTCTACTTGCTAACCTTGCAGGCCAAATCTGAGACAGGTCTGGATGGAAAAATTTTCTCTGCTGTTACCCCGGCACTATCAGTTAATACAGGACTTCCGAACTGTCAGCCTGACACTTTTGCAAGTTCTACATTTTACGTGGGAGAGGGGGTGTTTTTAAAAATCCCTCCAATTATTCAGATCATTCACACTGAAAATGTTGCATTTAAAAATCAGGAAGGCAGACTAATTTATGTCATCGGGTGTTTGAGCTAGACACATACAATTCCTTGCATGTCATCTGAGCAGCTGTCATATGGCTCTAACCGCTTCAACTTATTACCTGCTGCCACTCGCTTTTACCCACCACTGTGAAAGTGCTTTTAAACACCCCTGAAGTCCAATGTGTTGTGTTAATGTTATGTCAGGGTTACAATGGGTCACGTTGTGTGACAAAGCTGCAGCAATGCTTTGGAGATATTTATTGGGAAGGCTGTCGTCAGCCTGAGGGGAGAGCACAGGAGACATCTGAAAGAAAAAGGTCGGTTTTTATCTTTATCCTAATAGCGGTAATTGGACTTAGGCATGTAAATCCTTGTGTATCGAGATGTGAACATGGCCCTTCGAGAAAAGCAAACAGGAAACAGGCGAGGTTTACCATATTCTCTGCAGATACAGTGACTCGGGTAATTGACAAACCCCAGTGTCTGCCTGTTGGCCCTCAGGCGCTTAACTCTGGCTTTTGGTTCCCTTTCTAACATCTCCTTTTAAGATTTTTGGCCCCTGATCCAAAGCAGGTAGGCCCTCATACCTGATCAGAGCTCCATCAAGTCTGTGCAGGAAGGTGTAGGGAGCCATGCATGCAGATCTGATTGCGGGGTCAAGGCCAGAGCGTTCCATGAAGATAGCAGGCTGTGCATCACACGCTGACGTTAACCAGAAAGACAGCACTCAAGGATCTGTAAACACTTCGACTTCTGACCCTTGAGACTGGAATGAAATACTAAGATAGCCAAAAATAAAAAATACCCATAATTCTCTAATTTAAATGTTGGAGTGGGGGAGACGAGAAAGCTGCAGGTTAGATATCCCCCACCCCACCCCAGGAGTGCAGGATCAAGCCCCTTATCTCTTCAAGAGGCAAAGAACCCTTTCTGGAAGAAGATACCACCATAATTACCTGTGGTATGTTTGTGGTTTTTATTCTCTGAGCAATAAATGATCATCTTGGAACTATTGGCTTCTCTCAGAGTCTTTCCAGGGGATTTTTTTCTAAGTCACGCAGGACAGTCATGGTTAGCTCAGTCTCTTTACCAGTGTTGTGACCTGCAGCCCCTTTGGACAGCATGGAGTTCTTGGATCCTTAGAATGATTTTGTTAGACATAACTGGCAAAGTAGTTTGTAGTTGGGATTAGCTCTACTGGGGGATGTTAATACATCTGTCTCTGTTGATTATTTTTCTGTTTGTCTTGAGAAAAGCCATAGTGACTTGCTTGTTTTTCTTGGACTGACAAGGGTCTGAAATGTAGGGGGTTTATTTTCCAGAAAATGACAATGGGTTTATGACCAATAAAACATTGTTAGAAAATGCTGACTCTGAAGTATCCTTCATGCTAGTATCTGAAAACTCGCACTGACTTCCTGCTTATAAGAGTGCATGTAAAGGAACACTCCTTGCTGGAATCGAAATCAACAGCCTGGATTACAATCCTGGCAGCGGCATGACTCAAGCTAGGACCACATCCATTAGCCAAGAGTACTAACAACATCTCTATCCTCTTCTCAGGCCTTCACCCATAGACAGGGACTTGTTCCTAGGTGACTTGGGCTGATATCCTGATTGTTAGAGGGTGCGGGAATCCAAACCTGTGCCCGGGAGAAAACCCAAAAGAAGCGACAAGGAGGCAGAAGAGAAACAGAGCTCCTGCTGCCAGATCACCACAGCCCCAGGTTAAGTCTTGGTTGCAGGAGAACACCCAGGAAGTGCAGTTACAAGTCTCCTGATGCCTCCTTGCAGCCTGTTTGTAATGCTCCGGTTTGCTCCGGTATTGGCTGTGCGGCCCCACAACACAAATGACGCGGATGAGCAGGTTTAACGGGGAAAGCACTTACACACATGCCAGGGATGCCACGAGCCAGCACTCTGGCAAGGCCATAACCATATGGGGGCCATGTGCACCACTGGTGACAGGGCCGGAGTTTCACCTGCTTACCCAGCAGCCCAGAGCCTCGCTTGCTGCCCATTGTATAGACAGCAGCTGCATGTTGCAGGGGACTCAGGCTAGGATTGTTGTCAGCTCGGTGTTCAATGCTACCTCCCCCCAGCAAGCCCTGGGGCTCAGCCTTCCACGCCCCCTAAGCATTCTGCTACTTCAGCGCTTCCCTGCTGCAGTGTCTGTGGGGCAGTGCCCTGGAGCAGCCCTTAGCAGGAACGGCTGTGGCAGAAGTGCTGTTGTCAAACCGGCAGGGGCTCTCCTAGCCTTCAGACCCAGTCACAGCCTGCCCTCGGTGCAAACGAAGAGGCTGCCGGCGCCCATGAACGGCCTCCTTCACCTAGCACGGCTATGGGCCTGACCAAATGGAATGTGGCCTAGTGGATAAAGCACCAGGCTACGACTCAGGAGACTTAGGGTCTATTGCCAGCTCTGCTGCTGGCTGACCTTGGGCAAGTCATTTCCCCTCTCTCTGCCTCAGTTTCCCCATCTGTAAGATGGAAATAATGAGACCAACCTCCTTCGTAAAGCACTTTGAGAACCACTGATGAAACGCACTAGATACTGGGGTCAGTGGTAGCAGCCTCACTTTAACCAAGCACTCCCCTCTTGCTAACAGGCAAAACATGATGTCTCACAAGGCAAGTGTCATGCAGACTCCTTTCAGATCACCCCGGTTTGAAGCCTGTGAACCAGCTTTATATGATGAGCCTTCCAAGGAACCTGAAAGCTAATGCACATTTCTCAGAATTGCCATAGCAACAGATTGACAGGTCATATCTTCCCAGGAAACCCTGCAGAAACTTTTTAAAAGATCTCTTCAAAGAAGGAACAGCAGAAGGATCACCAGTGACTAAGCTGGTGCAGAATTCACGCCAACATATTGGCTAATTAAGGATTAATACAGCATCTTTCTAGTACCCACTGGCTAGAGAGAAGCTAGAGGAGCAGGAATCCCAAAGATTTCCTTTTAGAGATGAAAACCAAGCAGCAAAATGATGCAGGCGATGGCACACAGTGGCCCAGTAAAGTTTTATCCGAGGTGTTTCGGATTGCGTTATTCATACACTGCCAGACAGCTAAGGAAGAAGCATAAGCTACAGCATGGTATCTCCACAGCCCAGCTGGACATAGGTCAATTGCAGGGTTGCATAATAGAAGCAAAGCAGAAGTAATACTGTTCAGACAATGCTTGTTGAACCAACTTCTCCCCATAGGTTGGCACTGGTCACCTGTCACGCTGATTCTGTTATTTAGCCTATACACAAGACGACAAGTCAATTCACTTCCATAATTTCTTCATGAGAACTAAGAGGCTGGTCATGTCCCAACCAGTGAAGGAAGCCAATTACTATATTCCTCTTCCCAGGTGCCTCTCTCCTGATCAGAGGCTGAGCCCTAAAGGCTCTGAGCTTTATCCTCAGTTGGTGTGAATCAGCATAGTTTCTTTGATTTCAATGAGGCCAGTTTACAACAGCTGAGAATCCGTCCCTCTCTGTTCAGAGAACCTTCCACTCTTTAGACACAGCTCATGATATGGGCAATTGGGAGGGGGGAAATGTCCTCTGCACAGCTGGTGGTGAGGGGTTTCTAGCCTCAGAATCCTGCAGGGTTAGAAGGAAAGCTCCATTCAACGTACCGTCCCCTTCAGGGCCTACAGAAATGATCTTCACTTTTCATCTCTCTCCACTGAGTGCTGTTACTTTCAAAGGGAACATGGCACCCAGTTGTGTCAGGTCCCGAGAGAGCTACAAAGCCTTGGCTGCCGTTTGAGTTCACTTCTCTGAGGAGCAAGGCCATGCTGCTCTTTTCGATCTATAAAAGCTTAATTTTCATTTGGAAATGCACATGTTCGGATAGGGGGTTTTCAGTCAAAGTGAAGCTTATAAAAGTTGCAGAGCATCTGTGGGGGCTCTCGGCAGCCATCTTGGACTCCAGCAAGCCAGTCCATGCAGGTGTCTGAAGCAGTGCATTTTGGGTTGGAAATGCTCATGTGAAGCATTTCCTTTAAGCATTTAAAAGGCTCCAGATCTGCAAAGCAACAAATCCAAAATGGGCACTCACGGCACCACGAGACGCCGTTGCTCCCGAGCTGCGAGATGCCACGCTAGACTCTGTGACGGGACAGCTCAGTGCACACGTGAAATTTGGCTTACATCCGCAAAGCCTGCTCTCTCTTTCCACTCTGAGTAGGATTTCTCTCGCCCCGATTTAGGCTTCCCCCTCTCCCATCCCCGCAGCAGCAGGAATTTCACTCCTCTGTGCTGACTGCTCCTGGCTTGTTGTGCCCTGTACACCTGTGCTGCCATGAACTGCCCTGCCAGCATTATTTCTTGAACTCACTATGCACATAAACATTCATTCACAACACATTGACTAAAGCGGTTCTCAAACTGTGGGTTGCGACCGCATTTTAATGGGGTCACCAGGGCTGGCTTAGACTTGCTGAAGCCCGAGCCCCATAGGCGCCAACTTTTCCCGGCGCCGCTGGGAGCTCGCGCCCCCGCCCCTGCCCTGACTCCACCCCTGCCCTGCCCCCATTCCAACCCCTTCCCCAAAGTCTCCGCCCCCTCCCTGCCCCTATTGGACCCCTCCCCAAATCCCCGCCCCGGCCGCGCCTCTTCCCCCAAGCGCGCTGCGCTCCCCCTCCTCCCAGCACTTGCCGCCACGAAACAGCTGTTTCGCAGCACAAGCGCTGGGAGCCGGGGGGGAAAGCGGGCACGCGGCGCGCTCAGGGAAAAGGTGGAGGCAGAGTGGAGGTGAGCTGGGGTGGGGAGCTGCCACCCACCAATTTTTCCCCGTGGGTGCTCCAGCCCCGGAGCACCCATGGAGTCGGCGCTTATGCCGAGCCCCACTGCCTGGGTCCGAAGCCAAAGCCAGAGGACTTCAGCTTTGCGCCTGCCCGGAGCAGTGGGGCTCGGGCAGGCTCACGCTTCGCTCCCCCCTCCTGGGGTCGTGTAGTAATTTTTGTTGTCAGAAGGGGGTTGTGGTGCAGTGAAGTTAAGGGGGGAGGGATAGCTCAGGGGTTTGAGCATTGGCCTGCTAAACCCTGGGTTGTGAGCTCAATCCTTGAGAGGGCCACTTAGGGATCTGGGGCAAAAATCAGTACTTGGTCCTGCTAGTGAAGGCAGGGGGCTGGACTCCATGACCTTTCAGGGTCCCCTCCAGCTCTATGAGATAGGATATCTGCATATATCATATTAAGTTTGAGAACCCCTGGACTAGACTTACTGTATTGGTGCACGGTAACACAAACACAAGACAACAGCATTTAACCAAAAGGGCCCATCCACGCTGGCCTGAAAATCCAGCTAGTTCCATAGTCTGTATTCAGTCATCAACATGTTCCTGCTTAATTAGAAAGCCTGACACTTGTCACCTAAAATTGAACTTTGAACACAGAGGGAGCAACTGGGATGGCCATAATTTCCAACTGTCATTGTCCTGATTTTCAGATAAAGAACTAGGGGCTCTGCCTCTCACACATCAATTTCTCCTCTTTAACGAGGGACTGGTGATCTGTGGTAGAGGCAAATCTCGAAAAGGGCGTATGACAGACGTAGGTCTGCTCTGTAATAATTTATTAACACTATATGGCCTGGTTGTTGGGATGTATACTGTATTTAATATGTTGGTTTCATTTAATAGCAAGCTACTGGAAAAATAACCAGGAAACAAAAAACAATAGCTGGAGATAAGCTCACTCCTGGCAAACACTTCAGGTTGATTAAGAGACAATCATAGAATCATAGGACTGGAAGGGATCTCAAGAGGTCATCTAGTTCAACCCCCTGCACTCATGGCAGGAATAAGTATTATCTAGACCATCCCTGACAGGTGTTTGTCCAACCTGCTCTTAAAAATCTCCAATGACGGAGATTCCACAGCCTCCCTAGGCAATTTATCCCAGTGCTTAACCGCCCTGACAGGAAGTTTTTCCTAATGTCCAACCTAAACCACCCTTGCTGCAATTTAAGCCCATTGCTTTTTGTCCTATCCTCAGCGGTTAAGGAGAACAATTTTTCTCCCTCCTCCTTGTAACAACCTTTTATGTACTTGAAAACTGTTATGTCCCCTCTCAGTCTTCTCTTCTCCAGACTAAACAAACCTAGGTTTTTCAATCTTCCCTCATAGGTCATGTTTTCTAGACCTTTCATCATTTTGGTTTCTCTTCTCTGGACTTTCTCTAATTTGTCCATACCTTTTCTGAAATGTGGTGCCCAGAACTGAACACAATACTCCAGTTGAGGCCTAATCAGCATGGAGTAGAGCAGAAGAATTACTTCTTGTGTTTTGCTTACAATACTTCTGATAATACATCCCGGAATGATGTTTGCTTTTTTTGCAAGTGTTACACGGTTCGCTCATATTTAGCTTGTGATCCACTATGACCCCCAGACTCTGTGGTGGGGCTGGGGATGAGGGGCTTGGGGTACAGGAGGGTGCTCTGGGCTGGGAACATTCTGGTGTCAACATCAAGATATTGTCCAAAAGAGATTACTATAGCCTAAAAAGCCCTCGGACATAGACCGTCCATGGGTGTTCTGTACTGCAATTAATGGACCAACGATATGGCCCAATTGCATATGGACTAATTAGAAGACCGAATGCTTGCTGTGTTCCAATTGGTTAGAAGTGCCTGGGAAGAGACAAAGATGGTAACTAACTTTATTATAACTAACATTCTAAATTTCCCCTGTGCCTAATCTGGAGAGAGAACAGTGCAGAAGGGCAATGGGAGACGTGCTAACGAGAAAAGCTTGCTGGCTTCTGAGCTGATCGGACTTGTTTTGCTCTGTCAACTGCTCAGTCAGCAAATCTCTGTTTGAACTCCAGCAAAGGCGAGTAAAAAACAAACAAAACACAACACACCCCCTATTGTGGTTGAAGGAAAACAATACTTTCCCCAAACATGTGCACGGTATTAATATCAACTAGGCAATAGTGATATTATACTTTGTAATCTAACTACTGAAATAGTTCGTGAAAATTGAAGGAAAAAAAAAAAAAAGTTTACCCATGATCAGAAATGCCACTGTTCCTCAATAGTTTATATTATGCAGCTCATCACCATGGCATCCAACCACCCCACGGACACTAACACATTTATCCTCAGAACGCCCCTGCAAAGCAGGTATGTGCCGTCCCGGTTTACAAATGGGGAACAGAGGCATTGACAGATTAAGGCTCCAATTCAGGAAATCATCCCTGTTTAGCAAGATACTTAAGTGTGTGGTAATGGGATTTAAACAGCAGGTGGCTAGGGCGGGTGGGTACTCAGCCCCTCCCAAATCTACCCACCAGCTCACCACCTGCGCGGCTGCCTCGCCCTGCGTGTGCCCAGCGCCACAGATGAAGCCTTGACACGCCCCACGGGATGCTAGGAGGAGGCTTCGAGGATCCTGGCACAACAGCGCGAGCCAGTTTGCTGGAGCAGGAAGCTGGGCCCAGGCTAGCCCTTCTGGACACAGCAGAGCTGGGGTGAGGTCAGGGCAGGCCAGGCTCGCTCTGAAACCCCCACAGGACAGGAGCCACTGCTGCCCTCCACCTATGTAATAGGAACTGACCTAAGCACACGTCCAAGCAGAGCTGTCCCTAGGGTACGGCAAATCGGGACAACCGCTCCGGGCCCCGCGCTTCATAAGGAGGAGCCCCCGCACTAACCTCCCCCTTCCCCCTGCGCCTCCTGCCCGCCGGCGGCCCCGCCAATCAGCACCTCCACCTCCCTCCCTCCCTTCAGTGCCTACCACTGATCAGGCATCTGGAGGCGCTGGCGGGGAGGGGGAGGAGTGAGGGCACAGTGCGCTCAGGGGAAGGGGGCAGAACTGGGCAGGGAAGAGGTGGGGTGGGATGGGGGTGGGGCCTTGGAGGAAAGGGTGGGGTGGGAGTGGGCAGAGCAGGGATGGGAAGAGGCGGGGTGGGGGTGGGGCCTGGGTGGAGCACCCCGGAGCAGATAGAAACTCAGGGCCTATGTCCTGGGCCCAGCACCCACCTAGGGACGGCCCTGTGTCTAAGTGCCTTCCTGTATCAGTACCTAAGTGCCTTACCTAAGGTCTATGGGCAGAGGCAGCACTTGAACCCAAATCTCCTGAGACCTTGTCCAGCACCCCAACCTTCCTGGCCTGTTTATCACTGATATGCTAGTTACCCAGATTCCTTTTTCTGGTCCTAAGAGAGCCAAGGTGGGTGAGGTGATATCTTTTATTGGACCAACTTCTGCTGGGGGCTGAGACAAGCATTTGAGCTACATTGAGCTCTTCTGGTCTGGGAAAGGTACCGAGAGTGGCACAGCTACATACAAGGTGGAACAGACAGTTTAGCACAAGTAGTTAACACATATTTCAAGGGACCATTCAAGGTGAAGTGGCCAGTTAACACCCCTCCAGTCATAGGGGGGAAGCAAAGGGGGGAGGTCGGTAGTGGGTCACAGATAGTTGTAATGAGCCATCAATCCAGTGCCTCTGTTCAGTCCATGAGTTTTAGAGTCTAACAAAGTTATGAATTTAAGCTCCCAGGCTCATCTTTTGAAAGTGTTTGTGCAGGTTTCCTTTGAGGACGAGGACTGATGGGTCAGACACAGGGATCGCTCTGTGGCAAGTGTTCTCCCGCGAGCAGCTGGGTGTTTTTGTCATTTATTATTTTCCTGCGTGAGGTCACTCGAGTGCATAGGGATTGTCTGGTTGCACCCACTTAGCTGCTTTTGGGGCATTTAGTGCAGTGCATGAGGTACAAACCTGTGAGCTCATGGGGCCCGATCCTGCTGCTGTTTAACTCAACGGCCACTGGCTTCAGCGGGAGCCGGCAGGCTCAGCACAGAGCTGTTATTTACCTTGCCATTCATCCGCCTTATTTAATGAGAGACATTAAACAACAGCTACATGAGCTTTTGATCAAACCAACCTCCACTGAAATCACACAATATTTGTGTGTTTGATTGATGCCCTTTTCATGTTAAATATGCTACAGTAAACGTAGTGTCCTAGGCGGAAGCACAACATTGACACAGGTTGTTTGTTCAAGGGGTCCACCTACTGGGTAAACGTTGGTAAGCCAAACAATCCTGTTTATTCTATGCCCACATCAAACAAGCCCCAATACCTGACTCCCCACTGAGGTAGCAGTACCGGCCAAAGGATCAGCTACACTCGTGGGCAGAAGAAATCCGCTTTCCCAAGAAAGTTAGGAAAAGGTGGTTCCAAAAAGACTTTGGTCTCTCTCGCGCTGGTCGTGACGTGCATCATACACTTGGCCCATCTCAGAGCCAAAACTGATTGGACGCAAGAGGTTAAATAGGAAATGCCCCTTCCACCACTTCAGCCTGGAATGCAGTGCCCACAGCTCTCCGCTCTCGCTTGGTGCGAGACTGAAAACACCGACAGGAGCCAGACCCCAGGCAAAGGCAACGGTCTGTGTGGCGACTAATTTCGTTCCCAGCCAACAGACTGTCTGCGTCCTTGGCCCTTAGGTAGGTGAGCAGCAGTAGAATCCCATATGTGCCCCTGGCATGGACCATGGCCGGGGGGGCTGCAATACACCACAGAACAGCGGCTCACCACCTTCCTTGGGCAACCCTGCCAAACGCACGTAGGGAGCAGGTGGCTTCGGCATGCTGCTCTGCTCTGGCTTCCCGTTGATTTCCAGCAGAAGAGCAGGATGCTGGTTTTGACACGTGAGGCCCTGCTTGAAGGGGTCCCCCCTCTCGCCAGGAGATACTGGGATGGGGGCAGACAGCCAAGGAACTTGAGCTCACAGCCACTAGGTTCCAAGACCTTCAGCTTGGGAACTCCGTTCCCACCTTGGCCTGCCAGAGTCTGGGCTCGGAGACTGTCGGGACAGACTGCAAGTCCCCTGCTTTTCTCCAGTCCAGGGCATACCTTGGGGCTGCAGAGAGATGAGGGCAGGGGCTTGGCGTTGGGGCTGAGGTCTTTGCACCCTCAAAACTCGTTTATCCCACGAGGGTTTTTGGCAGCAAGTTACTGGTTTTATCACTTCGGGCGCCCCCATGCTGGGCTCGTCACTAAAGAAGCAGAGACTCAGTCCCTGCCCCATTTTATACCCAATAGAATGAGCAAGGTGAGGAACAGCAGCGAGGAGAGGCAACATGCAGGGGAAGGGCTACATTAATCGAACCCCTCGGGTATTCAGTCCAAGTGTGTACACTGGCCCCGCTGATTTCTGGGAGGGCAAGGTATACATTGGAATAGAGTATCAGCTTTTTGGGGTAGGGACCCTCTTTTTGTTCTGTGTCTGCACAGCGCCTGGCACAACGGGGTCGCAGTAACACAACTAATAAATAACAAGAAAGATGAAAAGAGAGAAGTTAGGGATTATTATTGGCTCACTGTGGGCATCACAGATAAGGTGAGTTTTCAGGGGGCAATTAAACGAGGAAGAAGTAGTAAAGGCGTGCCAATGGGGTAGGGAAACCCTAACTCTAGTGTGCATGCAGGGGCTAGACCTTTTCAAGGGCATGTGAAGGTGTGCGCACACTGAAAATGCAAGTGTCTGTATAAGCACATGCACAAATAGAGACTGGATGCTGAAACATTACCTCATGAATTGGACAATGTGTTTCCTGGTCTGCTTGGCTATAAATACTTCTTGTGGTATTCTGGGCCAGGCTATAACACACCCAGGGAAAGAGACAGCCCAGACCATCCAACAGCTTGTCTCTCCTTGTGCAGGTAGCGCTCACCTGGTTACAATGTCTCCCCTTTCTTTTCTATCAAGACAGTGTTTTCTAAAAGGCACATTATAATTTACAATAAAGACATTGGAACAGTGACATTTACTGCAGACCTTGTCCTCATTAAAACAGTCTCATTGCCTCATTAATTCCATTTTTCAGAAATTATGTTCATTTTTATGCACTGTGTTAGCTCCTCATGCATTTCACATGCTGCTGTTCCACATTTCAGGAATACGTCTCAAAGATGTTTCCAGATCAGCAATCCCGGTGCCCTAGAAGCAAAATAATTACTTTTGCCATTGCTGGTTCCTGTTAACCCACTCAAGATAAATAAAGGTAATGCAACTACATTTGTCATGTGAACATAATTATCCCAAATGGCATTAGCTGAGGCTAGAATTGTACAGTAAATGTGCTTCATGCTATCAAGACTCACGGAGCGGAATTTAGTAGCAGGCAGTTTTGTATTTTCAAAAGCTCCATAGAAGCACAGTAACTAAATTACAGGGCAAGAGTACTACATGTGGCATGGGTATACCATTATAGACACCCACCAACCTGTGTGTAACTCAAACACCTGCACCATCTGCACACAGACCCAGGGAACAACTGTTGTCAGAACAGAGATTTGACACAACAAACCGATAATGCAACAAGTCAAAGATTCAGTGGCTGTGGAAAATTACAACAAACACACACACACCAATTTTCTGTTTAATTACATCACGGGATATTGTAGGGCCAAATTCAATGTGGCAGTGCTGGAGAAACCTACTGCCTGCTTGCATTTATGGCTTGTGACGGAGGAGACAAACTTTAGTCCAGTGATGGTTGAATCTAGGAGGTTTGTGTGGTTACCTAGCCAAGCCTTCTGCCATCTCCCTTTCCATCCATCGTCCCTTTTCCTACCTCTTATCCTTCCCTGACTGCCTCTCAGTCCAACCATATCCTATTGCTTGTGCTCCCAAGCCCCCATCCTACTTATCTTAGGGTTTCCTACCTCTGCCCATTATTGTGGTATCTGAGCACCTTACACATAGCTGATTGATGATTAGCAACAGTGAAGTCTCTGGTGGCCTTCATGGAGAATTTCTAGCTCTCCTATCTTTTTGGGGTGCATAAACTCTGCTTAGGGTAAGGTTATTTCTGTTGGGTTCATGTGTTTGTTATTTTGAGGGTACTGTTTGTTTTAGGGTTTGTTTGCTTTTTCTTGTAAGGTGGAAAAGGGGAGTGGTTCTTCTGATGGAAAGGCTTTTTGGAAGAGGAAAGTTTTGCAGCATTTCCTTAAGACAGACTCTGCTCTCCTGTAGAAGATTGTTCCACAGCCAGATCCCTCGACAGAGAATGCTTTGTCCCCAGCCCTCACCCGCTTTGTGATCTGCATTGTCCCAGACAGGAGCACAGCTGTCAAGGGGCTTCATAGATCAAAAATTGGTCTTTAATGTAGCTGGGGCTGGATCCATTAATTGCCTTGAAGATTTGGAGCAAAGCCTTAAACTGGCCACAGAACCTGTGTTGGAGCCAATGGAGGGAGATAAGCACATCCTAGGCCAGGGTGGAGGGGGGCAGCCACATTCTGTATCGGCTGGAGCCTGTGCATTGCCTTCATATGTAGCTTCAAATACGGTGAACTGCAGTTGTCCAGCGTGGAGGGGACAAATGCAGGGACCTCCAAACCTCACCTGCCACCAACAGCAGCAAGCCTAGGGTGACCAGATGTCCCAATTTTATAGGGACAGTCCCGATTTTTGGGTCTTTGTCTTATATAGGCTCCTATTACCACCCCCCCCCCCCACCTCCCCTCCATCCTGATTTTTCACATTTGCTGTCTGGTCACCCTAAGCGAGCCCCACCGCAGCATTGCAGCTGCAAGCTTTAAGACAGGACCGTGGTTTTCCAGCCGGTACCTGCCATGAGGCGACTTGCTCAGCAGCAGCTCCAGGAGGCACCAGACGCAAAGCAAGCTCAGTGCTTCTGGGATTGCTGGGCGTGAGTGGCCCCATTCCAGTCCCTGACAAGAGCAACAGGCAGTCCAGCTTTCCAGCCCAGCCCAATTTACTCCAGAGGGCCAAGAGCCACTGTCAGCACCGGCCAAGGACAGTCTTCATGCCAAGGGGGTGAAGGAAGGATAGTCTAGTGGGTCGGGCATTACTGGGCTGCAGGCGCCCTGGGTTCAATTCCTTGCTCTACCTGAGACTTCCTGCCTCAGTTTCCGCACTTGTAAAATGGGGATAATAAAATATTTCTCTACCCCGGAGATCTGCTGTAAGAATAAACAGACGCTACAATGATAGGGTGGGGCAGAGAAGTACCTCGAGGGCAGGACAAGGCCTGGTACTCTTGTCCATGGCTAGCCATAGTTCAGACCTGTGGGGACCCCTGGGGCCCAGGTTGCCTGCAGCGTTTCCCCCATCTCCTACAGCAGCCAGTCTGCAGCCTGATTTACACCATCAGCAGCTCAGCTTTTGCACCTTTTGTTCTACCTCCTGTAGGACGTGTGCACTTGGGGGGAGGGCCTTCCTTGGTACCGTCAAAGAAAGGGGTCTCTTCTCCCTCCCACTCCTGCTTTGCTCATGTCAGAAAAGCTGCAGCGTTCTCCCTCAGCCCCGCTTCTCCAGGGTGGAACACGGCCCGTGGCGGTTCACCGCCAGCACCGAAGCCACCTGAAACAGCAGCAGCAGCACCGCAGACTGTGCAGAAAGCAGGCTTTGCTGGCACCCCCACTTGGTGTCTTTGTTTTTCTTGCAGGCAAAAGTGCCACCCTTCCCCCTCAGCTTCCCGGCTTTCAGAGGGTGGGCAGCTGATTACCTGGGCAACTTAACTCCTAGCAAGCAGAAGTCACCCCCCAACTTTTTCAGCTGAGCTCCCCGCTTGGCTGCACTGATGCACTGCATTTGACTTTGCAAACTGAAAAGGACCTTCACTGCAAAGTTCCTGGAAATTGCTCCCGCCAAATCAGCGGTGACAAAACCAGCAAGAAGGCAAGGACTGTGGATTTCGGAAAGCTCCCAGCCCCTTTATTTATTTTGCAAGACAGGCTGCGCTGGGATCCATGTCCTCGCCCCCCATTTCGTCCCCGCCAGCTCACTCTGGACTCCTCAAACAGCCTGCACGGCAGTGAGAATCCTTGCAGCCAGTGACGGCTGGACACACACCCCTGACAGAGCTTGTCACCTGTCCCTGCTTCCTCAGCCCGTCTAGCAATGGCCTCCTCCCCACCCTTGAGGCTGCCAGTGCAAGAGACTTCTTCTCTGCATCTCCCTCAATCTGGAACAGCCTCCCTGCATTCTCCCCGCCTCAGTGACTCTCCACCTTGCTTCCAATCTCAGCCCAAAACACTGTCTACATTTTCTCCCTGGCCTATACTCCTCACTTCTCTCTGCCTTTGGAATGAATTATTTACCTCTCTAACTGTATTATTTAGCTCTGCGAAGCATCCTGAGATGGTGTTTGCATGAAAGATGCTACACAAACTACAGTCATAATGTACTGTATCCTCCAGAGTCCAGCGGTGCCACTTCAGTCATCAGCTGGGAAGGGGGAAGGGGCTGGGGGAAGGCTCTTGAGATGAGAAATGTACTTTGAGCACATTGTCACTTCAAGGCTCCCAACTCAGGGAAGGAGGCCAGGACCAGAGAGCCCTTACTGCTGTCACCAGACCCAGCGAGCCTGGCTTCCCATTTATATTTAACAACATCTCATGTTAAGAAACAAGCCACAAATCAAGACGGGTGACATCACCATCACCACCCTTTTTAACAGGCAACTTGGATGCATACATTGAGATACACAATGTTAATGAAGGAACAGTTTATAGGGTTTTGTTCCCAGGGCTTCTCCAAGTGGCAGTGGGCCATAGCCAGCTTGTTATAAATAGGCATGTGTCAGTTAGAAGGTCACGCAATGAACCGTGAAAACTGCCAGAAACTTAACAAGAAACAGTAAAATGCAAATGAAATAAGAACCGAAGCTGCCCTCACACATGCACAGGCAGCCGCTTTCAGAATTGCGGAGGAGGATCCTTGGGGGCAGGGAAGTGCAGCCAGAGGAACAAATAAAGGTCTGCAGGGAGACAATGATAAAACACAGAATTGCTCCTCAAAAGGAGTCACTTTTTAATGTGTAACTAACTATGGTTTATCGCTTCAATGCCTGCCTAGGATTCCCACACTCAAAGGTGTAGGGTGAGGGTCGTTGGACAGCAAGTACCTCCAGTAGCCATCTCACGCTTCTAGAATCAGCATTGTTACCCAAGGTTAGCTAGGCCAATGGGGCGTCAGTGCCTGCCGCGCTGGCAGGGTAAATCAGCACTTTTGAGGAAACAAAAGTGAATTAAAAAAAAAAGCCAACTCCTTTATCCCAAACATAAACATTCACCGCCTGGAAGAACCCCCCCCCCCCCCTCGAAGTGCCCTGTTCAGCAGCAGAGCACACAAATACTCATAGCTACGCAAATAGCAACTCTTTATTTGCTTTGTTTGCTCAGCTAATATTGACTTTCCAGCCTAACACTGCTGCTATTGAGTTTGGCTATTCACAATAATGTTTGACTAGCATTAGAACAGCACGGTGATAACAGCATGCGCAACAGGAAAAGCAATCCATCACCCCTGCGTGGGATAGTGACAGAAAAAACCTGTCTGCTTATTCAGTCAAGTACAACTGGTGAATATAATGCTCCCAGTGACACTCCTGGCTAGTTCAAACAATCCAAGGTTATAGTGTTATTGTGTATTCATGCAAAGCAAACACTCGGAGATGGAGAAACAAAAAGGTTACATTTCAGCTTGTCATTTCTGGGTGGGGCCTAGAAATTGCTTTGTTTCTGGCAACATTATCCAGAGAGAATCCAAACTAAACCGCATATGCACCATCTCAGTGCCTCAGCCTACTTGGAAGGAGAACCGTGTCAGTCCTGTAGAATGGAAACCAAGAGGAGTGGCATTGCACACATTGGCCCGACACTATAAGCCAGACCTTTAGAACTGGGATGGAAGAGGTTAGCAATGGCTGAAAGCCTACTAGTATGTCTTCTCTCAGAGACATGGAAAGCAAACAAAGCTATGCCTGGAGGAGAGTCAGTAGTCACAGGGCTATTGGGTCAGTGGCAGCAGGCTAAACATGCCCTTTGCACAGCATTAGTGGTCAGTATTGGTAAAAATCGGATTTCAATGTATACTGGAATTTTTACAGGGCTTCCTATTAGTGAGATGCAAACACGAAAGGATCCCAAACTGCAGTTAATCAGATCAGTGTTTCTCTAGCTATAATATCAAGAATCAAGGCTGCCGCCATGTATTTATAAGAAAACATATTAGCTGAAGTTTCACTATACAATGTTCTCTCTTCCTTAGGTAACTGTTCTTATTTAGTCCTCAGTTCAGAACTGACTTTATAGACACATTTTGTTTCACCTCCAGATTGCACAACTGGACTGATTGCTTTGTTTACCGCCCACCTGTATCCAGTAACTTACACAATATGTCTATACACAGCAGAGTTCCACAAATGCAAAGAGCAATCATTTCCTATCCTGCATCTGCAATAATCTCCTTTCTTCCTGTTAAAACAATAAATCAGACACGACAAGCAGAGATACAACTCCTCGAGTTTTTGTTAGTGCTCCCATTCTGTAAGACTGCAAAGCACATTAAGTAGAGCTGAGGAATTTCCATCCCACAAGAAATTCCAACCTTTGTTTTCATCCCAAATCAGGATAAAACGTTGAAATTTCAAAATTGTTCAGAAATTCCTCAAATGTTTGATTTGGAAATGTGAAAGCGTTTCTGTAGTAGGGTTGAGCCGGGGCTCTACCCTCCGAGGTGGAGGGGTGCCACGCCGGCTCACTAAAGTGCGGACAGTCCAACCTCAGGTCCCTTTACGCAAGGGCTGAGCGGCTCACAGTTCAGGAGCTCAGGCCCTTAGGTAGGGGCTGAGCGCTAACTAACCGTCTAAGCAGGCCCAGGCCCTGGGTCAGGGCGGGGCACAAACAGTCCCAGCTCAGGCCCTTGGATGCAGGGGTTGAGCAATCCAGCAGTTAAGGTAAGCCCAGGCTCCCACACCTGAGCGTCAGGTGAGGGGGAAGCCTGCCACCCGTGCGGGGTGGCAGGGGGGAACGCAGGCCCACCCACTCCACTGCGTTCCAGCCCAGGGCCCTAGCAGCGGTTACTATCGCTGCCGGTCAGGGGGGTATCCTGACCAAAACACACTGACATCGGCTCACAGGCCTCTGCAGCCTGACCGGGGTCGGCTACCCCCGGGCTACTTCCTTGTTCCCCCTCGGGGCTTACCTCGGCGGCGATGCTGGGTTTGGGCCAGTCCAGGAGCATCGGTTCCTCGGGTGCGGGGCTTGGGGGCCGGTCCGGCAGCTCTCCCCCAGGGTAGCTGGCACGGGGCAGACTTGACTCCTCCTCAGGGCAGCTGGTCCGGGGCAAGCTTGGCCAGTCCTCCTCAGGGTAACGTGTCCGGGGCAGGCTGGGCCAGTCCTCCTCGGGGTACCGGGTCCGGGGCAGGCTGGGCCAGTCCTCCTCGGGGTACCGGGTCCGGGGCAGGCTGGGCCAGTCCTCCTCGGGGTACCTGGCGAGAGGGAGGCTTGACCGGCGCGGGGCGTCAGCAGGCGGCTTGCGGCCTGCGGCTGTTTCCCAAGCGGGAGCTCGGCCCGGGACGTCTGCTCTCTCTGGCGGTCTGGCTCTCACTGAGCTCTGCTGGCGGGCTTTTGTACTTCCGGGTTGGGGCCGTGACCTTGGAGGGGCGGGCCTCGGACCCGGTGGCTCCGCCCACACTGGGGTTGGAGGAAGCTCGGCCCTGTCAGAGACGGAGGGGTGCCACACCGGCTCACTACAGTTTCATTTAGACATTTTCAATTTAAATGAAATATTTCAGTGTTCCCCAAAATCAGACAAAATTATTCATTTTGGTTTATTGATCTGACCAGAAACTCTTCATTTCCAGACAGTTCAATAATAAATTAAATTGCATTTTCCTCTAGTGGTGCATTGCCCTATGGGATTTGTAGTTCAGGAGTCTGAGGCCCCCATTCTCCCCTATGAACTAGGCTCCCAGATCAGACTACATTTCTCATAATACACCTTGCAGCTTTGTGAGAGGAAATCCACATTGCCTTATGGGCTAAGGAGTCATGTGATTAAATGAGAATCTTTCCTTTCATTTTTTAAAAGTAAGTTTCTTGCCCTCATAGTTATGCAGAAAAGCTCAGATATCAGAAGGCAAACCCAACATTTATATTTTTTTAAAAAATCTCATGATTTTCAAAGCAATCTCATGCTTTTGGGTGGCCTGACTCATGAGTTTTGAGCACATGGGGTTGGCAACCCTGTGAATGACTTGGATTCTCTCTCACGTTACAGTCCTCTCTTTACATCAAGCATCTAAGAGCCTATACTAAATGGGAACTGGCTTCTTACTCTTCCTTTGGTGTTGCATGTAGTTAAGAGACAGCAAAGACAAATGTCCACACTGCATTTTCAGGGATACTGCTGTTATGCTAATTACCTCTCCAGTCTTCCAGCATCAAAATTAAAGGGATATTATCCACGTTTATAAACCTGATCCTTGACTTGGATTTTTAAAGGCATTTCCAGACATTAATCAGAGCCTCACACTATGGATAAAGACTGGGAATGGTTGGGTCATTACACTAATTGAATCTATTTTCCCATGTTAAGTATCCTCACGCCTTCTATGAGTCATCTCAATTATCACTTCAAAAGTTTTTTTTCTCCTGCTGATGATAGCTTATCTCAATTGATTGGCCTCTTACAGTTGGCATGGCTACTTCCACCCTTTCATGTTCTCTGTATGTATAAATATCTTCTTTCTGTGTGTTCCATTCTATGCATCCGATGAAGTGAGCTGTAGCCCACGAAAGCTTATGCTCAAATAAATTTGTTAGTCTCTAAGGTGCCACAAGTACTCCGGTTCTTTTTGCGGATACAGACTAGCACGGCTGCTACTCTGAAACCTGACACTATGGACAGTAACTAAGGAGCTGGTATCCTCATTGCTTGCTATTTCTGTAAAAAGCAACTTCCACACAATTACCCCCTTATCTTGAGGAATCTAATAATTTGGGGGGGGAGGGAC